>NW_023416336.1:0-1402500 GCF_014108235.1 Myotis myotis
ATTAGAATGCTTCATTTCCTGTTAGCTGCAATGAATTACCTTTTACATTCACTATTTTCATTTATTTAGTTATTTTTCCAATCCTCACCCGAGGATATTTTTCCCATTGACATTTAGAGAGAGTAGTGGGGTGGGAGGAAGGGAAAGGGGAAATGAGAGAGGGAGGCAGGGTAGAGGGAGGGAGGGAGAGAGAGAGAGATAGAGAGAGAAGGAGAGAGAGAGAGACATCTATGTGAGAGAGACACATCAATTGGTGTCCACCTTCATACACGTTGACCGGGGCCGGGGATCAAACCTGCAACCCAGGTATGTGCCCTTGACGGGGGATGGAACCCACCACCCTTCAGTGCTCAGGCTGACGCTCCAACCACCAGGCAACCCGTCCAGGGCTCACTGTTTTTACTTTAAGCTGCCCACTCTCCTGCCCTCTTCCCCTCACCCAGATTGCTCAATGCCGGGAATGGGCAGAGTATGCCAGCCTATTTCACGTATTATTACCTCTAGCAGAAAATGAGGAGGTCCCTGACTCTTTCTGAAAATGGCGTTTTGGTGGAATTTTGCCAACCAGCATGATTAGGTCAGCACAGCACCACTTCCTGCACTTGGCACAGTAATCAAGAGCTGAGAGCTGGGTTTGAAGTTCTGTTTTCCCGAGGGGCTAGTGTGGGTTCCTGCCATTTGAAGGCTTCTACCACCCCTGGGTCTGTGCGAATTAACTGCACATTGTGTGCCACCTCCTGAGCCCCAGGTGGGATGAGCATGGTGATGGCAAAGAGCACCCTCATTCTGAACCAGATTAAGCGCCACCTTCTCAGGCTGGTGATGGAAATCCCAGCTTGAGTAGGGCACCCAGACACCTGCTGGAGGGGCAGTGAGGGTTGGTTGTGTCCTAAAAACCTACTTCTTACAGGAAAAAGCACTGGATTGGAGCCAAAGTCTTAGTCAAACTCATCAAACTAAAGAAAGGGGGATCCAGAGAACGACCAAAGTCAACCCCAGAGAGGCCTCCCTGGCCGCTGGGGTCCTCAGACCAGGCCTCGCCCAGTACTTCTCAGCCTCTTCAATCACAGCTGGAGCCCCTCGAGGCCACCCCATGCTGCTCAAAGGGGACAGAAGAGCAAGACACCTGCAGGGGGCCCAGGGGAAAAGGTGGGAAGGGCTTACCTGGCTGCAGGCAGGAAGTGAAGGGGGGAGGATCTCAGGTCTCCCTCAGGGATGGGAGAACCAAGGAGACTGCGTGCTAGGTGTGTACACGCGTGTCCGTGTGTGAGAGAGTGTGTGTGTGTGTGTGTGTGGTGTGTGTGTGTGTGTGTAGGATGCTAAAGGGGGCGTGCTCCACACATGCACATCTGTCTCCTTTGGTATGTGAACACCCAAGTAGGAAATATAAACCCCAGTGTGGCTGTACTCTCGTCCCAGAACAATTCAGGTCCTTTAGCATGAGGAGCCTCATGCCTCATGGACACTGTGGTAGAGACTCAAATATCCAGACCTGATCTCCACACAGTTCCCGCAGAGATAGCTCCACAGCGGATTTTGGGGTTCCCTGTTTCCTCCAGGCCTACAACAGGCCATTTCTCCAGGGAGATCCGCGGTGCACTTAACACGTGATTGACAGTTGCAAGGTCTTCAGCAAGGCCTCTTGTGGCTCTGATCTTCCTGTCACTTTGACAAGCGGGTCCGGTTTCCTTCTCTGACTTGATCTGGCCTTGAGTCCTGCCACCACGGGGTGCACTGTACCTCATCATTCAGGGTTGTCATGTGGAATTGCCAGAGGTTCTGAAGTGGATTCCTAGTTGCATGTGCTGTATGTATTTCATGGAATCTAAGAGGCTGTCAGGACAAGGGTGCTCACATAAGAAGATAAATGGGTTGTGGCAGTGACGATTTTGTCATAATTGCCACCTGGCTGACAGTGACTGTGAGTCAGGATCGAAGCTGCATCCTGATTTCAGAGATGTTAAGGTTTGGGAGAGGGGGAAAGTGCATCTTACTTGCCTTAAACATGGCTTAGTTTTCAATTTACTTTTAAATATCATTTCATACATGACTTACCTATAAACCTGCCAAACATGCACCCTGAGAATTTAAATTTTATGAAGGACACCTGGACTTCCTGAAGACCAGCCCAGGCCTGAGACTTGTGCCCTCTCAGGGGCGGCTGTGACAGCACCAGAGCCCGTAACAAGCCGCCTCCTGAGTGTGACCTGTGTACATGCCTTTCTGGGTGACATTCACCACTTCAGGACCTGGTGTGTCCCTCGAAACTCAAAAAACACAATGTGTACATGCATCCATACTAGTGTTTGGGGACTAATGCTTGCATTCCAAGTCTTTACAGGAGGTGAATTACGTAAAATCCTCACATGCAGGGAAATGATAACAAACTTATTAACATTTATCTAGAGGTATCTGTTGCCTCTGGTTTTCATACAGGATACATAATTTTTTTCACACTCACACCTCCCCTTGTGTTATTGTCTAAGTTGACTTAATTAACGATAATCAGCCTAATTGACTTAGCAAACCTTTCAGAGAAAAGATGCTTGACTGCCCAGGCTGGTTTTTCTCAGTGGTTAGAGCATCATCTCTCATATCACAGAGTCCAGGGTTCGATTCTGGTCAAGGGCAAGTACCTGGGTTTCAAGCGCAATGCCCGGCCCAGTTGAGGTGTGTGGGTGGCACCCAATCGATGTGTCTCTCTCACAAAGATGTTTTTCTCTCTGACTCTGTGCCTCCCTTCCACTCTCTGAAAAAAAATATCCTCAGGTGAGGATTAACAAAACAAAAAAAATAGGAGAAGTAAGATGGCTGCTGACGGGACTGCAGGCTTCTAGATAGTGTGAGAGTGAGAGAACGAAAGGAGAGTGCATGGCTTATCAGTATTTGTGAGTGAGGGACAGCTATACTCCAAGGGACTGTTGGGACTGGCGGACTGGCCGCCCATGATTGGGCAGACTCTACAGCAGCTGAAATCTCTTCTGGAGTGGCCGGCTCTGCTGCAGAGACCACGCCATCTTGTAGGGGAGATGGCTGTGATTGGAGACTGACTGTGATCAGAACCCCAGCCTTACCTTCAACTGGGGAGATCTCGGATGCTTCCTGGGACTTTAAAACCAAGACTTCCAGGGACCAGTTATCTCAGCTGCGAATCTAGGAATGCCAGAACTCCAACCTCCCCGACCACGGGCACCTGGCAGGTTTTCTCTGAGGGAGACAAATGTGCGAACTCACGGACAAGCCCTGTGCCCTGTCACAGAGCAGAAGGAACAGCTGAATCAAAGAGCACTCACCTGGAACTGGCAAAGTAAACACAGCTGGCATTGCCTAAAGAAAGTCAGTGCAGGAGACAGAGAGCTACATAACCAGAAGCCCTGAGAGGAGAGATCATGGGGAGACAAAGAAACAGCCCACATACAAAAGAAAGGAGGACTAACCAGAAAAGGAAGGAAATGAAATGAAGGCAAGCAATATGACAGAGAAAGAATTCAGAGAAGTGGTCATAAGGTCACTGAAAAGGATGGAAGACACATTCAACAGTATGTGTAGGAACCAAGAAGAAATGAAGAAGAAGCAAGAAGAAATGAAAAAATGACATCGCTGCAATAAAGAACTCAATAGAAAGAATCAACAGTACACTAGAAGAAGCATGGAGGACCACATCAGTGAGCTAGAAGACAAGATAGGAAAAATATCCAAGCAGAGCAGCATCTATACAAGAAACTTAAAAAACAGGACGAGAGCCTAAGGGAACTTTTGGACAACACAAAAAGAAACAACATCCGCGTAATAGGGGTGCCAGAAGAAGAGGAAACTGAACAAGGAATAGAAAATCTGTTTGAAGAAATAATGACAGAAAACTTCCCTGATATCGGGAAGAAAAAGCTCACACAGTCCCAAACAAGATGAACCCCAAAAGATTGATAACAAGACACATTATAATTAAATTGGCAACACCAACTACAAAGTAAGAATCTGAAAGGCTGCCAGAGAGAGACAGAAAGTTACCTACAAAGGATCTGCCATCAGACTATTGACTAATTTCCCAACAGAAACACATCGGCCAGAAGGGAATGGGATGAAATATACAAAGTCATGCAAAGAAAGGGTCTGAATCCAAGAATACTGTATCCAGCAAGGCTATCAATTAAAATTGAGGGTGAAATCAGGATCTTTACAGACAAAAAAGGACTAAGGGAGTCTATTACCCCCAAACCAACAATGCAAGAAATGCTAAAGGGTGTGCTATAAAAAGAAGAAATAGGAAGGGAAGAAGGAACACAGGCATAAAGAATAAAAATGGTGATAAACAAGTACCTATCAATAATCACTTTAAATGTAAATGGATCAAATGCCCCAATCAAAAGACATAGGGTAGCTGAGTGGATAAGAAAACATGACCCATATATCTCCTGTCTACAGGAAACTCATCTTAGAACAAAGAACTCACACAGACTGATGGTGAAAGGTTGGAAAAGTTTCTTTCAGACGAATTGAAATGAGTAAAATAAAAAAATGAAAAAGCTGGGGTAGCAATACTTATATCTGACAAATTAGATCTCAAAATGAAGGCCATAACAAGACATAAGGAAGGCCACTTCATAATACTAAAGGGAGCAATTCAACAAGAAGATATAACTCTGGTAAACATAGAGGCTCTCAATAGAGGAGCACCCAAATACATAACAAAACTTCTGGAGGATATCAAGGGAGAGATTGACAGCAATACAGTCATAGTAGGGGACTTTAGTACCCCACTAACACCACTGGACAAATCTCCTAAACAAAAAGTCAGCAAAGAAATAGCAATCCTAAATGACTCACTAGATCAACTGGAATTGACATCTTCAGAACATTACACCCCAAAGGCACAGAATATACATTCTTCTCAAGTGCACATGGGTCATTTTCAAAGATAGACCACATATTGGGGCACACGTAAAGTTTTTTTCAAATTCAAGAAGATAGAAATCATATCAAGCATCTTCTCAGATCACAATGGCAAAAAAACTAGAAATCAACTCAATAAAAACAATTAAAAAATCAAACACCTGGAGGCTAAATAGCATGCTTTTTAATAATGATTGGGTTACCAAAGAGATCAAAGAAGAAGTAAAAAGCATCATGGCAACAAATGACAATGAAAACACAACATCCAAAATCTATAGGACACAGTGAAAGCAGTCTTGAGAGGGACGTTCATAGCTTTGCAGGCCTATCTCAAAAAAAACAAGAAAAAATGGTAATAAATTATCTAATCCTACAACTCAAAGATTTAGATGGAGAGCAACAAGAAAATCCCAGTGTAAGCAGAAAGAAGCTAATAATAAAGATCAGCATGGAGATAAGTGACATAGAGACCAAAAGAACAAAACAAAACAAAACAAAAAAACAATAATAAAGTTCAACAAAACCAAAAGCTAGTTCTTTGAAAGGATAAACAAGATTGATGAACCTCTAGCCAGGCTCACCAAGAAGAAAAGAGAGAGAGCCCAAATAAAATTAGAAATGAAAGAAACGAAGTAACAACCAATCCCACAGAAATACAAATGATTATGAAAAAGTACTATGCACAACTCTATTCCAACAAAGTGGACTACCTAGATGAAATAGACATATTCTTTGAAAAATACAAGCTCCCAAAACTCAATCAAGAAGAATCAAAAAACCTGAATAGGCCAATGACTCCCGAAGAAATTGAAGCAGTAAGCAAAAATCTTCCAGCAAACAAAAGCCCTGGTCAAGATGGCCTTACAGGGGTGTTCTACCAAGCATTCAAAGAACTTAAACCTGTCTTCCACAGACTATTTCAAAAAATTCAAGAGGAAGGTACACTTCCAAGCTCTTCCTATGAAGCAAGCATTACCCTAATTCCAAAACCTGATAAAGACACCACAAAAAAGAGAACTACAGGCCAATATCCTTGATGAACATAGATGCAAAAATCCTCAACAAAATTCTAGCAAATCGAATTGAGCTTTACATTATAAAGATCATACACCATGATGAAGTTGGATTTATTCCGAGGATGCAAGGATGGTACAATATCCACAAATCAATAAATGTGATACATCACATAAACAAACTGAGAGACAAAAATCACATAATCATATCAATCAATGCAGAAAAAGCATTTGCCAAAATCCAACACCCTTTCTTGATAAAAGCTCTCAGCAAAGTGGGAATAAAGGGACCATACTTCAACATAATAAAAGCCTTAAATGACAAACCTGCAGCCAACATCAAACTCAATGGGCAAAAACTAAACTCGTTTCCCCTACAAATGGGAAGAAGACACTCCTGTTTGAAATAGTACTGGAAGTGCTAGCCATAGTGATCAGACAAGAAAAGGAAATAAAAGGCATCCAATTGGAAAAGAAGAAGTAAAACTGTCCTTATTAGCAGATGACATGTTACTATACATAAAAAACC
The DNA here is from genome assembly GCF_014108235.1 of Myotis myotis. Lineage (NCBI taxonomy): Eukaryota > Metazoa > Chordata > Mammalia > Chiroptera > Vespertilionidae > Myotis > Myotis myotis. The sequence continues at coordinate 6,433 of NW_023416336.1, forward strand.
CCAAAGACTCCATTAAAAAACTACTGGACCTAATAAGTGAATTTGGCAAAGTAGCAGGATATAAAGTTAACACCCAGAAATCTATGGCCTTTTTATACATTAATAATGAACTCACAGAAGGATGTGATGTGAAAAAAAACAATCCCATTTACCATTTCACCAAAAAAAATTAAGATACTTAGGAATAAACTTAACTGAGGACATAAAAGACCTGTACTCAGAAAACTACACAACATTGAAAAAAGAGATAGAGGAAGATATGAACGAATGGAAGAATATACCATGTTCATGGATTGGTAGAATCAACATCATTAAAATGCCCATACTACCCAAAGCAATCTATAAATTCAATGCAATCTCCATTAAAATACCAATGGCACACTTCAAAGATCTAGGACAAACTCTCCAAAAATTCATCTGGAATAAAAAAAAGACCCCAAATAGCTGCAGCGATCTTGAGAGAGAACAATGTAGGAGGGATCACAATACCAGATAGCAAGCTATACTACAAAGCCACTGTTCTCAAAACTGCCTGGTACTGGCACCAGAACAAACATAAAGACCAGTGGAACAGAACAGAGAACCCAGAAATCAACAGAAGCCAGTATGCTCAATTAATGTTTGACAAAGGAGGCAAGAGCATACAATGGAGACAAGAGAATCCCTTCAATAAATGGTGTTGGGAAAACTGGACAGATAATTGCAAAAAAATGAAACTAGACCACCAACTTACACCATCCACAAAAGTAAACTCAAAACGGATAAAGGACTTTAAGATAGGAAACCATAAAAATCTTATAAGAAGCAATAGGCAGCAAAATAGCAGACATTTGTGGTAGCAATATCTTTACCGATACAGCACCTAGGGCAACGGAAACTAAAGAGAAAATAAACAAATGTGACTATATCAAAATAAAAAGCTTCTGCACAGCAAACAAACAAACAAACACACCACACAAAACTATCAATAGAACAACAAGAAAGCCCACTGCATGGGAGAACGTATTAGCCAATGTTATCACCGATAATGGTTTAATCTCCAACATCTACAGGGAACTCATACAGCTTAACAAAAGGAAGATAAAAAATCCAATAAAAGTGGACAAAGTACCTGAATAGACACTTTTCAGAAGGGGACATTCAGAAAGCCAAGAGACATATGAAAACATGCTCCAAGTCAGTAATCATCAGAGAGATGCAAATTGAAACGACAATGAGGTACCATCTCACACCTGTCAGAATGGCTACCATCAACAGTTCAACAAAGGACAAATGCTGGCGAGGATGTGGAGAAAAAGGAACACTCGTGCACTGCTGGTGGGAATGCAGACTGGTGCAGCCACTGTGGATAACAGTATGGAGTTTCCTCAAAACATTAAAAAGGGAACTCCCATTTGACCCAGTGATCCCACTTCTAGTAATATATCCCAAGAAACCAAAACCACCAACCAGAAAGGATATATGTACCCTATGTTCATAGCAGCACAATTTACCATAGCTAAGATTTAGAAACAGCCTAAATTGCCATCAGCAGATGAATGGATTAGAAAACTGTGGTACATCTGCACAATGGAATACTATGCTGCTGTAAGAAAAAAAAAAAAGGAGTTCTTACCATTTGCAACAGTATGGATGGACCTGGAGAGCATTATGCTAAGTGAAATAAGCCAGTCAATGAAAGAAAAATACCACATGATCTCACTCATTTATGGATAATAAAGAACATTATAAACTGGTGAACAAAAATAGATACAGAGGCAGAGCAGCATGGAACAGACTGTCAAACTACAGCGGGAAGGCTGGGGAAGGTTGGTGGGGGAGGTAAGGGATCAACCGAAGGACTTGTATGCATGCATATAAGCATAAACAATGGACTCAAGATACTGGGGGGTAGGGGAAGCCGGGGGAAGGTCAATGGGGAAAAAAGGAAACATGTACTACTCTTTGTAATACTTTAAGCCAGTGGTCGGCAAACTGCGGCTCCGTGGGTTCCGCAGCTCACGAGCCACATGCTGCTCTTTGGCCCCTTGGGTGTGGCTCTTCCACAAAATACCGGCTCTTTCACAAAATAACCGACGTCTGTGCATGGGCCACACAGTCTCAGTCGCACTGTATGTGCATGCCCGCACGTGGTGTTTTGTGGAGGAGCCACACTCGGGGGGTGGAGGGGAAGGGCAGGGAGCTGCGTGTGGCTCGAGAGCCGCGGTTTGCCGACCACGGCTTTAAGCAATAAAATAAAAAATTTTTTAAAAAGATAAAGAAACAACTGTTTGGATCCCTGAATGAGCAGGTCAGTGGTAGATATTAGTAACGGCAGCCATGTAATGGGGGCTCTTTCTGGGCTCAGCACCCTTTAGCTAGTTTCACACTTTACGTCTCTCCTTTAGTTCCAACTGCCATGTGAGGCAGGCACGATTCCTATCCCCTTTTCAGGGCTGGGAAAGTGAGGCTTGACAAGAATAAGCACTTGCCCAGAGAATAAGGGGTGGGGCTAGGAACTGAACCCAGTTCTGACAGATTACAGAGCCTGAACTCTTAACCACTGTGAGCACTGCCTGCAGTTGAGGCTGCTTTGGTCCCTGAAGGTGCTGACCCAGCCTGGGCACCAGCATTGCATAGTGGGTCCCCTCTCCTGTGGTGTGAGCTGTGGCCACCAGGTGGTGCTGTGGAGAGAGAAATAACAGCAGACCTGCTATGGACTTGAATCCTAAGTCAGAAATAGGATAAATCAGTTATGCTCATGTACATGACATGTTCAGGAAGTTAGGCCAATTGTCTGCTCTGATGAGACTCCATAATTTAAAGGTAATGAAGTGTAGGTTTGCAGTAGAGGATGCGTAGGGATCTAAATGGGAATAATTCTTGATGTTGACTGTTTTGGTCTGAAAAAGAGGAATTTCAAACTCATCCTTCCATAAGAGGCTGTTTGAGATGCACAAGGACTACTAGTGAGCAGTTCAGGTGGCCTGTCCCGTTGCAGCAGCCAGAAGCACCCCAGGAAGTGTCCCAAGGCGTTTGAACAGGAGCAGGAGTTAGTTGTGTGAGAGCCAAGTTGCCAGGGAGCTTGTCATTAGGGCCTAGGAGTAAGAAAAACCTAAACTAGTAAACATTCTTATTTAATAGTTTAACACATTGACATTGAAAAATAGTCTAAGGCATCGGCTCCTAGAGCAATATAGAATCCTCCTCACGTGCTAAGTAAAGCCTGGGCACAAGGACGCCACTAAATTAATTAAGTGGGGTCAGAGCATAATGGCTCACTGAGTCCTGATTCTGGTTGTGCCGTGGGTATTGTTTCCAAATCTCCTGGACAGGACAGGACTCTGATTTCCCAAGAACATTTAGCTAACGCAGTCATTTGTTATTATTCATTTCATTTATTTGCTGTTTTGTTTTGTTTTTCCTTCCTCTCTTGGGTCATCCAGGGGATCACAATTTAGCAACTCAGCACAAAAAGAGTCGCTTTTGGGGAAGCAGAACCGAGGAAAAGCCCAAGTCTCCATTGTCCCGCCTGGCTTTCTGTAAACGCCTGAGGTTCTCCTCTTCCTCTGACATCGAACCTGCTTCTAACTAACCCCTCCCTTTCTCAGACACTGGGGATTTCTAATCCATCAGTGTCTTCACAATGTACCTGCCTTCATGTCTAAAATTCAAACAAACAGAAAAACAGCAGCTAAAGGCCAGATGACCCATAGTGGACCCCTCCTCCTGACCCACATTCCAAGCCAAGCTTAAAGTAGCCAACCTGGATTCTGACTTTAAAGACCAGTTGTCCCAGCCTCTGGACCTGACTCCAGCGCAGCGCAGTGTTAGGGGAGGCTTGGGGCATCCACGCCAGGTCCCTGGGCCAGGGTGTCTGTGCTAAGTGAGGCCCCGGGCCCAGTGCCGCCCCTCTCAAACCTGCAGGCTTGTAGACCATGCCCCTGTGCAGCGCAGAACTCATCAGTGGTCGCTATGCTTCCGAAACTATGTGGCCCCTGTCAAGTGAGATTTTTTCAAGACTCATTTTTGGGCAGCGAACTTTAAATCTGCTGCCCTTGTCTCCACCTTCTGTGTCAGAGCACAGAATCTTGGCTTTTGCCGAGCAGTCCCTTTTTAGATGTGTTCTGTGTTTTGAAGAATTGACTGCTCCACTCAGCATCTCAAATAATCAGATTGATGTTGCCAACCCAGGGTTCAGCCCAGAGTGACGTTTTAGGACCGTGCTGAGGTCCTCTGAGGTCTTGGATGCTGCTGTGAGGGCAGCAGTGGACAGACAGGACATCAGCTCAAAGTCACCGTCAGCCGGGAGCACTGGTCCACAGAGGCCTTTAGCTACTGCATTGTTTTCTGTCTTCAGCCATCCTCGTACCATCTCCATGATTTTGCAAAGTCTATTTCACCTGAGTGATACTTACATACTTTCCCTTGAATCGACTTGTGGTTTCCACTTTATTTTAAAAGGAAAGATTGTTATCGGTACTGTGAATGGAAAACCACTATCATATAAACACAAGGTCACCGTAAAATTAAACGGGTGACTCTCGCACTGCTCCTGTCACTTGATGTGGCACTGGCTTCCTCACATGCATCGCTCTGATTCCTGGGCTGCCGCATGCTGGTCCCCCGCCTGCCTGCCCAGCATGCTGTTGGAAACGCGCTCTCTCTGCCCTGGCTGCTGTCTGGCGCCTCCACCTCCCTGCTGCTCCTCACGCTGACTTCACGCAGTGGACGCCTGTCAGATTCATCCCACCAGATGTGAATCTTGCTTCTCATCAAGGTTATCTTTCAGAATCCAAATCTCCCCTTGATTTCACATTGCAAGGCTTGGGTGCTTAAAACTTCCCCGTGAGTCCAGACACTGGGGGGCTGAGGGGCAAGAGGGCAGGTCCTGGGAGAATGTGGAGGGGCTGGAATCCCCACAGTGGGCGTGGCTTCGGGTCCATAGCTCACCGGCTGCCTGGAGCAGGACACTGTGCAAAACAGCCTTGTCCTGATGCTCTGAGAAACTCCAGCCCCATTCGTTTTTCACTTGTATTTGGAGAGCCATCCCCTTTCCTACTACGAGGTAGTTGAAAATATTTTAGGTGTGTTTTTCCTCCCAATGTTGTTGTTGTTTTTATTAGGATTTTATTTAACTTTGACTAGAGTATATGTTCACAGTAGAAAATTCAGAGATTGCCAAACATACAAGGTAAAAATCATTCTTGCAGTCAGTCACCATGAGAGATGAAGACTTCTTAAACAGATGACTGTTAGGGTGGCAGTGAACTTCTTTCTCAAATCATAAGGGAAGCCCATTGGCAGGGTGCACATCCTGGACCTGGAGGGCCTGGCCCACAGGTCGGGAGTGGTCCTGAGCAGCCACAGGCCAGGTCTACTCACTAGTGATCAGGGACTGAGGGACACGGCAGGGGGCCCAGTAGCTAATGTGTTGGACTTTTACCAACATTTTGTTGAGCTTCCTGAGCTCACCCTTTATTTTCTCCGGGCTGCTGGGGGCTCGCACTGTGAGCCATGGTTAGAGCCAGGGCCGGCCTCCTGGGGCCTCCAACTCAGGCTGCCGCCAGGGCCCCCCCTTAGACCACAGCCGGTGAGGCACACAGCCCCGCTTTTGTCCCTGGGCTCCCTGGCCCTGCTGCCTCTGCTTCTAGGCCTCAGTGTGATCGCCCCACCTTGGCATGGGATTTGCAGCCCCATTTCTCACTGTCCTTCTCTGCCCAGGCCCTGGGGACCCAATACCAAAGGGAGTGGCCCCACCCAGAGGCAGCCTTGACCGCACTTCAGGAGATGCCTCCGCTGACCCAGCCACCAAGCCCCGGCCTTCATTGCTGGGCTCCGGGGCCTGTTCATCCTCAGCCATCACTACAGCTCCTTCCAGCTCCACCTCCACCTCCCGGCACCCAGGCCGCACCCACGGTGAGTCACGGGTCCCTCCAGAACCAAGAGGGATGAGCATCTCGGCCGAGGTCCTTCCCAAAGACCCCGGCTCACAGGGGCAGGAGGCGCCTCCCAGACTGAGAGGTGGTCAGCAGGTGGGTGACGCTGTGGACAGATTGGCGTCCCACACACACAGGTTCAGAGCTCAGCTCCGCCTACAGCTGTGCAACTTTGGGAGGGTAACTCCGCCATCTGGACGGCTGGGCCTGAGCCCTGGGACCCACACCACTGCTCAGGAATTGGTGGCAACAAGCGGCTTCTTAACGGAGGTGAACCAGCGTTTGGGCTAAAATCAGGCAACATTGGAGGTTTATTCTCCAGGGAGGAGACTTGACAGGGTCCCTGCCCTGGAGGCCGGTCCATGGCGTGGAGGGCAGGTGTCCTAGACTGAAAAACAAGGGGACTCGGGGAGGATTGACAGGTTGGATGTCTCCCAGATGCCAGTAGCCCTGTGTGCTCACACCTTAGATGGGAAATTATGGTCCTCTTCAAGGCATCTGATTTGCGGGAGACACTCCCAGCAGGGCAGTCGGGTCATATCTTCCAGGGGGAGCCCATGAGAGGTCAGGGTCCCCGGACACCTGAGGAGCGTCTGCAACACCAGAGACAAACCGATGTGAGAGCAACAGGGTCAGCAGGCATTGGGCACAGAGACAAAAGCTTTAAAATGCTCATCATGACAGCAGAGTAAGCCACTTTGCAGGGTGCAACCAGGGCAGGATGCTGTGAAAAGGAGCATCTGGGGATGAGCACTGGGAAGTTTAAAATATGCAACAGATGGGAGAAATACAACTTAAAACTTAAAAAGACATTCTGCTTATGACCTAGAGATGACAGCATCTGAGGACAGCAGAAGAGCTGGAAATGACCGCCCCGGAGGTGTTAGAAACTGACAAGAAAGGAAGGGGTTATGATTTTTCATCATCTTACCTCCCACTGGACCCTGGAAGCTATGACAAGCATAACTGTGATTTGACAAGCCCAGCAAAGACACACAGGGCCCCTGCTCTCAACGCTGCCTGGCTCAGCTTCAGGACCTGGCCCCTGGTTTACAAATCAGGAGCACCTCTGGGAGAAGGTGAGGTGAGTGAGCACAGGGAAGGAGGCAGTCCCTCTGTGCTCCTGGCCAGACACTGACGCAGCAGCCAGTGACTGTTGGGTGTCAGGGGTGCTGTGCCCTGTGCAGCTGGGACGGGCTCGCTCTGTGTTCCTTGTGGGCACTCAGCAGTTGGCCCAGTCTCCCAGGCTCTGCAGAGCAGAAGCCCTGCCTGGGCTCCAGCAGGAGCCGGGAGCACCACCTCCCCTGGGCCTGCCAGCAGGCTGTGTGGCTCCAGGCCCGGCCCTCCAGGCTAACCATTGGGCTGCCTCAGCCTGGATCCCCACTGAGCCAGAGCCCAGGCCTGTTCAGATGCCTGCAGAGCCTGCCCGAGGGCCCCCCATACTGCATGCCCAGCACTGCCCACGGCGATTCCTGGCAGCCCAGTGCTCACGCTCAGGGGGACCTAGAACTGTCTGCAAAATGGAGACCCTGGTGTCCGTTTGGAGGGGACCCAGGGCTGCTGTCAGAGAGCAGCTGGCAGGCCTGAGGCACAGGGCATCCTAGTCCTTCTCAGGGAAGAGCAGTGACTGGTGGCCCATGGGTTCCCGACGTTGCTGGTGAGGAGCTGCTGGTGCAGGCTCATTCTCTAGGGAACCCGCCTCCTCCCTCAGGTGGTGGTTCTTTCCTTTTGCTTCCTCCAACCCCTGGGAGAGCCCAGGCCCCTGGGAGGGGATTGCTCTCAGGGCCCTGCTTTTGGTGCAGCTGGCCCTGGAGGTGGAGGGGCTCCCGAGATGCTAAGTATCAGCTGCCTTTGCTGCATGGCCCTTAGGCCAGGACACTGCTGTCCTTTGGAGTCCCAGTCATTGCGCAGGCGGAAGAGTGATTTAAAGTTAAGTCAGAGAGAGTCCCGAGTGTGAGGCTGTCCCAGCAGGAGAAATGGGGGGAATAGGACATGCAGGGCATGTACTCCCTAAGGGCAGGGTCCACCCACCCCTCCCTCCTCCAGGAGCTGGACACGACCACCACTCAGGGCTGGGCCAGAGTCAGAGGTGGCCATCTGGCAAAAGGCCCAGGTTTCCCGAGGATGTTCCAGGTCTACTGACTCACCCACCTTATGTTCTCCACGGGCTAGAATTAAGATGACAGCCCCTGTGAGTGGTCCCTGGAGCTCCAGTTCCCCACCACAGGCAGCATGGGGAGTGGGCGGTGCGTGGTGCCCTTCAGCCTGGATTTCAGACCTGTTTCCATCAGCAGTGCTTTTCCATCAAGCTAAGGCCTGTGTGCAAGTCCCACACACAAAGGAGGTGAAAGTGGAGGTGTTATGCTGAAGTGGGAATGGGGACCCGCAGTTCCTCAAACACCCCTTCCCTGTCTCCCCGAGGGGCCTAAGCATGCAGCTCCTGCTTCCATCCCTCCCGTGATGGGGAGTCACTCTTCTGGAGGCTCGGACTGCCCTTGCCTGAAGGAATGCCTAGTGGCCCAGGCAGAGAGCACTGATTGCAGGAAGGTCTCACCTTCCTCACCTGGATTGGAGTTGCCCAGAGCAGCTCCCAGTGGTAAATTTCATCTTAGAAATTGGTGGAAACTCTTGCCATCTCATGTAGGCAGAAGGGAATCAGTGAATGAGACCAGCCTTCTCGACCATTAACAGTCGTTTTGGGTCTTTATAATTTCCAAAGAACAAAATCCTAGGAGGGTGTGAAGGTAACTTTTTAATTAAAACAAGAACTGAGAGCGTTTACATTGGCTTCGGCTTCTGAAGTATCAACAATAAGTGCAGGAGGAGCACTATCTCCCCCCCTCCCATTGCCTAGAAAGCTCCATGGTGCTGGCATGGGCTCCTGCAACTTATGGGCAGAGACAGGCTCTGTGGGGGGCAGTGTGACACCGCGGATCCCTCCCCTCTTCACACCGGGTGGAGGGTAACACGACAGGAGGAGTCGGCCACTGTTCTTGGAAGTGTCACCGAGGGGCCAGATTTATGCCGAATCCGCTGAGGAAAGGGATCGTCTTCCTCAGTGTTCTGATTCCTCGAGCTTCTCTCATCAAGAGACAGAGGCGAAGGGGTGGGCAGAGCAGGGCTGGAATGGACGGAGGCTTTGGGAGCCGCTGATCTGTATCACAGTTGCCTTTCAGTGACATGTCCTTTTCCAAGAGGAAGGTGGGTTTTTTTGTTCAAGTTTTTCCTTCTCAAAGAGGGGGCTCGTTCTGCTTCTGTGCTCTTCACGGTAACCAAGTACTTGTTGGCTCACCCCCAAACCCCGGTGCTAAGAGGCTTTTTCTGGTGCCTGCTATTTGGGGAGCGCGCCAGGGCTGGGGACCTGGGTGCCCTGTGCCCCAGTGAGTCCAGAGCAGACTGCTTGGCGGGGCGGGAAGCAGATCTGCTCCTAGTGTGTCCCCGGTTCTCACTGCAGTTCAGTTCAACACTAGCTGTGTGCAGTGACGACAAGCACACAGTCCCTGTCCCCAGCTGTGACTGTGTAGCAGGACCAGCCTGATGATACCTGGGGTGGGGCCGTGGGACTGCGTGTGCTGGGGGCGTGGACCAGGAGGGGAGGTCTGCAGGCCTGGAAGGGACCACCTGCCCTGGCCGGGTGGTGCTGCCCTCCCTGCAGCAGGTGCTCCCCCTGTGATCCTAGGGAGGCAGGGAGGGCTGCGCTAGACAAGCTCAGCCAGGCACACATGGCTGCCAGGAGGGCGGCTGCCCCACACTTGTCATGCGGGAGGTCCGTTTCTTTTCCCTTTGGGGCAGATGTCAATTTGAGACAAGAAAGAGAAGGAGCTGAAGGACAGCAAACAGCCATGGAAAGCCAGCACGTTCTTTCCTCCTGAGACCCCAGCACCCGCCCCTCGGACCACCGAGGGGAAGCAGGCCCTGGAGCAGGCACAGGCTACATTGTGCACACGTGGTGCACACACTCTGCCCTGTCCTGGCTCCCACCCTCACCACTGTCCTGGTCTAGGCAGGGTGTTTCCACGTGTTCTAGAAAGCTCCATGTGTAGTAAGGGTGGGCTCCCCACCCCTCCAACACTTTGCTTTCCCAGAGCTGCCCTGTTTGGTCTGTACCGGAGTTCTGCGTGAAATTTCCTTTGTTTGAGCCCAGCCCCAGACCTCACAGACACAGAAACACAGGCTGTCATCCCACATAGCCCATGCCCACTGTGCACGGGGCCAAGCACTCAGGGGAGGCGGGACCCCTCCTGGGGCGTCTCCAGAATCCGGGTCTGTGCTCCTGGGGGCGCTCCCCTGAGCTGTGGCAGAATCGCTCTGTTATGTCCTTGTTGTCAGACTGGAGGGCTGAGTGTGGGCTAGACTGGGTTATCGGCCCTTTGGGTTAAGGGTTGTCCTTTCCTCTCAGGGTCTCGGCCAGGCAGCTTGGAGAGCCGTAGTGATGCGTCCAGTGACAGCTCACCTCAGGGCCTGAAGGGTAAGCCGGCTTTCCTTCTGGGCACTTTCCGGTGCCCTTGGATCTGAGCTCTGAGCTTTGTGTTGTTTGTATTATTTAAAGAAGACAATTAGCAAGTTCTTCACAGCATGATGGGTTTGCCTCCATAGGGCACATCATGCAGTTTCAGGCTCAGACCTGGGAGTTTTCCCCGATTTGAGTTCAGATCCCTTCTCCTCACTGACCAGCTCTGGGCACCTGGGCGAGCCACCCATCCTCCAAGTGTGGGTTCCTGCAGCTTCCGGATGGGGACAGGGCCGGGAGTTCCGGTCCATCGTGGTCAGTGGACACGGGTGAGTGTGATTCCTTTACAGCGTTTAAGTTTGTTAATGGTGCAGAAGATGGTCTGTCTACGCTGTCCCAGGGGCTAAGGAGGGTGGTGCCTCACAGCTGTTGCTAATTTCAGCTTTAGCAGGAGCTCTGCACTTCCCTCCCACATTATTTTGTTTTTAAACCCTACTGTGAACTTCTAGAGCAGCGGTTCTCAATCTGTGGGTCGTGACCCCTTTGGCAGTCGAACGACCCTTTCACAGGGGTCGCCTAAGACCATCCTGCATATCAGATATTTACATTACGATTCAAAACAGTAGCAACATTACAGTTATGAAGTAGCAACAAAAATAATTTTATGGTTGGGTCACAACATGAGGAACTGTATTTAAAGGGCCAGAAGGTTGAGAGACACTGTTCTAGAGAATTCCAGCATGTCCTTGACATCCCAGTGCCAGCCTGGGAGAAGTGTGCTCTGGGTTCCCCAGCAGGGCTCCCTGTGTTGCGTGAGCCGGAGGCAACACAGAGCCCACTGGAGGTAGGTGAGCGAGAGTGAGAGACTGACGTGTGTCCCTCTGTGTCCACTCGCCCTGACACCAGGTTCCTCCGACCCGGCCGGCTCCACCACAAACCCAAGAGCAGTGAGGACCTGATGCCCAGCAGGGACACAGCACTCTGCCCCGCCCCACGATGCCAGCACCCCAGGCCACACTACCCTCAGCCTCCAGGAGTACCCGCCACCCAGGATGGGCCTCTCCACCAGGAAGCATCCAGTAGAGGGGTGTGGCCCAGCCCCAGGCCTGGGGGCGGCCCTGTGCCCCCCGGAGCAGAGGATGGTCACCCTGGGGGAGTTCCTGGAGGAGCCTGACCGGGCTCCCCCTACGCTGTGTGAGGCCTGGGAGTGCTCTTTCCTCTCTCTCCCCTCAGATGGACCTGGACCAGAGGGGAGACCTGGACAGCAAAGTCACAGAGAGGGATGGGGTGGGGCTGGCGCCACCTGGCTGCAGAGCCAGCTTGGATGGGGGACATAACCACTAGCCAGAAAGTGACTGTGCTGGCAGCCCACCCAGACCTGGGAGGCTGTTCTCTCCATCCATGCAGGGAGCGGGCAGAACGGCCAACATGGAGGGCTGAGCCATGCAGTCTCTGTGCAGTTACTCTACGCAGCCGCTGGGCAGGAGGCGGTCCTAGACCATCTGTCAATAAACGGGAAGGCTGTGCTCCAATGACCCTTTACTTGTGGACATTGTCCTTTGAATTCTATAGAGTTTTTTTTTTTAATGTCATTCTTTAAAAAATTTGTTTTTAATCATTTAAAAATGTAAAGACTTATTAGCTCACAGGCCATACAAAAGCGAGTGGCAAGTCCTAGCTAGCTTGGCTCAGTGGTTAGAGCATCAGCCCATGGACTGTAGGATCTCGGTTCAATTTCCAAGCACTGCTTCCCATCTTGAAATGGTTTTATTGCAAGTAAAAATTACTTAGTGAGCTACATTTCACTTCACTCAGTGTGTAGCTTGATATGCTATTGGAGCAGCAACAACCACTAGAGTAGCTGTTAACATTCAAAATCACTAGAGATAGAAAGAGCATTGCATTGGTAGCAACTGGAATAATTCAAAACAACTCCCCCCACTAAACTCTTCCTTAATCTTTTCCCTTCCTCAATGATCCCAGAATTTAACTTACCAGTCAAACTCATCTTAGCCAATGGTCCCACTGGCACAGGACGGTACCAAAACAAGGTACACACCTCTGGTTCTACCAGAAGGGCCATAGTTCACTGATGCCACTGGAATCCTATCTAATAAAAGACAAAAAGGGTAATTAACCATACCTCTGCTATGCTTCCCATTGGCTAATCAGTGAGATATGCAAATTATCTGCCAACAAAGATGGCGGCCAGCAGCCACGCAGTTGAAGTGAGCAGGAGGCTTGCTTGCTCCAGTGATGGAGGAAGCCAAGGTTTCCCGCCTGCTGCGGCCTGGCTCTGAGCTCCGGAAGCAACAATGTTTCAATTATAGAAGCTAAACAAACCCCAGATACCTGCTTTCAGCCGGCCCTGACCTCAGAGCTGGGAGCTCCAGTGACTGCAACAATGTTTCAATTATAGAAGGTTAATAAATCCCAGAATAAAAAAAAGAAAGAAAGAAAGGAGAGGCTGGGAGCTTCAGTCGCTGGCCAGCCTGAAAATGGCCCTCAGCCCCTCATGCAGGCTGGCCAGGCACCCCAGCGGGACCCCCATCCTGATCCAGGACACCCTTCAGGGCAAACCAGCTGGCCCCCACCCATGCACCAGGCCTCTATCCTATATAGTAAAAAGGTAATATGCAAACTGACCCTAACAGCAGAAAGACTGGGAATGACTGGTCACTATGACACACACTGACCACCAGGGGGCAGACGCTCAATGCAGGAGCTGCCCCCTGGTAGTCAGTGCGTTCCTGCATGGGGGAGCTCTGCTCAGCCACAAGCCAGGCTGATGGCTGCCAGTACAGCGGTGGTGGTGGGAGCCTCTCCTGCCTCCTCAGCAGCGCCAAGGATGTCCGACTGCAGCTTAGGCCTGCTCCCCGCTGGCAAGTGGACATCCCCCGAGGGCTGCCAGGCTGCCAGAGGGATGTCTGATTGCCATCTTAGGCCCAATCCCCCAGGGAGCAGGCCTAACCCAGCAAGTGGTCATCCCCCGAGGGATCCCAGACTGGGAGAGGGCACAGGCCGGGCTGAGGGACCCCCACCGCCGAGTGCACAAATTTTTGTGCACCGGGCCTCTAGTAATCTATAATTAAAATTAAAACCATTGTCAAAATTTTTTAAGAAAAAAGATAAAGAATGCCATCTATAGGTGAGTATCTCAGAAGGAGGCATGCTGTGTAAGAGGGACCCATGCAAAGATGTGGCCGAATCACCCAAAGGTGCTCATTCTCATGTGAACACACTTGCTCTAGGGGAGACACATTCCTTTCATTTCTATTTGCTGTGAATGGAAACCAGCCGGTCTATATACCAAGACAGCACTCCCCAGGTATCCAAAAAGGGAAACCCAAATGTCTAAGTGAATTTTACGTTTTACTTCATTTTAATCAATATACATTTAAATTTATAAAGTTATACGTGGCTGCAGGGCTGCTGTGGCTCAGTGGTTGGGTGTGGACTCATGAATCAGGAGGTTACAGTTTGATTCCTGGTCAGGGCACAGGCCTGGGTTGCAGGCTTGATACCCCATAGGAGCTGAGCAGGAGGCAGCCAATCCGTGATTCTCTCTCTCCCTCTATCCCTCTCCCTTCCTCTCTCTGAAATCAATAAAAACATATTTTTAAAAACTTGTATGTGGCTAATATTGACTGTATTGGATGAGTAGTTTAAGACACTAGGAAACAGTTGTGAAACAGTCATCCCTGAATCTCAGGACACCTTTCCTCCACAAGTCCACACAGAAGACATGGACGGGGCCATTACAGTTCACAGCAGAAACAGGAAGCTCACCATCAGACACTTCCCAACTGCCCTTCCCCTGATCTCCTCCTCCTCCTGGGTGGGGCACTTCCTTCAGGAGCAGTTTGATGCTAAACTGCCCCATGTCCCTTGCATCTGGGACAGTTCTGGCCAAGGGTTCATGCAAGAGTGTCTCATAGCTGATTTCTGAGACATTGTTTTCCTCCCTGATGAAAAGCACAATAGTGAAGAGAGGACTGTTTCCCTCTCTTTGGTGCTGGGAGCTGTTGCCGCCTTCTGGTTGCTGGCAGCCATCATGTGGCCACGAGGGAAGAGTGGAAAGAGAGGAGCTGACCCTGACCTCACTGAGCAGCTGAATTCAATCCTGGACCCATCTGCCTGTGGATTCGTTATTTTGTGAGAAAAATCCCTGTTGTTCAAGCCACATTTCATCAGTATTCTGTTGCTTACCATCCTCAGCTGAAGGAGACCCTTAAAACTCCTGAGGGTGGACAGGGTTGTATCATTTTATGGTGTTGCAAAAAAATGTGTAGGTGTGGGAGCCGAGAGGAGGACAGAGGAAAGATGGGAGATGCCTGAAAGAACACCAGCCTTTCAACGACTCCAGGGGGAAACGTTGGGACACAGGGCATGACACAGCTCTAAGCTGGGCTGGCAGAGTGTGGTGCCAATGAGGATCTCAAATTGTGGACTCATTTCTAAAGGCCATAGGAGACCACTGTTAGTTTTCATAAGAGACATGATCATATTGACATTTTCAAAAGATCCTTCGGGCTGCCGGTAGAGAACGCTTAGGGACCTGGCGATACTAGAGGTTGACAGGTCACAGAGAACACATGGTATCAGGAGGCCCTGAGGCCAATGGGACTTAGTACCCTTGGTGCTAACCTGGATGGCTTCACACTAGAATCGTATCAGGAATGTCAAGGTGGAAATCTATGACACACGGGCTTCTTCATGGAACTTGACAGGTTATGTCTAGAAGTTATAATAAAGTAGCAAAATAAGCCCTATCTGTTCTCAGACCAAGAGACTCTGAGAACAACATGGAGAACTTGCTAAATACCAGGATTTACTAAAGTGCTAAGGAAAAGGGTGTGGACTCAGCTCAGAGATAGAAAAATAGGTCAGTGGCACCATTATAGGCACCAGAAATAAACTCACTCACATCTAGAAACTTGAAACATAAAGGTGGCATTGCAGATGACTGGAGCAGACACGTAAGAATTAATAAGGAGTGTGGGTGCCACTGGGGAGACATGGGAGGGTGAGTGACATCAGACCGAATCACCGCGATGGTGAAAATCGGTGCCATGTGCACAAGGATTAAATGCATACAGAAAAAACTGAACATCTGGAAGAGGATATAGCATAGTGTCCTCATAATAATGTAAGGATTGTTTAAACAAAACCCAAAACAACTGATAAATCTCACCAAATTAAAATGGAAATCTCTGTTGAAAGGACATGGTGAGGAGGGAAAGGGAAGCTTCCTGGCGCACAGAGCTAGAGGAGGCTAGAGCCCAGCATTTAGAAAGAAAGAACTAAAGTCCATCAGGAGAGAAGCAGAAACCCACTAGAGAAATGGGGAGGACATAGCCACCAGCACCTCCCCGGAAAGGACCCATCAGTGGCTCAACATGACAAGTGATCAGGAAATGGAAACTAAGACCAAAAGGACGCCCAATTCCACTCCTGCCAAGATTGGCAAGGATATTGAGCCACGAAGCGCGGCCCCTGTGCTGAGCCTAAAGCAGAGCCATACTCGTGAAGCCGCTTTTCTCCGATTACCTCCGAAGCAGCCCCTGCCCAGGTGCCAACGATTTCACGGACAGGAATGTTCACAGCACAGATCTTCGCAACAGCAAAAAGCTTCACATAATCCAAATGCTCCTGCACAGGAGAACAAATGTGGTGCAGCCATAAAATGCAATTCTGCCAGGAAGAGTTTACTTCAGTGACAAAAAGTCAGCTACAGCCATGAGCACTGAAGATGAATGTCAAAAGAAAGCTGAGCAAAAATGCAAGGTGCAGAGAGGGGCCCACCACATTACCTCATTGAGATAGAGTTGGACTACATTCATAATTTAATGGCACATTATTGCTTATCAATGCACACATCTGAGACAAAAGGCTAAGGGAAATGTAAGTTATGATAGACATAATATTTAAAAGAGTCACTTGCACTGGTGAGAAGAGGGGGCTGTGATGGGAGGGGGCCATCCAAGGCTTCAGAAGGACCGCATTCTATTTCCCACCCTGTATGGTGAGTAAGTATGTGGGTGTTTTCAGCGTTAACACTTTACATACTCCATGTAGCTATTTAAGTAAACGTGTCCTTCAAAAACAAAATCAAGAGGTAAAGTTCTTGGCACTTTTTTGTTTTTGTTTTCGTTTTGAGGGACTAGTTGTTGAGGAACTAGCATTGACACCATATTTGACCACCCAATCAAATATGTGTTTTTTCCTAAGGACAAATCTTTAGTCACTGGAGTAGCCATAGATCGACTGGCTGCAAACCCAAAACCTCGTTCCTTTGGGTCAGACATACTGTCCCTCCACATTTATCGTAGTCACTGCATTTTCTAGGACAGTGACATTTAGGGGCATGTGATCTGAGGAGTGTTGCCTCCTGTACATGCCCCGACTGGGAATCGAACCCACAACCCAGGTTTGTTCCCTGACCATGAATCAAATCCTCAACCTTGCCCTAGCCGGTTTGGCTCAGTGGACAGAGCATCGGCCTATGAACTGGAAGGTCCCAGATTCGATTCCGGTCAAGGGCACATACCTGTGCTGCAGGCTCGATCCCCAGTAGGGGGTGTGCAGGAGGCAGCCAATCAATGATTCTCTCTCATCATTGATGTTTCTATCTCTCCCTCTCCCTTCCTCTCTGAAATCAATAAAAATATTTATTTTTTAAATCCTCAACCTTTCAGTGTACAGGATGACGCTCCAACCAACTGTGCCCCCTGCCAGGTCCCTGCCACTCCTAATCATTCCCTCGTTGTCTGCTTCCTGCCTCTGCACGCTGTGGCCCTGTGGCCCCTGCTCTGTGGTGGGCGATGCCCTTTGACACTGCCTCTTTCACCATTTCTCCTCTACCATCGACCCCTGGCCCTACTTCAATGGGTGTGTTTGTTCCCTAAAAAATGCTCTCTCACATGGAGATGTGACTTTTCCATGGTAGCTAAAATTGGTGATGAAGCGGTTGGGAGATTGGTTATGATGCCAGTCATGTACCCTGGAAATGACACACTGTTCACTCGGCCAAATACATGTCTCAACTACCCCCTGACACGTTGATGCTGCTGCTGATGTAGGTCTCACAGGAATAAATGCTTGTAACTCTGAATATGGAGCAAAAATATATAAAACCAAAGTCATATTTCTACCTGAGGTGAACAAGAGTAATATATTTTTTTGCATCCTTCTCATTGCTCATACTTATACACATATGCAGGGGATCTATTCCTTTTTCCCAAAATAGAGCTAAATTATGTTCATGACTTTGTAACTTTTCCATTTAAAATGTGGACATCCCTTTAAATCAGATATAGGATTTCCCCCCTAATCTATTTATAGACATATTTAAAATGAATAAGGATTTTGTTGGGGAGCACAAGAGACTTGGTTGGAAAGTTGTGAGGAGGACATTCTGAGAAAAAGGAAGTATGTGGAAGGCCGCCTGCCCTGTTCATCTATCAGAATTCCAACTTAGGGGAGAATAAGGGGAGTGTCGAAGGCAGCACCCCTAATTATTCCCTGACCTTTCCAACCAAGTCTCTTGTGCTCCCCAACGAAATTTCATAAATGGATTGTCATTAGTGTGGTTGTTATTTTTGTTTGCCTCTTACAAGATCACTTAGAAGCAGTGAGTTAGTAATCCATTTTAAAATATAGCATTTACCACTTTCTCATTGATGACAAACATTTTCAATGGAAATACTCATGCCCTGCTATTCAGGCAAACTTTAAAGTATCATGAGCTGTAATGGAGAAATTAATTAAAAATAGTGACATGAGCTACAAAAAGCAGATGGTACCAACTGTTGACCAGGACATGAACAAAAACCCATACCCTGCTGGTAGAGAACAAATCAGGACAAGTGTGGGAAAACAGGCAGTATCTACTAAACCTGAACATATAAAATGCCGTGTGGCCAGCATTGAGCACATGTGTTCCCACTATGTACATATGTAAATAGTAGCACTAGGTTGTAGTAGCCCTAACCTGGAAACTACCCACTGTCCAGCAACAGCACAAGGAATGAGTCTGAGTCCACCACAAACTACAACTACACACAGCGATACAGGTGCATCTCATGAACATGTTGAGGGAAAAGCCCAGCACGCTGCCAGGACACACGGATGATCCCATCGCACAGTTCAAAAGGCAAAGCCAGGTTTTGTGAGCAATTGGGGTCATGTTTACTTGTGGTGTTGGCGGTCGGGGGCGGGGGGCAGAGGGGGGTGGACGGGGTAGGGCGTAGGAGGAGAGACTGCTGGGGTGCTGGTCATGTTCTGAATCCTAATGTGGGTGAGTGACATGGGGATGTGTTCAATGTGCCAACTGAGGTGGGCCCTTGTTGTCACTTTAAATTATACTTGAAGAAAAAAAGTACACAAGCAGCATGGCCACTGGGCCAGTGGAATCATTGTGTGTGGTACTGAAGAAGCATTGGGTGTGATACTGAAGAAGCACTGGGTGTGGTTCTGAATAAGCATGGTATGTGGTATGAAAAAGCATTGCAGGTGGTACTGAGGAAGCATGGTGTTTGGTATGAAGAAGCATGGTGTTTGGTATGAAGAAGCATGTTGTGTGGTATGAAGAAGCATGGTGTGTGGTATGAAGAAGCATGGTGTGTGGTATGAAGAAGCATGTTGTGTGGTATGAGGAAGCATGGTGTGTGGTATGAAGAAGCATGGTGTGTGGTATGAAGAAGCATGTTGTGTGGTATGAAGAAGCATGGTGTGTGGTATGAAGAAGCATGTTGTGTGGTATGAAGAAGCATGGTGTGTGGCATGAAGAAGCATGTTGTGTGGTATGAAGAAGCATGGTGTGTGGCATGAAGAAGCATGTTGTGTGGTATGAAGAAGCATGGTGTGTGGTATGAAGAAGCATGGTGTGTAGCATGAAGAAGCATGGTGTGTGGCATGAGGAAGCATGGTGTGTGGTATGAGGAAGCATGGTGTTTGGTACTGAAGCATGGTGTATGGTACTGAAGAAGTGTTGTTTCCTTCCCACGTCCCGTGAATTCAGGCGAAATAAAACCAGTCAGAGAAGAATATGTCTGAGCAAAGACTTGAACCAAAGGAGAAACGCAAGTGACTATTGTACATGAGAAAAGTTAGCTTCAAAGAGCATCAAGTAATTGCAAAGGAAAGACACCTGACAGCACTGCTCCCGGGAAGGGACAGCCTTTCTGAACACAGTTTGACAGGATGTAGCAGATATTCATGCTCATGGGCTGTGAGGCAAGCGTGCTGATGGCGTCACCGGTGACGTCACCCTGTGGGGTGATTACATTTCCAGGAATTCACCATGTAAGAATCAAAAAGTTTTGCCAGATGTTAATGTATAAAAGTGTTCATCACGATAGTACTCATTAGGAAAGATTAGATATGACATAGTGGTCAGTAGTGGAGTAGGGATACATAATTAGGATGGGCTATAATACTGTGATTAAGTTTTGTTAAAGGGATTTTAATGTGTTAGGAAAACTTTGTGATAAAAAGTAAGCTTAGAAAAGAACATAAATTTGAATATGCAGTATTTTACAGTATATATACACATATATATATATTAGAAGGAAATATGCTAGGATAGTAATGGTAGCATGTCGATGACTATTATGTTTCTCTTCATACTTTTTGATATTTTCATAATTTTAAATACCAAATGTATATTACTGTTAAAAAATAAAGGGTAGGTAGTAATTGATGGGTTAATTTATTTTCTGAAATTCTTATTTCATTTTTCTAATTTTACTTTTTATTTTTCATTTTATCTAATACCAAGGGTTTCCACTAAATAAAATTATTTTATCATTCTTGGCAGAAAAGAGATTTACTGAATGCTCATCTGTTAGCCAGTTTTGGACTTTCATTTTAAAGGTACCAAAGATTTGATGGCTAAATATTTCTAAAGTGACTCTATTGGAATTGTAGCGGTACAACAAACACAAAACACTCTTCTGGTAGAAATAAAAATAAAACATGATGAGGCATTGACTTAACTGAGCTTTGGATGGGTGCTGAATATGGTTCTGTATCTAGTGATAATATAGTACCACATTGGGAGAACCAGGGAAAGCTTGAGACATAAACTACAAAAGTTGTTATTAAAATGAAAATGAAAATGAACAAACTATTAACAAAGATTGTCCAGTCTGGGGAAGAATTGGCTCAGGAGCCTTTGACACCATGACCATCTTTGAAGGGCTCTTGGATAGTGTGAGCTCATTCTCCCTGTCCCTACAGAGGGTGCCTAAGGCAAAGCCCCAAACACACTTCCCACGTGGTGTCCAGGGGACAAATGCCCAGCTCAGTCAGGCCTGTGACAGCCACTGTCCCCAGGTGTGTGCACGTTGTCAACAACAGACAGATGCAGAATAGCAAGAGTAGAGAAGTAGATAATGAGATTTTATTTCTCTTTCTTCATCCACTTTATCTTTGCATCATTTATAGAAAAGAACAGCCCCCCCCCCAAAAAAAGGGAAGAACCCAGCAAATGTAGGTGGCTCTTTTGTGGGTACATTGGCAAAGTTACACGTAGTGTTTGGAAAATACTAAGCCAAGGTATAAGATAAAAGAATGTGGATAAACAAGTGTGTGGTCTATTCATACAATGCCCACCAAGCAATAAGAAGGAATCATCTAATAATGCACACCACAAACAATATGGGAGTATCTCAAAAAGCATGCTGTGTGAAAGACTTACACAAAAGAGTACAAACTTCCTGGGCACGTTCTGGGGTAAAGGCAATGTTCTATACATTGATGGAGTTTGGGTTACACAGGTGTATACGAATGTATATTTAAGATTTGTGCATTTCATTGTATGTAAAGTTCACACCAAATATTGAACTCTAGTTAGCGATACCTATCATGCATTATTTCAGGGGGATTTTATTGATGATTGCAGTTGATTTTGAAATACATAAAAAAAATAAGACGGACTGATGATTAGATGGACCATATGTATAAGTTCAGTAAAATGTTAATGGTGGAATCTAAAGAGTGTTCACTGTAAAATTCCTTCCATTTTATGGTATGTGCTCATCTAAAATATTGAGGAAAAGATTTTATTTCCTACGGTTACATGGTGTTTTGAATGTGCTATTTTAAGGCCTATTTATTGTAGGTTGGTAGTGTGCTTTCTGAGTGTCTATTGAAAGGAGCTCTACAAGCCAGTAAAAGGTGAGATATTCACCAAAGTAAAGCACAGTCAATGTTATAAGCTGCCCAAGAAGTACTTGCATTGCAGTGAGCTATGTTCACAGCATTGAAACTGTTTGCTTTGCTTTGCTTTTTTTATAAGCACAATTTCTTTAATAAAAAAAAAACACTAATAATGAGAAATAATATTGAGGCAACAATGAATGAGATTTTCCAAAATGTATCTAAAATATTTCTTGAAATTATATCTCCCAGGTCTAAATACTGAAATGATAAGATAAAATTGAGAGTTACAAATGTTAAAAAGAGGCAACTTAATTTATTTTGTACTCGGCATGTACCAAGCAGTGTGGTCTACACTCTGAAAACTATTCCTGATTAATTCTCACAATACACCGGGAGAAAATTGAGGTTCACAGTGGTTCGTTAACTTCTCTAACATTACTTTGCTCTGAGACATTAGAGTGAAGGGGCAATAAAAATACCTTAAGTTTGCTGAGAAACGCAGGGTTCAGTGAAGCAAGAGGAAGAGCATTGCTGAAGTTGCCATGGAGGTGCGGGCTTTGGCCCATTTGAATCCAGTGGAGGAATTACATGGTGGCCTCACTTGGATCTAGGAGAAACCACCCTAAACCTGAAGGTGGTGGGCTTGCTGTTGTGACAGCAACTAAAGAAACTGCTGAGTGAACGTGGTGGCTGAGGCAGGATTGTGGGAGGTCCTTGGCCTGTGTAGCCACAGGTCTGTGACCTGGTCAGACATCTCTATTAACAATTCCAGCTTTCTTAAGGTGGGAAAAGTATTCTCTTGGTGGATACTTGGTTTGGTTTTGTTTTGACTTTTTTTTTTAATACCCTGGGAGAGTTTAAAATTAAATAGAATTTAAAGACATATAGTCATGATGAGCTAAATCAAACTAGAATACTAATACATTTGAATTAAGTTTAGGACATTATTAAGATAATCTGTGGGGGCACGGAGGCTGAGTGGAGGGGGACAAAGGGGAGGACATTGGGGGACATCTGCAATAGTGTCAACAATAAACAAAGATCATCTGTGTGTTTGGGGTATTTAAAGAGTTTATAACATTCCAAAGAATATGAGGTTCATTCTACTAGTGTAAATGATAATCATTTGAAGAACTTTTACTTAAGTCAGGCATTCAAAGTGCCTAAAAGCAAAATTAAATTTATATGAACTTTAAAATATCTAAGGGAACTTAATTAACTACATTTATTCCTCAGAGTGATTTTAGTTTAAGGAATTTAGTTCAAGTTAAATTAAACAATAATGACAGAAAGTGAAGATGATTGTATTTGCTTTGCTAGAATTCGAAATAGAATAAGATTTATAGGCTGAATTTTAAGCCCCAGGGAAAACTATGTTTTTAGAGTTTATATTCTACTAAACTAATTAGTTTTAAACCCAAGTCTCCATAAAATAGTCTTCCCTGTGTATAAAAATATCCCCTTCAGTCATTTTAAAGTTTCACATTGAGACTTGCATGTCTGAAAAGGTTCTTTAGCCCTTATGTTTGATTAATAATTGGCTGGAGGGAGATAGAGTAAAAATATTTTCTACTGAAACCTTCGAAGACATTGCCAGACTTTCTTGCACCCCGTGATGCTAAGTGATGGCCGTTCCTTTCTAACTGGCCTGTTGAGGCTTTGCCCCTCAGCCTGGGTGTTTTGAAATTTTATCAAGATGTCTTTGTCGTTTTTATCTTGCTCTGCATTCAGTGCGTCTTTTCAGTTTGAAAACTCGTGCCTCTCATGAGCTCTGGGAGGTTTTCATTTACTGAAGTGACTACGGTTACGTTTTTTATTCTGCGCCTCTGCTTCTCCCTGAAACCCCTTTGAGTCAGGAGCTGAGCCTCCGGGACTGTCCTGTTGGTCTCATCTCCCGTTCTGGTTTTCCTTTGTCTTTTTGTTTCTGCCTGGGAGTTTCCTTTGACTTTTTCTTTTAACTTTCTATGGGATGTTTGGTTTCAGCAGACACATTGGTTATTTACAAGTGTGTGTTGTTTCTTTTGTTTAATTGTTCTTTTTTCACAGCCTCATGCTCCTGTTTTCAGATGACCTCCTCACTACTCTCATGAGTAGGAGGTTTCTTTTTAAGGTTCCTCTGTTCTCTGAGTTGTCTTTGTTTCCTCTGGGCTCAGATTATTTATTTATTTAATGTTGGTAAGTCTTAAATTTTATCTTCCATGTTGCTGGTTTTCTTTTTTATATCTGGTGGTGCTTGGGTTTTCCATTTTTATTTCAGAATGAGGGACTAGGTTGATTATTGTAGTGAGTCTCATGGGTTTTTCTACGGTTGTATGTCTAGATCTCCTTCCTACTGGTACTCCCTTATGAGAATGAAGTTCTCTGTGTGTGGGCAGGGATTTGCAGGGGCTGGGAGTGAGCCCTTAACCTGAGGAGCCCACAGTGCCAGAGTAGGTGGGCTGTACCCTGGTGTACAGGGAAGTTCTTTAGCACCTAGAAGTCTCCTCAGGTCATTCATTTTTTTTTTTTTTTTTTTAGAGAAGAGTGTCCTGGTAAGGAGGGAGAGCAGGGAGCGGGGAGGTAAGAGAAAGGGGAGCTAACTGTCAGGCTTTCTGTACATAAAGAAGCTTATTTAATAGTCAAAGACTTATACAAGGGCCTTAACTAAATCTGAACTTAATCACCATCTTTACTTTCTCCCTGCATCAGTCCTTGAGACTGATTTCCCTCTTCATAGCTTAGATGTTATGGACATGATTTAATTTATGTAATACACAATAATGTAAATAACACCCCAATATATAAAGCAAGCCCAGCTGTAGCCACTTTGGGTTGTATTTATAGCTCTCACTTGGATGTCTAAGACTTAAGCTAAATGCTATGAGCTGTCTGTGGAATAACTAAAACCCTAGGTGGAATGGACAGGCCAAGGTCAAGGTAACGTGCACTGTGATGGGAAGAAGCTGCTGTGGGGTCCTCGGCTCTGCCTCCGAGTGGTTACTCTCCCATTGACAGGCTGTGCTCACCTTTTATTTTTTTAAATAAATCTTTATTGTTCAGATTATTACAGTTGTTCCCCTTTTTTCCCCCCATAGCTCCCCTCCACCCAGTTCCCACCCCACCCTCTGCCCTTACCCCCCCCCCCCACTGTCCTCAACCATAGGTGTACGCTTTTTGTTGCCGGGTCATACACATGGAAAATGTAGCTATTTCCATCCACAATGTGTCCCTGTGTTCGGTCTCAGCCTCACAGGGACCATCTCAGCCTCACAGGGGCCATCTCGGCCTCACAGGGACTGTCTCAGCCTCACAGGGGCCGTCGCAGCCTTATAGGGGCTGTTGCAGCCTTGCAGGGGGCATCGCATTCCACGTTGGGGGTGAAGGTGCGAGACAGAAGCTCCTCTCGCTGTCTCTCCTGCTGCTCCCTTGCGTATCGCCAATGTTGGAAGTTTCTGAGAGCAGTCTGCAGGTGCTGGACATCATACTTTAACTGGTCAACACGAAGTTTGGCATTCTGTCTTTTGTTAGGCGGCTCCTTGCTGGACAAAATCTCCAGGCGTTCTTGCTGGCTGAATATCTGGTATGCTTGCTTGCTTGCTTGGATTTCGTTTTCTACTAAGTGCACTGACTGCTTGTCTGCTGTCTCCTAACGTCCCATGTGAGACTGGATCTGGTGGACCTGTTTGTGCGTTTGCTGGTACAGCGGTTCCATGTTGCCAGGGTCCGGTTCCAGCTTCCTCCGAACCTGATTCTGCTTCTTGGGTGTGTCCCTTATGGATGCAAGGAGTTGAAATCTGCAGTTTGTTGGGTTAAGTTGCAAAAGCATAGGTGGTTCCTTCTGTGCCACTGGCACAGCTTGGGCAGGGATGTAAATTGAGTAGGGTGGGGTCTCAGGGAATCACCAGGGCGGAGCAAACAGCAATGGCATCTCCGCGACTCCTCGCTTCTCTGAGACTCCGCTACTCTGCATCTCCGCGTCCCCTAGTGCCAGCGAGCAGCTCCACGAGAAAGCCACTCTCGCTTTCCGACACACTGCAAGGCCATCCCGCCTCTCCTCATAGGGGTCTGGGACCTCAGAATCCCGCCCCAAACAAGCTCAATGGATTCAAGAGTTTGTAACCCCTTTCGATTGAAAAAAACCACACATCCAGTTGCAGCCTGCCTGGTGCGCGGCTCTGTACCTCTGCATATCCTACTCAGTCTCAATGCTCTTCTTTCTTTCCTCCCAGTTGTAGAACTTCCACTGGGCCAGCTTTCCCATGGTTCTGAATGATAGCTGTTTTGTCTTATAGTTGGTATTTTCAATGTTGTTGTGGGAGGCAGCACGCACAGGTCTGTACCTTACGCCACCATCTTGGTTCTCCCTGTGCTCACCTTTTAGGACCTCACTTTCTCCATCTGGAGGGAGAGTGGATCTAAGGCAGTGGTTCTCAACCTTCTGGCCCTTTAAATACAATTCCTCATGTTGTGACCCAACCATAAAATTATTTTTGGTGCTACTTCATAACTGTAATGTTGCCACTATTATGAAACATAATGTAAATATCTGATATGCAGGATGGTCTTAGGCGACACCTGTGAAAGGGTCGTTCGACTGCCAAAGGGGTCACGACCCACAGGTTGAGAACCACTGTTCTAAGGGTCGAATGAGGCGATGCCTGTGAACTGTTAGCTTCCCACTTGGTGCACACCACCTGTTAGCCGTATCCTCATTCTCAGGGTCCTCTTGGCTGGGTCCTAGGCTTGTGGGCTTTAGTGTGGGTGGAGGAGCATTTTCAAGTCCGGTGCTGTCCTTATTTTAGAGGCAGGACCCTGAAGCCCGGGGTCAGTTAGCTTTCTGAGCTTTGGTTTTCATATCTGTGTGCCTCAGAGCTGGGCTGTGAGGATGCCAGGCTAATGGGTGGAAAAGCATTTGCATGTGCATTTGTAAACATAAGCCATACAATCGCTAACTGCCTTGCCTGCTTAAAGACTTCTGCATGTTTTTATAAAATAACTTTCTGGTTCTATTAATAGAGAAACCAATATTTTTCCTTCTGTAAAAATTTAGATGTATCACATTAAATAAAGAAGCATTGCAGTCACTCATATTCAGGAACATTTGTGTTCACAGGTATTTCCACGCAGTGGGAACTCACTGGAGTGGAAAGGCCTGGGTTTGCTCAGTGATGAGGTCTGACCGCTCAGTGCTGCCTCCCACAGGCTCACTGAGTGTGACCTTGGGAGCAGAAAAGCCTGGGCTCCAAATGCTGACAACAGTTCAGCTCTGATGAGCTCACCCAGCACTGAGGACTCAGGAAGTCGGGAAGACGCTATTTTCATTTTTGCACTGTGTAGTTTTGCAGTTCAGGATTGCCTTCATTTGAGCTGCATTGTGGGAGGGAGCACACTCCGGCCTGAGGGAGAGTGTAAAGCAGCTGCTTGTGTCCCAAGGCAGCTCTGGTGTCTGTGACTCCACCTCAAGGGAAGAAGAAAAGGACCCCCTGTGGTCACATTTTAGGGGGGAGGGGGCTTGGTGTGGAATTTTAGTGCCCCTTTCCCTCTCAACACGAGCTTTGCCTAGAACCTTCTTCCTATTAAGTATCTTTTATTTCAAGTCAACAAAAATGTCATGTTAGGTCTGATTAGGATACTAGTACTGGAATAAATGGCAGTTAATTTTATGAACTTGTATCCAGAGAACTAAATATTCAACTCTCATTTCTTCAATTTAAAAGCTTTTACATGTCTGAGTAGGCCATTTGGGGGCTATGGCACAGTGTGGTGGTGAACAGGCAGCAAGGGTCACCTTCAGGAAAACAGACCTGGAGGCAGCCTGCCAGGATCAACCCTGGCTCCACCAGCTGCTGAGTGGGGAACACTGACCAGAGAACTAGACCTTGCTCTCCCTCTCCTCATCTGCTCACACCTATTAGGGTTAGTGTGAGGGCTATGTAATGAGTTAGCATAAACACATCAGACATAGTGAGTGCGTGAGAGACAATGGTGATTACTTAGATTAGGGAGGTGGAGGTAGCGATGAGAGAGGTAAAACCAAGAGGATTTGGTGATGGATTGGATGTGGCTGGTGACAGAGAGTGGGCTCTGTCCATGGTGCTGATGCACAGTTTGGTGGGGACACTGAAAGCAGATCAGCTCTGAAGGGGTGTGGGTTTGCTTTGCTTACCCTGGTAGACATCCAACTCATGACTCAAGAAAAGTGCTGTACTTTCATCTGAACTGGGAGGAAACGAGTGAACTTGTGTTACAGGGACCCTCCCTCACTTCCACACTCTGCACAACACCAGCCACTGCCATACATGAGCCAGCAGGTGTCGTCAGTGGCCAAGAAAAGATGAATTGTCTCTTTCCCTTGGATCTGGTTTGACACTTTTCACTATACCTCTTCCTGTTCTCATATATGAGAACACAAAACAAAGATTGGAATTTTATCCTGAATAACAAATCATTTTACAGAAAAATAATAGGATTTATGAAACCAATGTACATCACCTTTCCAAATTGAGAAGTTATAGAACAAATACTAATGCTATGGACTTGAGTGCTTCTTTAATAAATCCAAGCCTCATCCAAAATAAAAGGCATTTTTGTAAAGCTGATTAATGAGCCACTGCTCTCTTCTAATGCTGGCGGAGTAAACTTGTGTTACAAACTAAGCCAGCTTAACGCCGGACTGGACCCTGCTCCAACATGGAACAAAAACTCTAAGCAACGGCTTTTATCTGAGCTCTGCTGAAGCCACGGCTACACTTCCTCTCTGGCGGTCGGAGGGAAATGGACCGTGGAGTCTTGGGGGTGCAATTCCATAGAACTGATGCTCCCTACAATATCCCTTCCTCCCCTGAGAGTCCAAAAATTCTTTTTCTCGGGATATTGCAGGAAGCCCATTCTTACCAGCAACCAGTGAGGATGAGGAGTGCCCCCCACCGATATCGCATGCAGAGCTTGTTATTGCTGTAGAAAGGGTGAGTGTTATTTTCAGGGACGCTGTGTTAAAAGGGGAAGGTGTTTCTTGGAAAAGATCACTGTTAAGTACGGTGACTCTTTTTCAGTTTATAGAAAAGGGCATTAGGAAAACACGAGAAGTTCAGCAGCTTCCTTTCCTAAGAGGGGACCAGTGGGTGGATGGGCGACAGTTCCCCTCAGAGCAGACATGCAGAATAAGAACTGGCTGCAGTTGGCTTCCTCGCCAGCCCCAGTGTGGACACGATCAGCAATATTAATGCTGCAGCTTTTTCTGTGATACGCTGCTGCCTTAGAGAGCAATGAGAGTTCTGAATGTATTTTTTAGAAGTCTTGAAGCCACCAGTGGAACATTTTTGGTGCTGTGGGTAACGCATAGAGCTGCTGCTTGGGAAAGCTGGGCTGCAAGAGGGACCCAAAGGTGTTGGAAGCGCAGAAGACACTGCGGGCAATGCTGATTTGGAAGGGGGAGCCAGAAGAAACACTTCGTCATCATGGAAGGAATTCTCAAGCCCTGTAGTCATACTGTTTTGGCTTCTTTTCCCTTCCTGGACCTTTCCTACCCAGAGCACAGATTCATATAAAAACTGCAACAAGAGGTGACATAATTGTGGAAGGTGTAGTGGATGGTGTGATGGTTAATTTTATGTGTCAACTTGACTGGGCCAAGGGCTGCCCAGGCATTTGGTCAAACATTGTTCTGGGTGTGTCTGTGAGAGTTTCTTGGTGAGATTAGCATTGGAATGGGGCGTTGGGGGGGGGGCGGGATGAGTACAGAAGACTGCCTTCCCTAATGTGGTGGGCATCACCTAATACAACAAAAAGGCTGACCTCGCACAAGTCAAAGTAAAAGGGGAATCCTCCTGCCGGTTGTTGTTTTGGGGTTTTGGGGGGGGTTGGTTTTGTTTTCCTAAGTCTTTGGACTCCAACGGAGACATCTGCTCTTCTTGGGCGTTGGGGCTGCCAGATTTCGGACTAGAACTTTCACCATTGGTTCTCCTGAGTCTCCTCTCATTTGCCAACTGCAGGTCTTGGGACGGCTCATCTTCCCTAATCATGTGGGCCAGATCTTTGTAATAAATTATTCACACACTCTCTACTGGTTCTGTTTCTCTGGAGAATCCTGAGTAAGGCAGATGACATTAATAAGACAGGGACTGGAATATTAAAATCTTTCCTGAATTCATTACCTGACTGGATCGGGGTGTCCTCTATGAGAAAAGGGTCCCTGAATCCCCAAAGTGTTCAGAATAAGGCCAGTGGCTCAGAAAGCTCTCTAGCCACACCTCTCTGCTGAGAAAATCAGAGGCCATGAACCATGTGCCTGGAAACAGGCAAGGGTGACATGAGGGACAGGGAAATGTGCAGAGCCCTGGTCCCTCTCACCTGCATCTCTCACCGGGGACCTCCTGGCTCCTCCCACTCAGAATGCACCCTGGGAGAGCAGAGGACCCAGGCAGAGTGGCCTGATACCCAGGCCCAGCTCCACGCACTCCCACATCCAGCCTGACCTGGGCCTCTCGGTAGTAAACATAGCCCCATTGAGCTCCTTGAAGTAAAACCCGCATTATCTCAGAGCCGCAGGCAGCCTTTTCCTATGACTGAGGCCCAGTCCCATGCAAGAGTTTCTCCCCGCCCTCAGAACTGCTTTGGTAAAATAAAAAACAGATGCCTCTTGCAGCCGCTTGCAGCCATCCTCTCATAACTGTATCTCTCCAGGTGGCCCTCAGGCGCAGAGAGATCCTGGCCCCTTTTAACCAGCACACCTCTGCTCTGCCCCAGCGATGGGGCCCTGGGGCTGGAGGCAGGCCACGGAGGGTGCAGGTACAGACTCTAGACTGGGAACAGAGAGGAGCTGAGACTCCTGCCTGAGAGACGGGGTGTCCCTTGGCATGATGCTAACCCGATGGTCAGCTCTGTAACTCTAGCAAGTTAAGCAACCTCTCTGAGGCTCACCTGTGAACATTGTTAGGAGAAGATGCAACTATACTATAAAGAGTTTTAGCTCTGAACTTTGAGTGTTAGTGCTGGATAAGATTGTGTTGTCATTTACTATTTAGACCATGAGCACTTGTTATCAGATATATCAATATCCATTAGACAACACATAACTTTAAGGTCTTAGAAGATAACAGCATTCTGCCCACACACAAAAAATAATGCTATAAAAATGAGTCTGAGTGACTCACTGGAGTATTTTAAGTCAGGAAATCCCAAGAGAAACCATATGAAGTGACCATTTCATTTGTTTGCTCATTCCTTCCTTCCTTCCTTCATTCATTCAACAAACACTTATTTCTACTAGCTATGTTCCTATACAGCCCCTTGAGAAACTCACAGGCTGAAAGAGGAAGCCTACCCCAGATCAAGATTGGCCCTGATCCTTGCTCATCACAGGCAGAGAAGGAAGATCAGCCCAGACCTGGGCATAAGGGGTGGTCAGGGGAGGCCTCCTGGAGGAGGTGATGCCTATACTGAAGTTTAAGTTCCAGTCAGGCAAACAAGGAGGTGATGGCAGAGCACTCCCAGGAGGATGTAAATACGAAAGGCAGAGAGACAAGAAAATAATGGGTAAGGATAGATTGGGAAGGTTCAAGGTTGTGTGAGGAGTTGTGAGCCATGAGGCTGCAGACCAGACTGGGGGCTAGTGCTGGAGAGACTCATGGGCTGCATAGCAGGACTCAAGCTTTGCCCTGAGGACAGTGGAGAGTTCCTGAGGAGCTTGACACAGGCGTGGCATGGACAGGTTTGCTTTTTTTTTAATTTTGTTTTATTGCTTAAAGTATTACAAAGAGTATTACATATGTCTCTCTCTTCCCCCCCCCTTGACATTCCCCCGGCCTCCCCTACCCGCCCCCCCCCCCAGTGTCTTGTGTCCATTGGTTATGCTTATATGCATGCATACAAGTCCTTTGGTTGATCTCTTACCCCCACCCCCATCCCCACCCCCCAACCCTCCCCAGCCTTCCCGCTGTAGTTTGGCAGTCTGTTCCATGTTGCTCTGCCTCTGTATCTATTTTTGTTCACCAGTTTATAATGTTCTTTATTATCCATAAATGAGTGAGATCATGTGGTATTTTTCTTTCATTGACTGGCTTATTTCACTTAGCATAATGCTCTCCAGTTCCATCCATGCTGTTGCAAATGGTAAGAGTTCCTTCCTTTTTACAGCAGCATAGTATTCCATCGTGTAGATGTACCACAGTTTTCTGATCCATTCATCTCCTGAGGGGCACTTAAGCTGTTTCCAGATCTTTGCTATGGTAAATTGTGCTGCTATGAACATAGGGATGCATATATCCTTTCTGATTGGTGTTTCTGGTTTCTTGGGATATATTCCTAGAAGTGGGATCACTGGATTGCTTTTTTTTTTCTTTTTTTTTAATATAGCTTGTGTGGCCTGCTAGGCTGCCTGTCTTAGAAAGTCACAGTCTGGGATGTAGAAGAGATTCTTCACTTGTAAGAATCACAGAGGCCCATCCCACCAGGACCTGGGACTTCTCCCACCAGGCAAAGGCACAGCAAGCTCTCCCTGGAGATGCAGTACCGTGTGTTTGTCTGTTTCAAGAAACTGGCTCATGTGATTATGGAGGCTGGCAAGTCCAGAAGCTGCAGGGTGGGTTATGAGGCTGGACATCCAGGGAAGAGCCAGTTGCAGTTCAAGTTCAAAGTGGTCTGCCAGCACGATGCCCTCTTGCTCGGGGGAAATGTTTTTGTTCTATTTGGGCCTTCAGCTGATTGGATGAAGCCCATCCACATTGGAGAGGGCAACCTGCTTCTTCAAAATCCAGACTTAAACATTAATTTACCCAAAACACCCTCACGGAAACATCCAGGTTAAATAATATAGGACCACAAATCTGGGCGCCTTGGCCTAGCCAAGCTGACAAAGAAAATTAACCATCACAGACACCCCTGGAGGTGGGCGTGACACTTGGCCAGGTCCCTTGGCTTAGGTGAGCAGGGAAGGCTCTGCACAGCCACATGTATACGGTCACTCAGTCACCCCATGTCCCTGGGCCTCTGCTCTCTAGCCACTTGCCCGCTGCCTGTAACTAGACCAGACCTGTGGCCGTGGGAGATGCACACAAACCGCAGCCCCTCAGCCAGGCAAGGGCAGCGTCTGGATTGCAGGCGGCAGGCTCCAGCCAGAGCCCCTGCTCCTTGGTCTCCACACGCGGCGACTACCCCTCTGCCCACTCCCTGCAATAGGAATGAAATGGTTTAAAATAACGGGCCTGTGACTGGCCCCACAGCAAGTGAGGCTCTGAGTCTGATTCATCACATGCAGGGCATCTTCAGAGGAGCTGAGAGCAAGAGCGAGGGCTGGCTCCTCCTGCAGTGCGCAGTGCCTGGTCCCGGCCTGGGCCGGTGGCATACCTGAAGTCTCCAGGTGCTCTCGGAGGGGCCTGGGGGGAATGGATTGGGGAGATGGGTCCACTCATGCTGGCCCTGGCTGGGGCTCCTCTAGAAATCCAGGCATCCCAGTGACAGAGCGCCCACGCTGATTGTAGAAAGCCAGGTCCCAGTGGCACAGAAGCAGGCCCCAGTCTGTAATGCCAGAAGAGATATGGTCTAAAAATGTTTATTATAATCAATTTTCTATGGGGAAAGAACCTGCCATTCCTGGAATAAATCCTACCTAGTTTTATGCAGAATTCTGTGTACATATTGCTGGATTTTATTGGCTGATACCTTAAAATAATTTTTTTTTCTTTGCTTACAAAGGATATTGGCTTATGATGATAGTCTCATGTGATGGCATTTTCAGTCGATGATTTCAGGTTCTACTTAAAAAATATTTCTAAGTCCTCTGAATTTCCATACCTTTTAGGTTCAGCTTACAATTTTCTTTAAACAAATTCCAGAAGGAAATCTCAGGTCCTGAAGGCTACACTGATCCTTTCTACCCAATATTTTAGAAAAAAAGATTGTCAATTGCTCATAAATTCTTTCAAAAAAAAAAAAACAGAGGAGGAAACAATACTTTCTACCTCATTTTCTGAGGGCAATAACCTGAAATCATAGAACCAATTGGAGAACTTATACTACCTGACTTTGAGTTTTCCAATAAAGCTGAAGTAATTGAGACTGTGGAACCGGCATGAAGATAGCCATATATAGATCAATGGAACAGAATAGAAACTCTAAAAGTAAACCTTCACACTTCTGGTCAGTGGGTTTTAGATAAAGGGGCCAGAGAAGCTCAAAGGCAAGCAGTGAGAGGTTCCAGCAGTGGTGCTGGAACACTGGAAACCGTATGTGCCCCCTGAGGAATTAACTTTGTTTCTACATACCCTCCACAAACAATAACTCAAAATCGGTCAGAGACCTACATTTCAGAGTTAAACGGTAACACTTTAGGAGAAAAACAGGATAGAAACGTCTGTGATGTTGAATTAGCCAAAGTATGTCAACAAAATTCAAATCATTTGATCTTCAAAAATCACCATTATTAACATAAGAACATTAAGTCACAGACTCCATTCAATTATTTGCAAAAAATATTATTGTATGCAGAACATATTAAAAAGTTTCGAAATTCAATAATAAGAAAAAAATCAACCCAATTTTTGAAGTGAGGAAAAGAGCTGAAAAAAACTCTTCACCATCTATATATATATAAGGATAATATGCTAAGTGTCTCTCCTCCCATCCTACCGGTCACTATGATGTACACTGACCACCAGGGCGCAGACGCTCAACACAGGAGCTGCTGTGACCTGCACTGGCCATTTACAAATGGCGGCACAGACCTGGTGCTGACAAAGCAACACTCGGCTTCCCCCAAGTGGGACACAGGTCCCACCACCACCCCAGAGCGACAGCCCACCAAATCACAGCCAACACTGCCATGGCACAAAATGCAGCCCACAGCCCAGCCCAGCCTGGAAATGGTGGCTGTGGATGTCAGGTAATGATGTCACATAGCAATGCCCGGCTTCCTCTCCCTAGTGACTAGCCTCCTTGCAGTTTCTTCAGCCCAGGAACATGACTTGCTTTGTAGCCAGGTGGAAACATTTTACAGTTTAACCAAATGTCTGTGAAGTGTTTTCACCTGCTTCATCTCATTTGATCCTCACAGAAGTCCTGGAGTAGGTAGATAGGAGACTCAGTAGAATCCTTTTTTTTTTTTTTTTTTTTTTCATTAGCCAGAAAACAGAGATTTAGAAAGTTTAGAAACTTGACCCGACTGAAAAGAAGTAAGAAATCATGGACCTTGAAAATGACTTCAGGTTTTCTCACTGCACAGAATACAGTCAAACACTGCTGCAGTTAAATATTGTATCCTTTGTCCTCCCTGCATGATCTGCAATAATAATCTGCTTTGTGTTGATATTTACTGCTGTGTTGCTGGCAATTACCTGAAAGAAAAGTTGGGGTGCTTCACTGGGCTGGAAAAAGTTTAGCTAAATTAGAAAGCAGGTCTAAATAAGCAAGTTTATTCTATATCTATAAAAGGCTAAGTTGACTCATGCATGCACGATACATATAAAGCTCTCGCTGGTGCCAGTCACACACGTGTGTTTCGATCTGCCATTGTCGATCATGAATTTGGTTGACACTTCTATTATAGAGAAAGGGTGAATAGCAATATTGAAATAGTTCTTCTAATTTCCTTTCAATGTGCACAAATCCATGCACCAGGCCACTAGTAAATTATAAGTGGATGGGCAAATAGCACATGAAAAGATGCTCAAATCATTTGACATTAGGTAAACATAAATTGTCCTGGCCAGGTCCTCAGTTGGTTGGAGCAATGTCCTGTACACCAAAAAGGTTGCAGGTTCAATCCCCAGTCAGGGTACATTTCCAGGTTGTGGGTTCAATCCCAGTTGGGACTTGTATAGGAGGCAACTGATTGATGTCTCTCACATCAGTTTCTCTCTCTCTCTCTCTCTCTCTCTCTCTCTCTCTCTCTCTCTCTCTCATCAATAAACATATTCATATCTTTGGGTAAGGATAAAAAATAAAGGAGGGAATTCATATTTCCAGGGTCTACTGTGTGTGGGCACCAGAATCTATAGAGCCTCATTCATATGTCAACTCTTACTTTCAAAAATCACTATTTACTTTTTCATTTTAAATGATAAAATAGACTATTTGTATTATTACAAAGTCACAAAATAGTGTTTTATTTAATAAATAGATATTTTTAAAAAAATTACTGTGAACTGCTAGGAGCTGAGGGGAGTAGGCAATGAGAGTTATTGTTTAATGGGCAGAGATTTTACAAGATTAGAAGAGTTATGAAGATAGATGGTGATGATAGTTGTACAACATTGTGACTGTTTTTAATACCACTGAACTGCACACTTAAAATGGTTGCAATGGTAAACTTTATGTTATGTGTATTTTAGCACAATTTAAAAATTGAAGGGAAATCAAGGGAAAAATTAAGCAGCACAATGAACACATAATTTAACAAAACCCCTTAGTTTTCCATGAATGTTCAGGGGCTTTTTCTTCATGAGACTTGGAGTAAAATATTAATGAAACTTTATAAAAACCAATTAAAATATCACTTTGGGTCAAAAATATAAATAAATAGATGGATGCATTAGACTACAACCGTGGTCGGCAAACTGCGGCTCTCGAGCCACATGCGGCTTTTTGGCCCCTTGTGTGTGGCTCTTCCACAAAATACCACATGCGGGCTCACGTACGGTGCGATTGAAACTTCGTGGCCCATGCGCAGAAGTCGGTTTTCAGTCTGGGTGAGTCTACTCTGAAGAAGTACTGTTGATATTTGGCTCTGTTGACTAATGAGTGTGCTGACCACTGGACTACAATAAAAGACTGATTTTTGTTGCAAATCTCTTCTGTTCTGTGGCCAGTCTTCGTTGACACTGCTGGCAGCTTATTTTGCTAGACAGTTTTGTTATTACATGCACTCTTCTGTATGTGCATTGTTTCACAATAAACGAGGGGATTTTAAATTCAATACAAATAAACATTAAAGTGGAAGCTAAAAAGAAGTGACTGATAATTCCACTTTCTTTTGTACTCAGTAGGTAGGGAAACTAAGGTCTGTGTCACAGGCTAAACCCCAGTTGGGCTGGCAAGGGGGACTGTTGCTGTCATCACTCTATCTTTTATCTTTCCCAGGTCCATCTCCCAGAAATCCTGTGTACCCATTAGCCCTTGGCTGCCAAGGCTTCTCACTCTGGTGGTGCTGCCACCATGACACCCAATGATTGCTGAGTGGTTTCTCACACTCTCTCCTTTGGCCTTCACAACACCCCTGAGGCAGGCCTTACTATGGAGCCCATTTTCAGTTATGTTCTCTTGGCATTATGCAGGGGATGTAAGGGAAGAAAGTGTCAACATCCACATCTGTGAACTCTAATAATGTTCTCAGCATTGATGCCTAGAGTGCTGTGAGGCATTGATGGCCAAGAATGAGAAAGAATGAGAGTGTAATCATGAATAAGTCCAGCCAGGAAAACAGTTCTAGCTTCTTTTTTTTTTTTTTTTTTTTTTGCTTTAAAAAACTATTGATATAACAACCTTTCTTGGCCCTCCAGTGAAAGATTGGTTTTAGCCAATTAAAGTAAGTGATATTTTACAAAGTAGAATGTAAACCTAAAGCAATTCCTTTTCCCTAAAGTGGACACAGGCAAAAGTATATAAAGAAAATTGAGGAATACTCTAAAAATATTTAATGGGGCCACAGTTGAATCTAACATCTTAATTTTTTTTCTCAGGGAATCAAAGGAGACAGTTCTATTATATCTAACTAGAGGCTCAGTGTGTAAAATTTGTGCATGGGTAGGATCCCTAGGCCTGGCTGGCGATCAGGGCTGATTGGGGCCTTCCAGCTGCTGGCCAGGGCCTCCCTTCCCCAGCTGCTGGCTGCCAGCCGGGGCCTTCCTTCATACCAAGCCACCCCTGGTGGTCAGTGCACATCATAGGGAGCGATTGATCTCCTGGACTCCTGGTTGAACTCCCAAGGGGACAATTTGCATATTAGGCTTTTATATATATAGATTAATTATTCAAATAGATTATGGAGACTCTTAGCATGGAAATCATGAGGCATAGTGAGGCTTATGTACTATTTCCAGACTATTCTTACTATGCCGTTAGGTCATGGAGGAAAGCAAGCAATGTTGGAGGGATAGTCCCAACCTCCAGATCTATCTGACACCTGTGACGTAGACCTGTCAGTGCCCTTCCCATATTTCTAGACATTTCAGGATTCTTGGTTGATTTCCAAAGGCCAGTATCCACACCTCTGTGCCTACAGCGTCTTTTCCTTGGAACTGCAGAGGAGTATGCTGCCTACTTGCATGG
Source organism: Myotis myotis (assembly GCF_014108235.1). Taxonomy (NCBI): domain Eukaryota; kingdom Metazoa; phylum Chordata; class Mammalia; order Chiroptera; family Vespertilionidae; genus Myotis; species Myotis myotis. Next base: position 44,206 of record NW_023416336.1, read on the forward strand.
CAGATGAGAGGAGCAAAGAACTAACACTCTCTCCCTTGCAATCGATGGCTTTTAGAAGTTGATGTATAAATTCCCCAGATCCTTGTCCCTTGAATAGAATAATTCTGAAGTGTATGTTTTGCACCATTCCTTGATGCTTGCTTGCAAGATTGAGCTCCAGTTCTGTGGTAGCTGGCTTAATGACACATCATTTTTTTCTGTCTTCCTTTCCCTATATCACCGAGCCACTTTATACCAGCACTTCCTGTACCTCTTAAATAAACTATCTATAATTGAGACCTTATCTCAGGGTCTGCTTCTGGGGGAACTAAACGAGGCCACCATAAATATGGACATCTCTTGGCATCCCAACCATAAAGAGAAAACTGGGGAAATAGATTCAGAGTGCAAGTCAGTGTACCGTATTTTTTATTTTTCAAATTACTTGAAAATTATCTCACCTGGATGCACTTTATTGCCCACATGCAGGGATGATAACAAAAGTATTTAACAATTGATTCAGTATGGTCCTCAGTCCATCTCACCAGCTGACCACTGGCTCTGCCCAGTGAGACACAGGGGTCCCAGTTCTTCCTGGGTCAAATCTTCAGGCTGATTGAGAGGTTATTGGGCAGAGAAGGGTTTGCGTAGCTTTCTCTAAGGGGGCTCAGTGGTATGTGGCATAATTTTGAATCCTTCTCAGAATGAGAAGTAAAGAGGAGCATTTATCAAACATCTCCAAAGAGAGCTAAAAGGGCCAGCAGGGCACACATCAGTGGGGACTCTGGTAGCATTACACGCCAACATGTATTATTTATGTCTCCTTCTGAGTATAGTAAGAAAAAAAAAAGCCACAAACTCGCCTGGTTTCTTTCTAGAGAATTGTCTCTTCTCCGTTGTGGGTAGTGTGGGCAAGACCAAAGAGCAAAGTAGCCAAGGGGTTGGTGTGTATATGACTCAAGATACGTCCATCAGAGTCTCTCTCCTGGACTATGAATGTGAAGCAGAATGACGAAGGGATAGGAGGAAAAGTCTTTGGAGTTCACTGATGCAGTGAGAGTGCTAATTCATGCAGAGGAATGCTATAAACTATGGTCAACCAGATCCTGCTACAGACCCCAGAGTTTCCTGGTTTCTCTTCATGTCCATGACCTTCTCATTGGTCCTATGAGTCTTCTGATAGCCTTCCAGTAAATTCCAAAATTGGTTACTTTTGCTGGCAACCTTAAAACCATAACTAATTTGGGCCCTACTGTTTATCTTCAGCCATATTCTATGGGGAGCCAATCCCTTAAAAGAGTGTGTAGCCTGGCTGGTTTGGCTCAGTGGATGGAGCATCAGCCTGCAGACTGAAGGATCCCAGGTTCGATTCTGGTCAAGGGCATGTGCCAGGGTTGCAGACTCAATCCCCGGTAGGGGATGTGCAGGAGGCAGCCGATCCATGGTTCTCTCATCATGTTTCTGTCTCTCTCTCCCTCTCCCTTCCTCTCTGAAATCAATAAAAATATATTTTTTTAAAAAAAAAAAAGAAAGAAAAAGAAGAGTGTGTGGCAGAAACTACTGAAAATGGGAGAAAAGAAGACAGTCCCTACATCTGCAGCAAACAAGAGGAAGAAGCCCCCGGAGGTGGGTGTGGGCCTGAGGGATACTGTGTACATCCTTCAAGCTTCCTCCCTGCAGCTCTCAGGTACCAGGAGCTAGAATTCCATCCCGAGCTTCTGCATCGTCCCACAGGTTGACTGGCTGCTGATTCGGGCATTTCTCACAAGCAAAGCCCTAGTGGCTTGGCAGATACTAGGAGCAGGACGAAGGCTTGGGTCAGACTCTCTTCTGTTAGCAGTTCTGGTAAGACAGAGAGTCGGTGGGCATTGACATCATGGGCTCAAAGAGGCCTCACTGAGATAGATAGACACCACTTACCGAGATGTTCACTTTTACTACAAAATAATTATGAATCTGGCTAGGCACATTTCATAGGAACCATATTGAGAACTGGGCAGGTTTTATTTTTTAATGCTTATTTGCATTTTAAAAGTTGGGAAGTGAATTTTCTGTCATAGTTGCAACCATTCCTCTGCCAGTGTTGGCACAACACATCATACCAAACCCTGCGAGGGGGGCCAGCTGAGCACCTGCCAACCTGGCCCACGTGCAGCGCTTTGCCTAGAAGCCGTGTCTCCTATAGAACTGAGCTCGGGCGAGAATGTCATTGACCAAGTCAGCCTCTATGTCCAAGGGGGTGGCAATGGCTTCGACTCCTGACTTAAAGGCCAAGATACCACCTGAAATGAAACACAGAGGTTCAGATTGAAATATTCACTTTCCGCAAGAATAAGATATGACCATTCCCAGGATGTCAGCCCTCCAGGCAAATCTTCCAAAGTAGGCAGTCCCAGACCCTCCTCCTCCCCCCCTCCCCTCCTAAAAGGACGTGCTACCTCAAAAACCACTGGGGAAAACCCAAGTAGCTTTCCTTCTCTCTCTTTTTAAAATACTTTTATTTTTCTTGCTTAAAAAGTCTTATGTAGTTCAGGTCTACAAAACTAGATTCCCAGCAAATCTTCAGTCTGAGAATGCTCATTATATTCTCTCAGTCATTTAATAATCCACTCATTTATTCATTCATTTATTCATTCAATAAACATTTTTAAGCACCTACTATGTGCCAGGATTTGTGCCACACTGAGAGCAGAGTGCACAATGCTACCCAGAGTTAATCATTTCTTGGAAGGGTTATGTGTATAATAAGCATGTCTGTGCATATGTGTATTAAACCTAGAATCTTTAATAGTTATTTATATGTTTAACATAAGTGTGCTCCACTCTTATGTCCAGAGAAAAAAGCCTCTGATCCCTGCCTTCACGGATCTTGAAATAGAAAATAGAAACTGTTTATTCTAAATTAGGCCACCACGTGTTGAAGATGAGAAGTACTGGTAGATACAGACCATGGGCTTATAGGAGATAGACTTAATAAGAATTGGTATGGTTGGAGGTGAAGAGAGAAGGAACCAGAGAGCCTCAGAAAACACTAGAGATGACTGGACATATGATGGCGCCTTTCACAGAGACAGGAAATGTAGAAGAAAGAGCAAATTTCCAGTGGAAGCTAGTGACTTAATTCCGTCTGGGTCATGGTCTGTGATCAGCCAGGCACGGATCTCCACTTGGACATCTCATAGTACCTGAAGCCCTGGTGTCGCTGGGAAGGCTCACAGAGTAAAATTTTGTTCAAACAATTCAGAAATTGATTAATTCTTGCATCAGGAAAGAAGCCTACCAGAGCAAGGCAAGCATATTCTTTCAAACTACTGCATTCACTTGCAAGGCATCCCTCCATGGCTCGATAACCAGCGAGAGGTACAATCAGAACCCCAACATGTGGCAGGAGGGAAAGGAAAGCGGGGAAGGAAGGCCGCTCAGCAACGCAGGGGCTCCGAGAGCACTTCCACAGCTCCTCCCAGGCCATGCTGACCCCGTGGGCACGCTCCCCGGGAGGCCACCATACATCTGGTCTGCAGGGGTCTCACTCAGCTCTTTTAAACAAACCACCACGATCTGGCCTACCTTTGAGGTGTTGGTCCACACTCCACATGGGGAATTTTCTCTGGATTGCCTTAATTCTGTCCGTCAGAATCCCAACAGCCTGCAGAAGGTGCTCTTTGCTGTCCCAGGTGCCAACAGGGTAATACATTTTTTTATCAAGCTAGAAAATTCAAATAGCAGTGGCAGCATCTGAATGAAGAAACGCCTTTTTCTGCTGTTCCTGAGTTCTCCCTTTTATGCTCAAGTTCACTGGCCTTCCCTGCCCTTTACCCCCACTGCAGTGCTTTCTTCACAGAAACGAGAGTCAGAGAAGCAAAGTAAGATTTGGGAGGAGTGGATGTGGCCCAGTTTTAGTCAGCACTCTCATAGCTCACATACGTACATAAACAAATGGAAAAGTTGTTTCAAACCATTAGCTCCCAAAGTCTACATGTTTTCAGTCAAAATACAAATTTGTTTCTAACTGGGAGGCTAAAAGTCTGGTTTTCTACAGACCATATAAAGTTGAGCCTGGAAACAGATATCCAGGTCATTTGGATCTTCTTCTTCCAATTTGTCTAGAGAACAAGTTGGGCCCTAGCCGGTTTGGCTCAGTGGATAGAGCATCAGCCTGCGGACTGGAGGGTCCCAGGTTCATTCCGGCCAAGAGCACATGCCCAGGTTGCTGGCTCGATCCCCAGTAGGGGGTGTGCAGGAGGCAGCCGATCAATGATTCTCTCTCATCATTGATGTTTCTATCTTTCCCTCTCCCTTCCTATCTGAAATCAATAAAAATATATTTTTTAAAAATAAAGAAAGAAGGAACAAGTTGGGTTACATGGGGATTGATAATAGTGTTTTGATCCACGTGGGTGAAATTGACAACTTCATGAACCCCAGTATAAATGCCCTTTATAAGATTTTCTCAATGTAAGTACATTGTATATTATTTATTGCACATTGTAGTTATGAAACTGATAGAATACTTTCTTGTAGTTATCCAAGAACTGATAAATCTCAAATAAAATACCAAAGCTGCATTACAGGAATCACAGTACAAATTGTGCTAAAGTACCAGGGTGTTTTGAAGCCTCGAAATACTGCAAGCAGCTTGCAGTGTGGGTTGAGCTTCTGCAGGGAGGGATGAAGTGGGGCTAATCGAAAGTGGCCAGCTAAGTACCTGCATCAGGCCAAATTTCAGGCCCCTGTGGTCCCAGCCGTCCTGCAGGACGGCTCCGCCATGGCTTTCTCTGGAGATGATGGCTGCAATGAGGGCGGGGTCCACGCAATGCCTCCGCCCAACTTCTTTGATCAGAGTCTGGTACGGCTTTAAGGCCCTCAAATCCATTTCAGCAAACATTTCAGAACCACGAATCCCTAAGTGGATGGAAAATAAATTGTTTCCTCTAATCCAGAAGAGAATCCTTTTCAGATAAGTTAGCCATAGCTCATGACTGCACCTCACAGCTTGGGATAGTCATTCTAAGACATGGTGGGTTTTTTGTGGTTTTTTGTTTTGTTTTGTTAATCCTCACTGGAGGATATTTTTCCCATTGATTTTTAGAGAGAGTGGGAGAGAAGGAAGGAAGTGGGGAAAGAAAGAGGAGGGAGAGGAGAGAGAGAGAAAGAGAGAGAGAGAGAGAGAGAGAGAGAGAGAGAGAGAAGAGAAGAGAAGAGAAGAGAAGAGAAGAGAAGAGAAGAGAAGAGAAGAGAAGAGAAGAGAAGAGAAGAGAAGAGAAGAGAAGAGAAGAGAAGAGAAGAGAAGAGAAGAGAAGAGAAGAGAAGACTATCAGTGTGAAAAAGACACATTGACTGGTTGCCTCCTGCACACCCTGACCGTGGTGGGGTTCTAACCTGCACCCAGGTACATGCCCTTGACTGGGAGCTGAGCCACCACTTTTTGAGATGCAGGCCAGTGCTCTAACCACTGAGCATACCGGCCAGGGCACTAGGACATGTTTTAACCTTTGATTCTATAAACACAGAAAGGTCCACCACCTCAGACAGATACCATGTCTGTTTTCCCCCCTCGTTTTTCTGTTTCCTGCCATGCTGCTGCATTGGGGAGATCCTTAGTCTAGAAGTTAGCCAACCTAAGTTTGAGTCTGGTCGGCCACTACTCAGCTCCAGGCCCTGCGGAAGTCTCCCCTTTGTGGAGCCTCGGTTTCTGGTCTAAAAATTGGGAAGGCAGGATTCGCTGACCTAGTTGCTTCTAGCTCTGACGCTCTGGCACTGAGATAACAGGAAGAAGACTTTTGCAAGAGTTACAAAAGTGAAGACATACAAAGAACAAGAGACTTGCTTACCATGTTCCTGCTCTAACAGGCAGCAACACGACAGCAAACAAAAAGGCAAAGCCAGAATTTAATGTCTTATTTAGGCAATCATTTCAATATGTAGAAACAAACATCTGGACAAGTTTGGAAATAATGGGGGGGGGGGCAAATAAGTAGTATGTTAGGTTGGTCAGAATTTTGTTTTCTTCTCATTTTTAATTTCGACATTAATACTATCATGATGATTATACTTTTTCAAAATGAAGCTATTTTTCTAAGAAAGAATCTGGAAATGATGAAAAGGGACAAGCCAAATGTTTGCTTTGCTTTTCACTTACCGCAGTTAATCAACCTGGTTATATCACAGGCAGTCCCAGGAGTCTCCATGGTCATGATGTCGCCATAGCAGCCGCGGTACAGGCGGGGGTGCAGGTAAGGGCTGGCTGAGTGACTAAAAGGATAAGAGCCCCTGGAAGTGCCTGGAGAGGGGGGAGGGGGATGATAATTCACACAAAGCCTGTGAGAAAATATTGCTTGAGTTGCTATAATGAACATTATTAAACCTAAGGAAAAGCTATAGACTTAGTTCTCCCCAAGGACCTCCTCAGGACCCTAGAATAGCTCATCAGACAAAACAGAAGACTCCCCCTTCCCACTCTACTCCAACCTATAAAAGTATAATACAATACAATTCTAAACATTGTGCAAGATATCAAAACCATTTAGTGCAATCTAGGTCAGACAGAATTGCTGCTGTATTTTAAGCTGGAACTTTGAGAGAAATTTTAAGGTACTTCTGAAACAAATACTTCTGTGGATGTAAGCACTGGGATTAACAATAGCCTTTGTTTAGTGAAAGAAGAAAAAAGGATACCATTAACTTAAAATATTTATTTTTATATCATGTTGCTGAGCAGTTGAATTTCTATCTAGATCTAATTGGAAATAAAATTTAACTTACCATAAAAATGTAACTTAAATCTATTTTTACTTTTTTTTTGTCATATGAAGTGAGTTTCCATCCAAGTCTATTTAGTTGGTTAATTTTAAGTTTTGTTTATTTTTTTAAAACATTTTTATTGCCCTAACCGGTTTGGCTCAGTGGATAGAGCGTCAGCCTGCGGACTGAAGGGTCCCAGGTTCGATTCTGGTCAAGGGCATGTACCTTGGTTGTGGGCACATCCCCAGTAGGGGCTGTGCAGGAGGCAGCTGATCGATGTTTCTCTCTCATGAATGTTTCTAACTCTCTATCCCTCTCCCTTCTTCTCTGTAAAAAATCAATAAAATATATTTTAAAAAAATTTGTTTTTTAATTGCAGTTGATATGCTATATTATATTAGTTTCAGGTGTACAACATGGTGGCTAGATGTTTATATAATGTACCACATGATCATCTGATAAATCTAGTACCCTTCTGACATCATACATAGTTATTAGAAGATTCTTTGCTATACTTTACATCCAGAGGCTGTTCAAATCTATTTACTAAAGGAGAAAAAGAGCTTTTCTGTAAGTTGAAAAGTTTATTCTAATAGTTCCTAGGATTATTGAGTTGTACCTTAAGGCTACAAATATTTGTTCTGGAAATTATATTTCTTAAAATGTTTGACGTAAAAAAAAAAACTGTGTTGTTTCACTTGGTGTTATAAATGTGTTTTCAATAGAGAGGTGGATTTTATCCATTCACCATAGGCCATCGGCCTAGTTCTGGTAAACTTGACAGTATAGAGAGACTCTTAGAATTTGGCACACAAACAACGGAGCTCATCCTTACCGATATTTATTTTAAAAGGAAAACAAAGCAACTCTAAAGTAAGTTTTTAAAACTCCTTAATTTTTTAAAAAGAAAAACTCATCAAAAGAAAAATACAGTCACAGTCTGCTCTTTCACATCTACACACAGGCAAGAAAGGAATCATAAATGGACCCACAGTCCGACAGTAAGCTAGCAAGTAAACTCGGGACACTGAGAAAGCCTATCCCGCTCATGAAAGCAGCAGAACCGGCAAAGCCAATATGCCTCTCTGAGCAGCATGGGTTCCACTGGGATACAGAGAGCAGGAACCATCATCTCGGCTCTCCACCCTGCCCTCAGGGTAGCATCCTGTGCCTACAGTGTGTATGGGAAATATATGTGAGTGACTAAATGGATGAATTCCTATGACACCCATCACATGTGCAATTGAGGTGTGGGGGCTGGGAGTGCAGACTGAAGTTTATCACCACCAAACCAGCACTGTAAGAAATGTTAAAGGGCTAATGTAATAATAATAATAAGATATATATATATATATATATATATATATATAGAGAGAGAGAGAGAGAGAGAGAGAGAGAGAGAGAGAGAGAGAGAGAGAAATATAGGCATAAAGAACAAAAGTGGCAATAAATAAGTACCTATTAATAATAACCTTAAATGTAAATGGATTAAATGCTCTAATGGATGGATAAGAAAACATGACTCAACTATATGCTGTCTACAAGAGACCCACCTCAGAACAAAAGACTCACACAGGATGAGAGTGAAGGGATGGGAAAATTTTTTCCATGCAAATGGAAACAAACAAACAAAAAAAAAAAAGCTGGACTAGCAAACTCATATCTGACAAAACAGACTTCAAAATGAAGGCCATCACAAGAGACAACAAAAGTCACTACAGAATATAACCCTGGTAAACATGTTTGTACCCAATATAGGAGCACCTACGTATATAAAAAAAAACTTCTGGAGGACTTTAAGGGAGAGATTGACAGCAATACAGTCATAGTAGGGGACTTTACCACCCCACTGATGTCACTAGATATATCTTCCAGACATAACCAACAAGGAAACTGACTCAATGACAAACTAAATCAGATGAATTTAATTAACATTTACAGAACACTTCACCCCAAAGCTGCAGAATATACACTCTTCTCAAGTGCACATGAGTCATTCTCAAAGATAGACCACATGTTAGTACACAAAACAAGTCTCTACAAGTTCAAGATTGAAATCAGATCAATCATCTTCTTGAATCACAATGGCATGAAATTAGAAATCAACTACAGTAAAAACACTCAAAAAACATTCAAACACATGGAGGCTAAATAGCATGTTATTAAATAATGAATAGGTTATGGATAAGATAAAGAAAGAAATTTTTAAAAAAACTTCCTGGAAACAAATGAAAACAAATACACAACAACCCAAAATCTATGAGACACAGTGAAAGCAGTCATGAGAGGGAAGTGCATAGCACTACAGGTCTACCTATAGAAAAATTTTGAATCAACTAGCTAACCCTACAACTTAAAGAATTAGAACAAGAACAATAAGAAAGTCCCTGAGTAAGCAGAAAAAAGGAAATAATAAAGATCAGAGCAGAAATAAATGACAGAGACTGAAAAAACAATATAAAAGATCAATGAAACCAAGAGCTGGTTCTTTAAAAAGATAAACATGATGATGAACCTTTAGCCAGACTCATCAAGAAACAAAGAGAGAGAACCCAAATAAATAAAATCAGAAATGAAAACCATGAATTAACAACTGACACCACAAAAATACAAAGAATTATAAGAAAATAATATGAATAACTAAATGCCAACAAGATGGACTATGTGGATGAAATGGACAAATTCCTAGAAAAATGCAATCTTCCAAAACTGAATCAGGAAGAATCAGAAAACCTGACTAGGTCAATAACAACTGAGGAAATTGAAGCAGTAATCAAAAATCTCCCAGCAAACAAAAGCCCTGGTCTGGACAGTTTCACAGGGGAGTTTTACCAAATAGTCAAAGAAGAACTAACACATATCCTCCTCAAAATATTCAAAAAAAATCCCAGAGGAAGGAACACTTCCAAGCTCTTTTTATGAGGCCAGCATTACCCTAATTCCAAAACCAGATAAAGACACTGCAAATAAAGAGAATTACAGACTAATATCCCTGATGAACATAGATGCTAAAATCCGCAACAAAATATTAGCAAATTGGATCCAGCAGTACAATAAAAAGATCATACACTGGGACCAAGTGGGATTTCTTTCAGGGATGCAAGGCTGGTACAATACTCACAAATCAATAAATGTGATATATCACGTAAACAAATTGAAAGAAAAAAATCACATGATCATATCAATAGATGCAGAAAACGCATTTGACAAAATCTAGCACTTATCTTTGATAAAAACTTCAGCAAAGTGGGAATAGAGGGATCATACCTCAACATAATAAAGACCATATATGACAAACCTACAGCCCACATCATACTCAATGGACAAAAACTAAAGCCATTTTCCCTAAAAACAGGAACAAGGCAGGGATGTCTGCTTTCACCACTTATTCAACATAGTATTCAACATAGCCACAGTGATCAGAGAAGAAGGAAACATAAAAAGGCATCCAAATTGAAAAGGAGGAAGTAAAACTCTCATTATTTGCAGATGACAGATATTGTACATTGAAAACTCTAAAAACTCCACCAAAAAAACCTACTAGATTTCATAAGTGAATTTGGCAATATAGCAGGATACAAAATCAACACCCAGAAATTGATAGCATTTTTGTTGTTGTTGTTAATCCTCACTCGAGAATATTTTCCCATTGACTTTTTGGAGAAAGTGGAAGGAAAGGGGAGAGACAGAGAGCGAAACATCGATGCGAGAGAGACACGTCAATTGGCTGCCTCCCCCACACACCCCAGCCAGGACCAGGAATCGAGCCTGCAACCAAGGCATGTACCCCTGGCCAGAAATGAACCTGGGACCCTTCAGTCCATGGGCTAACGCTCTATCCACTGAGCAAAACCGTCCAGGGATCAAATTTTTATATGCCAATAATGAAGCCTTAGAAAGAGAAACTAAACAAACAATCCCATTTACCATTGCAACAAAAACAGTAAGATACTTAGGAATAAACTTAACCAAGGAGCTAAAACACCTATAATCAGAAAACTACAGGATGTTGAAAAAAGAGATAGAAGATATAAACAAGTGTATATACCATGTTCATGGATTGGTAGAAATAACATCATTACAATGTCTATATTACCTAAAGCAACCTATAGATTCAATGCAATCCCTATTAAAATACCAATGGCATATTTCACAGATTTAGAACAAATACTCCAAAAATTGATATGGAACAGAAAAAGACCTCAAGTCGCCACAGCAATCTTGAGAAAGAAGAACAAAGTTGGAAGGATCACAATACCAGATATCAATTTACACTACAAAGCCACTGTAATCAAAACAGCCTGGAACTGGCACAAGAGCAGGCATATAGATCAATGGAACAAAACAGAGAACCCAAAAATTGACCCAAACCATTATGCTCAATTAATACTTGACAAAAGAGGTAAGGGCACACAATGAAGTCAAGACAGTCTCTTCAATAAATAGTGTTGAGAAAATTGAACAGATACATGCAAAAAAATGAAACTAGACCATCAACTTACACAAGAATAAACTTAAAATGGATAAAAGGCTTAAATGTAAGTCCTGAAATCATAAAAATCTTAGGAGAAACCATAAGCAGCAAAATCTCAGACATCTCTTGTAGCAATACATTTGTGGATAATCTCCTAGGGCCGTGGTCGACAAACTGCGGCTCGCGAGCCACATTCGGCTCTTTGTCCCCTTGAGTGTGGCTGTTCCTAAGCCTTAGGAGTACCCTAATTAAGTTAATAACAATGTACCTACCGATATAGTTTAAGTTTAAAAAATTTGGCTCTCAAAAGAAATTTCAATTGTTGTACTGTTGATATTTGGCTCTGTTGACTAATGAGTTTGCCAACCACTGTCCTAGGGCAAGAAAAACAAAGGAGAAAATAAACAAATGGACTACATCAAAATAAAAAGCTTCTGCACAACTAAAGAAACCATCAACAAAATGACAAAGCAGCCCACTGTATGGGAGAACATATTTGTCAATGATACATCTGGTAAGGGGCAAATATCCAAAATATATAAGGAAGTCATACAACTTAACAAAAAGAAGACAAACAATTCAATTAAAAAATGGGCAAAGGCCCTAAATAGACACTTCTCTAAAGTAAACATACAGATGGCCAAGGGATGTATGAAAAAATGCTCAAAGTCACTAATTATCAGAGAGATGCAAATTAAAATGACAATGAGGTATCACCTCACACCTGTCAAACTGGTTAGCATCAACAAATGATAAGTGCTGGCAAGGATGTGGAAAAAAGTGAACCCTAGTACACTGCTGGTGGGAATGCAGATTGGTGCAGCCACTATGGAAAACAGTATGGAGTTTTCTCAAATAATGAAATATGAAACTGCCATTTGATCCAGTAATCCCACTTCTAGGAATATATCTCAAGAAATCTGAAACACCAATCAGAAAGAATGCATGCACCCCTATGTTCATAGCTATGCAACTTACAATAGCCAAGATCTGGAAACAGCCCAAATACCCATCAGTTGATGAGTGGATAAAAAAAGCTGTGGTACATTTACACCATGGAATACTACACAGCTATAAAAAGAAAGATCTCTTACCCTTTGAGACAGCATGGAGGGACCTGGAGAGTATTATGTTAAGCCAGTCAGAGAAAGACAAGTATCACACAATCTCATTCATGTGGAATCTAATAAACAAAATAAACTGATGGACAAAATAGGTTCAAACACATAGAAGCATAGAACAGACTGATGAATCTCAAAGGGAAGGCAGGGATGGATGGGTGGAGAGAGATGAACCAAAGAATTTACATGCATATATGTATAACCCATGAATACAGACAATTGTGTGGTGAAGGCATAGAGAGTGGCAGGGTCAATGAGGAAAAAGAGGGGACAGCTGTACTACTTTCAACAATAAAGATACATTTTTTTAAATGCATATCTTGGTCTGGTTGAAGGCTGAGATTTCAAGACTGGCTTCCAACATGGCCCAAGACAATTCTCCAAACCAGACCATAGCAATTAATTGTAGGTGAAGTTGCATCCAATTCACAGAAGATCAATTGAAAATCCTCATCAAAGCTTTCAGCCAAAAACCTTACCCAGGTCATGCTACCAAATGAAACTATGTTTTAGAAATCAACGCTGAGGAGTCTAGAATCCAGATTTGAAGACAGAAGATGTAGGCACCGAGTCCAGAAAATATAAAAACCCGAAGAGGACTTAGAAGCAAGCCAAGACCAAGATCACCCTGTGGAGACGTTTAAAAAGTGTCGTACCAGTTACACTTCCTCCTGATTACACGTCTTCACCATGGCATTTGCCAACGACCCTTTTCCTGGGATTGATTCCAGAGAGTAACTTGCTACGGAGATTGGGGTTCCAGAGTCAAGAATCCAAATTTGGCTTAAAAATCAAAGATCTAGATTCCATGTCTAGAGAAAATGAGAACCCAATGTGCCTTTAGAGTAAAAACAAGACCAGGAATAAGAGCTCTGGCATGAGAGAGTTCAAGAGACAGAAACTGTACATAATGGCACCAAACTCATTAGCAATTGTGTTATTTCTCTGAAGCCAGAACAAGATGGACCAAGATTTGATGTCACCAGCCCGGACTCCACACCTCCCTCACTCAGCCTGGACTCCACACCTCTCTCACTCAGCCTGAACTCCACACCTCTCTCACTCTTCCTGGGAACATACCCTTCAGCTTCTCCAGAAGCTGAGCCTCTGGAGATAGTGAACAGGACTTCAGGAGGCAGATACAAGGCACCACCACGCAGTCCTGCCGACAGCGCCTGCTCCAGAGTCCAGCAGGTGTCAAGAACCATGAAAATAAACTCACTCGTATTAGTTTTAAGTCATCTTAGTACTGAGTGATTCAGGAAGAAATTGTAAAAGTCTTGGATTATTGTGATTTAAAAGAAATATACATTTTCTCTTCATCAACAGAGCTCCTAAAGCCCTTGAAGTTTCCCGTGATAACAGCAATAAAGTGTTCCTTGTTATGTTTGCGGGGGGAGGGGAGGGGGAGCCTATCTCAGGCTCCTCATAGTAGGTCTATTGAGCCAGAATCTAGGTATAAGGACAAAGAACCTGCACTTTAGCCAGCATTCCCAGCAGACTCTTCTGCATAGGGAAGTTTGGGAACCACTGCTTTAAGGTGATTGAAATACGTATGACATTGGCCTTACACTTCCTGTGCAGCATCGAAACCCTTTAGGCCCTTCTTAATTATACTGGAGTCACCTGTCAGTTAAACACAGCTGGTGTGGTAGCTCATAATTAGTCTACTGGGCTCTATAACTCTGCTCCCACCTGCCAATTAAAGGAGTAAAAATGTAAAACTGTGTTCCCCTCCCTTTGACCATAACTGGACATTGTCGCTTCTCAGTAGCATCATTTTTTCCAGATTTAGAATTAAACACGAACATTTTTCGATTTAGAATTAAACACTTTAGAAACACTTTCTTCTCAGTTCACTTGATTAATTAAAGGCAGCTTGAACATTGTTTACAACAGCTTTTCACTTTTTTCAGGCTGAGGTTTCAATCTGTTCTTCTTCAAGGTCCCTTACCATCTCACCAGCCTACGTTTCCAGCCTTCCCCACAGAAATCTCCTCTCTATTCTGGTTACACTGACCTGCTAACTGCATCCCAAGTACTTTTCCTGCATTTCTGCCTCTGTGACCTTACTAACGTCTTTCTTCCCATCCAGTGAGCTCTTCTATTTAAACACCAACCATTCTTCACCTATCACGACCCCCACCTAAAAAAAAAATTTAAAAAAAGCCTTTCTACTGGTGGTTTCAATATCCTGACTAGATGTGAACTCTGCCTCTTAAACTCCTCCCAGGTGAATTGTTTCTATAGAGGCTCATTTAATTCTTATTTCGTATTTAGCGCCTCGACCATTTTCTCTTCAGGTGCCTTGCCTCCCTAAGTGCTGTCCGATAAATTCCCATTGATCTCACCGTCACCTGCTTGGCAAGCAGGATACACTTGTCATTGAAACAATAAGCAGTTGATTAATGAATGGCCAGGCTGTCAGAGGAGAGCCCACTCCTCCACTGCGTGAAGGTACTGCCCTCAGGTTCACGACCGCCCTGGATGTTTTCCTGGACATCCTACAAACGGTGCTAAGTGTCGCTGATGACTTACTCACCAATGAGGGCAACGAGTCCCCCGAACAGGACAGAGGATAACATGGTGGCGAATCTTATCCTACAGCACCTGTTATGATTTGAAAGAAAAACCTGGTTAATTTTAAAACTTGAAAGTTCCTCAAATAGAACTTCTTTGATTTTTTTAAAAGTTCAGAGTCATTCCTAATTCAATACCCTTTTTCCAGTTCCAAGACGTCGTTCTCATAGGCTCCGTGTTATGGCTCAGTGGGTCACTCTTTTTCCTAAGCATCAACTCCCAACTCAACTTACTTCCATTTCACACTGACATGAGTCTGTGAACATCTTAATTACATGTGACCCACTCACACACTTCCATCTAGTCACACCGTAATTTTGTCCCCGTTCTGGTATCTCCTTAGAGAACAAGAGAAACCACTGAGAGAAGAATTAGAGGTTATGACGCAGGTTTGCTGTGCTCCATTTCTTCCTCTATCGACTCTACTCTTAGTTTTATTCAAAAGGCAGCTGACCCGAGAAGGCTGGCACTGACCTGGTTGACCTGGTTTAGTGCCAGCCATCTTGGGTCAGCAGAGAAAATCTCCCCTCTCTGTTTGCCGTCTTCTGTATTCAACCGCAACCTGCACGTCAATCTTTGACAAAGCGGTGGCTTTTGTCCTGTAACATAGGCTTACCAGTTCCAGAATCCATTCATCAGATCACTGAGCAACTGGCGCCAATCTGAGTGGACTTCAGTGTGGCTCTACCGCCGTGAGGAACTTCTCAACACCAGCATGTAGACTCACCTGCCTCTTCCTACCTTCATTCCGTACCACTGATCACTGGAGGTGCTTTTTATATGGTTCAAAGCCCTCTCTTTAAACCACTGACCTCATTAAACCTGATTATAATAGTCCTTTGGACTTAGGTGACCCTTTTAATATAAGGATTTCAAAGCTTTTATTAACCACTATTAATTAAATAATCTAAAGAACCCCCAGGTTGTACTGGAAACATATATTTGGTGGATTGTTTCTGGGTACCTAAAATTGTGCTAGGCTAGCAACATCTAAATTTGAGAACAAGAAACAGATAATTAGCCTAAAAAAGATAACTAAACAGGAAGTGCTAGCAACTCTCATTCCTGGATTGGTTTTTACTGGAAATGCTCAGCCTCCTGCTCTTCATTCTTCATTCCATCATCATACGATCCCCACACCAATATCTCACATAATCTCCATATGTGAACTTGGCCCCTTGCCCCGATTTTACCTCCAACAAAGAGATCCAAGAGTGGCTAGCTCTTGGGAGATCAATACAAAGTCAGGAAGTAGCCTCATTCCCAAACTCTGAGGAATGGGGAAACAGTATTTGTCCAGGGATGAAAATTTCTTCGAGGATGGAGTGTCTTTCCTCATGCTATGTTCAAAGGAAGAGCCGAAGCACACTGGGCAGCCCAGGGACAGGAAATGCACGGAACGTTCTTGAAATGGGCAGAGCACATTTCCCATTGGGGAGGAAGGAGAGGGACCTGGGTCCTTCCACAGGCTGAGACATTTCTGAGACGACACAGTCCTCCCACACATCCACCAAGTGAAGAGGGGTCTGAGGGAGACTGTGCAGGAGACTGAGCGGGGGAAATGAAGACCCTGAGTCAAACAGCTTCCCGGGCTCCCTGGCAACGAGTCAACCACCTCTCCTAGGAGAACAACCCTCAGGAAGCGGCTCTCTGAACTGCCTCTCTGCATTTCCTCCTGCCCTCCTGCCTTTCTCTCTGCAGAACAGATTGCCCTTTAATAAAGGGTTTTGCACGAGTCCAGCTGCTCCAAGGTAGCGCTCAGGAACACATGCGCTTTCACCAGTGACAATGGCAACATCATATTGATGCTGTGCCCCTGGCCCACCCAAGTCCAGGGTGAATTGGGCCACTTGTATGGGGCTCCCAGGACAATGAGAAAGGGAGAAGAAAAAGTGGAGGAAGAATTAATAGGGAAATACTAGGCAGGGGCTGAGCTGTCCCTAGGTGCCCCTAGAGAATAAAAGTACATTGAAAATATTGAGTGTGAAGACACTGTATTCCTCCGCTGTTCTCAGGCAGTGGGGTTATCTGTATGTTCTTTTTTTTTTTAATATATTTTATTGATTTTTTACAGAGAGGAAGGGAGAGGGATAGAGAGTTAGAAATATCGATGAGAGAGAAACATCGATCAGCTGCCTCCTGCACACCCCCTACTGGGGATATGTCTGCAACCAAGGTGCATGCCCTTGACCGGAATCGAACCTGGGACCTTTCAGTCCGCAGGCCAACGCTCTATCCACTGAGCCAAACCGGTTATGGCGGAACGTTCCTTTGGTATAAAAGTCTTACTGTCCAGGCCCTCTGCCACTTAAATAATTGAATAATTGTTTTCAAACTATTGTAGATAATTAAGCTTTGCCCAAATTGCGAGAATACACACACTCCTATGGACATTATATTATTTAATCCTCCAACAAGCCTTTGAGGTAGCCATTATCCCTTATTTCAGAGACGAGGAAACCGAAACTCAGAAAAGTTCAGTAACTTGCCAAAGATGGCACTATCAGGACATGGCCAATCCGGACTTGAACCCAGGTCCGTAAGATCCCCCAATCCATGCCTCTTCGCTGTATCCAATATACCAGCAGTTTGGACCAATGACTGCAGAGTAATTATTGCAACAGGCTCAAATCCATCCATATTCACACAAAGCATTGACTGCTGTCTGAATAATTTCAGTCACACGTACTTCCCAGTCATCCCAGGATTTGTAGGTGCTGTTGTGATTTTTAAACACAAATGAATGTGAGCCAACTGAGCCCACAGTGGCTTTTTGTCCCTTTATATCTTTTCCATCAATAATAATGGTAGCTCACGTGCATTGATGGGTACAGTCGGCCTGGTGGGACAGTGGTAGTAGCCTGCGTCTGAACCCTGGTGTGTTGCACTCTAAAGCCTAACTCTCACCTACAATCTACTGACCCAGTGGATGGCTAAGTGTGGGCACTATCACATCAGCATCTCAGAAATTTGTTTACATCTATAAGGCATTTACTTAATGATTCTGTCTCCCCCCAGGAATACCAAGAGTGACTATGCATGTGAGCTTATTGATGTTGCCAGGAGGGGCTTGAGGGGACCTTGTCACCTGCTATAATCTCCATCAGTCCCCCAAGTTCCACAAATAAAAATACAGTCCACATGCAAGAGATATGCTTGCTATCCACATGAAACTCTATGACCAGTCCTCTGTGCCTCCTGCCCCCTCCAATCAGCTGTCTGCCTCTAAGTCTTTTTAATATAGCAATTGTCTGGTAGCCTCTAGTGAGTCATAATCCTTTTGTGATTCCTGGCCTTCGTGGTGAGGACCCCATCATCCCTGACAACTAAAGAGCCTCAGCAAGAGACCTTCAGCCAAGATGTATGCAGCTTCCACAAACACAACGTGTCTGGGTCAGTCTCACCAAAACAGGTGTGGCAGGAAGAACCTGGCCTGGAAGTCTGGAGACCCAGCGTGCAGTCTCAGCTCTGCCACTGTCCAGCTGAGGGACCCCGGGCAGGTCACCAGGCTGGGCCTCACTTCTCCATCCTTAGAATTAAAAAGCTGGAGAGAGCAGACCACCTCTAAGGTCTCCTCTGGCTCCAACAATCTACTGAGGAGTCAAGCGTGTCCTGGGCCCAGACGAGGGAATAAATATGGGAAGTAGAACAGAGGGGCTTGAGTACAGATTGAGTCTGCATTACAATTTTTACTGTTTTTTTCATGGAAACTCGGATTGCATTTTACTTCTCATCAAAATCACAAATGCTGTGCAAGTCATCCTGTAAATTTCCCAATGATTTCCCTCTCTTGCAGGTGGCAAATAGTAGAAGACCTGGCATTTAAGTTGGAGACTTTGGTTATCAATCATTTTAATGCTGTCAACAACAATAAGAAAGAGGTGTTGTTTGCCTGGCCGGCGTGGCTTGGTGGTTGAGCCTCGACCTGTGAACCAGGAGGTCATGGTTTGATTCCCCATCAGGGCACATGCCCAGGCTGTGGACATGATCCCCAGTGTGGGGCGTGCAGGAGGCAGCCAATCAATAATTCTCTCATCATTGATGTTTCTATCTCTCTCCCTCTCCCTTCCTCTCTGAAACCAGTAAAACTATTTATTTTTTTTTAAAGAAAGAGGTGTTGTTTGCTTGCTTGTTAGTCTCAGACATAGTTACAGGCTGGGTGAGTCATGGGAGATATGAGCACTGCCAATAAAAATGTTTAACTTGGCATGTGTCAAGGGTAGCCTCAAAATTTCCCCAAATAATGTAAATGGCTGGAAAATATAATAAATTGCAAATCAAGATTCCTTTTACATCATAATTGTCAGGAGACTCTCAGATCCAGGCTCTGGTTTCTGTTCTCATAGTTTGGGCTGAGCGTGGTCACACAGTCTAGGGGAGTCATTATTGTGCGCACTGCCTGTCACCGAACATCTCAGTGACAGACTGTTCATTTAATCTCTCTGAGCCTTGGTTTGCCTCATCTGTAAGACGGGCATGATTATGATGCCCGTGACTTTGTTTTGACGATAAAGATAAATTATATGTGTAAAGGCGTATTATAAACTGCAAAGCCTCATACAGATGCCAGTTATTACTATAATGGGGTTGCACTTGGGTCCTGACGGCTTAGAGTCTTGCTGATTTATCTGCTTGTTTACTTATCCATGGGGCTCCAGGAAAAACAGTGAAGAGTTGACTGATAGGACAGGAAGTAATAAGTGAAGGCTCACTCCAGGTGGAAGGAGTGTGGCAGGACGAGAGGGCTGTTGCTGGGACTCTGCAGCCTGCCTGGTGGGGCGAGAAAAGGGGCAACAACAGAAATAGCCACACGCAGCCCAAGCATCTCCTCACCGCTTAGAAACCCAGAGAGTTAGGGAGCTGCTGAAGAATACATGGCCAGGCACTTTGGTAACAATGGCTAAGGGGAGGCAAAAGGGGAGCCCTCGCCCTAGCTGGTTTGGCTCAGTGGATAGATTGTCGGCCTGCAACCTGAAAAGTCCCAGGTTTTATTTCGGTCAAGGGCACATACCAGGGTTTCGGGCTTGGTCCCCAGTAGGGGGCGTGCAGGAGGCAGCTGATCCATGATTCTCTCTCATCATTGATGTTTCTCTCTCTCTCTCTCTCTCTCTCTCTCTCTCTCTCTCTCTCTCTCTCTCTCTCTCCTTCTCCCTCTCCCTTCCTCTCTGAAATCAATAAAAATATATTTTTTTTAAAAAAAGGGGGAGAAAGCCCTTCCACAAAATTTCACTAGAAAGTTTATTTCACCTCAAGATATTCCAATGCCTGGCTTGAACTGCTGAGTGCTTGTCTAGTCTATTATCTGGTGGGCGAATGCCAGAGCCTGCTAATGACACCTCAAACAGTGACAACACTGGTCTCCCAGTGTCAAATATTTAACCAACATGTCAGAAAAAGAAGGTATATGAATGGCAGGAAAGCTCATGGAAAGGTGCTGAGCATAATTAGACATAAGGGGAATACAAATTAAAACCACAACAACATAGCACATCACACTCTCTAAGAAGGCTAAAATCAAAGCCTGGCTATATCAGATGTTGGTGAGAATATGAAGCAAATGGAACTTTCACATGTTCCTGGTTGCACTGTGAAATGGTATCATTGCTTTGGAGAACTGTTTAGCAGTTTCTTATCAAAGTAAACATGCAGCTATCTTGTGACCTAAAAATTCTATTCCTGGGTATTTATCCAAGAGAAATGAAAAAAAAAAGTATTTCCCAAAAGACTTGCACAAGAATGTTTATAGTAACTCAATTTATTCATAATGCCCGATATTGAAAACACTCCAAACACTCATCAGCAGGGGAATGTGATAACAATTGTGGTATCCATATATATAAAAGCCTAAGTGACCATCCGACCATCCGACCAGTAGCTATGACATGTAATGACCACCAAGGGGCAGATGCTGCAACTGGTAGCTATGACACGCACTGACCACCAGGGGGCAGATGCTCGACCCAGGAGCTGCTGAGCTGCGGTGACTTGGCAGCTGTGGTTCTCTGGTGACACACCCAGACCCAGAGAGGAGGGAGCCCGATTCCAGGGTGCGTCACTCAAGAGCCACCCTCTCACAATCCGGGACCCCTCAGGGGATGTCAGAGAGCCAGTTTCGGCCTGATCCCCACAGGCCAAGTGCAAGGGATTCATGCATCGGGCCTCTAGTAATATAATGGAATAATACCCAGATTAACAGTTGGAAAGAGCCAGAGTCTGAGCAAAGAAAATCTATAATAATAAAAGCACAATATCCTAATTAAACGGACAGCCAAACCACCTTCTGTCCGAAGCCAAAGCTGCAAGGGCTGAGCCCCTTGTACAAATTTTGTGCACCGAGCCTCTACTGTAGTATAAAGACTCAATAGTTAAGGTGCTACAGACACACGCCCCTGGGCATAGGAGGAAAGCCGGGGGGGGGGGGGGCGCGGGGGGGGCGTGCTGGTTCTAGCGCTCCCTGCTGGCCCACAGCGGCCCGTCCCGGGAGTCCTGTGGTGAGCTTGGGCGTTCAAGCATGGAAGTGGTGGCACTCGGCCTCTGCTGCCCACCCGGGAGCCCGGGGTGGAGAAACTCGGAGACAACGGCAGGTTGACCTACCTTTGAAAGCAGGGCTGCCCTAGTGACCTAAAGAATGTGTTTATTTCTAAACGTTTGTTGAAATCTTTTGATGGCCAGTGACCATAAAATTATGTTCTCATCACTGTTATAAAGACCTAAGTGTGTGTATTATAAAAACCATTGATGTTTTTAAAATAGATAATTTTTATTGAATTTATTGGTTAATAAAATTATACAGGTTTCAGGTATACAATTCTAAAAAAAAAAAAAAAGTGGTACTTAGAATTTATCCTAGTTATAGTGTGAGATATTGGTCCAGAATTTATTTTTTTTTATTATTATTATTAGTTAAGGTATTACAAATGTGTCCTCATCCCCCCCATTAACCCCCTACCTCCCCCCCACACACACTCATGCTCCCATCCCCCTGTTGTCCATGTCCATTGGTATGGCTTATATACATGTATACAAGTCCTTCGGTTGATCCCTTCCCCTTACCCCCGCCCTCCCCTACTTTCCTTCTGGGGATTGATAGCCTGATTGCTGTTTCTCAGTCTTTGAGTCTGTCCCTTTTCATCAGTCTATGTTGTTCTCTATAATCCACAAATGAGTGAGATCATGTGGTATTTATCTTTCTCTGACTGGCTTATTTCACTTAGCATAATGCTCTCCAGTTCCATCCATGCTGTTGCAAAAGGCAAGAGTTCCTTTTTTTTTACCGCAGCATAGTATTCCATTGTGTATATGTACCACAGTTTTCTAATCCACTCATCTGCTGATGGGCACTTAGGCTGTTTCCAAATCTTAGCTATGGTGAATTGTGCTGCTATGAACATAGGGATGCATATATCCTTTCTGATTGGCGATTCTGGTTTCTTGGGATATATTCCTAGTAGTGGGATCACTGGGTCAAATGGGAGTTCCATTTTTAGTCTTCTGAGGTAGCTCCATACTGTTCTCCACAGTGGCTGCACCAGTCTGCATTCCCACCAGCAGTGCAGAAGGGTTCCTTTTTCTCCACATCCTCTCCAACACTTGTTGTTTGTTGATTTGTTGATGATAGCCATTCTGACAGGTGTGAGATGATAACGCATTGTCATTTTGATTTGCATCTCTCGTATAATTAGTGACTTTGAGCAGGTTTTCATATGTCTTTCGGCCTTCGGTATGTCCTCTTTCGAAAAGTGTCTATCTAGGTCCGTTGCCCATTTTTTTATTGGATTGTTTATCTTCCTTTTGTTAAGTTTCATGAGATCCCTGTAAATGTTGGAAATTAAACCCTTATCGGTGGTATCATTGGCAAATATGTTCTCCCATGTAGTGGGTCTTCTTGTTGTTTTGTTGATGGCTTCCTTTGCTGTGCAAAAGCTTTTTATTTTGATGTAGTCCCATTTGTTTATTTTCTCTTTAGTTTCCATTGCCCTAGGAGCATTATCAGAGAAGAAATTTCTTCGGCATATGTTTGCGATTTCGCTGCCTGTGGATTCCTCTAGTATTTTTATGGTTTCCCGTCTTACGTTTAAGTCTTTTATCCATTTTGAGTTTATTTTTGTGTATGGTGTGAGTTGGTGATCTAGTTTCATCCTTTTGCATGTATCTATCCAATTTTCCCAACACCATTTATTGAAAAGACTGTCTTGACTCCATTGTATGTTCTTGCCTCCTTTGTCGAATATTAATTGGGCATAGTGGTTTGGGTTGATTTCTGGGGTCTCTATTCTATTCCATTGATCTGTATGTCTGTTCTTGTGCCAGTACCAAGCTGTTTTAAGAACAGTGGCTTTGTAATACAGTTTGATATCTGGTATTGAGATCCCACCTACTTTGTTCTTTCTGAGGATTGTTGCAGCTATTCGGGGTCTTTTTTTATTCCAGATGAATTTTTGGAACGTTCGTTCTAGATCTGTGAAATATGCTGTTGGTAATTTAATGGGGATTGCATTGAATCTATAAATTGCTTTGGGTAGTATGGACATTTTGATGATGTTGATTCTACCAATCCATGAACACGGTATATTCTTCCATCTGTTTATGTCTTCCTCTATCTCTTTTTTCAGTGTCCTGTAGTTTTCAGCATATAAGTCTTTTACCTCCTTAGTTAAGTTTATTCCTAGGTATTTTAGTTTTTTTGGTGCAATGGTAAATGGGATTGCTTCTGTAGTTTCACTTTCTGTAAGTTCACTATTGGTGTAAAGAAATGCCATGGATTTCTTAGCATTAATTTTGTATCCTGCTACATTGCCGAATTCATTTATTAAGTCTAATAATTTTTTGATGGAGTCTTTAGGGTTCTGTATGTACAGTATCATGTCATCTGCAAATAAGGACAGTTTTACTTCTTCTTTTCCAATCTGGATGCCTTTTATTTCTTCTTCGTGTCTGATCGCAATGGCTAGTACTTCCAGTACTATGTTGAACAGGAGTGGTGAGAGGGGGCATCCCTGTCTTGTTCCTGTTTTTAGGGGGAATGGTTTTAGTTTTTGCCCATTGATTATGATGTTGGCTGTGGGTTTGTCATATATGGCTTTTATTATGTTGAGGTATGATCCCTCAATTCCTATCTTGCTAAGAGTTTTTATCAAGAAAGGGTGTTGGATTTTGTCAAATGCTTTTTCCGCATCAATTGATATGACTATGTGGTTTTTCTCTCTCAATTTGTTTATGTGATGTATCACATTTACTGATTTGCGGATATTGTACCATCCTTGCATCCCTGGGATAAATCCTACTTGGTCATGGTGTATGATCTTTTTGATGTACTGCTGGATCCGACTTGCTAGGATTTTGTTGAGGATTTTGGCATCTATGTTCATGAGGGATATTGGCCTGTAATTCTCTTTCATTGTATTGTCTTTATCTGGTTTTGGGATTAGGGTGATGTTGGCTTCATAGAATGAGCTGGGAAGTGCTCCTTCCTCTTGGATCTTTTGACATAGTCTGAGGAGGATAGGTTTTAGGTCTTCCTTGAATGTTTGGTAAAACTCCCCTGTGAAGCCATCTGGCCCCGGGCTTTTGTTTGCTGGAAGCTTTTTGATTACTGCTTCGATTTCCTCCATAGTTATTGGCCTATTGAGATTTTTAGATTCTTCCTGGTTAAGTTTTGGAAGGTTGTATTTATCTAGGAATATGTCCATTTCCTCCAGGTTGTCTAGTGTGTTGGAGTAGAGTTGTTCATAGTATTTTCTAACAATCCTTTGTATTTCTATGGGGTCTGTTGTTATTTCTCCTCTTTCATTTCTGATTTTGTTTATTTGGGTCCTCTCTCTTTGTTTCTTGGTGAGCCTGGCTAGAGGTGTATCAATCTTGTTTATCCTTTCAAAGAACCAGCTCTTGGTTTTGTTGATCTTTTGTATTGTTTTTTTGGTCTCTATGTCGTTTATCTCCGCTCTGATCTTTGTTATTTCCTTCCTTCTGCTTACAGTGGGCTTTTTTTGTTGCTCTCTTTCTAATTCTTCGAGTTGTAGAGTTAGGTCATTTATTCTCATTGTTTCTTGTTTCTTGCAGTAGGCTTGTAGAGCTATGAACTTCCCTCTCAAGACTGCTTTTGCTGTGTCCCATAGGTTTTGGATTGTTGTGTTTTCATTGTCATTTGTTGCCATGATGTTTTTTATTTCTTCTTTGATCTCACTGGTGACCCAGTCGTTGTTTAATAGCATGCTATTTAGTCTCCATGTGTTTGATTTTTTTGGATTGTTTTTGTTGTAGTTGATTTCCAGTTTTATGCCTTTGTGATCTGAGAAGATACTTGATATGATTTCAATTTTCTTGAATTTGAAGCGACTTTGTCTGTGACCCAATATATGGTCTATCTTTGAAGATGACAAATGTGCACCCGAGGAGAATGTATATTCTGTGACTTTGGGGTGAAATGTTCTGAAGATGTCAATTAATTCCATCTGATCTAGTGAGTCATTTAGGATTGATGTTTCTTTGCTGAGTTTCTGTTTAGAGGATTTGTCCAGTGGAGATAATGGGGTGCTAAGATCCCCTACTATGATTGTATTGCTGTCAATCTCTCCCTTGATCTTCTCCAGGAGATTTCTTACGTATTTGGGTGCTCCTATATTGGGTGCATATATATTTACCAGAGTTATTTCTTCTTGTTGGACTGCTCCCTTTAGTATTATGAAGTGGCCTTCTTGATCTCTTTTTATGTCCTTCACTTTGAGATCTAATTTGTCAGATATAAGTATTGCTACCCCGGCTTTTTTTTCACTTCCATTGGCCTGAAAAACCTTTTTCCATCCCTTCACCATCAGTCTGTGTGCGTCTTTTTTTGTGAGGTGGGTTTCCTGTAGACAGCAGATATATGGGTCATGTTTTCTTATCCACTCATTTACCCTATGCCTTTTGACTGGGGAATTTAATCCATTTACATTTAAAGTTATTATTGATAGAAACTTGTTAGTCGCCATTTTTGTTCTTTACCGCTGCGTTCCTTCTTTGTTTCCTGTTTTTTCTATTTACAGCAGACCCTGTAGCATTTCTTGCATTGCTGGTTTGGTTGTAATAAACTCCCGTAGACCGTTTTTGTCTGTGAAGCTCCTGATTTGACCCTCAATTTTGATTGATAGCCTCGCTGGGTATAGTATTCTTGGATTCAGACCCTTCCTTTGCATGACTTTGTATATTTCATTCCATTCCCTTCTTGCCTGATGTGTTTCTGTTGAGAAATCGGTCGCTAGTCTGATGGGGGATCCTTTGTAGGTAACTTTCTGTCTCTCTCTGGCTGCTTTTAAGATTCTTGCTTTGTCGTTGGTGTTTGCCAATTTAATTATTATGTGCCTTGGTGTCGGTCTTTTCGGGTTCATTTTGTTTGGGACTCTGTGAGCTTCTTGGATTTGTGTGAGTTTTTTCCTCCCTATATCCGGGAAATTTTCTGTTACTATTTTTTCAAACAGGTTTTCTATTCCTTGCTCAGTTTCCTCTCCTTCTGGCACCCCTATTATTCGGATGTTGTTTCGTTTAGCATTGTCCCAGAGTTCTCTTAGGCTCTCCTCCTGCTTTTTAATTTTTTTTTCTAGAAGCTGTTCTGTTTGGGTATTTTTTTCTACCTTGTCTTCTAGCTCGCTGATGCGGTCCTCTGCTTCTTCTAGTCTACTGTTGATGCTTTCTATTGAGTTCTTTATGGCAGTGATGTCGTTTTTCATTTCTTCTTGGTTTCTCTTCATTTCCTCTTGGTTCTTCTTCATTTCCTCTTGGTTCCTACACATATTGTTGAATTGGTCTTCCATTTTTTTCATCCACCTTATGACCATTACTCTGAATTCTTTCTCTGACAGGTTGCTTGCCTCCATTGCCTCCATTTCGTTTACTTCCTTTTCTGATGATGCCTGTTTTTCTCTCATATTTGGGTTGGTTCTTTGTTTCACCATGATTTCTCTTCTCAAGGTGTTTGGTTATGTAGTTCTCTCTCTGCTGCGCTGATTCAAAGGCACAAAATACAACACAACAAGGCACAACGTACAAGGCAACAAACTAAATGCATTCACGATATTAATAACCCCAAATAAAGGTGACCCCCCGAGCGAAGAGAATTAGGGGATATAGAAGAAAAAAGAGAAAAAGATTAAAGAGAAAAATAAAAAACAAAAAGGAGTGCCGAAATGAGATTGGGAAAAGGGAGAGAAGAAAAAAAACAAAAATACAAAAAAAAAAAAAAAGTTAGAGAATGAAATAGAGGTGGGGAAGAGGCTATTTGTATGGGGAGAGCGAGGGATTGGAAATTAGATATGTAAGTAGAGTGAAATTTAGACAGTGGTTAGAAAGAAGGAATAGGTAAAATCCAAAGCAGGAATAGGGTAAGAGAAACAGGACAACAAAAGGGGAAAAGTGAGGAAGAGAGTTTTGGCTTAA
The DNA here is from genome assembly GCF_014108235.1 of Myotis myotis. NCBI lineage: Eukaryota > Metazoa > Chordata > Mammalia > Chiroptera > Vespertilionidae > Myotis > Myotis myotis. The sequence continues at coordinate 71,512 of NW_023416336.1, forward strand.
GGGTAAATGTGAGCTAGAGAGAAATGATGCTAAAGGAACGATGAAAATAGTGTGTATAACACTAATCCCAAAATAAAATAAAGAAAAATTAAAAAAATAATAAAAAATAAAATGACACTTGAAAAAATGGTAAAAGGATAGCAATAATACTGGTTAAAACAATGTAGTAATTAAAAAGGTAAAATCAAGTGATGAAAAAAAAAATAAAATAGGTTCTTAATGAAATGGTGAAAAAAGAATTTAAAAATATATATATATATATATATAAAAATATTCGGAAGTGAAGGTGCTTCAGATCTTCCACTCTTCTTTTTGGCATGCCTCAGTCCTGCCAGGCATTCAGGGGAGTGTTGAACTTCCCTGCGATACACTGTCCCTCCGTGCGGTAAACCACAGACCTGATTTTAAGGTAGCTTGTATTTGTTTACCAGACTGCCTTTATTTGTGATCGCAGAAGAGACAGTTCGTGGCTCTGCCTCTGGGTGGCAGTGTGTCTGGATTGACCTCCGAGGCTATAAGTCCTCTCTATCAGTAGGGTTTTTTTTTTTTTTTCCTCTATGGTATTGGGAACTGATTCAGGAAAGACCACTGCCCAGAGCTGGTTCCTTGCCACTGCCCGCTGTTTCCCAGGCTCCCCAAAAAGAACTTTCCCCTACAGGCTCTGTGAATGACCCCAACTGGGGAATCCCATGCACTGGGTTTAATAATCAAATGCACGGATCTAAGGGGAACTGTAACAAGAGCCTGATAGTTGTGCGAATTCGCAAGCCTCCACCTTCCAGGTCTGCGCACAGTCTCCGCGCGCAGTCTCCGCGTGCTCACTCGCCCCTGGCACCAAGCAGCCAGCAGATTGGCAAAGTCCAAGGCTGCTCCCTTACATCCAGTCCAGCTATGGGCTCATTTTTCGCGTTCCCTTCTGCCAGCAGCCCTGTGGGGCCCCTTCCCCACTCGCGGGTCACGCTGGTCCCAACGGCTGCAGACTCTGTGGGGCTCAGATTCCGCCCCGCGCGCGCACGCGAGCTCGGTCCTCCCTCCAACCCGAACTTCAAACCGCACCTTTAGGGGATGTCCAACCTTTCCGTGAGAAGAAGCAGTGCTCGTCTGAGTTCAGGCAGTGACGCTGCTTGAGATCCCTTGTTTCCAGGGTAGTAGCTGGTCTCTGGATGCCGGCAACAACCACCCAAGATGGCGCAGTCTCCGCTGCTTAGCTGGCGCACCAAGAGAGGCTTCAGCCGCAGTCTCCAACCGTCCTTTTTTTCCTGGGGGTTCTCGGTCTTTCCTAGCTGCAGACAGTCTCTCAGCTGAAAATCCTCTGCCTATTCGGGCTGCATGTTACCCGTTTCAGCTGCTCACCCTTACCTGCTCCAGGACAAGGCACAGGACACGTCCGTTTATACCGCCGCCATTTTTCCCTCCTTGGTCCAGAATTTAGATTGTGACATTTCAAATCAATGGGGAAAATATGGACTATTTTATACCATAAATGTTACATCAACCAGATAGCCATCTGAAAAAAATTAAGTTGGACTAATATCTTACACTATAGCTAGGATAAATTCTAAGTGGTCAAAATTGTAATGGTAAAAAATAAAACAAAATAATTTTCTACATGGTGAGAAAAATTTTTTAACATTTAAAAGAGAAAAAAATCACGGGAAAATATTTAAAACTCATATTACAGAGGACTGAGCTATAGAATTATAAAAAAAAACTTCTTTACAAATTAAATAAATAGGAAAAATGGACAAATAATATGAAGTTTCCAGAGGAGAAATGCAAATGACTTTTTTTAAAATATATTTTTATTTATTTCAGAGAAGAAAGGAGAGGGAGAGAGAGTTAGAAACATCAATGATGACAGAGAATCATTGATAGGCTGTCTCCTGCACACCGCCTACTAGGGATTGAGCCTGCAACCCTGGCATGTGCCCTTGACTGGAATAGAACCCGGGACCCTTCAGTCCATAGGCTGATGCTCTGTCCACTGAGCCAAACCAACTAGGGCATAAATGGCTTTTAAATATATGAAAAGATGTTCAACCTCTTCACAACAAGAAAAGAAATTACAACTAAACTGGGTTACCATTTTCCGGTAACACCAGATTGGTAAAAAAAATAGAACCCAGTCTGTGGGAAGAGAAATACTCTCCTATATTGTTGGTAAGAATTAAGTTAGTATAATCATTATAAAGAACAATTTGTCCATATCTTTAAATTATAAAAAAAAATGAGCTGTACAATAAAAAAGAGTGCTGAGTAATAAAAAGGAATGAAGTACTGATACATGCTATAATACAGATGAAATTAGAAAACATACTAAGTAAAAAAAAAAAAAAGCCAGTCACCAAAGTCCATGTTGTATGATCCTGTTTACATGAAATGTCCAGAACAGGCAGATCTATAAAGACAGAAAGTAGATTAGTGGTTGCCTAGAGTTGAGGGATTGGAGGAAAATGAGGAGTAACTGCTAATGGCACAGAGTTCCTTTTGGGGTGATATAATTGAATTTATCACACTTCACAGGTGTTGCTTTGCTTACAAATGGAAAGCAAGACCCTCCACCAGCAAAATGATTTCAACTCACTTTATTTGAAAGACTCACTTTATTACATTGGTCTGGACTGAATCTGAAAATGGGCAATGACCACATCACATACAAAAACAGAACTCTGCCACAATCTGCAGCACTCAGCCCAGGACACCAACCCCGAGTCTACCGTAACCAGCCCAGAAGCCTACCTGCTACCTAGAAGTCAGACTTGTAGGAAGTCAGAGCACCACCTCCAACAATTGGTCCAGGAAGCCAGACAATACCACCAAACAGCCAGCACTTGATTAGCAACGGACAGCTTCTCTAATTTTTGCTCCTGCTTGCAGCTTAGGACCCACCAGAGGAAGCCAAGTGTGCACCCTAACCAATAACATAGAATGCCTGGCTTCCAGTGACCCCACTGCAAATCCCCTAGGCCAGTGGTTCTCAACCTTCCTCATGCCGCGACCCTTTAATACAGCTCCTCATGTTGTGGTGACCCCCAACCATAAAATTATTTTCGTTGCTACTTCATTACTGTAATTTTGCTACTGTTATGAATCATAATGTAAATATCTGATATGCAGGATGTATTTTCATTGTTACAAATTGAACATAATTAAAGCATAGTGATTAATCACAAAAACAATATGTAATTATATATGTGTTTTCTGATAGTCTTAGGCGACCCCTGTGAAAGGGTCGTTCGACCCCCAAAGGGGTCACTACCCACAGGTTGAGAACCACTGCCCTAGGCTAACAGCCATCAATCAAGGCACGCCTGAGCCTTCCCTTTTGCTCTTTACAAATCTTCCCCTCTCCTTTGCTTGCCTTTGAGTCTCTGCCAAAATGTAAGTGATGGTGGCCGACGCATTCGCTACAGCCAGCTCTGGATAGCCTCTGCTTATTCTCCTTCATTGGTCTTGGTTTACCTCCAACTAAAAATCATTGACTTCTACACTTTCAAGGGATGAACTGCAAGGTATTTGATTTATATCTCAATAAAGATGTTTAAAAATGAGCCTTTTCAGTAAAATCTCAGACATCTCATGTAGCAGTATTTCCACCGATACATCTCCTAGGGCAAGGGAAACAAAGAAAAGATGAACAAATGGGACAACATCAAACTAAAAAAACTCTGCCCAGCAAAAGAAACCAACAACATGCAAAGGGAGCCCACTGACTGGGAGAACATATTCACCAATGACACATCTGATAAGGGGTTAATTTCCAAAATACTATATATATAAAGAATTTATACAACTCAACACCAGGAAGACAAATAATCCAACTAAAAAAATAGGAAAAGGACCTGAATAGACACTTCTCCAAAGAGGACATACAAATGGCCAAGAGGCATATGAAAAAACACTCACCATCACTAATCATCAAAGAGATGCAAATGAAAATTACATTGAGATATCACCTTACACCTGTCCGAATGGCTTCCACCAATCTATAATAATAAAAGCATAATATGCTAATCAGACCAGAAGACCTTCCAGACCAAGCCGGTGATACAAGGGAAGCCCAGGTCCCAGGTGCCAGAGCGAAGCCGGTGCCGGCAGCCAGGGGAAGGAAGGCCTACTCTTGCATGAATTTCATGCATCGGACCTCTAGTAAATTAAAAAACAAGTGCTAGTGAGGTTGTGGAGAAAAGGGAACTGTAGTGCACTGTTGGTGGGAAGGCATACTGGTGCCGCCACTGTGGAAACCAGTATGGAGTTTCCTCAAAAAATTAAAAATGGAACTCCCATTTGACCCAGCAATCCCACTTTTGGGGATCCAGAAACACCAATCAGAAAGAATATATGCGTCCCTATGTTCACAGAAGTGTTATTTACAATAGCTAATATCTGGAAACAGCCCAAGTGCCCATCAGTAGATGAATGGATTAAAAAGCTCTGGTACATTTATAACGTGGAATACTATGCAGCAGTAAAAAAAGAAGGACCTCTTACTCTTTAAGACAGCATGGATGGACCTGGTGATTATATGCGAAGTGAAATAAGCCAGTCAGAGAAAGACAAGTATCACATGATCTCACTTATATGTGGAATCTAATGAACAAAATAAACCGACAAACAAAAATAGGTGCAGAGGCATGAATACATGGAACAGAGGGACAGATCTCAGAGGGGAAAAGGGTAGGATAAAGTGGGAGGTCCCTGCTTTTCATTATAAACTCTTTTTTTTTTTACTTTTGTGAACAAAAAATGGGCTACATAGCAGACCTAACAAGCCCAGTCAGGGAATTACATGGCAGACCTGACAAGCTCAGTGACCAAGAGTAACCACGCGGAATGATCTGATGAGAAATTCCAACTGGGCAGGTCCTGGCGCACAGTCATGTCCCAGGCCTACGGCTTCCTTTGTAAAAGATGCGTTTTTATCTTAAGCCAGCCCTGTCCATCGATCTTTTGCTTCTAGGATAATATGCCTTTGAAATATCAGAGTAATTTTCTTTTCCAGACCCCTCAGAGGCACAACCACAAAACTTCTCATTATTAACTTGTAGCCGCATACCATTTCTATTTACTGTGAATGTTAGCTATCCTTACCCACCAATGTAAAAGAAGTATGTGTTTCTTGTTCAAAAACAAAATTCAACTGCCCTGGCTGGTGTGGCTCAGTTGATTGTGTGTCATCCCGTGCACCTAAAGGTGGCTGGTTCGAGTGCTGGTCAGGGCTCCTGTCCCAGTTTCAGGTTCAATCCCTGGTAGGAGGCATGCAGGAGGCAGCCGATGGATGTTTCTCTCTCTCTCTCTCTCTCTCTCTCTCCCTCTTCTATCTTCCTTTCTCTCTAAAAAAATTTTAAAATTAAAAAGATCAACTGTAAATTTGAAAATCGAATTGTCTTTATTAAGCAATTCATGAATCTAGCAACTAGAAGGGCCCTCAGGGGGTTGTACAAATGAAAGGTTTTTAGAGGAAGGAGGGCAGGTGGGGCAAGGGAACTAACTGGCAAAAGAAAAGAAAAGATGTGGGGGTGGGGCTGACACCTTCTCTTTGCGGGGAAAGAACCGGAGGGTTTTCATCACGCAGATCGCCTCCTCTTTCCGTGGGGGACGGAGAAGACCCTGTGACAGGTTACCTCCCTGGTATTGACCAGGAAACTCCAGGCTGGTTGATAAGATTGTTTCTGGGTGAGGTTGAAATTACAGTCAGATCAGGTATTAAATCTAGCCTTGGTAGCATGGGCTTTTAACATAAGTGACACCCTTTGGGGCGTGTGGTTTTCTCTTTAGCACTCTCCATTTTACTTTTTATCCAATCCCAGAGTTTTCCCGAATGCTTTCTCCTGCCTCCTTAGTGTACCACCAATAGGTTTCATGTAACCTTCCTTCCAATTTCTCCTTTGGTTCTAAATGTATAAAAACAGGGGCTCAACCGCCATTCTCTGGAGCCCTTCCTCAATCCATCGACATCTTGCTTCCAGGCATGTCCTTGGTTGTTGGCTTAAATAAACTCATAAAATTTTTCTGTACATTTTGACTTTCTTTTGTTGACACTTTTATAAATCACATACATACATTACTTTGATTCAAAAATTAATAGAAGAGCTACAAAAAGTAAGGCAGAGAAGCCGGTGTGGCGGGATTGATGGCTCCCCATCCAAAGTCAAGCTCTGAGGCTCCATGGAGGGAAATAAAGGTGAGGGACTGTGAGACCCTTCTGGGCAGGGTGGGGCCTGTGTAGGAGGCAGAAGCAGCCAGCGGATTGCAAGGGCATGATATTGTGATTTATAATAAGAAATACATATATTGCCTTCTTGCTGCTAGCACAGAGCTAAATCCTTGGACATCCTAAAATGTTGAAAGCAGTAAAGCTGCTGCTGTTATGTTAATGAGGTGTCTTTTGGAGGTACCCAAGGATGGGGGCTGGTTGCTACGGGAGCCAATCATGGGATTGGAAGGTTGGAACTTTCTTCCACCCTCTGACTTCCAGGGCCAAGAGAGGGGCTGGAGGTTGAATCAATCACCCATGGCCGATGATTTAATCAACCATGACTGGGGAAGAAGGCCCCAGAAAGGCCCAATGCAGCGGTTCTCAACCTGTGGGTTTCGACCCCTTTGGGGGTCAAACAACCCTTTCACAGGGGTCGCCTAAGACCATCGGAAAACAAATATATAATTACATATTATTTTGTGATTAATCACTATACTTTAATTATGTTCAATTTGTAACAATGACATTGGGGGTCACCACAACATGAGGAAACTCTATTAAAGGGTCGCGGCATTAGGAAGGTTGAGAACCACTGGCCCAATGGAAGAGGCTTCTGAGATCTGTGAGCATATGGAGATTTGGGGACAGTGGCCTATGAGCTCAGAGGAGGCGTGCAAGCTTTGCCCACCTTCCCCAGACCTTGCCCTTTGCGTCTCTTCCATCGGCTGCTCCTGAGTTACATCCTTTAATGGTAAACAGTGATCTAGGATGTAAATGTTCCTCTGAGTTCTGTGAGCCCTTCCAGCAAATTAGCCAAACCTGAGGAAGGGGTCTTGGGAACCTCCAATCTGCAGCCAGTCAGGCAGAATGACAGGTAACAATCTGGGCTCGAGACTGACTTCTGAAGTGGGGGACAGTTTTGCAGGACCAAGCCCTTAACCTGTGGGTTCTGACGCTATCTCCAGGTAGACAGTTTCGAAATTAGGTTGAATTGTAGGATACCCAGCTGGTGTTCGAAGAATTGTTTTTGGTGTGGGGTACCAGAACCCATTTAAGGGGGTAAAATAGGAGGGAACTATTGGAGTTGATCTTACTTCTCCATCATGCTTCACTACCTTGGAATAAACAGTGCTTGCCTACACCTGACCTGGTCCAGGTCTCCCCAGGTGTCCAATTAAGCCAGCACAGAAACCCTGTGCTTTGAAGAAAGAGAAGCAGCTGGTGACTGACTAACCTCCCTTACTCTCTCCCTCCTAGAACAAATGATTATCTGACGCCCAGGACTCTCTTGCCTCAGGACACCCCTACATGGCTTGGCTTCAGCACCCATTTGGGCTGACACGGTAGGTATGTGCTTTCATAGCTGCCTGCAAAACAATACCCCAGTGGCAAATGGGTTTGTTGCAGAAGACCGGGGAAAAAAACCAAGCCACGCTTAGAGAAAGGGGGTTACATTTTATTATTTAATTCTGCACAGGCCCAGAGAAAAATGTGTCTTTCAAATTCTGAGCCCCCCAACATAAAGGAAACTCTCTCTATGTATACTTTTTCCAGTCCTTTGTCTCCCAAATTTGGAATGAGACTTCCGGGCCTTCTGAGAAAGAAGGCCTGCGTGCTGGGAAGGGGCCATGCGACCATATCTCAAGGCCTGGCCTGGCACCAGCACTGACAACTCTGTCTGGGGCAGAGTTTATGGCCTCTCTGGAGTGGGGAGTAATCTTATTTTCCTTATTATTTAAGCAAGCAAGCATTTACAGAAGCCAAAATAGCAGGGTTAAAATTTCAAACAGCAGTTTTTATGTAAGATGGATGCTTCAGGTTCACAGATTGAAATTACTGTATGTTTAAAGAGCAAGCACTGCCCTGGCTGGGTGGCTCATTCGGCTGGAGAGTCATCCATACAACAAAAGGTTTCAGGTTTAGTTCCCAGTCAGGGAACATGCCTAGGTTTTGAGTTCAATCCTTGGGAGGCAACCAATCAATGTTTCTCTCTCTCTCCTTTCTTCTCTTCCTCTCAAATCAATAAATATATTCTTGGGTGAGGATCAAATAAATACATCTATCAATACTAATAAAAGGGTAATATGCTAATTAGACCAGACATCTTCCGGATGTCCTTCCGGACAAAGCCACAGTGGCAGGGGCTGAGGCAGAGGCAGTTAGGGGCGATCAGGCCAGCAGGGGAGGGCAGTTGGGGGTGACCAGGCTGGCAGAGTAGCAGTTAGGGGGTGATTAGTCCAGCAGGGGAAGAGTTAGGGGCATCAGGCCAGCAGGCAGAGGCAATTAGGGGCAATCAGGCAGGCAGGCAAGAGGTTAGGAGCCAGTGATTCCGGATTGTAAGAGGAATGTCCGACTGCCAGTTTAGGCCTGATTCAAGGGATCAGGCCTAAACTGGCAGTCAGACATCCCCTGAGGGGTCCCAGATGGGAGAGGGTGCAGACCGGGTTGAGGGGTAACCCCCACACCCGGGGTAACCCCCCCAACCCCCTCCCCTGTGCACAAATTTTGTGCACTGGGCCTCTAGTATATATATAAAAGCCTAAGTGACTGAACGACAAGTTGACAGGTCACTATGATGCGCACTGACCACCAGGGGGCAGACGCTCAACGCGGGAGCTGCTCCCTGGTGATGAGTGTGCTCCCGCAATGGGAGTGCCGCTCAGCTAACTGACCCATCCCTGCAGCCCAGCCCACCAGCCTGGCAGCAGCCACTCACTCCCTCAGTAGTCCTACAGGTCCAATCTCCGGAGAACAGGCCAGGCACCAATGGACCGGCACTGCCAGCACGATCCTGACAGCACTGCTGGCCTCCTGAAAGTCAGCCTCAGCACTGTGGCCGCTTCCCCTCTTTAGACACTCCACAAGGAAGAAATGATATAAAAGCAGCCACCAGGCACCAGGGGGCTCCCTACAACCTGCACAAACATCAGTGGGATGGATCCAGATCCCCTGCTGGCAAGGGTGTCCCACCACCTGCCCAGAGGGCCAATCGCATCCCAGCCAGCCCCCTTGGGATGGGCACCAGACACAGGGCTCACACTGGTGAGCACCATTGCAGTGGTGGAAGCCCACAGCAGGCACAGCAAGGCCAGGATAAGCGGGAGCAGCAGGCATCATTGGACTGTGGGTTTCAAGATCCCTGAAGGCCACCCTGAGGGACTCCACCTGTGCATGAATTCCTGCACCAGGCCTCTAGGAAAGAAGGAAAGAAAGAAAGAAAGAAAGAAAGAAAGAAAGAAAGAAAGAAGGAAGGAAGGAAGGAAGGAAGGAAGGAAGGAAGGAAGGAAGGAAGGAAGGAAGGAAGGAGAAAGAAAGAAAGAAAGAAAGAAAGAAAGAAAGAAAGAAAGAAAGAAAGAAAGAAAGAAGGAAGGAAGGAAGGAAGGAAGGAAGGAAGGAAGGAGAAAGGAGAAAGAAAGAAAGAAAGAAAGAAAGAAAGAAAGAAAGAAAGAAAGAAAGAAGAAAGAAAGAAAGAGAAATAGAGAGAGAGAGAAAGAGCAGAAGCACTTCAAAAGAAAAATAAAGAGTAGGTTTCATCAAAAACAGAACTATTAGCAGAGACTAAATACATTTAAATTAACTTAATTTTTAAAATTTAAGGAAAAGCCCCAGCCAGATAGAGCTCAATGGATAGAGTATTGGCCCTCAGACTGAAGGGACCTGGGTTCGATTCCAGTCAAGGGCATGTACCTGGGTCGCAGGCTCCATCCCAGCCCCGGTCAGGGCACGTGTAGGAGGCAACCAATCGATGTGTCTCTCTCACATCAATGTTTCTCTCTGTCTCTCCTTCTCCCTTCCATTCTGTCTAAAAATTAATAGAAAGCATACCCTCCAGTGAGGATTAACAAAGAAATTATTATTTCTATGAGAAGCAGATGCCACAGCAACAGGGACATGGGCACTTTCTTCCTAGAGGTTTATATTTCTAAGGGATGGCTGCCTGATCTTTGGGGGAAAACACATTTCCGGGTTGTAAAGCTGACAAAGGCTAACTTGGGAGGAGGTCTGTAAAATGTATATTACACCAATTAGCACATTAAAATGTATATATAGTGTATCCCTTCAGGCATCTGTGCTTCACTCGGTGGGGCCATCCTTCCCAGTGCAAACTGCACAATGTTTAGCATCCTTTGCCCCACCACAAAATATCAGTGATGTCCAACTCACCCCCAGCATTGTGGCAACAAAAGAAAGAGAGTGAGGCGGGAGGGAGAGGGGAGAGAAGAAAACTGTCCTCGCAGGTTTTCAAATACCTCCTGGAAGGGATGATGCCCAGCTCAGGTGGCCAACTCACCTGGACTCGTTCAGAAAGTTCCCCTTTAACTTTCCTGATTTTAGCCTTGAAAGTCCCATGTCCCAGAAAACCCATCAACTTCAGGCAAACCAGCACTGTTGGTCACCCCAACCCCCCACCACACACATGCGTGTGCACTCACACACACTCATCATCATCAAATTATGTGCATGTGGCACTGGATTTGGACTCAGTTCGGTCCTTCACCAGCTCTGGGACTCAGCAAGTGTCTTTACAGCTTTGGTTAGGAGCTCTTTTGTCTGTTCCATGGAATCGTGCACCCAGGCTGGTGTGACAACTCAGCACCAAATCAACCTCTTCTGGGAACTCAGGCCTCAGTACACAGGCCAATTTTCATTTCTCTCCTCTCAAATTAGCTTATTGTGCCCACATGTTACTATATCCGGATCCCATTGTGAGCAAGGAGGTGCCTTTGTGGTTCCTCACGCCCTGGCTGGTAGGTAGGAGGTGCTTGGCAAGGATTGGTTAATAGCTGTTTAATTAATCCCCTAACTCGCTTGTGCCTCCATCAGAGCTGCCACTGTGACGTCACAGCACTCCTTGTTGCCCTTCCTGGACTGAGTGTTTTCTCAGGATGACCGTCACCACGGACCCCCACTTACTGGTGGACGTGTTCCCAGTGGGAGCTACGTGAGCCCGCACCAGGGGTGTGATTTCAGGACTTTATTCACCCAAGTGTTCCCACCGGGGGCTCCTAACCAGTGCTCAGTCTCTTTCCCTTGTGCCAGGGAAACGTGCTCATGAGGTCTTCTCGGTCATTTCTCCTCGGTGGGAACCCTGCCGCTGGATTCAGCCTTGATAGGGTCTTGGAAGGCAGAGGGTGGGGAGACTAAGAAGGAAGCGGCCCTGGAGAAGGTCAAGGGCATCAGTGGTCATAATCAGGTTCCCTGGGCACCTGACACAGAAGGTGACCTCCTCACGCTGTCTCCTGGTACACACCCTGAGTCTGTACCCTGTGCACACGTGTAGTTGGCTGTTGTCCCCAACTAAACTTTATGACTCAGCCGTTCCTGAGGGCAGAGACTCTGATATAGTGCTGAACACAGACTGGTTGCTTCAAAAAAATTCTGCTTAAAAGGATAATTGTTCCCAAAGGACACTCTGCAGTGATACCGTACAGTTGATCGAATGGGACATTAATTACTTTTATAAAATACACCCCCCAGAATTAAGTAATTTACCAACAGAGACATGGTCAGTGTCCCTCAGGCAGCTTCAACTGTGAACCACTGTGAGTGCCCCAAGCAAGGGAATCGGTCCGCTGAGTTGGGGGAAGTTGGGGGTTGAAGGTCCTGTGGTCCAGGAAAGGAAAGGAGGTGAACTTAGATGGCAGAGACTGACGTAGGGTTAAACTAATGCTGCAAAGTTACCAAGTGCCTCTCCTGAAACTACTGTACCCAGCAGACCCTTTACCTCATCAAATTTTTCAACTAAATTTGAAACTATTATTTTTATCAGAAATCAATGACAGAGTTGCCAGGTAAAATATCATATGCCCAAATGTGTCCCAAATATTGCATGGGACTTATGCCTTAAAGAATTGGTCATTATTGCCCTCACTCAGTTGGTTGGACAAAGTCCTGTACATCAAAAGATTGCAGATTTGATCATACCAGAGGCAACTGATTGATGTTTCTCTCTCTCTCTCTCTCTCTCTCTCTTTTTTTCTCTCTCTCTCTCTCTCTCTCTCTCTCTCTCTCTCTCTCTCTCTCTCTCTCTCTCCATTCCGCTTTTTCTGACATCAATTAAGAGAAAACATATCCTTCCATGAGAATTTTAAAAAACATGGTAATTCTTTATCTCGAATTCAAATGTAACTGAGCTATCTGTGTGGTCTTTTTATTGAGTTTTAGAGAGAGAATCGTTGATCAGTTGCCTCCTGTACATGCCCTGACCGGGGACTGAACTGACAACTTAGGTATGTGCCCTGATTGGGAATCGAACCCACAACCTTTTGGTGCATGCAATGACACTCCAACCAACTGAGCCAGCCACCAGCCAGGGCAGCTGCCTGTGTTTTCATTTGCTAAATCTGGCCATGCTAGTCAATGAGGTGTAGGATTCATTTCATGGAAATCCAAGAATTCCAGCTTACCTGCATGGAAATACCTTTAAAGAGACACAACTCTTAACTTACACATACACACATCAGACCGCAAGATGCAGAGAATCGCTCTTCCTTTAATGTATGTCATGTTATTTTGACAACCTTCAGGTCAAACTCAGATTCTCAGTTATAAGCGCATTGGCTCATTTCATCTGTGGAACAGATGAGGCCTCCTGCATGAAAATGACCTTGGGGTTGATCTGAAGTGTTAGAAGCCATGTCTCTTGAAGTATTTGGCTCGTGCAAGGACATCATTGCAGAAGTCACAGCCCAGGTCCTGGCTGCTTCTGACATAGCTGGGCCCTCCGACGTAGGCACAGAGCCCCCCTGCAAGGGCGAGACAGGTTAATGCTGACCCCACAGCCCTCAATGCTTCAGGGTGCTCAGCAGTCAACTTAGATTCCCTTTCCTCGTGCTCACCAGGAAGCAGTGAGGTCCGGGGGAATCTGGCACCTGTATTACCTTGGTCCCTATTGTTCCCTGCCGTAAAGCGCCGACCCTGGGTTCCCCCTACCTCTCAGGCACTGGTCGGGGCTCCAGGTCGGGAACCTCCTCTGGATTTCTTTGATTCTAACAGTCAGGACCTCAGTCATCTGGGACAGCTGCGACTCGCTGATCCAGGTAGTAGGGGCATAGTGGCCAGTGTCCTAGAGGGGGGCGGGCAGAGGAGAAGCCAGGTGAGCGGGGAGGCAGGTGATGTGGCTTCCTACTGTCAGTGCTTTCTCATGTCCCTTCCCTTTCTCTCCTCCTCCTGCGGAAGAACGAAGGCCACTTCCCGTCTCCCTGGGGACAAGCAGTAAAGCGACAAGATTTGGACAAAGGAAGGAAGGAGCAGACAGGAGAGAGGCAGGCTGGAAGCCATGCTGACAGGGAGGGGTGGTTCCTGCCTGATGCCCTCCTTCAACGCCGCAACCACAAACCCTCCAACAGCTCAGAAAGGGTTTCCTATCGGGACTTGTAATTATCCTTCCAGACAATCCGAAGGTCTAAAGGTACCACTAACTTTTGTCCCACACCCCTGGTTACCATTCCATATATGTTTCACTGTATTTAGAAGTATCTGACTCAGGGAAATTCTTTCTTCATCTCTTTTCCCAAGAACAAGGTTTTACAAAGGAGGCAGAGCAGGGCGGCTGGGACGATGTGGCCCTCAACCACCCAGGCTGTCCTTGGTCCCAAGCTGCATTTTCCGGCTGCCCTGTGACTTTACAGCAATGACAACCTTCTCATAAACTCACTTTCTCATAGGCCCAAATTCATCAGATTATTGGATACTTTTAAATTGTATGGTGTCATACAAAGTACTAATGGGAAGCCAATTTAAAGTTCATTGAGGAATACTTTTTCCTAAAAGTTTAAGCAATGACTGCACTACTAACAGGTTTCTCAACAACTATCACAATGTGACATGTAATAGAAAAGACTGTGGTCCCATCATCTCCCCTGCCATCACCCATTCTCCCCGCACAGTTAATTCCACAGCAGGTTGATTATGACCAGCGCCCTGAAGTCTATGAGGCAGATTCCTGCAAAAATGAAACTTGAGGCCCTAGCCGGGTCACTCAGTCGGTTAGAGTGTTGTACCGATACGTCAAGGTTGTGGGTTTGATTCCGTGTCAGAGCACATACAAGAATCAACCAATGACTGCATAAATAAGTGGAACAACAAATCAGTGTTTCTCGCTCTCTCCCATTCTCTCTCTCTCTCTAAAAAAAAAAAATCAATAAGTAAAAAGTTGTTTTAAAAAGCATGTGACCTACATCTACACGATGGAATACTATGCTGCTGTAAAAGAAGGAACTCTTACCATTTGCAACGGCATGGATGGAACTGGAGAGCATTATGCTAAGTGAAATACGCCAGTCAATGAAGGAAAAATACCACATGATCTCACTCATTCATGGATAATAGAGACCGTTATAAACTTATGAACAATAATAGACACAGAGGCAGAGCTGCCTCAAACAGATTGTCAAACTGCAGCGGGAAGGCCGGGAAGGGTTGGGGGGCAGGAGGGAGGGGGGTAAGAGATCAACCAAAGGACTTGTATGCATGCATATAAGCATAACCAATGGACATAAGACACTGGGGGGTAGGGGAGGCCAGGGGATTGTCAAGGGCCGGGGGGGGGTGGGGGGTGGGAAGGATACATATGTAATACCCTTGGTAATAATTTAAGCAATAAAACAATTTAAAAAAAATAAAATAAAAAGCATGTGACCTTCAGAACTAAGAACTGTGTGGAAAGACAGGGATAAAGGAATTTGAATTTGCTGAGAATCTACTTTTTCACATTATTTCATTGGATCTTCATAATGATGCCGAGGGTAGAGGGTAGCATTTTCTAGGCGAGGAAAGTGCCGCCCAGGGAGATTAAATGCTGTATCCAAGGTCATGTGATTACAAAATATCAGAGCAAGGATTCGATCTATGGTATTTCTCTTGCAGAGCCTCACCAGAAACCCAGAATAGGGTAACAATGATGGCACCCTGGACACGGCCTAACTTACTTGGAAAAGGAATCGTGGCTCAAAATGAAGCAGAAATGGTGCTGCTCGTCCCTCTCAGGCAGAGAGCCCGCGGGGCTGCCCCAGGAGTACCATCTGCACAACAAATCCCAAGGTGCCCTTTTGGAGCTGTGCCACGCAGCACAGTGGCCACCTGGAGGGTTACCTGCACCACCCTGACTCCATCATCCACATTGCCCCCATGGACCAGAAGGTTGCCACCAGGATACCCCCTGGACAGGACACCAGCGATCACTGCAGGATCCACACAGTACTTTTGGCCAACGGTGCGCATCATGGGTTGATATCTCAGGAGGTACGGCATATCGATCTCAGCCAGCCTCTCAGAAGCACGGACTCCTACAGCAAACACAGAAGGAAGGTGTGGCTTGGTGTGACTTATGCCGAAACGGGAGCTCAAAGGGAGAGAGAAAATACACGCCAAGTCTCTGGGCAGCAGCTGAGGACTGAGAAGCCCATGTTCGGGTCTGAGACCTCTGGTGGCCATTCCTGGAACTGAGATGAAGATTCTCCTTTGAGCCTGAGTTGGCATCCCCTGAGGCAGTGTCCTTTGTGGCCACCAGTGCCTCAGCTGGGGCAGCTCGCCTCCTCCCGGAGAATCTCATGGGCACAGGCCCCACTGGCCCCATCTTAAGCATCCAAACAGACTTGCCCGGTTAAATGCACGCCCATCAGCTACGACAAGCACACGATGTGAGGGGGGAATTCTCCCACATCTTCCAGAAGTCCTTGGAGAGCTTTCCTGACAGGCGTGCTCACGCTAGCTCACCTTTCCACCCTACAGTGACTCCCAACAATCATGTGGGCTTAACCCTTTAGGAAATACCAAGAGTGCTGGGCAAAAGTGAAAACCAAGTCACTTCCCCAGGCAGCCCACCTAACCTTCTCAGCACTTCTGTGGTTTCAAAAGCACCCTGGTGCACATGACGGACCGGAGTTCGCAACAACACTGTAACATAGGTACTATCATCCCCATTTCAGCAGAGGCTCGGGGGAGCTAAGGGACTTCAGAGCCAGCACTCAACAACATCTTTGGACTCCGTGGGACTGTGGGAAACAGTGGGGACCAACAGGGTATGTTGAGAGGATCAAAACCTGTGGGGAATGCCTGGGGGCATCGGTGTGGGGGGCACCAGGGCAGGGGCAGAGTCCTGTTGGAGCCACCCTTGCCTGAAGGAATCACTTTCTGAGAGGAAGGAAGAGGAGGAGGGGGGCGAGGTGGACAATGAGGTTCTAGCTACCACAGTAGTTCAGGCCTCGGCGTCTTCCAATCCCACAAGATGCCCCGGGCGTGTCGAGGGTGCGGATGTTTCCGTAGCATCCCCAGTTGCCACTTTCAGATGAGTCTACAAATTGAGAAAATGTCAACCTAAGACATTGAACTAGAGCAGTTCTGGTCATCCTTCTGCTCGTGAATGCAGCGACATGAATAAACATAGCTGTACTGAAATCTGTGACAACAAGAAGTTCACTCCGCAATGGAAACCCTCCTGCAATTTACAGTACAGTGACTAAGAAATCATCACAGAACCTCCTGGGTACTAAATCCTCACCTCAGATCCTGCAGAGGAACTGCTGGCGCATGTCTCCTTGCAAAGCTCTGGGGTTGTCCAAAGCTGTTGAGTGGGTGTCTTGGGGTCAAATCAGAGATTGTGCATCCTGTAAGCTAGGCCTTATCTTCATCGGATGTGAACTCTCAGCACTTCTCCCTCACATACCTCGAACTTTTTGGTCTGTGAGACACTATGTCTGCTCTGGAGAAACACGTATAAAGCCTGGGCCTCCCTGGGCTCTCAGCCCAGACCCCAAGCAAAGGGACTGCTGGTAAGTGTGACTTGGAGCTGGCTTCCCTGCCCTCGGCGTACAGCTGCGTGGGTGCTTACGACCGCAGACGGGGAGGACACGTGTGAGGCTCGAGGCCTCGTCTCCACGTGGGGCTCCCTCCTTCCACTTCCCTCTCTCTCTCCCTTTGCCCTTTATTCTCGCTTTCTTTAACTACCACTCATTCCTGGCACTGAAGGGGAGGAGAAATTTTACACAAAGACCACTAAGGAGAAGGGCGTTCCCAAGAATTCACCATGCACATCAGAAGGAGGGCACACGCGCCAGGTATAAGATACCTACAGGTGGCAAGAAATTGCCCCTTGAGATCATCATCCCACTGTTATAAGCCTGTAAGGACTTCTTATTAGATTACTCTTTTTGATGTGTTTTATTCTTTCATGAAAGTAGCTTATGTCGTTAAATCTTAATGAGTGCAGGTCTATTGCTTATGATCATATGTGTTCTGCATGTTTACTAAATGTAGTTTAAGGTTCTCTTCTAAGACCTTTATAGGGTTGAATCTGAGAATACTAGTATTTTGGAGTGCATACTTCTACTTTTAAAATATTTGATGAATAATCTAAGAGAAATGAGAAAATGAAATGACATGGTCTCTCGTGAGTATACTCAAAACTAAATGAGTCAACGTGCCCATTTTTATGTTTTAATAAGGACACCCTACTTTTGTAATTGGTGACAAATACCCTTCATAGTAGCTAGTTGTGTCATTCATTGCTCCCTGCTTCCTAGACGCTCCCTAACCACATCACATGTCCCTCCAATTTCCTTATACTGCATTCCCAAAATTCCTTATAGGAATTTAAAAATATGTGTTGAATAAATAGGTCAACAAATAAGTGAATGAATGTAAGACTGACCCCATCTGAGAAATCTGTAGAATTTAGAGTCAGGAAAAGAAATTGCTTTTCTTGAGGAACTATGCTTCCTCCCTTTATTTCTCTAAAAGCATGTACTTTTCCCTTTTTGCCCAGCTACAAGGAAACAGGACCAAATCTGAAATGCAAGCATTGCAACTATGTCCGCCTCAATGGTTAGCTTAGTCACATCCCCTGGACCCCCTCAGTGCTAGTTTTCTACTGAGTTACATTTGTCTTATCGTTGTAAGCGGTCTCAACCCTCCCATGGAAATATATGCTCAATTAATTAATTCAACAAGTACTTCTGGTGGAAGGGTTTCTGTAGAGAAACGATGAGCAGTTACCACTGGCAACCCCGTGTGACCGGCTCCGCCTTCGGGAGAAGCCCTCCTCCTGTCCCCTGTGGGCCCGAGAGAGGCTGCTCCTCGGCCTGTTACTCCTCCGGGAGCTGGCGGACAGCTTAGGAAAAATAACATTTCCACTGCAGTTTCACGTGTCCGAGTACCACTAGGACCCTGTGCGAATCCTTCCATCTCCAAGGTCATTTGGGAAAATGAAACACACTCACCGGTGAGGGCAAGGAGGCCCAGAAGCAGCCACAGCACAGACATACTGATGATCCGACGCCACGGGTCCTAAAGTGATTTTAAAATACAAATTAGCTCCAAGATGTGAAAATAGCAATTGGCACCATAACAGCATGCAATGTTCCTAGGGAAAGGTGTGGGGAAAGGAGAACAAGTCTCCCCAGGAACTAAGAAAATCAATGGCTTGAATCATAACGAAAAAAAGCAAAAGCAGGATGCTTCTCCACGAATCATCTCCATTGGCTTAAAATGACGAGATGCCTGCTCGGCCCACAGGGACCAGGATGCCTTGGCCTCAGCCGGATCATGGTGCCCTGACTCCCGACCCCGAACGGCACGTTTCCGACGCGTGTGCCCGGTCCCAGCAGTCTCGTTATTATCAAAAGATAATGCGAAAAGGAGAGAACTTGGGTCCGTGTTTCTCTTCACTGGGTTCCTCCTTCAGATGAGAGGAAAGGTCACTCTCCCCTCGGTGTCTCAGAACGTATTCTTTGCTTCGGTTGTTGGAAGGCACTGTAAGGCATTGCCCACCGCTCTAAGCCCAGCCTGCGGGCTCAGACCCCCTTGAGCCACGGTGCCATTCCCACTCTGTAAAACTCCTGGACAGGAGCAAACCCGGCCGGGGGGGTGGAGAGACAGGCTACTTCCACCACAAGCTGAGTCCCCGTGAAGGCAGGTCCTGGGCAGGGGTCCGGGAGTGGACCCCAAAGTGCTCACTGCAGGGGAGACCTGACACTGGTCACCGTTGAGCACTGGCCTCCCACTTGCTCTCATGCACTTTCTCTTTCATTCCAACATCCCTCCAATCGCCGTTCACATGTCCAAAGAGCCTGGTTCCCCCACCAGCTGCCAAAGGAATACACCAACACCACGCAGCCTAGTTTCCTAGTTTGCCGTTGACCCTGTGGAGTGCTGGTGAAGCAGCCACCTGCCCCCACTTCCTCCCCCCCCCCCCCCAGCTCCTCCCACCGCAGGCGTTCCCATCGCCTCCCTAGGGCGGCTGAGCCTGGCTACCTGTCATTTGGAATCATTACTATCATTACAGGTCGGAGTGTGCATTTAAACGCGGCATTCGTCACTTTCATCATGCTTTTCTCGTCTTTTGTGTCAAGGTTGTTCTTATGGGTGGTTCCTTGCAAACACCCAGAGAGATTACGTCTCAAGACAAAGGAGAGACTGTGTGGTGGGTGCTAGACTCTTTGGTGGGGGGATCACTTCGTAAGTCCAACCACTATACTGTCCACCCGAAAGTGTTATCACATTGGATGTCAACTATAATGGGAAATTTTTTAAAATTAAAAACCGAAAAGATGAAGGAGTAGTGAGGACGACATTTGAGTGAAGGGCTCTTACACGGAGGGGTTGTGTGGCCCTCAGACGCGCCACTCGGTCTTCTTCCCTGCAGCGTTGAGATGCTCTGCCTGATTCCCTGGAGTTGAGCAGGGAATGTCATGCTGAGTCCCAACCCCAAGAGGATACGGGGACTGGAGTTTTGGCTGGGTCTGCAGCGACTCTCTGTTCAGTCACCCAACGGGAGTCATTTATTCAGCACCACTGAGCCCCCAGCTCTGACTGAGAGAAGACACTCAGTCCTGGAGAAAGAGCCACTTCCACGAGGAAAAGCTCAGAGAAAGTTCATCTTTACGGAGACTCCCCCCTGGCTTTACGGAAAGAACCCTGAGAAAAAAGCACTGCTCGCACCCAGATGCTACCCCCGGGGCATTTTGCTGCTCACATCCAGATGCTACACTCAGGGCATTTTGCTGCTTTTCTAGGGGGGAAAACAAACGAAACAAAAAATAATAGCACTTCCTCTTGGAAACCCAAGTGGAAAAATGGGAAGAAATTCCCTCATTCTCCAAGCCTAAGGAAATGTCTGTTGAGAAACACTTGAATGAAAAGTCTAGGTCAGTGGTCGGCAAACTGCGGCTCAGCAAACCGCGAGCCACATGCAGCTCTTTGGCCCCTGGAGTGTGGCTCTTCCACAAAATACCGACTTCTGCGCATGGGCCACGAAGTTTCAATCGCACTGTACGTGCGCGCCCGCACATGGTATTTTGTGGAAGACCCACACTCCAGGGGCCAAAGAGCCGCATGTGGCTCTCGAGCTGCGGTTTGCCGAACACGGGTCTAGGTAAATACACAATTACTTAAAAACACAGAGTTCCTTTCTGTCGTTTCTCCGATTACATCAGGAAAGAGCAAGATGCAACAATGGGCATGAACACCGCATGCTGATACCAGCAGCTCCATGACCCAGCTCCACAGGAGCGGAAAAGTACTCAGTATTTAGAAGGGATTGCCAGGCATTGCTGGGCTGTCGTAGGGGGCGGGGGGGGGGGGGGGGGCGGCATTACCTATGACTAATCTGTCAATACCCCTGTGGCTCCCAGCACTGGAAACCAATATGAAGATGTCTGGCCAAGACCGGGCAGGGCTCATGACACCCACCCAGCACATTGTCCACGTGACACCCATCCTCTCCCTTCTGGAGAGCAAACCAGTGACAAACAGCATGCCAGTGTCAACAGGCTGGAGCAGCAGGCCTGCTGGGCACCCTGGAGACTGACACCCTGAGCCTCCCTGGGGGACAGTTCAAGGTCACTGCTCTCTCCACCGTGTCCTCTGCAACTCCCACGGCATCGTTTAGGTGTGTCAGGCATAACGAGCTAGTTCTTCCTCCCTTAAATAGTTGTTTCGGGAAAAGTAGGAATAAAGCTCTTTGGTCTTTAGTTCCCCCACCATGAGCCCCTCATCTTGTTCCATGAATTCTCTCCGAGATCTTCGCCCTAAACCTGGACCCACAGTCACCTGGTCCGGAGGGTCCTCAGCAGCCTGCAGTGTGCATTGTGGTGACACCCTGCGGTGCCGGGAGATGGGGGTGCCTGTGCCCCACTGTGGCCCCACTGGGTCCTGGAGGGCTGAGAAGTGCTGTGCCGTCCGCCTCGGGCATGGTCTCCTGCTCCGCATTGCATGGCCACCCGGGTGTGTGGCCACCTCGCCTGGTTGCTTGCTTGCTGTGTGCCGATAGTCTTTCCTTCAATCACATCTCAGTCCCATACCCTCCGCTGCCCCACCCTTCTGCTCGATCCTCGCACACACAACACCCCGGCCCACACAACACCACCGCCTCACAGACAGCTGGGCCCCTGCAGGCCTCACATTAGTGACGTCATGCTGGTGGGACTCAGTTGTTTGAGCGCCGTCCCATGTACCAAAGGGTCACCCGTTTGATTCCCAGTCAGGGCACATCCCCAGGCTGCAGGTTCATCCCAGCGGCGGAAGGTAACTAATCGATGTTTCTCTTTCACACTGATCTCTCTCTCTCTCTCTCTCTCTCCCTTCTCTCTCTAAAACTAATAAAAACATATTTTAAAATATTTTTTAAATCTTCATTAAAAATATTAATGACAGTCACAAATATAACATGTCTCTGCCACTAGGATCACATATCCTTGAGAAAAATCTAACATTTTAAAGTAAAATAGAGGCTTTTAAACACACTTTTTGCAGAGCTGCAAGTTCACATGGTCTGTGAAAATACGATTTACTGAATTTGGATTGTGGGCCCAGAAGAGCTCAGAGGTCCCATCGCTTCTCTTCACAGCCTGTAGGCAAAGCCTCCCGGAGTGGAGCAAGACTGGAAGGGTGCCTCCCCCGAGAGGCCCCTGTGCCGCTTCCTCCCATCGGCAACTGCCAGGCTGAGAGCTCTGGGAAGGCTTCTCTCCGGGTGCCAGGACTGTCCCAGGAATATCCCCTTGTGAACAGAGGTCAAGTCCAAGAGGCTACGCCTCCCTGTTCCATCCAAGGCTCCTGAAGCCTGTCCTTCCTCTTACCCTCAAGCTTAAGCTGTTAGACATGTCGGCCGACCTTTGTTCCTTCCCAGCTTCCAGAAAAAAGGCAGGACTGTTACAGAACCGTCACTCCAGCTTTATGGGTTAACGCACCTTGGCAGGGGTGAGCCTGAGGGTGGAGGAGAGATGACCCACTGCCAAAATACAAACGCCTCGTCCTTGGGCTTTGAATTGACAAAAAAGACACCCATGTGGCCAGCACAGCTGTGCTAAATGCACACACATTTCTGCTCCCCCAGCCTTTGTTTTGCAGATGCTCACAAATCTGAAAGTACATACTGACATTAAAACAAATCTAAATTTTTATAAGTATTGTAATGGACAGGAAAAAATTAAGCTATTGTACATAATCTTTTATAACTTGGGTTTTCCATGCAAGTTCCTTTAGTTTTATCTGACTTCTACTTTTCTTGTTTCCTCGGCAGCAAAGACACAATCATATCGATCCATCAGCATAGACTGGACTTTCCGTCCTAGATAAGCCTGGGCACAAATTGCAGACTGCTTCACACTCACCTGTCTTCCCTCCGCTCTGGTCCTCAGAAGCGGGCCGGCCACCAGCGCTTTATATGTAGCCTCTGTCCTGCTTCCTCTTTTAAGTGTTGACTTCAGCCTATTATGAAGAGATTTATGGCTAAGCCTAACAAATTATAGTAATGGTCATAGTAATTACAAACACTTTGAACTTATATAAGGTCTTCTATTCAAGAATGCCCTGGCGTTTTTGCAAACATTAACCAATTAGTTTCTTACCACACCTCAGAGGGCAGACCCTAATTGTAGGTTCACTTTGTTACTTTCAGGACCAACAGTTTCTGGGAATGGAGTTAGGTAAGAAGAAAGGGAGGGAAAGGGGAAAGGAGGGAAGGAGGGAGGGAGGGAGGGAGGAAGGAGCGGGAGAGGGAGGGAGGGAGGAGATGCAATTGGAGTGTCCGAAACTCTTACTCTTGGTCTGTATTTCAGGCAAGTGGAGCCACACCTGAGGCTGGATGACGCTCTTTTATGTAACCCAGTACCCACAGCTTGCTCTTAACTGTCTGCCTCAATAAATACTTCGGGAGGGTTTATATGAAGTTTCCAGGAAGGACCCTGCCCCCGATGTCCCAGGGATGAGTTTCATCCCTAAGAGGGAGCCCCTTTATCACCACACCTTGTGAGCCCAACTCTACTGAAAGGCTGGATGGTCCCCAAACACAGCCCCTCCTCTTGCTCTCCGCCTCCCACAGGCTCTTCCCTGGGGCTGAAGTGCCCTTAGGGACAGGGACTCTGTCTCATCGTCTTTATAGCCCCAGCACCTAGCACCCTGCCTGACACATACTAGGTACGCAATAACCCGTGAGATGAATGGCTAACTTCTTTATAATGTCTCCCGCCCCCACCCAGGCACCGCTGGAATGGAATGTAAGGCTGAGCGGTGAACTTGCCTGTGCATGTATGACCGAGTCCCAGAGTCTGGCATGATGTGGGGATTCAGGAAACATGTGTGGAATCAGTCAATGCACGAAGAATTTCTACAGCCTCGCCCAGTGGGATTCGGCTGTGTTTCCCAGCGCTGGGTCCAGGGTAGGGTTGGCCTCCTCATGTTCCATGCTGCCCTCTAGATAATTCTATCCCAGCACCAATGACACTTGCTTTTGTCTTTTTTTTTTTTTTTTTTTTCCTTTCCAGTCTGAAAACAACGTGAGAACAAGGACTGAGTCTTCTTTCCCCATTTCCCCTGGCTGGCACCTAAGAGGTATTCGATAAGCGTTTGTGGAATTAATCAATTAATAATTAATTAAAGGAAACTTATGACTTTCAGGAGGTCACTGACTGGACAGCGCATTCTCTGCCTGTGGCTGAGCCGCTGAGGCCACAGAGGCCACTGTGAGCAGATGCCCACCTGGAGACCCAGGGAGCCAGAACGTGACATTTGGGCCCGGGTGTGAGAATGCTGGTCTCCTCTATTGTTGGCAGAGGTGGGATACAAAGTAGAGAAACGGTGTACCCCATTACAATCCTTATCCCCACCAAAAAATGGAACACTTTTTCCTCATTTTTTTCACTAGGCCTAGCACACACCCGTGACAACTAGAAAGTATTGCCGTGGGAAGAAGCCTGGGGGTGCCCCAACCCCATCTGCAAATGTACCAGGTCACCAGGGTTGATCTAAACCCTGCGCCGAGGCCCATGCCAGCGTCCTGGAAGGTTCTCCCTGGTGGGCTGCCAGCACATGGCCTGGTAACAGCTCCACAGAAACAATGCCCAGCGAGGCCCTCTGGCTTTTCAGTCAGACCCCATAGGACAACCTTCATTCCAAAGACCTGGTGAAGGTCCAGCAGGGGAGCTGGGGGAGGTGTTGGAAAGTCAGTGAGACTAAACAGGAGCAGCTCCCGCTATTCCCTGCCGTGCCCCAGAGCCACATGAGTGGCCAATGCCCCTACAGTTCTGACACCAAGTCCAGTGTGGTCGCGCCTAGCAATTCTGACACTATCTGCCTGGAGATAGCGTCAGATGCCACAGGTCGAGGGCTCAGTCCCACAGGACTGCCCCCTCCTTCAGATGACAGTCCCAAGAGCGGATTGTCACTCGTGCTTCTGACCAACTAACTGTAGATCTGAGATTCTGAAGACGCCCTCTGTGAGTTTGATTGATTTGCTAGAGTAACTCACAGAATTCAGAGAAACATTGCACTTACTAGGTTACTGGTTTACTCTAAAAGGACATAACTCAGAGAAACCAGATAGAAGAGATGCATTGAGGGCAAGGTCTGGGGAAGGGCTGTTGGAGCTTCCAACACTCATTCATTCATTCATTCATTCATTCAAAAATGTCATAGAGAGCATATTCTGTGTCAGGTATGATGCTGGGGATGGATAATACAGTCCTGAACAGGACACCCATGGTCCCTACCTTGTAAAGCTTATATTTTAATGGAATGAGTTAGATTTCAGGTGCCTGTGATACACTGTAATCCCATAAGATTAGAATGGAGCTGAAAAATTCCTGTAACCTAGTGACATCGTAAGCCGTCCCAACAGCATAGCACAATGCATTGCTCACGTGTTTGTGGTGATGCCGTGCAAACAAACCTGCCGCGCTGCTAGTCATATAAAAGTACAGCATGTGCAATTATGTTCAGTCCACAACACTTGATCCTGGTAATAAGTGGCTGTTGCTGGCCTATGTACTGACTACACTTTCTATTGTTATCTTAGAGTGTATTCTTTCTACTTATAAAAACAGTTTGCTGTAAAACATTTCGCCATGTTTGGTGGCAGCAGCCTCATACATCTCATGTTTGCTGCATTTCTTGATCTCACCATTTTCGCTTGTGCTTGATTGAATCCCATGCTGTTTTGTACAGCCCCTGCTTTACAGGCTTGCTGCCCTTCGGCGGGCCATCTCACACAGTCCAGGTGTGGAGTAGGCCAGACCATGTAGGCTGTGCGAGTGCTCTCTATGAGGTTTGCACAGCAATGACAAAATCACCCAATGACGCATTCCTCCTCAGAGCGTACCCCTGTCATTTATTGGCGCATGGCCGTAGAGGCAAAGGGAGGAGCGTTTATTACTTATTTTTACAAGGGAAACTACGGAAACATCTCTGAACACAAACGGGAGGGATTTGGCAGAGGACGAGCTTGAAAATGCATCAAGGGAATAAGAAACGGAGCGAAGTCTCGACGATGGCTGGGAGTGGTGTCCTGATTCATGGGAAGTTCTTGGTTGGCTTCCGATGGGGAGGGGAGGCAGAGAGACTGAGGGCTCGGCCTTTGAAATCTCAGGTCCTGGGTGACTTGGGCAAGCTGATTTCTTTGAGCCTGTTTCCTTGGCTGGGGGTCATGGTGGGGATCATGCTCTTACCCTACAGGGGGGTTTTAAGGATTAAATAAAATAATGCTTCTGAAAGACTCAGTGGTGCCCTAACCAGTTTGGCTCAGTGGATAGAGCGTTGGCCTGCGGACTCAAGGGTCCCAGGTTCAATTCTGGTCAAGGGCATGTACCTTGGTTGCGGGCACATCCCCAGTAGGGGGTGTGCAGGAGGCAGCTGGTCGATGCTTCTCTCTCATGGATGTTTCTAACTCTCTATCCCTCTTGCTTCCTCTCTGTAAAAAATTAATAAAATATATATTTTTTAAAAAATAAAAATAAAATAAAAGACTCAGTGGTATGTCTACTATTCTTTTGGCCTTCCTCCTCCCAACTCCGGTCAGCTCTACCAACTCATTCTAATCCAGTGACAAACATATGGACCTAGTCGCACACTAAAGAAAAGGGAGGGGATGGAGCAGAGAGGGAGGAAGGACTGATATAAATTTATATTTGCAAAGCTTTTTTTCATCTAATAGCCTCCATATTACTCACCCAAGACTCTTCCACAAAGCACATGTGAAGCTTTTCAAGGTGCCAATTAAACACGTCCTGCTAACAAGGACACTGGCCACCCGGAAAGGAATGCCGTCAGCACCACCCTCTTCCCAAGTGGAGAGGGACCAAGATGCCATTATTCCACAATCATTTTTGACCATGTTACTAGGCCATGGGCAGTTTGGGCCACAAATGCCGAGAGGCAGGCAAAAGGAAAGAAATCAGGAAAAGGGAACTAAGAAAGAGCCAACCCCATGTGCTTTGGACACCACTGACTTGCTGTATTTTATTGTGGAAACCACTGAATTCTTGCATATAGTCATGTGCCCCCTGATGTGCTATATGATGAGAAATGCATCATTAGGCAATTTCGTTGTGCGAACATCGTAGAGTGCACTTACACACACCTACATGGTCTAGACCCGTGGTCAGCAAACTGCGGCTCACGAGCCACATGCGGCCCTTTGGCCCCTTGTGTGTGGCTCTTACACAAAATACCATGTGCGGGCGCACACGTACAGTGCGATTGAAACTTCGTGGCCCATGCGCAGAAGTCGGTATTTTGTGGAAGAGCCACACTCAAGGGGCCAAAGAGCCGTATGTGGCTCACTAGCCGCAGTTTGCCCAGCCGCAGTTTGCCGACCACTGGTCTAGACTACTGATCACCTAGGCCCATGGTCGGCAAACTGCAGCTCGCGAGCCACATGCGGCTCTTTGGCCCCTTGAGTGTGGCTCTTCCTAAGCCTTAGGAGTACCCTGTTTAAGTCAATAACAATGTACCTACCTATATAGTTTAAGTTTAAAAAATTTGGCTCTCAAAAGAAATTTCAATGGTCGTACTGTTGATATTTGGCTCTGTTGTCTAATGAGTTTGCCGACCACTGGCCTCGGCTGTATGGGATAGCCTATTGCTCCTGGGCCACACATCTGCACAGCCTGGTACTGTACAAAACAACACCTGATTAAATCAAGCACAGGAGAAAATGATGCGATCAAGAGAGGGGTAAACATGAGGTGTATGAGGCTGCCGCTAGTGCAGCATGGCATACTGTCTTACAGAAGATATTTTTTATAAGTAGGAAATACACTCTAAAATAATGACAAAAATAATATTACAGTTAATACATAAACTGGCACAGTTGTTTATTATCAAATATTATGTACTGTACATAATTATATGTGCTATCCTTTCTAGCACATATAGGACTAGCATCGCAGTAGGTTTGTTTATACCAGCATCACCACAAACACCTGAGTAATGCTTTGTGCTATGACATCACTAGGCAAGAGGGATTTTTCAGCTCCATTATAATCTTATTAGAGGCTTGGTGCACGAAATTCGTGCATGCGGGGGTGGGTGTCTCTCAGCCTGGCCTGCACCCTCTTGTAATCCGGGACCCCTGGAGCTCCTAACTGCTCCCCTGCCTGCCTACCTGATCACCCCTAACCACTTGCCTGCCTGCCTGATCACCCCTAACCACTTTGCCTGCCTGCCTGATTGCCCCTAATCACTCTGCCTGCCTGCCTGATCACCCCTAACCACTTTGCCTGCCTGCCTGATTGCCCCTAATCACTCTGCCTGCCTGCCTGATCACCCCTAACCACTTTGCCTGCCTGCCTGATTGCCCCTAATCACTCTGCCTGCCTGCCTGATCACCCCTAACCACTTTGCCTGCCTGCCTGATCACTCCTAACCACTCTGCCTGCCTGCCTGATCACCCCTAACCACTTGCCTGCCTGTCTGATTGCCCCTAACCACCTCTGCCTTGGCCCTCACTGCAGCTTCATCTGAAGGACATCCAGAATGACTTCCGGAAGGTTGTTGGGTGTCCGGTCTAATTAGCATATTACACTTTTATTATTATAGATGGGACCACCATCATATCCATGGTCCACTGTTGACCAAAATGTTGTTATGCGGCTCATGACTATATTTAGTTTTTCTTTTGGTGAAACAACATAAGAAAATATAAAACAAAACGAACTTTTTCCTACTTGACTCACTGGAATGGGCTTGGTTTTTTTGAAGTAGGAGTGTTTGGAAATGGGGGGAGTGTGTTTTTCATTGTCTCAGTTCCAGGATGTGCCACGGGTATGCAGTAGCCCCTGGAGAAGTGTTGCTGACTGCTCACAGGAGCATCAGCTGTGCCAGTCTTCCGAGTTCTGTGCTATTCACACATCGGAGGCCAGGAGTGCTCCTGGTGGCAATGTGTGAGGGTGACTGGATAGGGCAGATGCTGTTAACGTTTCCTGGGAAGCACCTTGGCAGCTCGTCTGGCCCTCCCTGAGACTGGTCCTAGCTCAGACTTGGGGTGCAGTGTCACAGTGTGTGCCCAGTGGATCCTGGATGTGACTCCCCGCGTTTGGTGGGCAGGCTCAAGAGGGCTTTCCTGTTTCCATATCCTGGAAAGATCTTATTAGTGTTTCCCTGGGAGCAAAGGAAGAAACGGACCTCACCTGCTGTGCCCCTATAGAACCTCTTGCATTTGAAGGGTCCCTACAGTCACATAAACCTTATCACCGCTCTTCACCACAGACTAGTATCAGCGGTTCTCAACCTGGTGGTCGCGACCCCTTTGATGGTCGAACAACCCTTTCACAGAGTCGCCTAAGACCATCCTGCATATCAGATATTTACATTACGATTCATAACAGTAGCAACATTACAGTTATGAAGTAGCAACGAAAATAATTTTGTGGTTGGGGGTCACAACATGAGGAACTGTATTTAAAGGGCCAGAAGGTTGAGAACCACTGGACTAGTTGAAACTCCTGGAACAATGAAATCTATGCAATTTCTTTATATACTAGTACTTTGGACACGTAATTTATGGATTTTTTTTTTCACATTGAGTGATGCCGTCCTCAGAAATGAGCAGTCTACATGGAGTCACGCATTCTCATTGCGAAAGGCCACATCTCCCAGTTTCCACTGAGGTCAAAGAAGGAAGGCTACAAAAACGGCGCCAGGTCTCTATATACTGCTGGTTGCTCCAAAGACAATTCACAGTGGTGCTGCTTTTCCTGTGAGGGGTTGATGGAAGAAGAGAAGTAGATGGATCGCTGTTACAAGAAGCTCTGGGTTCAAAGGAAGTTAACTTGTCTGAGTTGTCAAAGCCCAGTTCATTGAGAGGCTCTACCATGTTTGTTTTTTTCTGAGAAAACATCCTCTATTTTGCATTCCTACTTTTATTGTTGGCTTGGCACATCCCTAAATTGTGAAACACTTTTGTGTGTTAAGAGCAATGATTTAATACCAACATACAGTCTTCTATTGGCTTTCCTCTGATGCCTAATAAAATATACAAGAGAAAGACTGTTCAATTTTCATGAAGCTTAAATTACATGATCCTGACATTAATTTTGCCTGAAAGTTTTGGGGAGATCATCTGTGAATGAAGGTGGTTCTTTCATGTGTTTCTAATTTCTTCTAATTTACATAAAGAAAAAGAATGATTGGGCATTTGAATTATGAACCTAATATAGGTGCTTTTGTGTATTTTCCAGTTATTTTCATATGATTCCCTTTCTCCAATAAGTGTGAAATAAAATATTGACACCTGTAACAAAAAAGTACAATACAAACGCCAAATAATAAATGCCTAGGCTAGCTAATAACAACCTTATTCCTTCCAAAATATTCCTCTCCATCCATTAAGTAAGTTTTACTTGTACCCACAATGTGCCAGCCACTGGGCTGTGCTAAGAATAAAAGGTTGAATAAGACATAGCCCCTGCCCTCAAGAAGCTCACTTCTGGAGAGTGAAAGGGTATTTGCTGACATTTTTCTAATTTCTGTTGGGCTGAGGGACTCCCTTGCTGGCTGCTCCAGAGCCAACACCAAACCTTTCACATACAGACCATAAAACTCCATCAAACCTGTCAGCCAGCCAGTAACACGCTGATGAGGAAACTCTAAGTAAAGTCCTTTATTGTCCACAAGCATGGAAGCGTGAGACCAATACAATTGTCTTCTCCGGGAACTAATAAAACTCTCAGATGCTGTGACTCACACAGTTTGAGTGAAATATCCCAAGTGTGAGGATCTGCCCAGGGGATCGCCCAGTCCTACCTCACAGTTGTGGATCACTTCCCAGGGCACAAAGTATTTTCACCTGTGCTGTTGTCACACCCCTGTGACATAGAGGGAGAGCGTAATCATTCCCCATACTTTACAGATGAGGAAGCTGATGATCCTCAGTAATGAAACGACTTACCTAGGTGACCAAATCAGCAAGGGGGTCCATGGTCCACTCAGGTAGACTTTTTGCCTTCAATTTTATGTCCTGTAACTCCTCAGGGCTGATAGGGTTTCTTTCTCACACCTAGTGGGATTTCTGGGGAGCACCATGACATGGGAACCAGCATCAATCAAGGCCACAAAAGGTTATTTATTGTATGGAGAACAATGGTGCACGTGGTTGTGTAGAGGTGATGTCCCAGGGGGTGGCTGGGATCCCAGGAGTATGATGTGCCCCTAAGGAGGCTGAGGAAGTTGCCATTGCCTGGGGTCAGGGGAGGGAGCAGCGTCCCAAGCTTGGGGAATGGAGAAGAGCGGAGGCCCTGTCAAGCCTTGTGGATGAGCCTGGAGCTCCGGGAGGCTATTACCGGAACCAGATGGAGGGGGTGGGAGTGGGAGAGGACCCCAGGCCATGGAGACTCCCATGCCAGGTCCAGGGAAGTCCTCTGCTTGGAGATACTGCCCTGAGAAATAACTGCCTAATCTCTGTCAAAAGGAGCCTGCTCGAGGCTGGCTGGGGTTTCCCACCCGCTGGCTCTCAATGAACTTTCACTCGAGCCAAGATGCTCCAATTGCTGCATATCCCCAAAGTAAAAATGTATTATGGGATCCACTAGACGCATGGAAATGAGTGTGTAGTTATATTGTTCCGTTCTAAAATTTCTATTTAGTGCTTTATATATTTTCGCTGAGACTTTCTATTTATTTGCTGAGACTCTATTTTTTCATGTGTTTCAAGTGTGCTTGTAATTTAGAAACCTTTGTCAGATGAATGAATCTACCACCTTTGTCCTCTGGATATTAGCGTCTATTGGTGTCTCTTTTCATTCATTTGGAGGTCTCACCGGTTCTTGGTGTGATGAGTGGTTTTCGGGTGAAAGCTGGGCGTTTTCGGCATTACATTATGACATTATGTTATGAGACCTTTGTCTTGGCCGGCTTCCTCTGGCACAGCTGCTACAGGGGGAGGGGCAAGGCCACGTGATGACGGCGGGTGGGGATGAAAGTCTAGGCTCCCCACAGACACCCGTGGGGAGGGGCTGCAGACTTCTGCTGTATTGCAGGGCGGGGGGGAGGACTGGTTCCCAAGCAGGCCTCCTCGGACATCTCTCTGCCTGGACAGGGAAGAGTGCCCGGCGGCTGCCCCCCTGACACTGAGGTAGGGATGGCCTCATGACAGCGGGGTGGTGGTTAAAGTCCTGGTCCTCCACTAGACCTGCTCTGAATCACCTTTATCGGAAAGAGGGTGCTCATTCCTGCCAGGGGGTGGTGAAGTCCCTAGTGACACCGTGTGAGGGCAGGACGAGCATTAGCCCCATTGGGATGCACGTCCCAGGCCCCTCCCTGACACCACCCGTGGGGAGGCACTGGGGCACCTGCTACAGCCTGGCCCGGGGGGAAGTCCAGGCTCCCCACCCAGCCTAGGCTAGCCTCTCTCTGCTGGTGTGGGCGAGGCCCAGTTTTTTCTAAGGGGTTTGGCTGGAGTCAAGCAGTAATTGTCTGTAGGTTGTCTGTCTTGCTCGTCTGCCCCTTCCTGATGCGTCGGTTCAACAGATCCGGCTTTTGCTGCGGGTTTTGCCTGGGCCTGTAAGTGTCTCCAGGTTGCTGGCTTCTTCAGCTTCGAGCCTGGCATATGTGAAGCCAAACCCCAAACCCCAAAGCCAGGGAACTCCCCGCCGCATCATTCTCCAGGCCCCGAGCAGGTGGCCTCGCTCTCGCTCCCTTTAAGTTTCTTATGTTTTTTAAATACATGACGTCCAAAGTGCTTGCTGTACTTGGGGAGAGTAGGGAGAAGAGTGTGTCCCCATCTTCCCGAAGCCAAGTCCTCCATCCCCTTGCTGTTGAGAGAAGATTTTTTCACATCGAGATAATTTCCCAAAAGGAAATTGACGGCTGATTTTCTTACTTACAATTCTATTGCCAGGGCCCATGCACAAGGCTTGGATGGTGTCCGGTGACAGCCATGGCCCTGCCCGGCACTGTCGGTGTGTGAGAGGTCCAGCTCACCAGTCTCCTTGCCCAGTCCCCACACGCATGTGCCCCCTAGAGGTGATCCATGACCACGCAGCACAGTCCCCACGGGTGGTGTTTGTGTAGACACCCATCCCCCTTCTGCTCTCACGGACGGAGATCCGGGGAACCCTGGGTGCCCACGTGTTAAATGAAGATGGCAGTAAGCCATGAATGAGGTCCTGGAGAATGTCTAGGGGCAGGGCCGGGGCATCAGTACTTTTTTGAAGCTCCCCAGGTGTGGTAGGCAGAATAACAGCCTTGCAAAGAAGTCCCCGTCTTAATCCTGGAAACGGTGACCTGCTTTCTGCATGTCCAGGGTGTCCCCAAAAATGTATACATACTTTAACAGCTCAACTGATGTTTCTATCTTTTCAGATTTAACCCATTGGAGTTAATAACACTATATAATAAAAGCCTAATATGCAAATAGACCAAACGGCAGAATGACCCGAGGAATGACCCATCGCTATGATGAGCACTGACCACCAGGGGCCAGACGCTCAATGCAGGAGCTGCCCCCAGCCCACAGGCCAGCCAAGGCGGGTGCCAGTGGGGGCCCCTGATTGCCCCGCTGGTCGCCCCGCAGAGGGAGGCGACCGGTGGTGGCAGGGGGCAGGGCCGGTGAGCGGGTGGTGCCAGGCTGGCCAAGGCAGGTGCCAGCAGGGGGCCCCCCCCACTTGCCTGCCGGTTGCCCACAGATTGGCCCTGATAGCTGGCCAGGCCTAGGGACCCTATCCATGCACGAATTTTGTGCATCAGGCCTCTAGTGTATAAGTGTGAATACATCTCGGGGGACACCCTGTATGTTACAGAGCAGAAGGGAATTGGTCAGCAGGTGGAATTAAGGTTGCTAATCAACTGACCTTAAAATAGCCTGGGTCATCCAGGTGGGCCCCATGAAATCACAAGGGAGGCAAAAGAGCCACATCAGGGTGACACACTGTGACTCCTCCTGCCATGGATGCTTTTGAAGATGGAGGAAGGGGCCAGGAGCCAAGGAATGGGGCAGCCGCTAGAAGCCGGAAAAGGCAAGGAAATGGGTCCTCTAAGAGCCTCCAGGAGAACAGCAGCCTTCTGATCCATTGACTTTAGCCCAGTGAGCCCGTGTCAGGCTCTCACCTACAGACCTGTAAGGTAATAACCCTTGGGTTGTTTGGGGCCACCAAGCTTGTGGTCATTTTTACAGCAGCAACAGGAACTGGTACACGCGACCAAGGTTAAGAACCAGTGCTGCCGAGTTTCTGTTGGCTCTAGGCCATCATTTGCCAAAATCTTGTCTCAGATCTTTTTAGGAGCATGGCTTTGCCTGAGAGGAAGGGGCTTGTCCCTGTTTGCAGCTCTTGTTATCTTTTACAGGCATACCTCTTTTCATTGCATGTCACTTTACCATGCTCCACGGATGTGTTTTTCACAATCGAAGTCACGACCCACCGCCAGCAAACAGATGATGGCTTGCTTTATTGCAGTGGGCTAGGACCAAGCCAGCATATCTCCAAGGTATGCCTGTATTTCTAAGTTGTTTAAATTGAGGTATAATTGGCATGTAACATTGTGTACGTTTAAGGTGTACATGTTGACTTGATACATTCATATACTGCAATTTGATTATCACCTCAGTGTTAGCTAAAACCTCTATCACATTACTATTTCTCTTTTGTGGTGAGAACAATCAAGACCCGGGTTTTTGTTTGTTTGTTTGTTTTTAGTATATTTTTATTGATCTCAGAAAGGAAGGGAAAGAGAGATAGTAACATCAATGATGAGAGAGAATCATTGATCAGCTGTCTCCTGCACGCCCCGCACTGGGGATCAAGCCCGCAACCTGAGCATGTGCCCCTGACCGGAATTGAACCCGGCACCCCTCAGTCCGCAGGCCCAGGCTCTATCCACTGAGCCAATCAGGCTAGGGCAGTATCTAGTTTTTTAGTAATTTTTGAAGTAATACAGTTGTGCTGTCTATGATCACCATGCTGTGCATTAGATCTCCAGAACTTGTTAATCTTCTCATTGCAGGTCTGTGCCCTTTAACAACATTGCCCCAATTCCCCAGCCCCCAGCCCTTGGTAACCACCATTCTAGCCTCTGTTTCTAGAAGTTCAGATTTTTTAGAGTCCACCAATAATGATAGCATACAGCATTAGCCTTTGTCTGACTTATCTCACTAAGCATAATGCCCTTGAGGTCCAGCCATCTTGTTGAAATGGCAGGACTTCCTTCTTTCTTGTGACTGAATAAAGCTCCATTGTGTGTGTGTGTGTGTGTGTGTGTGTGTGTGTGTGTGTGTGTGTGTGTGTGTACATGTATATCTTCTTTATCCATTCATCTGTTGACACGCTCTTAGGCAGCTTCCACATCTTGGCTATTGTGAGCGATGCTGGAATAACATGGGAGCACAGATACCTTTTTCATAACCTCTCCTTCTTTTTTTACTTTATTTTTATTGTTGACGCTATTACAGATGTCCCCATCCCCCCCCCCCATTGTCCACTGCCCCCAGCCCCCGCCCTCCTTCCTTCTGGCCAACACCACACTGTTGTCTCCATTTGTATATATGTTTTTTGGCCAAACTCTTTTTTTTTTTCACTTTTTTTATTATTATTATTATCAGTTAAGGTATTACAAATGTGTCCTCATCCCCCCCCCCATTAACCCCCAACCTCCCCCCCACACACAAACTCATGCTCCCATCCCCCTGTTGTCCATGTCCATTGGTTTGGCTTATATACATGTATACAAGTCCTTCGGTTGATCTCTTCCCCTTACCCCCGACCCCCCCTACTTTCCTTCTGGGGATTGATAGCCTGATCGCTGTTTCTCAGTCTTTGGGTCTGTCCGTTTTCATCAGTCTATGTTGTTCTCTATAATCCACAAATGAGTGAGATCATGTGGTATTTATCTTTCTCTGACTGTTGGCCAAACTCTTTACCTTCTTCCGTCCAGTCCCCGCTCCTCGCACCCCCTGACAGCTGTCAGTCTGTTCCGCGTATCTATGCTTCTGTTTCTATTTTGTTTGTCAGTGTATTTTGTTCATCACATTCCACATACTAGCGGGATCGTATGGCATTTGTTGGTGGGAGTAGATGAGTGGATAAAAAAGCTGTGGTACATTTACACAATGATATCCTCCTTTTATTTCCCTTGGATACACTCGTATACCCAGAAGTGGCATTACTGGATCTTATGGTAGTTTGTTTGTTTGTTTGTTTGTTTGTTTGTTTGTTTGTTTTTCAGGAAACTTTCCACAGTGCCTGCACCAATTTACATTTCCACCAATGGTGCAGGAGTTTTCTCTTTTCTCCACATCCTTGGCAGCGCTATCATCTCTTCTCTTCTTAAGGAGAGCCATTCTAACGGGGCAAAGGGATGTCTCACTGCGGCTTCCATTTGCATTTCCCTGACGATTAATGATGTTGTGCCCGTTAGCCATCTGTATGGCTTATTTGGAAAAATGTCTATTCAGTTCCTTTGCCCGTTTTTTTGAAATCAACTTGTTTGGGTTGTGTTGCTGTTGTTGTTGAGTTGTATGAGTTCTTTATAATTGTGGACATTAACCCCTTATCAAATATACGGTTTGCAAGTATTTTTTCCCATTTCATAAGATGCCTCTCCATTTATTATTTATTTTGCTGTGCAGAAGCTTTTTAATTTGATGTGGTTCCACCTAATTTTTTTCTTTTGTTGCTTATACTTTGGGTGTCATATTTTTAAAAAAATCATTACAAAGATCAGTATCAAGGAGCTTCTTTCTTATGTTTTTTTCTAGAAGTTTTACTGTATCACATCTTATGTTTAGGCCCTTAATCCATTTTTAGTTTAATTTGGTGAGTGATGTAAGATAAGGGTCCAATTTTATTTTTCTGCGTGTGGTTTTCCAGTTTTCCCACAGTTGTTGGTGAAACTATCCTTTCCCCATTAAGTATTTTTGGTCTCTTGTCAAATATTAGTTAACTGTCTATGTGTGGGTTTATTTCTGGGCTCTCTATGAGTCTAGATTATATGTCTATTTTTAATATATATTTTTATTGATTTCAGAGAGGAAGGGAGAGGGAGAGAGAGAGATAGAAACATCAATGATGAGAGAGAGAGTCCTTGATCAACTGCCTCCTGCATGCCCCCCATTAAGGACTGAGCCCACAACTCAGTCATGTGCCCTGACTGGGAATTGAATCATGACCCCCTGGTTCATAGGTTGATGCTCAACCACTGAGCAACACCAGCCAGGTCATGTGTCTATTTTTATGCCAGTAGCATACTGATTTAATTACTATAGCTTTGTAGTATAGTTTGAAAGAAGGAAGTGTGATGCCTCTGGCTTAGTTGTTCTTTCTCAGAATTGCTTTGGCTATTCAGGGCCTTTTGTAGTTCCATACAACTTTTGTTATTGTCTTTTCTCTTTCTGTGAAATATGCCATTGGAATTTTGATAGAAATGGCATTAAATTTATGGATGGCTTTGGGTAGTAAAGACATTTTAACAATATTACTTCTTCTAATCCATGAACGCAGGATATCTTTACATTTATTTCTGTCTTCTTTGGTTTCTTTTACCAAAGTCTTGTGATCTTCATTGTATAAATGTTTTACTTTCTTGGTTAAATTTATTCTTAACTATTATTGTTTTTTATGCTATTGCAAATGGGATTTTATTTATTTTTCAGATATTTAATTGTTAGTGTATAGAACATAACTGACTCTGTATGTTGATATTTTTATATTCAGCAATTTTACAGAAGTAATTGTATAGTTTCCACAGCTTTTTGCCTCTTTAGAACTTTCTGTATAATAGATTATATCATCTATCAATAATGACAATTACATTTATTACTTCCCAAATGGATACCTTTTATTATTTTGTCTTGCCTAATTGCTCTAGCTAGGGTTTCCAGGACTATCTATAATAATAAAAGCATAATATGCAAATTGACCGAATGGCTGAACAGCAGAACAACCATCCGGATGACCACGCTATGACACCCACTGGCGCCAGGCCAGTCAAGGTGGGTGTGATGCAATTGGTCTGGGGCCCAGCCATTGCCCCATGATCACCCCACAGAGGGAGGCCCAAGCCACCGGCCAGCGGGGCGATCAATCGAAGGGTTCCACCATCGCCCCAAAGAGAACAGAACACTTCTAGACTCAGGGAGGCCCAGGCTAGCTGGTTGGCAGTGCTACAGGAGGTAGCCTGGGCCTCCCTCTGCAGGGGTGATCCACTGTGGAGCCCTGGTCGGGGGGGCAGGGCCTACCTCTTTGGGGCAATTGATTGCAGGGCTCCCAGACTGTGAGAGGGAGTTTTGTGCACCGGGCCTCTAGTGTTGAATAAAAATGGTGAGAGTAGGAACTTTTGTCCTGTTCCTGATATAGGAAAAGCTTCTCATTTTTCACCACTGAGTCCCATAGTCACTGTGGGCCTTTATTATGTTGAGGTACGTTCCTTCTATACACAATTTGTTGAGAGTTTTTATCTTAAAAGGATATTATATTTTGCCAAATGTGTTTGCTGCATTTATTGAGATGATTATGATTTTTAACTTTCATTGTAATAATATGGTGATTGATTTGCATTTGTTAAACCATCCTCGAGTTGCAGGGGGAAATCCAACTTGGTCTTGATGTATAATCCTTTTAATGTGTTGCAGAATTTGATTTCTTAATATTTTGTTGAATTTTTGCATCTATATTTATCAGGGATATTAGTCTATAGTTTTGTGGGGGGGTTTTTGTTTGTTTGTTTTTGTAGTGTTCTTACCTGGCTTTGGTGTCAGGGTAATGCTAGCCTCATAAAATGAGTCTAGAAGTGTTCTGTTCTCTAATTTTCTGGAAGAGTTTGAGGATTGGCATTAATTCTTCTTTAAACAATTGGCAGAATTCACTAGTAAAGCCGTCTGATCCTAGGCTTTTCTGTGTTGGAAGGGTTTTGGTTACTGACTCAATCTCCTTATTCATTATTGGTCTGTTTAAATTTTCTACTTCTTGGTAGTTGTATGTACCTAGGAATTAATCCATTTCCTCTAGGTTACCCAATTTGTTGGCATATGTGTTCAGAACGGTCTCTTAGAATTATTTGTAATGTCTCCTCTTTAATTTCTAATTTTGTTTTTCTTTTCTTTTTTTTTCTTAGTCTAGCTAAAGGTTTGCCAAATTTATTTAAGAAAACAGCTCTTAGTTTTGTTGACCTTCTTTAATATTTTCTGGGTCTCTATTTCATTTGTTTCCCCTCTGATCTTTATTATCTTCCTTTTACTAACTTTGGGCTTAGTTTTTGTTTGTTTGTTTTGCTAGTTCCTTGCAGTATGAGAAAATGTTCAAGTCATATGGCTAATTGTTTGGGGGCGGGGAGGAAGCAAGTTGCAGGATAGAATGTACCAAATTACCCCATTTTTATAAAAACAAATGTTAATGTATGCTTAGAAATCAAAATTTGGTGGGGGAAAGTATGAGATCTTGAAAATATTAAAAGAAGTTATCATTGAAAAGTGAGATTAAAGGACATTTTAATTTGTCATGTTTCATATTTCTATAATGATTGACTTTTGTTTACCTTATAACTTTTCTAATCATAAAAATAATTAACAATATAATTAAAACTATAAAAGTAAAAACTGCCTATCAAGTCTTTTCCACACCCTCACTTTCCCCTAGACATTTAGAATACAGTAACTGGGTCATACAAATTCAATCATGTTCAATGTTACCATCAAATGTCTGTATTCAAAACCATCTTTTCTCAGACCAACCATTGAGAGCATTGTTAGCCCGATGAAATGTGTGTGGGTCATCTGTTATGAGCATATTCAGTGGAAAAGTCCATGTTAAGTTAGAGGTCATCCTGACCTTTGCAGGTGCCTCAGAGCCCGTCAGCAAGAACAGCTCCAGCCTGCCACTGCCAACCTAGGGAGTGGCTTCTCCTGTCCCTTCTAAAGGTTTTTGTTTTTTTAATATATTTTTATTGATTTCAGAGATGAAGGGAGAGGGAGAGAGAGATAGAAACATCAACGACGAGAGAGAATCATTGTTTGGCTGCCTCCTGCACACCCCTTACTGGGGATTGAGCTTGCAACCTGAGCATGTGCCCTTGGCTAGAACTGAAACTGGAACGCTTCAGTCCTCAGACCAACGCTCTATCCACTGAGCCGAATCGGCTAGGGCCCTTCCAAATGTTTTTAAAAGTTCTTTCTATCCCTTACTTTTTCCCTTGTCTCCTCTCAGTTCATTCCTAAAATTCCCTAATAATCACAGTGGTTACAACAACACAATATCGGTTTTCTGGTGTAGTCCTTTTAAAATATAATCTATTTATTTATATTTAAGTAAATAAATTATAACCATTGATTAGTTGCCCCCTACACTCCCCTGACTGGGGATTGAGCCCTCAACCCGGGCATGTGCCTTGACCTGAAATTGAACTGTGACCTCTTGGTTCATAGGTCAGGTCGATGCACAACCACTGAGCAACACTGGCAGGGTATCCTTTTATAGTATATACTAGTAGCCCTGCACACAAAGCCGCGCGCCAGTAGCTTACCAGTAGCTCACTGCTGCACTCCAGTAGCTCTCTCCGCCCACTGCCCAGCCCTCCTGTAGCTCCCTCTGCCCCCCGGCCCCCTCATAGCTTGCTGCCCTGCCCCCTCCTGTAGCTCCCTCTGCCCCCCGGCCCCCTCATAGCTTGCTGCCCTGCCCCCTCCTGTAGCTCCCCACTGCCCACTTGTAGCTCGCTGCCCCACCCTCCTGCTGATCTGGGATCCAGTCGTTACGTGGTCGGTCATTACGCTTCACGGCATAACGACCATTTGCATATTACATCTTTATTATATAGGGTATTTTTTCAATGATGATGAGTCATTACATAAGCGTGATTTACTTTTGGACCCTTGAAAAACTTCATATAAATAAGTTC
Organism: Myotis myotis; assembly: GCF_014108235.1. NCBI lineage: Eukaryota > Metazoa > Chordata > Mammalia > Chiroptera > Vespertilionidae > Myotis > Myotis myotis. Next base: position 112,298 of record NW_023416336.1, read on the forward strand.
ATAAGTTAATCAAAGTCCAGCATCAGACCACGGTTTTCCGTGTTGGGCAATGCCAATGCGGTTTTGTGCTGACTGCAATGGATCTGCTCTTGAGGATTGCCAGTGACCTTCACCTCTCCTCTTCGTAGTCTCCTTTAACTTCTTTGCAGCATTTAAAGCTGCTAATCAAATCTCTCTTTTCCAAATTTCCTCTCTTAGTTTTCAACTGTCTACATTCAAAAATAAATAAATAAAGGAAACAAAACAAAAAGAAGACATTGCACCTGTGTTTTGTTCTATCTGTATTTATGGTTTCAGGTCTCATATTAAAGTGTTTAATCCATTTTGAGTTAATATTTGTGTAGGTATAAGATAGTGGTCCAGCTTCATTCTTTTGCATGTGGCTGTCTGGTTTTCCCAACATCATTCTTTTAAAATGTATTGTTTAATTGATTTGAGAAAGGAAGGGAAAGGGGGAGAGAGAGAGAGAAAAAACGTCAATGATGAGAGACAATCATTGACGGGCTGTTCCTGCACACCTCACACCTGGGATGGAGCCTACAACCTGGGCATTTTCCCCAACTGGGAATTGAACTGTGACCTCCTGGTTCCTAGGTCGATGTTCAACCACTGAGCCACGCTGGCCAGGCTCAGCATCATTCATTGAACATACTGTCCTTTCTCCGTTTCATGTTCTTGACTTCTTTTCATAAATTAGTTTTCCATATACACATGTATGAGTTTATTTCTGGGCTCTCTATTCTTTTCCATTGGTCTATGTGTCTATTTTTCTGCCAATACCATACAGCTTTTATTACAATAGCTTTGTAATTTAGTTTAAAGTTGTGGAGTGTGATATGTCTGCCTTTGTTCTTTTTTCTCAGTATTGCTTTGATAATTTGAGATCTTTTGTGGTTTGACACAAATTTTATGTTTTGTTTTGTTCTAGTTCTGTGAAAAATTCCATTGGTATTTCTGAGGACAAAAAAAAAAAAAAAAGGCCTTTCTTTTTGTTTGCTGTAGCCTTCCACAATTTATGAGAAGCACCTGGTAATTAAACCCCAAGATTGTAAGCTCCTCTGATTCAAACAGCCCCTCTGTTCAAACTGCAAGACAAGTTACCCTCAAGGCTACATTCTTGCATGCACCTCCTCTCTGCTGTTTTTACAACTCAGGGATTATTAGCAGAAAGTTCCCTCCCCCCTCCGCTTTAAACAAGCCTCTTCTGAAGTTCATAACTTTTACTCTAAACTAAGCATGTTTCAAAGGTTTGGGAAAAATACTGACAAGACACCTCCCTAGGACATCTGCCTGGGCTGACTCCTAAAAAAAGCAAACAAACGTTTCAAAGACAACCCCCTGATGTCTGCTCAATTTCACCCCAAAAATCCCCCTCCCTTCCTTGTTACCTAGAAACAGTAGCTAAGGCTTTAAAAGGGGAGCTGCTTTTTGTTTCTTGCCCTTGTATTGATTAGCAATGCACTGCCCTTTCCCTTGGGGTGGGGGGCAGGGGGGGGGGAGTAAAATAAACTTTGTATCTATCTCTTCTCTCAGTTGTGAATTCTTTCAGTATGACCAAAACCCTAACAATATTTTGATAAGGATTGCATTACATCTGTAGATTGCTTTAGGTATGTTGACATTGTAACAATGTTTTTTATTTATGGGCATGGATATCTTTCCATTTATTCAATTTCTTTCAACAATATCTTATCATTTTTATTGAACAAGTCTTTTACCTGTTTGGTTCAAATTATTTCTAGGTATTTAACTCTTTTTGTTGTGATTGTAAATGAAATTTTCTTCATTTCTTTTTCCGATAGTTCATTGTTAGTGTAGATAATGCAACCTTTTTTTGTATATTGATTTTTGTACCCTACAACTTTACTGTGTTTGTTTATTATTTCTAATGTGTGTTTTATTGGTGGGTCTTTATGGTTTTCTGCGTATAAAATCATGTCTTTTGCACAAGTGACATTTCCAATGCTTTCTAATGTGTTCTTCACCTCACTTGAGTTCAGCTTTAGAATTTGCTTGGGTCATTTATTTTTAGAGGTGTTTTTTTTTTTTTTTGCGGGGGGGGGGGGGTTGTTTGTTAATCCTCACCTGAGGATATTTTTTCCACTGGTTTTTCAGAGAGAGTGGGAAGGAAAGAGAGGGAGTGAGAGAGAGAGAAACATCTATGTGAGAGAAACACATCAACTGGTTGCCCCCACAGGCCCCCACTGGGGGGCTGAGCGAACCCAAAACACGGGTATGTGCCCTTGATGAGGAATGACCCCGAGACCCTTTGGTCTGTGGGCCAAGGCTCTAACCACCAGCCAGGGCCCTTTTCAGAGTTTTATTGTTTTTATAAATATATTTTATTGATTTTTTTTTTTTTTTACAGAAAGGAAGGGAGAGGGATAGAGAGTTAGAAACATCAATCAGCTGCCTCCTGCACACACCCCACCAGGGATGTGCCTGCAATAAAGGTACATGCCCTTGACCGGAATTGAACCTGGGACCCTTCAGTCCGCAGGCCGACGCTCTATCCACTGAGCCAAACCGGCCAGGGCCTTTTTCAGAGTTTTAATGTCTTTAGTAAAATACTCCTTCTGTTCATCAGCTTTATTCCTGAGGTCACTGAACTGCCTTTCTGAGTTTTCTTGTAGCTCACTGAGGTTTTCCTGACTCCGCATTTTAATTCTCTGTCAGTTAGATCACAGTCTTCCGCGACTTGAGGTGTGGTTTCTGGAGAACTGTTTTCCTTCTGTGACGCTGTGCCAGCACGGCTTTCACTGTGCTTGATGAGCTGCTCCTCTGCCCTGGCCTTTGGAGAAGGGGACGCTTTTCTTAGCTAAGCTTCCTTTACTGTGATGAACAGTTGGAATGAGTAACCAGATGCCTTTTTTCTCTCCCAGCAGGTGGCGCTACAGCACAAGGCTTTGGCTTGTCTTCACCTCTGCCTCTGGCCTCTGCAGAGGTGCCGCAGGGGCCCTCCATGTCTCCACTTGTGCCCCCAGAGTCGCCGGTACCTGGCTGCGGCCGGTGTCGCTGTGGTTGTGGGCATCGCTGTCCGTGTCAGCAGGGTGTCCGGACACGGGGCTGGGGCGGAGGGGGGAGGGTGCGTGCAGAGCCCGGGTCACAGGCTCTTGGCTTTCTCTCCGGTTGTTGAATTAAAAAGGCACCATCGCCTTGGGTGGTGAGGGGGCTGGGGTCGCGGGTGCCACGGGACCCAGGGGACCTGGGACTTGGGCCGGGCGCTGCCCTGTCACTGCTTGGTTCCTTGTGGCCACAGGCGTGGGGCAGTGTCACCCCTGCTGCTCCGGGGACCTCCGGGGGTGCGGGTACAGCCACAGCCAATGGGGGCCAGAGTCGTGGGCACCTACTTCAATGCTGCCTTTTATTTTATTTATTATTATTTATATTTTTATCTTTTTGGTGGTTGTTCATCCTCACCCAAGAATATTTTTCCATGGATTTTTAGAGAGAGTGGAAGGGAGGGAGAAACATCGATGTGAGAGAGACATCAATTGGTTGACTTCCGCAGGCGCTGGGACCGGGGTTGGGGATTGAGTCTGCAACCTGCCCTTGACCAGAATCGAACCTGGGACCCTTCAGTCTGCGGGCCAACGCTTTACCCACTGAGCCAAACCAGCTAGGGCTCGATGCTGCCTTTAAAAAATTTTTTCGGAGTAAGGAGACGAATTGGGGGTGCGGGCCAGGGTTGCCGTTTCGCAGGGACTGTGGGCTCAGCCACCACGGCTGGCCGGGCCACTGGCACCCTTAGCTGTTCCATTGCCCTCTCCGTGTGTCCTAATGCAGCCGCCTTCCCATGTACAGGCGTGTGCCTCTGTCCGCGCCCCGGTGTGGGGTCGCGGGAGATGCCGGTTGATGGGGGCACATGCAAGGAGCATCCCTGCTCTCATGCTGCTGACTGGGTTCGCCTCTGAACGAGTACGTTCCTCTGGGTGAGTCGCTGTAACCCTTTATCAAAGGTAATTTTAGTAACTAAGCTACTTGTATTTTTAAAGTTCCATTTGTTTTTCATTAATCAATAAGCAAGTGATTAGCTACATTATGTAATGAATTAACATTATTATGGCTTTCTTTCAGGAAAGCAGGGGATACTGTTCGTAGGAATTAATTAAAAATCTCAAGTTTACACCGTAGGCATCAGGTACCGATTATTCTTCAGAAAGTCACATTTCAGCTTCAAATCAACTTATACACAAACGTAAAAGGCGTCACTCCCTGGGCACCAGCGGGACTGGGGCAAGGCGAACATGGGGGTGATCCTGGAGGACCAAGTGCTGCCGAAAGGGAGGCAAGCTCCTGCTCCGAGCAGTGACTCTCGGCAGACAGAGGTCCAGAGATGGGGGAGGGTGTTTCTCAGGCGGATACAGCCTCCTAGGCGGTGGTCCTCAAACTCCCCAGCGTGAAGAAACGCCTGGGGACGCTGTTGAAGCAGCTGAGGCCCTCGCTAATCCCTGCAGGTTAGTTCAGGAGACCCGAGGTGAGGCTGCTTCAGTCTTTCCACCACCGAGAACACCGCCCTAAGGACGGTATGATTCTGATGCGTGTGGTCGCCAGTGGAACACACTTTGGAAAACAGCGCATTTGGGATGAAGAATCACTGTCTCGGGTAGCAAAACACTGGCAGAAGTGGCACACCCTTCCGGTGTGGAGGTTTCGAATTACAGCTGTAAAGGGAAAACAGAACTTCAAAGTGAAAAAGGACTCCCTATAGCATTAAATTAATTGTTTTTCAACTGAGCTCAAGTAAAAGTCTGAAATAATAATTTGTGTTAAGAAGTCAAGTCTCATCGACTGATACCATACACAAGAATAAACTAAAAATGGATAAAAGACTTAAATGTAAACAGTGAAACCATACAAATCCTAGAAGGAAACATAGGCAGTAAAATCTCAGACATCTCATGTAGCAATATTTTTGCTGATATATCTCCTAAGGCAAGGGAAACAAAGGAAAAAATAAACAGTACTACATCAAACCAAAAGGCTTCTGCAAAGCAAAAGAAACCATCAACAAAATGAAAAGTGAACCCACTGTATGGGAGAACTTATTTGCCAGTGATACAGCTGATATGGGGTTAATTTCCAAAATATATAAAGAATTTATAAACTCAATACCAGGAAGACGAACAGCCCAATTAAAAAATGATAAAGGACCTGAATAGACACTTTTTTTTATTTTTATATTTTTAAGGGACAGAGATAGAAAGGTAGAAACATCAATGATAAGAGAGAATCATTGAACGGCTGCCTCTTGCATAACCCCCACTAGAATGTGCCCTGACCAAGAACCAAACTGTGACCTCCTGGTTCACGGGTCCACACTCAACCACTGAGCCACACCAGCTGGGCTGAATAGACACTTCTCCAAAGAGGACATACAAATGGCCTAGAAACGTATGAAGATGCTCAATGTCACTAATCATCAGAGAGACGCAAATTAAAATCACAGCTGCCAGAATGATTACCATCAGTAAATCAATGAATAACATGTTGGTGAGGATGTGGAGAAAAGGGAGCTCGTGCACTGCTGGTGGGAATGCAGACTGGTGCAGCCACTGTGGAGAACAGTATGGAGTTTCCTCAAAAAAATTAAAAATGGAACTGTCTTTTGAACCAATAATCCCACTTCTGGGATTATGTCCTAAGAATCCTGAAACACCAATCAGAAAGAACATATGCACCTGTATGTTCATAGCAGTGTTATTTATAATAGCCAAAACTGGAAACAGCCCAAGTGCCCATCAGAAGATGAATGGATAAAAAAAGCTGTGGTACAGCCTGGCCAGTGTAGCTCAGTCACCAAGAGGTCACTGGTTCGATTCCCAAGGGCACATGCTGGGGTTATGGGCTGATCCCCAGTGTGGGGTGTGCAGGAGGCAGCTAACTAATGATTCTTTCTCAGCGATATTTCTACCTCTCTATCTCTCTCCCTTCTTCTCACTCTAAAATCAATTTTAAAAAACATTTAAAAAAGATTTGTCAACGCAGAATTTAAAAATAAGAAGCTGTGCTACATTCACACAACGGAGTACTACACACTGTAAAGAAGGAACTCTTACCTCTTGTGACAGCACGGATGGACCTGGAGAGTATTATGCTAAGTGAAATCAACTAGTCAGGGAAAGACAAATACCACATGATCTCCCTCATATGTGGAACCTCATGAACAAAATAAACTGATGAACAAACAAAACAGAAACAGAGGCCTGGATACATGGAACAGACTGACAAATGTCAGAAGGAAGGGGGCGGGGACTTGATGAATGCAGGTGAACATAGTAGCCAAGGCATAGCCCATGGACACAGAGGACAATGTGGTGATGGCTGGCAGGGGGTGGCGGCACGGAGTGGAGGTGGGCACAGTGGGCGTAAATGGGGAACATCTGTAATAGTGTCAACAATACAAATAAAATAAATTCATGAAAGGAAAATAAGAGAGAATTCAGGTCTGTTACTGGGCTGCACTAATTACTAAGTACTCCACTGCCCCTGGAAGGCCTGGCACACTCGGCCTTAGTATGCAGCCTGGTCGCCATTTAGGGCAATCCCGTAGGAAAGGGCGAGGCATGTGGAAGTGGAAGGTTTTTAAGAAAATCCCACTTGTCCCTCAGCTGCGTGTTCTAGCCAATCAACCTCGTGTGATTACTCTTCTTGTTCTTTCGGTCTGAACTCAGGACAAAACCAACTGGTTTCACTTTGGCTTCCTTCTGCAAAGCGCACACAGAATGTTACACTATGAATGGGCCAGAGAAATACAGATGATTCCAAAATTTTAAAGAAAATTTAACATCCTTTTTATTTTTTTAAATATATATTTTATTGATTTTTTACAGAGAGGAAGGGAGAGGGATAGAGAGTTAGAAACATCAGTGAGAGAGAAACATCCATCAGCTGCCTCCTGCACACCCCCTACTGGGGATGTGCCTGCAACCAAGGTACATGCCCTTGACTTGAATCGAACCCGGGACCCTTCAGTCCGTAGGCTGACGCTCTATCCACTGAGCCAAAGCGGTCAGGGCTAACATCCTTTTTAAAAAAAATGTTTTTATTTATGGATTTGGGAGAGACATCAATTTGTTATTCATGCATTCATTGGTTGATTCTTGTATGTGCCCTGACTGGGGATTGAACCCACAACCGTGGCATATCAGGACGACACTCTAACCAAGATGCCCAGCCAGGGCCATCCATTTTTTTTTTTAATCCTCTCCCGAGGATATTTTTCCATTGATTTTAGAGAGAGTGGAAGAGAGAGGGAAAGACAGAAAGAAACATGTGAGAGAAACACTGGGGAGGAGCCTGCAACTGAGGAATGTGCCCTTGACCAAAATCAAACCCAGGACCCTTAGGTCCACACGCCAACGCTCTATCCACTGAGCCAAACAGGCTAGGGCAACATGCATTTTTTAAAATAGTATAAAATGAAGGTCTAAGGCCCTGGCTGGTGTGCTCTGTTGGTGGCATTGTCCCGTGCACAGAAGTCTGTCATATGGATGTTTCTCTCTCTTCCTCCCTCCCTCCCTTCCACTCTCTCTGAAAACGGAAAAAAATATCCTTGGGTGAGGATTAACAAGACAAACAAACAAAGTTGCAGGGTTAAATGACACACTGTCAAGCCCCGTGGCCTGGAAGCCGTCTAGAGCCGAAGCCTGCACTGTGAGCACAGGGATGCTGGCCTTTTGGCTGGGAGAAGTAAAAGCTTAAATGTCATCACATACACAATCCTGCGTCACCAGGGGCCTCCTGCCAGCCTGGAACCCAGCGCTGGCCGCTTCCAAAACGCCTCCAGGAACAGTTTCAGGAGGAACTGATCTCATTTAGACGTAAGTGTTCCTCAAAAGGGATTCAACACATAGTTCCGAAATAGACACTAAGAGGAAAAGAAACAGGAAATGCAAATGGCAGATAAGGATCTCTCACCAGAAAAAAAAGTCTCTGAAAGACAAAAAAAATGTTGAATAATCGTATCATTACATAATCTACATCCTTTGTAAGTTATCTAAATTTGATTACAAGTTATCCCTCATGTGGTCAAAACAGAGACCAGCTCAGAAAATAAATTCTGGTTGGAAAAAAAAAAGGAGATGAGATGTCTGTCCAAGATGGGCTGACAGTGAAGTCTACAAAAAGGAAGGGGGCGTTGCACTCCCTAACAAACCATTCCGAATCTTAGAGGCTAAAAGCCACAGTACGAGCTCCGCAGCCTGCCGCCTTGGTCGGGCTCCACGGAGATGGCTTTTCTCTTCCGAGGCATCAGCTGGGGCAGTGCACGCGAACGGGAGGGAGGATCCACCTCCCTGTGGCCTCCTCGCTCACGTGGCGGGTGAGCTGCAGCCAGCCAGTGGCTGGGCACTCAGCCAGGCTTGTCTGCCAGGGCTGCTGGCTCCTCTCCTCAGGCTGCTGGGACCTGCGGGCTGTAGAGTCTGCACAACTCGGTGGCTGGTTCTAAAAACCGGTGTTTGAAAGTGAGAAAGTAGACGCTGTGGTGTCTGCAGGCCAGGCCCTGACGCTGGCAGTGCCCAAGCAGTTCAGCTCAGCCCGGCTCTGGTGAGGAGGCACAGCCCTCTGCCTCTCCCAGGAGGGGCATCTAAGGCACTGTGGCCGTCTTCAATCTGCCACAAAAGACATTTTGGGATCAGAATAAATGAGATAGATATTCTGAAAAGTTGGTAAGAGCTGTGGAAGACAAAATAGGGAAAGTGGAGCATAGCAAGCAAAAGTAAACCATTAAAAAGGATTAGAGAGAAAATGATAGATGTAGAGTCCAGGTACAGGCAATCCAGAATAGGCATAATTCGTGACCACAAAGAGAATGAAAAAAACTGAAGTTAAAAAATTGTATCATTTCAAGGGATTTACAAATCTGGCAACATTCTCAAATAAAAATCCAGAATGTATTCCAAATATAAAAATCTACAAATGATGGGGAGGAGGGCATGTAATAGGCACAAAGCCACAGGTGTTTAATGATTATTCACCTACTAACTATACATGAGAGGTTTTCCTACAAACCCCAGGAAACTAGAGGATGAAACAAGACTGTAGAAAGACAAGGTGCCTCCATGGTCCATTACTCAGAAAAGTACATTTTGAGGACAAAGGACAGGACATGCTTTAATTTGGTTGCTGTGCCCGGACCCTGACCCACTGTGGGAGTTTGCCTCAGGAACGCTGACCCTTCTCCAGTCCCAGCTGAGCTGTTTGTTGCATCACAGAAGATTAGTCACCTTGTTATCAGACCTTGAAGGCCGGACTGCAGACCAGATCCTCCCTTGCCCTGTTACTCTTGCTGCTCGAAGCTGTATGTAGTTATCTTTTCCTCATCCAAATACAATCAGCCCACTGCTCTCCCCAAACTGCCGGCATTATTGGAATAAACGCTCATACGTGACTCAACCCCGTCTCTGCTTAATTTGGCTCTAGAAGTGACAGGCGGCCTCAGACCCATTGTGTTCAGTGCCACAAACAATTAATGAAATGTAACAAATATTCTTTTAAAAATGTTCTTTGTTTTCATGATTATCCTTATACAAAACCTACTTTGAACAACAAAGTTGAAATATTCTTTTGTCATCTCTTCCCTTCCCTGAGCTTTTAACTTTGAGCTAATGCCCACCTATAAGGCAATTAGTGAGTTTATTTTATATGCTCTCTATTCTCTCTTAATTTTAAAAAGTGTGTTGTATCTATATTGTCAGAACATGTAATGATCACATACTATCTGTAACCCTTCCACAATTTGAACGTAGGTGTGTGTTTTTTTAATTGAGGTGAAATTCACATAACATAAAATTAACCATTTTAAAGTGTACAACTTGGTGACATTGAGTACATATATATTTAAAATATTGTATAACCAGCACCTCTATTTAGCTCCAAAACATTTTCAACACCCAAAAAGGAAACCCTGTACCCATTAAGAAGTTACTACACATTCAGTCTTCCCCCAGACCTTTGCCCATTTTCAAATTGGGTTGTCTTTTTGTTGTTGAGTTGTAATTCCATATACATTTGAGGATCGGCTTTTCTGTTTTTACAAAAAAGGCCACTGGAATTTTGATAGGGATTGTATTGAGGCTGTAGATTGTTTTAGGTAGTATTGCCATCTTAATAATTATATCTTTCAAGTCATGAAATGAGATGTACTTGGATCTTTTTGGTCTTTTTTACTTCAGAGATACGTGCAGTTTTCAGTGTGTAAGTATTCCATTTCCTTTGTTAAATTTATTCCAGCGTCTGAACACCGTAGATGCTCCCCACCTGTTAGTCACTGAGTAGCCCTCGCAGTTACCAGATGGACTGTCACGGCGCCGCAGTGCTTATGTTCAAGTAACTCTTGACGTAATAATTGCCCCAAAGCACAGAGCAGAGAAGCTGGCAATTCGGATGTGCCAAAGAGGAGTAGAGTAGTCAGTGCTTCCTTTAAGTGAAAAGGAAAAAGTTCTTGACTTAATAAGGAAAAATAATTTATATGCCGAGGTCTTAAGATCTACAGTAAGAACAAATCTTCTATCCACGAATTTGCGAATGAAAAAGAAATGCTAGTTTTGCTGTTATACTTCTAACTACAAAGATTATGCTCACATCAAGTGGTAAGGGCTTAGTTAAGTTGGAAAGGAATTGAATTTGTGGGTGGAAAATATGAACAGAAAACATGTGTACATATACACATACATACATACATATAGTACCAAACCATTTGGTGCCATCTGAGGATTCAGGCGTCCATTGGGGGTCCTGGAACATATCCCCCAGAAACAACGGGGAACTATTACTGTACTGCGGGGTCTCACTTCCTTTCAACTTGAAAAACCTCCTTTAGCATTCTTATAAGGTAGGTTTCGTAAAAATGAATTCTTAATATCTGAGAATGTCCTCATTTTGCCTTCATTTCTGATAATTTTGCTACATGTAAGAGTCTCGGTTGAGTTTTTTCCTTTCAGCACTGCGCATGTCATTTCATCGCCTCAGGCCTCCACTATGTCTGTAAATCAATCTTCAATCTTAGTAGGGTTTCTTACCAGTATACACACGCGTGACTTTCTGTTTTCAAGATTTTTCTGTCTCTTAGTATCATTTTTATTCTGACATGTCTGGGTGTGGCTCATTCTACTTTAGGAATTCGTTGATCTTCTTGGTTTCATGTTTTGTTTTGATCAACTTTGGGATTTTTAGGCATTATTTCTTCTAATAACTTTTCTGCTCACTTTCCTTCTGGTACTCCCATTACACATATGTTGATGATTTTTACTTCTCTGAAGCTGTTTTTCTTCATTTTCCCCCTCCTGTTCTTTGGATGGCAGTACTTGCATTGATTAATCTGCACCTTTCCTGATACTACTGCTCAAATATGGTAAGTACCTGTAATGAATTTTTTTAAAAAATATATTTTATTGATTTTTCAGAGAGGAAGGGAGAGGGAGAGTGATAGAGTTAGAAACATCAATGGGAGAGAAACATCGATCAGCTGCCTCCTGCACACCCCCCACTGGGGATGTGCCCACAACCAAGGCACATACCCCGACCGGAATCGAACCTGGGACCCCTCAGTCTGCAGGCTGACACTCTATACACGGAGCCAAACCGGTCAGGGCATGTAATGAATTTTTCATTAGTTATTGTACTTTCCAAGTCCAGAAAGTTTGATATGGTTATTTTAAAATAATTTCTCTTTATTAATATTCTCTATTTGATGGAATATTATCTTTCTATACCTCTCACATGGTTTTAGTCTTAAAAATATATAACAGCTGTTTGAAGCTTTTGTACGTTTCCAACATCTGGGCCTACTCAAAGGGAGCTCCTTTTTGCTTTTTGCTCCCCGTCCGGTCAGTTTCCTGTTTCTTTGCACACCTTGTACTTTCTGTTGGGAGCTGGACACTTAAATATAGCGGCTCTGGGCGCTCATCCTCCCCTCCAGGGCTTGTTTGCTTATTTGTTAGAGCCATAGTTGGACTTATTTCAGTGAAGTCCACTTACCCTGCAAAGTGAAGCTTCTGATGGGCATGCGCTGTTGCTGACTCCCCTCCAACCCCAATGGGTGTCAGCAGGGCTCTATTGTTCATTTCCCTGATCTCCTTGTAAGGGTTTTCGTTGGCCAGCTTCTACTGTTACCACACTCTATTAACACCCACTAATTCTTTTTTTTTTTTTTTTTTTTTTTTGTTTTTGTTTTTTGTTTTTTTATTAAATCTTTATTGTTCAGATTATTACATTTGTTCCTCTTTTTTTCCCCCCATAACTCCCCTCCTCCCAGTTCCCGCCCCACCCTCCGCCCTCACTCCCCACCCACTGTCCTCATCCATAGGTGCACGATTTTTGTCCAGTCTCTTCCCGCATCTCCCACACCCCTTTCCCCCCCAGGAATAGTCAGTCCATTCCCTTTCTATGTCCCTGATTCTATTATAATCAACAGTTCATTCTGTTCATCAGATTATTTATTCACTTGATTCTTAGATTCACTTGTTGATAGACGCATATTTGTTGTTCATAATTTGTATCTTTACCTTTTTCTTCCTCTTCCTCTTCTTAAAGGATACCTTTCAGCATTTCATATAATCCTGGTTTGGTGGTGATGAACTCCTTTAGCTTTTCCTTATCTGTGAAGCTCTTTATCTGACCTTCAATTCTGAATGATAGCTTTGCTGGATAAAGTAATCTTGGTTGTAGGTTCTTGGTATTCATCACTTTGAATATTTCTTGCCACTCCCTTCTGGCCTGCAAAGTTTCTGTTGAGAAATCAGCTGACAGTCGTATGGGTATTCCCTTGTAGGTAACTGAGTTTCTTTCTCTTGCTGTTTTTAAGATTCTCTCTTTATCTTTTGCTCTTGGCATTTTAATGATGATGTGTCTTGGTGTGGTCCTCTTTGGATTCCTTTTGTTTGGGGTTCTCCGCGCTTCTTGGACCTGTAAGTCCATTTCTTTCACCAGGTGGGGGAAGTTTTCTGTCATTATTTCTTCAAATAGGTTTTCAATATCTTGGTCTCTCTCATCTTCTGGCACCCCTATAATTCTGATGTTGGTACGCTTGAAGCTGTCCCAGAGGCTCCTTACACTATCCTCGCATTTTTGGATTCTTTTTTCATTTTGCTTTTCCGGTTGGGTGTTTTTTGCTTCCTCGCATTTCAAATCATTGACTTGATTCTTGCGCTCCTCTGGTCTGCTGTCGGGAGTCTGTATAATATTCGTTATTTCAGTCCGTGTATGCTTAATTTCTAGTTGGTTCCCCAATATAAGATCGAGGGTCTCATTAGATTTCTTGAGGATCTCACTACATTTATCGGCGGCTTCTAGACAGTTCTTAAGAGACCTTAAAAGTGTGGTTCTGAACTCTATATCTTCCATTGACAATTTTGTCCTGTTTCTTTGTCTCCGCATTTTGTTATGCTTCCTTGGTGCACCTCCTAGTGGTCTTTGTTTGCAGTCTTATAGTTAAATCTTGATTGTTGTAGCTAATTCCAGGGAGGGTTTGACCTCCAGGCCAAGTGGCTATGAGAATCAGCTGTGTCAGTAGTGAGAGAACTTCTGTCCTCTAGGGAGGTGCTAATCTAGCCTTTGCCTGAGGCTACCCGGCAAATGCCTGTGTGCAGGGCTTGGGCGGGGCGGGTAGAACAGGATCAACAGGGTGGGCCGGAGAGAGCAGTTATGGCGGCTCTCAGTCCTGTCCCCAGGGGCTCTGCCTCTCTGAGTCCCAGCACCCGCTGCAAAGCTCAGAGAGAAAGCTGCACTCGCTCTGACCGAAGCCAGACAGTCCCGCTTCTCCCGTTTGAGTCTGGGTCCCTAAAGACTCGCCCGGATCTGGAGCTCAGAGTCTGCGACTCCCTCCCGATTGAAAAACGCCAACCTCGCCCTCCGCCGCCAGCCCGCTCCGCGCACTCCGCACCTCAGAATTTGACTTCAGCACTGCGCCTCCTCTGAGTGTCCGTATGCGTTTCTCTTTCCTCCTAGTTGTAGGACTTCCACTCAGCCAGCGTTCCTGTGGTTCTGGGTGATGTCCCTTCCGTTTTTGGTTTCACTTTTGAAGTAGTTGTTCAAAGCAGCAAACTCCGGCGTTAACCTATGCCGCCATCTTCACACCCACTAATTCTAGCAGACCATTCTATTATTTCTGACAAGCCCTGCACAGTTTGATCCAATTAAATTCAGGCACTTGTCTTTGAGGCCTGTTCCAACCTTAGGGCTACTTTTGGCTGCCACGTTAATTCTGTTAAAAGCTCTCACCTTTTGCTTGTTATCATGGACTCCCTCCCACTCCAAATCTCCTCTGCCTACAGAGTCCTTAAACTCCTCTTTAACTCTGCTTTCAACAGTCAGTCCCTTTAGGGAACGCACCCCATGAAAGCTGTCTTGATAGTTTGCTTCTCCTACTGGGTAAAGCCTCTGTGCTTCCGCCCGTAGCTGTGGGTTGGAGAGTAGCCCGATTTTCTAGGGATCATACCTGTGGTGTTACAAGTAGAGCAGTTAGTGGTAGCCCCTGGTGTCTGTTTGCCTGTCCGTGCATGGAACCTCTATCCTAATCACTACTGTCCCAGTTTAAGAGAAAGCCAATTGTGAATCTCAATGGGTTTATGAGTGAGCTGGGGCAACAGTGATTAGGAAACAGTCCGCTTGGTCTGCCATTCCCAGGGTTGATCTGTGCTCCAAGTGAGGACTGGATAGAAGAGAAAGGGAGCAGTCTGCTCCTCTCAGGGAGGAACTGCAGGCTGAGATTGGGAGCCAGGGGAAGGAAGGGGTGGGGTCATGGCGCAAATAGCAGAGACTTACCTTTCTTTACCAAGAGTAAGAATTTCTTGAATATTTTTGTTTGCTTTATGCTCTTATGACAATTTCAGAGACTTTAATTTTTAAAAATATAATATTTATAAGTTATGGTTGTTTCAATGAGTCTGTAGATCTCCTCATGTTGCCATTCCAAAGTGCTTCCTGATTTTTTAAATGCATATCTTAAAATACAAGCAATCAGGACCCTTGAAATAAGGCAATATGCTCACAACCTGAAAAAGTTCTCCTCTGCCATCAGCTGATTCAACATCAACATGCAGCACACAGAATAAATAAGCAGCTCTTTAATAGTTATGCAAACATATTCCAGACGTGAAGTGTTTATCATTCATTTACAAGTGCAGTCTGTTACGCCAATAACTGTTACTTGACCTGTTGTATAAAGTAAATAATGCATGAGAATTAGTCCTGAAATAGTTCCTTGAATTTGTTTCCAATCCAGTGAATTAAAAAAAACACAACTGTGAATGGTATAAAGACGTAAAAATCATATTGTGATAAAATCAATTGCAAAAATAGAGAATCCAGATCCTACCCAGATAATTTAAGAACTCAGCAGTTTTCCTCAATTTAAACGTGAGCCCACAGAGAAAATATTAAAGATGTCTTTCAATGTGATGCAACTGTATAAAACTAGAATACGACCATTAGATGACCAATGTATCAAAACCAACAGAATTGAGAAAACACATCTAATTCTAAAGGAGGCAGCAATAAAAAGACACTTTACAAAGAACTGTAACTGCTCCCTAGTCATCATCAGAGTCCGAGTCGTACTTCTTTCCTCGGATGGTTTTCTTTTCCAGCTTTGTGAAGTTTGTTCCCATTTTCTGTTGGCTCTGAAATGGTGGCTCCATTAAATTTCCACTGAAAATAAAGCAAATATGAAAAGCACTTATTCTTTATGATTTAGTACAGAAAAATCTTTTTTTTTCTCTCATTGTAACATATGAAACAGAGTAAATTTTTCTTTAAAATGCTGGTGTCATAGTGTGGTGAGCAAGGCTTTCTCTTCTGACCTGTATAGTGGTATGCGGTTTTCCATATTTGCTATTTGTAACAATGAAAGGTTTTTTTAAAAGCACACACCATCTATATATATATAAAACCCTAATATGCCAATAGACCGAACAGCAGAACAACCGAATAACCGGTTGCTATGATGTGCGCTGACCATCGGGGGGTGTGCGCGGAACATGGTGGGTGTGGGTAGCAGATGGCAGAGTACGGAATATGGTGGGCATTGGCTGCGACTGGATGGTGGAGCAGGTGAGGGGGAGTGCCAGACCAAGGTGGGGCACTGGTTGCTGTCATCGGGGTGAGCCTCTGGTGGTTACTGAAAATTCTTTGCTCCCATGTGCTGCGGTCCCATCCTGCGCTCACACCTGCTGCCAGCGCTGGCCCTGCCTGTGCCTGCTGCCGGTGGCTGCTGGCCCCAATCACCCCTGAGGGCTTCTCTACCTCCCCCAGCTCCTGAGGGGCAATCGGGGCAGCAGCCACCATTTGCACCAGCTGATGGCACTAGCCCCGCTCACACCTGCTGCTGGTGCCGGCCCCAATTGCTCCATGCTATTAGCAGGTGCAAGCGGGGCCGGCGCTGTCAGCACGTCAGTGCATGGGAGAAGCAGCGGTGGGAGCATGGCTGCCAGCAGATGGGACCGGGGCTGCAGCAGAAGGGGCTAGGCGGGGTGCAGAAGATGGGCCGAGACCCGCCCCTGTGCCCGCTGCAGCCTCGCCACCCACAGTTCCTTTCAAGGTGCATGAATTCATGCACTGGGCCCCTAGTATATGATACAAAGACATATACATATTGAAGGTCACTTATCAACATTAGAGTTGTGTGGTTTGAGGGGAAATACGTATTTGCTCTTTGTCCCAGGTTTCTAGCCCACAGCTCCTAAAACCCTTGACTGTTAAGAGTGTCTTTTGCATTTGACAAAATTCAACACCCATTTTTGATAAAAGCTCTCAGCAAGGTGGGAGTAGAAGGATCATACCTCAACATAATAAAAGCCATATATGACAGGCCCACAGCCAACATCATACTCAATGGACAAAAACTAACACCATTTCCCCTAAGAACAGGAACAAGACAGGGATGCCCCCTCTCACCACTCCTGTTCAACATAGTACTGGAAGTGTTAGCCATTGCAATTCGGCAAGAAGAAGAAATAAAAGGCATCCAAATTGGAAAAGAGGAAGTAAAACTGTCCTTATTTGCAGACGACATGATATTATACATACAAAACCCTAGAGACTCCATCAAAAAGCTACTGGACTTAATACATGAATTTGGCAATGTAGCAGGATACAAAATTAACCCCAAGAAATCCGAGGCATTTCTATACACCAATAGTGAACTTTCAGAAAGAGAGATTATAAAAACAATCCCGTTTACCATCGCACCAAAAAAATTAAGCTACCTAGGAATAAACTTAACTAAAGAGGTAAAAGACCTCTACTCAGAAAACTACAGGACGTTGAAAAAAGATATAGAGGAAGACATAAACAGATGGAAGAACATACCGTGTTCATGGATTGGTAGAATCAACATCATTAAAATGTCCATACTACCCAAAGCAATCTATAAATTCAACGCACTTCCCATTAAAATACTAACGGCATACTTCAGAGATCTAGAACGAACTCTCCAAAAATTCATCTGGAATAAAAAAAGACCTCGAATAGCTGCAGCAATCCTGAAAAAGACCAAAGTAGGTGGGATCTCAATACCAGATATCAAGATGTATTACAAAGCCACTGTTCTCAAAACTGCCTGGTACTGGCACAAGAATAGGCATATAGATCAATGGAATAGAATAGAGAGCCCAGAAATCGGCCCGAACCAATATGCTCAATTAATATTTGACAAAGGAGGCAAGAACATACAATGGAGCCAAGATAGTCTCTTCAATAAATGGTGCTGGGAAAATTGGACAGATATATGCAAGAAAATGAAACTAGACCACCAACTTACACCATACACAAAAATAAACTCAAAATGGATAAAGGACTTAAATGTACGACAGGAAACTATAAAAATTCTAGAAGAATCCAAAGGCAACAAAATCTCAGACATATGCCGAAGCAATTTCTTCACTGATACAGCTCCTAGGGCACTTGAAACTAAAGAGAAAATGAACAAATGGGACTACATCAAAATAAAAAGCTTCTGCACAGCAAAAGAAACCATCAACAAAACAACGAGAAAACCCACTGTGTGGGAAAACATATTTGCCAATGTCATATCTGATAAGGGCCTAATCTCCAAAATTTATAGGGAACTCATACAACTTAACAAAAGGAAGATAAACAATCCAATCAAAAAATGGGCAAAGGACCTAAATAGACACCTTTCAAAAGAGGACATTCAGAAAGCCAAGAGACATATGAAAACATGCTCAAAGTCACTAATCATCCGAGAGATGCAAATCAAAACAACAATGAGGTACCATCTCACACCTGTCAGACTGGCTATCATCAACAAATCAACAAACGACAAGTGCTGGAGAGGATGTGGAGAAAAAGGAACACTTGTGCACTGCTGGTGGGAATGCAGACTGGTGCAGCCACTATGGAAGACAGTATGGAGTTTCCTTAAAAAACTGAAAATGGAACTCCCATTTGACCCTGTGATCCCACTTCTAGGAATATATCCCAAGAAACCAGAAACACCAATCAGAAAGGATATATGCACCCCTATGTTCATAGCAGCACAATTCACCATAGCTAAGATCTGGAAACAGCCTAAGTGCCCATCAGTAGATGAATGGATTAGAAAACTGTGGTACATCTACACGATGGAATACTATGCTGCTCTAAAAAGGAAGGAACTCTTACCATTTGCAACGTCATGGATGGAACTGGAGAGCATTATGCTAAGTGAAATAAGCCAGTCAATGAAGGAAAAATACCACATGATCTCACTCATTCATGGATAATAGAGACCATTATAAACTTTTGAACAATAATAGATACAGAGGCAGAGCTGCCTCAAACAGATTGTCAAACTGCAGCAGGAAGGCCGGGGAGGGTTGCGGGGCAGGAGGTAGGGGGGTAAGAGATCAACTAAAGGACTTGTATGCATGCATAGAAGCATAACCAGTGGACATAAGACATTGGGGGATAGGGGAGGCTAGGGGACTGTCTAGGGCGGGGGGATAAAATGGACACATATGTAATACCCTTTGTAATACTTTAAGCAATAAAAAAAAAAAAAAAAAAAAAAATAAAAAAAAAAAAATAAAATAAAATAAAAAAAAAAAAAAAAAAAAAAAAAAAAAAAGAGTGTCTTTTGGCCCTAGCTGGTCTGGCTCAGTGGATAGAGCATTGGACTGCACACTGGAGGGTCCCAAGTTTGATTCCAGTCAAGGGCACATGCTTGGGTTGCGGGCTCAATCCCCAGTAGAGGGAGTGCAGGAGGCAGCCAATCCATGATACTCTCTCATCATTGATGTTTCTATCTCTCCCTCTTCCTTCCTCTCTGAAATAAAAAAATATATATATATTATATATATATATATAAATAAAAAATAAAAAATAAAATAAAATAAAATGCTGGTGTCAAGGAAGAGTACCTATTTATTCATACTGATGGTTAATAGTGATAAACCTTACTTTGTACTACTAAATGTTTTAGATCAATGTTTTATTTTCTCTTGTATCATTAACTGCTAATTAACATTTCACAGGATGCCAACAGAATTTCTGACTGAAAAACGAAGAAGAAAATCAAATGTTTTTTCTCATCTGTATTGGATATGCTGAACCTTTTCACAGTGAAAAGGACACAAAAAATGGTGCTGTATTTTGATAGCTTGTTATGACAGGTTCGATACTGTTTAACAACCTTTAATGTTTAGATTTCTACATACATCATCAAAACTCATGGAATTTATTATCATTAACCAGAATTGGTGTGAAACTCTTTTCCAATGATGTTTGAGAATGATGCTTCAGAAATGAAATACGACAATTTCTTTTTTCAAAAATATCTGGGAGTTACCTAGCACCTAGATCTTGTTTAAAATTCTTTATTTTTTATTTATTTATATTTTTTAAAATATATTTTATTGATTTTTTACAGAGAGGAAGGGAGAGAGATAGAGAGTTAGAAACATCGATGGGAGAGAAACATCGATCAGTCGCCTCCTGCACATCTCCTACTGGGGATGTGCCCGCAACCCAGGTACATGCCCTTGACCGGAATCGAACCTGGGACCTTTCAGTCCGCAGGCCGACGCTCTATCCACTGAGCCAAACAGGTTTTGGCTAAAATTCTTTATTGTTGAAACTTCTACATGTCTCTTTTTTCTCCCACTGACCTTGCCCCGCCCGCTCCCACTCTCTAGCACAAGCCCCTACCCCCCTATTGTCTGTGTCCATTGGTCATGCTCATATGCATGCATAAAAGTCCTTTGGTTGATCTCTTACCCACCCACTCCCCTGCCTTTCCCCTGAGGTTTGACGTTCTGTTTGATGCTTCTATGTCTCTGGATCTATTTCTGTTCATTGGTTTATGTTGTTTATTATGTTCCACAAATGAGTGAGATCATGTGATTCTTATCTTTCTCCGACTGGCTTATTTCGCTTAGCATAATTCTCATCCAAGGATATGTTTTTATTGGTTTTAGAGAGAGGAAGAGGGGGAGAGAGAGAGAGAGAGACATTGATGTGAGAGAGACACATCAACTGGTTGCCTCCCATACGTGCCCTGACCTGAGATTGAACCCACAATCTAGGTATGTACTCTGAGCAGGAATTGAACCTGCAGCCTTTGGGACGATGCCCCAACCAACTGAGCCACTGGGCCAAGGCTAGACCTTGGTTTTGAAATATCACTTGCCACTGAAAGGAACCATGGCTCCTTGGAGTAAGAGCCAATTCTAGGGAGAGTAGAACATGAGTACCCCTAAAACATCTTATTTGTATCAGAAAGCAAGTGCTCAAACACTATGGGGACATGACCAAAGGATATAGAAGCCTGTATGAAAGGGGCTCTCACTGGTCAAACCTGGGGCAATTTGAACTTCAAAGTAAATAATAATAGCAACAGAATATAACCCATTGAATAAAATAATCTACAGCCCATTCTAATATAAGTAAACAAGTAAAAATTAATGTGAGATATGGAAAAGTTCTTCCTTAAATCACCATTTGGCCTGGTAGACAACTGGTTAACCAGTGCTCAGTTATCCTCACTAGAAATGAGACAAACCATCATATGCCTCCTGATACGGTGCACTAAGAAGGAAGAATACATCCCTTCTGTGATATACCTGTGAAAAAATGCATAATCTGAATCTAAACTTGAAACATTAGACAAACCCCGTTGGAGGATGCTCTGTAAAATAACTAGCTTGGACTCTTCCAAAATATCACAGTACTGACAAACAAATGAAGGGTAAAAGGTTGTTATGTGTTAACGAAAACTAAAAACACGTGAACTCCAAGCAGTGCATTTTTTGGTATGCAGGGCATTACTGGAATTTGAATAAGGTCTATAAATTACCTCAATTTCCTGTTTTAATAATTGTACTGTGATTACATAAGAGAATGTCATTGTTCCTAGAAAATATACACAAAAGTATGTAAAGGTACAATACATCTACAATTTCCACTCAAATGGTTCTGGAAAAAAAAAATTAAGATAAAGCATATATGAAGTGTTTAAAATAGGGAACATGAGTGAAGGGTATATGAGCATCATTTGTATTATTTCCAAACTGTTTAAAGTTTGAAATCATTTCAAAATAAGTGATTTTTTTAACATTAATATTTTGTTTACTATTAAGAAAATAAAACCTAAAACTCCCAAATCAACTTCTACAATGTAGGAATCATTTAGACATGTGTAGGAAAGATTCAGAGGAAAAGGGGTAGAGAAGTGAGAAGGCGAGAGAGGACTATTTATTGAAAGGCACAATGACTGTGGAATGACAACTGCAGTTTTACCAACTATTCTTGCAAATCAAGAACAGGCACAAAGGGTCCGGTCAGTTTGGCTCAGTGGTTGAGCATCAACCTATGAACCAGGAGGTCATGGTTCGATTCCCAGTCAGGGCACATGCCTGGGTTGCAGGCTTGATCCCCAGTAGGGGGCGTGCAGAAGGCAGTTGATCGACTATTCTCTCTCATCACTGATGTTTCTATCTCTCTCTCCCTCTCCCTTCCTCTCTCTGAAATTAATAAAAATATATTTAAATAATAATAATAAAAGAATAACAACAACAAAAAAAGAACAGGCATAGAGGCTCTGGTTGGTGCTGCTCAGTTGTTAGAGCATCAGCCCACATACCATAGGGTCATGGGTTGCAGGTTTGATTCTGGTCCTGGTTGGGGGCACGTGTGGGAGGCAACTAATTGATGTGTCTCTTTCTCCCTCTCTATTTCCCCTACCCGCCTCTCTCCCTCCCTTCTAAAAATCAATGGAGCCCTGGCTGGTGTGCTCAATGGTTAGAGCACTGGCCTGTGCACTGAAGGGTTACAGGTTTGATTCCTGGTCAAGGGCACGTACCTGGGTTGTGGGTTTGCTCTCTGCCTCTGGTTGGGACGCATGTGGGAGGCAACCAGTTGATGTGTCTCTATCACATTGATGTGTCTCTATCACATCGATGTCCCCCCACCCCTACCCCCTTTCTCTCCTTCTCTCCTTCTCTCCCTCCCTCCCTCCCTCCCTTCCACTTTCTCTCTGAAAAGCAATGGGAAAAATATCCTCTGGTGAAGATTAACAAAAAAAGAACAAGCACAAAGGGCAAAATGATATGCTATAATTTGTGGAATTAGATAAATTATCTGTCTGGAGAAGTGGACAAAGAGATGAATGAAAAAAGGAAGTTGGATTTTAGATGGTTTTCAAATTGAGACTGTTCCCTATTGTAAGTAATTTAAGCTAAGCATGGAAATGAGATTCTGTATATTTTATCTAATTCTGCAAATGAGACAGGAATATACATTAAAATCTAATGTTTGAAAGTAAGTCACTATCAATTTGAGTAATCTGGTTTAAATCAGAGAAGAGTTCATTCTGGGTGTCATTTTGGGTTTCCAGGTTATACAGAATTAGATGCAATAGGATCTGTTAGGTTGAGAACTTTTATAGCTAGGTGTATTCCAAGACTCACTTTTATCCACGACTGATTTTTGCTGTGAGGTCATGCTAATAATGTACACTTTAAGAAATATGCTCTTCCTTTGTGAAAGTTTCTCTACATGTCAGCCAAAAGATCTTAGTTCCATAAAATAAACATTAACATAAAACAATCTTCTCTAAAAATATCACTGAAAATGTGAATTAAAATAAGTCTGTTTGTTAAAAGTTACCTGTAATTGATAATATCAGAGCAACCAAGCCGCCACTCTAAAGTTTCCGTGGTGAAGTCATCCGTATTTCCTAGGTCAGTAAATCCAGCGACGTAATCTTGCGTTTTCCCATCTTTCACCAGTGCTAGTGTGGGGATGACTTTGATCTTCAGTCTCTCACAAAGGAAAGGTGCTTTTTCCACATTCAGCTTCAAAAATTTGGTCTCCAGATGTTTCTTGGACAATATTGCTAAATGTTTGTCTAGTATTTTACATCTGTAAATAATAAATATAAAAAATCAAAACCCCAAACAACAGAGTTCTTCTTAAAGATAAATGCCATTAAGTAAGGTACACCTGATTTTATGTTTATCTGTTTGAGTCTCATACTTTGGTAGCCAACTGGTGCTTGTGTCAGGTGATCTCACTTCCATTTCAGAGATAGCTGCCTGATTATGAGAGGCAGAAAAACAATGTAGTATTCTAAGAAGTCAGATTTGCTTTAATGATATTTATAAAAAACACTCAATATATGCCTTAAATTGTAAGTGCTTCACAAAGTTGTCATGTTAGTGATAAAAACAAAAGATTGTAATTTCTTTTATGCATGATTCCTGGTATCTTATACAGGAAGCTTGAAGGGTGACAAATCTAAACTTGATGGAACTCGGAGAGACTTCTCAGAATTAGAAATGTGCATATGGTGCCATATGTGCAAGTGCCACTGAGAAGTAACACTTCTAGCTGTCAATATGTCATTATGGTTTTAGAAAATGAAAATACCAGAAGTAACTTTCATTAAGCCATCTTCTAAAGAGAAAAATGGAAGTGACATTTTCTTTAAAGTAGGATGTATTTAAACTGGTCAATCCTCTAGTGTTTCTGAAACAGACTATTGTAATAATCTTTTTGAGCAGTAGCTCTTCACCACTGGTATTCATTACATCGAACTTTAAAATATACAGATGAATCAAAATTCCCTGGGAGTGTGGCTGGATACATGCAGGTGATGCTCATGCCCAATACAGATGAGAACCACTGCTTTGGATGCCTAAGACACTAGATGCTTCAGAGTTGTTTTTACCAGGCTTTTGGGGTACTCCATAGTTGCAGCTTTTCCTGAATTAGGTTTGGGCCTAGGGAAATTCTGATAAATTTAATGTCTCATTACTTTTCCTCTGAATGTATCTTTTCATATATCACCCTGAAGTGCAGCAATGAAATTTTAGTGAAAATGGTAGGAGAGAACTAATTATTATTATTATTGTTGTTTTTAAACATCTTTTTATTGATTTGAGAGAGGAAGGGAGAGGGAAAGAGAGAGAGAAACGTCAATGATGAGAGAGAATCATTGATTGGCTGCCTCCTGCACACCCCCTACTGGGGATGAGCCTGCAACCCTCGCATGTGCCCTTGACTGGAATCGAACTCGGGACCCTTCAGGCCACAAGCCAATGCTCTATCTACTGCGCCAAATGGGCTAGGGTGAGAAGTAATTATTAAATGGTTTTTGAATGAAGCTCAAAATAAAGGATAAATAAACCATTATGTGAGACATATGTTCCTGAACATTTGTATATAAATCAACTCCATGGCTTTATTTGAGTAATAAGGAACATTTTATTTGTTGCCTTTCAATTATTTTTATTACTCAAAAAAGCTTCATTTTTCTTATTTAGCTTTTTGACTCTGTGCTTGTTCCCTCAACACGTTACAATGATTTCCTGTTCCTCAATAAGGAAAGCATGTCTGATCCTGTCACAGACACACTTAGCACACATGGATCCACCACAAGCTGTTAGACAACCTCCCTAGAACTTTAGGTCTCACAGTGCAAACTCCACGAAGCAGGCCTCGCCACAGGCCACATGCAGACTTTGGTGCTTTCCCAACCTTCTTGGTATAAAGGGGAACAGTTCTATCACCAGGGGTTTGGGACAGCCTATGTTCTGTTAGAGGCTGTATTGTTAGAGCCCGGCTGGTATGCCAAAACACTGGACCATTTGAAGGCTTGAAGACACCATCCCTGGAAGAGCTGGAATTTTTTAAACGATTTCATTTTTATTGACTTTAGAGAGAGAGAAGGGAGAGGAAGTAAGAGAGAAACATCGATTGGTTGCTTTCTGCATGCACCCTGACGGGGATCGAGCCTGCAACCTGGTATGTGCCCTGACTGGGAATCAAACTGGTGACCTCTTGTATGGGACAATGCTCAACCAATTGAGCCACACTGGCCAGGACTGGAACCTATTTTAAATAAGACTTTGCATCATTTGTCAATTAATCCATTTTTTAAAAATACAGAAGCTGCAGTCATGGTGTCGTTAAAATAGCATTAGGCTTAAACCTATTATCATTTAGTAACTGCATGACATTAGGTGAGCAGCACATGAAGCATGTACCTACTTAACTCAAAGGGTCACTGTGAGTGTTCCGGGATTTTACACGTGAAAGTGTACAGCCTATTATGTGCTAGAAACTTAGAAATATATACATACCTAATGATTTAAATTTTGATTTTTCAGTTTTAAGATTAGTACTCCTGGTGCTGCACTGTGAATGTATCCATCAAATATATTTACTAAGCACCTACTATGTGTCAGCCATGGCTGCTCTAGGGCTAGGAATCCAAAACACAGTGGTCCACCTACAGGCAAACTCTACGCCTTCATAAAACAAGCTAGTAGTGAAAACATCTCATAAACAAGCGAGCACATCACATCATCTTACAGACTGACATGATATCAATATATCACTTGTCATCAACACCAGAGGTTGGCAACTTAGGACGATGAATGCCATGGGAGATAACAGCGTACCACAATGGCAGAGGGCTTCCTTGATAACCTTTACCTTCCCCCATTTCCCCTTAGTGCAGGGGTGGGGAACCCTTTATCTGCCAAGGGCCATTTGGATATTTATAACATCACTCACGGGGCACACAAAATACCAACTTAAAAATTAGCCTGCTATTTTGGTCAAACATTTAATTAACTCACCCCTAAATGCCTTGGCAGGTACAAACCAAATGATTTCTCAGGCCTTACATGGCCTGAGGGCCAGATGTTCCCCACACCTGCCTTAGAAGATATTTCACCATTTCAATATTTTCTTTATTTTTATATTTTTAGTCAGTAAGTCTCAAGCAATCAATCCATGAAAGACGTTAATTAACAGCCAACTTGTTGGGTGGTGAACCTAAGACAGGTCAATCTCAAGAAACAAGAAAAATCTCACATAAATAATCTAACTTTACACTTAAAGGAACTAGAAAAAGAAGAAAAAAAGAAAGCCCAAATTGAGTAGCATGAAGGATAATAATAAAGACCGGAGGGGAAATAACTGAAATAGAGTCTAAAAAAATAATAAAAAGGTCAATAAAACTAAGGGCTGGTTCTTTGAAAAGATAAACAAGATTGACAAACCTTTAATCAGACTCATCCAGAAAAAAGAGAGAGGAACCAAATAAATAAAATCAGAAATGAAAGAGGAAAAGTAACAACGTACACCAAAGAAATACAAAGAATTGTAAGAAAATATTATGAACAACAATATGCCAACAAATTAGGCAATCTGGACAAAATGGATAAATTCCTAGAACCATAAAGTCTTCCATAACTGAATCAGGAAGAGTCAAGAGCATCTAAATAAACAGATTACAACTAGTAAAACTGAAGCAGCAATCAAAAAACACCCAACAGTCCTAGCCAGTCTGACTCAGGGCTTAGAGCATCGGCCCAGACTGAAGGATCTCAGGTTTGATTCTGGTGAAGGGCACGCAGGCTCGATCCTTGGCCCCTGATTGGGGCATGTGCAGGAGGCAACCAATTGATGTGTGTCTCGCACATTGGGGTTTCTCTCTCCTTCTCCCTACCACTCTCTCTAAAAATCAATGAAAAAAAAAAAATATCCTGGAGTGAGGATTAACAAAAAGAAAACAACAACAAAAAAATATCCAACAAACAAGAGTCCTAGACCAGCTGGCTTCACAGATGAATTTTACCAAACATTTGAAGAACTAACACCTATCTTTCTCAAACTATTCCAAAAAATTCAAGAGGAGGGGAGACTCCCAAGTTCATTTTACAAAACCAGATAAAGACACTACAAAGATAGAAAATTATAAGCTAATATCCTTCATGAACATAAATGCTAAAATTTTTAATTAAAGCAAACTGGATCCAGCAATACAGTGTAAAAGATTATACACTATGATCAAGTGAGATTTATTCCAGGATGCAAGGTTGGTACAATATACACAAACCAATTAATGTGACATACCATATAAACAAAATGAAGGATAAAACCACATGATCATTTCAAAAGGTGCAGGAAAAGCATTTGATAAAATCCAGCACCCATTCATGATAAAAACAAAACAAAACAAAACAAAACAAAACAAAACAAAACAACTCAGCAAAATAGAGAGGGAACATACTTCATCATAATGAAGGCCATATATGAAAAACCCACAGCCAATATCATACTCAATGGGCAAAAACTAAAAGCATTCCCTTTAAGATCAGGAACAAGACAGGGTTATCTGCTTTCACCACTCTTACTCAATATAGTACTGGAAGTCCTAGCCACAGCAATCAGATAAGAATAAATAAAAGGCATTCAAATGGAAAGGCAAAAGTAAAACTGTCATTATTTGCAAGTGACATGATACTGTATATAAAAAACCCTAAAGATTTCACCAAAAAACTACTAGGACTTGATTACATTTAATGAAGGATGTAAAAGACATATATTTGGAAAATTGCAAGATACTGAAGAAAGAAACTGAAGATACAGTAAGTGGAAACATATGCCATGTTCATGGGTAGGAAGAATTAACATAATTAAAATGTTCATAGATTCAACACCAAAGCAATATAGATTCAACACCAATTCCAATCAAGATACCAATGGCTATTCACAGAAATAGAACAAATATTCCAAAAATTTACATGAACCCCAAAAAAAGGCTCCAAATAGCAACAGTGACCTTGGGAAAGAAGAACGAAGTTGGAGGAATCACCCCACCTGATATCAAACTATACTACAGGGCCACAGTAATCAAAACAGCATGGTACTGGCATAAAAAGACATATTGATCAATGGAACAGAATAGAGAGCCCAGGAATAAATCCATGCCTTTATAGTCAATTAATATTTGACAAAGGAGGCAAAAACATACAATAAGGTAAAGGTAGTTTATTCAATAAATGGTGTTGGGAATACTGGCCAGATACGTACAAAAAAATGAAACTAGACCACCTTCTTACATCATACACAAGAATAAGCTCAAAATGGATTAAATATTAAATGTTAGAATCAAAACCAAACCAAAACATTTTTGCACAGGAAAGGAGACCATCAACAAAATGAAGACAACCCAATGAATGGGAGAACATATTTGCCAAAGATATATCTGAGAAGGGGTTAATATCCAAAATTTATAAAGAATTTATAAAATTCAACACCAAAAAACCCCCAAACAATCCAATTTAAAAATGAGCAAAGGACTTAAATGGACACTTCTCCAAAGAAGACATATAGATGGCCAATAGACATATGAAAAGATGCTCAATGTCACAAATCATCATCAGAGAAATGTAAACTAAAACCACAATGAGATGTCACCTCACACCTGTTAGAATGGCTATCAACAATAAATCAACAAACAACAAGTGCTGGGGAGGATGTGGAGAAAAGGGAACCTTGTTCGTGCACTGTTGGTTAGAATGCAGATTGGTGCAGCCACTGTGGAAAGCAGCATGGAGTTACCTCAAAAAAAAAAAAAAAAAAAAAAAAAAAAAAAAAAAAAAAAGGAAGTGCCTTATGACCTATGATTCCATTTCTGGGAATTTACCTGAAGGAACCCAAAATACTAATTCAAAAGAATATGTGCACCCCTGTGTTCACAGTGCAGCATTATTTCCAATAGCCAAAACATAGAAGCAGCCCAAGTGTCCATCAATAGATGAGTGGATAAAAAAGCTGTAGAGCCCTAACTGGTTTGGCTCAGTGGATAGAGCGCCGGCCTGCGGACTGAAAGGTCCCAGGTTCGATTCCGGCCAGGGGCATGTACCTTGGTTGCGGGCACATCCCCAGTAGGAGGTGTGCAGGAGGCAGCTGATCGATGTTTCACTCTCATCGATGTTTCTAACTCTCCCTCTCCCTTCCTCTCTGTAAAAAATCAATAAAATATATATTAAAAAAATAAAAAATAAAGGTATCTACAGCTTTTTTTTTTTTTTATGTTTTATTGATTTTTTACAGAGAGGGGATAGAGAGTTAGAAACATCGATGAGAGTGAAACATCGATCAGCTGCCTCCTGCACACCTCCTACTGGGGATGTGCCCGTAACCAAGGTACATGCCCCTGGCCGGAATCGAACCTGGGACCTTTCAGTCCGCAGGCCTGAATAAGACATAAAACATGAAAAAAAAAAAAAAAAGCTGTAGATACCTTTATTTTTTTTAATATATATTTTATTGATTTTTTACAGAGAGGAAGGGAGAGGGATAGAGAGTTAGAAACATCGATGACAGAGAAACATCGATCAGCTGCTTCCTGCACACCTCCTACTGGGGATGTGCCCGCAACCAAGGTACATGTCCTTGACCGGAATCGAACCTGGGACTTTCAGTCCGCAGGCCGGCCCTCTATCCACTGAGCCAAACTGGTTACGGCTGTAGATACCTTTATACAGTGGAATACTACTAGGCCATAAAAAGGAAATCTTACCTTTTGCAACAAAATGGATGTACCTTGAGAGCATTATGCTAAGTGAAATAAGCGAGTCAGAAAAAGGCAAATACCATATGATTTTACTCATTTGTGGAATCTAATGAACTAACAAGCAAAATAGTGACAGACTCACAGAGAGTAGGCTGACAGGTGGGAGTAGGGGGAGTAGAGGGAGTGGGGTGGAGGTACTGAGCCAAAAAGAAAAAAAAAAAAAAAGAGAAAAAACTCATGGATAGGAAAACAGTGTAGTGACTGCTGGGGGTGGGAGGGGGGTAGAGGGTCGGTGGGTAGGAGGAATGGGTGGAGGGAGGTGGAAGGAGGTAGAGGAGGGTAAAGGAGGGATAACTGGTGCTGGACAGACTTGATTTGGGATGGTAAACACAATACAGTGTACAGACTACATGTTGTAGAATTGTGCACCTGAAACCTGTATAATTTTGTTAACCAGTGTCACTCCAATAAATTCAATAAAAAGAAAAAGAAAAAAAGTAGAAAAATTCTTGTTGCACTGATAAAAAATTTAAGTATACATTTCTAAGGTGTTTTTATTTTTATTTTTTTAAATACATTTTTATTGATTTCAGAGAGGAGGGAGAGGGAGAGAGATGGAAACATCAATGAGAAAGAATCATTGACTGGCTGCCTCCTGCACGCCCCCCACCGGCACATGCCCTTGACCGGAATCGAACTTGGGACCTTTCAGTCCGCAGGCTGACGCTCTATCCACTGAGCCAAACCGGCTAGGGCTCTAAGATGTTTTTAAAGTTAGTAAATATATAATTCAGAAAACAGCCATTAATATAGAAATATTGACTTTCAATAATGTTCACTTATACTTGTATATGTAACTGGTTTTTAAGTTAATCTTTAAAATAACAATTGCTTAACTTCAATGTACAGACTTCTAGTACAAAGAAACAACTTAGAAAGTAGTTCCTTTTATTGTTCTTAATTTCTGTCAGTATACAGTATTTCTATTCAAACATCTCTCCATGTTTAAAAAAGTCAGTCAAGGAAACAATGTTACCTGAATGTAGAGTCTCTGTAGAAATGGCAAACCACATTTTTACTCTCCTTGACTTCTTGAAAAAAGTCTCTCTCACTAGGGATTTCTCTGTATTCCCCATGTCCTTTTGAAAGCCATTCCTGATTTGAAGAAAAAGGAAATATTACACATTTGAAATATCTTTTAGTACCAGCTTATAGGGTGTGTACAAATCAGCACAATACAGGTGAGGCGACAGTTTACACTTGTGAATGTGTGAAACAGTTTATTCTTGTATTATTTAATTATTGTATTATTTTACATAGGAACTATAAACTATTTTTGCCCCACCCTGTACTTTGTAATGTAGTTGATTTTATCCTGTAGAGAAAGGAATTCCTTTCAGTGACTTACTTTCCTATGTTTCTAGTGTCAATGCAAAAGTAGTGTACGTACTATCTCCACAGCACGGCTCATATTTATGACAATTACCTGCCTTGGTAACTTAGAATATAGGTTTTATTAGAACTTTGAAAATAAAATTTTAGACTCATGAGACTTAGCATGTGCAATCCATTTAATTTCTCTGCACTCAAACTACTAAAATCAGAGGCATTTGATTCAAATTACTAAAAAGCTTTCATAAATAATGCTCATGAGATAAAGCCAGCCTTTGGGGACAGGGGAAAAAAGAGGGGGGGAGGGTTACTGCAGCTCTGATGCTCAGGGGCCCTGCTTTCCCTCGACGACCAGCAGGGAGAGGCAGGAACCTCTCTATACTGGTGGCCAATGGGCAGTATCCTAGAGGAAAGAGTGGTCTACTCCGTGTCCAGAAACAACAGAGATCTCCTAAGTCATGTAATCCAACTTCCCAAACCAAGATGCCAACCCTCACCAGCACGCCTGGCACACCCTCCAGCCTCTGACCTTTCCTGTGACAAGAAGCTTCTCCCCACAACGGGCAGCCTGTTTCCTCGTCAGGCAGTTAGTTTTAATAAAGGGGAACTGGGCTCGCAGGCAGAAGGCCTGCGCCTGAATAACGTAACGGCTCTACTGCTTAACAGGCTATGAATTCTAATAACATGCCTGAGCCCCAATTTCCTCATGTGTAACAGGGCGATCATGGAGCATTTACCTCAGAGTAGTTGTGAAAATAAGGCAATCGACACGAAGATGAGTAAAACAGTGCCTGACACATGTGCTTAGAAAGCATCTGTATGTGTACTGGTGCTAATCTTTAGAAAGGTCTTCTCACACTGAAGTGCCTCTATCTCTAACTTCGGTCTGTGGATCCCAGCTTGAACCTACGATTACAGAGAAAAGTGCTAATCTTTTCTTTACATGTGGGCCCTTCACATATCACATCTCACCCATGTCCTCCCTCCTCTACACTGAATCTCCATTTCCTCTTGATTGTTTCTCACACGGAACAGTATCTAGACTCCCTCTTCTGGTTGTCCTCTGAACAGTCTAACTCCTCCATGCTCTTTTAAAACGTGGCAGAGGTCTGAATGCAGCCTCCAGAAGGTCCAACTAGAAAGAGGCAGGAACACCATCTCCTTTCCTCCTCTGCACTTAAGCTAAAGCAGCCCAGGTGCAGTATCCATTTCACAATGGCTTCCATTGAGCTGACACTCACAGGAGGCCCAGATACCTTTTCCTTATGTGACATTTCTTTGGTAAAGCTCCTATAAACAGTTTAACCTCTCAAATACAATTCCTTAAAATGATATGTGACATTTCATGATTCCTTTCTTTACTTGCTGCCGGGGTTCTTGTCCCAGCATCAAGAAGGGTTCAGGAATCTGGAAAAGGCTGTGGGTAGATGACATCGGAATCCAGAGATTAATAAAGAGTCTGGAGACGAGATATAATTTTGAAAGGCATTGGGGGTTAGAGGACCTTCAGCTAAAGGAACTGAAGACTCCCTCCTTGTCTAGGACCCTTGCTTTTATTAACACATTGCGTACCACATAGAAATCTCTAAGACATACGCCAGGCACCGCACGTTTCTGGGCAAACCGCACGTTACTTAAATCATCATAATGCACTTTAGGTGTTGTTTTTCAATGATTATAACATTTTTATTTACAAAAACAATTAAACAATTAAAGTTCCTAGTTCTTTTTTAATGTATGGTACTGCGTAAAACATTTTCCTCTATGAAGAGGGACCAAACAAAATTTATGTAAGTATCTAGATTCACTCCTTTTTCCATGGGTGTGAAAAACGAGAACACTCGTGAGCGTGAGCGGTCCTTAACAGATGGCGCGGAGAGAAAACTCCTGAGCAGTACGAAACGTGTTAACACAATCTGTCCTAAGGCAAGGTGGAGATAATACACTTCAAAGGTAAGGTTTCAAAGGGTACAGAAGCATCCTCAGAATGGGGGAATTAGCCTATGGCTGTTCAGGAGTTTGGCCAGCAGGAGGCAATAACATGAGGATTAAGATGCCCTTTAACTGTCTGGCAGCCACCATCAGTTTCCTATCCAGGTCTGGGGAAATGCCTTTAACCATTCCCAACAAGTGAATACATGTGTGACTCAACCCTGTTGAGTCCCCAAGTTTAATCAACCTTTTGATGAAACTCTTAAAATTATGACATGCTGGAATTGGTTCCCGGCAACTTGTCAATGACCTGTGCACTTAAAACAGTATTTTTATTAAAATAGAAAATAATGAACAAAATTTTTGGTGGGCTCACCCTATTTCTTACCTTGTCCTTCTGCTCTCTACCTACATCCTATGCCTCTAGCTGCCACAGTAGGGGGGTGCTTGGCTGACTGAGGAATATTGATTAACACAGGTCTATTAAGTATTTATGTCACTGTGTACACTGGTTTCCCCAATACCTTTGTGGATCAGAAAAATCAAAATTACTATACAATCTGCACTACTCTTTCAAAAAGAATGGCTATAAAAACCATTAAGGCTTCTTGCCTATTTCCTCAGAAAACATGTTCAAAAAATAAAAATAAAAAGGGATCTATTAAAATGCAGTAAAGCGCAGCCAGCATGGCTCAGTGGTTGAGTGTTGACCTATGAACCAGGAGGTCACGATTCAATTCCTGGTCAGGGCACACGCCTGGGTTGTGGGCTCGATCCCCAGTAGGGGGCGTGCAGGATGCAGCTGATCAGTGATTCTTTCTCATCACTGATGTTTCTATCTCTCTCCCTCCCTTCCTTCCTAAAATAAAAAAAAAAAAAAAATGCAGTAAAAGCTCTAAAATAAGACCCTCTGAGTTACTCCATAACAAATTCATTTTAAATTGATTTGTATGTTTTGTTTTTTTTTAAATATATTTTATTGATTCTTTACAGAGAGGAAGGGAGAGAGATAGAGAGTCAGAAACATCGATGAGAGAGAATTATCGATCTGCTGCCCCCTGCACATCCCCCACCGGGGACATGCCCGCAACCCAGGCACATGCCCCTGACCGGAATCGAACCCGGGACCTCTCAGTCCACAGGCCGACGCTCTATCCACTGAGCCAAACCGGTTTCGGCTGATTTGTATGTTAATAAAAAAAAAATCTAAAGGCTGCCTGCTTTAATTGGTTTTTAATTATAAATACTCAGCCTATTGTTTTTAAAACTGCTGGACATCTTCTTTTAAGATATCAAATATGTTCCTCACTGCAAATCAGGTAGATACAGAGTTCTACCCTCGTATGCCAACTTTTTTCTAGTTGAGCATTAGCAATGAGTAGTGTGTTTAACTCACAGCTAACTTATGACAGGCTGGCTTCACCACCTGAAAGGGAACCACTGCCTCCTGCAGCTGAAGTCTCTTCCCAGTCCACTTCAACCACATATATCTGAGCTCAGAAAATGACCCTGGGCACGCATTTCTTTTACTTGACTGTAGACTATCACACTGGGCAGGCTAATTTTGAATGTGTCTTTAAAACTAATTTTTATCCAGCCAAATTTTTAATAGTGATAGGTAATTTGAGGTTAAAAAAAAAAAAAGATAAAGGAAAAAGAAAACACCTTAACAATGAGGACCTGTAATGTAACTACTGGCACATGTGTATATCTGCTAGGCGCACACTGTTAAAGTAATTTCAGAAAGCAGAGCAGGGAGGTTACTTGTTTCTGCTGTTGAGTTTTCTTTAGTGCCTTAAGTCTCTTTTCTTTGAGGAGTTCTAGTTCATCCTCGTCCATCTGATCCATTTTCTGAATTTCAGCATCCAAACGCTCTTCTACTAGTTTGGTGGTCTGAAGCAACTGATTTTCCAGGACTTTTGAAAACATGTCGACAGATGTATGAGCTTCCATTCTTTACAGTTCAGCCTTGCTGCTGGGGAGAAGGTTTACAAGGTTAGAAAAAAAGATGCAAATAAGTAAAGTTTTCTTTCTTATTTTAAAAAAATTCCAGCAAGTGCATAATTTATAGTTTACAAAGTGTTCTGCTGACAATCAAGCACTTCATGTTAGGCTTTTCAATAGATTATAGTCACAGCACTCAAAAACGATTTAGAGCAAAGTTTAGGTGCTCCTGAGTTAGTTTTTGTTTTATTATATGAAAGCAAAGATAAGTCTTTAAGAACATAACCACAGACCAGAGAAAAATGAGTAGTTAGGAGTTATAGTAGTTGGAACTATAGCTAGTGATATATATTGACAATCATTATTCTTTACCAAAGAAAGAGAAGCAAAATAGAAATGACTAAACTGTTGTAAGGTTGTACATATACACAGATACCAAACTTTGCTTCAACACAGAGCAGAGTTGAGCAAAAGACACATTTTCATGGTCTCTGCCTAAATGACTTTCTTTTCTTTAACTCCTAAGAAAGGCAATTACAATTTATGTAAAGAATGATGCCTGGTGTTCCCTAAGCTTTGGTTTCCATTCCTTTTCTCCCATTACCTAACAAAATCTATGAGGCCACAAGATTGATATTGACTTATTGACACTCAGTGTTCTTAGCTTTGATGTAAAACAATGTAATAGTCTATTTTTGACTTTTCCATCACTCTTCTATGTAAGATAGGAGTTTGTAAACATATTCTAATTCAGATTACAAAGGAAGATCTCAATTACATTGGTTTTAAAGAAATGTAGTCCTGCCCTGGCCCAACAGCTCAAATGGTTAGAGTATCATCCCCATATGACAAGGTTGCAGGTTCAAACTCCTGATCAGGGCACATACAAGAAGTAATCAATGAACGCTTAAGTAAGTGGAACAATAAATCAATGATTCTGTCTTTCTAAAAAAAAAAAGATAAAAAATTCTTTCAAAAGAAATGTATTATTTTCCACCAGCAACAATCAGATGGCGATTTTTATGTGTACACCTGGATGACTACAGAAATATAATTTATATATTTTGCCTATCAAAGCAGGAGGCTGTTGCATCTCAACTACTTACCTGCATCTGCAAATACTAACGGAGCACTTTCAAAAATCTGAGGGAGCCCTGGCCAGTGTTTCTAAGTAGTTAGATCTTCAGCCTGTGCCCTGAAGGGTCTTAGGTTTGATTCCTGGTAAAGGGCACTACAGGGTAGTAGGTTCGATCCCCGTTCAGGAGGCAAGCAATCGATGTTTCTCTTTCTCTTTCCTCCCTCTTCCCTCCCTTCTGCTCTCTCAAAAATTCACTGGAAAAAATATCTTCAGGTGAGGATTAACAAAAAAATCTGAATAAACTGTGATCTCATCCACCAGCTTCTGTGGAAACGAAGATAGTCTTCCTGAAAACCTCACTTTTGATTCCTTTTTCTCCAAAGAAAAAGCAGCTGAAATGCACATTTCACTGCATCTTTGTATCTCTACAGCTAGCAATGTCAGGGGCACAGTAGGTGCTCAAAAAATATTTAACTTGGGCCCTGGTGTGGCTCAATGGATAGAGCACCGGCCTGCGGACTGAAGGCTCCTCCCCGGCCTGGGCCCTGGTCAGGGGCACGTGCAGGAGGCAACCAATCGATGTCTCCCTCACATTAATGTTTCTCTCTCTCTCCCTCTCTCTTCCACTCTCGCTAAAAATCAATGGGAAAAAAAATTAACTTTGAATGAACAAACTGTTAGTTCCTCAAGTGCTATAAAATTTTAAAGGAGCTGTATTTTATATGTAGTAAAAGAATTTTATGCCGAAACCGGTTTGGCTCAGTGGATAGAGCGTCGGCCTGTGGACTGAAGGGTCCCAAGTTCGATTCCAGTCAAGGGCATGTACCTTGGTTGCGGGCACCACCCCAGTAGGGAGTGTGCAGGAGGCAGCTGATCGATGTTTCTCTCTCATCGATGTTTCTAACTATCCCTCTCCCTTCCTCTCTGTAAAAAATCAACTATATATATATATAAAAGAATTTTACACTCCCTACCTTCCAAGAAAAATGTCAGCGAGACTGTGACTTTCCAGGGGCTAGGTGAGGCAGAAAACTGAATACTAAAGCCTGACTTGCTTGTCAGAACCAAGCAAGTTCTTACCAGGGGCAGATAGAATTGATACCTGACACAATGGGTCAGAGGCTGCCTGCCACTACTTGAGCCAAATTAAGCAGAGACAGGGTTGAATCATCAATGAGCGTTTATTCCAATAATGCTGGCAGTTTGGGAAGAGCAGTCGGTCACCTGGAAATTCTGCTCTGACCCCCGTCACCAGTGGGCTGATTTTATTAGGATCAGGAAAAGAAAACAGCTGTAGCTGCGAGCTGCAAGTGTAACAGGGCAAGGGAGGGTGTGGTCTGCAGTCCGGCCTTCAGGAGCTCAAAGTCTGATAACAAGGCGCTAATCTTCTTTGTTTTTTTAAAGCTTTATTTATTTATTTATAGTCAATCCTCACCTGAGGATATTTTCCCATTGATTTTTTGGGGGGAGAGTGGAAGGGAGAGGAAGAGACAGAAACATCGAAGCGAGACACATGGATTGGTTGCCTCCTGCACGAACCCCGACCAGGGGCGGGGAACCTGCAACCAAGGTATGTGCCCTTGACTGGAATCGAACCCGGGACCTTTCAATCCACAGACCAACGTTCTATCCACTGAGCCAACCGCCTAAGGCGGCTAGTCCTCTTGTGAGGCTACAAGTAGTTCAGCCCATTCCCGGGACTGGAGAATGGTCAGCCGTCCCGAAGCCAACTCCCGGAGGGGGTCAGGGTCCGAGTACCGCAACCAAATCGAAGAGTGTCCTGTCCTTGGTCTGTTTTTAAAATGTGTTTTTTTTACAGCCCTGTTGTTGTCTTTTTGCAACACATCCTATAGTTTCCCGGAGTCTGTAAGAAAACCTCCTATCTATAGTTAGTAAGGTGAGTAATTATTAAACAACTGTGGCTCTATTCTTATTAAGTGCCCTTCCCCCTTTCAGGATGAATTCAGAATTTAATGCTGCGATAATCTGGAGCGGAAGTGATTGACGAGAGCTGCGGGGGAGCGGGAGAGGGAGGGGCAGGTGATGGTGTTCACCGCATTGGAAGGGGTAAGGCCAGGTTTAGCAATCCTGTTAACTCTCTATTCTTTAAGCCACAAGCCGCGGATTCTTCCATTTTTCAGCTCCACTGGGACGGTGGGAAAGGGCTTGTTCTCCAATTACCTTCCCACTTCCTGGATCCGCCTACGTGCGCCCTCCCAACCAACCCAGAGGCCTCCTCCTCAACCGAGAACAGGACCTGCCCAAGGAATCGTCCCCAAGGTATCCTGCCACTCCCCGAGCCGCCTGGGAACAGACGAGGGCGGAGTTCAGCTGGCCCTCGCCTTCAATGCCTCCCGAGGCGCAGGCTCCAAACGGTCACAACAGCACTGACACCGGCACCGGGGCCGGGGCCGCGCCCCTCCCCCGCCTGGAAGGATGCTGAGCGGCGGCGTCTCCGTGAGCACTGGGCCGCGGCGGCCGTTTTCCCCACACCACCCCTGCCTCACCTGAGCTCTCGGTGATCCCTGAGAAGGGACGGACCAGCGGCTCCAGAAGCACAGTCCACCCTGGCTTCAGCTTCGCAGCAGCTGCTAATGGCTGCGAACCAGCCGTCACTTCCGCCTCTAGATTGGCTGAGGCGCGCTTACGCTTTACAGCCTGCGACGCCGGAGGAAGTGACGGGGGAGGAAGGCGGGCGAGAGGCTGGAGCTGACGTGTGGCCCCGTTTCCGGCCCGGGGTTTAAACAGCTCAGAGGGCGCGGGAGCAAAGTATGCTGGGAGTGGTAGTTTTTTAGTGCTCAGCTGGAGTTGTCTGTAGGCTCTGGACCTCAGGATACATGTTATGTCAGAAATCAGATAGCCACACTCTTGCTCAAGAGTGACACTCCAACTTCGTTTCCATCCTGTCTATGGAACATTAAAAAAGTTGAATTGTAACATACAGCATGATTAGCTTGTATGTAGTTAACACTCGTAATGTCACCGACCAGATCCAGTTATAGCACATTTTCACCACCTTCCTAGATTCCCTCGTGACTTCCCTAACACAAATTTTTAGAACTTGTTTTAGTAAACGACCTATTTGGGGAACTTAATGGGTGTGTCCTTTATTTTTATAGTGATTGTACGTACTTCCTAATTCATGGAGTCACTGAGAAGCTCAATTTTGTCCTGGATTTATTTCCCTTGGGAACAACCAGAGCGCTTATCTTTGCTTCATTGTGGTTCTTTACTGATTTTCCAACAGCTGAGACTACAAAGGTGTAAAGGTGTAAAGGTTGAAAGGTGGAACGGAAGCCCAGCTCAATTAAGTTCGGCTTCTGACCAGGCTCCAGTTCTCCAAGTATGCGTCCCTCGAAGGGAGGGGCCGACTTGGGGAATTTTCAGCCTCATTGTCAGCCTTTGGGTTCTAGAACCTGGAAATCGCGCGGGCGTCGATGCGCGGCGGACGCTTGCGGGAAGGGGGCGCTCCGCTCCGGCCTGGCGGGCGGGCGCAGTGGAGACGCTCTACCCGAAGGGCAGCTCTCGTTGAGCCACGCCCTGCGTCCGCACGCCGAGGCGGCGGGAAGATGCGCTTGCGCACTGCGAGCCCTCACCATATGTGCCCTGTCCCAGTGCGCGGGTCCGTGCGGAGCCGGGTGCGAGAGGCGGCAGCGCGGGGCGGACGGAGCTGAGCGGAGCCCGAAGTCGGCCGGGGGACAGTGGGTCTGTGAGAGAGCGAAGAGCGGGCTTGGGGCCGCGAGCGCCGCTGTCAGGCGATGGGGAAGAAGCAGAAAAACAAGAGCGAAGACAGGTAAGTCAGTGTCTGGGTCCGCTCGGCAGCGGCCGGCGCGGCTCAGGGGGTCGTGCGGGTCCCGCCGGGTCGGGGTGGACCAGGGTTGAGGCTCGAGGCCGGCCTCGCAGGGCACCGGGCCCGGGCCCTGAGTGGGCGCCGCGGGCCCGAGACCCCGGTTCCGGGCAGGCGCGGAGGGCCTCGGCGGCTGGCGGGCTCTCCGAGCCAGACTCAGTCCCACTTCTGCCCCTCGCCCGGCCAGGAAAGGAGGGGCCTCTGGCCTGAGAAGCGGGGCAGTGGTTTCGGGGCTCCCGGCGTGGTCCGGGTGGTCGGCGTTTTGGGGGCGCCGCTCGAGGCGAGGCTCAGGAGGAGTTCTGTGCGCCTTTGTACCTGCGAGCACTGGGGGGCGAAGGGAGCTCGAAGCAGCTGTGCCCGTAGCCGGTGTTCCCACTTGGGAGCCTCAGGTGCGTTGGGGGCGCTTTGCACTCACCTCCCCCTTGAGTTCATCTAATTTGGTGGGTACAGTTCTCGATTATTTCATGGCTGGTGGTCCGGACTCCATGCTTTTCGCTTTCCTTCTTCCGGCCAGTCTTTCGATGGTTTCTTTGCTCTCTAGCACCTCCCCCAAGAAAGGAGGCGGAGAGGAAACCGACCAACCAGGGTCGCTCCTTTCTCACCACTTAAAAGGCTTTGGGGGGAGGGAGGGAGCACCCCGAGATTTCGGTCACTTTTCTGTGTCACATTCGGTTGAGTCTTTTGTCGTCGGAAGAGTTTGCTGCCTGGGAGGGAACAGCATCTGTTACTTTCCGCCTTTGTATACCACTCACCAAACTTAGTTCAAATACGGGGGGAGGCGGGAGGGGAGTGAGGTAACTTAAAACAAAAACAACCCGTGATAGTTCATCTTTCTGACTCAAAACGGACGTGTGGTGTTGAAGTTAAAATAAGATCACTAACTATAAGTAGTAGGAATTCTAGATCGTTTCCTCACCTAGTACTCATCTAGTTGATGAGTGGAATTAAAAGATAACCAGGGTGAGGCTTGTTTTTCACTTACAGGTCCACTGGAGGAAGTTAATTGGTTTGAAAAATAGGACCTAATTATTAATCAAACAGGATAAGTACCAAAAAAAAGGTAGAATTCTGGGTGATTTCGTGGGACAAAATTTCCCTGCCTTTGACAGGATGTTCTGATGCGTGGGATACTTTTTTCTTTGAACTGTGTACACAAAATAGGTAAGTTTAAAAAGCTTCGAGTACCAATTACCCAGCTTCACCCATTGTTATCACATCGTCAATCCTGTTTCATCCACCTGTTGGATATTTTATTTTTTAAAATATATTCTTATTTCAGAGAGGAAGGGAGAGAGAGGTAGAAACATCGAGAGAATCATCCGTTGGCTGCCTCCTGCACACCCCATGCTGGGGATCGATCCCCGCAACCAGGTCATGTGCCCTGACCTGGAAGCAAATTGCGACCTGGTTCATCGGTGAACTCTCAACCACTGAGCCAGACTGCCAGGCCTGCCTTTTTGGAGATATGTGTATGTATATATATATATATATATATATACACATATATATATATATATGTATATATATATATACACACACATATGTATATATATATACACACACACACACATATATATGTGTGTGTGTGTATGTATGTAAATATAAATAATTAAAATATATTTTGATTTGAGGGAGAGGGAGAGTGAGAAACATCAGTGATAAGAGAATCCTCGATGGCTGCCTCCTGCACGCCCCCCACAGGGGATCCAGACCGCAATCCGGGCATGTGCCCTTAACCCCAGTCCAACCTGGGACCTTTCAGTCCGCAGATCCACGCTCTATTCTTTGAGCCAAACCCGGCTAGGGCCCTTGTTGGATATTTTAGAGCAAACCTTAGAATCCGTTCATGAGTAAATTCTTCAGGTGTATTTGAAAGATAATACTTGAGGGGAGAAACCTGTAGAAACAGAACAAAACACAACTGCACTGCCGCCGTCAAGCCTAAGGAGTATTTACAGTGTTTTCTTAAATATTGTCAAGTGTGCAGCCAACTTTCTAATTTCACTGATTCTCTTAATTAAAAAGATTTTTTTTAACAATTGGTTTGGTTCACGATTACGGAAGTCTGTTATTTAGGTTTAAAAGTACATGTATATGTTGTTATTTTACTTACAGTTTTTATCTTCCAGACTCACAATAGAAAAAATATTCAGAGGGGAGAATTTTATTGTCTGTATTTTTGGAGGAAATTGTGTCTCATTGATTCATAAAGATTTTCACGGATTATGTGAAGTTTCAATTGCAAACACTGGAGCCTGTTAAAAGATTGGTTTGGAAGTGTAGAAGGAATGCTCCTGTTGTTTGGGGAGTATTTTTTTTTTAATATATTTTATTGATTTTTTACAGAGAGGAATAGAGAGTTAGAAACATCAGTGAGAGAGAAACATCGATCAGCTGCCTCCTGCACACCCCCCACTGGGGATGTGCCTGCAACCAAGGTACATGCTCTTGACCGGAATCAAACCTGGGACCCTTCAGTCCACAGGCTGATGCTCTGTCCACTGAGCCAAACTGGTTAGGGCAAGTATTTTTGTTTTGTTTTGTTTTTATCCCAGCTCAGACTAATCTGTAGTCTTTATTTTTTGGCTCACCTTGAAATGAAAGTGGTGGCAATGTAATTGAAAAGGTTTTCTCACCTTATTTTTCCTCCATGGATTTCTTTGCTTGATGCTGTTCAAATTGTAGGTAAAAATTCCTAGGGTTTTGCAGAGGGTCCCCCTTGACCAGAATTGCCGGGCCTTTTTACTTGGTGTTCCACATTAGATATTTTGGAGTGGGAGAGGGAAGTTTCACTACTTGGTTAGTTTACTTTGACCTTTTGTATATTTAAAAGGTACAGGCATACCTAGTTTTATTTTGCATTGCATATGCTATTGCGTTTTCTTTTCCTTTCTTTCTTTCTTTTTTTTCAAATTAAAGTCAAGATCCTCCAGCAAAAAGATTATGATTTGCTTAGTTGATGGTTAGTATATTTAGATATTACCTGGTTTTACTTTCTTGTATAAAGATCTCCACTTTTAAAGATTTTACATTCATCCCACCTCTTCCCTAACCAAGCTCTCCTAAGTAGAGCATGTTTCTGGCCAAGTAGAATTGGGTGAGAAATGAGCAGCTGTTTATTAGTTATCAAGATAAGGCACTGAGCTACTTTTCAGTTCTTGGAAAGAGCATAAATTACTTGACTGTTTCAATTCTTACAGTGTTATATTTAATCCCTGTTTTAACTTTTTAGCCACTCAGTGTTCATTTAAAATTAGGTTTTATTTCATTTGAGTATCTAATTTGTTATACCAATGACTAAACTTTTTTTAAAGACTAAGTTTTAGAATTTTGTTCCAGCTTGTGTAATTCTGAGAATGAGGCGTTGATATAGGGTATTCAGCAAGTGATCCTGACTTTTTTTCATTTGGGAAAACTCTTGATGAGACAAGGGATAGTATTTAACATCTACAGTTTATACAGAATATAAGGCTAATATTTTCATTTCTTCCTATGACCTTCCCAGTCATCAGTTTACATAATGGGACCTTATCTTATGGAAACTTGCATTCTCAAGACACGTCCTACTGTTTTCATTTACACAGTATGGTGAATGTTTCTTACT
Organism: Myotis myotis; assembly: GCF_014108235.1. Taxonomy (NCBI): domain Eukaryota; kingdom Metazoa; phylum Chordata; class Mammalia; order Chiroptera; family Vespertilionidae; genus Myotis; species Myotis myotis. The sequence goes on from NW_023416336.1 coordinate 155,907, forward strand.
AATGTGTGCAGAGAAAAGGACCTGGATTATCTGCTTTTTCACAATTAACATTCAATTCTTCATTCTGGTATCCCTCCTTTTGTTGGATCCCCCAAATCTGGCAGTTATATTTTTCAAGTTATAAGGAATATGGTATCTCATTATAACTAGTGGGATTAATACCATATATCTTCCCCCCCTCCCCAAACACACACACACACCTCCCCAAAGAGAATATAGAGGGAAGGAAGATACTGTTTTACCTATCACACAGTCATTTATTGTGGAGGTGGAGATGTCATTCAGGAACTAGAGTTTCATGAGTCAGTAGAATTCTGGGGTATCTATCTGCATACTTTAGATCAGAAAAAAAAGATGCTTAATCTGAGAGTTCTCTTAGCTTGTTCCGACACTGATATTTTAGGAAATTGGTGTGTTGCAGGAGGGAAAGAATTTCTAGTTTTCCATAAATGAATAAGAAGGCAGATGAACTTTTCTTGTTGTCTTATTCTGTATTGTGATCTCTATTGAGATCTGGAGCTGATGCAACCCCTTTTATTTTTAGTCCTCACCTGAGGATATGTTTTTATTGATTTTTAGAGAAAGAGCAAAGGGGGAGGGGAGAGGGAGAAACATCGATGTGAAAGAGGAAAATCAATTGGTTGCCTGCTGTACATGTCCTGACCACTGATCGAACCTGCAATCTAGGTATGTGCCCTGGCTGGGGAATTGAACCTGAAACTTTTTGGTGTATAGGACTACGCTCCAACCAACCAACTGAGCCTGGCCAGGGCTCATGTAGTTACTTTTATTTTTTTAAAATATATTTTATTGGTTTTTTTTACAGAGAGAAAGGGAGAGGAATAGAGAGTTAGAAACATTGATGAGAGAGAAACATCAATTCAGCTGCCTCCTGCACACTCCCTACTGAGGATATGCCCGCAACCAAGGTACATGCCCTTGGCTGGAATCGAACCAGGGACCCTTCAGTCCGCAGGCTGACGCTCTATCCACTGAGCCAAACCGGTTAGGGCTGTGATGGTTGATTTTAATTGGGAGTTGATTATTTGGTACATTTGACACCTTTATGTTATTGAATCATCCCATTCAAGAAATGTATTGAGTGTCTATTAAAGTGCCATATACAGTGATCAACAAATAATAATATGACATGCTTCTGTATTTGGTTAATGTAATTGTAATGTCAGTAATTGTGGAGAGCAGCTACAGCGTTCAGACAGGATCAAGCCTCAGACTGACTTGTGGCAAAGCCACATACAAGTCCCAACTTGGAGGGCAAAGCCCTCCCAGCACAATTATAGCCAAAAGGCTATGGTTGTAAGCTTGACCTTATAGTCTGACCCTGCAGTCCTAGGTAGCTAAGGGATGTGGGCTGCAGGAGGTGCAGCAAGTGCTGCTTAATCAAAGTTTGATAGAGCAGAGAATGGCAACAACAGGAAAGAAGCAGATTTGAAACTCGCCAGAACATCGTAAACATCTTGCCCTTGTTTTGCTTTGTGTGATCTGACTATAAAGTAAAGCTTGGGCTTACAGGTTGTGTCACTGTTTCCTCATCCAGACGCAGTGATCCACCTGGCCCCAACTGTATTCTCTTGTCTGTTTTCTTTAATCCTTCACTGCCCCTCCTCAGGTTCACCACTGGCCATGCTGGACGTGGTTGAAGTAATATTTTATTACCAGGGGCCCAGTGCACGAATTCGTGCACCTTGAAAGGAACTGTGGGCCACGAGGCTACAGTGGGCACAGGAGTGGGTCTCGGCTGATCCTCCATGCCCTGGCCCGGCTCCTCCCACCACAGCTCTTGGTCTCCTGTCTGCTGGTGCTGGCCCTGATTGTTCGGCGCCATCACTGGATGTGAGTGGCGGCTGCTGCCCCAATCGCCCCTCAGAAGCAGGGGGAGGTGGAGAAGCCCTGAGGGGCGATCGGGGCTGGCACCAGGTGCTGGCAGTGGGTGCGAGTGCCAGGCAGGACCGTGGTGCGTGGGAGCAAAGAATTTTCAGTAACCACCAGAGGCTCCCCCCAATGAAAGCGATTGGTGCCCCACCTTGGTCTGGCGCCCCCGCTCACCTGCTCTACCATCCCGCTGCGTCTGACGTCCACCATGTTCTGCACACGCCCCCTGGTAGTCATCACACGTCATAGTGACCAGTTCGGTGTTCCACCATTTGGTCTATTTGCATATTAGGGCTTTATATATATTTTATAATTTTCTTCACTTGAGTCTTTAGAATATTTCTTTCTTTGCTTATTTCTAGGTATCTTACAGTTTTCATTGCTGTTAATGTAATACTTTTTCTTTCTTTTTTTCTGATAAATAGGAAAACTTTTCCAGGATGGTTGGTTGTCTTGTGTGTCACCAATTTATTGTACTCTTATTAGGAGTAGCTGTATAAAGGATGAGGACTATGTTGTGATTAGATTATTAGTTTGTCCTAATATGTGAATAGTAAAGGGGGAGAGCATGGAGAAAAAGATACAGCAGCATTCAAATGTTTTAATTAGTGACACACAAATGACTGCTTTTTTACCTTCCTTTCTTTCTATTTTATGCCTTGTAACAAATATGTATTGTCGAGAACGTTTAGTGCAAAAGGTATTTTGAAACCTGTATTAAACAGTACTGAAATAATCACAGTGTACTATTTGCCCCAGCAGTAACTACAACATTTACATAATGAAACACTTAATGTAGAACCAAAACCATGCTGTAACTATTTTGAAAGTGTGGGAGGAAGGAAAAGGAATAAAGATCTAAGAAATACCATGTTACATTTCAACCAACAATGTATTAGAGTTATAATTTCTCTACATCCTCATTAACACTTATCAACTGACTTTTCGATTACTGTGTAGTAGCCATTCCCATGAGTGTGAAGTGGTATCATACTATGATTTTGGTTTGTCATTCCATGATGGTTTAAAATGTTAAATGTTGTGCTTATTGGATATTTGCATATCTTGTTTGGAGAACTGTCTATTCAAAGCCTTTGCCCATTTTAAAATTATTTAGGAATAAGAATTTTTTATATATTCTACATACCAACCCTTTATCCAGGTATGATTTGCAAATATTTTCTATCATTCTGTGAGTTGCCTTTCTTTTCTCCCATTGTTCCACTTTCTTGGTGATATCCTTTGTAGCAAAAAGGTTCTAGTTTTGATGAAGTCTGATTCATCTATGTTTTCTTTGGTTTTTTATGTTTTTGGTGTCAGATCTAAGAAACCATCACTAGATCCAAGGTCGTGAAGATTTACTAGGTTTTCTTCTAGTAGTTTTATAGTGTTAAACTTTGAGCCATTTTAAGTTAACTTTTGTATATCATGTAACATGGGGGGTCCAACTTTATTCTTTGCATGTAGATATCCAGTTGTCCTGACACCATTTGTTAAAAAGACTTTAATTCTTTGTTGAAATCAGTTCACCATGTGTGTAGGTGTTTATTTATAGATTCTCAATTCTGTCCCATTGATCTGTATGTCTATCCTTAAAGCAGCACTTCTCTGTCTTGATTACTATAGCTTTGTATTAAGTTTTGAAATTGGGAGTGTGAGTTCTCTAACCTTGTTCTTTTTGAGACTGTGTTGGCTAGTCTGGATTTCTTGCATTTCCATAGAGATATTAGGATCAGCTTCTAAATTTCTGCAAAAAAGGGGAGGTGGGAGTAGGTAGAATTTGGATTAGGATCACATTTCACCTGTAGATCAGCGATTTTGAACTTTTTTTTCATCTCATGGCCTACATAAACTAATTATTAAAATTCTATAGCACTCCAAAAATATGTTTTTTGCTGATCTGACAAAAAAAAGATGTAATTTTGATTCATTTACAATGGACAGCTATTGTGTTGGCTGTTACCATTTTTTCATTTGACAATCTTAGGGAAAAGAGGTCAGTGCCCTGACTAAATAGTCAGATATTGCATGTTTCAAAAATTCTTGCAGCACATTGTTTGAAAATTGCTGCTATAGATCAATTTTGGGAGTATTGCCAATATTTTGCCTTCTGATCTGTAAACATGGGATGTCTTTCCACTTATTTAGGTCTTAGGTGTTTTTCAATAACATTTTGTAGTTTTCAGAGTAGATTTGCAACTCTTTTCAAAAACTATTCCTGAGCATTTCTTTTTTATGCTATTGTAAATGGAATTCTTTTCTTAATTTCATTTTCAGATTGTTCATTGCTAGTGCATAGTTTAAATACAGTTGATTTTTGTACAGTGATCTATACTGAAATCTTAATGAATTCACTTATTAGCTGTAATAATCTTTTTATCCTTAGGATTTTATGGTCAGGTCTTAGGCAAGTTCAAATGGTTTCGTCCTTTTCTACTCTAAATGCTTTTTCTTTGCTTTGCCTGAAGTTCTGGCTAAATCTTGCAGTACAATGTTGAATAGAAATGGGGAGAGTGGACATTTTTGTCTTGTTTCTGATCTTAGGGGAAACTTTGTTTTCCCCCATTAAGTATAATGTTAGCTGTGCTTTCCCTAGAGACCCTTTTTTAGGTTGAGGAAAGTTTGCTTTCTATTCCTAGTTGGTTGACTCCTTTTACCAGGAAAGGGTGTTGGATTTTGGTTAAACACTATTTTTTCATTTATTACGATAACCATGTGTTTTTTGTCTTATTTACTAGAGGCCCAGTGCTCAAAATTCATGCACAGGGGCGGCGGGGGGGTGGTGGTGGTGGTGGTGGTGGTGGTGATGGTGTGGGTTCAGCCTGGCCTGTGTGCTCTCGTAATCTGGGACTCCTTGGGTAAGGTCCCTAGGCCTGGCTGGCGATCAGGGCCTAGCCCTGTAGGGCCACCACTGCCACTGCTTGCCATCTGTGTGGTGCTGCCCCTTCCCCCCTGCCCCCGCCACTGGTCGCCTCCCTCTGCGGGTGACTGGCGTGGGGTGCGATAGCTTGGCTGACCTAGGCCTCCCTCTGCAGAGTGATTGCTGGCCTGCTCACACACCGCCACAGCATCGCTGGCTAGTGACCTGGGCCTCCCTCTGTTGGGCGATCACAGGGCCCCAAATCGATCACCCCGCAGAGGGAGGCCCCGCCCACCCACCTCAGTGCTGCCAGCTAGGTGGCCTGGGCCCCCCTCTGTGGCCGCCGGCAGGAGGCAGCTGATGAATCTTTCTCTGTCATCGATGTATCTCTCTCTCTCTCCCTTCTTTCTCTAAAATCAATAAAAACATTTTTCTAAAACGTTCCTCTGTAGGTGAATGTGCTAGATTATTTTGTTCTCGAGTAACATTTAGATCTTCTTTGTTTTCATTTAAGTGCCAAGGATGACATTGATCTTGATGCCTTGGCTGCAGAAATAGAAGGAGCTGGTGCTGCTAAGGAGCAGGAGCCTCAAAAGTCCAAGGGGAAGAAGAAAAAAGAAAAAAAAAGGCAAGACTTTGAGTAAGTATATTTCAAATATATTTCCTTTTTACTGGCTTTGGTACAAGATTCACTTATTAAGCTGATTCCTTGCCTTAAATATATTTTCATCTTTTCTAGTGAAGATGATATCCTGAAAGAACTGGAAGAATTGTCTTGGGAGGCTCAAGGCATCAAAGCTGACAGAGAAACCGCGGCAACAAAGGTGAATGGTTGTTAGCCAGCCTTGCTTCCTAGTGCCTGTTTTTAGGGAGCTGCTTTTGCAAACGGATAAAATTTTCTATAAATTCTGATGCCAACAGGGGAAAAGCAAGTTTTAGGAAAGAAATAATGTCTTTTAAAACCTTTTACAGATAGAAAGATGCTTTTCTTGGAATCTAAAGGTATTTTGGGATATGTTGCCTGTTTATAAAATTGATATATTTGGAGATAGAACATTTCCTATCTCCACCTTCAATTTCTTAAATATTGTTTCTTTTTCATCATTTGAATTTGGAGAGGCCTCAGAACAGTGGGAAAGTGATAGGTATTTCTTCTTATTTCAATACCCCCCCTTAAACTTTGTGTGCCATTTGAAGAAGCTAGTAAATGTGGATTGTGATTAGTACTGGCTTTAGAGCACCTGGATTCTGACATTCACTGTCAGTGTGAGATGTGCCTGACACCTAGGCTAGCTTTTGTTACTTAGTTGAGGTTTATATCCTTATAAAAAAAAACTTTTGAAAATATTTTGAGAATTTTTTGATGTGTTTTTAATGAAGTATGTGACTGAGGAGTTTCAATTATTTATTTTAAAACAAAATATAACGCTGTTAATATTTCTAACAATGGAAATTTTCTAGCCAACAGAAAATAATGAAGAAGAATCCTTCTCAAAACAAGATAAAAAAAAGAAAGGACAGAAAGGCAAAAAACAAAATTTTGATGAGAATGATAGTGATGAATTGGAAGATAAGGATTCAAAATCAAAAAAGACAGCAAAACCAAAAGTGGAAATGTACTCTGGGAGTGATGATGATGATGATGATGATTTAAAAAAACTTTCTAAAAAAGCTAAAGGGAAAACTCAAAAATCAAATAAGAAGTGGGATGGGTCAGAAGAGGATGAGGATAACAGTAAGAGAATTAAAGAGCGTTCCAGAGTAAATTCTTCCGGGGAAAGTGGTGATGATTCAGATGAATTTTTGCAGTCTAGAAAAGGACAGAAAAAAAATCAAAAAAATAAGCCAGGTCCTACTGTAGAGAGTGGGAATGAAGATGAAGACTCCTTCAAAATTAAGACAGTGGCCCAAAAGAAGGCAGAAAAGAAAGAGCGCGAGAGAAAAAAGCGAGATGAAGAAAAGGCAAAACTGCGGAAGCTGAAAGAAAAAGAAGAGTTAGAAACTGGTAAAAAGGATCAGAGTAAACAAAAAGAACCTCAAAAGAAATCTGAAGAGGAAAGTGTAAAATCCAAGGTGACTCTTGATACTGGAACAGCCCCTGCCTCTGATGAGAAGGGAGAGGTGCCCATAGCCGCTGAAGGTTGGTAAATTATTGCAGAAAGGGCAAAAGGCTTGAGTTCATATTTAATCTAAGGTTTGGTTATTATGCCCCAAGTCATTTTCTTATTTGTCCTTGGTTATAAAGATGCTTAATTGTAAGAAAATCTTTAAAAAACTACATCTGTGTACTTTTTGAATTGATGTTTATTGTTAAAGATTTATATGTAATACAAAATGTCTTTCAAGTGGTTTGTACACAGACTAGGATTTTTATAGAATTTCACTGTGGTAACCAATTTTTTGTTGATAAAGAGTAGAAGTTGCCTAATGAAAATTTATTCTTCTCTGACGATAACTTGGTGTCAGGTGATAACTGAATTCTTTCCTGTTTTTATATTTCTTTATCAAAGTTTTTATTAACTTTAAAGAGAGAGAAAGAGAGAGGAAACATTAAACTGAGAGAGGGAGAAACATTGATTGGCTACCTCCTGCATGCCCCTTACTGAGGATAGAGCCCACAACCCAAACCGGGAATTGAACTGGTCACCTTTTGGTGCATGGGACGATGCTCAACCAACTGAGCTACCCAGGCCAGGGCTCTTAGCTGTTTTTAAAAACCCAATTCAGCCTGTGAAATAGAAAAGTGAAACATGCTGAAATTAGTTAACATCTTTTAAGCAATAGACACTTTTTAGTACCATAACTAATTACAAAAAATAGCTTTATAGTTAAATTTCCCACTCTTTTTTTTTTTTTTTTAAATATATTTTATTGATTTTTTTACAGAGAGGAAGGGAGAGAGATAGAGAGTTAGAAACATCGATAAGAGAGAAACATCGATCAGCTGCCTCTTGCACATCTCCTACCGGGGATGTGCCCGCAACCCAAGTACATGCCCTTGACCGGAATCGAACCCGGAACCTTTCAGTCCGCAGGCCGACGCTCTATCCACTGAGCCAAACCGGTTTTGGCAAATTTCCCATTCTTAATCAGAATAAAAACAGATCAAATGATTCACATAGCTTTTCTTTAGACTGGTAAAACTTTTAAGGGGAAAATTGACATAACTTTTTTAACCACTTGAAATATTATCTGGACATATTTGAAGAGAAATACCATGAAAGTAGCTTTATAATCTTTAGCTTTCTAAGCATAATACTATAGAGTTCTTAGAATATAATTACCTATATTTTTGTGTTTTACCCTTCTAATATCTTAAGATTGGCATCATTCATATTATTCCCATTTTATAGAAGCAACACTAGCTAAGAATTAAGGCAGGAATTCAGACACTGTGGATTAAGAGCTACATTAGATACATTATATCTTGTCCCTGCTGACAAGATCCTGCTGTCTTCTGGCATCTCTCAGGACAGCTTAGAGCAACACCAGCCTTGCAGGCTCCTAAGGAAGCTAGCTTGGGGATTCTAAGCTGATCTAGGCGCTCAGGTTCTCCTGTGCTCTTCTGGATGCCTTGATGCCTATGGGCTCTAGCCTGCTGCTAGCATCAGCTTCAGCCCATTACGGTCCTAGAATTCTGGGGTTTGCTCATCATTGCCTTAGGAAACTTTAAAAAAACAACAGCTTATCTATTCTTTTTTGATAGATGACAATGAAGCAGACAAAAAGAAAAAAGATAAGAAGAAAAAGAAAGTAGAAAAGGAAGACAAAGAGAAGGAGAAGAAAAAAGGACCTAGCAAAGCCACAGTTAAAGCTATGCAGGAAGCTCTGGCTAAGCTGAAAGAAGAAGAAGAGAGACAGAAGCGAGAAGAGGAAGAACGCATCAAACGGCTTGAGGAGTTGGAAGCCAAGCGGAAAGAAGAGGTACGTTTTCATAAAGTTGCTGACATTGACATTGTGTTTAACTTAAGATCTCTTCTCTATGAAATATCTCTAACCTCTAATCTGTTGTCTGTCTGGATTTAAATAATAAGATCAAGAGGTACAGAAAATTCTACCCTTATTTCCTGAGGTACAGACAGGTGTTGCTTATGTATCATTGCCAAGACATAGTCTATTCTCATGAATAATCATTATGTGCGCCCTGGCTGGTGTGGCTCAGTGGTAGAGTGTCGGCCCAAACACTGAAGGATCACTGGCTCGATTCCTGGTCAAGGACGCATGCTGGCAGGCTCGTTCCCTGGCCTTGGTTGGGAACATGCAGGAGGCCACCAATCTATGTTTCTCTCTCACATTGATGTTTCTCTCTCTCTGTCTGTCCCCATCCCTTCCACTCTCTAAAAAATCAGTGGAAAAAATATTCTTGGGTGAGGATTAACAAAAAAAATTATGTATAACATTTAAAATATTTTCATTTGGAATCTCCTAACATAATACTTTGCATGTATCGCAAAAGCTCTGTTTGAAGCTTGGGTTTTTTACATTTAAATTTTATAATTGATTAAGCTAGTACAATTTTTGTCTGATATATATTCTTTTATAGGAAAGATTAGAACAAGAAAAAAGAGAAAGGAAAAAGCAAAAAGAAAAAGAAAGAAAAGAACGCTTGAAAAAAGAAGGGAAACTTTTAACAAAATCTCAGAGAGAAGCCAGAGCCAGAGCTGAAGCTACCCTTAAACTTCTACAAGCTCAGGGTAAGTAGTATTTTTAATTAATGGGAAGAGTCTAGATGTTTCTCTCAAGTAGTTGTATCTTTATAATGGTCAAAATGAAAATTGAATTGTACTAGAACAATTCCTATGAAAATGCTGTGAAAAAGTCTAATAATGTTAGGTGATATAATTTCCTTATGTAGGGAGATGACTTACATACTATGTTAAAATTTTATGTGTAAATGATAGTGTATGTATAAAAACATTTTTTTGTTCCCCAAAATAAATGAAAATAGAGAATGTAGTTAAATGAGTCCCCATTACCCATCACTCAGTTTAAACAATTATCAATATATATCATTTTTGTTTTGTCCTCCACCCACTTTTTTCCCTTGTAGTATTTTAAAGTAAATTTCAGATACCATATTATTTTACTTTAGTATGTATCTCTAACAAGTAAGGACATTTTACTTTTTAACATGAATAGAGTACATCTTCTAACAAAGTTAATTCCTTGATAGCATCTGATTTTCTGTCCATTTAAAATTTTTCCCCATTTGTCTCCAAATGCATTTTATAGTTGATTAAGAAAAAAAAAAAAATCAGGATCCAGAGCCATAAAACAAGCTTTAAGACATTTGAAAGAATTAAAGCAAACAGAATAAAAAATAAAACATAATTGAACTGTCTGGCTGGTGAGCACAGTGGTTAGAGCATTGGTCTACACACTGAAGGTTCATGGGTTTGAATCCTGATCCAAGGGAACATAACCTGGGTTGCAGGTTTGATTCATGCCCTGGTTGGGGTGAGTGCAGGTGTCAGCAGTCGATGTGTGTCTCTCATATTGATGTCTCTCTCTGCCCTCCCCCCACTTTCTGGCTTCCTCCCTTTCCCTCTCTAAAAATCAGTAGGAAAAATATCTCAGGTAAGGATTAACCAAACACGCACGCACGCACTCACACAACAATTACACTAGAAAAGAATAATAGAAATATATTGAGAAAAATCCAGAAATATTTGAAAATTAAACAACCTGCTTCTTATTAATCCATGAGTTCAAGAAGTCCATAAGAATTAGATAGTAACTTTAAAAAAAGATAAAGCACAACAAAATTTTGAAAATGTGCGTAGAGGGAAATTTATAGCATTAAAATGCTTCTTTTAGTAAAAGGAGAATAGTCTTACGTTTCCCATCCTACCAACCAAAAATAAGAAGAGCAAAGTAATGTAGTAGAAAAAAAATAGAATCAATTAGGCCTCCTCATTCTACCCCGCCTGCTCGGCAGCGGAGGCAGTGGTGGCAGCAGCGGTTGTCCCTGCCTCTCCGCCACCTCCACCTCAGCTTATCTCCAGGCCAGTGTCGTTGGCAGAGAGGGGGACAGTAGTCATAGACGCCTGCCCCTGCCTCACAAGAAGCTCCCCAGTTGTTGCACAGTCTCACTCTTTGGGGAAAGTTTATGCTAGAAAACTGAAGGCAATTAATGGGTGAATATGATCAGATTTCTCCACCAAGTTCTCAGTCTGATAAGGAAAATCCCTTGTTGTCAACCTAAAGAAGCATTCAGAGAAGACATCTGACTCTTTTCAAGATGAACTTGAAGGTTATATCAAAGTGCAGAAAGCCAGAGGCTTAAAACCAAAGACTTGTTTCAGACAGATGAGAGAGGACTATTTGGAAACCTGTAGGGACAAAGAAGAGGTTGATTTCAGACCCAGGTACAGAAGGTTTGATCAAAGACTCCCAACTGAAACCATCCAGACCCACCCAAGGTCATGCAGTGTTTCACAAACAGTGGAAAACCAGTTACCTCATACTACCAGCTCATGACAGCATGAGATACTGTCAATTCACCAGGGACTATTTCTCAGGAAAACCAGCACCCCTGAACCTTAGTCATCTAGAGTATAATTATAGCTCACACAGTGTAGAATCTAGAGTTTACAGGCACCTCTCAGAAACCAGTACCAGTGCCCATAAAGCCGGCCATGAACAGATACAGGAGAAGAGAAAATGGCACCCAGAAGGAGGCAGAGAAAAATCGGAGGAGCAGCAGCCCAAACATAAGAGGAAAAAAGGTTGTGAGGAAACAGATTTAGACAAACACAAGAGCTTCCAGAGAAGCAACACAGAGGTAGAAACAGGATCAGCACAGAAAAGCTTAAGAATCAAAGGGAGAGAAAAAGACAAGATGTAGCCTCTAAGAAAGGATTGTAAGCGTAGAAAAGAGAAAAAGGAACAAGGCACAGAAAAGGACAGGAGAGGAAATGCTTTGGGACCAGTCTGTCCTTGGACTTTGAAGCTCTTGAGTTGGTTCTCCTGAGGTTAAACTGAAAAATCATTGGGGAGCTTGGTTTTATGATGTTCATGTTCATAGCACTTTTCTCATGGAAATAGGTACTGTCACTTCAAACAAAGGCCAAGTGAACAAAAAGTATTTAGGCCTTGGCCGGATAGCTCAGTTGGTTGGAGTGTGGTCCCAATAAGCCAAGCTTTCAGGTTCAATCCCTGGTCAGGGCACATACAAGAAGCAACCAATGAATGCACAAATAAGTGAAACAACAAATTGATGTTTCTCTCATTCTCTCTCTCTCTCTCTCTCTCTCTCCTTCAAATCCTTATTTAGTATGCTTGATAAATCCAACATGGAAATTACTTTTCTTCATTTTCTAGAAACATCATTACATTTTTCTTACATATAATGTAATTTTCCTTAATGAGAGCAGCTTTGCTTTTATTCATCAAACTGCTATGATTATGGAAATATTTTTCCCTTGGGAATTCATTTATTTTAAATTGGAGGATTAATAGGCTTTGTAGAATCTATTTCTTAATTGGGTTTGTTTTAGTTTGGGGTGGGGTATTTTTACATTTATTAGTTTTTTCAATTTACATTTTTTCCCTCTGAGATATATATATATAAGTTCTTTGTACTTTATAGATTGAATAATGAAAAACATTAAAATAATCTTAGGTTACATATGGCTTTAAAAGTTTCAAAGAGTATACAAAATCCATTTATAATAAGTACTTATAATGAAGTTCTAGTTTCTGAAAAAAAAAGAATGGAGCCAAAAACCAGTTCTTGAAAAAAAAAATGAATAAAATTGATAAACTTCTAGACTGACTAAGAAAAAGCTAAGACAAATTATTGATATCAGGAGTGAAAGGGTCGGGAGAGGCATCATCATTACAGATCCTATAAGTATTGAAATGATGATAAGGGAATAGAACGAGCAATTCTATACTCATAAATTCAAAAGCTCAGATAAAATAGGGCCATTCCTTACTAGATATAAACTATCAAAACTCATAAAGAAGTACATAACCTGGATAGTCCTATATCTACTGTAGTCTCCCTTCAAATGTGGAGGATACATTCCAAGATCCTCAGTGGATGCCTAAAACCATGGAGTAACAAAACATACTTATGTTTTCTCCTACATATACATACCTCTGATAAAGTTTAATTTATAAATTAGACACAGTAAGAGATTAACAAGAACTAAAATGAAAAATATAACAATATTAACTATAATAAAAGTTATGTGAACATGGTCTCAAATTAAGACTACAATGAGATATCACTACACATTTTTTAGAATACATAAATTAAAAAGAATCAAAACATATGTTTTAACCAAATGCTTGTGAGGATATTGAACAGTTGATACTTTCATACATTACTGCTGGGAATGCAAACTTGTAAAGACACTTTGGAAAACAGTGGTCAGTTGCTTAGAAAATTAAATACATATTTACCTAATGTGCCATAATTTCCACTCCAAAATCTTTACCCCAGAGAAATGTTCACACAAAAACCTCTCCATACGAATACTCATATCAGCTTTATTTATAAATGTCAAAAACTAGAAATAACTCAAATGTCCTTCAGTTGTCTACTGAATAAAGAAAGGAACTGTGTTCCATCAATACAATGGAATGCTACCCAGCAGTAAAAAGAAATGAAATACTGGTACATATAACAAAGAGGATGACTCATCCCTTAAGATGACAGCAGCCAGACTGTAAGGTTCATTTCTGTGACATTTGGAAAATGCAAATCTTTGAGGATGTAGAACAGGTCAGTGCTGCCAGGGGCTAAGGATGTGAGCAGAGTTTGACTACATAATATCCACAGAGTGATGGAATTTTTTTGCATCATCATTGCGATGGTGGTTGCATAATTTTAGGCATTTGTCAAAAGTCTTAGAATCGTACACCGACATAATGGAATTTTATTGTATTGGTAAAATTTAGAATGCCTTATATAAAAAAGGTTTTTCCATGAATGTTATTTTTTATATTTTAAGGTATGTATCTTTGAGGTGAATAGAATGTTATGTGTTTAAGTACTATCTCCTAAGGTGACATACAGGTTAGTATAAACCTGAAATTTTCCATTATCCCTCAGGTGTTGAAGTGCCATCAAAAGACTCTTTGCCAAAGAAAAGGCCAATTTATGAAGATAAAAAGAAGAAAAAAACTCCACAGCAGCTAGAAAATAAAGAAGGTTTGTATACAAAATAATCTGATTTAGAAACATTTTTTTTGCTTTTTCCCAACTTTAAAACAGAATGGCTTTAAAAAAGAAATCAACAAGTCAGAATGGCATATTAAAACTGATTTTTTTCACACATTTCTGATTTTTATTATTCTCAACTGGTTGAAATAATAGGGTGATGAAAAAGTAGTTGTGTTTTAAAAATCTGGATCCTACCCTATAAATAACTATTTTTTAATTTAATTTAATTTTTTAATCTTTATTGTTGAGAGAGTATTACAGATGTCCCCACCTTCTTTCTCCCCTTTGTCGCTCTCCACTGGTTCCTGCCCCATCCCAGGCCTTCACCACCCTCTTGTCTATGTCCATAGGTAATGCATACATGCATATAAGTTCTTTGCTTAATCTCTTCCCCCCCCCTTCCCTCTGAGATTCTTAGTCTGTTCCATGTTTCTATGCCTTTGATTCTATTTTATTCATCAGTATATTTTGTTCATTAGATTTCTTTTTTTTGTTTTTTTTAAATATATTTTATTGACTTTTTTACAGAGAGGAAGGGAGAAGGATAGAGAGTTAGAAACATCGATGAGAGAGAAACATCGATCAGCTGCCTCCTGCACACCCCCAACTGGGGATGTGCCTGCAACCAAGGTACATGCCCTTGACCGGAATCGAACCGGGGACCCTTCAGTCCCCAGGCTGACGCTCTATCCACTGAGCCAAACTGGTCAGGGCTCATTAGATTTCTTGATTGTTTATTTTGATTTTTACATTAAATTGTTGATAGATATGTATTTATTGCCATTTTATTCATATTTTTTATCTTTTTTTTTCTTTTTCTTCTTTAAGAAGACCCTTTAGCATTTCATGTAATGCTGGTTTGGTGATGATGAACTCCTTTAGTTTTTTTCTTGTCTGTGAAGCTCTTTATCTGACCTTCAATTCTAAATGATAGCTTTGCTGGGTAGAGTAATCTTGTCTGTAGATCCTTGCTATTGTCACTTTGACTATTTCTTGCTACTCCCTTCTGGACTGCAAAGTTTCTTGAGAAATCAGCTGACAGCCCTAACCGGTTTGGCTCGGTGGATAGAGCATCGGCCTGCAGACTGAAGGGTCCCAGGTTCGATTCCGGTCAAGGGCATGTACTTGGTTGTGGACACAACCCCCACAGTGGGGAGTGTGCAGGAGGCAGCTGATCTATGTTTCTCTCTCATCGATGTTTCTAACTCTTTATCCCTCTCCCTTCCTCTGTAAAAAATCAATAGAATATATTTTTTAAAAAAAATCAGCTGACAGTCCTGTGGGTGCTCCCTCATAGGTAACTAACTGCTTTTCTCTTGCTTCTTTTAAGATTCTCTCTTGGTCTTTAACCTTTGGCATTTTAATTATGATGTACCTTGGTGTGGGTCTCTCTGGGTTCATCATATTTGGAACTCTGTGCTTCCTGGATTTGTGTGTCTATTTCACCAGATAAGGGAAGTTTTTGTTTTTGTTTTGTTTTTAAATAAATTTTATTGATTTTTTACAGAGAGGAAGGGAGAGGGATAGAGAGTTAGAAACATTGATGAGAGAGAAACGTCGATCAGCTAGCTGCCTCCTGCACACTCCCCACTGGGGATGTGCCCCCAATTAAGGTACATGTCCTTGACCTGGATCAAACCTGGGACCCTTGAGTCCACAGGCTAACGCTCTATCCACTGAGCCAAACCAGTTAGGGCTAGGGAAGTTTTCTGTCATTTTTTTTTTTTAATAAGTTTTCAATTTTTTGCTCCCTCTCTTCTCCTTCGGGTACCCCCACGATGTGAATGTTGGTATGCTTGAAGTTGTCCCAGAGGCTCTTTACACTATTTTCATATTGGATTATTTTTTCTTTCTGCTCTTCTGATTGGGGTTTTTTTTTTTTGTTTTTTTTTTTTGCTTCCTCATATTCCAAATTGCTGACTTGATTCTCAACATCCTCTACTCTATTGTTGACTCCCTGTAAATTATTCTTCATTTCAGCTAGTGTATTCTTCATTTCTGAATGGTCCTTTTTTATGTTGCCAATGTTCTCACTAAGTTCCTTGAAGTTCTCACTGGGTTCCTTGAGCATCCTTATAACTATTGTTTTGAATTCTGTATCTGGTAGTTAGCTTGCTTCCATTTCATTTAGTTCTTTTTCTGTAGATATTCTCTTCTTTTGTTTGCAACATGTTTCTTTGTCTCCACATTTTGGCTGCTTCCCTGTATTTGTTTCTACGTATTAGGTAGAGCTGCTTTGTCTCCTGGAATTGGTAGAGTCTCCTTGTGTGTAGGTAGGTGTCCTATATTGCCCAGTGGCTCAGCCTCCCCAGTCACCTGAGCTCAGCACTCTAGGTGCATCCCTGTGTGGGCTCTTTGCACTGTTCTGTTGTAGTTAAGCCTTTATTGCTGTTGGCATCACTGGAAGGGATTTACCTCTAGGCTAATCAGCTGTGAGGACCAGCTGTGACTACAGTTGAAGAGCTAGTGTGCAGGAGACACCCCCTGTGGAGCAGGACTTGTTTCATTGTGGCTTTGGTGCTCACCAAATGCATCCCTTGAATGTGTCGCTCATGGATGTGGTAGGGTTGTAATCTGGTTTGGTCTTAATCTGACCACTGAGTGCACTGGCTCTGGGACCTCCTGGGAGGTTCAAAGTCAGCTATTGCCTGTTCCCCGCTTGGCCAACCTCCACACACCCCCACTACCCCCAGTCGTGAGCTACAGAATGATCTGTAGATTGCTGTTACCTGTTTTGGGCTTGGAGGTGCCCAGGAGAGGCCAAGCTGTGAATCAAGGCAGGCTGCTGCTAGTGCCAGGCCTGGGCTATTTACCAAGAGGTATAGGGTATGCTAAGGCCAGCTGCTGCTTGCTTGAGAGATTTTAGGAAAGTCTGAAGCCTGAGCCACGACTGGCCATTTCATATAGAAAAGCCACTGGAAATAGCTTGAGTGGGCCTGCAAATTGGGTAGGGCCAGATCTCAGGGAATCACCATGGTGGGCAAACAGTGTGAGCCAGACTGATGGAGACTCAGATATGGTGCCTGATTGTTGACTCTGTTGGGGGGAAGGGGTCATCAAAGGAATAGTGATCTCTGCCAGCACTTTTGTTTGAGAGAAATCTGCCCCCCCAGTTCTTGCCCTGATTTCAGATAATTTAGGTCTTCCCCCTATGTCCCTGGATCCTTTCAAGCTGCTGCCCCAGAGCTGGAGCTCAGAGGAAGTGGGTCTGAATGAGTGCGCTGGCCCTTTTAAGAGGAACTGGCTGAGACTCTATCATTCTTTGTTCACTCAGCCACAATCCCTGCTGGTTTTTTCAGCCTGAAGTTACGGAGACCTCTTCTCAGCACTGGAACCCTGGGCTGAGGGGTCTGATGTGGGCTGGGACCCCTGGCTCCTCATGGGGGACCTACACAGCTCAAATGCCACCAGTGGGTGTTAGACCAGCCTGTTCCACACCTCTGCTCAATGTGGCTTCTTTAATTCTCTAGTGGTAGGACTTCCATTTGGCCAGCTTTTAGGCAGTTCTGAAGGCTGTTCTGTAGTTTAGTTGTAATTCTGATGTGGTTATGGGAGGAGGTTGAGTACCGCGTTTACCTATGCTGCAATCCTGACCTGCCCCGTGAATAACTCTTCTTAACTGAAAAGTACAACTATCATTTTCTTTTTTTCTCAATCTTCTGTATTTTTACATTCTATTCTTTGAGCAGAAAGAAAAACTATTTTCTGTAAAATATATGACATACTTAAACATTTTTTGAACTTGATAAAGAATTAAGTATATACTAATGATTTTTATTCAATACTTTAATAGAGTATCCTCACAAAAATTATATACTGAAAAATATTAATTTGGTTTCTGCCCTTCACTCAGTGTCTGAGCCAATAGAATTAAGTGCTGCTGTAGAAGTTGTGGAACAAGGTGTACCAGAAAAAGAAGAGTCACCACCTCCTGTTGAACCAGGCCAGTAGCATTGACTAATAAATTCTTATTAAGTAGCATTGATGTGTCCTAACTGTCCTAGTTATTAGTTTGGAGAAACCAAATATCTGGCAGGGTGGCCTTTTTTTATAGTCTTTTCTAAATCATTTCTTTTTATTTCCACATTGCAAAAGTGTGGAAGTGAGCCTTGAATCAATTTTTTATTTGTAGAATAAAATTTTTGTAGAGAGGATAGAGGTTTTTTACTTTCTTTCTATTGATGGGTCAGAAATCTTAGGTGGTACCAAGAAGACCTGAAGTTATTTAATCTTTCTGAAGAAAAATTGGAAGCATTTTTAATTAGGACTTTTTAAGAGTCATAAAAGTTACTATTTTTAAAACATTCTTAGAGGTCAGCCTCTTATTTAGTAAATCAATTCAGTTTATTCAGTGTTTGTGTTTTTAGGTTGGAGAAAGTCTCTGACTTTCTTTTCTTCTTCTTTTTTTTTTTTAAGATAAATATTATTCTAATTCATGAAACTAGATATTGATAGGAAGCCACAGGCTAACATAATGTATGTTTGGTAAAATCAAGAGACTCTCAAGTGTTCAAAGACAGGAATGGGAGTAGAAACACTTGAGGATGTCAAGACTGACCTACCCTGGGGAAAAATATTACTGGTAGTCCCTCTCTACATCCCCCCCTGGTTCACAGTGCAAAAAAATATCATTTGTTTGGGCACATCTTAGCTTAGCGTAATGAAACTAGAGAAATTCCATTTGACATGCTTATAGCAGTCCAGGATTGTAGGTGATATCTGTAGCAGTAAAAAGAATTGCTAAACTGGAAGGAGGCCTCTTTGGGCACATGTTCCTGACTGTTGTTTCCTCCTCCTTAAGATGACTTATCCAAACTTGCTGGCAAATGATTTTTCCAGAGAAGCAAATACTACATGTGCCCTCATCTTTTGAGAATAGTTATGCCTAATTGGATTTCAGTAAAAGTGTCATTGTTGTTAAAGGCAGTATTAAGTTCTTAATATTCAAAATAATACCTTTCTGACTATTTTTGCGTTGTAAGCACAACATCTCTTCTAATTTTCAACATGAGTAGAGATGTAGCTTTGTACATCCAATTATGTGATTTATGTAGTATTTGTATGTATCTATAGAGGCTAAAGAAAAATAAATTCTTATGTGTATAAAGTTTAGTTGAAAAATCAAAAAGAAGATATATGTGAAATTTCATTTGTCTTCAAGAATAGAGTGTGATCATGTGCCCTAGTGTACTGGTTGGGGCAAGAGTAGGTTTACAGTTATGAGTACATGAAACAGAGTTTATTCTTGTACTAGAGGCCTGGTGCATGAAATTCATGCATGGATGTGGTCCCTAGGCCTGGCCGGCGATCAAAGCCTGAGCTTCTGGTGTGGAAGGGCAGGTCCCAGCTAACCCCTGGGCCCTGGGCAGCACCTGAGACCCCGGTCTCCTGTGCCCCCAACTCTCTGCCTGAATCATTGGACCCCTGCCAGGCTCCCTCAGCATCTGGGAGCCGGGCAGCCCCGCTGCTGATTGCCATCTGCAGGGTGATTGGTGAGGCGATTGGGCCCCACTCACACCTGCCTTGATCTGGCGCTGCCCACTCACCTGCTCCATCATTCCACCCTGGTCCTGCTCTCGTTGGGGCTGGTGGCACCTCCACTGCCAGTGCCATGTTGCTGACACCTGCCATGTTCCGTGCTGCCCGCTGGTGGTCAGCACTTGTCATAGCAAGCAGTTAAACTCTGGGTTGAACTCCAGGTCAAGGGGACAATTTGCATCTTAGGCTTTTATTATATAGGATCATTATTTAGTAATTATTGCATTTTCCATACAAACAACTGTAAAACTACTTTTGCCCCAACCTGTATTCAAAATACTAGGGAATTGTGAATCATTTAGTAATAATAAATTATAACATGATAGCTATATTGAAAATTAGTTCCAAAGATAATGAAATTGTGTGTATTTTTTTTTGCATAATTAAAACATTTCTTTTTAGGTCAGCATAATTTTCCACTTTTTTCTATGTCTTTAATGAAAACTTTTATTTACAGAAGAGGAGGAAGAAACTGAGGAAGCTGGATTGGATGACTGGGAAGCTATGGTCAGTGATGAGGAGAGAGAAAAAGGTGAATAGCTCGTAAGCACTTGTTGATAAATCCAGTGGTTATTAGAGGTGTTTATATTTAAAGGAATAGTTAGTCTCCTCATAATGACTGCTATATGAGCATTCCTGAGGACGGAGAGCAGTTTTGCTCTCTCCGTTGCTATGGTTCCTAAATCCTCATGTGGATCCCATTTCATGAATAGGTGGTTTTTCAGAAGGTCATTTGTAAGATAGTTGCCTGGGATTTAGAATACAGTTTTTCAGAGTGATAATGTTATAAATGGGGTTAAGTTATTAAAGCTAGCCTACAAAAAGCCTCTTTAACTTAAAATATAATACAAACTCAATAGAAATAATAGTATATTTCCTAATCACTCTGATAAAAAGTGTCTTTTTGTAATTACTTTCTATCCTTTATTACTAAAATCAACTTTCTTTAGGTTTAATTTGCTGGGTTTTTTCCTTTTTGAGTTGGATATTTATCTCTTTGTTTTTCAGTCTTTCACCTCAAATATTTTTAAAATTATAAATTTTTCTTTAAGCATGGCTTTAGCAAAATTCTACAGGTTCTGATATGTTGATTTTTTTAAATTTACATTTAAATATATGTTAATTTTACCTATGATTTATTTTTTTTAAGTATATTTTATTGATTTTTTTACAGAGAGGAGGGGAGAGGGATAGAGAGTTAGAAACATCGATCAGCTGCCTCTTGCACGCCCCCTACTGGGGATGTGCCCGCAACCAAGGTACATGCCCTTGACTGGAATCAAACCTGGGACCCTTGAGTCCGCAGGGCCGGTTAGGGCCCTATGATTTATTTAGAGGTACATTTCTTAATTTACATTAGTAAGGACTTTCTAATTATCTTCTTGTTAAGTTATTATGATCAGAAAACATACATGGTTCTGTCCTTTGCAATGGGTTGAGAATTTACAACCCAGCAAATAGTTGATTATTGTAAATGTTTCATATGTGATTGGGTGTGCTTGGTGTCTTGTTCACTGTGTTTAGTCAAGTTTGCTGATCGTTTTGATTAAGTCTTTTATGTTCTGAGTTTTTTCTGGTGTGCTTTTTCTTTTACTAAGTGATGTGTTAAAATCTCCCACCATGATTGCAGATTGTCTATTTTTCCCTGAGTTTTGCCAACTTTTGCTTTCTGTATTTTGGTGTTACATTATTAGGTGAACACAGTCTTACATCTTTCTGATGAATCGACTCTTACTGATATATTATTTGTTTATATTATATTTACTTTATATTTTATTTTTATTCATTTTTAGTGATACCTTTAGCCTTTAACATGTACTTTATCTGATTTTAATTAATACAGTTCCACACGCTTTGATTTACGTGCTTTTTTCCTGTATTTATTATTCTTTCTGTGTCCTTAAAGAGCCTGTAATTGAGATTTTTATATCCAGTTTGTCAGTCTTTATTTTTTACCTAGTGCACTTAGCCCATTCTTATACCTAACATTTGTTGTAATTAATGAAGTATATTGGTTTTATACTTATCTCACTAAATCCTTGTTATTTGTTTTGTCTTTTTGTTTTTTCTCTCTTTTCTTACTATATTTTGGATTGTTGGATTCTTTTTATTAACATTTTTTCCTCCTTCCATGAGCTTGGAAGTTGTGTACTTTTTCATTTACTTTTAGTGTTAACCTAGAGACTTTTAACATGGACCTTTGAACTATCATTGTGTAATGTTACCATCTTCCCAGACGATGCAAAGACCACTGAATACATGAATAACATTTACTCAGTTCTCAATTTATATGTCATTATTCTCATTTGTTTTAATTCTCTATTTTAAACCCCATAATACCATATTTTTCATAGTCAATATTTATTTAAATTTACCTAAATTCTTAGCTTTTTGTTGGTCTTAATTTCTTCCTACATCTCTGACCTTCCATTTGGGGTTATTTCTTCCTGCCAGAAGAACTCCCTTTAGAATTTCCTTTAGTAGGAATCTATTAGTGAGACATTCCATTTTTGCTTTTCTAAAAATATTTTTCTTAACTTCATTCTTAAAGGATATATTTACTGAGTGAGGAGTTCTTTGCTAAACTTTTTTTAAAAATATATTTTATTGATTTTTTACAGAGAGGAAGGGAGAGGGATAGAGAATTAGAAACATCCATGAGCAAGAACATCAATCAGCTGCCTCCTGCACGCCCCCTACTGGGGATGTGCCCGCAGCCAAGGTACATGCCCTTGACCGGAATCGAACCTGGGACCCTTGAGCCGCAGGCCAATGCTCTATCCACTGAGCCAAACCGGTTAGGGCCTTTGCTAAACTTTTATTTATTTAACCCTTTGAAAATATTACTCCCTTGTCTTGTCTTTCATTATTTCTGTTGAGGATTCAACAAATAAATTTTTCATGTGTCTTTGGTTTTTAGCAGTTTAATTATGATATAACTTGGGTTGATTTTTTCTCATTTATTCTGCCTGTAGAGCTTTATAAATGTATGGTTTTATGTTTTTTTATCAGTTTTGCAATGTAATGAGCCATTATTTCCCCTCAGGTAATCTAGTTATGACTAGATAGACCTTGTTACTGTATTCTTGCATTTTATTTTATTCACTTTACTGTATTTTCCATCTTATTAAGTCTCCATGGTTTATTCTAGTTGTTTGCTCATTTTAAAAAAATTTTTTAAATTTTTATTGATTTTAGATAGGGAGGAAGAGAGAAAGAGAAATACTGGTTTGTTGTTCCACTTATTGATGCATTCATTAGTTGATTCTTTGTGTGTGTTCTTGACTGGGGATTGAACCCACAACTTTGTCATGTCAGGGCGCTGCTGTAAGCAACTGAGGCACTCCACCAGGGTTAGATTGCTTCTTCTGGTCTGTCTTCTGGTAAAAATTTCATTTTTTAAAAAATTTAGTCTTATCTTTTGCTCCCTGGATGTTAGAAGCATAGTCATTTTTTAATTTTGGCTTCATGACTTCAGTGGAAGCCCTCTGGGTATGCTGGCTTTCCTCATGTGAATTGTTTTCTCGTGTGGTTTGTTACTTTTATGTGTTTTTATAATATATGTAGATATTATATTTGTAAAAGTATAGAAATAATTTGTGGTCAAGGATTTTTTTTTCCACCCTCCAAAAAGAATTTCTTTGTACATTCACCAGGAGTGAACTAGGAATAATAAACACTAGTTAATTATTCCAAATGTAGAATTCAGAGAACCTAGAAGTGTTCTGCTAAGAATGAGGGGGAGGTTCTGTTTACTTCCTATTCATCCTTACTGCTAGGGTACAGTTTTTCAGGTTTTACCTCACAGTAAGGGTGTTATCTAGTGTTCATCTACCTTGCCCTCCCTGAATCCTTGGTAGGCCTGCATTCCCAATGCTCCTATTCACTGAGGGGCTAGAAAGCACTGCTCAACCTTTGAGCTGCCTCCTCCAGAATTCCGCACATAAACCCCAGGGTAAGGCAATACCAAGTATTGTATTCAACATCCCAGGTTTCTGTCCTCTTGTATCCTGGCTTAGTAATGTCTTTCTTTTTTTTATTTGATTATGTATGAATTAATGCTTTACATGTTTACTGTAAAATGGCAGTCTTCATTGTAGCATATGGGCAAAGACTTATTTGGAATTAAAGATATAATATTGCTGCCTTATTTGTCTTTAAGGTCTCTTATGTTGATGGGAATCTCATTTTTAATTTTTGTTTATTATAAAATCTCTTGTTTTTCTGAAAGAAGGAAACACAGTGCATATAGAAGTAAAAGAAAACCCCGAGGAAGAGGAGGAAGAGGAGGAAGAGGAAGAAGAAGAAGAAGAAGAGAGTGAAGAGGAAGAAGAAGAAAGTGAAGGCAGTGACGGTGAAGAAGAGGAAGAAAAGGTGTCAGATGAGAAAGATTCGGTTAAAACATTAGTTAAAAAGCCAAGTAAAGAATTGAGCTCAGAATCTGAATATGACTCTGATGATGATCGAACTAAAGAAGAAAGAGCTTATGACAAAGCAAAACGGAGGATTGAGGTATTTATTGTTCCCTTTTTCTTTGCTCCTTTCCTCCACAGTCCTCCTCTGTGGTCCTTAGAACTGTATTCTACAACAGAGGCTTTTATTTAACAGCACTTTAAAAAATATAGTCACAGAATAGTATTTTGTCCAGTTTCTTGTAAATCAAGACAATAGATCTGACAGTGTTCCAACCAAGGACCCCAGTCCCTTACCCAAGTCAGAACAGTGACTGCTTCATCATGCTTTTCTTGTGTTCTCAGAATTTTAATGTGCTCTTCGAATGATGGTTTCTAGGTATGCAAAGGTATTCTGAGCATATGGCCTTTACTTAGAAACATCAGTTAAGTGTGGATTGCATATTTAAGTTAGTCAGTGTGAGGCATCTGATCACATAAGTTTGAATCTGGTGGGTTAGTGAGGCTTCTCTTTATTAAGTGCACATACGTAGGAGACTTACTCTATTTTTCCTACTTAATGCAGCAGATTTCAAGAGATAGTTTTCTTAAATTATGTCAGTTTGGCATAAGCAGCACACTATAACTTTTAATTTGCTTGAAGAGGCTAAGGCTAAAAACCATCTTAGCGTTATCTTTTCATGAATAATTTTAATTAAAAATTTTTTAATACCTTTATATCAGTGTTTACTGTTTTCTTCTGTGAAGTCTTGATAGGTATACATTTTCTGATTTTCAAAGGACTAAGAAGGACTGTTATTGTAAATTGGGCTTTCTTAACCCTGGTGCTATTGACATTTTGGGGCCAGGTAATTTTTATATATATATTTCATATATATATTTTTTATTTATATATATATATTATATATATATATTATCTTATATATATAATTTATTTTTTTATTTTTTTTAAATATAGAACAACCAGCTCACTTCTCCTCTCATAGTTTTTGTTTTTTTAAAATATATTTTTATTGATTTCAGAGAGGGAGAGAAAGATAGAAACATCAGTGTTGAGAGAGAATCATTTGATCAGCAGCCTCCTACACGCCTCCTACTGGGGATGCAGCCCTCAACCTGGACATATGCCCTGACTGGAAATCAAACTCTGACCTCCTGGTTCATAGGTCGACCCTCAACCATTGAGCTATGCTGGCCAGCCGGACGTGTAATTCTTTGTTGTGGGGATTGTCCTCTATATTTTGGGATGTTGTGTAGCATCCCTGTCCTCTACCCACCAGATGCCAGTAGCATTCCCCTCCTGACGGCTGGTTGTGACTGCTTCTTTCTACGGCACCTACTCAAACCATCTCCCTTGCTTTGGAGTTTGTTCTGTGTTTGAAAATCTAAAAACAAGCAAACAAAATGGCTATAAAGCAGAAAGTACAAGTTTCCCCATTATCTCACTCCCCAGACTTGTTCATATTCTTGTTTATGCACTTCAGATTTTTTTAAATGTTTAATTGAAAGTAAGTTATATAATATGTTTTGGAAAGATTTTTTTTTTTTCACATAACAATATGCTGTGGACCTCTTAGCTTAACACATTTTTAAGCAGCTTTGTTGAGATATGCTTTACATACCATCACAGTAACCTGTTTTAAGTGTACAATTAAATGATATTTTGTAAATTTACAGTTGTGCTACCAACACACCTTAACTTTGGAGTATTTTCATTACCATCAAAAGATTCCTTGTGCCAATTTAGTCATTTCCCATTCTTAGCCACAGACAGCTACTAATCTGCTTTGTCTCTATAGATAACTTTTCTGGAAATTTCATAAAAATTCACTTCTATAATATGTGGTCTTTTGTGCCTGGCTGTTTCTCTTACTCTGTTCCTTTATGTGGTAGTTATATCAGTATTTTGTTCTCTTTAATTACCAAGTAGTGTTTTGTATAAATATGTCATATTATATTATTGTCCATTCACCAGTTAATGGACGTTTGAGTTGTTTCCACTGGCTATTGAGAACGGTATAGTATTGTTATAAGTATTTTGTTATGAGTTCTTTACCTGAAAATGTGTTTTTATTTCTTTTGGATTTATTGCTACAAGTGAAATTGCTAAATCCTATGGTAGATTTGCATTTAACTGCCAAAATATTTTCCATAATGGTTGCACAATTATAGATTATCCCATTTGAGGGTTCTAGTTGCTCTACATTCTCGCTAGTAGTTTTTATTGTTTGTCTTTTCAATTTTAGCCGTTCTAGTGGATGTGAAATAGTTTGTCTTATTGTGGTTTTAAATTACACTTCCATGATCTTGAGCATTTCTTCATGTGCTATTGCCATAACTATGCCCTCATGGTGAAACATCAATTCAAATTTTTAAATTTTGTAATATGACTTTTTATTATTGAACTAGTGGCCCCGTGCACAAAATTCGTGCATGGGGTGGTTTCCCTCAGCCTCTCCAATCTGGGACAGCTGGCTCCTAACTGCTCACCTGCTTGCCTGCCTGATTGCCCTTAACTGCCTCTGCCTGATTGGCCCTAACCCCTCTGCCAGCCTGCCTGATCGCCCCTAACCTCTCTGCCTGCCTAATCGCCCCTAACTGCCCTCCCCTGCCGGCCTGATCTCGCCCCCAGCTGCCCTCTCTGCCTCAGCCCCCACCACCATGGCTTTGTCCGGAAGGAAATCGGAAGTCTGGAAGATGGCCAGTCGACCCATTCTAATTAGCAGATCACCCTTTTATTAGTATAGATATATTATATAGGATAGGATTGCTTAAATGGGGGGAAAAAGCCTTTTTCAGCAGAAGGAGGTGCTCTTGGCAGACAAAAATACATAATCCCTATGTCTAGACTGATAGCCAGCCATATGCACTATACTGCCAAACCAGGCATTAAAAAATTGAACCGCTTTCTCATACCTTACACCAAACAGCTGTTGCCCTTAAAACCCTTCCTCAGCCCCCACCTTAGGTTCTGCCTTCGCAGTTCACCCAGATTAGGTTCTGATTGGTCGGTTTCTATGCCAGGCAGTGTCAAAAGCTCCACCTCCTACGCAGCCATTGGCTCCTCGCACTTCCCCCTTATTTGGTTCTGATTGGTCAGTTTCTATGCCAGTCAGTGTTTCCGGGCCTCATCAGAGAGGTGGGGCTGATCAGCAGCGCCCTAGGAGGCCCAGAGAGAAAGAGAGAGGCAACGGCTGATCAACAGCTGCCATGGAGACTGCGCATGAGAACCTGCCTGTCTTTTCAGGCCCCTCTCCAGGCCTGATCCGCAGCCCCTTTGGCAGTCAGTGCTGGGTCGCCACGTGGGCAGCGGCAGTCAGTGCTGGGTCGCCACGGCAACCCAGCATTGACTGCAGGACTCACTTCCGGTTGGTAGGGCCTTCAGTCCTTATGGACCCTGGGTTTTTATATATTAGGATTGCAAGAGTTTTTTTTCTCTTTTCACTTTTTTACCCATTGGTTGTTAAATAATCTTTTTCTTTATTAAGTTTTAGAAAGGAAAGGAGAGGGAGGGAGGAAAGAAGAGAGAGAGAGGGAGAGGGAGAGAGAGGAGAGAGAAAAACAGAAACCAGTATGAAAGCGGCTTTTGAAATTTAGCAGTTTTATTTAGTTTTCAGAGTATAAAATTTGTCATTTTGTTAAATTTGTTACTATTTCATTGTTTTTGCTGCTATTGTGAGTAGGGTCATATTTTTTAAACTTTTCATTGCTAATGTAATTAAACAATTGATTTTTGTTGATTGATCTTGTATCCTGCAACTGTACTTAAATTTTTTTATTCTAATAATTTTTCAAGGATTCTTAAATTTTCTTTTTAATTGGTGTCATGTTGCCTATCAAAGGACGATTTTAATTCTTCACTTTCAATCTCATTGTTGCTTATTTTTCTTGCCTGATTTCATTGGCTAGAACAGTGTATTATTGAATAGAATACTTGCCTTGTTCCCAGTCTTTGGGAGAAAAGCATTCAGATCTTAAACATAACTATGATGTGAACTGTGATGTTAGGTCGATATCTTTGATCAGTTTGAGGAAATTTTTTTCTTTTCCTAGTTTGTTGGAGTTTTCTGTCATGAATGGGTGATGGATGCCTTTTGTTTGTCTATTGAGATGGTGTTTTTCCTTTCCAGTATTAATGTATGATGTAGTACATCAATTGGCATTCAAATGTAAAACCAACCTTGTATTGCTGGAACAAATTCCACTTGATTTTGGTATATAATCCTCTTTATGTGTTACTGGATTTGGCTTGTAATATTTTGTTGAGGATTTTGTGATACCCATGAGTGATATTTGTCAATAGTTTTCTTGTCATATAGTTGTTTGTCTGGCTTTGGTGTCAGTTTAATATTAGCCTCTTAGGGTTCCTTTGTTTTCTGTAAGAGTTTGTGAGGGATCATATTATTTACAGTTTTAAATATTTGGTTGAATTTACTAAAAAAGCTCTTTTTATGGGAAGATTTTATAATTACTAATTCAGTTTATTTAGCATTTCGTTTTTTCAACTTGTTATACTCAGTAATTTTTGTCTTTCAGATAATTATTGTGTTTTACTTAAGTGTGAACATAAAGTAGTTCATAGTATCCTCAATCCTTTAAGTTTCTGTAAAGTCAATAGTGGTGTCTCTCTGTTGATTCTCATTTTGGCTATTTTTGTCTCCATAGTCTAGCTAAAGATTTTCCATCTTTTTGATCTTTTAAGACCCAGTTTTTGGTTTCATTAATTCTTCTCTATTTTTGTTTTTTCTTCAATTGACTTTTTTATTTATTCTCTTCCTTTTGTTTGGGCTCAGTTTCCCCATTTGCTAATTTCTTAGGATGACAACTGAAATTATTATTTTTTTAAATAAATCATTATTGTTCAGATTATTACAGTTGTTCCTCTTTTACCCCCATAGCTCCCCTCCACCCAGTTCCCACCCCACACTCTTCCCTTACCCCCCCACTGCCCTCATCCATAGATGTACAATTTTTGTCCAGTCTCTTCCCACACCCCTTCTCCCCACCCCCCCGAGAATTGTCAGTCCACTCCCTTTCGATGCCCCTGATTCTATTATAATCACCAGTTCACTCTGTTCATCAGATTTTTTATTCACTTGATTTTTAGATTCACTTGTTTATATGTATTTGTTCCTAATTTTTATCTTTAACTTTTTCTTCTTCCTCTTCTTAAAGAATACCTTTCAGCATTTCATATAATACTGGTTTGGTGGTGATGAACTCCTTTAGCTTTTTCTTATCTGTGAAGCTCTTTATCTGACCTTCAATTCTTAATGATAGCTTTGCTGGATAAAGTAATCTTGGTTGTAGGTTCTAGCTATTCATCACTTTGAATATTTCTTGCCACTCCCTCTGGCCTGCATAGTTTCTGTTGAGAAATCAGCTGACAGTCTTATGGGTACTCCCTTGTAGGTAACTGACTTTTTTTCTCTTGCTGCTTTTAAGATTTTCTCTTTGTCTTTTGCCCTTGGCATTTTAATTATGATGTGTCTTGGTGTGGTCCTCTTTGGATTCCTTTTGTTTGGGGTTCTCTGCGCTTCCTGGACTTGTAAGTCTATTTCTTTCACCAGATAAGGGAAGTTTTCTGTCATTATTTCTTCAAATAGGTTTTCAGTATCTTGCTCTCTTCTTCTGGCACCCCTATAATTTGGATGTTGGTTCACTTGAAGTTGTCCCAGAAGCTCCTTACACTATCTTCATATTTTTGGATTCTTTTCTTTTTGCTTTATCGGATGGGTGCTTTTTACTTCTTCGTATTTCAAATCTTTGACTTGATTCTTGGGATTCTCTTGTCTGCTGTTGGATCTCTGTATAATGTTCTTTATTTCAGTCAGTGTATGCTTAATTTCTAGTTGGTCCTTTTTCATATCCTCGAGGGTCTCACTAAATTTATCGGCGGTTTCTAGAAAATTCTTGAAAAACATTATAAGTGTGGTTTTGAACTCTATATCCAGTAGTTTGCTTTCCTCCATTTCTGTCATTTGTGATCTGTTTCTTTGTCTCCACATTTTTTATGCTTCCCTGTGTTGGTAGAGTGGCTTTCTGTGCTAGGTGTCCTCTAGGGCCCAGTGGCTCAGCCTCCCCAATTACCTGGGGTTGACACTCTGGGTGCACCCCCTTGTGGGCTGTGTGCATAGTCTTGTTGTATTTAAGGATTGATTGTTTAGGTAACACTGGGAGGAATTGACCTCCAGGCCAATTGGCTGTGAGAATCAGCTGTGTCTGCAGTGAGAGAACTTCTGTGCTGGAGACACCCTTCTGGGGCAAGACTTGCTTCAGTGGGGCTTTGGTGCTCACTGAGTCTGCCCCCTGAGTGTGTCCCTTATGGATCTGAGGAGTTGTAATCTGGATGGTCCTAATCTGACCACTGGGTACACTGGCACTTGGATCTAAGGAGGTGCTAATTTAGCCTCTGCCTGAGGCTACCCAGCAGGAGCTATGGAGAGATCTGCAGGTTCCTCTTCCTTGTTTGGGGTTTGGAGGTGCCCAGATGAGTCCCAGCTATGAAGCAGTGCAAGCTGCTGTGGGGCCTTGGGCCTTCTTTTGGATGTTCTGGGTCTTTCTGACCCAGCTGCAGTTTGTTAGGTAATTTTAGATCTCAAAGGGCCAGCCCATTCATATGCAAAAGCCTCTGCGCACAGCTTGGGTGGGGCAGGGTCTCAGGGAATCAAGAGGGCGGAGCAAACAGCTATGGTTGATCCTCAGTGCTACCCTAAGAGGCCCCGTGTCTCAGTGTCCTGGTAATTGCTGCAAACACCTCTGAGAGAAAGCCACCCTTGAGTTCCCACCGATGCCAGACAATCCAGTTTCTCCCTGTATGAGTCTGGGTCCCCAGAGACTCACCCGGAACTGGAGTCAGGGCCGTCGGGAGCTTGTGCCTCCCTCCTGATTGCAAAAGACACCGGCATCCTCCGTTGCCAGCCCTTTCCGCATGCGCCTCCGTACCTCTGTACTTTACTTCCGCACCTCCTGAGTCTCAGTGTGCTTTTCTCTTTCTTCTAGTTGGAGAATTTCCACTCAGCCAGCCTTCCTGTGGTTCTGGATAATGTCCGTTTTGTCTTTTAGTTGTATTTTTGAAGTGGCTGTGCAAGGCAGCAATTTCCAGTGTTTACCTATACCACCATCTTGGTTTTTCCTGAAATTATTAGTTTAAGACTTTTCTTCTTTCCTAATACTATATAGAGCAGTGATGGTGAACCTTTTGAGCTCGGTGTGTCAGCATTTTGAAAAACCCTAACTTAACTCTGGTGCCGTGTCATATATAAAAATTTTTTGATATTTGCAACCCTAGTAAAACAAAGACTTATATTTTTGATATTTATTTATATATTTAAATGCCATTTAACAAAGAAAAATCAACCAAAAAAATGAGTTCGCATGTCACCTCTGACACGCGTGTCATAGGTTCGCCGTCACTGATACAGACATTTAAAAATACAAATTTCCCTCTACGTACTGCTTTAGCTGCATCCCATAAATTTTGGTATGTTGCACTTTTGTTTTATTCTGTTCGAAATATTTTCTAACTCCCTTTACTATTTCCTTCTTGACCCAGGTTTTATTTAGAAATACATAGTCGTAATTTATAATTGTTTGTAGATTTCGTTATTTTCCTCCTGGTGTTAATGCTAAATTTTGATTATTGTGGTTGGAGAACACACTTTGTATAGTGTCTGTTATGTAAAAATAATTAAGGATTAAAAAAAAAAAAGAAGAAGAATTAAGGATGACTTATCCCTTAGCATATGGTCTCTTCTGGAAAATGTTTCTTACGCATTAAGGAAGAACGTGGATTCTGCTGTTAGCGGGTCTGGTGTTTAGTTAGGTCAATTTGGTAGGTGATGGTGTTCAAATTTTCTGTATACTTGCTCATTTTATGTGCAGTGTTTTTTTTTTTTTATGTGTAGCTTTTCTTTCCTATTTTGAAAGTGGGTTATTGAAGATCCTAAATTTATTGTTGAATTGCATATCTTAATAACGTTTTTGTTTTGTTTTGTTTTTGGTCTGGTACTCATATAGCTGATCCAGCTGTTTTATAGTTATCATTTGCATGGTCTTTTTCAGTCTCCACTTTCTACCTATTTGTGGCTTTGAATTTATAGTGTCTCTTGATGACAGTGTGTAGGTGAATCTTGCTGTTTTATTTATTCACACAATCTGCCTTTAAAAGTATTTAATTGATTCATATTTAAAGTTATGAATATAGTTGGATTTTCTCCATTTTTACTATTTTTTTTTTTTTAATACACTGAATGGTTTTGGTATCTTTTTTAAAAGTTATTTTCTTTTTCTTTTTTTTAAAGAATAGTATATTGATTTTTAGAGAGAGAGGAAGACAGAGGGAGAGAGAAACATTGATGTGAGGGCGCAACATTGCCCTAGTGGGGATTGATCTCGCAACCACGGCATGTGCCCTTGACTGGTAATAGAACCGGCAGCTACCTGGTATAGGGGTCCATGCCCAATCCACTGAGCCACACTGGCCAAGGGTTAAGTTATTTTCTTTTTCTAATATATTTTATTGATTGTTTACAGAGAGGAAGGGAGAGGGATAGAGAGTCAGAAACATCGATGGGAAAGAAACATTGATCAGCTGCCTCCTGCACATCTCCTATTGGGGATGTGCCCGCAACCAAGGTACATGCCCTTGACCGGAATCGAACCTGGGACCTTCCAGTCGGCAGGCCGATGCTCTATCCACTGAGCCAAACCAGTTAGGCCATGAAGTTATTTTCTTAATGGTTGCTTTATGCATTATAATATGTGTCTTATCTACTTCAGATTATTAGTAGTTTAATTCTAGTAAAATATATAGATTTTGTTCTAATATAGATCCATTCTTTCCACTTTTCTTTGCATGTTATTGTTATATCTGTATATATATATAAAAGCCTAAGCAACCATTACTACTGAACGACCAGAAAGACTATCAACCAGTCACTATGACACGCACTGACCATCAGGGGCCAGATGCAGGAGCTGCCCCGTGGTGGTCAGTGCGGCTCCCACATCCAACCTCTCGTGGCCCCTCCCCCTGGCCGGCCAGGGGTCCCTCCCCCCAGCCTGCCGGCCCCCTGGTAGGCCTCAATCACCAGCCAGGCCAAGGGACCCACCCGTGCACGAATTTGTGCACTAGGTCTCTAGTATGTTTTTAAATGTTCTAAACCCAGTAAAACAGGGGTGTTAATATCTTATTTGACCATTTATCTTTTAAAGGAATTAAGAGAAGAAAGGAGAAAAATACATTTAAAGCATCTTAATATTAACCTAAATATTAACATATCTGGTATTCCTCATTTCTTCATATGGATTGTTTCTGCCTGTCATTTTTTTCTACAGTGTAGCTCTAGCCCCTCCTTCACTTTGCCTTTGTGCTCTTTATAATATTTATTACATCTTTATACAGGGTGGGACAAATGTAGGTTTAGAATTGTTCATATGGAAAATAATAAATAAATAATGACTAATAATATAAGAATAAACTGTTTTACATGCAACTGTAAACCTACTTTTGCCCCACTCTGTATATTATAAGCTCAACCATACAACTTTATAATTATTACTTTGTGAAGTTATCTTTTAAATCAGTTAAGGAAGAAGGCAGAAATAGATACATTTTTACTGTTTTTTACATTTACTATACTAGTGTAATGACAGTTGCCATTGCTCCTTTTTTCTTATATGGCTTTGGCTTTGAGTTACCATCTGGTATGGCTTCATTTCAGCCTAATGAACTTCTGTGGTATTTCTATTTCTCACACGCTGATCTCCCAGCGGTGAGTTTTCTCACTCTTTTTAAATTTGGGATTTATTTATTTCACCTTCATTTTTTTAAAGGATAATATTACTGCATGCTGAATTTTTGCTTGACAACTTGTTTTGTTTTTCTTTTTAGCTCTTTGATATGTCATCTCATTGCCTACTGGCCTGTGTTCCTTCTGACGAAGATTAAGCTATTAATCTTATTTGAACTTGACCAATAAATAGTGAGTGGTTTTTCTCTTGCTGTTAGGATTTTCTTTTTGACTTGGCTTTTAACAATTTAATTAGATGTGTCTTGGTGTGGATATCTTTGTAATTATCCTACTTGGAGGCTATTGAGCTTTTTAGGTGTGTAGATTAATGTTTTTCATCAAAATTTGGTAGTTTTTGGTCATTATTTAAATCTTTTTTCTCTATTTCTCTGTCTCTTCTCCGTCTGGGACTCATTTTATATGCACATTTGTTTGTTTGAGGGTGTGCCATAGGTCTGTTGAGGTTGTCTGTGTGTGTCCCCCCCGCCCCCCCCCACACACACACACTTTTCTTCTTAACCATTGTTCAAGGTCTCTGATTGCCCCCCATTCGTTTATATTTTCTGTTGAGACACTCCAGTGAGATTTTAAATTTGCTATTGAAGTTTTAAATTCCAGAATTTTCATGTGTTTTTCTATAATTTATATTTCTTAGTACCTTCTTTTGATGATCCATTCATTGTCTTTGCACGGATTCTCTTTAGTCTTTTGAACGTATTCATAATAGCTGCTTTCAAGTCTTTTTCTGCCAAATCCAAAATTTGGGTCTCTCAGGCCCAGATTCTGTTGACCACTTTTTTCCTCTGTGGTCAACATCTCTCTCTCTCT
Organism: Myotis myotis; assembly: GCF_014108235.1. Taxonomy (NCBI): domain Eukaryota; kingdom Metazoa; phylum Chordata; class Mammalia; order Chiroptera; family Vespertilionidae; genus Myotis; species Myotis myotis. Next base: position 190,407 of record NW_023416336.1, read on the forward strand.
CTCTCACACACACACACACACACATTTTCCTGTTTCTTTGTATGTCTTATAAATTTTTGTTAACAAGTGGACATTTCAGAGAATATATTATAGCAAATCTGAATTCTGTTCACTCCCTACAAATGTGGTGATTTTGGGTATTTCTGTTTATTTGCTTTTAGTGAATCATGTGGATTAATTCTGTAAAGTCTTTCGCTTTCTTCTCAGTTTTTGGTTCATTTTAAAATTTTTGTTTTTATTTTTAAGCCTGGTTTTCTTAGCCTTGCAATTTGTGTGCCTCAATTTATTTGCCTTTGACCAATTTGCCTTAGCCTTGCATGTAGGTTAGCTTATTTTAGTTGTCAGCCATATGATTGGTCAGTTTATTAGTTCATTCTGGATTTTACTTCATGCATTTGCAAGGCTTGGTGTTGAGTCAGGAACTAGTAACTCTCTAAGACCTTTCTGGTCTCTGCTGTCAGCCTTTCCCAGGAGCACAGACCCTGGACCACCAGCAATAAGTAGATCTTATCATTGCCTACTTTTGTTGCCTTCTTCCACCGACCTCCCTGTTAATTTTGTGACTGATCTTCCAGGTCATCTCTTGCTCCCCCAGTATAGAGACCTTAGTCTAGTTGTGATTTTAGTTTTATCTCTTTGTTTGCCGCTGAGATCTCTCTGTTTTGACAATGATTGAAGGCAGGGATGGGGAGCGTCCAGCCCATGGGCTGTATAAGGCCTGCGAAATCATTTGCTCTCGCCCTGCCAAGGCATTAGGGGTGAGTTAATGAAATGTTTAACCAAATACAGCAGGCTAACTTTCAAGTTAATAATTTTGTATGGCCCGTGAATGATGTTATAAACATCCAAGTGGGCCTTGGCAGAGAAAAGGTTCCCCACCCCTGCTGTGAGGCATGGAATTGAAGTCCCTGTCCCCTCTCTCATACCACTTCTACTCCATGGCACAGTGGGGGTGCAGCTCCGGACTGAAACTGCACAGGCTTCCGTTGCTCTTACTGATGGTCAGTAGATTTTCTTGAATTAAATGTTTCTCAATTTATTTGCCTTTGACCAATTTCTAGAGTCCGTAAGTGGTTGTTTTAACTATTTTATCCACGTCTATCTTTTTTTTCGGGGGGAGAGGATTTGCTGAGCTCCTCATTCTATCATTCAAGAAATCCTGCCTTTAAAACCACATATAGTATTTGATATTATAGAAGGATTCTGTGTTAACTTGGTATTGATCTGCTTGGTCTGCTATAACAAAAGACCACAGACTGGGTGATTTAAAATAGCGGTTGCCAACCTTTCAAACCTCACGGACCACTGGTTGGCAACTGCTGATTTAAACAACAGAGGTTTATTTTCTGACAGTTCTTGAGGCTTAAAGTTCAAGATTAAAGTGTCAGCAGGTTTGTTTTCTGATGAAGGCTCTCTTTCTGGCTTGCAGACAGCTGCCTTCTCACTGCGTTCTCGTGGCCTTTCCCCTGAGTGTACTCAGAGATTGATTTTTTATTTCTCCTCCTCTTGCAAGGATACAAGACCTATCAGATTACAGCCCCACCCTTATGACCTCATTTAACCTTAATTACATCCTTTAAGGCAGCCTCTCTCCAAATAGTCAAATTTGGGTGGTAGGGCTTAAGTGTATGAATTTGGGAGAGATACATTTCAGTTCATGACAAACTTCATGGTTCTCAAACCTTGCTACATACTATCCTTGTCTCAAATTCACCTCACACTCTGAGTAAGTAGTTCCATTGTGGATAGGGGTCTCTGCGACAGGAATCTATGCAGCCAGATAGGTATCATCAGCCTGGGGGTGGGAACACTCTACAAATCCCTCAAAGAAATTAAGTGGTTACTAATTTTCACTTATAAATAATACTGCAGTGGACAATCACTTACTGGACACCTGCATCTCTGTGTACTTGTCCTGTCATTGCTTCAGGACAGATATTGAGGGGTAGAGTTTTCAGGTTAAAATCGATACTATATTACTTTCCAGAAAATGTTAACACTTCACCAAGTATAGGAGCGGAGGCATTTTCTCCATATGAATCCTGAGGTCACAGTGTTCGCATTCCAGCAGGATGTACTGTGAAGCTCCTTTACTGCTCTTTGCTAGTAAATACTCGCGTGTCACTTTGACATTTTAAAACTTTTCCCCCACTTGCTACAGAAAGATCCAGTGTCTAGTGGTAGAAATGAAAGTAAAGAGTTCCTACAGAAATGGTTTTTAGATGGAAATAGTGTTGTGAGTGATACTTCAGAGTCTAGATGAAAGTCTTATTACCTCATGTGAATGGCAGCTTTGTTGTGCGTGAAAGGTTATCATTGGAAAGAACCACTGGCATGGGTTTTTGCTTGGTTCTCAGAAGTGAAGTGTTTAGGTAATTAAATGCTTCAGAGAATGCAATGTGGTTCAAGGACAGACTTTCTCATGCCCAGTCATACATTAGGAAGGTGGGAAATGCCATTGGATGTCTTGGGCTAAGGCTTAAGTAAACTTTCTTCTAATTGGTAGGTTTCATAATGTTTGTACATTGGACAGGTTTTGAAATAAATTGTTTTACAACTCTGAAGCTCTAAAGAAATATTTAGGATGCAAGAGCATACCTCTTTTTATATAATCCCACATAAGTTAAAGGTTGTAGTGTATAGTAAATGTGACAGAAAGATCAATTTTTTTTTTTTTTTTAGTATATTATTGATTTCAGAGAGGAAGGGAGAGAGAGAGATAGAAACATCAATGATGAGAGAATCATTGATCAGCTGCCTCCTGCACGCCCTCTACTGGGGATCGAGCCTGCAACCCAGGCATATGCCCTTGACCTGAATCAAACCTGTGATCCTTCAGTCCACACACAGGCTGACACTCTGTCCACTGAGCCACGCCGGCCAGGGCAGAAACAGCAATTTCTTTTCTGTTCATTCTATTCCATTAAGTTAGTCATGTGCAAAAGTGTCTGGAAATTTGAGCCCACACCTCACATCGCCCTTACTCGTATTAACAGTGCTACTCTGAAAGCTACTGTAACCAGGTTTATTTTTATTCAGAGGTACTGTGATGGAAATTAGATTGTAAAGCTTATCTTGTAAAATGCAGTTACATGTACTTAAACACATTGTATGCGGGTAACTTATTTATACGTTTTACGTATTTATACGTTCTACCAGTGTAGTAGAGCACGGGACACGTATTAATACGTTTTTTATAGACTAGCGGTAGAATGCGGGTAGCGTATAAATACGTAAACTAAAGTTATCGTAATTTTACTGAACGTTGCCATTTGCGCAAAAAATTAGCAAAAATGGCCCGCGCCACTTGTTAGCGCACGATAAAAACTACCCGCAAACAATGTGTAAATCAAGAAAGAACTTGAATGAGGTTGTGGCATTCTCTTGCCAAGGCAACATCATTAAAAGGAAAATAATGATAGGGTTTGAAATGTTATTTCTGAGATTTTTTTTTTCTTCCTAGAAACGGCGACTTGAACATAGTAAAAATGTAAATACGGAAAAACTACGAGCCCCTGTTATTTGTGTACTTGGACATGTGGACACAGGGAAGACAAAAATTCTAGATAAGGTAAGAAAGTGCTGTTATGCATTGATACAACTTTTAAAACGAATGATGACTTATGAAAAGTTAATGTAAACCATGGCACATATATGCAGTTCTCTTTACAATAAATACGTTACTACTTCCTTTTTGTGTTTGCTTCCTTTTGCATTTTGAAATACAAACCTGAATCTGCTGTCTTGCCCCAGCTCCGTCACACGCATGTACAGGATGGTGAAGCAGGTGGTATCACCCAGCAAATTGGAGCCACCAATGTTCCCCTTGAAGCTATTAATGAACAGACTAAGATGATTAAAAATGTAAGTATACTGTATCTCATATGTTTTACTCTCTAAAAAGATGTAAGCTATTTCAAGCATAAGAAAAAGAACAGAATAGTATAACAGACCTATATGCTCACCATTCATAATTACTATGCCATTTTGTCCTATTTTGCTTCAGATCTTTCTTAAGCAATAAAACATTAGATATTGTAGGACCCATCATATTTCATTTCCTTTCCTCTTACTCCAGGAGATCATCACTATTCTGAAGTTAGTATAGCCTTCCCCTCCATGTTTTAACACTTTACCACCTAGCTCCATGTTTCAAAATTGAGTTCTGCCCTGACCAGTGTGTCTCTCAGTGGTTAGAGTGTTGGCTGTACATTGAAGGGTCTTGGATTCGATTCCTGGTCAAGGGCATGTACCTGGGTTGCAGGTTCGATACCCGGCCCTCGTTGGGGCTCGTGCAATAGACAACTATTCGATGTGTCTCTCTCTCACATTGAAGTTTCTCCTCCTCTCTCCCTCCCTCCCTTTCACTCTCTCTCTAAAAATCAATGGGAAAAATATCCTTGGGTGAGGATTAACAACAACAAAAAAATTTTGAATTCCCTCCCCATCAAATTATATATCAGATTAATTACATATATGTATTTTACCTTCCTTATTTTCTCTGTTCTGGAGATATTTTATCTATTTATGCTAATTATAACACAAAGATCATATAAGATTAATGTAAAGCTTAATGAATCATGATTAATGCAGACACCCTTTGCATCACCGATGTTAGGAGAACGGAGTCTTGCCAGTTCCCTCAGAAGCACTCTGCCCTTTTCTGGTCAGTCTTTCCCCCTGGAGTAACTTTTAAAGTAACCTCTAGCTTTTATTGTGTTAGTGGTCACAGAATGTTGATATTCCAGTCCCTTCAACCCCCCCTATGGATTACTTCTGTAGAGAAACTCTGTTTAATCTACTTCTTTGTTACTAGGTATAGGAAAGACAAAAATAAGCATCTGATACTTTATCAGCTTTCAAAATAGTGACCACTTTGGCTTGGTTTTGTATTATAAACTCTTGGATTTAAACATGTTTACTGTGTTTTAATCCATTTCAGTTATATCGTGCTGAGATAGTTCCATCTTTGCCCTGTGGTTGGCTCCTGAGCCTTTTTGATACAATTCTGGTGGTCTTATTGGTCTTTTATTGCATCCAGGCTCTGGTGTACCATGATGTTCTAGGCTTTTCTTATATATGAACTAGAGGCCCGGTGCACAAAAATTTGTGCACTCGGGGTGGTGGGGGGGCGGGGGGGAGGCCCTCAGCCCGGCCTGTGCCCTCTCGCAGTCTGGGACCCCTTGGGGAATGACCACCTGCTGGCTTAGGCCTGCTCCTTGGGGGATTGGGCCTAAGCTGGCAGTCACACATCCCTCTGGCAGCCCGGCAGTCCTCAGGGGATCTCCACTTGCCAGCGGGGAGCAGGCCTAAGCTGCAGCCGGACATCCTTAGTGCTGCTGAGGAGACAGGAGAGGCTCCCACCACCACCACTGCTGTACTGGCAGCCATCAGCCTGGCTTGTGGCTGAGCAGAGCTCCTCCATGTGGGAGCTCACTGACCACCAGAGGGCAGCTCCTGCATTGAGTGTCTGCCACCTGGTGGTCAGTGTGTGCCATAGTGACCAGTCATTCCCAGTCTTTCCGCTGTTAGGGTCAGTTTGCATATTACCTGTTTACTATATAGGATAGAGGCCTGGTGCACAGGTGGGGGCCGGCTGGTTTGCCCTGAAGGGTGTCCTGGATCAGGGTGGGGGTCCCCACTGGGGTGCCTGGCCAGCCTGGATGAGGGGCTGATGGCTGTTTTCAGGCTGGCCAAGCCGGCGACAAGCTCCCAGCCTCTCCTTTTTTTCTTTTTTTTATTCTGGGATTTATTTATCTTCTATAATTGGAACTTTGTTGCCACTCCAGCTTCGAGGCCACGGCCTGCTGAAAGCAGGTATCTGGGGTTTGTTTAGCTTCTATAATTGCAACTTTGTTGCTTAGAGTGGAGCTCAGAGCCCGGCCGCTTGGCTTCCTCCATCACTGGAGCAAGCAAGCCTCCTGCTCGCTTCAGCTGCGTGGCTGCTGGCCGCCATCTTGGTTGGGTTAATTTGCATATCCTGCTGATTAGCCAATGGGAAGTGTAGCGGAGGTATGGTCAATTACCATGTTTGTCTATTATTAGATTAGATAACTCTGTCCGGACCTGCAACTGCGCCTTGCAAATAATTCCCCAGTTCCATTGTCACAGAGCAGGTCAAATTGGTAAATTTAGAACCGAGAAGCAATAAGTAACAGACACACACAGCACATATTATTACTTATCAGTGTCATCTCCCTTTGTCCCTGAATTGGTCTTCATTTAGTGTGTAGTCTGTCTCTTCAGTGTTGGTTCTGTGTGCTTGTGTTTTATGAAGCTTGCTTTCTGGTAGATTCCTGAGGCAGGAATAATGTCAGTAATGTTCTTTGCGTTGTTTGACTATTGAAGAGTCACTTTGTGGCTGCCCATTGGCTTCATGCAAATGCTTGGCTCACACTTTCTTTCCTTAACATCTTAGTTACTCCAGTTTCTTCTCCCACATGCACTGCCCTTCAGAACTGATCACGAGCTGACTTTCATCTTCTTACAAGTAACATGGTCTTTCTTCATTTTGGTGTTGCTTCTGGGTCAGTTTCCAGTTGTGGCGTCTTCAGTGTGTGCTTGAAAATCTGTAGTTTAGGACAGTTTTCTTGAATTATAGTTTTTCAAATTTGTTATTTACTTTTGTGATATTTTACCTGATATTTCTGTCATTGGGGAATTCATTCCACCGATTTTCAAAATACATTTAACCCTTTGCGGTCGTATTAAATTTGGACATGGGTGTCGTACTGGTCGGAATTAATTTCCATTGAAAGAGCAGTGATACATAACATGCAAGATTATGAAGGATAAACAAGATTTATTAATTCTTTTTTGGAACTACGTCACTGCTAGTAGAATCACTACAAACGTTATCACTTTCTACGTCAGAGTCATTATTCAAGGTGCCAAAATAAAACTCTTCATCGTTACTTTCAGATTCGCAGTACACTTCTTTCGGTAACTTTCTTTTTGCCATTTTGGAGTATTATTTTGAAATATCTTAACAAGCGAGAATGCCCAATTACAGTTAAACGTAATTTGTAAAGCTTTATTTGAAATTCTGCAAAGTATCTCCGAAGCTTGTTGATTTCTTCACTCTCAAAAGGCGACTGACTCGCCACGGTGTTTTGCATGGCGAGTGTGGAATGACCGCGTTTGTTTATATTGAGTTTCGATATCTCCGATTTGTCGGGGCAATGTTTTGGTTCGTGACAAGGTCGCTTAGACACTTAAAAGCTTTCAGAGAAATTATGAACTGATACATGAATGAATAGAGTTAAGATTCGTACGGTTCCTTGCTGTGGTGGCTGAGAGCAGACATACGACCGGAATGGTAAAAAAGCTTTGGTGGCTGAGAGTAGACAAACAACCGCAAAGGGTTAATAGCTTATTCCACCAGGTGCCAGGACTTGAAATCTGGTGTTATATTGGGACATAGTTGAAGAGCATGACTTTTATTAGGCCTGTATTAAAGTTCTCCGGATAATGTTCATATGACAGTTATAAATGTTTGCATTCCAGATGCTGAAGTGGAAATGATTATGGTGCTCAGTGAATGTTGATTCAGGATCACCAGGATGCAAATTTGAAATGTTTTACATTTGAATCATTCTTTTAAACTGGGTCAGGAGATAAGATTTTGAAAAAATCATTTGAAGATTGTCAACAAGTACATATAAAGTAAAAACTGTTTTGTGTGTGAGAGAGATTTATTGGTCAGTGCTACTCTTTAGCTTAAACAGCGGTTCTCAACCTGTGGGTCGCGACCCCTTTGGCAGTCGAACGACCCTTTCACAGGGGTCGCCTAAGACCATTGGAAAACACATATATAATTATATATTGTTTTTGTGATTAATCACTATGCTTTAATTATGTTCAATTTGTAACAATGAAATTGTGGGTCACCACAACATGAGGAACTGTATTAAAGGGTCGCGGCATTAGGAAGGTTGAGAACCACTGGCTTAAGAGAATGTCCCTCTCAGGCCTGTTGTACTGCTTCCCTTCATTTATTCTTTACTATTTTAGGTTGATGTGGTACATTTTCTTCAACACATACTTGGGATATTTTTCAGAGTTTAGAATTGCTTTAAAATTGGACCAGAGAAATTTTCTAGACTTCGAGAACCTCTTTTTATGTGTCAGCTTTTTTATAGTCACTCTCAGATGATCACTCTGTCATTTATTGCTAATACTCTGTTCAGGGAATATTAACAAAGGGAATGCCTTCTTCCCTTTTTTTGGTTTTTGTTTGTTAATCCTCACCTGAGGATATTTTTTCCATTGATCTTTTAGAGACGGGGGAAGGGAGAGAGAGAGAGAGAAACATTTATTTGAGAAATATCTATCAGTTGCCTCCCACACATGCCCTGAACGGGAATCGAACCTGCAACCTGCCACCTTTTCGTGTATCGGACGATGCTCTCTCTAACCACTAAGACACGAGCCAGGGTGGGAATATTTACTCGTTTCCATTTTTTCTGCAAAACCCCTTTTGATACTATTGAAAATATTAACTGTTATGCTTTGCTGGTTGACTCACTGTTTTCAAAATAGTTCATTTAGAAAAGGAAGTGGTGATAGTTTCGAGTGTTCGTGGTGAGCTAATTGTAAATACGCTGGTACTATTTTGGCTTCCCTAAGCTCTCCCTCTTCCCCATCTTTCTAGTTTGACCGAGAGAACCTACGGATCCCAGGAATGCTGATTATTGACACCCCTGGCCATGAGTCTTTCAGGTGAGAGCACGGGGATTCTTTTGTCCACAAGCAAACTGCTTGAAACTGTGAGTCTGAAGGTCCAGTCAGTGAAGTCTGAGCCTTCTGAATCGTTGGGTATACTTTGAGATTTGTGGTTTCTACTGCAGTTCTCTAGCTACTTATCTCTGATAATTACCAGTCCTCCTCCTTGCCTCACTAATTTTATTTGGATACTTGTTTTTTGTTGTTTTTTAGTTTTAATTTTTTATTTTAATCCTCACCCAAAGACAGTTTTCCCATTGATTTCTAGAGACAATAAAAGGGAGGAAGGAGAGGGGCGGAGAGAGACACACACACATCGATTGGTTGCCTCCCACATTCACCCCTACTGGGGCTGGGGAACCTGCAAATGAGGTACATGCCCTTGGCCTAGAATTGAAACATAGACCCTTTGGTCCAAGGGCCGATTCTCTAACCACGGGGCAACCTGGCCAGGGCTACATACTAGTTTTTTTATAGAGAGAAGCCTTTTCTACTTGGAAGAACAAATCCTATTACATTCCTGGTCTGTCTCCTGTGAGACCCATTGCAGGTGGGATTTTCCCTCATAGCCTCTCGGCCATATTCCTTAGCACACAAAAACCTTCGTCAGTAAAATTGGCAGAAATATTGGATTTACTTTGGCAACTAACTCATTCCAGCTGGTGTCAGATAGGTGTTTGGAAAGTGAAGGGCTAATGAATGGCACTTGAATTTAATGCATGTACTTCATTTTGTTCTTTTGTTTAGGTTTTACAAAACAATTAACATTTTAAGTTTCTTTAAGTAAAATTTTATTTCAAGATTTCTACTTATGCATCTTTTTCCTTCCTTTCAACAGTAATCTGAGAAACAGAGGCAGCTCTCTTTGTGATATTGCTATTTTAGTTGTTGATATCATGCATGGTTTGGAGCCCCAGACAATTGAATCTATTAACCTTCTGAAATCTAAAAAATGTCCCTTCATTGTTGCACTCAATAAGGTAAGCTCTGCTTCTGAAAAATTAAATTGTGAAAATATGCTTCTGCCTTAGCTGGTTTGGCTCAGTGGATAGAGCATCGGCCTGTGGACTGAAATGTCCCAGGTTCGAATCTGGTCAAGGGCACATGCCTGGGTTACGGGCTCAATTCCCAGTGGGGGGCGTGCAGGAGACAGCCGGTCAATGATTCTCTCTCATCACTGATGTTGCTATCTCTCTCCCTCTCCCTTCCTCTCTGAAATCAACAAATATATAATTAAAAAATGCTTCTTTAATTTTAGTACTAGAGGCCGGGTGCATGAAATTCGTACGCGGGACAGTTCCTAGGCCTGGCCTGCAATCAGGGACATCTTCGCCGGCCCCGCCCCCTGCCGCCATCCACCCCTGGCTCCCTGTTTGCCATTGGGTGATCAGTGCCTGATGGCCGGGGGAAGAGACTGAGAGGTGGTCAGTGCGCCTCATAGTGACTGGTCCAGCGGTCATTCTGGTCATTCTCCTGTTAGGGTTAATTTGCATATTACCCTTTTATTGTATAGGATAGAGGCCTGGTGCACGGGTCGGGGCTGGCTGGCCTGCCCTGAAGGCGGTCCTGGATCGGGGTGGCAGGGGTTCCCCCTAGGGGGGCGGGGCCAGCCTGGGCGAGGGGCCACCAGGGGTTTGCAGGCCGGCCATGCCCCTGGCTTTGTCAGGAAGGACATCTGGAAGACATCGGTCTATCCGGTCTAATTAGCATATTACCCTTTTATAGATAGACTAGTGGCCTGGTGCACGAAATTCGTGCACATTGAAAGGGAATTAATTAGAGGAAATATTTTAATGTTGCTATTTGCCCTTTCTCTATAATAAAAGTGTGAGAGATAAAAGGAAATGAGTACAATGTATATGAAAATAATACATAATTTTATTAATAAATAAACAATAATAAAATGATACAACAAAAAACTCATGATGTAAAAACAACACTGATGCAAATAATGACTGATAAAGTGATTAAACTTATTCTAATATCTCCCTGTATACCACATTAAGAGTAAAAACACTTTCAGAGTGCTTGACTAATTTCCCTTGGGATAAAGTATTTATAACTTTAACTTTAACATCACATGCTCTTCGAACTTGAGAGAAAGCAACATATAACTGACCATGTGCGAAAACGGGTTCAGGTAGAAATATTCCTACTCTGTCTAGAGTTTGTCCTTGTGATCTCCCGGCGGAAGGGCTGGTTGGGGGCGTGACTGATGGCTGACGGGCAGCAGTCACCCCGCCAGTGCCGGATCTCCCACGGGGGATCCAGGCTGGAGGGGCGACTGCTGCGGGAGATCCAGGCTGGAGAGGAGACTGCTGGCGGTCGCAGTCGCCCCGCCAGTCCGGATCTCCCGTCGGGAGGCGTGACTGATGGCTGACTGGCAGCAGTCACCCCGCCAGTGCCGGATCTCCCGGCGGGAGGGCCAGTTGGGGGTGTGACAGCTGGCAGACCGCCAGGGTCACGCCCGCCAGCCCTGGGTCGGGTCGCACAGCGGTCGCCCACCATCCAGGTCACAGATAGCAGGCCCGGATGGCGGCGGGGCAGGCAGAATGGCGCTGTCCCATCCTGCCTGCAGTATGCAAATCAGCCGCCATCTTGGCTGGCAGTTAATTTGCATATAGCCCTGATTAGCCAATGGGAAGGGTAGCAGAGTGACACTAATTACCATGTTTCTCTTTTATTAGATAGGATAACTTTCATATAATCTACTCATGGTAAGTTCAAAATGAATGACAAATTTACACACACACACATAACCATCACCATTCACAATATAGACCATTTTTGTATTCCCAGAACATTCCCTCCTGTTCTTCTACAGTTAGCCTGCACCCATCACCAACTCCAAGCAGAGACTGATCTGCCACTATAGACTAGTCTACCTGTTGTAGAAATTCATGTTAAAGGAAATATACACTGTGTAATCTTTCCAGTCTGGCATTTTTCATTATTCATATTATAATAGGATTATCCATGTAGTTGCATATCTCATAGGTTGTTCCTTTTTATTTCTGAGTAACATTTTTTTATCTGAATAATACCACATTTTATTTCCCCGTTGAAGGACATTTAGATTAGTTCTATTTTAGGTTACTTATTAATGAAGCAGCTGCGAACATTTGTACACAAGAATTGCTGGTTCATATGGTATATGTATGTTCAACTTTGTGAGAAAATGACACATTTTTCCCAAAGGGACGTACCAGTTCTTTTACATTTTAGCCCACAGTGCTTAAGAGCTCCAGTTCCTGCACGCTGTTGCTGACTTGTAGCCATCCTAATAAGTGTGGAGTGCTAATCTGTATTTCCATGATGACTGATGGCATCAAGCATCTTTTCCTGGGCTTATTTGCCACCTCTCTCTTTGTGAAGTATCTATTTAAGATCCTTTGCTCATTTTTTATCAGTGTTGTTTTAGTGTTGAAATTTTTTTGCTGTTATTAATCTTCACCAGAAGATATTTTTTCCATTGATTTTCAGAAAAGGAGGGAGGAAGGGTGGGAGAGAAGGTGGAGGGAGGGGGAGAGAAAAAGAGAGACACATTGACTGCTTGTCTTCCATGGTTAGAGTGACAGCGCTGGAACACTGAAGGGCCCATATCGGTGTTGTGGGTTCACAGTGTTCCAGCGCTGTCACTCTAACCATTGAACCACACCAGTCAGGGGTTGTATTGAATTTTAAGAGTTTCTTACATATTGTTGTTACAATTCCTTGGTCAGTAATGGGTACTGCAGGTAACTCTTGTAGTCAGGACTTGGCGTTTTCTTGTTTGTTTTTTTCATTTTCTTTACCATGTGTTTTGAGTAAAGATTTCTGATTTTGACAAAATCTATTTTTAATTTTTTTATATTTTAGAGAGAGGAAGGGAGAGAGAAAGAGAAAAACATCCATCGGTTGCCTCCTACATGCTCCCAGGGGATCAAACCTGCAGTCTTTGTATGTGCCCTGACTGGCGATTGAACCTTCACCTTTTGGTGTACTGTACCATGCTCCAACCAACTGAGCCACTTGGCCAGGGCTTGACAAAATCTAATTTATGAGAAATTCATAATTTGTGTTTTTTGTATTCTATATAAATAGTGTTACCCTAGCTGGTTTGGCCAATTTGAGCAATAGAATAATTAAAATGGGCTATTCTCTGAGATTGGGAATAATTACTTTTTATTTTCAATTTTTTTGGTATATAATTTTCCTGATGATGGTATTTGCTGTAATTGATCCTTGTTCCTGTCTGCTATTGATACAAAGCCATTTTGGAATTCTAACAATGTGGTGGTGGTGCTGGGTCATTCTGGGATCTCATCTTTTGCAAACAGATGGCCACCTCTCAGGACTCAGCGGTTTCTAATTTAGGAGGGGATGCAGGTTGTCAGGGGCTTTGGGTGCAATAAAATAATGAGTAATTCACAAAAATACGGGTAAATATAAGTAACACGAGGAATTTTCTGGAGCATTTATTAACCTTTTTAAGTGTTTTCTGTGAAAAACTCTTCCAGATTGATAGGCTGTATGATTGGAAAAAAAGCCCCGAGTCCGATGTGGCGGCCACTTTAAAGAAGCAGAAAAAGAACACAAAGGATGAATTTGAGGAGCGAGCAAAGGCTATTATAGTGGAATTTGCACAGCAGGTAAGAAAGCTGTCCACTCATTACGAAGAGGCTGCATCATGGAGCAGCGTTTTCTTTCACGGCCTTATCTGTCACTAATACTGGTTCTGTTCCCCTATTCCTGGCACTTGATGACTTTTATTCTTCCCCCTTAGACATTTTCCTTTGTAAATCAGAAAGTGCATATTTCAAAGATCTCTAGGTAGTTTTGATGTTTAAATTTTAAAAACTGAGTTAACTTGGGAAGAAACTTTTTCTGAAACATAATGAATGCCTCAGGATATGCATGACCTTTCCTTGAGTGTTTCTGACGCGTTTCAGGATTAGCCATTTGCTCATTCAGCTTCTAGTTGGGTTAAGCATTCCTGTTCTGGATGGCCCTCCACAGCTTGGCCTTGTGGGTGATTTTGCGCTTTATGTCTTTAGGGTTTGAATGCGGCTTTGTTTTATGAGAATAAAGATCCCCGCACTTTTGTGTCCTTGGTACCTACCTCTGCACATACTGGTGATGGAATGGGAAGCCTCATCTACCTTCTCGTCGAGTTGACGCAGACCATGCTGAGCAAGAGGCTAGCCCACTGTGAAGAGCTGCGGGCACAGGTGATGGAGGTAAGGTTACCTGGCAGGTGATCATTTTTTTGTTTTGTTTTTATTTTTAATAGTAGGTTCCTGGGTGGGGATATTTACTGCTGTTAGATTTAATCGGCATGGCGCGTTGTAGCTTATACTTCTTTGCAACCATGTCTCTTAGGTTAAGGCTCTCCCAGGAATGGGCACCACTATAGATGTGATATTGATCAATGGACGTTTGAAGGAAGGAGATACAATTATTGTTCCCGGAGTGGAAGGGCCCATCGTAACCCAGATCCGAGGCCTCCTGTTGCCTCCACCTATGAAGGAGTTAAGAGTGAAGGTAAGCCGTGGTGATCAGCAGTGACCTGTGGGGACTTTTCGTGTTGGGAAACTGCTGAGGTCTCTTCCTCATTTTGAGTGCTGCTTGTCTCACTACGCACACACACACGCCCACACCCCCCTTCCCCACTTTATGTTAGAGGTCTTCATATAGGAGGGACCAGAATCTTCTTATTCGCCAACTAAGCTCTTGATAAAAACTAAAGCACACTGCTAAGTAATTTTTCATCACCACTTTTATTGTTAAATAAGACATTCATACAGAAAAGTACACAGCACATAGAAATGTTGAGTAAGTTTTTAGGAAGCAGACAACCAGATCAAGGACAAGAGCGCTGACACCCGGAAGCCTTCTGTGTGCCTCTCCTGGACTCAGCTCCCTCTGCCCCAGAGGGGACCGTGCTTCCGTTGTCATGATAGTAACGAGTACCCTTGCTCTCTAACTTACAGCCTCCATACCTGAGGATGCGCTCTTAAAAAGTGCGGACTTTCTATGCATCGTGTCATTCTCATTTTCCCTTTGTATCCTGCTGCTTTCAGTCAAAAAATAAAGATTTATGGGTGTTGCTGCACTTTGGTTCCCCTTAGCTGTGTGTGGTGGGCCATTGCACAAGTACATTGCGGTCAGTTTGTTCTCCTGGTGACGGAGAGCGCAGGCTGGCTCCAGTTGTACATTTCACTGCCAACACTCGTGAACATGGCGTATTGTCTCCTGGGTGGTTGCACAGGTTTCTCCAGGGTGTGTATAGGAGTGAAGGGCGGACTCATTGCTTAGGCTTAGCTCCACCTTCAGGAGGGGAGGCCAGTGTCCACGGTGAGTGTGATGTTGCCTCCCACCTGTGTCCATTACTCACATCTTTCAGCTCTCGATGCTGATTCTTCTTTCTGTTTTTCCCATTCTGGTGGCTGTGTAGCTCTTTGCTGTTCCAGGTCGGACTTGCCTGATTAAAACATCGTGGCCATTATTTTGTTTATAGCCATTTGAATTTCTTTGTGAAATGCCTATTGTGCCCTGGCATTGTTTCTCCTTAGCACATTTCCGAGTTGTTTAGTAGTCAGGGTATCAGGCTGATTGGTAGGTAGCTAGTGCATCATTTTTTCCTGTTCCATAACTTTTTTTTTACTCTTTTTCTGGCAGCTTGAGAAACAGAACTACTTAATTTACTGTCGATTTTATCAAGCTTTTGTGTATTGCTTTTTGTGTCTAGTTTAAGAAATCTTTACCCCAAGATCATGGAAATACTGTCTCTCCCGTCATCTCCTGGTGCTGAGCACTTTCCCGATGGTTGTGGTAACGTGCTTTGGTCTCTGCAGAACCAGTATGAGAAGCACAAAGAGGTGGAAGCAGCTCAGGGCGTGAAGATTCTCGGCAAAGACCTGGAGAAGACGCTGGCTGGCTTACCCCTGCTGGTGGCGCACAAGGAGGATGAGATTCCGGTGCTTAAAGTAAGTGGTTTTCCTCTGGAGCCACCTGACCTGTCGTGGGGCCGAGGGGTTCGCGCTAGGAATGGCGAGGGAAGCCTTAGGTCATGGCCTCTTAGCGAACAGTTGACACTTTTTAAAAAATTACTCCAGTTTAAACCCCCCCATTATTTTAGTTTGTATAATCATATGAATTGGCATAAGTAATACTGATGTGCCCTACAATTCTAAAATACACATTTCACTTAAATAAAAAATAAGTCCAGAAGGTGTTTGCATTTAGATGCCCGAGTCTGTGGGCAGAACTAGGTCCTGGGAGTCACTCAAAGCGCCGTGCCTGTTTGTAGGAGCAGATGCCGCGTGAGCCCAGCAGCTTCACAAACGCGGATGGTGAGCCACAGGTTATACCACTGTTCTCAGCCCACGGCTGGTCTGGTGAGCTGGGCCCAGCAATCACTCTTCAGGCTGTACCAGGCCCAGGGCAGGGAGAAGAGGGCGGGCATGCCTCGTCGGCCAGTCCCAGGTTGGCGTGGACACCTGCATCATCTTGGCATCAACATGATTGTTTTACTTAGAATCTCCTCACCTTCAGAGGAGCAGTGACGGAGGACAGGGCTGCGAGATTAGGGTAATTTCAAAATTGAGACAGTTGAGCTGAGCCGTTGGACTATTTCGTTCCTCTCACTGC
Organism: Myotis myotis; assembly: GCF_014108235.1. Classification (NCBI taxonomy): domain Eukaryota; kingdom Metazoa; phylum Chordata; class Mammalia; order Chiroptera; family Vespertilionidae; genus Myotis; species Myotis myotis. The sequence goes on from NW_023416336.1 coordinate 206,763, forward strand.
TCTGCCTTATTTGCCAAGTTGCGCAGAGGTTAAGCATATTTCAGTGTTAGTAAACCCCACACGGCGAAGCGAGGTGGGACACAGCTCAAATGTGGCCCCAGAGCCTCCACTCCTGCTCAGGTTCTGCAGTGCCGGCTCCTGTAGGCCTTGGTTTTGTGTTTGCAGAAGAATACTCTAGGCTGCTGCTGGTGGAGTTGTATGTACAGCCATGTAAATTCCAATTTCTTCTTCAGGACGAATTGATCCATGAGCTAAAGCAGACACTAAACGCCATCAAGTTAGAAGAAAAAGGAGTCTATGTGCAGGCGTCGACACTGGGCTCTTTGGAAGCTCTGCTGGAGTTCCTGAGGACGTCAGAAGTGCCGGTAAGTGACCAAGCGCGGCTGCAGTCCGTAGGGATGGTGGTGGGCTGCTTCTGCCATGTGGTCGGGTAACGTGCGGACACCGTCTCCAGTACGCAGGAATCAACATCGGCCCCGTCCATAAGAAAGACGTCATGAAGGCCTCGGTGATGTTGGAGCATGACCCCCAGTGAGTACCCGCCCTCCTGCCGGAGGCTTCGCCCGTGATTTCTGTGCACCTCCTTGGGGTGTGCGCCGTTCTCATTGTCTCTCCTGTTCTGACTTCCAGGTACGCAGTCATTTTGGCCTTTGATGTGAGAATTGAACGGGATGCACAAGAAATGGCTGATAGTTTAGGAGTTAGAATTTTTAGTGCAGAAATTATTTATCATTTATTTGATGCCTTTACAAAATATAGACAAGACTACAAGAAACAGAAACAAGAGGAATTTAAGTAAGTTGGTGATTTTCCCTACTTTGGCCTTTGATGAAGTTGACTATTGGAGAATTGCCTAACAGCAGGAAGGTGTGTGGACAGCAGAAGCATGGTGTTTGCTGGAGGCTGTACCTGCAGTGCTGTAACCCGTGGCCCCGTCCCCACCCCCTCCCAACCGTGTGGGGACAAATCCTCAGGAGTCTTCTTGGCTTACGTTTTGGTTTCCATTTTCAGTTTGGCAAATGGAAGTCTCTTTCATGGGGGTAGCTGCTCCATTTGGGGACTGTCTTCCTCCTCTGGGATTGCCAGGAATGGGGAACCTAGGAACTGAAATGAGGGAGGCATTCCAGGGAGCAAAGCTTGGGCCTGCAGCTGACCTGACCAGGAGCTCAGTGTAAGAGGCACTCGCAGGAGCTAGAGTCAGCAGTGCCCCTGGCACTCTCTTCCTCTGGGAGCTCAGGGGAGAGACAAGCAATGAACACACGAGAAGTGGGGAGAAGTGCTAAAAAGCCAAACAGAGCAGGGGCGGGCCCAGATGAGGAGAGCTGGGAGGCAGCTCACCTCTGAGATCCAGGCTACGATCCAGCCACCCAGACACGGGTGAGGACAACGCTGGGCAGTGGCCCACACAGAAACCCTTAGAGGGATGAGTTCAGAGGAGTCGGCAGGACCCAGAGCACGTGGGACCCTGTGCATAGGATGGATTTTGGAGTCAGGGATGAGGGCCCATCAGGAGGCTCCCATAGTCCAAGCCAGACACCACAAAGGCTCAGAGCAGTCGCCCTCGGAGTGATGACTCAATCGGGCATATTCTCAAAGCTCAGACTGTAAGGATTTAGACCAGCCGTGGGCAAACTACAGCCCGCGGGCCGGCCCGTTTGAAATGAATAAAACTAAAAAAAAAAAAAGACCGTACCCTTTTATGTCATGATGTTTACTTTGAATTTATATTAGTTCACACAAACACTCCATCCATGCTTTTGTTCCGGCCCTCCGGTCCAGTTTAAGAACCCATTGTGGCCCTCGAGTCAAAAAGTTTGCCCACCCCTGGTCTAGACTGAGACGTGTTCACTGTAGATCGTGAAACCTGACGTGAAAAGGCTTAAGACATAAGACGCTGTGAAAGCACTTGAAGCTTTGCTTCATGAGCAGGGAAATGCTTTTGGATCGTCTGATCTGGGAGCATGCCAGAGAAGAGGATGTGGTTTGATGCCTGCGGGTCCCAAGAACAGCCTTCACGTGGGCCATGCGCCACCCTGAGGGTAGCGCCCACCGAGGTTCTAAGACCCGAGTGCCGTCTGTAGCTCAAGCCTTTCAGTCTGGGCACCAGATGCTCCGTGGGGCAGTTTCTCCGAGACCTGATGGGCGGGGGAGGGGGAGGAGAGGAAGGAACCACAGAAGGTGCTGTGGACTGAGCACACCCCCGGGTAGCACAGTGTCCCTGCTGCCTGCAGGGGTCTGGGAAAGCAGCCTTGTGTTCACCTGTACTTGCTTTTTAGTTTAAGTGACTGTACTTTAAAATCCTTGTTTTTTTCTTTCAGGCACATAGCAGTATTTCCCTGCAAGATGAAAATCCTCCCTCAGTATATTTTCAATTCCCGAGACCCCATCGTGATGGGCGTGACGGTGGAAGCAGGTCAGGTGAAACAAGGGACCCCCATGTGTGTCCCCAGCAAAAATGTAAGTGCCAGCTGTACTTTAAGAACAATGTGCTATCTCGTAAGCTGTAAATGGGAGTCCAGGAATGGTGACAAAAGACTTACACCAAGCAGAGCTTGTCGCCTTGTGTAATTTAGACTGCAGTCTTGCTGAATGTCAGCATTCCTTAGTCAATCTTGGTTACTAACACCAGTGCATCAGTTATGAAGACTGCAATTTAGAGCCCTTTCACATTTCACTAATTGCCCACCTGCTGGCTTGGTCCCGGATCCCTTCATGTGCACTGCCTTTGGCTGTTGGGTGTTTCAGTCTTCATCGGGAGCAGCCCGTCCTTCCTGAAGAGGCCAGACCATTGCTTCCCAGGGCATTTCTCCACTTGGGTTTCGTGACTAAGGAAAGGATCCTGCATGTCCAGGTGCTTGTCGGTAACCTGATTGCTGGGGGAGCTGTGTGTTGCCAGCTCAGCCTCTCCATTAGAGACACACCTTTCCCCTTTGTAATTAATTACTAGGTGGTCTGTGGGGTACTTTGAGTCCCTATGATCTCCTATTCCTCAGCCTTTATCCCAGAAGCAAGCATTATATAAATGGTTGCAAAATTGTGATTCTATCACCCACCTCCCTCTGTGAAGAGCCCTCACCTCCCTGACCTTTTCATTAAGTATCCATCTGTTTTGCTTTTTAGCACTTCTCCCCACTTCTCGTGTGTTCATTGTTTGGTTTTGTAAACTCTGCTGTTGTAATCCATCACTGATACTTTCGATGGCCACGTTACCCAGTTTGGTCTGTGGGAGCCACATGCCCCTGGAGCGTAAGCATCTCTTCCTCCTCCCGGTGCAGGACGCTGCCCCAGACCATTCCTGTAGTTCCCATTTCTGGGATGAGCGAGGACGTTTATTTGCAGTTATTGTCTCCTGTATGACTGGCCAACCTTTCTCTCTTCCCAAGCAGAGGATGCCCCCCCACCCCTAAAATTGAGACTAGGCTGCTCATAATTCATCCTCAGAACGAAATGCAAAGTCTTTACGTGGACCTGCAAAGCCTCCCTGACTTCATCCCCAGCTCCTCACCCCTTGCTCATAGCAGCCACTCCATGCTCATGCCTTGGGCACCTGTCCTGTGAAGGGTGGGACAGAAATAGGAAACAGCATACAGCGCTTTCCAAGCTGTGGCCACCTCGGGAAGGGCAGGGGGGACGGTGCTGTCACCCGTTTCTCAACGAGAACATTGCACTGCGGAGGTGGTGGCCATGGTCAGCAGCCGAGGCTTTGACACTGGCCCTCGTGCTCAGCAACTGGTTTTCCTCAGGCTCAGCTCTCAGGTGCCTGCAGCGGGCAGGATTCCTCTGCTGACATTGTCCTCTGTTCTTATTTGACAGTTTGTGGACATTGGAATAGTAACAAGTATTGAAATAAACCACAAACAAGTGGATGTTGCAAAAAAAGGACAAGAAGTCTGTGTGAAAATAGAACCTATTCCTGGTGAATCCCCCAAAATGTACGGGAGACATTTTGAAGCTACAGACATTCTCGTCAGTAAGGTAAGTCCCTGCCAGAGGGGCACCTGAAGGGACTGGTTGTGGGCGGGCTTGATGGGTTGAGTGGCCGCCTAGAAAGCTTTTCATGTCGCGGGCTGCCGGTCTCCCAGGTCCCCCTGCAGCCCTCGCCCAGTGGCGCCGCCTCGGTGTCCAGAGTGGCCAGCATCTGGGGGCGGCTGGCCGCCCGCTTCTCTGGGCACTTGTGGGTTACATTCTGTTCTTATGCCACCTGTGCCTCGTCCTTTGCAGATCAGCCGGCAGTCCATCGATGCCCTGAAAGACTGGTTCAGAGACGAGATGCAGAAGAGTGACTGGCAGCTTATTGTGGAGCTGAAGAAAGTATTTGAAATCATCTAATTTTTCCACATGGGGCAAGAATTAGAGTAAATGCAAGAAAAAAAAACAGGATAAAAAGTGGAATGGACGTATCTGGACACTGATGCACTTAAGTACGGAAGGAAAAAATAGATGTATAAAATGTTTTCCATGAGAAACCAAGAAACTTACACTGGTTTGACAGTGGTCAATACCTGTCCCACAGCTCCAAGGTGCCTGTCCACATGCCCGCTCCTTCCCCACCCTACCTGCTGCTGTTTTAAAGTTTGCCCTTCCCCAAATTTGGATTTTTATTACAGATCTAAAGCTCTTTGGATTTTATACTGATTAAATCAGTACTGCAGTGTTTGATTAACCAAGCTTCTGCAGATTTTGTGATTCTTGGGACTTTTGATGTAAGAAATACTATTTTATTTATGCATCTCCTTCCCACAGTCATTTTTGTCCCCACCCATCTGCTCTTTGGATTTTTTAAAATAGAAAATTAGGTATTCTGGTATTTCTTTATCTGCTTTGTGTGAAACCATGGTGTAGAGTGTAGCTGGCTGCTATTGACTGCTTGTCTAGTCATGAGTCCACTGTAATCAGCACAATTCTGAACTCCAATAAAGAGAACATTCACTAGAAAGCTCTGCTAGGCCTTCATGTTAGCGTAGCTTCTCTCCCATGAGTCTTCAGCTCTTTTCTTTTAAAGATAAGAACTATTTTATGAACTGTCTCCAACCTTGTGTACCAGCACATCTTAACATTAGGAGTTTTTAGATAATAATCTTGGTCTATTTTGTCCTAGAAAGTCTATCATGCATACATTTTCTGATTAGAAAACGGAACTGATAACTATATGGGCTCAGTGCTTCTAAATTGTCATGGAGACGTCATAATGACTCATTTATACCAGTAATCTGATTATAGCTAGTTTTATGGTTTTCCTGCAAAGTGTGGGTAAAGATTAATTCCTATAACAGATCTCAAGGGTCTGACAACCTATTTATAAGTGTCAGATGAAGTCAGTGTAGGTGTTTGAAGAAAATGTTCCCAAGTAAACTCTATTTTTAAAGTGTTATGGCATAACATAGCATAAAATACTTTATACTTTATGTACATTTGAAAATCTGTACCACTCGTCATTATTGAAGTTCCTCAAGGGCCAATAGAGGCAAGAAAAACACCTCTAAACACCTGTGGGGCATAATTTTCCCAGGAGAAACTTAATCTTCAATTGTGTGTTCTAATTCACCACATGGAAACTCCTCCACTGGGAAGAAGTAAAGATGTTCTTAACAGGCTGTTAACTGTGTTCCTGCGTGGGGGGAGGGGTGACTGTCTGGAAGCAGCAGGCCCAGCCTGGCCCTCTCGGGAATTACAGAGCCCAGCACGAGTCTGGGCTGCAGGTTGTTCCCATGGTGTAACAAACGGTTCCGGGTCTGGTTCCTAAAGGATTCACAAAAAGGAACCTGTACAAAATATACATACAGTTCTTTATTAAACAACTGTAAACACTTCACTGTAAAAATCCATAAAACTTTATAAACAAACATTTTGTAAATAGAATCTATACTACAGTAAAAGAACACATTTATTTACATGCAATACTGACAAATTTGGCACTTTTTGAAAAGAAATGTACAAAACACTTGCTCAAAAAGAAATTTGAAATTATGAAAACTCAGAGCATTACTACCATGCACTTTGTAGATACCTCACAAGCACTTATGGCACCGCAGCGAGAGCACCGCGCTCCCTGCTCACACTATGTAACTTTCAATGTGCTCCCATAAGTCTGTTGTAAAACCACCTGAACATTGTCAAGAATAAAGTCAAATGCCATATTCCAAACTGATTCCACCGACTGCTGCGTCAACCTACAGGTGGGGAAAGAGGAACATCAGGAAAGACTCATGATTCCTTCAGAATCAGTTTAACATTTTAAGATAAGAATCGATTTTGGCAAACTCTCGAACATTCCAAAGGACTTCCCTTGGTTTTAAACTATATTAAATCCCAAGGGGAACAATCTCATTTTGCCTTTATTACCCAGCCAATATTACAGCATTCCTTTCTCTGCGATTCTAAATAATAGGCACCTATTTTTCATTAACCCTGGAGAGCAAAGTTAAGGCAACCGACTGCAAGAAACTACAAAACTTCGAGCCTTGCCCTCCCTCCACTAGCCCGTGACATGCCATTTCACCTTCGATGGAAGTACTAGTTACCTTTTCATGTATTTTATAACGAGGTCCAGTTTCTCCAAGTCTTTCTCCTCTATCAGGTCAGTGCAGTATTTCACAACTTGCAGAATGTCTTCTTCCATTGGATCTAGAGGGAAAAGACCTCAAATGAGAACCAGCCCACCTGTTCGTAGGACAGGAAACTGTGTTTTTACAACAACGCAGACGAATGGGCTATGAGGGAACTTCCCCAACCAGTGTAGGTGCTTGGCTGATTGAAGGCTATCAGATTTAGAAAAATGAGCACCATCGACATAGTTGAGCCTGTCATGTTCTGAAACCACAGGACCATGCATTACACATCAGTGTTCGGCTCTGCCCATCCAAGCCGACCTGAAATGGTGGTGATCCACTCCTTGAGCAGTGTCTTCACGTCACTGAACTCGACGGCTCCGGCAAGGTTGGGTGCTGGGGGTCTGACACAGCCAGATGGGGAAGGCTGCACACCTGAAGTAGAAGCAGAGAGTTCTCCCTGTTAAGAAAACAAATGATAAAAGTGCTGTATTTACACAACATCAAGTGCATTACGATTCAGTAAAAGGTCAAAGTTTAAGAAGCATAAAGCTGACCAGCGGTTTCCCAGGGGTAGGACCTTCGTGTTTCAGAAACCCTTCGATTAACTTCTGGGGACTCCCGCTGGCCCCTGGCGCAGCTTTTACGGGACTGTTAAGCAGCTTGTTTTTCAAAGGGCTCTGAACCTTTTTGGGGGAACTGATGGGATTTTTCTTCTTGTTTCGTTTCTTTTCTTTCACTGAGGCTGGTTTCAGCTGAAGGAACGGATTCTTTGGCACTAAAAGATGAACATAAGATCCTCAAACAAGGTATCTGGATAGTAATAAGGATTCTCTCCCCGCCTCAAATCCAACCCTTGTGCGCGCGCACCCCCAACAAGGCTTCTAGCTGAGACTGGGAGGCATTAATGACGAGGGCAGAGAGGTGCAGGCGCTTCCTCGTCTCCGTTGGACCACTGCTTACTGATAACTGTTCACAGGATGCGATAAAAACTCAGCAGGTGAAACAGAAATAGGTGAAACAAATAAGCGGCCCATCAGCACTAGTCTGTTTTTAGCCTACATCCTTTTATGTGTCCCTTTCAAAGGACAATGGCCTTGGCAATTATGCAAAAAGATTTCTGGAAATACCTATTTAGGCATCATTGTTTTTTTAAAGGCTTAAAAAAGTCAAGAATGGTGTTTATAAGTCAAGAAGTTACAGACACCAATCTAACTAGGACTATATCACTTACTATATTGTCTACTTGTTCTGTTCCTCTCAACATGACTAAGAGCTGGGACTCTGGCCATGACACACAATGGTTCGCTTCTCGCACGCTCCTTGCTGGAGGCCACTCCCCAGGCTCACCTGCGGCGCTGGCTGCCTGCGGGTGCGCGCTCTCCCCCGGCCTCTGCCTCTGCCCATAAGCCGCTTTCAGCTCCTTCTGAAGCTCAGCGGGAAGGGCAGCAAACACCTCGGGGTCCACCTCGTGGGAAGGAAAAGGGTCAAAGTCAAACAGGTTGATTCCACACGGCACCTGGCTTATACTTTTCACAAAATCGATTATTTTCAAATCATACTTTTCTGACCTATATGAATTCAGAACAGGTCCTCAATATTAAGGCTCATTAAATCCTCATGGGGTTTTAGGATGAGACTAAGGAATACGATTCTGAATATGAAGTGAACTTTAAAAAAAACAGTCACCAGGGCAAGCACAGGCTCAGCTCGTATGTAATGTTTTCTGAGACATCAGACTTGGACTGTGTCACTGTCCCCGAGTTAAGTTCTCCACCCTGTTTCTCAAGTACAGCCCATCAGTAGTCTCTGGCTGGTGAAACGGGAACAGGATGTTCTGGGTAGAAGCTGTGAACACTCATGTGCCACAGCCTCCCTCTTCTCAGCCCTCAGTTGCTTCAAGAGAGGCTGCTATCCGTCTGTCCTACAGATGATGAGACGAGCCAATCCCCTTTCCCCCTCGCCCCACCATGGATGTGGTGTAGACTAATGAGAGTTTGAGGTGCAAAGGAAATAAGACATGCCCTGAGCTGGAGCAGGGGGGTGGGGCCATTTAAACTGGCAGAAGACCCTATATTTAACTTACTTGTGAGAATGCTGGGAGGGCTATTAGGCTGATTCCCATGTCGCTGTTAGATGCTTGAGGTTCTGGTATTTGTAATAAAACTGTCCCCACTGGTTGAGGCACGATTCCTGTATTACAGCCATTTACTGGTTCGTTCTTTTTGTCACCATGCTGCTCCCCTTGCTGAACAGCACAAACTTGCTCTACTTGTTCCCGGAGATCAGGCGGGAGTGCTTCTAAAACAGACTGATCGAGCTGTAAAATACAGGGTGCAAGGTTGCACCACACTCAGAGATGATGTGTTTGGAGAGATCATACTTCACGTCCACCTCAACTTTAACATCTTGGATAATGAAGATAAGGTGAGGTGCAGAAACCAGGCCAGGAAGGCCCCCCAAGCTCCTGCCTCCAAAGGCTGAGTAGAAATGTGTGGTTCTAAAGGTGACCTATGTACACACTGGAGATGAGACTACACAACTGGCCGATCCCACAGGATCAGGTCAGTCCACACAGGAAGAGCCTCTGTTAAACTCAAATCTGACCCCACCCTTGGGCACGGGCCACTGCCTAAGGCAAGTATGTCAAATTTCTAAGGCCAGAAGTTGGCCTTTCAGACAGGAAACTATATGCCCCTAAGCACAAATAATTTTAGGCCGAGAGCAGACAGCTAGAAAAAAGCTAACTGCTCCAGCCCACATACTAGCATCCCTGTTCCCTTGGCCAGGTCCTTCCTCCCTCCACCCACCGCATACATCCCTTAGGAAGCACGAAGCTCATGAGCTGGGCAGGCCGATCTGACCTTGCTGGGAGCAACTTTCTGAAAACTCAGGCCCATACCTGCCCTTTCCCTAGCTTACAGCCAGCGGCAAATGTTCTCAGCCTCTGCCACCTACTGCTGCAGAGAAATCAACCTTCCCATCGGGCCTGCAGCAGCACGCCACGCCAACAGCGCACACCAGCTCAGTGAGCAGCGCGGTCAGGAAAGTCACCCCTCCCAGTGGACTGTGCACCTGCTGTCACAGGCTTCTAGTGACCGCCAGTGCTGGTGCTCCGCTCAGGAAGTGCCTGTGGTGGACACTCACAAAGGCAGTTAAGGAACTGGCTCTCATCCAACATTTTACAACTTGCAAGGGATGCAGATCTGCAGAAGCACCAATCTTTCACTTACACTGATCATGTGGCATTTGGAATTCAGGTATATAGTGGCCCTAAGGAGTCACCTTTTCTCTCTCTTGACTACACTGGCAAGGAAATTAAACACGTCGTTCCTACTGTAAAACTACTTTTGCATTTTTATCATACTTAATTATAGAAATATACCTGGGAAGGTGATGGGACCTCTATACTCAGGTTCAGTTTTGATTTTAAGCTGATGGGAGAATGTAGACCATTCCATTTCCCCGAAGGCTCGGCTTTGCTCGTAACAGGGCTGACAGCAGATGCCAGATGTGTAGAGAGAGATGGCAGGAACGTGCAAGTTCTAGAGGCAGATGAGATTTCCAGATCCATGGCAGCCAGGAATACTGAAAGTACAGAAAATACATACACTAGCCTCTTCAGCTCATCTGGGCACATGGGGGGCATTCTGCTCCACAGACTTCAATATGCTCATCCTGATGCCAGCCTGTGTCTGAAGGGCCACACACAGAGCCCTGCCAGACAGCATTTACAATGAACAGCTCTCCTAAGGACACAGCGGCCCCAGGCAGAACCAACCCACCACCCACCTTCCTGGTGCTCTTCTTCTGAGGATGTCTTTGCTTTCTGAACTTGGAGGAGGTCCAGGACAGAGTGGGAGCCACCAGGATCTGGCTGAGCTGGCACATGCCTGGGACAGGCGTGAAGTCTCGGATGAGCAGGAACCAACTGGTTCACTTGAATCCCAACCTAGAATCAGAAGAAAGTATGTTTTTAGGAAAACTGAAGTGAAACGTGAAGTCAACTGAGCAAAATTCTCAGCCAATCCTCTTTTTACATCTTCTGCTCCTGTTACTAGAATATAACGTTAAAGTATTTAATCAGCCTTCTACATGATTTTTACAGAAGTGGCTTCTATACTACCTGGTGAGCAGACAGTCCCTCCACCTTCAGTATCCACTTCTACCCATATACAGCACTCTTCACACAGAACAGCCAAAAAGGAAGCTGCTGTATCTCACCAAAGTTCTTGCCAGCCAAGTTTTTAAAATAAGATTCTAAAAAATTTTAAAAAGCAGATAGTCTACCTGCAAACTTCATATAAAATAAAAAATATTAAAAAATGGGTTTGGGAGTGGATGGGCAGCGGGTACCCTTCAGACATCTGTACAAACAAGCACCCTGCACCAGCACAGAATCAGCACAGCAGAGCCGGGAGAAGTTGAGTCACGGCTGCTGCAGCAGCACCCCAGTCCTTCCACAACGCCCACAGCAGCCAGTAACTACCCTGTACGCACGCGTGCGTGCACACCGGGACCAGCCAAGGTTCATCTTTAAGGAAACTAGGTTTTCACATTCCTGATGCCCTCTTCTAGTCACCCTCATCAGACATACGTTTCTGATTAAAAAGCACCCGATAAGTACAAGAACTGCAGATTCACACTCCTCCCAGTCCCATCTATTTCTAGAGAAACAAGAATAGGAAGCAAGATAATGCATGTAAAATGAGTCCTTGGTTAATTAAAGAAAGTGCTATAAAAACTGAAGATATCAAATTATTCTAGGCAGAAAACAGATTTCAGAACAAATTTGATTTTCTCTGAAAAAGGAGATCGGGTCAGGTGAGAGTTGAGTTTTTTGGTTTCTATCAAAGGAGCTGAAACCTGCAAACAAACCCCACACCCGCCATGGCCAGGTTCTGATCAGGCCTCCAGTGAAAACCATGCTACATACAGAAAGCCTTTTAAATGCTGTGTACTCACCCCTCTCATGTCCGATATGTTTAGCTTCAATGTGTGGAACATGTTCAGTGTGGCCTTTCCAATTACTTTTGCACTGTCTGTTGCCTGGTCGAGAGTCACGGTCCTGTAAGGACAGAAGTAGCTTTTTACAGGGCCGGAGCTGCCCCTGCGCCCACGGGTGTCTCTGCTCCAGGGCACTGCTTACAGTTACAAGGAAGGTGTAAGGAAGCCACAAAAAGCTCACGTAAGTATGAACCAATGAGAGAGTTTTCCCTCAAGGAAGCCAAATGAATTAATTACATTGGCAGCAAAGGGAAAAGAAAATTCATATAGGATATTGGGATTTTAAGAAAAAAACTAATAAAGAACTAGCCAACTAAAAGAAAGTGGAACTTAAAAAAAAAAAGTACTCTAGTTAATACATAAACAAATATAAGCATATTGTGTTGCAGCCAAAGCATGGATGTTAAGTACAATGCTTTTTAGATACCAAGACAAGTTTTAGGTTCCAAGAAAGTTGCAGCGGAATGGTTAATGTTAAGAAGGCAAAGGAGAATCCTTGTATTTTGGTTCCTGACTCTAGTTTTGTTAGTCTGAGGTAAGGCCATTGAATAATCTCAACAAGTGGATATGAGCTCATTACAATCCTACTTTCCCTCAGCTCTGTACACAGAAACGTGTGGACAGCCATGACAAAGGGGACACGGTGGCATGTACATGAGAGAGCCCCCCTCCTTTCACCACCTAGGAGGAGCCTGCCACTCACAGCTAAGGGAGGAGGCACCTCCCTCAAAAGATCCCCCTTCCCGTCCAGACCACACCCCCTTGCTATGGAGGAACCAGATGCGAGCTGGAGGACTCCATTCTGGTGAACCTGTAAGCTAACAGAAAAGATCACAGACACTACCAATGGCTGTGGCCACCCCACAGCAAGCCCCTCCAAACACTCGGCTGTGGTGAAGCCCACAGCTCTGGGCGACCCACTGAGTCCAGAGGACCAAACAGCATCGTCGCAGTTCCCCGGGGGGAGACAGCCAAGCACTGCCCGACAGACACCGGGAGAAAACCTCCTGTAACAGCAGCCAGGACAGGAATAAAGGAATGTGGAGAAACACTCACCCTGGGACTGGATGAGTATTTAAGAGATCAGAGAAAATGCTGCAATGTGAAACACTAGGAATATTTACATGTCCAAAGAACAAAACACAACACTCGGAAATTTAAAATGTTACTAGAAACAAAAGATTTAATGCTGACAAACTCCCTGGCACAAGGAGACAGAGCAGACAATAAAACTCCAGAGCCTGAGACAGAGGTCCTGAGAGCTCAGGAAGGGAAGGGCTGGAATTCTCAGTAGGAATCCTGACAAACTGGAAAAGTGACTTCTAACTCTAAGTTATGTTTATAGCCTTTAAGCCAGCAAAACCCATACAGGTTCAAAAAGGCATCTTGCCAGGCACTCTTCCTCAGTGAGATGGAGGAGGAGGAAACGGATGCACACAGTGCAGGCTTGGCAGGGGGTCTTGAGATGAACCAATCAGCCAGGAGTAGCAGGCTGGGGGACGCCAAGAGACAGGTCTCCCAGAAAAAAAGGTCAAACCAACAGATTGCTGATGTATTGAGACACACTGGAAGGGGTTTGGGAACAACCTCTGGTCAATTCACAAAAAAAGCCAACAAGATACTCAGTAAATCGAGAACAACCTGTTCACCAGGAGAGGAAATGTGTGGATCACTGTACAGTATGCACGCGGCTGTAACAATTTAACACTAGACTGTGACTGATCAAAAAACCGACGACTTTAGGGGGCAAAGAAACAAGCAGACAGGGAAAATAGTCACTGACAACGGAAGAGAGAAGAGGATAAATCCTCATCTGCAGTAGAAAGTCAGTCAACATTTTACAAAACGGAAAGCAGCTAGAAACAGCTGAAGCGTGTCCCTAAAGCATGGAGGCACCACCAGGAGAAACCTCTGAAGCGCAGAAAGAGCAGCACTGGAGCTGGAGGGCCCAGCACGGAAGCACTGCAGGCGGCACCTTTTCAATCAGACGCATTCCTTTGATAAAATACAGACGTACAAACTTCAAACTAACCCACATACACAAAAGAACTCCAACGGGGAAAGATTCTTTCCCAAAAGGAAAAGCGTTGTAGGAAAAACTTTCCTAAGCGAAAATCAAGCCAGATCTCAGTCTCCATGTAGCTCTGACAGGCCATTAAAATCTGTCGTTTCTATTAGTTTCATCTAGTGTCAGAGTCTGGAAGCCACAAGACTGTGGTCAAGGCCACGTACAAGAAATTACAGAATCATGGAATGCGGAGACCAGTTCTTAATTCCCTCAACTGAACAGCACTTTAGTCAGACTACAACGGGAATCCACAAACTTTTCTGTAAAGGGCCAGACAGTAAACACTGGTGCCTGGTAGGCCCCTTCGCAGCCTTCATTTCTCACAAGCCATTGTGACAAGTCATTCTTCCCTCACACCAATCCTATACAAACAAGCACAGGCTGACTAGGCCCACAGGAAGCAATCTGTCACCCCCGGATTAGAGGGAACAGAGACTCAGCATTATCGTATTCCATAATCCCCCACTTCAGCATTTCTTATGCAGTCAGGACACCACCACAATGTTAGGTGTCAGGGGCTGGCTTACAGCTCATCTATATCTTGGTGACGCTTATAAAATGGCACTGTGTCAATCAATTATGTGCTTCTTGTGCATCATCACGTGTCATGCAAGTTAATATGTTAAGAGCACAGCAAAATGTATATTATATTGCTGTGTTTACTAAGCGGAGAGTTCTTATCTTGTTAGAGGTACTAGTAAACATGGACATATTGTGGCGGAAAGGCTATAGCAGCTGGGATGTGCTGCAAAATAATTGGGAGGAGGGGAGGGTGCAGCAGGGGAGCTCACAGCAATGGTTGAAGTCAGGTGATGCGCCCGTGTGGGTTCACTGTACTCTCCTTTCTATTTTTGTATTATATGTTTAAGATTTTCATAAAACATTGTTTCTTAAAAGTTCAGGACAGCCCTAACCGGTTTGGCTCAGTGGATAGAGCGTCGGCCTGCGGACTGAAGGGTCCCAGGTTTGATTCCGGTCAAGGGCATGTACCTTGGTTGCGGGCACATCCCCAGTAGGGAGTGTGCAGGAAGCAGCTGATCGATGTTTCTCTCTCATCAATGTTTCTAACTCTCTATCCCTCTCCCGTCCTCTCTGTAAAAAAATCAATAAAATATATTAAAAAAAAAAAGTTCAGGACAAAAAAAGAAACAAATACCAACAGCAGCAAATAGACACGTGCTTATAAAAAAGCCAAATAATTATCCTGAGTCAGGGGGAATAAAATATCAATTTCAGTTTTTTAAATGTTGTAATTACATTTCTGGAGAATCAGCGTTTTTCCAAAGAGAATGATCAGCAGGCTGATTTTCTTAATAAGATTAGACAGAGGGAGCCCCTAAGCACTGCTGAATATACCACAACATACAATGCTAAGTAACGATATGACATTTAAAAGTGCGGACATGCCAAGAGGAAACGAACTGCTACCAGTTCCCCTTCCAAAGAATTATTTCAGTTTTGGATGTTCCTTTCCATGTATCTTGAAAAAATAAAGCTCCAGGTTACATTCCCAGAAAATGTATTATTATAAACTGTTCCTATAGAAACTATGTTAAAAAAAACTTATATCCAGAGTAGAGTCCTAATAACCAACTTATTATAGAAATAACCAGAGGCCAGGTGCATGAAATCGTGCATGGGTGGGGTCCCTCTGGGTGACCTGCAGAGATCGAGCTGAAACCCGCAGTCCAACGCCACCTGCAGCTCCTATCTGCTGCTCCCGCTCATCCCGGCCCCACTGTGCCTGCCACAGGCTCGCACCCAATCAGTCTGCATCTGGCACCCTCCCAAGGGGAGTGGTGTGCAGGATCAGGTTGAAACCGACTCTCCGACATCTTCCAAGGGGTCCCGGATTGCAGGAGGGTGCAGGCCAGGCTGAGGGACCCCACCAGTGCATGATCAGGCTAGGGAGGGACCACAGGAGGGCTCCAGGGCATGTCTGGCCCATCTCACTCAGTCCGGATCAGCTGGACCCCAGCATCAAGCTAACCTACTGGTCAGAGCATCTGCCCCCTGGTGGTCAGTGCACATCATAGTGACTGGTCGACCAGTTGACTGCTCCCTGGTGTTCAGTGCACGTCATAACAAGCAGTTGAGCAGCCTTAGCATACCAGCATATTACACTTTGATTGGTTGTTCAGTTGTTCTGCCATTTGGTCTATTTGCATATTACCCTTTTATTATATAGAATAAGAAACTACCATTTGAAATAGGTAATTAAAGGTTCATTAAAATAGGTAAACAGAGTTCAAAATTATCCGATTGCATAAAAATGTATTTTATAAATTACGTTGTTCAATGGGTAATTTGTAACCCGTTTTCCTGGTAAACAAAGGCCTTCATGATAAAGCTGGAAGTTTTCTGTGGCTGACAGCATCCTCTTGTCCCCCTCAGCAGCATCTCTATAAAAAATGTGACTGTAATCATGTTTGGAATGAACTCTTTCTTTACATCTATGTGGCTTTCAGGAACCAAAGTCTTAAAGCTGTGGTTGCCCAGCAGATATAAAACAGTGTGCAGAGTGGCATAAAGTGATGTGCAAAAAACTAAATATTTTCATACTAGTCTCAGCTCTTAACTGAAGTTTTATATTTGTGGCTCCTGCAATTAAAAAAACTCATTTTAAAATGCATTCTACCAGTTTTCAGAGACTACAAGGATTAATCTTTTCATGAATAGAAATGAGACCTCTCTCAATGAGGAAACGTCTCATTCAACTCATTTATTGAATGACTATATTGAAATTTCCCAACAGGTCCCTCTCCCCAAGTCCACAACCATCTGTGGGTACAGGTGTTAGGCCTTTCCTGTCCTTCCTGTCCCTGCACTAAAGTCAACGGCCTGACCCCAAAGCTAGGCCACCAAAGGTCAGGAACACGTGGACAGGCTGACCCTGATCAAAGCAACTTAATTCAAAGATGGCCCCAGGCTGAGCCTGCCTCTACAGAGTATCACATACCATCGGAGTTTACAGATCTCTATTCATACTTTTCCTTGGTTTTTATTAAATACTAGAGGCCTGGTGCACGAAATCCGTGCATGGGCGGGGTGGGTCGGGTCCCTCAGCCCAACCTGCGCCCTCTTGCAATCCAGAACCCTTGGGGGATGTCTGACTGCCGGACATCTCTTTCTCTCAATCCGGGACTGCTGGCTCCTAATCGCTTGCCTGCCTGCCTGCCTGATCGCCCCTAACCGCCTCTGCCTCAGCCCCCACACCCAGGACCCAATTTTCCATCCTCCGGCCGGCCACAGGCAACCAGGACCTGAGTTTCCCTCCCTCTGGCTGGCCGCCGGCACCTGGGACCCAGGCTGGCTTCGTCCAGGCCAGCCACAGGCACCCGGGACCCTGGGTGGTGCTGCCGGGTCTATCCAGTCTAATTAGCATATTACCCTTTTATTAGTATAGATAATAACCTGCACTGAAATATTAACACCCAATATCCTTTTAAAGATAAGCTTACCTGGCGATGTGATCACAAATTCCATGGCCTCCAAATTTTGCAGTTTCTACAGGGGCCCCCGGCTTCCGTACCATTATTTTGAGAGTCAGGCGTTTACCCTTCATGCCAGCAGCTTCAAGCCGTCTTTGAATTTCCTCTGAAAGACTCAGAAGGAAAGCTTCTGCTTCTTTGGGCTATGGAAAGGCATACACAGAAAACTCCCACATTATTTTCCTATAGACCTAACAATTCCAACATTATGCATACACATTATTGACTATTTTGCTAAGCATTTGTTTAAAAAGATTCTACAAGCTCTAGGGATAGCAAATATTTGAAGAGTTAATGTCAAGCACCAAGTCTGGTCTAGTTACAAGATAAGACAATGTGAAAACATAAAGGACAGCCTAAGGTAAACCTATGAAGTGATCAGTACCTGGGTAAACCTTATTCCATAGTTGATCTCAGCTGAAATCGATTTTCTTTCCTTTTCGGTTCGAACTGGTCTGTCATCCAAACCTCGGCAGAACCTGTACAGCATCTGCCCTGTCTTGGGACCAAATTCCCTCTGGAGTCTTGCCATGGTCATGTACTGCAGGTCTCCACAAGTCTTAATTCCCAAAGATGCCAGTTTGGCCTCCATGGACCGTCCCACTCCTAGGAAAGAGCCCATATTGAGTTTAGTTGTACACATAAACTAAGAAAAACAATGAATTTGAATGAAAATTTCATATTGAAATTAATTTTTAATTATTACATTAATTTAACAATTTAAATATATTAATTTAAAATAATCTCCCTTAAAATTTTTTAAAAGAACTGATCCTTTGTTTATTGACATTGTTTATCATCAATCTCTCCTTTTTTTTTGGTTTTGTTTTGTTAATCCTTACCCGAGGATATGTTTCCCATCGATTTTTTTAGAGAGAGTAGAAGGGAGGGTGAAGAGACAGAAAGAGAAACATCAATGTGAGAGGGACACATCGATTGGTTGCCTCCCTAGTGCCTCGACTGGGGTTGGAGATTGATCCCACAACCGAGGTATGTGCTCTTGACCGGAATCGAACCTGTGACCCTTCAGTCTGCGGGCCAATACTCTAACCACTTAGCAACGCTGGCTAGGGCTTTTTGTAAAATTGTTGACAGCATTACAGATGTCTCCCATTTTCTCCCTTTTTGCCCCACTCCTCCCACCCCCTGGCCCACCCAAGGCCTTCTCCATACTATTGTCTGTGTCCATAGGTTATGTACATAGGTTCTTCCATTCTTCCCACTTCTCCCACTGAGATCTGCTATTCTTATTCATGCAGCCATACCTCTGGACCTGTTTTGTTCATCAGTTTATTTTTAGGTGACATAATCAAAGCATCTCATAGGTTAAAGAATTTTTCTGTGTAAATCTTGCTAGTAAAGTCATTTCTAGAATCTTGTTCTCAATTTGGGATACACATATAGGTGAGCCAGAATTTCTCAAATATGTAGAGGTCTCAAAAGAATACTGTTTTTACTTATTACTGAGTAATGTTCAAAATTTCTACCTTATTCACAGAATCAACTAATTTAGCTATAGTAGGATTTTACAGACAGATGAGGAAACTCATGTTAGGATTCTATTATGATTTTGGTGATGGCAAAAGTTATAGCCCTAGCCTGTCTGGTTCAGTGGAAAGAACGTCGGCCTGCAGATTGAAGGGTTCCAGGTTTGATTCCAGTCAAGGGCATGTACCTCAGCTGCAGGCTCAATCCCTGGCTCTGGTTGAGGCATGTGCGGAGGCAACTGATCGATGTGTCTCTCTCTTACCAATGTCTCTCTCCCTTCCACTCTCTCTAAAAATCAATGGAAAAATATCCTCAGGTCAGGATTAACAAAGAAAGTTTAGGATACAGTTCCAACCACATTTTCTTTCTTTTTTTTTAATTAAATCTTTATTGTTCAGATTATTACATTTGTTCCTCTTTTTCCCCCCCATAACTCCCCTCCTCCCAGTTCCCGCCCCACCCTCCGCCCTCACTCCCCACCCACTGTCCTCATCCATAGGTGCACGATTTTTGTCCAGTCTCCTCCCGCACCCCCTACACCCGTCTCCCCCACAAGAATAGTCAGTCCATTCCCTTTCTATGTCCCTGATTCTATTATGATCACCAGATTATTTATTCACTTGATTCTTAGATTCACTTGTTGATAGATGCATGTTTGTTGTTCATAATTTGTATCTTTACCTTTTTCTTCTTCTTCCTCTTCTTAAAGGATACCTTTCAGCATTTCATGTAATACTGGTTTGGTGGTGATGAACTCCTTTAGCTTTTCCTTATCTGTGAAGCTCTTTATCTAACCTTCAGTTCTGAATGATAGCTTTGCTGGATAAAGTAATCTTGGTTGTAGGTTCTTGGTATTCATCACTTTGAATATTTCTTGCCATTCCCTTCTGGCCTGCAAAGTTTCTGTTGAGAAATCAGCTGACAGCCGTATGGGTATTCCCTTGTAGGTAACTGAGTTTCTTTCTCTTGCTGCTTTTAAGATTCTCTCTTTATCTTTTGCTCTTGGCATTTTAATTATGATGTGTCTTGGTGTGGTCCTCTTTGGATTCCTTTTGTTTGGGGTTCTCTGCGCTTCCTGGACCTGTAAGTCTATTTCTTTCACCAGGTGGGGGAAGTTTTCTGTCATTATTTCTTCAAATAGGTTTTCAATATCTTGCTCTCTCTCTTCTTCTGGCACCCCTATAATTCTGATGTTGGTACGCTTGAAGCTGTCCCAGAGGCTCCTTACATTATCTTCGTATTTTCGGATTCTTTTTTCATTTTGCTTTTCTGGTTGGGTGTTTTTTGCTTCTTCGCATTTCAAATCTTTGCCTTGATTCTTGCGCTCCTCTGGTCTGCTGTTGGGAGTCTGTATAGTATTCGTTATTTCAGTCCGTGTATGCTTAATTTCTAGTTGGTTCTTTATCATAACATCGAGGGTCTCATTAGTTTTCTTGAGGATCTCACTACATTTATCGGCGGCTTCTAGACAGTTCTTAAGAGACCTTAAAAGTGTGGTTCTGAACTCAATATCCTCCATTGACAGTTTTGTCCTGTTTCTTTGTCTCCGCATTTTTTATGCTTTCTTGGTGCACCCCCTAGTGGTCTTTGTGCGCAGTCTTGTTGTAGTTAAGCCTTGATTGTTGTAGGCAATACCGGGGGTGATTTGACCTCCAGGCTAACTGGCTATGAGAGTCCGCTGTGTCTCCACATTTTCTTTAAATGGGCAGTAGAACAAGAACTTACAACACAGGCCCAAACCTGGACAAGGGGTACCAGTGATCTAGGGATGAAGGTCCCTAAGAAACCGAGAGGCAGAGAGGGCGGGGGGTGGGGGGGTGGTGGTGACAGATTTCTTTTATAAACAAAGATTACCTCCCAGGAAAGGTACTACCTTTCTACAGATGGCCAGCATGCACTAGTCCCTATGTCGCCCTGTCCAAAATGCAAGGGGGACCTTCACCCATAGGAAGCTGATGGGATCTGTTGCTTTCAATTTGCCTGAAAGTTTAACAAAGGAATACATATTTAAGAAAGATATTTGAGAGTAACCAAAGGGAACTAAAAGTCTTATTAAAATGGCCTCCAAACCACCAAATCAGTATTTTTTCATCAATGAGGAGACTGCATTCCTGGTCTTCTGCAGGATCTTATCAGAGACCCCAGAGTGCAATGTGACATTTGCTCGTCACTGTCACTCGGCCCCTCGGAGTGGCTTCAGTGGAAGGAACACCCAGCCTAGTCCACCTTGTGCCAGGAGAGCCTCTGTAGCAGTAATGCATGACACAGGTTAGGAGGCCGTCACCCTCACAAGAGGCCTATGGCCATGGAAGGGGGCTAGACGAGATTCAACCAGAACTGATTCCCTAACAGAAGCTAGAAGATGTTGAGGGTGCTGCCTCCCATTTTGAAGTTCACGTCAGAATAGAGAAAAAGTAAGAATACCAGAGTCTGAGTTAACAATTACAACAAATCTTCCAGGGGAACACCGTTCAGAAAAGGTGAAGTTCCAGGTGAAACGCTTGAATATTCTCATATACTAGATTGGCCAAAGACAGACACTTTCCTATTCAGGCTCAGAGAAGGCTTTTTGTCTCAGTTTTTTCCTTCTCATCACTGCCCTGCTCTCCACTCTCAAAACGTAACCATGCTCTTTCCCTTACAGATCTGGGAGCCAATCTGTTCTCCGTGACTTGCGAAGTCAGTAAGAGGTGACATTAAAGTGTGTGTGCTGTGTGTCGGGGAGGGGAGGAATAGGAAACCTATAGTTTTTGAGAGTATCTTGAGTACACCAAACAGAATTATTATTCACTAATAGGTACAAAAGAAAGGCTATTATATTAAACTATCAAATTAGCCACAATCAACTGAATCTAACAGAACTGTCCTGTAGGAAAGCAGAAAAGATCCTCTCTATTGCATGCTCACCTACTGCAAGGAGAGTGGCCTGAAGTCCAGTGTGGGAGGGAGGCATGGGGGTGGGTCAACCTCTAACCCCTATCACCTGCAGTGGGGCGGAAAAGTTAAGCTTGGAATCAGCACCAAACCCCGAGAGGGTGGCTAGTTTAACTGACTGTATCATATAAGTGTTTATAATGAAAGGAGGTGTGGCTAAGGAGAAAGTAACAGAGTCTTAAGACTCATACTGAAGACAGCCACCTAGAAAGGAAAAAGTGAAGAACAATATGCTAACTTAGAACCAAGTCTCAGAGTCTCAGGAGAGAAGAAAATCAGATGTGGGAGCTCCTGGTCAAGCCACTGGGACCAGGCCTTGGTACTTGCCTTGAATGGGAACCATTACTTTAGATTAGAAAAGGCCACCAACGTCTCCTCCTCACCATCAGACAGCGACAGCCCAACAGAGCCACACGAGAGTAGTTTTGAGAATAAAGTTTCACCACCTAAGTGAGCGCTGTCCAACAGAAGTGTCTGTGATACTGCACACGTTCTGTACGTGCGCTGTTCAACCCAACAGGCACTTGCCCATGTGGCTAGTTCACCCGAGGAGCTGACTTTCAGTTTCACTTCACTTTAACACGTGTTGCTAGTTCCCTTTGGCTACCCTATCAGGACAGCATGGACCTTTCTGCACAGCTACATGTTCATGCATTTCTCTGAGAATAGAGGTGGGAACTAAGTGCACAGCCCAGAGTCGGCTGAACAGGTAGAGAGGGCCCTTAAATTGGGCACATGCACAAGATAAAGAGTCTTGCAAAGATCTTAAGAACACACAGAAACACCTATTGCATTTACATAGTTCTTGGGGACAGTCCTGTCTTTCAATAGATAAACAGATCTCACTGAGTAATGTATTTCTGAGCCTAACATATAATCATTAATCTGTGGAGTTCCCTAAAGTAAACGTAACTAGTGTGTTTTTCCTTCTCATGTAGCTACCATAACTGCGTATTACTGTGCGAGTAACAACACTATGTGCTAAAAATTTAGGGCCAAAGAAAGCTTGTGGAAAACAAGGAGTGAGGTTTGTAAACACTGAATTTCTTCTGGTTATTGGTCAAAGAGCATAATTTCCTCAAAGCATGTTCCGCAAGATGTCAATAGGTATTACATATCCATCTTCAAATATTTTGGGGAGATTACCAGTTTTTAATAAACATAAACAGGTGTTTTTACTGTAAGAATTCTCAGAATCTTGACTGTGTGGGCCCTTCCCTGCGAAGGTCCCCACACTGCATGAACCCTTTTTTAAAGTAGCAGCTTGTACTCTATAGAGCACACCTGGGGACCGTGGGTCACAGAGCCATCTGCAGGACAGGGAACAGAAGGCCAGCATTTCACATACCTGAAATGTTCTAAATACAGAATTTGGAGATTTTATAAAAGTCAACAGTTTAAACACATGAACCCCAGAATTCTGGGAGGATACAAGCAGTTTCTGAAGGAGACGATGCGCACGAGAAGGCGCTTGGCAGAGGCAGCCAGCCTTGCAGCCTCTGCTGTTGAGACCTCCACGAGGAAATTCGAGGCTGTGCCCAAGAACCTCACGCTTGCCCTTCAAGAAATAAAGAAATGTCCCTCCGGCCAGGAAGCCAATGAAAGTGAAAGGTACGATTGCTGTGTCAAGGACCTAGGATTCTCTGTAAAAACACCAACAGCAAACAACTAAATAAACCCTACAAAAATGATTCATTTCACAATGGCGTTATGGACCAAAATGTGTCTCCTCAAAATTATTAAGTATTGAAATAAATGTGAGCTCTACATACATTTAAGAAAGAGTAATAAAAACAAGCAAGGTCATTATTTTCCAACCCACTGGTTCAAGTCCAGTGGTGGCCAGAGCCCAGCCAGCAGCTCAGAGCACCAGGTGGGACCCCCCTGGACAGGATGCTCTTGCATTGCAAGGCCACCCCACGCTCATTCAGACCAGGGACAATTGAGACACCTGATTCCCCTCACATGACATCTTTAAGGTGCAGGAGGGACCTGGAGAAAACCCACAGAGAATGGGGAAGGGAGACCATGCCAACTCCCCTGGGAATCGATTTCTTTTCTCCTCAACATCATAAACAAAATGCCACTGAACCACATGACATCATTCATGGACCTGCCTGTAATTCGCCAGCTAGATTTTATGATTATTCAAATTTAACATCAAATGAAACATCAAAATGTCATATTTCACATCTCTGACATTAAATACAATCTTTTAAGTTTTTTAATATGGGATCAGGAAGCTTTAAAATTAACTCATCATAAAATGGCATTTGGGTCATTTAATACTTTGTGGCCTCTAACAGAAATTTCTTAGTTCAGATACACTTTTATTAGACTTAAGCAATACACAATCTACAAATATCATCAAATCCATTTTTACCTTTTTTTAAAAAAAATCTTTATTGTTCAGATTATTAGTTGTTCCTCCTTTTCTCCCCATAGCTCTCCTCCACCTGGTTCCCACCCCACCCTCTGCCCTTGCCCCCCACACTGTCTTCGTCCATAGGTGTACGATTTTTGTCGTCTTTTCCCACACTCCCCACACTCCCTTCCCCCCCGAGAAGTGTCAGTCCACTCCTTTTCTATGCCCCTGACTCTATTCTATCCACCAGTTTATTCTGTTCACCAGATTTTTTATTCACTTGATTTTTAGATTCACTTGTTGATATGTATTTGTTGTTCATAATTTTTATCTTTACCTTTTTCTTCTTCCTCCTCTTCTTAAAGAATACCTTTCAGCATTTCATATAATACTGGTTTGGTGGTAATGAACTCCTTTAGCTTTTTCTTATCTGTGAAGCTCTTTATCTGACCTTCAATTCTGAATGATAGTTTTGCTGGATAAAGTAATCTTGGTTGTAGGTTCTTGCTATTCATCACTTTGAATATTTCTTGCCATTCCCTTCTGGCCTGCAAAGTTTCTGTTGAGAAATCAGCTGACAATCTTATGGGTACTCCCTTGTAGGTAACTAACTCTTTTTCTCATGCTGCTTTTAAGATTCTCTCTTTGTCTTTTGCTCTTGGCATTTTAATGATGATGTGTCTTGGTGTGGTCCTCTTTGGATTCCTTTTGTTTGGAGTTCTCTGCGCTTCCTGGACTTGTAAGTCTATTTCTTTCACCAGGTAGGGGAAGTTTTCTGTCATTATTTCTTCAAATAAGTTTTCAATATCTTGCTCTCTCTCTTCTTCTGGCACCCCTAAAATTCGGATGTTGGTACGCTTGAAGCTGTCCCAGAGGCTCCTTGCACTATCTTCATATTTTTGTATTCTTTTTCTCTTTTGCTTTTCCGGTTGGGTGTTTTATGCTTCTTCGTATTTCAAATCTTTGACTTGATTCTTGCGATCCTCTAGTCTGCTGCTGGATCTCTGTATATTATTCTTTATTTCAGTCAGTGTATACTTAATTTTTAATTGGTTCTTTTTCATATCCTTGAGGGTCTCACTATATTTCTCAGAGGTTTCTAGGAGAATCTCGAGTAACCTTATAACCGTGGTTTTGAACTCTATGTCCAGTAATTTGCTTCCTCCATTTCTTTCATTTGTGACCTGTTTCTTTGTCTCTGCATTTTGGCTGCTTTCCTGTGTTGATAGAGTGGCTTTGTGTGCTAGGTGTCCTACAGGGCCCAGCCTCCCTAATTACCTGAGGTGGACACTCTTGGTGCACCCCTTTGTGGGTTGTGTGCACAGTCTTGTTGTAGTTAAGCCTTGATTGCTGTTGGGATCACTGGGAGGAATTGACCTCCAGGTCAACTGGCTGTGAGGACCCGTTGTGTCTACAATGGGAGAACTTCTGTGCTAGAGACACCTTTATGGGGCAGGACGTGCTTCATGGGACTTTGGCGCTGAGTCTGCCCCCTGAGTGTGTCTCTTATGGATCTGAGGAGTTGTAATCTAGATGGTCTCACTCTGACCACTGGGTAGACTGGCTCATGGATCTCCAAGGAAGTGCAAAGTCAGCCACTGCCTGAGGCCACCCAGCAGGAGTTACAGATAGATCTGTTTGGATGTGGCCAGAGAAGGCACAGCTGTGAAGTAATGCAGGCTGCTGAGGAGCCTTAGGCCTTCTTTTGGAAGCTCTGGGGTTCTCTGACCCAACTATAGTTTGACAGGTTTTTAGGCAGAGAAAGGCCAGGCCATTCATATGCAAAAGCCTCTGTACACAGCTTGGGTGGGGTTGTAAATTGGGTGGGTCAGGGTCTCAGGGAATCACCAGGGCGGAGTAAACCGCAATGGCTGCCAGTCTGCACTGCGGCAGAGAGGTCCCAGGGTCTGTGTCCCGCAGCACCGTGCAGGAACTATTATCACTGCAAGCACTTCTGCGAGAAAGCTGCCCTCATGTTCCAGCCCGATGCCAGACAGTCCAGTTTCTCTCCGTATGAGTCTGGGTCCCCAAAGTCTCGCCCGGAACTGGAGTTCAGAGCAGTCAGGAGCTTGTATCTCCCTCCCGATTGAAAAAGACAACAGCGTACCCAGCTCCCAGCCCCTTTCGTGCGTGCCTCCGTACCTCTACACTTCCACACCTCTGCACCTCCTACCAGACTCAATGCGCTTTTCTCTTTCCTTCTAGTTGTAGAATTTCCACTCAGCCAGCCTTCCCATGGTTCTGGGTGATATTCGTTTTGTCTTTTAGTTGTAGTTTTAATGTGGTTGTGCATGGCAGCAAGTTCAGGTGTTTACCTATGCCGCCATCTTGGTTGTCTCTCCCCATTTTTACTTTTTATTAATTTCAGAGAGGAAGGGATAAAATTTCGAGACTCAAGTCACCTACTTATAAAATTATCCTGCTGGACTAGTGATAGTTTTCTGATTTTAGTGAGCAAATAGTTTTAATTAAAAGGATAAAGTGTATGAACCATTAACTCATAGAAGTAAAACTTGCATCTCCATCTTTCTTGCCAAAGGGCCAGCATGTTTACTTTCACGTTTTGTGTAGGACTGTGTGATCAACTTCCTTATGTAAAATCTTTCCGTGGAGAATCATCGACTAGAGTTCATTACATAGAGGGAGAGAGAGATAGAAACATCAATGATGAGAGAGAATCATTGGCTGACTGCCTCTTGCACCCCCCGCCCCCCACTGGGGATCGAGCCTGCAACCCAGGCATGCTGCCTGACTGCATGTGCCCTGACAGGGAATTGAACTGTGACTCCTTCCTGGTTCATTGGTCAATGCTCAGCCACTGAGTTACACAGGCTGGGCTCACTAAATCCATTTTTAACAACCAAATGAATTAAAAAAACTTTCATCAAAATATGCTACTTTGAACTTTCCCACCACAGACCCACAGGAGCTTGGTGAAGCTCAGACAGGCTGCCTTATAGCAAAGAGGTGAGATTATATGACAGAATCAAGGACTGATGCATGGTTTAGAGAAATTCCTTAGAAAGAGGCATCTATCGCCGAAACCGGTTTGGCTCAGTGGATAGAGCGTCGGCCTGCGGACTGAAAGGTCCCAGGTTCGATTCCGGTCAAGGGCATGTACCTGGGTTGTGGGCACATCCCCAGTAGGAGATGTGCAGGAGGCAGCTGATCGATGTTTCTCTCTCATTGATGTTTCTAACTCTCTATCTCTCTCCCTTCCTCTCTGTAAAAAATCAATAAAATATATTTTAAAAAAAGAAAAAAAAAAGAAAGAGGCATCTACCATAGAAAGCAAGTCTAAATACTTAATAATTATGAAAGAAACTGTCCTCTCCCCCCCAAAAAAACCACATCTATTCAAGGCCTTTTAAAAGGCAACCACTTTTCAGTTGCAATGAACCCTATTTGATGATTCTCCATGCAAAGATTTTACATACAGTCCTACACAAAAAGGTAAAAGTAAATATGCTGCCCTTGGCAAGAAAGATGGAGATGCAAGTTTTACTTCAATCTTTGAGTTAACGGCTCATACACTTTATCCTTTTAATTAAAACTATTTGCTCACTAAAATCAGAAAACTGTCATTAGTTCAGCAGGATAATTTTATAAGTAGGTGACTTGAGTCTCAAAATTTTATCTTTCACCTAGAAGTACACTATTTTAGTTATGATTTATTTAAAGGACCAACTTCATCATATTTGCTTTAAATGTTTTCTTAGAATTCCTTATCTTCCTACTTGAGAAATACTTCACATTAAAAGCAAAGCTAAATGTAAGATTACGATCCTGATAAATCAATTGAGATAATCACTGTGAAATTCTAAATTTTTCTCATGGCACTCAAAAATAAATAAATACTTGCCGAAACTGGTTTGGCTCAGTGGATAGAGCGTTGGCCTGTGGACTGAGGGGTCCCGGGTTCGATTCCGGTCAAGGGCATGTACCTGGGTTGCGGGCACATCCCCAGTGGGAGATGTGCAGGAGGCAGCTGATTGATGTTTCTCTCTCATTGATGTTTCTAACTTTCTATCTCTCTCCCTTCCTCTCTGTGAAAAATCAATAAAATATATTTAAAAAAATAAAAATAAATAAATAAATACTTAATTCATGTTTTGGAAAAGAGATACATTATAAAACTTTTAGCACTAATAACTGTTTATAATAAGTTAATGTTAAAAAGAAAAGGTCTGTATTCACCTGGTAGATTAGTAACTAGCTGACCTCTGATGAAATCATCGACTTCTTCTGGCTTTAAGTGGTACTGGCCGTCTGGCTTTGCTTTTCTAGTTGCCATTCTAGCCAGGAGAATATTAGAACCTATAAAACAAGAAAACAAAAACAAAAGTTATTCAAGAAATAGTCACAATTATTTTTAAAATTTATTAACAAAGACATCTCCAGACAGGTTACTGAGCAAATTTCTATAAATAATGAAATTATTTACAATTTTGATCATTTCAAATACAGCATAAAACCAGCAAAATTTTGTTTACTAGAGATTATAACCAGCATGGTTACTGAACAGAGGTAACCATGTTCCTCTTTGTTCCAAAGTAAGTATCATTTCAACATCTCCTACCCAGGTAAAGGAATAGAGAAAGCAGTCCAAACAATGGTGATTTATAGAAAGTTGAGAGCAATGATCAGAAATTAGTTCACTTTACCAACCAGCAGATCCAGGCTAGGCAGGACAATCAGGCCAAATGAACTCTATTGGACTTGGGAAAAAGAAAGCCAAAGAACCAGAAGTCTCACTCTACAATCAGGACACGTATAGTAGAAACTGAGGACATGAGAGACTTAGAAACAAGATGGACCCTGGCAGTGAGGCCCCGGGTGTGGCTGTGAACACGAACCCAGAGCAGAGCAAAGGAAAGGCTCCTGCAAAGGTGCCAGGGACCTGAGAAACAACATGTCAGGTGAACTTGTATGTGAAAAATGGCACCTCCAAAAATGATGGGAGGCTTATAGAAAGCACACGTCTTAATTTTAGGGTAGACGCCTATAAAATCCATGTGTTTCCCAGGGTAAACAGATATTCAGGAAGAGAAAATGTCCTAGAAAAGTCACACCAAAATGATAAATATGGTGAGTTCTAAAGAAGAAAAGGGGGCTGAGGAGAGGAAATATCATGTGGGAATTTTGTTTTAATTATGTGCTTGAATTTGAAAGAATTTTTTGGTTTTTTTGAAAGAATTTTTCATATCGTCATACTTGTACGTTAAAAATACGTCCAATAAAAAGCACACCAAAGCTTGTGCCTGATCGGAATTGCACAAGGTGAGCCCTAAGTGAAAGATGAGAAGGACCTGCAGGCCAAACACCAGGCAGGCCAGCTATTAATAGAGGGATGCAATGAATGTATTGTCAAGTGTGGACATTGTTTTACTCTCTGTATCTTATGCTGTTTTGACACATTAAAAATCTTGCTGGGCAGTGACAGACTGCCCTCCTGAGGCTAGCTAATTTCTAAAGAGTAAACACTTCCTAGCGAACATGCCTTCCAAGGCCAGCCAGCCACCCCACCCATTTCCTTATCCAACTCACACACAAAGCCAATATGCTCCTGCTCTCCCTCATCCCAGAGCCAGGTACAGGCCACCAGAGACCACCCTTATAGCCCTAAGGCCACTGGAAGTACCCAGAGTAGCCAATCCTGAGCTGTTTACTCTTGCTCTGCCCGGCCGGCCTTTCCTAAAGAAACCCCAGTAAAGACTCAGGACTAGGATTCCTCTCACTCCTGCTTCCTCCTCCCCACCGAGCTCTGGTGCTCCCTCTCATCCCCCCACGGTCCTGCATGGTATGGCATGCCCTCTGGTCCTCTCGGGAAATGAAGCCATAAAAATCTTCCTTCACTAGGACTGGCTCTTTTATCTGCATAAATTAAAAGGCCACCGGTACAAATGAGACAGGAACTTCAGAGGAAGAAGGGTATTTGAATGAGAATGGAGAAGTCATGACTGAAAGTGACAGTGAAGCCAAGAGGAAGCTGTCCCTCCCTCTCAAGTGTGTGGCACAGAGCATGGCAGGGACAAACTAGATCCACTTGAGAGAAGGGCAAGAAGAGAGGTGCTGAGGAGGTTCTGAATGGAGAAGGTCGCTCAGGGAAGGTTAGGTATGGAGAGAGAGGGTTCCAGAGGGCACAGCAGACAAGTCCACAAAGGATAAATGGTGGGAGTTAACGAGGAAACCAAGGGCAAGACGTAAGATCAACCAGGCAATGGGTGAGAGACGAGACCGTCGCTGAGGGCACCATCACGAGGCGATGCCTGGAACTGCGAGTGGAGACAGGATGGCCGCACAGTCCAGGAGGCTGGAGTTCAGAAAGTAACTGATTACAACAGGCCTGGAACTTCACACTGAACTCCGCACCCTCACCACCCTGCTGCAAACATGGCTTCTGTCCACACTTGACAAAAAGTACGCTGTTCACACATACGGACTTCAATTCTCCCATTTCTGAAGAGCAGGTGAGAAATGCTCCAACTTGGTTACTCCACAGATATTGTCAACCACTGACTTGCACTTCCCACACTTTGATCTCATGTACTGGACAACTGTGAGCAATGATAAGAATTGTTTTGGAAGAGGCCTACGCAGGAAGGTAATAAAAACAAAACCCAAAATTCACTCCTAAAAATTAAGTGATCCAAAGTAATACTTTGAGTAAAGTGAACAATAGGAGAGAAGCTAGATCCTAACCAATCCCAACAGAGGCAGCACAGTGAGTCTGGTCTTTGATTTCCATGCGGACAGCGCTTGCAAATTCATCAGGAGTAAGCTTGGTCTCCGCAAGGATCTCAGTGATGTCCACCAGCGCTTCATCACAGCTGACTGCTTCGATGTTGTGCGTATAGCTGTCAACACAAAGCACAGGCAATGAGGCACAGCTACAACTGCATCCATCACCACAAACGTGGAAAATACAGTCTTTCCATGGTACCCCCTCCAACACTTCCTTACAAGACTTAAGATGATAAAAAATATATTAGCATTTTCATTAAACTGGCCCAAGTGCAAAGTTAATTAATTAGTGTTTTCTCTTTCCATATCATCTACCAAAAAACAGCAGGAATTATCATTCCAGTTCCATTCTCTATACTCAGAACACCTTTATAAACCTCTGAATAGTTGAAAAGTAGTAGGTGTGTTAGAACTGTCAACATTTAATCTAAAAAATTTTCAGACATGGTTTACCAGAATTCCTAAAGAATAGAAAAATCATATATCTGTCAAATAAGTAATCAATGCTGCCCTAAACAAAAATGCCACAATTCCATACCATTCACAGTAGCAGGCCCGAGACACAACATACAATGGCCAATCACCCGAAATGCCCATCTAAAAGGACACCGTCTACATTCCCAGCATGAGAGCTACTTTAAGTTTTTGTTTTTGGTTATGAAGTATCCACACACAAAAGCTTGTTTTAACTATCTAGAGAAGATAAAAGGGAGAGGAGCATTGCCATGTGCTCCAATGCTAATTAAATACATGGACCACGAGTGAGAGGCAAGCAGAGGCCTTAGGACCAAAATGTATCTTCAGGAGCCCACTTGGTAATGTACACTAGGAGGCATAGGCCTCATCCTTCACCTACACCTTACTGTAGGCAACACAACACGTCAGACTAAGTGTCTGTATCCATTCAAGAATGAATGAGTGTTTTGTTTATGCCTAAATAAAAGGTGGCATCTGTAAGAGCAGAAGGGCGTGCTTGACTTGAAGAACCTGTTCAGAGTGAAAGCTGCCCTGAGGCATGGTGACTAGGAAGCTAAGGCAAGATTTCCAAAGGGCGGTAGGAGAGTATCACGGATTTTTCCTCCCCGAAAGAATAGCCACATGCCACTGAAAATGTCTCAACAGACTAAAATTCTATCAGGACTAATACATGCATGGCTGGCAGTTGGCTCTGGGACCCAGAGCACATGAGGACCACTACTTAGCTGAGTCAGCCACTCCCAGCCCTCATTCGGACACTAGCACTGACAGCTTCAGAACAGGATTTAAAAAGCACACCTTTCACTAGGCAATACCAATGTTCCTGCATTTGGGTTTTAAGGACAGCTGTGATTACACCTGGGGCTCATCAGTCAGCACTCAGGCATACATACTGATGCCAGACAACTTCATCTGCCCCTTTATATTTTCGCTCCTGCTAAGCAAGCTCCCACAAAGTAAGAGATTGGACCATATTCTTCTCTGAAGGACTAGCAGCATCAACAGCTGTCCATATAAATAGATACTCAATAAATAGGAATTCAAAATAATGCATATGAAAGTCAAGGAAGAGGCGAACAGAGGCCAAATGTCTATCTCCTAGAACACCCACACAGCTCAAGGGGTCGGCACACCCTGGCCCACTGTCCAGATGGCTGTTTTGATAATAAAATGTAGTGGAATAAGATAACATCTGGGGCTGCTTTCACACTAAACAGGAGGTGAGTGGCTGGGACACAGACCTACACAATCATTACAGACAAATGTGCTGATTTCTGCTCTCGAGTACACATGGTCTGGCATATACTTATTTTAAATTTTGAGTTCTTAATTGATATTAAATATACCTACACTGTAAACATTTTAAAAATTAATCACCTTTTCTCAAGCCAACTAATCAAGCACCTTGAAACTATTACTAAAACTAACTTTTACAGAAACTAACTATGGCATATCTACTAATTTTAGAAGACAAAGGGCTTTACAGAGTCTCTACTTGTTCACCATCAATTCTAATTTTAAACAAAACAATAATTCCAATGTATTAAAAGGGAATAACCAGGTTTAACCCTCTGAGTGCCAACCAATATCCTGGGAACTATGCTAAAATTGCCAAGGCATTTTTGCTGATTTTACAGCAGTTTAGGAAAAAAATTATGAATCGCAAGTAAATGAAGTTACATATTCCAAAACTTAAGGAAACCTTTACTACATTGACATATCTAGCAATATCATCATCACTAATAAAAGCAGACTTAGAACTGGATGCCATTTCGAAGCTTTGATAGCGCTCTGGGCACTTTTGGCGAAAGACAGGAGGAGCGCGATCGCACTCCCCGGCACTCAAGGGGTTAAAAATTCCTTTCCTTCATTTGTCTGGTTGCATGGAAAGAAAACTAGAACCACTGACTACAAGTTATCTATACTAATAAAAGCGTAATATGCTAATTAGATTGGACATCTTTCCAGACGACGCCGGAGCTGCGAGGGCTGACCTCTAGTATACATATAAAATCAGATTCTGACCAAGTTCAGCAGCACAAAAAGATGGAACTACCGATTACTGGATCTGCCCAAAGAAAGGAGGACAGGCTGCCATACTGGAATGCTGAGGAAAGGGTTCCTGAGAGAAAAAAAGTCTATCAAAAGCAACGAACAGCCCTGCAGCATGGTTCAGTGGGTGAGCATTGACCTATGAACCAGGAGGTCACGGTTCCATTCCCAGTCAGGGCACATGCCCTGGTTGCGGGATCCATCCCCAGTAGGGGGAGTGCAGGAGGCAGCCAATCAATGATTCTCTCTCATGATTGATGTTTCTATCTCTTTCTCCTAGAGTCTCCCTTCATCTCTGAAATCAATAAAAGTATATTAAGAAAAAAAACCACAACTCTGATCATCTGAAAGCAACAGGACTCTTTAATATCAGATAGAAGAAGCAGGACAGACACACAGTGACAATATCACATACTATACCTTGCCAATGTCTCATACATCGTGCGTGCAACTTCCTTATATGCATGAAAATCATATGGAACAGCTTGAAGATTAGGACAAAGTTGTTTAGCGTACCCAAAAAACATTCCATTCTTAATACCAACTTGTCTAGAGAGAAAAAAAAGACATAATGGAAGTTATACTAAAAAATATTAAATGCAAAATAAAGTATCAAATACGTGATACCATATCCCAAGCCAATAATACACTAATTTTCATTTAACTCCATTCTCATTAGGGATAAAAATAAACATAAAAAACCTTCAGGTTTGTCTTCCCCCCAAAGGAGAATTCCACAATTGTCTGATTAGTGTGAATGACACATGGAGATGTGCCAAAATATGTTATCACAATGTTTGTCTCCTGCCTGCAATGGGAGATTTCTCCTAAGACTCACACCTTTGGCTCCTTTGCAGATGCCAGCTTCCTGTGCTGGAGATATCTCAACCACAGGGAGCAGGAATCCAAGAGAGGCTTTCTTCCTGACACGGGAACCATTTGGCCAGGACTCATCCCCCAAAGACAAAATATAAACAAAAGACTATACAAAGCAGCGCTATGTGACAAGCAGACAAAATGTACCCGTCCCACTACCACCCGGTTCCCACTGACCAATTCCAAGCTCCGCAGGTGCCTCCACAGTGGCTGAGATGCCAACAGCACTGTGTATGGCAGGACATCAGTCTGGGCAGGAGCCAGGGTTCTAGCACTTTGAGGGATCTAATTGAAAATGGTAAATTTTACATCTTGTTGTGTGCCTCAATGCCCCACACTACCTTTGATATCTGGAGCATTCAGCACAAAAGTATAACTGTGGACTTATACATAATTAGTAAAATTCCATTTTACTACTCTATAATGAATCAAGAAAAAAAGGTAAAAACACAAGCAAAATAATGAGCAATGTTTTCACCAGATTATATACTCCTATGGAAATACATCAAGTGGTTATTCTATACATACATTCAATAAATATTTACTAAGTGCTTACTTAGTATGGCGTGTGCCCTGTTTTAAGAAACGTAGTCTTTAATTACTGAGAGGCCTCTGGCATCCTCCCATCTGAGACCAACAGTGAAAGCCAAGAAAAAAAAGAATCCTCCAACTTACTCAGAAAAAAATGCAAAATCACATGCATTTCTCATATATTCAAAAACAGTTATAATTATCTAACTGCAAAGCCCCTAATAAATGAGAAAGATCTAACAGAAAGAAAAAATGACCATAAAGGAAGTGATGACAGACAAAACAGAAGGTAAAACAAATTATTTTATTCATTTCACAAAATTTTATGTCTCAGGCATTTTGGAAGGTGGTAGATAAGAAACATGAATGAAACTAGCCTCAGGAAGATCATGAGGATGCCTGCCTTCATCCCCCCAAGAATGGATATAATCAATGGGTCTTCATTAGTACGGTAGGGCAGTATATATACAGGGGTGGGGCAAAAGTAGGTGTACAGCCCCGCCTGTGGGCTCCATTTCCGGTGAGGGGGCGTGCAGGAGGCAGCTGATCAATGATTCTCTCTCTTCGTTGATATTTCTATCTCCCTCTCCCCTCCTCTCTGAAATCAATAAGAATATATTAAAAACAAAAAGTAGGTGTGCAGTTGTGA
This sequence comes from Myotis myotis, assembly GCF_014108235.1. Classification (NCBI taxonomy): domain Eukaryota; kingdom Metazoa; phylum Chordata; class Mammalia; order Chiroptera; family Vespertilionidae; genus Myotis; species Myotis myotis. The sequence continues at coordinate 241,993 of NW_023416336.1, forward strand.
GTACATCAAACGAGTTTATTCTCGTATTATTATCACTTATTATAATATTTTCCATATGAACACCTGTAAACCTACTTTTGCCATAATATTTAGAAATGCAAATATTTTACCCAATAGTGTAAAATATTTCCAATGCTAGGTATATAGGTTCAGCATGTAAAAGCTAAACTTACAAAAGTAATTATTCATTTTTAAAGAAATGTGTTACATAATTCCTATAAACATCATATTTTTAGATTTACAATAATTTCCTTTTCAAAATTTTCACTTATACAAAATGTTCAGGGCATAACACTTAGAAAAATAGAATACAGCTCCTCATGTACTCGTGCAAATGCACATCCTGAGACAAGTGTTTAGGAGCCACTGGACACTGTAAGGACGCTACAAACAAAAAAGGAAAACCAAGAGGTTTCCATAACCAAGGGAAGCAAAATACCTTGAGTAGATGGTTGAGAAATGAGATTTGTTTCACGTAGAATAACTGAGTAGACAATTACGAAACAGTCTAAAGTTACTCTCCACTACAATGACTTCTTTCTTATTCCTCCCGCTGAAGTCCCATGCAGGGTACACACCAATACTTCCTGAGTGTGTGTGGCAGAAACAGCTGTTCCCAGTTCATGCAGCAGAGATCATGCTCTTTCTGGTCACATGCTACGCTCAGACAATTATTTTTGATGTTGGATAGACAATATAAAAAAATTAACCACTAAGTCATTTCCATGGTCGATTTAGTATACAAAAGACATCTATGTCGCTGAGAAGAGCAAAGGGTCCTTACAAAAGCCCATAAAAGCAGGTTTAAAAATTATCTGATCTTAAAAATCTATGATTCTAGGGTATCTGTATATCATCTATTCATCTACATATCTACCTTCTCACTTATAGACAAAGCGTGTTCTTTCAGTAAGTATGGGTAAAACTACTAACAATAAATGCATATTCTGACCTACATTCACACAGCCTCCTTTCTGTAACTTCCACCAGCTGGTGTTCACATTCCATCCTTTGCTAACTCCATTATTAATCTGTCTACTGAAAACTCATCAATGCACAAAGCTGGGCTAACCATCCCCACAAGTCCAGTCTCCACTCCCAACCTAGAAATACCTCTGATATAATTGTGAATATATTATTTTAAAAATCTTCCCACTTAAAGAAAACATAACTATTCGATAGCCACAACAAAAGGGTATCCAAAAATTGTTTTCTGGAGACCTTCATTAGCAATGAGCCATCTAGAAAATGGAAAATTATAATTAAAAGACCAAAACTCCACTATTGTGGTTTTTGTGGGTTTTTCCCCAACTTAAACTCAAATTCATGTTCATCATTTCTGCACCTCCTTAAAATAAACATTTGCCATTTAAGTGGCATTTAAATGGCTTGCTACATACCATTTGGCCCTCATACACCACGAGCCCAATTGTTCTGTAATAACTCAGCTTGACAACCACCATCTGTGATACAGGTGCACCATCCAAACCCCAACAGAAGCCTGGAATCTAGACACAAGTGTGGCTCTGGAGATCCAGACCCACCAGGAGCTGGAACACTTCTACTTTGGAGGCAGCCTCAGCAGCCAATCCAGCATTCAGCTTGGGGACACAGAGTGAGAAGAGAGATCCTAAAGAGGAGCACAGAAAGGTGGAGCTTTCACTTCATCAACCAGCAAAACCCAAAGTCTGAGAGAGTATCTGGGCTTCATCACACCCTCCAGATATGGGACACAACTGTCAGCCATCAGAAGCACAAGTCACTGTTCAATAACTCAGTCGGGGAGAAAAACACCAGCCTATTGGGCACAACATGAGATCAGCTCTAACTTGCCTCTGCTAACAAATAGACTAAGACTAGTCCAAAAGGCATCGGTAGTCGACAATTATTTTTTTACTAAAATAAGTTTTAACTCAGTTACATTATCAACAAACAATGAAATAAATTAAAACAATTTTGTCATCAAAGGCAAAGTTAGTTTAGGAGTAAAAGTTTGACATGTCACAAGTGGAAAATACTTTAAAATATTTTATAATTATACACAGATGATGCTTTTTCCTTAAATATCCTCTTATAAAACAATTGGAAAATTTTAAATAAACTATTTTGGTTAGATGACGTTGAGTTGAAAATTTTTGTTCAGATTAGACTTGCTTAAATAACCCCAACTTTTAATTGAGACTGAAATATGTTACATATATCGAATCATTATGTATACCTGAAATTATATCTCAATTTTTAAAAAAGTATGAATGACAAAGCCACAAGATGCTACCTACTTCTCTCTCAAAAAAATAAATAAAATACTGAAAAATATAATTGATGTAAGACTGTTTTTATAAATTTTAAATTAAATACTTTAACACTTGCCAACAATGTGTAAAGGCCTGCTGTTATAAAGGTAAAAATGTCCGTGTTTAGTTGTAAGAAAAAAAAAAGACTGCTCTTTTTAATTAATTCATTGTTACTCCTTCTACTTTCACAACTATTATAATAGATTTTTAAATGACTGATTTTTTTTAAGTATGAGAAACATATATAATATGTCTGTTTCTTCTTATATTAAGACAGCCAACAGTAATTAAGGTATAAGCTTACTATAAGATAAAGATCCACGAAGCTGGTGGTAACAAGTAGACAACACTGCAATTATAAGTGAGATTATTGGGTAGGCCAGTATGGAATTATTTATTTTTAACTTAATAGGCAATCAAGTTTTAACGTAATTTTTAAAAGAAACTGAGTATTAAGGGTTAATATCATAAAGGATTTTTCTTAGCTGTTAAAGGAATGATGACAGTAGATGAACACTACAGCCTCTCCCATTCAAAAGTATCTAATTCTTTAATTCCATTCTTCAGAAGACAATGGTTTAAAAAATTAGTGTCCAATTTCTTTTGATTTCCACTGTAGAACTTATGGGTTCCTCAGGAAACTATTTATCAAAAGTCTTCTACAGCCCTAGCTGGTTTTCCTCAGTTAGAGCGTTGGCCCGTGGACTGAATGGTCACAGGTTCGATTCCAGTCTAGGGCATGTACCTCGGTTGCAGGCTCAATCCCCGGCCTGCAACTGAGGTACATGCCTGGTTGGGGCATGTAAGGGAAGCAACCAATTGATGTTTCTCTGTGTCTCCCCTTTCCTTCCACTCTCTCTCTCTCTAAAAAAAAAATCAAAAATCAATGGGAAAAATATATCCTAGGGCAGGGGTCCTCAAACTTTTTAAACAGGGGGCCAGTTCACCGTCCCTCAGACTGTTGGAGGGCCGGACTATAGTTTAAAAAAAAACTATGAACAAATTCCTATGCACACTGCACATATCTTATTTTGAAGTAAAAAAACAAAACGGGAACAAATATAATATTTGTATTTGCATGTGGCCTGCGGGGCCTTAGTTTGAGGACCCCTGTCCTAGGGTGAGGATCAACAACAACAACAAAAAGAAATCTACATTTGTAAGGTGCGGGGGAGGGGGGAAGAAATGGAAAGAATTAAGGCTAGAACCATTTCTTTCCATACATGTCTGTATATTTTTAAATCACAGGCCTGACTAGCATGTCTGAATCCACTTCCAAAGATTATATGAAAATAATTAAGTACAATTAAACCATTCCTAAATATTATAACACAGTTAATTTTCACATACCTGGCTTCATAACTGCAAGATGCAATTTCAGCCTTCGACAAGACAGAATCAATTCCATTAGTATGCGCAGAATCTTGATTCTCCCACAGTGATGAATCTGGTATATCTGCTTTAAAAATAATAAAATTTAATGATTATATGTTAAAAACTGGTTTTCCTTAACTTCTATTCAAGAAATGTATTTTTCATTCCTTTCTTATACAAATAAATTTATAAATAAAAAACAAATGTATATATAAGTTGAGCAAACTCCAAATATAGTTTATCCCCATTGGTATTTATCTTATTTAATAAAAGGAAATCTGTAATTCTAAAATGGTTTGTTTCCATTAAGTTTTCTACTAGCAGACAGATAAAAGCTTGGAATAAATGGAAAGTATTCTGTTTTAATAACACTTTGTAAAAAATGATCAAAAGCTAAGTATGAAATATCCCCTGAACCCAGTCTCTTGGATGGACAAGGATGAAAGGTGATCAGGATGATGAACCCCTCCTATAGCCTCAGAGGATTAATTAGCGCTCTCTCATGGGAAACAGTTAAGGGAAAATATAAACCTCTCTAAATGTTCTTTGCTGTTTCCTAAAAGAACTGCAATACTTAAAAACTAATTAACATGTTCAACAAAGATCAAATTCCTACAAGTCATTTGATCAAACAATAATTTAGTAGGTCATATACCATAAAAAAATTTCACCCTAAATTTAAGACTTTTCTTTTGAACATATGTCAGGTAAAAGAGCTTCACATTATCCCCCCTTCCAGAAAATTCTACTTTTGATTTAACAATGCAGGTTCAATTAAACATTAAGTGTGGTCAGAATATCAACTGCTTCATGGAAGGCAACTCTAGCCTAAATAGTACAGCTCACCAGTATCTCTTCCTATCCAAACCAAACTGCCTGCTTCACACACAAGTATAAGAGTCTGCGAACTACAGGCACTTCACTTCCTTTGGACCACCTTTGGCCTCCCTCATAACTGAGAAACAGATGAAAACACAGCTTTAGTTACAGTCTTGGATAATGCTATAGGCTCCAAGAAGAATATGCTTTAAAAACATCATTCTAAAAACAGTCTCAGCTATAGTTCTATTATGAACAAAAATACCATTAGTTAGTAAAACCAGACCAATATACACCACTTCAGCTAATTCTAGACAAACCTATTCTGAGTATATTGTAGCAACGCAACTCAAACTCAGCATTTCTCTTCGACTTTTTTCAGAGACATAATTTCCATAAAAAAATCAGCCAAGTTAAAGCACTACCAGAAAAACATGGCTAGGTGTCTGGCTTTCTGGGCTAAAACAACTGTTGCTGGTTTGACTCCAGTAGTCAACATCTTTTTACAAACTATACAACCCATATAAGCATTTCTGGATTCGGCACCCATACACGCAAAGCATAAATGCAAACCAAACTCCGAGGACTGGCATCTTAATGAGGTCATATCCCACTTACATAAAAAATAAAAACAGCAGAGTATATAATTAGAGCTATGATTTCTGATATATTGTGACTAATATGTGTTAAAGTATGACAAATTAAGGACAGAATGCAAAACAGACTACTTCTGAAGCGTCTTAGAAGACTACATAGCAGCTTTAATAGTCCATTACTCTAAGCTGAAAATCCTTGAGAATTTCAGGATTGTATCACAGTTCAAGAGGCTACAACTAAACAACAATAACAAAAAGTTGAAGCTTGAACAGCCACAACCAGCTGCTTTTCAAATGTATAACCATGAGTTATGCATTAAAAGTTGGGGAGTTAGATGACTTATATTTGAAAGGCTAAATAGTCTAAGATACCCGTCTTAAGAATTACAGAAACCATGCTTGAGGTGAGAACAGTATCTGAGGTCCCTGCGCTCCCAAGGCCCTGCCTGAGAGGCAGCGCCTGGGGCTCCCCCTGGCTGGGCTGGCTGACCTTTTCCACAGTGCAGCAGAGTGCGTGGATCCCTCCACCAGCGGAGTGAGTTGCTTCAAGGGAGATTCGGGGAAATGCAGGGACACACTGTCCTCACTGGAGGGCAAAGTAGAGAACTGCTCATCAAAACTTGACAAACTAGACGGGCACATGGAGAATGTGGAGGAACGGTTGGAGAAATCAGAGGCCAGGACCCAAGTCTGTGAAAAAGAAATCGCTGAGAATAAATCTATGGCTAGTACGAATTTTAAAACTGTTGTTCTTTAGAATGAACACTGAAGTTGTTGAAAGAACAGGAAACACTGCATCATGGAATCCCGGGAGGGATAAAAAGGCCCAACCATGATATCTCGAGTATAAAGGGATTCCAGATAATGAGGGTCATCAATGAGAAGTGGCATCACTGAGCATCGCTCAGGAGGCAGCTAACCAAAGGAAGCCACGATGGAGAGTCCTGCTTACACTGTTAGACAAGAGTTTCTGAATATGACCAATAAGAAAATAAAGCTTTTACAAAGGGCTAAAGATGCTACTTGGTCTAATACTCTGCCTAGACATACAAGTCAAAACATTAGAAATGAATTTATTTTTAAGGTTAGTGTGCAGAAGCCAAAGATTCTAATTCCTAACTTTATCCTCAAAATTTTACAATTTGGTATCATATCTAATAAGGACCCAGAGAAAGATAGGAAATAAAAAGGAAAGAGGAACAAGGGCATTGATAAAACAAGTACTAAGTAACAAGTTCTAAGTGCAAACTTAGTTGCAACCAAACTTCATAATAAAGGGCAATCTATCCATTTTATATGTGACAAATATTTTGGTAAGCTCTTAATGGGTCAAAAGGCTTAGAACACAAAAGTGAATGACATGAAGTTAAGAGAAAGAATATAAAGTACAAAGTATCATATTCATCTCTTCTAGTGATAAAAAAAATCTATTTTTGACAGTTTTCAAAGGCAAGTGAAATTTCAATATTTCTCCTAATATTTACCTTCCAGTTTACCATCCACACAAGAGGTGGAGGGATGTGAATTAGAAAAGGTCATTACAATGTCATGAAAATCCAGTGGCTAAACTGATGAAGACCAGTAACAGTAAGTTTTGTTAACAAACTGTTTATGGTCAGATCATTTGTGAATGAAAGGAAAGAGTAAGAGGACTGGCTCTCAGCTACTCCTAAGAAAAGCTTGCTTGACAAGGTCAAACTTCCAGATGCAAACTGTGGAAATAAGAATGCGTGTGGCAAACACTTTTTTACCCAGAAACTGAGCACTGAGTACCTGAGAGATGTTACTGACTAGTATGCACATAATAATTTCTCCTTCTTTCAACGTTCATTCAGTAAGTTTTTACTAATGTCCAATATGTGACAAGTGTTGTGCATTTCCTTAAGCTACTTGGTTTCTAATACCACACAGAAAATACAGAAAGAAAACCACAAAACCATACGACCAATACTTATGAAACTGCCCATATTGTCAAATACCGCAATACAACTAAATCTCAATAAGCTCAAAATATTCACTACCTCAATATCTACTCATGACACTCAAAATATCAGAACCTTAAAAATCTCTTAAAAGATTTAAAGACCGAGAAAAGCTTTAGGTAATCTGGAAAGTACAGACACACATGAAGCATAAAGATGTACTAGTATGTATCTACAATTATTTTCTTTTATACCTGTACCATGTAAACAGATAATCACAACCAACAAAAAAGATTAATAAAAAAAAAAGGCCTTTGTGATGTCAACTAGCTTTCCTATGGCCTTAATTTCATTGAGATCACTGCTAAAACAAACCTAAGGTTTCATAACTGAAAATTTAGGGACCTGAAATAATTGGGATGAAATTTAACTGCACACTTTCCATTCCACTGTACAGCTCATTTCTGACTACTTTCTCACTAGCATTTTTCTGACAAACAAAAATTTTTTTGACAAACTAAAACATTTTTTGGCTTTGCAAACATCCACGAAGAAACTGATTAATGTTAAAGAATTTAATTTCTAAGCAAATACTTCTCAGGGAATATACTCAGGAGAAAAAAAAACCCACAAGAAAATCTTAATAGTATTTTGATAAATTTATGATTTTTATTTTATTAATAGCCAAAATTTAAAAGCCAGAGAGATAAGAAAATGTTTCTAATATGAAATAGGTTCAACAAAGATATGAGGAATCATTGCTGATATTTATCTTCTTATTCCAGTAAACTAAAGTCCTACTCTATATTACTTCACTGCCTCATACAAGTCTTTAGCAGCATAAACTTTAGCGTCTTTACTGTAATCAGTGATCAAACAACTAGCAATTAACTTGCGAGTCTAGCAGCTTCCACAAAATAATGCCCATGATTTTTATCCCCAATCTAAATTTATACAAAGCAAACTAATCACAACTTTTAAAACATTTTTCACTCTCTGTCCCAGGAAAATATCATCATCCAATTCAACCAAGCAAAACTATAAATCAGTCATAGATATTATTACATTTCAATTTTGCTTTAAGGAATCATTAACACCTTAGAGCACTTGAATGAAAAGGCTAATTAATTCAACTGCTTTTGTTGCTGTAACGACAATACCAACAGCAAAAGCCAGAAATCTTCAACAGGAGCACTACGCCTTCAAAGAGAGCTCATGATTTGTACCTGCTTTGCCTTTCAGGATTTTATTCTGGTAATACTGCCACTCCAACTGGGGGTTAGCTCCAGGACGTAGAGGTGCCCTTCCTGTGCCTCTGTTACTTGTAACAGCCACGGGTTTCCCTGGGAGGAAAAGAATTAAATTATTTTAAAATCTAAGTACAGGGAAGTTAAGAACACTAACAATATGTAAAGGAAAAATTTTCCAAAGATTTAAAAAACATGACATTTTTTCTTTAGCTTTATTTAGGCATTAATCCATAAAGGAGCTATTATTATCTTTGAATATTATCAATCACCATGTACAAATCATTTAAGTTTCTCAGCACACCCCAAAAAAGTAAACTACTGACAATTTGGATGCATTTATTCAACTTTAAAACAACATTATCACCTAGCTTTCCATGGTTTTTGTTTGGTTTCTTACAGTTGGAAAACAGGCAACTCAGATCCTAGGTTCAGACTGGAGGGGCTAAGGAGAGAAGGAACTAACTAATCTAGATTTTTAATATTTCCGATATCAGAAAAACAGCAATACCTAAACAAACCTAATTTTACAGCAAGAGACACAACATATATGCAGAGGAATCACAACCTCACCTACTATTTAATCAAATGTTCAGTATATAGTCCTATTTTGGTTTATTTATAAAAATGTTTCAGTATCACTTCTGCATGTGTGTGTTACGTTATGAGATAACTGTAACTTCTAAAACTACAGCATAATTACTTCACACATATTTTACTGGACGCATTTGTTGTAAGAACAAAAATTAATAAACAATAATAAAGAAGTCACTAATGGGCTAAATCAATTTTTTTTTTTTAAATATATATTTTATTGATTTTTTACAGAGAGGAAGGGAGAGAGATAGAGAGTTAGAAACATCGATGAGAGAGAAACATCGATCAGCTGCCTCCTGCACATCTCCTACTGGGGATGTGCCCGCAACCTAGGTACATGCCCCTGACCGGAATCGAACCTGGGACCTTTCAGTCCGCAGGCCGACGCTCTACCCACTGAGCCAAACCGGTTTCGGCTAAATCAATTTTTTAACATTTAAATACTCCTTTTAGAGGTGAAGCAGCAACTACTTGTGACAAAAATAAAGCTCTGGTATTAATCCCAGTAGCTCTGTGCTGTCCATAAGGGCAGAACTGACTCTGCGAAGAAAATGTTACATCTCTCAGACACAGAAGGAACCACTGAAAAATCCAGAATAAGTATATTTTAAAGTATTGGTTAGCTAACAAATATTTGAAATTCAATTAAAACAAAGACTGCAAAATGACAACATATTTTAGTGATATTCAGTAACACAAAATTACAATTAAAAAATTGGAATGTTCACTATGTACAGAATAGTTATTTATTCAAGAGGAAGTATTAAAGACATATGCTACCATAAAAATTCCCATTTACTAACAAAGTAATAGTAAATATAAATAAAAATATGGAAAATGCCCAATGCAGGTCCCTGCCCACATTAGTCTAAGACAGCCGTGGGCAAACTATGGCCTGCGGGCCGGATCCGGCCCGTTTGAAATGAATAAAACTAAAAGAAAAAAAAGACCCTACCCTTTTATGTCATGATGTTTACTTTGAATTTATATTAGTTCACACAAACACTCCATCCATGCTTTTGTTCCGGCCCTCCAGTCCAGTTTAAGAACCCATTGTGGCCCTCGAGTCAAAAAGTTTGCCCACCCCTCGTCTAAGATGACAGAGCCTTCAATTTAAGAGTTCTTCCCTAAAGACCTGATTTCTATAGGCAGAAAAACATATTTCTCATGATAACAGAGTCCAGAAAATTTAGAAGTAGGAATTGATTCTGCCAAGGAAAATTAGAAATACTTCTTAAAAAATATTTTATGGCCCAGCATGGCTCAGTGGTTGAGCATCGACCTATAAACCAGGAGGTCATGGTTCCATTCCCGGTCAGGGCACGTGCCCTGGCTGCAAGCTTGATCCCCGGTGGGGGCGTGCAGGAAGCAGCCAATCAATGATTCTCTCTCATGGCTGATATTTCTATTTTTCTCTCCCTCTCCCTTCCTTTCTGAAATCAATAAAAATATATTTAAAAATAGATATTTTGTGATCCTTAGAATATATATTTATTTATAATAACATATGAAGTTTCTGAAAACATAAAAAAGAATACAGACCTTTGAGATCTGGCCTATTTCGTATACCCACTGATACAAAGAAGCAATCCATATCAACATGCATTATACAGCTCTGATGTCTGGGTGAACTCAATACTGACATATTTCCTAGAAGGAAAAAGAGAATGTTCAAAACCCAAACTAATTTTTAATATAAAAGTAACAGGTCTAGTTAATTTTACAAATTATATTTTTAAGTGCTTACAAGTAGGAGTCTTAAAAAATATAGAATCTATTATATTATAGATTATTTCTATCACCTCAAGAAAAGGAAAATCTCAGTTTCTTTAGCTCTAAAAGTAGTTCAGATACAGACTGAGCTTCCCAATAATTAAAATCAATTGTGAAAATACCATGTTTTCTTCCTAGCGTATATTCTAATAAAGTCTCAAATTAACAGTTTGTCTAATGCTTAACATTTCTGTGTGCTATTTTATAAAACTGTATAAAGGTGTTTTTATATACTTAGTTACACAGAGCTCAGTAACTTCAAATGTAGTCTACAAATATTCTTTGATAAAATAAAAACTGCTGCTATTAATGAGTGCTTGGTAGGTGTCAACCACTGTTGCAGGAGGTTTACATGTGAGAATTTCAACACTATGAGACAGGCAATCTTATTATCCTTATTTTACAGATAATAACTTGCTTATTAAGTCACACAGCCAGTAAGAGACTGAGCTGGCATTCAATCCCATGAAGTCTGATTCAGAGCCCTCAAGCCACGATAAAGTTGTTCTAAACAGACACACTTAAAAAAATAACTTAAGAAGCAAAAATCTATGTATAAATTCTCCTCTTGCATTTAAACACTATCAAAAGTCAGCTCTAACGCTTATATGAGTGTTCTCTCCTAAGGTCTCTGGCTTCTAATCATCCTGAGCAACAGGGAGGCCATCGCGTTAGTTTAACTCTAATCCAGCCACAACCAGAGCTTTCCTCCATATCAGTCTCACCCTACCCTTTCCCCTAGCCCTGCAGGGTGGGCAGCCTTGGAAATATGACCCCTGAGATTATATAAAGTTCTGGCCTCAAAAAGGAGTTTTCCTCTGGTGGATTAAAGAATACTAGTACTGAAGGTTTCTCTTCACAACAGGCTTCCAAAAACTTACATCTACTGCCCAAAAGGTTCAGGCCACTCCATTTACTAAATTCTGACTGCAACGCATTTACCTAGTTCTGTATCACCGGTTCTCAACCTGTGGGTCGCGACTCCTTTAGCGGTCGAACGACCCTTTCACAGGGGTCGCCTAAATCCATCCGGCATATCAGATATTTACATTACGATTCTTAACAGTAGCAACATTACAGTTATGAAGTAGCAGTGAAAATAATTTTGTGGCTGGGTCACAACATGAGGAACTGTATTTAAAGGGCCAGAAGGTTGAGAACCACTGTTCTATATGCAAGGCACTGAGCCTTTGTTCGTGTTATCTTCCTTAAGTTCCCAACCCCACCAGGTGAGCATGATGGAATAGCATTCCACTGCAGGGAGGAAACTGAGACTCAGAGAGGGGAACTGATGTGCCCATGGTCTTGCTTCATGAGAGTAAGAGTTAGGGTTGCGTCAGAGTATGTCATCTAACTCCAAAGCCACACAATTCCTTACTACCTTCTATTTTACCTTCAAAATTGCCTTATAAATCTTAACAATATTAATTCTGCTGCATTAAAGTATTATATAAACAATGTAAACAGCCCAAAATAATGGTTTTAAATATTCAAGTAGTACAGAATGCATATATCAAATACCTATTGAGTACTTTCATACAAAATTTCCCATTTTATTCCCATTCATGTAACTAATGCATATGAATTCTTTGAAGCTTTCAAAATTAAATGACCTTTAGGTTACAAGGCCAAGGCACGATGTCAAGATAATCTAATACCTGTAACATTATTCTGAAATATTTCAGAAATAACAAAAAGCATTTAAGAATATATCAACCAGCAAAACACATTAAAAAAAGAGAGTTCCCTCACTTTCTAGGGCAGAACCATGAGCTTCTCTCTGTACCTCAGTTTCCACAGCTATAACTTAAAGGGTAATAGTAGATGTTCTCAGAGATCCCTTCCCCTTGGGGGGGAGGGGGGGAACGGGAGGGGATGTATAATCTGTAAAAAGCAACTAAAACTTCAAACCAGATACTAATTTATAATAACTGGTACAGAAATATGCTTATTATTTTTGGTTTTGTTATTTTGATAAATAAAAAAATTACAATTAACCGATCTACTTATATGTGAAAATACTTAATCCTTCTAAAAGTTTACCACTGCAATTATAACAACTATGTCAAAGTTATTTAATTATTTAAAAATCATTATGATGCAAGCTTTTAGAAATGAACAGTTACTCTTACCAAACCAATTAATTCATTCTTACAGGACTTTAAGCACTCAATATAATACGTTATCTTTTACATAGTTCAAAACTTAAACAACTGGTAATGTCTACATGATGAATGAATGTTGAAAACCTTGTTACTGTTTAAATTAGCTAGAAAATATCAGCCACACTAAAACCTAATTTTGTAAAAATTATTCCAATAAATAAGTTTTCTATAATATTATTCTTTCTGTAAACTATATAACTTGCTGTTGCCAAAGACTTTTAAGCTTAGTATTGATCAGCATACCAATGATAGCTTAAGAACAAAATGATCAAGAAAAGCTGTTGATTAAGAAAACAATTTTAGTATCTACCTGTGTCAGTTACAACAAGGGCAGACCTGCCTGTTTTCATTTTTTTTAACTTTTCCCTTCCTGGGAAGATACCATTACTTTGTCTTTGTAGGGTATTGACAAACTCAGTCAATTCACACTTCCACGTTGATATGTGATGCAGTCTTGAACGAGAATAGAAGTCTGAAATAAAACTGCCGTCTGAGGGTCTGGATGGCACTGAAGGTGCTGCCTTGCTAAGAGTAGGTCCTGAAGTGCTTTTTGTGCTTGAAGGCCCCTGAACAGTGGAGTAGTGAGCACCATTTATTTTAGTGTTAGTGTGCAAAGATGATAATGAGAAGGAATTAGTTCTGTGTGGATTCCGCACGGCATCTGTGTTCCTGGTGCTTTGTTGCGACAGCTGCACACTGCAGTCTCTGAAGTCGGTGCTGCTATTCTCAGCCTTCTCCTCCCTCTGGGTAGAGTCTGGAGAAAGCCTGCTGGCAACACTGTTGCCTCCAGGCACCCAGCAATCCTGTATCTTTAAGGCACCATTAGAGCTATGAGTGTGGCCATTGAAAATGGCAGGGCTGTCTCTGTGAGGTGGAATCCCGTTTTGTTTCCTTTCTGGAAAGATCTGCTCCAGCTCCGCAAAACTAAAATCACTACTTGCATCTTCTTCATTCCAACTGTTCATTCCATTGGCTTTGATTTCTTTTTCTGTCTCAAGCTCCTTAATTACGTGATTTCTAAAGCAGGGAAAAAGTGTTCTTAAATTAATAATGTCTTACTTTCAAGCTAAAATAATTTTTCATTTAAATATTGTCTTGGTGATACACACTTTGATACCCCCAACCCTGACTCCAAAAACTGAAAAATTAAGCCACAAGTTTTATATTCTTTTTCTTCCAACAAAGGATAATTTTTGCTAAACCAAAGTAGCAAGAAAACTAGGAAAACTCTAGAACATTCACAGCCTTTTAGTTTTTATTAAGCTTTAGACACCACCAAAGAAGACATACAATGGATTCTTATAAAGTTAAGAAAAATCCAAAAAACTATTTTCAACTACGCTTCCTACCAAAAATTAAATGGAATCTGTAAGCTCTAAATACCCAGTTTGTAAAAGTGTCTGGCATGTACTAGGCAGTCAATAAATATTCCCTAAATTATTGTAATATGAACAAACTCCCATAAAATAGGTAAGAAACTTTGAGTTCTTAATTCCTCCTTTTAATTCCAGTTTTACGTAAGGCATTTTTTCAGCAAATTAAATCCAATATGCTACAACACTGAGGACAGACAGTATTAGTTCCACTGAGGACAAGCCTGACAGACCATATTCATTAATCCATTAATGGGGCCAACTGTTGTACAAATGGATAAAAAAGAAAGAACCAGGTCAATGTGCATGGCTAGCTCAGTAAGACTTATACCTAGAAAAATGAGGACGCTTGCCCTAGTAATGAGGAAAATGGCATTTCATTTATAAAAAAGCATATTTAGATACCAAGGTGGTCCAAGGTAATCTGGACCAAGTCTCCTGATAACAAGTTTATAAATGCAGGACCAATGACAAATACTATGCTAAATTTACATCCTGGCTCCTCTAATGTTTGCTTGGTAATGCTCTATAATAAAGACAAAATTCATTTGCATTCAAGAATCACCTAAGTAAAAAAACCCAAAAACCTGAATTATCGAGCAATAATTCATTCTTAGAAACAACCAAAGTGTTAATCTAATTACAATTCAGATTTCAGATAAGGGAGCCATAGTCATAGGTGAGATTACCACAGAATTACCAGGTTTAATCTAAAGTCCCTCATCCTAATACCAACATGGTATATTAGTAATGACAGTCTGAATACACAGAAAAACCGCATGCAACAGAACATTACCACCCATTTCTGGGCTGGTTCAGGCTCAGGCTGATCATCTCATGGAATAGGACAGCCAACTCTGAGTATGTCCAACCTCACAAATTATCATGCCAGTGGCAAGGGGAAAAGAAAACCAACTGAAAACAATTAAAAGAGGAAGGAAAAAAGTCTAATTCTGTTACATGTCAGAGAAAGTCTGCCTTTGAGATAAAGAGAAAGCTATGGAGCAAAATGTCACACAAAAGAATTACAAAGACATTTGTAAAATGTATTGAACATACCGAAAAACAAGGATTATAGTAACAAAAGTGAAGTTAGAAAAGGCTTAACATCTATTTTTCTGTGTCACAAATAAGATCCTTCATATTTTACTAGCAACACATGCAACAAAAACGCATATATTAGCAGAAAACACCTTGCAAATACACATTCTTTTTGTTTTTCAGTCTAGACAAGTGGATATTTACAAAGTAGCTATACAGGAAATATATAATCAGTAAAGATACATTTAGTAAGCAATAGTGTAAAAGTATTAAGAAGTAAAATCTAATAGGTAAATTTTTCCTAAAATTGACACCAAGAATTTCAAAAAACACATATAGGCCCCCTTATCTACAGTTTCACTTTCCACAGTTTCAGTTACCCGCAATCAGCTGTGGTCTGAAAATACGAGATATACAATTCCAGAAAGAAACAATTCGTAAGTTTTAAATTGTGCACCTTCCTGAGTAGCCTCATTACTGAGGCATTTTATCATCTCATATCATAAGCAGGGTGCATACAGTACAATAAGGTATTTTAGAGAGACTTTATTCATTTAACTTTTACTACAGTTTATTATTATAACTGTTCTATTTTACTTTTAGTTATTATTGTCAATCTCTTACTGTGCCTAATTTATAAAATTAAGCTTTTATCATACGATACGTGTGTATGCACAGGAAAAAACATTGCATATATGGTATTTGTACTATTCACGGTTTTAGTCATCTACTGGAAGTCTTGGAACATAATCCCCTGTGAATAAGGAGGAACTACTGTATCTATTTTTCTACTTTTATTAGTGTGAGAAAAAAAAATATGGAGTTATGTATTCAAATGTTTTCTGGTATTACTTGTACACCTTCATAGTACTAAAAAAATTAAAAGTTTTAGGTAACATGAAATCATCTGAATATACTTATAAATGAGTACATGTTAAATAACAACAAAAACTACAGAAGGCAGTGATATTGGATACTCCCAGGTTAGATTCCTGGTCTTGTTGAGAAAAGATATATCCAATTCCCAAAGCAAGCAACTTAATAAATAAGGAGAAGGCTGATGGTAATAATGAACCACCTGATATACAAGTTAAGGTAACACACCAATTAATTTAAAATCAACTTACCCAGGATTATTGCAATTAAACCTTAAACCAATATATGTGTAAAAATCAGTCACATGGGATAAACTCTAGATTCACCTTGAACTCTATAACATTTAGGGTCACCAACTAAATTTTTATTAATATTAAATATTTACATATTTAGAACTGTTATGAATTTGGAATTTTTCAAAAATAACCTGGAAATATTAACATTTTTATTAATTGGCTTTCTATGCATGACACATAACAAAAGTATAAGTGGCATAGCTAATTCAGTTTTTGAGAAAGCAACATTCTTATCAAATTTCTTGTAAGGAAGTAATTACATTCAGAAAAATCTATAGAAAATTTTACTTCTAATAATTTAAGATCCATTAGTTTAACATGGGAATTTAAAACAACTGAAAAACCTTTCCTGTTTACATTTTATTTATGAAACTTCCATGATAAAAACAATTTCTTGGTAAGACACCCACACACCTATTTCTGCCTGTGTAGCATAGGTGAATGGCCAGGTTATATAGCTATTTCTCTCTTCAGCAGAGCAGGAACCACACCCAGTGCTAAAAGCAAGCTTTGCAGCGTTATCACCCTAGACAAACTTACACCCTGTTGTTAAGCTGTTTGGCTCCATTGCTTGGACCAGGCACCGGGTCCTCAGGTTTGCATACAGGATTGAAGTTGAGACTTTTCTGCATAGTGGACTGCTTGCTGTACAGCTGATAGGGAATGTAGGACAGGAGTCGTCCAGCTTTGATGCTGCAACAAAAAGTAATAGCAACGTAAGAGTTCAATAGTTGGGGGAAATGAGCTTTCCATGAAAAAGCAACGTTCTTAATGATGGGAGTATTTCACTAGCAAGCCATCTTTCCTATTAGTCCTCTCCCTCTGTGTTTGTGATTCTAATATACTTTGAAAAATGACATCCCATCCATGAAAAGACACACATCTGAGATTTTAAAAAATCAATAGCCAACAATCCTATATGAGGCAAAACAACAACAACTACAGAGTAAGATGAGAAAAGCAAGAGTTGGATTAGCTTATATTTTTATCTTGACTTTAACATTGACCACAATTTCCCCTCAAATAATTGTACAATCATCAATACTTTCTCAAATCCCATCTCACATATTAAATTTTCCCAGAATAAGTAAATTAGATGAGGATTCCCAATTTCCACAATTCATGTTAGGTCTATTAAATGTGAAAAATTCTAAAAGAGCCCTGGCCGGCATGCTCAGTGGTTAGAGTGTCAGCCTACGCACCAAGGATCTCCCGGTACGATTTCCGGTTAAGGGCACTTACCTGAGTTGCAGGTTTGCTCCCTGCCTCCAGGTGGGGGCATGTGCAGGAGGCAGCCCATCCATGTGTCTCTCTCACACTGACATCCCTTCCTACCACCCCTTCCCCAAATCTCTCCCTTCCACTCTCTCTGAAAAAAAAAAAAAAAAAAAAAAAAATCGATGGAAAAAATATTCTCTCTGTGGGTGAGGATAAAAAAAAGGGACAAAATCAAAATGAAGGACCTCAACTTTAATAGTAATAAAGAATTTATACTATTTTAATGGAAGAGTGACTGAGACAAGGCCATTTGAGGATATGAACTCTATGAGGGCAGAAGCTATTTGTAATATCCTCTTCCAAATGTTCATTACCTACTAAACATAACCAGTAAAACCAGAGTAACACCAGTATTATTATAATACTGGGTAGTACTAGCACATTAACTGACACTCCCAAACAACTATTCTTTTGTTCTGCATAACTAAAACTAATTTGATTGCCATCTTAAAATCTGATTTTTAATAAATTAATTATTAAATTATTAAAATAAATTATATATGGTTACTATACCATTTAAAATATTTTCAATTTAAAATAGCCAACCAATAAATATACTGTACTTATGCTAACATCCAAATTTTACAACAGGTCTTTAAGTATCAGAAAATGTTTCTAGAAACATTTCTGGCTTTAAACCTAAAATGAATACTAAGATAGTCATATTTTAATTATTTAGAAAAAAATTAATAAGTAACAGACTAAATATACTTTATTATATCATAAATCCAAGAGCTTGACATCTAATTTTCTCAAAGGACACTACAAAACATGTAAGAAATGACTGAATTAGCTAACAAAAAATAATTTAAAATACTTAGTCAACTCAGAACATAGGAAAAGGTGATGATATATGCTAAAAATGAACTACAAAATGTTAGTCTATCTGTCCTTTATGTAATTATATCAATATGTATCTAGTAATTCTACCTAAAGCACCTACTGTATCCAAATGCTATAAGGACTACATTATGATGGGAAAGAACATACCAGAGACATTTCAATTTTCATTTACCTAAATACTTATTATCAGGCTAAGTTACTTTTGTTTTATTTTTTAATTTACTTTAATCAAGTTTAAAGATTTCATCCAAATATCAGAATCAAAATCCTAAAATTAGGTCATGTATTAAATTACTATTCTTTTTTTATAAGCTGTTTATATTATTGTTTTATTTTATTTTATAAATCTTTATTGTTAAAAGTATTACATACGTCCCGCTTTTTTTCTCCATTGACCCCCCCTCCAGTCCGCCCCCACCCCCCTTAATTTACTATTCTTTATCAAACTTTTTGCTTCCTTTAACACTTGGTCTCAACTGCCTATGGATCGCTCTTCTTATAATATTATGTATTTCACCTGCTTCCCCCACGCCAGATGTAGAGGTACTTAATACGTGAAGTAGAACCCTAACCTTAGCCTCCAACTTTTCCTTACATATAGCTGTAACTAAGGGATAAGTAGAGAGTGGGCACTCAAACACTGAGCCACATCAGCCAGGCTTCTTTGAGGAGTCTTAATTTTTTTTTTTTTTTAATTTGAGGAGTCTTAATTCTTGCTTTGTCCTATAGCCCAGCCCCACTGAAGTTATCTCTAAAACAGAACTTTGTATCTAATAGTTCTCGAAATCATTTCCTATTTCTATCAACTGACAATGACTTTACACTGACAGTTATAACCAGATTTGGGGAAATTTTACAAAAAATTAATATACAACAAAATTATCGCTACATAATTGCTATTCTGAACTTTTTCTTCTAGCTTATAGTATCAGCACTTTCTTTATATGAAACAATTCTGCACATCTAATGTGTTTATGGTTCCAGTCAATGTCTCTGTTATCCTGTATTACAGAAACAGTATCTAACACTGGTCTACACACCCACCCATGGATTCAGGCTTCTGTCTTCTTCCTTATTCAAAAGTGGATTTAAAGCAAGAAAGGATCTAATGATGTGCTAAGGAAAAACTGAGCTGCATTTGTCCATTCCGCCATTAAACAAAAATTATCTTTATGCACCAAAATTAAAATTCCCTTTGCCCCACGTCCACTAAACTTCCCAACTATTCACTAAGACACTATGAGCTAAGAAAAGGAAATAAACAGGTATAAAAATATAAGATTTCTTGCCCTTACACAGATACTGAAAGTTAGGCTATTCATTCTTTTTTTGGGGGGGTGGGGGGGAGCTAATCATTTTTTAGCTCCTAAGGACTGAGAATACATTTTCTAATAAAATGTTACCTACAACAAGTCAGTGGGGTGTAGTCTGAAATGTGTGTGTTGGTTAGTTAGCCAAATAAAAATAATATTAGAAGAATTCTGTAGTGCTGTGAGAGAAAAATGTAAATGACACCAATATTAAATTTTTTAAAAAGCCAAATCTACACCAGAAACTAGAGTCATGCACATTTTCTATAAAGAATAAATTGAAGCAAGACACAAAACCACAAGGAAAATGAAAATATCATGAAAGAAAATGTTGCAATCAAGTTTTATTTGAGTTTAAATAAGCACTCTGATATTTACATTGAATATAATTAGAAACAAAGTTTTAGCCTATATGAAGTATGAGATCTTTGGAGCCTCTGAGTATATGATAGACGTGCTAACATATCAGAATTTGGGAGCTTAAAAATAAAGGACAGATTCTACTGAGCATCAGTCACTCCCACTAGAAGGGGTATGAACTAGAACAATGGAGATGACACTCTCCACTCACAACAGAGCCATGAGAACCTAACCACAGGAGGGAGGCAGGTTTCCATGCTAAAAAGACTCGATACAATAAGCAACAACAAAAACTACATTGACCTGCAATGACTTAGGACAATGCTTTTAAACTGTGTTCCATGGGACTCACTGCTTAGTGAGGAGCGGGGTGGATCACAGCAGCTTTTCATGAACTATTCCAAACTTCAAATCTCAATATAAAACTGTCTGAAGAAAAGGAACAGGCAAAATTTTGAAAATCACTGACTTATACTATATGCAAGCAAGTGTGGGATTTTCAAGGCAGAGGCTTCAGTAAAATAATCTCACATCTTACACTCATGCACACAGGCGTCTCATTAAGGGACTTTCCAGCCCCTTAGCAGTCCTGGCTCTATAATCATGTGTATGTACACTGACTCAGGTTTCATGATACAGACACAGAGACCAGGGAATTCTAATCAAAGCCCAGTAGTCACCCCACACACTTAGAAGCGGTAGCTGCTATTTAAACTGCCCAAACTAAAAACAAGAAAGTTAATTATAGAAGAGAATATCATGTAGCAGCCATTAAATAGCTAATACAATGTTTAAAATTTTAAGTATAATAAAATATCATTAAAACACCACCAAGGAGTAGCCCTGGCTGGGTAGTTCAGTTAATTAGTGTGTCATCCGATACACCCAAGTTGAGGGTTCGATTCCCGGTCAGAGCACATACCAGATACAAGAAACAACCAATTAGTGCATAAATAAGTGGAACAGCAAAACGATATTTCCTTCCCTCCCTCCCTCTCTCCCCCGTCCCTCCCTCTAAAGTCAGTAAATAAAATAAATACACCAACACTGAGGAGGGAAAGAGATCAACAAGATTGGGATTAGAGTGTAAAAGGAAACAGTAGTGTGCTTTAAGCAAAAGAATTCTATCCTATGATACAATAGATACTGACATTTATTTTATATACTAAGACATGTGCCAAGACTGATCCATTTCCACATGGGCCAATTCACCTATAACAAGCTTAATTAAATGGCAAACAGCAGACCCAAATAGGAGTCAGAAAATCTGGACTGAATCCTGCTGTTCTCAGGCAAAGTAGTTAACCTTATTAGCCCTGCCTTCTCATATATAAAATGAAGCAAACACACCCTAGCCAGTGGCTCAATGGTTAGAGCTTTGGCCTGAGGATGGAGGGGGCAAGGATTTGATTCTGGTCAAGGGCACATACCTCGGTTGTGGGCTCAATTCCTGGCCCAATCAGGGCAAGGTCAGTAGGCAACCAGTTGATGTGTTTCTCTCTCTCTCACATTGATGTTTCTCTCTGTTTCTCACCACACATTCCACTCTCTCTAAAAATCAATGGAAAAAATATGCCAGGGTGAGGATTACCAAAAACAAAACAAAATGAAGTAAACAGGCCACATAATCATGTTATCCAAAGTCACTTTAATCATTTAAAAGCAGATGATTAGGCTTGACTTCAAACTAAAATGCTATCCATAAAAGTGAATTTTAAAACTTACAATGGCCACAGTTACTTTTTCTATTTTATTACCTCTAGTTGCATTCAAGGCAAGAAAGAGCAGGCGTAAAGAAAACAGCTGTCATGAACCCCACCATTTTCTCAGCAAATCAACTCCTACCTGATAAGAACCCTTTTCACCTCCACTCTCTTACTGTCCACGGAGTTACCCCATACCTTCCAAAGCCAAACTAAATATCCCTAGATCAAAATTCTAGCCCTAGCACAGGATAGGACTGGAATGTCTGTATGCAACAACACACACCTGATTCTGGAATGATCCTAACTTCTTATACTGAAAACTTCATAATTCCTTTTTGAAACACACAGCTAAAGGCCATGTTCATTAACCTTATATAATGAATGGATAGTGACTAAGTCATGAGAACACAGCACAAAGAACCAGTGAGATGTTCTAGGAATGGACCTTCAGCAATCCTCAAAGGTTTAAAAAATGCTTAATCTATAAAATACTAGTACACCTGGCTTTCTGGAAGCTAAATACACTTTAAAATACACAGACACACACACACACACACACACACACACACACACACACACACATATTTTATTGATTTCAGAGAGGAAGGCAGAGGGAGAGAGAAATATCAATGACAAGGAAGAATCATTGATCGGCTGCCTCCTGCATGCCCCACACTGGGAATTGAGCCCACAACCTGGGCATTTGCCCCAACTGGGTATTCCATGATGACTTCCTGGTTCATAGGTCAATTCTCAACCACTGATTATGCCAGCCTGGCTAAATGCACTTTTTTTTTAAATGCTCTTTTAACTTTTTGGACTTTATTAACTAGAAGCCCAGCACGCAAAATTGTGCAGCCCTGCCCACCCACACGCGCCTCGCTGTGCCCACCCACCCGCCTGCCAGCCTTGCTGCGATCTGAGCCTGTGGACCGCAGGGGAGGGACCGAGAGATGCTCCACGCACTTCATGGTGACGGGTTGTTTGGTCGTTACAGCGTTACAACCACAGGCTTTTTATAATATAGATACTTGCTAATGTTTTTAGAATTAAAAATGAAACAAAACAGTTTCTCCTTATATATTATGCCTTTACAATGTGCCAGGCACTGTGCTAGTTTACATAACCATAGCAGGCAAGTACCAGCCTTCTTTTACAGTGAGAAACTCAAGTTCAGAATGACTGCAGAATTCTTCCCCAAGTCACACAAGATGACAGGCATGCCAATTCCTGCATTCTGATGTGAACCCCGGTGTGTCTCCAGAGCCCAGGCACAGGCTTTCCAGCTATGCTATGATGCCTCCCACTGAATCTGTGCTGCTACATCTGCTACACAAAGGAATTGAGCACAACTCAATCTGCTGAATAAATTTATGGAAAGTGTCAAAACTAGTGAAGCTTAGGATTTTTTCAAAAGCTTGGAATTGATTGAAAAAACCAAAGTTTGTTTCATTAGAACTCCATAATTTAATCTGACCATTCTTTTATATAATAACTAGAGGCCTGGTGCATGAAATTCATGCACGGGTGGGGTCCTTAGGCCTGGCCAGCGATCAGGGCCTATAAGGGTCATCTCGTCCAGTCCCAATGGGGCCAGGATGGCCGGGGCCTGCTGGATGGGGCATGCTGAAGGGGGGAAGAGACTGGGAGAGGGACCACAGGTTTTCGGACAGGGGGAGGGAAGGGGGGAGGTTGGCTGGCTGTGGAAGGTTGGCTGTGGGAGCACACTGACCACCAGGGGGAAGCTCCTTCGTTGAGCGTCTGCCCCCTGGTGGTCAGTGTGCATCATAGCAGCTGGTTGACCAGTCATCCAGTCGTAACAGTCGCTTAGGCTTTTATATATATAGACTAGAGGCCCAGCATGCGAAATCACACCAGTCGTTATGGCCACAGGCCTTTTATAATATGGACTAGAGGTCCAATGCACGAAATTCGTTCAAGGGCCTCAGCCCTCGCAGCCGAGGTGGCTTGCCTCGGCCCTCGCAGCCCCGGCTTCATCCAGAATGTCATCCAGAAGGTCGTTCAGCTGTCCAGTCTAATTAGCATTATTACACTTTCATTATTATAGATAGATTATAATCTATTCATACATAAAGTTATTATTTTAATCCTTTAACTTTCAATTTTCATAAATCTAGCAATCACTCATATATAATATTATAGTTTTAAAATATAAATCACCTAAGTATGGCTCATTACCAAAGTTCCAAATGACATATTTAAACTTAAGAAGTTAATATGAATAGCCATCACTGATTTACAGCACACCAATTCCAAACAAACGGGGAACATTGCCTAGCCCATAATAGGTGCATAAATATTTGCCAGTGAATAACTTGCTTAGTCAACCTTCTCTTATCACCACCTCCTGCTGCTTACCGGCTGATTGCCCCTAATTCCTGGTAGCTGAGGTTCCATGAACATGAATGTAGTACTTTTAATAGGATGTCAAATCCTAGGCCACCTGAATTATCAATGTGAAGTTAGAGCAGGGGTGGGCAAACTTTTTGACTTGAGGGCCACAATGGGTTCTTAAACTGGACTGGAGGGCCGGAACAAAAGCATGGATGGAGTGTTTGTGTGAACTAATATAAATTCAAAGTTAACATCATTACATAAAAGGGTATGGTCTTTTTTTTTTTTTAGTTTTATTCATTTCAAACGGGCCGGATCCGGCCCGCGGGCCGTAGTTTGCCCACAGCTGAGTTAGAGTATAGTAGTGTTCTTTAAGACATTAATTACTTTTCACACTTAAGGGGCAATGTAAATGTCTATAATAGAAATAAAATGTATTCCAATTTTTAAACCTTATTAAAAATTACACTTACCTTTCCACAATCCATTCTGGCCGAATTACTTTTTCCCCCTTCAATTCTTTTATTTTGGCAGTAGGAAGATTTGTGGCAATAATGTGTGTTGTTTTGGACCTGGAATAATACACATGGTACTGTCCTCCATGCAACATCATTAGCTTTCTCAATTCCTCAGCAGAAGGATCTGTAAAGTTAATATTAAAATATATTATGAGGTTTATATATAAGAAAGTAGAGTCCTAGCTGAATAATCCCTAGAACAAGCCATTCAGAGAGTATATGACTGGTTCACTTTCTCCTTGGCTGTGTTGCCAGTAAACAAAGTTGGGAGGTAAATCACAAGGTGATAAAGCTATTTTGCCTTAGCACATCCTCTTCCTCTGGTTGCTAGAGACGGTCTATCAACACAAAAACATCTACTGCTAAGAGGTGCCTAGAAGAGCAAATAGGAACCTCACGTAATGAATCAAATAATAATAACAGAGCAAATATTTTTAAACTTTTGATCACATTTAGCTGTATGACCCTGATATTGGTATCTTTTGTTTTTTTATAAACTGACAACTATAAAGTCATTTATGAATCAGTTTACAGAGATTCCAATTAATCTTACAGCTCTTTCAGAGCATAGCAGGTCCTCGAATAGCAACATTTTGTTATTGCATTAATGAGATGCCATAGGAACTGAAATTTCGTTTATATCAATCAGCACATTGTAAAACTGGTTATATGTCATTTCACTGAAAGTCAACAGAACCTATTGATTACATTCAGTGATGACTTACTATAATACAATAGTCAGAAGTCCACCTATACAGAAGATAAATTAAACACTGCAGACCGAGAAACAGTGCATATTTTTCAACTGTTTCAAAATATTTTATTCCTAATACAACTATTAAAAATATCTTAAAACAAAAATCAATGTAGTTTATGTTTTCCCATTAAAAAAATGTCTGACTCATTACAGTCTGTTATAGTGGGCATTTAATACTAGCAATTAAACTAATTATTTTCAATAGCTTTTCTATTTCTTTCACCTATTATCCTAATGAAAGCTCTAAATCACACCTCCCCTAGCAACAGCTGTGTCCCGGGTGGTGGTGTGTAGGGGGGTGCGGGGTGGGGGTGGGGGGGGAGTCACAGGAGGCTTATGTATCTACTTTGTTGTTCAAGCAACAGATTTTCCATAAGCCCAAACAAATATTATAGGTCCAAGTATTTAGATGAACACCTTTCTTTTTTTTTTTAAATATATGTGTGTGTGTGTGTGTGTGTGTATTTATTGATTTCAGAGAGGAAGAAAGAGGGAGAGAGAGATAGAAACATCAGCCTAACCCAGCCGTGGGCAAACTACGGCCCGCGGGCCAGATCCGGCCCGTTTGAAATGAATAAAACTAAAAAAAAAAAAAAGACCATACCCTTTTATGTAATGATGTTTACTTTGAATTTATATTAGTTCACACAAACACTCCATCCATGGTTTTGTTCCAGCCCTCCGGGCCAGTTTAAGAACCCATTGTGGCCCTCGAGTCAAAAAGTTTGCCCACCCCTGGCCTAACCAGTTTGGCTCAGTGGATAGAGCATCGACCTGCGGACTCAAGGGTCCCAGGTTTTATTCTGGTCAAGGGCATGTACCTTGGTTGTGGGCACATCCCCAGTAGGGAGTGTGCAGGAGGCAGCTGATTGATGTCTCTCTCTCATCGATGTTTCTAACTCTCTATTCCTCTCCCTTCTTCTCTGTAAAAAAATCAATAAAATATATTAAAAAAAAAAAAAAGAAAAGAAAGTAACATCAAATGATGAGAGAGAATCATCGATCAGTTGCCTCCTGCACGCCCCCCAACTGGGGAACGAGTCCACAACCCAGGCATGTGCCCTTGACCGGAATCGAACTCGGGACCCTTCATTCCACAGGAGAACACTCTATCCACCGAGCCAAACCCACCAGGGTTAGATGAAGACTTTTATTATAACTATCTAATTAAATGAGTTTTAGACTTGAGAAAAATTTAAAAACTAAAAAAGCAAATACAGATATGCCAGGTTTAATTCATGGTAAATTCTACTGTATAGAATTCATTTGATGTTACTGACCACACATACTGACATTGCCTGATAAGTGCAAGCCACATATATTAAGATTTCTAAAATAAACATATATATATATATTTATATATTTATATATTTTAGTACCCTCAGTAAAATCATGAAATCATTTTAATAATACTCAATTTAACCCAATAGTTCCAAAACATTATCATTTCACTGTGTAATCAATATAAAAAATTGGGATATTTCATATTTTTTTCATACTGAGCCTCCAGAATCAAGTGTACATTTTCTTTTTACAGCACATCTCAATTTAGACTAACCTCATTTCAAGTATTGTTTTTTTTAAAACAATATATTTTATTGATTTTTTTTTACAGAGAGGAAGGGAGAGGGATAGAGAGTTAGAAACAATGATGAGAGAGAAACATCGATCAGCTGCCTCCTGCACACTCCCTACTGGGGATGTGCCCGCAACCAAAGTACATGCCCTTGACCAAATTGAACCTGGGACCCTTTGGTCCGCAGGCCGATGCTCTATCCATTAAGCCAAACCGGTTAGGGCTATTTCAAGTGTTTAAAATATGTGGCTAAAGGCTACCAAATTGGACAATGCACTAGAAAAATAAATGAGAACAATGTTTAGATAAAATTAGTTCAAAATTCATAATCGAAAATTTTCAGGGGTTGGGATCACAAAAACCAAGCTAGAGCATCACAATGATTTAATGAAAAATGGTGAAAATTAAGTAGCTAGTCAGTCAGAAATTTATAGTTTACTTAGTTTTTTTCCCTAAGATCAAAGAATTTGGATCACTTTATTAATACCAAATTCAAGGATAGATACAATGCAATTATATGGACAGACACCAAATCCAATAAAGAGCACAGAAATGTAAAAAAACCTTCTTACAAATTAATCTATACTTTTTCCAAACCAACTGTATTAAATGACAGAAACAGCAGGGGGCTGCCGGAACACATTGTCTTTGCATACACATGCTTGAAACACACTCTTCCCTCTACTAGTTGCTCTTTGAAATCTAATTACTACATTAATTTGGAACTGGAAAACCTGGAGAGTTCATTGTCCTTGTTTTTTTCATTGTTCTTTTATGGGATGAAGTTAAGGGGGCTCATTAAAGTTCAATTCTGAAGACTCTCAAATATTCTTCAGTGTTAGTGAACCATGAAACCAATCTATTAAAGGTAAGTGCACATAAACTATGTGACCTGGGCTTACTCTTGGCTTTAACATGCTTTACTGTGTGACTCTGGACAAGTACCAGACTCCTTTAAGCTTTCTCCCTTTTCTTTAAAAATAAACAAGGAAGGCCATAATGATGAATTAAGTCTGGCACATAGGAAATACTCAATATAAAAACTGCTATTATTATAAAGTATGAAGACATCAGAACTCCTTTCAAGTAATGTATATGCCTTGAGACTCTTGCCCTAAACTCTAAAAAAAATGGTGGAAGAAGACAATACATATGCTGACAAATGGTGGCTCGAACTTGCAAACAAAACTGGAACTACCCATAGCGCACAATGGACAGCAGCCAGGAACCACTCCATCAACCCAAACAGCCTGATATGTAGCTGGTGGCCAACCTCATTATGATTGTTTTTTGAAACTTTTAAAATAGTATTTCTCTTTGACTCTATTTCTTCAGCAACCAAACATACTCCCAAATTATAAGTTCAAAAGAATATAAATAATAGCTCTAAACATTTGCATAATAAATTTAACACCCTTCTTTAATTCAGCAGATGTGTGCTAATTAGAGAAAAATACTTATGAGATAGTATTCAACAGTATGAAATCTATATGACACTAAAAGTTGTGTGACAGCCAGGCCGGTGTGGCTCAGTGATTGAGAGTCGACCTCTGAACCACAAAGTCACAGTTCGATTCCCAGTCAGGGCACATGCCCAGGTTGCGGGCTCGATGTGCAGAAGGTAGCTGATCAATGATTTTCTCTCATCATTAATGTTTCTATCTCTTTCCTTCTCCTTTCCTCCCTGAAATAAAAAAAATTTTTTTTTAAAGTTGTGTGACATACTCAAGGGACCCTATCCCTGTAATCTACTACACCAGTTACTTTTCTTCATAGTACTGATAATCTAAAATTACCTTGTCTATTCATTTACTTATTGTCAGATTTCACCCCAGAACATATGCTCCTTGAGGACAGGAACCTTGTCTGTCTTACTTCCATGTATCTGGCACAAAGCAGGTGCTCAATAAGTATCTATTGAATTCACTGAGATCCACAATGCTTCACAGACTCTCCCCTGAAATATTTACTCAGTCTCTTAACCCCTAGAGTGCCAGGGAGTGCAATCGCGCTCCTCCCGTCTTTCACCAAAAGTGCCAGGAACGCTATCACGCTCCTCCTGCAGTGTCACTATCAGATGCTAGTAGTTCACTCTTCATTGACAGATGGCACCTAAGTGCAGATTACTTATGATGCCGAATGTTTGTAGTTCTAAAATTGACCACTGGCATTTATCTGCCTAATTTTTTACAGGTACTACGATTTTATGAAGTTTACTCAGATTTTGTAGCCCTAAAGCTTCGAAATGGCGTCCAGTTCTAAGTCTGCTTTTATTAGTGATGATATTGCTAAATATGTCAATTCTTGCTGTGAAGATGACGATTTTGTGGAAGATATTGTAGAAGGGTGTCCCTCTATTTTAAAATTATATATTTTGTTCAAATTTTTTTTTCTACTAGTATTTTATAATACAATCAGCAAACAATATATGTCAAAGATGAAAACAAATGTAGTAAAGGTTTCCTTAAGTTTTTGGAATATGTAACTTCATTTACTTGCGATTCATAATTTTCCTAACCTGCTGTAAAATCAGCAAAAATGCCTTGGCAATTTCAGCATAGTTCCTAGGATATTGGTTGGCACTCAAAGGGTTAAAAATTAGGCCAGACAGCAGACTCCAAAGTGAGACTGACTGAATTAAAATCCTAGCCATGGACTTCAGGCAAGTTACTTAACTTCCTAGGCCCCGGTTTTCTCATATGTAAACTGGGGATAGAAACAGCTGTTGTGGGATCTAAAAGAGCCAAAAATTATAAATTGCTAAAAAAAGGCCATACACATAGTAAGAACAGCATGTCAGCTATCACCAGTATTATTATTATTATTATTATTATTATTATTATTATTATTATTACTAGTGGCCCGATGCATGAAATCCATGGACATTAAAAGGGAATTAATTAGAGGAAATATTTTAATATTGCTATTTTGTTTCCATCTCTCCATCCCAGTATCTCCCAGTCTCTGCCTTTGTTTTTCTCAACAGTCCTCCAGGCCTCCCTGCCTCCCTCTTCCTCTTTCCCGGCTGGGAGGGGATTGGGCCAGTGGGCCAGCTCCACCCTCTGCCTAAGGGCCTCATTCTCAGAGAGGCTGGGAGAGCAAACTGGGAGGGAGGGAAAGAAAGGGAGAAAAGGCTGTGAGCTGGTGAGCACTGTGTGTCTGTGTGTATTTGGTTATGAGTGTGAGTGCCGGCCCCACCTCCCCCGGCCCCCGCCCCGCTGCCACAAGTCCCCACCCACCAGAGCCTGCTGTGGGTGTAGCCTGGGCATTAGGCCAAGCCTTCGGCCTTGGTGTGATGGACCCTGGCTCTTTATATATATATACACTAAAGGCCCGGTGCATGAAATTCATGAACTGGGGCGGGGTGGGGATGTGTCCCTCAGCCCAGCCTGCACCCTCTCCAATCTGGGACCCCTTGAGGGATGGCCGACTGCCCATTTAGGGATGAGCAGTCGGACATCCCTCTCACAATCCAGGACTGCTGGCTCCCAACCGCTCACATGCCTGCCAGCCTGATCAGCCCCTAACCACTCCCCTGCCAGCCTGATCGACGTCTAACTGCTCCCCTGCCGGCCCAATTTCCCCTAACTGCCCTCCCCTGCTCGCCTGGTCACCCCTAACTGCCCTCCCTTGCAAGCCTGGTCCCCCTCAACTGCCCTCCCCTGCAGGCCTGGTCCCCCTCAACTGCCCTCCCCTGCAGGCCTGGTCCCTCCCAACTGCCCTCCCCTGACGGCCATCTTGTGTCCACATGGGGGCAGCCATTTTGACCTCAGGGGGTAGCCATCTTGTGTGTTGGAGTGATGGTCAATTTTCATATTACCTCTTTATTAGATAGATAACTAGAGGCCCGGTGCACGAATTTGCAGCGATTGAGGCCTATCAGGGGGGCGTCCAGCCAGGGGGATGGACCCCAAGACGTTGGCCGGTTGGAGGGGTGGGGGGTAGGGTAGGGGCTGCGGGAGTTTGGCTGCGGGAGCACACTGACCACCAGAGGGCAGTTCTGCATTGAGCGGCTGCCCTCTGGTGATCAGTGCGTGTCATAGCGACTGGTCGACCGGTCATTCTGGTCATTAGGTTGTAACCGTCACTTAAGCTTTTATATATATAGATTACTATTATTATTATCTCTTATTCCAAAGCAGGAAGATGGTAGGAACTTCAGGGCTGCTCTCCACTTTAAATAATTTTTTTTTCAATCCATAATCTCACCTACAAGTCCTTCTCTTGATGCCCACCCTTCCTTCCGTACATTCTCCTTCTAGAATGTCCTGAATGTACTGTACTGGCAACCATAAGAGAATAAAAAACCAAATTCAGGGAAATTCTATATTCTCTAAATCTTTACAATTGGTGTTACACTAGAGAATGTCACAACTAAAAAAACTTTTTGAGATCTAATAAATATTTCATTTCCCACACTGGTAATATATGAGATTAATCAAGTTAAACCAATTCAAATAAAAATTAACATTCCTCAAACCTCATTACACATTCTCACTATACATACTATTTTTAAATACATTAGAGTATAAAAAAGGTAACTGAATCACCAAGAAAATCACCACCACAGATTATCACTGACATTTTGGTGAAGATCCTTTAAGTAAAACAGTGACTCTGTGGCTCCCAAAGATCACTTTATGGGGGTGGGGTGGAGTGGGCCAGGGGTGGGGTGGGGATATAACATTGGTTCTAAAATAGAATATTAAAGGGACATGTGGCAATCAAATTTTTTCCTTGAAGCTCTAAATTTTTAAACATGTAAATTATTGTTTATTAATAAAGTTTCTTATAAATGGCATCAATTTTAGTTACATTAACAAACCAAAAACTGGAGAGATTAAGGTAACTTTCCAAAGTTACACACAGCTAGTGGGCCAGCTACAATTCAGGTCCTAGTCTATCTCCCCAAAACTCATACTTGATCAGCATTAACATGATGCAACCCTGAATGCAATGTCTGGTTTGCAGTTACAGGTTAACAATTAAAAGTCTTGGGGATATGACTCATCTCACTTAGCCTCTTTCCAAATTGACAAAATGAAAGGCTAGACTAGACATTTAAGATCCCTTACACAGCTGTTTTACAATTTCTATGCACTAAAAGTATTATCTCCAGAAAACCAACTTTGCAGACTATTTCAAAAGTTTGTGAGAGAAAGCAAAGCAAGTCACATCACACCCAATTTTATTGGTAAACTAAAGCAGAAAAAAAATGTAAATGAGGAAAAAAATACACACACACATAACTCATATATTTTGATTACCTAATAAACTACAATGTCTTACACACATAACAGATACAAAATTCAAGAAGTTTAAAGTCATGAAATGCAAAGTACTTAAAGCAAATAATGTTTCTGTTATGGCCAATATAAAACATGCGGCATAAGGGAAAACACAGTGAACTGAAGACCAAAAGTCCTGATTTTAGTTTGGCTCTGCCATAATTAACTGGGTGACATTAAGGATTCTAGCCCTAGCTGGTTTGGCTCAGTGGATAGAGCGTCGGCTTATGGAATGAAGAGTCCCAGGTTCAATTCCGGTCAAGGGCACATACCCAGGTTGCAGGCTCCATCCCCACTGGGGGGTGTGCAGGAGGCAGCCAATCAATGATTCATCACTGATGTTTCTATCTCTCCCTCCCTCTCCCTTGCTCTCTGAAATCAATAAAAATATATTTTAAAAAAAGTTTTCTACTATCCAGCCAGCATGGCTCAGTGGTTAAGCTTTGGCCTATGAACCAGGAGGTCACGGTTTAATTCCCAGTGGTTCGAACCCCAGTGTGGGGTGTGCAGGGACAGCAGATCAATGATTCCCTGTCATCATTGATGTTTCCATCTCTCTCTCTCTCTCTCTGAAATCAATAATATATATATATTATATATATATATATATGTGTGTGTGTGTGTGTGTGTGTAGAAAAGTTTTCTATAGAAACATAAGATCCAGAGAAAACAACTGATTAATAATACTTTTCACCTAAAACTGTGTTTCTCACTGATCAGAACTGTATAACTTAAAAGACTTACAAATATCTTAGAAAGCTTTGCAAACCTTACACAATATGTTTCCTAAGGAAAACCAGTGGTAACTCAGGTGTCCCATTTTCATTAAAATGTTCAACCAGCGCCCGCTCCAGTGGTGTCAGCAGTCCTGGGGGCAGACAGTGATCCCGGAGGCGCTGGACACCCCCGCCAGAGTTCAGCCACGATGGTCCGGGGTGAGAAAGCCCCGCCAGGCCCCATGGCTGCAACTTGGACCTGCTTCCTTAACCAGGGACCTGGTGTGGGGCGGGCAGCAGCGGCACTTCCTCCTCAGCCCGAGCGTGGAGCAGGTCCCTGCGGTTTCAGAACTGAACTCCGAGGCCTCCCTGGGCAGCAGCAGCCCTGAGCCTGCCGGCTCTCCCTCGATCCCGCCAAGGCTTGCTTCTCACACTTGCTGAAAACCTTCTCGGTCCACTTGCCATAGTAATCAGTTTGGCTGAAGGGTTTGGGGGACTTTAGCCGCCTCCCCCTCAACCCCACAGGGCAGGCTGAAAAGACTGGGGGACTCCAGCAGGGTTGAGGGGACAGGGCGCCGCCATCTTGTGGCTATGGGTGCCTCCATATTTGTGAGGGTGTGGTGGTCAATTTGCATATTCTGTCTTTATTAGAAAGGATTATATTTAGCTTTACCTGCTCTTTTTTTTTTAAGTTTTATTTTATTGTTTAAAGCATTACAAATAGTGATACATATGTCTCCTTTTTTTCCCCCCCGATTGTCCTTCCCCCCGCCTCCCCTACCCCACAGCACATGCCCTCACCCCACCTCCCCAGTGTCTTGTGTCCATTGCTTATGCTTATGCATACAAGTCCTTCAGTTGATCTCTTACCCCCGCCCCAACCCTCCCCGGCCTTCCCACTGTACTTTGACTGTCTGTTCGATGCTTCTCTGCCTCCGTATCTTTTTGTTCATCAGTTTATAATGTTCTTTATTCTCCATAAATGAGTGAGTTCATGTGGTATTTTTCTTTCACTGCCTGGCTTATTTCACTTAACATAATGCTTCCCAGTTCCATCCATGCTGCTGCAAATGGTAAGAAAGAATTCCTTCTTTTTTATAGCAGTGCAGTATTCCATTGTGTACATGTACCATAGTTTTCTAATCCACTCATCTGCTGATGGGCATTTAGGCTGTTTCCAAATCTTAGCTATTGTAAATTGTGCTGCTATGAACATAGGGGTGCATATATCCTGATTGGTGTTTCTGTTTTCTTGGGATATATTCCTAGAAGTGGTATTATTGGGTCAAATGGCAGTTCCATTTTTAACTTTTTGAGAAAATGCCATACTGTTTTCCACAATGACTCCTCTTTTCTTTTGTTTTCTTTTCTTTTAAAATATTTTTATTGATTTCAGAGAGGAAGGGAGGGGGTGAGAGAGATAGAAACATCAGAGATGAGAAAGAATCATTGATTGGCTGCCTCTTGCACGCCCCCTACTGGGATCAAGCCCGCAACCCAGGCATGTGCCCTTGACCGGAATCAAACCCAGAGACCCTTCAGTCCGCAGGCTGACACTCTATACACTGAACCAAACCAGCTAGGGCTCTACCTCCTCTCTTCCCTCAAAGCAGCTACCTCAAATGACGCACAAGTATGGAAAGTAGGGACAGTTTTGCTCCACTTCATGTAGGTCACACTATGCACCTCAAGTATTTGATTCCATTTATGATTAAATATATGCCAGACCCTGACCAACTTCATTAGAGAAGCACAGTAAAATTAAACCAGGATTAATCCTCTATAGAGCTCAAGCCAAGTCATGCTGGCTAATAAGCATTTACTAATGTTCAGTCATGTACAAAACACCAAAGGAAACAAATTAAGAAACTGCTCTGCCTTAATGAAGAAGACAGATGGAGAGAGACATTTAAACCAAGGATTTTCAATGTTTTTAAAGAGCAGGATCCTTATTTCAAATGAACTCTTACAAT
Source organism: Myotis myotis (assembly GCF_014108235.1). Lineage (NCBI taxonomy): Eukaryota > Metazoa > Chordata > Mammalia > Chiroptera > Vespertilionidae > Myotis > Myotis myotis. Next base: position 277,046 of record NW_023416336.1, read on the forward strand.
AAATCCCCCAAAATACCAAGCAAATAAAAGTAGTAGTATAAAGTTTATTATGAAAGTTCAATTAGTAACATATATACTCATTGCCATTTTGCATTTCAGCATAGTACTGACGAAATCCTGATTCACACACATTAGAACTATTAACATTTCCAACTATTTAAAAGATACTAAGTATCTTCTCAATCCAGTTTAAGATTATATTCCACAATACTCCTACTGTGAATTTCATAGAACATTCTTTGAGATTCTGGATTCCATAACATTTCAGGATTACCTGAAACAAACTACAGTAAGTAAGAGATAATTAAGCATAGTAAAAGTAAAAGGCACATATCAAACACAGGGCCACACTTTAGGCCTAAAGCTCTGCAAGAGAAATTGTAGCACAGCAAAGGCCATTGCATCACACCAAAGAGCCACATGAAGACCACTTTCACATCAAAGACAGACTACATGTTATAACACAAGCTAAGTCTCTTCAAATTCAAGAAGACTGAAATGATATCAAGCATCTTCTCAGACCACAATGGAATGAATCAATGAAAAACAATCAAACACTTGGAAGCTAAATAGCATGCTATTAAACAATGATTGGACCCTAGCCGGTTTGGCTCAGTGGATAGAGCATTGGCCTGCGGACTGAAGGGTCCCAGGTTCTATTCTGGCCAAGGGTACATGCCTGGGTTCCAGGCTTGATCCCCATTAGGGGGCGTGCAGGAGGCAGCCGATCAATGATTCTCTCTCATCACTGATGTTTCTCTCTATCCCTCTCCCTTCCTTTCTAAAATCAATAAAAATGTATTAAAAACAAAATACAAAACAAAACAAAAAACAATGATTGAGTTACCAAAGAGATCAAAGAAGAAATAAAAAACATCCTGGAAACAAATGACAATGAAAACACAACAATCCAAAATCTATGGGACACGGTGAAAGCAGTCCTGAGAGGGAAGTTCATAGCACTACAGGCCTACTTCAAAAACAACAAACAAGAAACATTGGTAATTATCTAACCCTACAACTTAAAAAAAATTATAAAGAGAGTACAAAGAAAAACCTAGAGGAAGTAGAAGGAAGGAAATAATAAAGGTCAGGGCAGAAACAAATGACATAGAGACCAAAAAGAACAATACAAATGATCAATATAACCAAGAACTGATTCTTTGAAAAGATAAACAAGATTGATGAACCGCTAGCCAGGCTCACCAAGAAGCAAAGAGGGAGGACCCAAGTAAACAAAACCAGAAATGAACGGTGAAGTTAACAATGGACCCCAATCCTAGAAATAAAAAGGATTATAAAAAGAAAATACTTCGAACTCTATTCCAACAAAATAAACAACCTAGACGAAATGAACATATTCCTAGAAAATAAAATCTTCCAAAAATGAATTAGAAAGAATAAAAAAATCTGAATAGGCTGATAACTACTGATGAAATTGAAGCAGTAGTTTAAAACTCCAAGCAAACAAAAGCCCTGGTCCAGAGGGATTCCCAGGGGAGTTTTACCAAATTCTCAAAGAAGAACTAACACCTCTACTCCTCAAACTATTCCAAAAAATTCAAGAGGCAGGAACACTTCCAAACTCTTTCTATGAGGCTAGCATTACCCTAATTCCAAAAACAGATAAAGACATGGCAAAGAAAGAGAATTACAGGCCAATATACCTGATGAACACAGATGCTAAAATCCTCAACAAAATTTTAGCAAGTCAGATCCAGCAATACATTAAAAAGATTATACATCATTACCAAGTGAGATTTATTCAGGGGATGCAAGGTTTGTACAATATCCTCAAATCAATAAATGTGATACAGCACATAAACAGATACAAGACAAAAATCACACGATCATATTAATCAATGTACAAAAAGCATTCGACAAAATCCAACACCCTTTTTTGATAAAAACTCTCAGCAAAGTGGGACTAGAGGGGGAATATACCTCAACATAATAAAGGTCATATATGAAAATCCTACAGCCAACATCATACTCAATGGGCAAAAACTAAAACCATTTCCCCTAAGAATAGTAACAAGACAGGGATGCCCTCTTTCACTCTTGTTCAACATAGGTCTGGAAGTCTTGGCCATAGGGAGCAGATAAGAAGAAATAAAAGGCATCCAATTAGAAAGGAAGAAGTAAAACTCTCATTTGCAGATGGCATGATAGTATACTATACACAGAAAACCCTAAAGACTCCCTCAAAAAACTACTAGAATTAATAAATAAATTTGGAAATGTAGGATACAAAATTAACGCCCAAAAATCCATAGCATTTTTATATACTAATAGTGAACTCTCACAAAGAGAAACTAAAAAAAAATCCCATTTACCATTGTAACAACAAAAATTTAAGATACTTAGGATTAAACTTAACCAAGGAGGTAAAAGACTTGTACTTTGAAAACTACAGTACTGTAGAGAGTGCCTGGGAAGGCACATGAGCATTTCTTAAAAAATATTGTCAGCTGAATCCAGTGCCATCCTGGAACCCCGCTTTGCCAGAGGCAGGACTGTTGTCAGCTTGACCTTCAGCCCAGGTGCCAGGGGGTGGGTTTTGCTATTTAAATCCAGCCAACCACCAGGAAAGAATATGACTCAGGCCCACCCAAGAATACGCATAATCTCCTTTGTCTTGACCTTTAGTAAAACTTCCTGGTTTTTGCTGTATAAAATAAACACGCTGTATTGGCTCTGGGTCCCTGTCTCTCCATCAGAGGACAGTGGTCTCATCAAGCCCCAGCTTTTTCCTTCCATCTCTGTGTCTGTCTCTTTCATTTTCTCAATCCCCAGCAGCCCCTACTCAGGAACCGGACCACTCTCTAGCTGCGCTGGACACGGAAAAGAGAGAAATATTCACACAGTACATTAAAAAAAAAAGGAATATATATAAACAAATGGAAGAATATACCATGTTCATGGATTAGTAAAATCAACAACATTAAAATGTCCCGATTATCCAAAGCAATCTAGATTCAATGCAATCCCTATTAAAATACAAAAGGCTTATCTCACAGACCTAGAAGACTCCAAAACTTAATATGGGACCAAAAAAGACCCCGAATAGCTGCAGCAATCTTGAGAAAGAAGAACAAAGTTGGAGGAATCACAATACCAGGTATCAAAAAAAGCCTGGTATTAGCACAAGAATAGGCATACAGAACAATGGAACAGAACAAAGAACCTAGAAATCGACCTAAGCCTTTATGCTCAATTAATATTTGACAGAGGAGGCAAAAGCATACATTGGAGCACAGTTTCTTCAATAAATGGTGTTGGGAAAATTGGGTAGATACATACAAAAATATGAAACTAGACCACCAACTTACACCATACAGAAGAATAAACTCAAAATGGATAAAAGGCTTAAATGTAAGTCGTGAAACCATAAAAGACCTAGAAGAAACTATAGGCAGCAAAATCTCAGACATCCTTCATAGTGATGTTTATGGATACATCTCCTATGACAATGAAAATGAAGGAGAAAATAAACAAATGGAATTACATGAAAATAAAAAGCTTCTGCACAGCAAAAGAAACCATCATCAAAATAACGAGAGTCCACCACATCGGAGAACATATTTGGCAATGAAACATCTGATAATGGGTTAATCTCCAAAATATACAGGGAACTCATACAACCTAACAAAATTAAGACAAATAATCCAATTAAAAAATGGGCAAAGGACCTAAACAGACACTTCTCCAAAGTGGACATACAGAAAGCAAAGAAACATATGAAAAAATGCTCAAAGTCACTAATCATCCGAGAAATGTAAATTAAAACGAGATATAATTTCACACCTGTCAAAATGGCTATCATCAACAAATCAACAAAAGACAAGTATTGGCGTGGTTGTAGAGAAAAGGGAACCCTCATGCACTGCTGGTGGGAATGCAGACTGGTACAGCCACTGTGAAACAGTATGAAGTTTCCTCAAAACATTAAAAATGGAACTCCCATTTGACCCACTGATCCCACTTCTAGGAATAAATCCTAAGAAACCTGAAACACTCATCAGAAAGAATATATGCACCCCTATGTTCATAGCAGCATAATTTACAATAGCTAAGACTTGGAACAGCATAAGTGCCCATCAGTAGATGAGTAGATAAAAAAAACTATGGTACATTTACACAATGGACTATGCAGCAATAAGAAAGAACTCTTACCATTTACAACAGCATGGATGGACCTGGAGAGTATTATGCTGAGCAAAATAAGCCAGTCAGAGAAAGATAAGTATCACATGATCTCACTCATATGTAGAATCTAATGAACCAAATAAACTGATGATCAAAAGTAGACCCAGAGTCACAGAAGCATGAACAAACTGTTGAACCTCAGAGGAAAGTCAGGGGAGGGTGGGGAGGAAGAGATCAACCAGCATGTTGATCAAAATTAAAGAATGTAAAGGTGAAAATGTAGGTTAGAATTAGGACAAGAATGTCTTTAGCCATTTTCATTAGAAAACACTTATTTATCCAAGACCCAAGTAAAAATGTCAATTCCTCTTTAAAGGATGTATTCTAACTCTTTTTTAAAATATATATATATATATATGTGTATATATATATATATATATATATATATATATATATATATATATATTATTGATTTTTTTACAAAGAGGAAGGGAGAGGGATAGAGAGTTAGAAACATCGATGAGAGAGAAACATCGATCAGCTTCCTCCTGCATACCTCCTACTGGGGATGTGCCCACAACCAAGGTACATGCCCCTGACCAGAATCGAATCTGGGACCTTTCAGTCCGCAAGCTGACGCTCTATCCACTGAGCCAATCCGGTTAGGGCCATTCTAACTCTTGAAGGCAATTATCACTCTTCTGTATTGCCACCCACCCATTTCCTCTCTTCATGTCTAACTCCCAGAGATTACTTATTCATCACAAAATCCACATTTTCCATGAACCACCATCTTGGTTCAAACACAGTTCCTAACACATAAGCAGCATACAAAATGTATTTGTTCAATCAACTATAGTAGAGTAAAATGAGACGGAAGATCCATAGACTGAAAAACTCAACATTATAAAGATATCAATTCTCCCTAAATTGATCTATAGGTTAAAGTAATTCCTATCAAAATCCTAGGTAGGTATTTATTCTATAGACAAAGACAAGCTTATTCTAAAATTTATATGGGAAGGCACAGGCTCTAGAATAGCTAATATAATCTTGACAAAGAATAAAATGGAAATAATCACTCTACCTGATGTTTAGGCTTACTATGTAGATACGATGAGTCAAGACCACATGATATTGGTGAAGAGATAGACATACGTCAATGAAATAAAACAGAGACCCTAGCAAGAGACCCACTCAAATATGCCCCACTGATTTCTGACAAAAGTGAAAAAGTAATTCAATGGAAGAAGCACAGTTTTTTCAACAAATGGTGCTATAGCAACTGGATATCCATAGGCCATGCACACAAAAAGTTAACTCAAAATGGATCATAAACTTAAATGTAAAACATAAAACTACCAAATTTTTAGAAAAAAATTTTTTTTTAAAATCTAGTGCTAAGTAGACTTCTAACCTAAAAGCACACTCTAATATAAGGAAAGATTGACAAACTGGACCTAACCAATGAAAAACTTTGTTCTGCAAAAGACCACATAAAGAGGCTGCAAAAGACCACATAAAGAGGCTGAAAGACAAACTACAGACTGGAAGAAAATATTTGAGAACCACATATCTGACAAAGAAGTAGTACCTAAACTACATAAAGAATTTATAAAACTCCACAGTAAAGAAACAAACAATCCAATAAGAAAATAGGCAAAATACATGTATAGACATTTTACTGAAGAGGATATAAAGATGGCAAATAAACAACACTAGCCATCAGGCAAATGCAAATTAAAACTGCAATGAGATACTACTACTTAGCTGTATTGAGGATGCATAGCAATCCTATCCTATATAATAAAACCCTAATATGCAAATCAACCGAATGGCAGAAGGACCTGCGGAATGCTGTCACTATGATATGCACTGACTACCAGGGAGCAGACACTCAATGCAGGAGCTGCCCCCTAGTGGTCAGTGCACTCCCACAGGGAGAGCACTGCTCAGCCAGAAGCTGGGCTTAGAGCTGGCGAACGCAGCGGCGGTGGCAGGAGCTTCTTCCGCCTCTGCTGCAGGCAGGCAGTAAGGAGCGAGGGGAACTGGGCTGCGAGAGTCCCAGACTGTGGGAGGGTGCAGGCCGGGCTGAGGGACCCTCCACCCCAGTAGGCCTCAAGTTGTTATACAAAAGAAAACCACAATGAGAAATGACCACTACAATGTTTAAAATACAATACACAGCCGAAACCGGTTTGGCTCAGTGGATAGAGCGTCTGCCTGCGGACTGAAGGGTCCCAGGTTCGATTCCGGTCAATGGCATGTACCTGGATTGCGGGCACATCCCCAGTAGGAGATGTGCAGGAGGCAGCTGATCGATGTTTCTCTCTCATCGATGTTTCTAACTCTCTATCTCTCTCCCTTCCTCTCTGTGAAAAAATCAATAAAATATATATATATATAAAAAAAATACAATACACAAACACTGTGGATGCACAGAAACTGGATCACTCGAATTGCTAATGGGAATATAAAATAGTATAGCCACTTAAGAAAGTTTGTCAATTTCTTTAAAAAAAAAAGTGAACATGCAACCACCATGACCCAGCAATTGCACTCTTAAGTACACAAGTGTTCACAGCCAAAACCAGGATATAACCCAGATGTTCATAAACAGGTGAATGATTAACAAATTGTGGAATACCCAAAGGATATAAGACAATTCAGCAATAAAAACAAAACAAAACCTGGAAACCAAGATGGCAGCATATGTAAACACCTGAAATTGCTGCCTCGCACAACAACTTCAAAAACACAACTAAAAGACAAAACGGACATCATCCAGAAACACAGGAAGGCTGGCTGAGTGGAAATTCTACAACCAGAAGTAAAGAAAAGCACACTGAGACGCAGAGGAGGTGCGGAAGTAAAGTGCAGAGGTACGGAGGCGCGTGCAGAAAGGGCTGGCAACTGAGGAGGTGGGTGTCTTTTTCAATTGGGAGGGAGACACAAGCTCCCAACGGCCCTGACTCCAGTTCCGGGCGAGTCTCTGGGGACCCAGACTCATACACGGAGAAACTGGACTGTCTGGCAGCGGGCAGAAATCAGAACTCGAGGACAGCTTTCTCAGAGGTATAGGTGGAATAGCAGTAAAAGTGACGGAGTACCTAACCAAAGGATTTTACTTTTATCATTTTTATATACAAGACTAGAGGCCCGATGCACAAAAATTCGTGCAAGAGTAGGCTTTCTTTCCCCTGGCTGTGGGCACCGGCTTCCTCCGGTCTAATTACCATATTACCCTTTTATTATTACAGATAATTATTATTATAGATAATTTTTAAAAAGTCACTCTCAATCCTAATAATAATGCATGCCAAAAGAGTACCTAAAAAGTAAAAAGTACTCAACCTGTATATCCATTAACATAGATGGCAACTCCACTAAAAATTGTAGATGAAGTTCCATCCTTCTGCATTTCAGCATCTGATCGAAACTGTTCCTCCAATTTCTGGACCTTGGCAGCCATATATCCACCCTAGAATTAAAGAAAAGGTAAACACTAATCACAAAAGTTATACTTTTACCCCCTTACCCCTTTTCTTAAAGAAACTTCTATTTAAAAAGACTTTATTCTGTGCCAATGACCAAAGTATAATGATGACAAAGGTGTAATGCTAAACATGAACCAGAGGCAAGGCAATAAAACAGGCAGGTCAAAAGAGACTTTTCCCTCTTTTGACTCTATTTTTAATAATTCTTTAACATTTTTATAATAAGTTATTTCAAAATATTAAACAAAAATAAGAATATGTAAAATGTCAGAAATAATAAATTTAATGCCACAAAATATTGTTCTTATCTATAAAATCAAGCAAAAGTTACATCAAAGTTTAAACCAATTAAAATTTAACATGTGGTCAATAAGTGTATATTTTAAATGGGCTTCCACTATCTTCTGTATATAGAAAGCTTAAAAAAACTTCATGTAAAATGAAGCAGCTTGAAAAAACAGTATAGTCCTCTATACATGTAGATAAGAATACAATAAAGAATTCGGTGACTAAATTCTGGATCTAATCAATCTATGACAAATTTTTATTAGATAACAGGAACCTAAAAAAAGAATATAAAAACATTATCATTTTTCCTACAGACATTTACAAATCTAAAAAGCATGCCTGAATTCAGCTACATTTCCCCCAAATATTTAAATAATTAAGCTTAATTGATTTAAATTATCAATTAAGTTTTTATTGATTTATCTAGATCAATTAAGAGTATCAATTAGGTCTTTAAAAAAGTAGTACACATTTTTTTCAAAATGCAAATGACTTCATTGTTTTTGATTATTCAAATATTGAATGCTCACTGCCAATTTTTTAAATATAAAGAAGAAACTTTAAATTAGCTATGATCCCATTCATTGTTAACATTTTAGGATATTATTTTCAAAGTTTATATCTATGCCTCAGAGCATAGCAGCTTTACAAAAACAGAATCATATATATCAATATTCCTTTATAACACAACACCCTTTTAAGTCAAGACCATCTGCCAGTTTAAAAAATATAAAGCTAAATAATGGCTGCAGTGTTTCACTGTATAAAAATAATTTATTTAACTAACTCCCTATTCTTGGATAGCTAAGTTTTCCTGTTTCTCAGTATTATTAGCAATGCTGCAATAAAATTATCACACAATAAATTGTGTGCGCTATAATATTTATTTCTCAGGATAAAATTCCTGCAAGTTTAGGGGTTCAAGTTGAGCTTTCTACACATTGTGAAAACTCAGAGTTGATATCTAAAGTGATTTATAATTTAGAAAATGGCTTAAATCACATTATAAGCTATAAAAAGAATGAAAAATATCTAGACAGTTCAATATAATTTTTATTCTTTTAAAACACACCCATTTTCCCCAGCCATCATTTTCAGCTCGCCTCCTCCATCCACCTCGTCTCATGGTGGAGTTTCTGTATTAGGGAGAAAAAATAAAATCAATCTTATAACATAATATACTAATTGATATTTTACTTCAGTATCAAGAAAAATAAAAAATTAAAATACAAATGTTTAATTCATAAAAGTTGAAAGTATAATACCAAGTGAAGAAAGTTTTTCCAAATTTTCACAAGTGACATTTGTTCCTAAAAACACCCTCCTACAGGTGAGTATCAGGTTTTAATTACAAGTACTTTAAATTTAAACAGGAAAACCTTTTAGACATTCCTGATCAACAATCCCAACACCTACTTATGTAAAACATCACCAAATCTGACTAACATGGTCGTGATTACTTGTTAAGGATTAATCAGTGTTAACAGAACCTAAGAAAACACATTCCTTTATGAAATGACCTATAGTATGGCTCTTAAACTCTGTCTTTGCTATTGTATACTGGGCACTTAAGAGTGCACTCACAGTGTAATTCATCTATTACGCAAAAAGCCCTTTAAAAAAATCAAGTAAAATAACACACCTACTAAAGCAGTGATTTTCAAGTGTGCCACACACAAAAGAAATTTTTTTAATCATCACCGGAGGACATGCTTAGAGAGGAAGGAAGAAAGGGAGGGAGGGGGATAGAGACAGAGAAAGAGAAGCATTGATAAGAGAAAGAAACCTCAATGTTTTGCCTTCCACACATGCCCTGACCAGGAACAAACTGGCAACCTTTCAGTGCACAGGACAACACTTCAGTTATTACTTCTCTCAAGATGAGGCCAACCAACTGAGCCATTCCAGTCAGGCCACAAGAATTTTTAAAACATGCAATAGCTGACTATTTAGTCAGGGGCACTCACCTCTTTTCCCTTAGATTGTCAAATTAAAAAACGACAATGGCCAACACAATAGCTGTCTGGTGTGAATGAATCAAAGTTATACCTATTTTTATAGTTACACTGGCAAAATATGTATTGTTTGGTATGCCATAGAATTTTGGTAATTAGTTTATGTGTGCCATGAGATGAAAAGGTTGAAAAGTGCTGATCTAGGGATTTGACGCAGAAAGATTACACTGATAAACTAGGAAATCTGGCATTTTCCTTAAGCAAACACTTGACCATCTGTACTATAAAATTACCAAAATGACCAAATGATAGCTCAGTGGCTAGCAAGGTATAAAATGACTCCTAAGCCTGGCTGTTGTGGCTCAGTGGTTGAGCATCAACCCATGCACCAAGAGGTCACTGGTTCAATTCCCAGTCAGGGCACATGCCTGGGTTGCAGGCTGGATCCCCAGAAGAGGGCATGTAGGAGGCAGTCAATTGATGTTTCTCTCTTATCGATGTTTCTCTCTTATTGATGTTTCTCTCTTATCGATGTTTCTATCTCACCCTCTAAAATTCAATAAAAAACATTTTTAAAATATTTAAAAAATAATAAAATGACTTCTACATCAAAACATAAGGCTAACCCTAAATGGCTACATCTTGAGACATGACTGCATTATCCTTCATAAAATTAACATGATTTCCATTTAGGCATTATTTTCTTCTAGTAACTATATGTAGGTTAATATCAAATGGTTCCCCTATGTTACTGGAGAAGCCTTATACATTATCCAAGTCAAATCAGCTTTGATATGGTTTTTAAGGTTTTGTTATTGAGTAACATCTTAGAACATGACAGCATATATTTTCTTTCAAATATTTCTATTCTTGGTATATTGTGGGATGTAGTTTCTCCTTTCTGACATTTATGTTAATTATAAATTTTTACTGTCAACCTTTGAAGGGTGTCTAAAAGATGTGTGGAGATATGCTCAAAGAGTTAAGTCCAACAGAGCAACAAAGTGCAAAGTGATTAACTCTGATTAGGGGCTGCTGGTGCTGAGGGAGAAGAGTTTTGTTTTTTCAAGTTTGAGAAAGGCAGGGCATGGCTACCCAAGGTTCATCATGAGTCTCAGAACTGCCATATTTGCTTTGCTGAATACTTGTTTTCGCGAGGCTTACTTTGTCCAGTCCCTCAAGATTTTCCCCCTTATCTTAAAGGAGTCTTGGGAAATTTGTTAACACACAGTCCTTGACTTCATATAACCTGAATCCATATATCTGCTCTAACAAGTAAAGAGAGTTTGGGAGTTCTGGCTATTAGATTAAGGATGTATACCCACAAAAAGTAAATGCAACAATCTGATAAATGAGGCAAATTTTAAAAATACAATATATTTTTAGTTTAATTCATTTGCCCAATCATTTAAGAGCCTCTTATTTAAGAGGTATTGTGTATCCACTAAGAAAAGCCAATATGAAAATCCTTACTGATGGGTTAATGAGGATAGACAAGTACAAAACAAAGCTGCAATAAAAAAACAAAAACAACAAACACATTTTAAAGGTTCTTTACCCATTCCAGAGTAATATAACTATCCCAGACAAATGTTTAAAGCTTCGAAAAGTAAAAGAAATGAGAATAAAGGAATTAAAATTGTAATTTCATCATTTCCACTAATTTAACCCATGTACAGCAAACTCCTAGTGGTCCAGGATTCAAAGAATAAGACCCCAAAAAAGGGAAAAGGAAACAAGAAGCATATTTCATTTTATACATTCAAATTCAACTTGAGAAAATTCCATAACAAATAGTAAACTAAACAATATGGACCAAACTTCCTGCTGAGGAAGAGGAAAGCTACACAAAACATTGATTTTAAAAAATTGCCTCAAGGCATACAAGGTCCAGCAAATAATGAATTACTGGGCCAAGATTTAGAAGATGACAGAGAGGACTCCTGCCAGCTCATGTTACCTTTCCCCACACAAACTGGGACAGCTTTTCTCGCTGAGGGCATTTGGCAACTCTAGAAGAGTGGCTGAGAAGATGGACAATGTTTTTGAAAACAAAAATCACAGTATTAAGCGAACAGAAGTTGCAGTTCAAAGGTCTTCCAAGGATATAAATCTGCACACTTGGGATGAAGACCCTAAGAGTAAGAGTAAGCTGAAAGTAGGCAGACCATACTTTGCAGAACATGTATCCTGCCCAGATTATTTGTCTCTGAAAGCAAATTAAGGTGATTTTGGATTGTTAGTGCCGGAGTATCTGGTGAAGCAAATGTAAATCCTCAGTGGAGAACATCCTAAACTCCACATACTTGTACAATCTTGCAAATATAATGTCTGGCACACAAACAAAACTAACCAGGCACACAAGATCACACGAGTGAGAACCAACAGCAACAACAAAATAAACAGATCCACAGACACTTCAGATCCTGAATTTAACAAAGACAAGTATCAGAATATGGGTAAAAAACTGGGAAGTATACAAAGTAGTAATTAAATGCTAACTCTAGAATTGAAACATACCAGAAGTAGATGGGCAAATTAATAAATAAAAGCAAATAAAGAACAGTTGAAAATAAGTAACAAGAAAAGATCCAGATAAAGGAGTAACAGACACAAAATGATAGAAAACATGGGAGGGAAAAAGATAAAGGATATTTAAGAAGGTCTAACTTAAGTAAATTTGGGAGGGAAAAAAATAAGAAAAACAAGTTATATTTGAAGAAATAATGGCTAAATCATTCTAAAACTGATTAAAGATATCAAGCCACAAATACGAGAAATCCAGGGGGGGAAAAAAGACATCTATATTTAGATATATACTAGAAGTATGGAAAACTAAAGACAAAAATATATACATTGAAAGGTGACATGAGTAGGGAGAACAGAGTGATTCCATTCAAAATACACAAAAGAACAAATTAACAGACAGCCATCTTTCCAATAGAAACTAAAAGAGTTAGAAGACAACAGTTCTGGGGAGAAAAAATCATTAACTTAGAATTCTATACCCAGAAAAAATCAGTTAAGAATAGAATAAAGGCATTTCAGGCAAATAAAACAGAAGCTAATGGCATTAGCAAACTTGCACTGAAGGAAACCCAAAAGGATATCCCTCAGGTGAAAGGTAAATTCTCTTACAGAAAAAGAAAAGGCAAACAGTAAATATCTGGATAAATCAATGTTAAACAATGACTGGATAAAAATACAATACTGGCAATCAGCTGTTTGTAGCATTAATATATAGCTTAAGTGAATCCAAAGATTATGAAAAAGAGGAACTGTTTCTAGTCAAGGCTCTGTCACTAACTGGTTTCACTGATCTCTGGGAAATCTTAATTTCTTGGATCACAATTACTGTCACCTGGGTCTCTTACTATAAGAGGTTAGAACAGTTGACTACTGGAGTTCTGTTAACTTAAAAAACAGGTAAACTAAGGAAAGCTCAAATTACCATAAACTGAGTTTATTTGGAAACTAGTGGCCTGGTGCATGAAATTCATGCACATTAAAAGGGAATTAGAGGAAATATTTTAATATTGCTATTTGCCCTTTCTCTATAATACAAGTGTCAGAGATGAAAAGAAAAGTAGTAAAATATATATGACAACCTCCCTCCTGTCAGAGTTTGCGGCATGCCGCAGGACCCAGAGTCAAGTCCCCGCCCAACCGTGTGCGCCTCAAAATTGTGCGAGACCCAGACCCAGCCGGCCCCACCCCCGTCAAGCCCCGCTGGGCGGGGGGCGCAGCCTCTGGTCTCCCGTCAAGCCCCACTGGGCAGGGGGGTGCAGCCTCAGGTCCCCCAGCCCCAGTGTGAGGGCACGATGAACATTTGCATATTAGCTCTTTATTATATAGGATAGCAGAAGAATTGCATGCTGTAACAAGGTACAGGAGAGCCTTGAGGGGTGAAGGGAGCTGTATTTATTGGCAAGGAGTGCAAAAAGGGGGAACTTCAGCTAAAGTCTACGCAATAAGTTCACTAGCTGGAGAATGGGGAGGGTGTTCTGGCAGATATTCATTGGTTTTGGTCTTCTGTAAATCAGGCATTTACAGGAAATCAGTCTCTTGGTTCTGAAGTTCACACATGCATGAGATTCTCCATTTCAAATCCTCCTGTTCCATTTTAGATTGAAATCCTTTCACAGTTCTCTTTGGTGCACTATACAAGACACACTGAAAAACTATTTTCAGAAACTAAATATAAAAAAATAAAATAACTATATCCATCTTTGTTAGCAATGTATTTCAAGGATTTTATTATTTAACAATGTTGCTCTACATTTGTTTACTTATTATACAGATCCCTTTTACTTATTCCAGAAGGTGACAGATAAGGCAACTTGTTCTATCAAATTCATTTAAATAATCTATGTTTAGGCTAAGATTGCCCATGACAATAAATTAGGGGTAAAAACATAACTAAATCTGGCCTTTACTGAACACTAGGAGTGGCAACTTATCAGCCGTGTCACTGCTGGATGACATCAATTGTATAACTTTCTTTTATCAGACAGTCAATGCTAAGCAATTCAGTATATAGCTGTAGATTACATTACATATCACAGCTAATTATGTCATCTAAGAAATAACTTAGAGACCACGTATAGGAGAACCCACACTAGACTACTAACGGCATAATACTCTGTGAAAGCATGATACTATAGTAGGCACTACTGAGACAAATGAAAAATAGGCACTCTGTATGAGTTCTAAAAAGAAATGAGCACCAATCAAGGAAATACTAGCTCTACAAATAAACTTAAAAGAAAGATTTTAGGCAGGAATAATGGGGGGAAAAACCAGCAAACCCTGGAGCATCAAGTGAACTACATGACCCAGATCCATAATCCTGGTCAAGAGCAGTGACAGACCACGCTGGCAAGCAGCAAAGCTATCAGACAACCTGAACTGCATGGCCAAATAAAAGGGAGACTCAGGTGACAGGATGTAAACAGTAAGTAGGATTATCACACTTCTGTTGATATGTACATGGCATCAAAGACTGTTTATACTTCCCTCATTTCTGTTAGACCCACACTCATCTGCTTTCTGATACTCAAGATACCACAGAATGAAAGTATGAAAAATATGCTAAACATGTAAAACTGCCTTGCCCGGCTAGCATGGCTCAGAGGTTGAGCGTCAACCTATGAACCAGGAGGTCATGGTTCAATTCCTGGTCAGGGCACATGCCTAGTTTTCAGGCACAATCCCCAGTATGGGGCATGCAGGAGGCAGCCGATCAATGATTCTCTCTTATCATTGATGTTTCTATCTCTCCCTCTCCCTTTCTCTCTGAAACCAATAAAAGATAAAAATAAAAAATTGCTTTTAATCTTGTATATGATAGGAAGTCAATAAATTCTTGTTGAATAAAGAAAATAAACTTATATATAAAGCATGGTAGTAATAGCGATATGTAACAAGTATAGTGTACCTCAATATATCAATATTCAAAACTCCACCTTGCATATTTAATCTTACCTACTCTTTATTTCTCTTATTTTAAAACAGCTTTCCAAAAATTCACAACAGAATCCTGTGCTGTTTAATAGTCAGCAATATGATAGACACTCCTTCCTCAAAAAGTAGCACAGACAAGATTAGCAAATGACACACACTTTTGGTGCTAACCAGAACCACAAAACAGATAGAATTAAGTATAAATCATTTAAAGCAGTGGTCGCCAACTGGTGGTCCGTGAGGTCCAAAAGCTTGGCGACCGCTGATTTAAAGGGTTCTAAAGACTACGGTGCTTCCTTGGAAGCATGAAATCACGAAGTAGCTAACATAAAACCCTGATCTTGGAAACTGGTATGCCATGAGTAAGGCTTACCTTTCTGCTAACCAGTAAGAATCTTTGAAAAAGGGGCTTTGTTAGTGCCCTGACGCCATATCCAGGGGAAAAGTTCCCCACTCTAGATGACTCATTTGCTTCTTCAAATACTGCTCTCCCTAGCATGGAGGAGGGCAAGAAGTCAGGCTATCACAGCTTGGGAGAAACAGTCCACAGAAATAAAACTGTTCTCATCCTCTCAGTTACCCACAACCTTCTGAACTACTAGTATAATGTGTCCTCTTGACTAACCCCACTCACTAAGAGAATGTCCTTCATGGACAAGCCATCCAATTCCCAAGGTAGGCTTGTTAAGTAAAAAGTGCCTACTAGTTTTCAGATGAAATTCCTGCAGACTGGGTTCCAACCTACTAGGTGTACCAGTTAATAATGTGGATTTTTTCAATAGGTGGAGTTACACATATGTTGATGTATATGCGATTTGACATGTATGCTATTTTGTTGTATTGACAACAAGCTTCAAAACTTCGTATGTCAAATTTCCTGAAGGTGTTAACATCATAGATATTTTTACACTTAAAAATGTCAAATTTCGTGCCAAAAAAAGAGCATTTGAGGGAAGTTTTAACGCATTGTATGCAGGAAACGTATTTATACGTTTTACGTATTTATACGTTCTACCAGTGTACTAGAGCACGGGACACGTACTAATATGTTTTTTATAGACTAGCGGTAGAATGCGGGTAACATATAAATACGCAAACTAAAGTTATCATGATTTTACTGAACGTTGCCATTTGCACAAAAAATTAGCAAAAATGGCCCGCACCACCCGTTAGCGCGCGATAAAAACTACCAGCAAACAACGTGTTAATTCATTACTTTATTTTGAAGAAAAGTGCTGCTGAATACTTCGGGAAGCTTATGGTGAACATGCTCCATCTCAAGATACTTGTGAATGCTGGTTTAAACGCTTTAAAACTGATGATTTCGATGTGAAAGACAAAGAATGTCCAGGTAAACCGAAAAAGTTTGAAGACCAACAATTACAAGCATTATTGAATGAAGATGCATGTCAAACTCAAAAACAACTTGCAAAAAGATTAAACACTGCTCAGCAAACAATTTCTGATTGTTTACAAGCAATGGGAAAGATTTTAAAGGAAGGAAAATGGGTGCCGCATCAACTGAATGAAAGACAAATGGAAACCGAAAAGTCATCAGTAAATTGCTGCAATGGCACAAAAGAAATTCTTTTCTGCATCAGATTGTGACTGGCGATGAAAAGTGGATTTATTTTGAGAATCCCAAATGCACAAAATCATGAGTTGATCCAGGTCAACCATCAACATTGACTGCAAGGCCAAATTGCTTCAGAAAGAAGACAATGCTCTGTGTTTGGTGGGATCAGGAAGGTGTGGTGTATTCTGAGCTTCTAAAACCAGGTGAAACTGTTAATACTGACTGCTACCGACAACAAATAATCAATTTGAACCACACTCTGATCATGAAACGACCAGAATGTGCCAGAAGACACGGCAAAGTAATTTTGCTTCATGATGATGCACCATCACACAGTTCAAAACCAGTTAAAGCAGTGGTTCTCAACCTTCTGGCTCTTTAAAACAGTTCCTCATGTTGTGACCCCCAACCATAAAATTATTTTCGTTGCTAGTTCATAACTGTAATTTTGCTAATGTTATGAATTGTAATGTAAATATCTGATATGCAGGATGGTCTTAGGCGACCCCTGTGAAAGGGTTGTTCGACCCCCCCCAAAGGGGTCGCGACCCACAGGTTGAGAACCGCTGCTTTAGACAATAAATTAAAAAATAAATATAAAAGGCTAGTCAAGCCCTGGCCAGATGCTCATTGGTTAGAGCATCAGCCAGTGGACCGAAGGGTCATGGGTTTGATTCCTGGTCAAGGGCGCATACCTCGGTTACAAACTCGATGCCCCAGCCCCTGTCAGGGTGCAACCAACTGATGTGTCTCTCTCACATCAATGTTTCTGTCTGTCTCAATCTCTCTCTCTCTTCCCATGCTCTCCTACCTCCCCTTCTACTCTCCAAAAAAACCAATGGAAACAAATGTCCTCAGGTGAGGATAGATCTTCTATATATACACACATATAAAAGCCTAATATGCAACGTGTCCTCTCGGGAGTTCGACTTAGAGACCAGGAGGTTGATTGCTCACTATGACATGCACTGACCACTGGGGGCAGCGTGGAACAAAGGAAGGCCCCGGCCAGCAGCCCAAAGGCTCGATCGGCCCTGACCACTGGCCAGGCCTAGGGCCCTTACCAGTGTACGAAATTTCATGCACCGGGCCTCTAGTAGATAGGTAAAAAAGGCTAATCAAAACCCACTACAAAAGAACATCATTTTGACTTTTTTACTGATTGTTGGTGGATATTACCTCCCCACTGAATGATGTTAATCACCAGGAGCAATCATTTTCATGCAAAAGTAGTATTTCATCCATTTTCTAAAGAATTATCAACATTATAAGTTTTCAAACAGTTCATAACACACCAGCAAAATTCCCACTACATATTCAGAAAATGTCCAAATACATATTCATCAGCGTTAATTTGTTGGCTACATATTTGTAACTCTATAAAGTATACTAACTATTAAATAATGAAATTGATTTTGAGTGGCTTTTATTCAGTCTCATTATTCTAGTTATATGTGCATGTAAGGGTTTATCCTCAACTTAAATAGTTGTTGGGTAGGTGCAGCTACTGCTGCTCATCTGCCAGTCAATCCACGAGCAGCATGACTGGCCTGCGTGTCTACAGCATGTTGGTCACTGGGTCACTCGAAATCAAATCTCAGCAGAGTGAGGTAACCTGCACCCTGGATGGGAAGTGCATCCAGTACCAGCTAATAGACATCTCCCAGGACAACACCCTGAGGGATGAGATGGGAGCCTTGGCAGGCAACCCACTGTCAGTGGGAATGAAAAATGGTGTAGCTACTATGGAAATCAGTATGACAATTCCTTAAAAAAATGAATATAGAATTAACATATGACCCAGAAATTCCACTTCTGGGTATATACCCAAAATAATTGAAAATAGGGTCTAGAAATGGTATTTTTACACCCATGTTAATAACAGCATTATTCACAACAGCCAAAAGATAGAAGCATTCAAAGTGTCCAGTGACTGATAAATGGATAAGCAAAATGTGGTATATACATGACAATAGTGTATTTTCAGCCTTAAAAAGGAAGAAGATTCGGATACATCCTACAAGGATGAACCTTGAGGACATTATGCTAGGTGAAAATAAGCCAGCCATAAAAAGATAAATATTGTGTGATTTTACTTATATGAGTTATCTAGAGTAGTCAAATTCATAAAGACAGAAAGTAGAATGGTGGCTGCCAGGGGCTTGGAAAGGGGGAAATAGGGAGTTGTTTAATGGGTTAAAGTTTCAGTTTTGCAAGATGAAAAAGCTCTGGAGGTTGGTTGCACAAGATGAATATACTTAACATTACTGAACTATATGCTTAAAAATGGTTAAAATGGTATATTTTATGTTTATATGTATTTTACTACAATTTAAAAAATAAAACATTTTTTTAAAAAAGCAAAGATGATAAAAAAAAAAAAAAAAAAAGACTTTTGACACTGGAAACACTCCACAGGCATCTGGGTTCACAGAGACCAACTAGCAAGCTACAGGGAAGGGGTGACTGGGAGTTCAGATGGTAGTACAAAGCTGAGAAAGAGACTACTTCCCTAAGAAATCTGTATAGCAGATTTTTTAAAATCTTTTAGGAGAGGGCAGTGGGAACGGGTTTGCAGAATTAATTTATCAGGACCAACTATTGTCCTTATAAGTAACTAAGTAAATGAAGTACTGGCACATAGTCACTAACAAGGTCTGTCAATACCTGTTCAAATGTGCTCTTATTTGGTCTTATGTGAAAAAGGCTTTACCACCAGATAAATAGCTTTTTATATAACATTTAGATACGAAAACACAGCTGTTTTGATTCAACCACAGACACCATCATGGTTCTCAGACTGCTGAAGTTATAAGGGCACAAGACAGATTCTTGAATTTTGTATCCCAAGGAAGTAGAACCTTCTTCCAGCCCCATCGCACACACTACAGTCAGGATTTTACTTTGAAGAGACCCTCGCCAATCTATTTAAAACAAAAACAACTAGATGAAGAATATTGAGCCCTTGTAACAATGTCCAAGAAGCACAACTACTGGCTCTAGTCTTTAGCATATACTCACTTGTAGTGTAAAGGAAAACCCCTATTCTGTAAAACTACTGTTTGGAATTCTCTGCTATTCTTTGGACGGCCTCTTATTCTGAAAAAATAACTTGGCTTTCTAGCCTGCTTGAATAATGGGGGAGATAAACTTAGCTGTCTGACCTTGTAGGCCAGAGACTAGATACATCCAATGCCATGCCAGGTGCATTTTTTAATTGGATAGAACTGTGTAGTTTTCAAGGCCGCCGCCAGCAAGCGCACAAAGGGCTGGCTCTTCCATAAAAAGGGAAGTTCTGCTTGTAGCTTTGCTTAGAATTTGGATTCATTTCCCTAAGCCCACCGCAGTGAATAAAGTGTAACTCCAAACTCTCAGAGCGCTGCTTGGTTCTTGTCCAGTTTTTCTGTAACAGTAGGGATTCTAAACCAAGATGAAAATTTACATCCTAAGAATCATAGCTGTGTATTTATTATCCTAAATAACTGTATTTCATATATTTAAAATACTTTTCAAAAACATATAAAAATAAAAAGGCAAGATATTTAGACCAGATATTATTCCTAACCTGATAAATCCTTAAAATTTTTCATTTTAAAGTGGTTTTTCCCCCTTCAGTATATTGACACATTTTCCTATTACCAATTTTTTTCTGCTTCAATAAAACAATTCCTGTACTATATTAGGTACCATCTTGATCAATACCAATTAAACATAGCATTCAAAAACTTTAATCTACCAAATAAGAGTGGCTATACATAGTGCTCTCTCAACAAATTCCAGACTTGGATGCATAAGCCTTTCCTTGAGACATTCACTGCTATCGTCACAATTACTGATTTGCTGTTTTTGTTTTTTACAAAGTTATGCATTATTTTTATTAAAAATACCAGTTCACACATTTTAAAACTCAAAACAGAACTGGCTATCCACATTACATATTTTACAATATAGCCACCTAAAGACTTCCTTTGTGAGATGTAGAAGAAAGACAAGATTCAGTCAAAAGTTCCTAGTACTTAGGAAATAAATTCCTTACTCAGATCACTGCTATTATGCATACCACCGCCTCCTCAGAGCAATGTGAGGAATAAAAGGGACAGTGCATGGTGATAGCAAACTACCCTTAGATCACATTTCCCTGTCTCGGACAACATCATGGTCTTGGTTTCACAGAGGCCCTAAACAAGTAATTGATGCAAAACAATTTTGCCGAACTAAAGTGGTCACACCAGTGTAAAAGTCAACATGCAAGCTCTTAAGCCTTTCTAAAGCATCCCAATGATGTTATACTGTTACGTGAAGAACAAATCTAATTACACATAATCTGATCAGTCTCCAGCTATATTTCCTGTTTCATCACAGTATGTTATTTATCAGAAATGCAATGCGTCAATGATGCACAAGTAAGAGAGGCTTAAGGTTTGCTAGAAGTTTTCAATGTATTTTTAAACTATACTGTAGAACAGTAAGCTCTTACAAGGATGTTTTATGATTACATCACAGCAAGCAACTGTCTATTGGGACAAAAAAAGATATGTTAAAAGGCAAATAATTTGCTCTAATTAAATATGCACAGCTTATTGACATTTTTCTTAAAACAAAAATTAGGGTTCATCTAGTGAAGCATAGGCATTCTGCCACCACCTCTGTTAGCAAATGGAATACAGTTCTAAAAATTCCTGTGATCTTGAATGTCTTGTTAAGTGTTACAGGGCTTTTGTTTTTCTTTTAGCCACTAAATTTTTCAGGAAAAATTCACCTGCTTTATATGAAGAACATACCAGAGGGCCACTTGCCATATAATGAAATCCAAGGTCATTTCCTACTTTTTCCCTATATTTGAACTTTTCAGGAGTAATGTATTATTCAACCTTGAGGTGGCGCTTTGTTGGCTGCATATACTGTCCTAAAGTCAAACAGTCCACATCTGCCTCACGAAGTGCTTTCATTGTTACATATACTTGCTCGTCATCCTCGCCTAAACCCAACATTATAGATGTTTTAGAAATGACATCAGGCTGAACCTCCTTGGCATGCTTCAGGACCCGCAGAGATTGGTCGAAATTGGCCCTGGGATCACGAACTTTCCTCTGTAATTCTGGAACTGTTTCTACATTATGTGCATATACATCTAACCCTGACAGAGCGAATTTTTCTATTGCTTTAAGATCTCCTCAGAAATCAGGAGTGAGACATTCCACAAGAATTTTTGGATTCCTTTAAGTATGATACAGTCTTTGCAAAGTGTTCAGCTCCTCCATCAGGCAAATCATCTCGATCCACAGATGTCAGGACGACATAATCCAGACCCCACTCTGCTACTGCCTTTACAGTATTGTAGGGCTCATTGGCATCCAGTGGAGGTGACTTTCTTGCAGTCTTAACGGAACAAAATCTGCAACCTCTTGTACATGTGTCACCCATCCACGTGATTGTGGCTGTAGCAGTAGCATATTCTCCACCTCCCCCAACACTCTCCAATATTGGGACATCAAGCTTCCTCACACACTGTATGGAGATTTAAATTCCGCAAAGTATTTTTCAGCTTATTGTAATTTTTCCCCATGGGAATCTCTGTCTTTAGCCATGGAGGTAGTCTTAACCTTTCTCCTTTCTGGCGCTTTAAGTTTCCTTTATATTCATCCCAGGTGCTCTTGTCTGCAAGATAACCAGACATAAAATCTTGAAGGTCTGGTCCATTTTGTAAAAATTCCTTTTCTTTATCTGACAAGGAACTTACTGCTCTGACTGGGCTGCATAAATATTTTCCAAATACCTGGGGTCCCACGGTGCGGACCACTACCCCGCATCGTAGAGACATCTCCCTCTTCCGACTTCCAGCAGGGTCCCGGGATCTAGTTACCAGGAAAAGCCAATTACTGATTTGTGTTTATGCACTGCTTTTCCATGCAGCCAGTACTCAGTTTGGCTAGGTATTTTCAAAGGTTTCTCTGCTCTAGTTATAAAAGCACCACGTTATTGTAGAAAAGTGAGATAATACATAAAATGGAGAAAGGGAGAATTACCCATATTCCCACAATCATTTAAAAAATGCATCTGTTGACTGACACTTTGTATTTCCTTCTAGTATTCCTTAACTTTTAACATTTAAATTTAAATTCTTTAAACTTAAACACACCAATAGTAATATCTTACATTTCCACAGTGCTTTTATTTTTTAAAGGGGTCTTTACAACTATTTATCTTTACATCTGTGGAGCAGGTAGGCCAAGTACTAGTTATTTTGTACACAGCTGCCTTCTAGGGCAAAATGTTTGATAAAGCTGCACTACTGGTTTGTGGTACAAAATCACACTTAGCTTTTATGAAACAATGTCTCCAAATTTTCAAGGGAGAAATTAACAATGCAAATTACAAGCAGTCAGATCTTAGTTCTTTTAGGGCTAGAATTGTAACAGAAATTCTAGTCTTGCAATTTTTTAAATGTTTATGATTCTATCCATTTACAAAAAGGCTTTTAACATGAAAAGCTTACTTACTATGCAACTCTGTCTATACTTCCAAAAAATAAGATGTGCCTAATCAATGTGGCTGTATAGTAAAATATTAATCTTTACTATAGAGGTCTAGTCTTTTTCCTTCATTCCTGGGAGGTGAACTCTTAAGCCCGTGGAATGTCCTGCCTAATAAATGTCTTTGTCTACCAAGGAACTGAACTAGGAGCCACTCACATAGTCTGATTCATGGTGGAGGCTTCTGGCCATCACAATCAACCTTCTGAGGCAAGCATGTCAAACTCAAAGGCTAACAGGGGCCAAATAAATGAGGCACGTGGCCTGCTGAGAGTTTGACATGCTTATTCTGAGGGAATGGAGACTAAAGGTCAACCACATGAGCAGTCAACCATATCTATATGACCAAACTGTAAGGTCTGATCAAATAATCAAATCGATATTCCCTCCCCTGGGAATGGACCTTTAGGCCACTTCACAATGGACATTCCACTTGCTTAGACCACACACCACTTGCTAAGACCATCATCTCTCCCCTCCGGAGTTTCCTAGAATCCGGACCTGCACAGAGAATTCTCTACCCATAAAAAGCCGGCCTAGAGTCCTTTAAAAACTTCTGACTCCCCGTCTTTGGGTGCTGGTACCATTTGGGGGCTCAGCCCATCTGGTATTCAGATGACCTAATAAATTTATAATGCTTCACCCCTTTTGGCCTCGTGTGTTCCTCCTTCGGCGACCCTAACACAAACTCTAATAAAAACTCTGGACACTAAGCCTGGTTGGCAATACTTGGTGTATCTTGTCACTCGTCATTGCCAGAAGTTAGCTCTATACCAGACAGACTTCAGTGGGAGAAGACAACCCAAGTGCCACACATGAACTCCCCTGTGCTCTCATGCACCCTTTCTCTCAGCCATTTTTTTTTTACTTCTTCCTTTTCTATTTATTATTTTTAAATTAAATCTTTATTGTTCAGATTATTAGTTGTTCCTCTTCCCCCCCGCCCATAGCTCCCCTCCACCAAATTCCCACCTGTCTGCCCTTACCCGCCCCCCCCCACTGTCCTCATCCAGATATGAGTTTTGTCCAGTCTCTTCCCGCACCCCCCACACCCGTCCCCCCAAGAACTGTCATTCCACTCCCTTTCTATGCCTCTGATTCTATTCTATTCACGAGTTTATTCTATTCATCAGATTTTTTATTCACTTGATTTTTAGATTCACTTGTTGATATGTATTTGTTGTTCATAATTTTTCTCTTTACCTTTTTCTTCTTCTTCCACTTCTTAAAGAATACCTTTCAGCATTTCATATAATACTGGTTTGGTGGTGATGAACTCCTTGAGCTTTTTCTTATCTGTGATGCTCTTTATCTGACCTTCAATTCTGAATGATAGCTTTGCTGGATAAAGTAATCTTGGTTGTAGGTTCTTGCTATTCATCACTTTGAATATTTCTTGCCACTCCCTTCTGGCCTGCAAAGTTTCTGTTGAGAAATCAGCTTACAATCTTATGGGTACTCCCTTGTAGGTAACTGTTTTTCTCTTGCTGCTTTTAAGATTCTCTCTTTGTCTTTTGCCCTTGGCATTTTAATTATGATGTGTCTTGGTGTGGTCCTCTTTGAATTCCTTTTGTTTGGGGTTCTCTGTGCATCCTGGTCTTGTAAGTCTATTTCTTTCACCAGGTAGGGGACGTTTTCTGTCATTATTTCTTCAAATAGGTTTTCAATATCTTGCTCTCTCTTCTTCTGGCACCCCCATAATTCGGATGTTGGTTCGCGTGAAGTTGTCCCAGAGGCTCCTTACACTATCTTCATATTTTTGGATTCGTTTTTCTTTTTGCTTTTCTGGTTGGGTGTTTTTTACTTTTTTGTATTTCAAATCTTTGAGTTGAGTCTTGGGATCCTCTTGTCTGCTGTTGGATCTCTGTATAATACTCTTTATTTCAGTCAGTGTATGCTTAATTTCTAGTTGGTCCTTTTTCATATCCTCGAGGGTCTCACTAGACTTGTTGAGGGTCTTTATCAGCGGTTTCTAGAAAATTCTTGAAAAACCTTATAACCGTGGTTTTGAACTCTATATCCATTAGTTTGCTTTCCTCCATTTCTGTCATTTGTGACCTGTTTCTTTGCCTCCGCATTTTGGCTGCTTCCCGGTGTTGATAGAGTGGCTTTTTGTGCTAGGTGTCCTATAGGGCCCAGTGGCTCAGCCTCCCCAATTACCTGAGGTGGACACTCTTGGTGCACCCCTTTGTGGGCTGTGTGAACAGTCTTGTTGTAGGTTAAGCCTTGATTGTAGTTGGTATCACTGGGAGGAATTGACCTCCAGGCCAATTGTCTATGAGAACCAGCAGTGTCTACGGTGGGAGAACTTCTGTGATGGAGACACCCTTATGGGGCAAGACTTGCTTCAGTGGGACTTTGGTGCTCACTGAGTCTGCCCCCTGGGTGTGTCCCTTATGGATCTGAGGAGTTGTAATCTGGATAGTCCCACTCTGACCACTGGGTACACTGGCACTTGGATCTATAAGGAGGTGCTAATTTAGCCTCTGCCTAAGGCTACCCAGCAGAAGCTACGGAGAGATCTGCAGATTCCTCTTCTTTGTTTGGGATTTGGAGGTGCCCAGATGAGGCCCAGCTGTGAGGCAATGCAAGCTGCTGTGGGGCCCTGGGCCTTCTTTTGGATGTTCTGGGTCTCTCTGACCCAACAGCAGTTTGTTAGGTAATTTTAGATTGCAAAGGGCCAGGTCATTCATATGCAAAAGCCTCTGTGCACAGCTTGGGTGGGGTGGGGCGGGGTCTCAGGGAATCAACAGGGCAGAGCAAACAGCTATGGCTGATCCTCAGTCCTTCCCTAAGAGGTCCCGGGTCTCAGTGTCCCACAGTAATTGCTGCAAGCACCTCTGAGAGAAAGCTGCCCTTGAGTTCTGCCCACTGCCAGACAGTCCACTTTCTCCCAGTATGAGTCTGGGTCCCCAGAGACTCGCCCGGAACTGGAGTCAGGGCCGTTGGGAGCTTGTGTCTCCCTCCCAATTGAAAAAGACAACCATGTCCTCAGTTGCCAGCCTTTTCCGAGCGCCTCCGTACCTCTGCACTTTACTTCCACACCTCCTCTGAGTCTCAGCGTGCTTTTCTCTTTCCTTCTAGTTGTAGAATTTCCACTCAGCCAGCCTTCCTGTGGTTCTGGATGATGTCCGTTTGTCTTTTATTTGTAGTTTTGAAGTGGTTGTGCGAGGCAGCAATTTCAGGCGTTTACCTATGCTGCCATCTTGGTTTCTCCGTCCCATTTTTACTCTTTACTCTTTTAATGTAATAAATCGTAACTGTAAGTTTAACAACTTTCAGGAGTTCTGAGTCCTAGTTAATCACTGAACTTGAGGGCAGTTTGGGGGACATCCAAATTTGTAGTTGGTATCAGAAGCAAGAACCGTCTTGGAATTCCCAAACTACTAGGTGGCAGAATGACAACTGTCCTCCTATAATATGGTATTCATTACTCATTCTCCCTTTCTTTTAGTAAAGAAACACCTTTTCCACCCTCCCTTAGTAGGAAGCAAGGGAGCCAACTAGAGACTACACTTCTAGACTCCTCTAAAATCAAGCCTGGACACAAGCAGAGTAATATATACAGAAATTTGTGCCATATTCTTTGTTATTGTTGTTAATCTTCAACCGAGAATATTTTTCCATTGATTTTTTAGAGAGTGGAAGGCCAGAGTAAAAGCCAGTGATCTTCACTAAGGAGGAATGTTTTATCTTCACAGAAAGCCCAATGATTGCAGTAAATCAACAATTCCCAAGGCTGCTGTAGAAGCTTCATATTAGGAACAGAACTTAGCTGGAGAATAAAGGAGTTGATATCAAAGAGGGGACTGTGTCCTCAGCAGTGGTCTCACATTGAGCAAGCATCAGAATCACGTGGAGGGCCTGTCAAGATGCAGACTGCTGGGCCCCAACCCCAAAGCTTCTCACGCAGTAGGTCAGGAGTGGGGCCGGTAATCTGCATTTCTAAAAAAAACGTTCCTAGGAAATGCTAATGCTGCTAGTCTGAGGCATATACTTTGAGAATCACTGATTTTGCCTAAAGTGTATCTAGAGTGGTCAGTGAGAACAGAGACAAATAAAGAAGTTCACAGGTAATGAGACAGAGTATATAAATAGGATGCTGCCACAATGTGCACTAAGGAGAAGGAACTAACAAAACTAAATACAATTCACCTTCAATGCAATTGAAGGTTTTTATTAGGTTACAGATGACAAGATCTCTCCTATCCTGACTTTAATTCCTTCTCTCCCCCCCCCCCCATTCCAGGTATAATCTAAAAATTTACTCCATATTTACAGAACATTTACCATAATTTGCAATTTTCAGGTGAGTAAAAAGTATAAACCACAATGCAAAGTTAACTATTAGAGAAAAAAAGACTTGCATACAACTACAAAACAGCAATGAACCTCCTCTTGGGGGAGATCCAAGGAGGCCTCTCTGAAAAGGTGCATCTAAGCTGTGAATAATAAGTAGGATTTAAATAGGTAGAAGGGGATTTCAGGAAGAAGCAAAATTCATGATTAAAATCAAAAGAAAAAAGATTAAGTTTAAGCAACATTAGGGTATTGGCTGCTATTCAGGACACATGGCCAGAGGTAGTGACAAATGAACTAATAAGGTAGGTTGAGGTAATAGAACAGAAGGTCCTGATCTTACCAAGAAGTTTGAACCTTACTGTGTATAAGTTAGGAAAGGAAGTGTAAATTTGTGCCTGTAATGGTAGGGATTGGGCTGGTTGCAGAGACAGAGGTTCTGGCTCTTGAAGTTCTCACCTTGTGTATCTCACAAGGTAAGTTGGCACACACAACACTTAACTAAAAACCAATCCCTCTGCAGAACTGCAATTCAAAAATATGGTCAAATTCACTCTTTTCTAGCTCTGCTAAATTCCATCTTGAACAAATCTCTCTTCTCATAAATCCTAATATTAAATGTAATTGCAAGTGAACATAAAGGGAGTAGAATGTTTAAGAAACTACCACTCCTTTACTTTCTGGCCTCTTCTCCCTGGCTTCCTGCCAAGTAGCCCCTATTGTACATGAAAAACAACAAAACCCCCTACCTTTTAAGATGATATGACATTCTAAGGAAATGCTACATTGTTCAAAAGACACTAGAACTAGTAGTCTTACTCAATGTAACAGTTTTTTGTGCACTTTATACCTTAAAACTAATGCAGTTTATTTCTGAGAAACATTGAGTTCCAAGAGAATGTAATACAATCTTTCAGTGACAATTAGAAATTTTCTGTTGGACATAAACAATACGCAAAAGAACATTAATCTGCACCTGCAACATTATAAAATTGAACAGCTAGCAACTTCCACTCAAGACTGAACATTTAAAAGGGCAATTAATTCGACAAATAAGTTACTAAAACATTTTAAAATTCTAACAAATACATTATCAATACCTCCACCTCTCCAAAAAAAATCTCACTTCATAGGTTCTTTTCACTTAACAGTAATAACCTAAGTCTAAAATTACAAATTCAAAAAGAAATTCTAAAAATTAAAGTTTTCACAGCCAAAATTATTGAGCTTTTTAAAATACCAAAAAGTCTGCCCTAGCTGGTTGAGCTCATGGATAAGGCATCGGCCTCGGGACTGAAGGATCCTGGGTTCGATTCCAGTCAAGGGCACATGCCCAGGATGAGGGCTCAATCCCCAGTAGGGGGTGTGCAAGAAGCAGCCGATCAATGATTCTCTCTCATCATTGATGTTTCTCTCTGTGTCTCTCCTTTCCCTGAAATCAATAAAAAAATATATTTTTAAAAGTCTGTATTCATAACCCAACCTACAACACAATTTATATAAATAAAATATTTGGCTTAAACAAACATCATCAGCCCAGGTTTTAAATACTCTTGCATCAATTGAAAAGAAAATGTCAACAGAAGTCAATCTTCCATATTCAAAGGTAACCTGTTCCAATTTTTAATATAATGGATATCACCAGGCTAGACCAGAACGACCAGTCACTATGACGCCCACTGCTGCCAGCGAACCGGCCTGATCCGGGGGTAGGCCAGTGGCCAACCTCCAGTGGCCCCTCCTCCTGGCCACCCGATCGCTCTCACACCCCAATTGGGGGTGGGGCCCGCCAGCCAATTGCCCACGGCCTCTCCTCCCAGCAGGCCCAGCTCCGATCTGCCAACTGGGGCCAGGATGGCCAGACCCCACCTGTGCACGAATTCGTGCACTAGGCCTCTAGTATTTTATATTAACAGGTGACTCCCAGTGCACACTTAGTTTCAGGATGGGGTGGGCCATGCTAGAACGGCCAACCATGTGATGAAGGTTGGGGCTCTGAGCCAGAGAAAGCCTGACATCCCAGAAGAGGAGAGGGACTAGTGGCTGAATTAAACTCTGTGACCAATGACTCAATCATGCATATGTACTAAGAACCATACAGTAAGGCTTGGATGAGCTTCCCTGGCTTGTAATCCTGTATGGATGTGGTGGGAAAATGACTTTCTGAGGACACAGAAACTTCATCTATGGGACTCTCCCAGGCTTTTCTCTATGTATCTCTTGATTTGGCAGGTCCTGATTTGTATCCTTTACAATAAAACCGTAACTGCAAGTACAGCACCTTCCTGAGTTCTAAGAGTCATTTTAGCAAATTATGAAACCTGAGCAGGTGGTGGGAACTTCCAAATTTGTAGCCAGTTGATCAGAAGTACAGGTGGCCTGGTTGCCCTGTAATACTTGGTATCTGAAGTGGAGTTTGTGGGCTGTGCCCTTAACCGGTGATGTTGGCCCTAACTCTGGGTAGTTGGTGCCAGAACTGCATTACAGCTATAAAACAGGAAATACTGCCTTACCTCTCTTCTCAGGACTCTTAGAAGAATCAAATGAGAAAAAGTCAAATGAAAGTACTTTTTAAAACACAAAGCATTCCAAAAAGTAAAGGGCTTTTTCAGTTAGGCTCTCAATATTGCCAATAGTCACCAAGCAATAGAGCTTATTACAAGATAAAATTCAGAATTTTGTGAAAAGCATTTAAAAAAACAAGAAATCAGCCCTGGCCGGGTGGCTCAGTTGGTTGGGAGCGTCATCCAGTACACCCAAAGATTGAAGGTTCAATTCCCAGTCAGGGCACATACCTAGATTGCAGGTTCGGTGCATACAGAAGGCAACCAAGTGGTCAATGTTTCTCTCTCTCTTAAAAAAATAAAAATAAAAATCAATAAAATTTGTTTAAAAACAAACAAACAGAAAAACCTACCCTCAGGTGAGGATTTTTAAAAAAATCATAATTTTAATTACATAATTCAGACTTATGCCTAAATGATAAAAGTATATTAAGTCCATTCTCAAGTGTAGAAATGGGAGTTTAGAAAATGTAGGGTTCAGCTATTTTCTGACTATACCTCCAAAAAAGGTAATTTTAGCCTCAGTTTTGATCAGGAATGATTGAAGCTAATACGCAACATTTTGGTTACTCAAGATATGGCTTCAAAAAAAAAGTATTTGTATCACAACCAACTTTTTGCCCATCCTTAACTAGACTTTCAATTCAAGCATAAAGCCGAGAGACCAGGTTGGTCTTTCAAAGATTTCTCAAGCTATCCTATGTGCATAAGGAGAAAGCACAATTTCTAATTGCATTACAGAGCACAAGACCTTTCCTGTTACTAAAGCCAGTGATTTTATTTTATTATTGATTTCAGAGAGGAAGGGAGAGGGAGAGATAGAAACATCAATGATGAGTATCACTGATTGGCTGCCTGGCTGCCTCCTGCACATCCGCTACTGGGGATGGAGCCTGCAAGTGCCCTGGACTGGAATCGAACCCGGGACCCCTCAGTCCACAGGCCGACGCTCTTTCCACTGAGCCAAACCAGCTAGGGCAAAGCAGGTTTTTTTTAAAAAACTCTCAAAGTTCTCTACCCTCTTGAAAATAAGATACTAAGTATACCTTGGTCTTTCCCTGGGTGACAAAGGGGGCAACTTGTTATTGTAGCAGAAAAAAAATGGTCTTAGAGAAAACAAAAACAAAAGCCCCCTAGGTTCTAGTCCAGGGGTGGGCAAACTTTTTGACTGGAGGGCCACAATGGGTTCTTAAACTGGACCGGAGGGCCGGAACAAAAGCATGGATGGAGTGTTTGTGTGAACTAATATAAATTCAAAGTAAACATCATTACATAAAAGGGTACGGTCTTTTTCAATAGTTTTATTCATTTCAAACGGCTGGCCCACGGGCCGTAGTTTGCCCACGGCTGTTCTAGTCCTATTTCTCCTCTTTATTAGTCAAATGAGTCTATGGGTCTCATTTTCCTCCAGGAAAATATAAGGGTATGGTCTACAGAAAACATGTCAAACTCAGGGGGGGGGGGGGGGGTTGCATGCCTCTTTTCAATAAGAGAGGCATGTGGCCCACTGGCCACGAGTTTCACATGCTTGGTCTACAGAATCTGTAAGGTTCAATCTAACACCAGCATTCTGAATCTAAAGTGTTGAGAAGTCAAAAACTCATATCTTCAATATTCTTCAAATTTCAAGTCTTGCATATATATGTCAAAGATCATTAAGGCTTACCATGGTGCAAAACATTCTATCACATGTTCCTCCTCACTAAAAACAGAGATAACAAAAAGTTGCTCCACATCAGCATCATTAATTTCTGTTATTTACTTACTACCTGAAATTTATTTCAGCCTTAAGTAAATTTAAAGATATTCATGTTTTCTTAAATCTGGAGCATTATATCATTATATACAAAACCTTTTCAAACTATTTACAAAGCTGACCTAATGCCACATGATGCTTTTGACTCATTTTTTAAAATATATTTTTTATTGATTTTCAGAGAGGAAGGGAGAGGAAGAGAAAAAAACATAGAGCATCGGCCTGCGGATTCAAGGGTCCCAGGTTCGATTTCGGTCAAGGGCATGTACCTTGTATGCGGGGACATCCCCAGTGGGGGGTGTGCAGGAGGCAGCTGATCGATGTTTCTCTCTCATCGATGTTTCTAGCTCTCTATCCCTCCCTCTCCCTTCTTCTCTGTAAAAAATTAATAAAATATATATATTTTTTTTTTTTAAAAAAAAAGACTTAGACTTCAACTGGACCTTCAAGAATTTTCCTGTCTTAAGCCTCCAGCAAGTCATTTCATCACCACAATCCTATCTCCAGTGGAACTTCAAAGAGAAATACATAGAAGCCACTCTGGTGGGCAGCTGTGGAGATAATCACTCTAAGCATCTTCCACATATCTAAGAATAAAAAGGCTGACTGACTTAAACATTGCTCAGCAATTTATTTTTTAATCCGTTCTAGACATCCACAAAATATATGTATTTAAAAAGAAAGAGTTCTATAAATCAGCAAAATATAAAATTCAATTGATTATACCTCTATCTCATGCAAAAACACAAAATCTTAACTGAATACTCCAAGGTAATTTCAAACATTGTTTTTAAAAACTATAAAACAACCCTGTGCTAAGCACTTTACATATATTAACTCAATTACTCACAATAATCCTATGAGATAGAAATGATTGCTCGCATCTTACAGATGAGCAAACTGAATCACCAAGGAATTAATTTGCCCAAGGCCACACAATCAGTAAATGGTAGGAGCCAGGATTCTGACCCCAGCGCCAATGTTTAAATCAACTTATACCACTCATTCATTTAACAAGGTTTATTGAGAACCTACTATGTGCCAGGCACAGTTCTAAGCACTGGAATAGAGCCATGAACAAGTCAGACAAGGTCTCTGCTCTCTAGTGGGGGAGGGAGGGAGGGCCTTGGAGCAAATGGGGGAAATTGATAAATAAATGACTATTGTATATTTGCCTAGTAACAAATGCTGTGGAGAAAAATAAGGCAAAATGAAAGAATTGGAAGACAGAAGGAGGGGCTGGCTTCTACTTTAGAAATCACCTCAGATAGTCCTCCCAGGACATCTGACCAGCGAACAGAAGATGTAAAGGCAAGATAACCGCCAGGAAAAGGGGTGCCCAGCTAACTGCACAGCAAGTAAATCACCCTATGATAGGAACAGTTTGGTTTGTTCAAGAAATGGCAAAAGGACCTAGGGCAGGGGTGGGCAAACTTTTTGACTCGAGGGCCACAATGGGCTCTTAAACTGGACCGGAGGGCCGGAACAAAAGCATGGATGGAGTGTTTGTGTGAACTAATATAAATTCAAAGTAAACATCATTACATAAAAGGGTACGGTCTTTTTTTTTTTTTTTAGTTTTATTCATTTCAAAAGGGCCGGATCCGGCCCGCGGGCCGTAGTTTGCCCACGGCTGACCTAGGGACTGAGGCAAGGTGAAGAGTCACCTGCTAAGAGGTAAGGTTAGAATTAGCAGCTATCAAATATGTAATGCCCTGATAGGCTGTGGTAAGGAGTTTGGATTCAATTCTAAGGGTTATAGGAAACATGGGGAGGATTTTAAGCATGATAAAGAAAAATGATTTATGTCTTTAAAAAAAAATCACTGTTATGTGGGGATCAGTAAGACAGGGAGCAAAGCAGGACAGCAGGGAAGGCAGGCACTGTTGTGGCAGTATAAGGAAGAGAAACTGTTTATACACAGATGAGATATTAAAAGGAGAACATGAAACCTAACTGTCTCTAAAAAAGACATTTTTAAATATTTCTCCTTCCTCGCCCTGGCTGATGTGGCTCAGTTGGTTGAGCATCATCCTGTGCACCAAAGGGTAACCAATTCAATTCCCAATCAGAGCACATGCCCAGGTTGTAGATTCCAATCCTGGTCAGGTGTGTACAGGAGGCAAACGATCAGTGTTTCTCTTTCTCCCTCTCCCTTCTAAAATCAATTTAAAAAACTCACATAATTAAAAAATATATATCCCTCCTTTCACTCCCCATTCCTTACATAATTTTGAAAATCAGAGATAATCTTTTAATAGCCATGTTAATGCTTCAGATAGTGCTATTCTAGGAGAACAAAAGATTGCTATTGCCTTCATTTGTAAATGCTGTTTAATATACTGATATATAATATGCCACATGAACTCATGTAGTCTTGAGAAGCAGAAAGAGCTTTACTGCTCTTTAGTTTAGGATTCATTTATCTATTTGGAGACAAGAGGTACCTATCACCTCTTCTAATTACACTTTTCTTCTAATGCTTTGTCTCCAGCACATCCTGACTCACTCTAGATTATGAATTATAATAGAGACATTTTCCAAAGGAATCTATATTTACTGAGCTTCACTGTGTACCAGGGATTCACTAGGTGCCTTAGATTTAATTCATTTAATCCTGAGCTACCCAAGGTGGGAGTGAGGTCTTCATTCAACAAATGAGAAAAAAAAATCAGATATTAGTAACTTAAATTGTCCAAGGTCACACAGCTAATGGACAGAATCAGAATTGAAATCTACATGTAAGTCCAAAGTCTTTGTCTTTCTACTATAGCAGCTATCAAAGGAAGGACTATCAGATATATGATATGTAGCCTTCTAAACTTAACTTTTTTTAAATAGTCACCCAAGGATATGATTTTATTGATTGGGGGGGGGGGTTAAAGAAACATCGATCTGAGAAAACATCGATCAGTTGCCTCCCGAATGCACTCCAACGGAATTAAACAAGCAACTTTGGGTATGTGTCCTGACAAGGAATCGAACCCAGACTTTCAGTGCACAAGGGGACACTCCACCCAAATCAGCCACACCAGCCAGGACCCTTCCTGACTTATTATTAATGACGAGGCTGTCCCAGGTGAGGACAGGGTTTCTTCTCTTATGTAGAATCTGAGTTTTGAAGTTGGAAGTGGGAAAATGGAGTGGCCTTACATATTCAAACACACTATCTTGAAAAATTACTTTCTACTTGAAACTTCATAGAAATTAACTCCAAAAGAATGAGTCCCACCTGTTTAGGATAAAGAAAATTTAAATACGTATTTATCATAAAATAGGTGAAAAGTTCTATGACAAAAGACAGACTCTGCCCTTGAGACTGCAAGACATTGGGAGAGCCTGGCCAGTGCTGCTCAGTGGTAGAGCATCAGCACACGCACGGAAGGGTTAGTCTTGGGTTTTGGTTCCTGGTCAAGGGCATGTACCTGGGTTGCAGGTTTATCCCAGGCCTTGGTCAGGGCTTTTGGGAGGCAGGCTATCCTTGTGTCTCTTTCTCTCTCTATTTCCCCATCCCTCCCTTCCACTCTCTCTAAAAGTCAATGGAAAAAATATCCTCAGGCGAGGATTAAAAACAAACAAACAAAAAAGGCAGTCAGAGAAAAACAGAATGTGGATGAAAAGATATCAAAAGTGACAAATAGCCCTAACCTGTTTGGTTCAGTGGATAGAGTGTCGGCCTGCGGACTGAAGGGTCCCAGGTTCGATTCCAGTCAAGGGCATGTACCTTGGTTGCCGGCACATTCCCAGTATGGGGTGTGCAGGAGGCAGCTGATCGATGTTTCTCTCTCATCGATGTTTCTAACTCTCTATCCCTCTCCCTTCCTCTCTGCAAAAAACCAATAAAATATATTTTTTAAAAAGTGACAAATAAATACACTGAAAATTGAATGGAGATCATTAAAGACGGAGGATTTCGGGGGTGGGGGTGGGGGGGGGGCGGTGAGCTTGAAGAGCCCAACACAGGAAGCAGGGGGAGGGACATGCGAAGGTATTTGCACCGTAAGGCCAGGCGACCTGGGAAGGCGGAGAGGGCGAGTTCAGCAAGCAGGTGGAGGCACCCAGACGGGTTGCCGTGCGGGCCCCAGGGAGAAGCAATGTCTTGTCCTACCCTACCCCAAGGGGAAACCCCAGGACCGAGGTGGAGAAGCAGAGAGACCAGGCGGACACCAGAATTAAAACGATCACAGAAAGTCCTTCACAGTTAGGTACCAGCCCTTCATGGTAGGTGCTGGTCCATCCACATTATTTTTACCTAAAGATAACCATTTCCACCCTGGACGTGACCTGAGAAGCCTGGAAGACAGAAAGCAGACTTACACCGCCTGTAGTTTTTTTTAATAAGGGGGAGGCAATCAAGGAGTGATATATTAAGGTATTTCTTTACAAGCTGGGTTAGGTAGCGAGAGCAGTTTACTGCGGAAGGAAAGGCCCCTCTCCGTGCACACAGGGACTGACTTGTTTTGACAGGGAGTGCGAGTGTGAAAGGGGCACTTGTCTGGACAGGTAGGAGGTGCCCCACGTCTTAAGGCAACAGAGGAGGAGGAAAAACAAGTGCACAAAAGCTGTCTTCAGATATTCCGACCCGATGCTGGGACCCACTGCGGGGATGTTTGATGGAGGGGACCACCGGCAGCGACGAAGACCCGCTCGGCCCCCGCGGGCACCCCGCGCCGCTCCGCGAGCCAGCGAGCAAACGCGCGCACGAATGAATGGCGCGGCGCTGAATGGCCGGCGAGGCGCCGGCGCAGGAGAGGGAGTTTGCGGCGCGGCCGGAGCGGGGCCGGGAGGCGTCTGCGGCCCGGGGCCGGGGGCGCGGAAGGCAGGGCCGCAGCGCCAGTCGTCGCGTGCCGCCTCCGCGGGCCGCCCAGTGAGGGGCCGGCCGGCTGCGCCATGGCGGAGGCGGGGAGGGAGGTCACCGTTACATAACCCGGCGGCCGCCGCGCTACAAGCGCCCCGGGCCGCCAGGCCGCGCGGGGACTGCCGCGGTGCCCGGCCAGCGCGCCTGCCCGCCCCGCCTCAGCCGCCCGCGCTCGGCCGCCTCCGGACGGGGCTGCGGTACCTCTGGGCTGCGCGTGTCCGGTCCCGCCCTTCCCCCCATCCCGCCGCCGGCCGGGGTCGCTCACCTTCCACGTTGCCCCACACCACCATGCCCGGCGCCGCCGCCTCCTCCGGCCTCGCGGGCCCCGACGCCCCCCGCCGCCGCACAGTGCGCTTGCCGGGGCCGGGAGGAGGGCCGGGGAAGGAGTCACACCGCCGCGCCGCTCGCCCCACGCTCTCGGAGGGCGGCCCCGCGCGCTCCGCGGCAGACCCCGCCCCTCCCCCTCGGCGGGCGCGCGCCGCAGTCTCGCCCCGCCCCCTCAGGCCGGATCCTGGCTCCGCCCCCGCCCCGCCCCCTGCGGGCGGTGGCCGGCTTGTGCGCGCTGCCGGCGAGGCCCGCCCCGCCTCACCCGCACTCATTCCCGCGCGGCGCACGCGCCCGCTGCCGCCCGGCCTGGGGCGACCCCGAACGCCGGGAGCTGAGCTTGGAAGCTGGGCGACCCTCCCAGGCCCCGCCCCCTCTCACGCCGCGGGGATAGCGCCGCCGCCGCACGTGACCGTCTCCCTGGCGGGGGCGGAGAAAACGTAGCGCGGACCGGCCTTTCGCTTCGCGGAGCCCGCCCCGCACCCCATGACCTCCACGCCCCCAGCTGGGATGGCTGCTTTGGACTGGGCGCGGTTCTTCTTCAGCGAGTCTCCGCCGCCCCCTTCCGCCCCGGACGCTACTGTCCGAGAGGACACAAGTGCAAGGACTGACCATGCTTAGAACCCTGCGCTGTGTGTGCCTCCGTGGAACACCGGGTCCCCTCCACGAGCGACTGCCTTACAGTGACATCTAGCGGAGAAGGGACACAGGCACTGACACTTCCCGGCGTCGGAGCAACGGGGCCCGCATTGGTGGGTGGGAATGAACACCGCGCCCTGATTGGCTGTCAATTCCAGGCGGCACAGCGCCTTTCCCGTCCTCCCAGGTCCCGCCCTGCGTTGCGCCTGGATCTTTGTAAACCTGCGGCTGGAATCCCATCTCGCAGCACTGGCGTTACACGCGAAAGCAATTTTCTACTGATGTAAAAAGAAAAATTACACATTATGTATGATTAAATACAATTTTAATTCGAGGGCCTTCTAGCTACTCATAAGGCCCATTCCCGCCCTCTTGGCAATGTCGGTTTTCCTGGAGATCCCACGTTTCTATGATAATCTTTATTGTAATGCACAAACGTGAAGTGAAACTCCATGCAAAGGCTCAACACGTTTTCTCATTTCCTTTCCCTGAAACACCTGACGAGTTTCCAAGTACTTTGGGGGAAAAACCGGCACTCTTGAAAGCTGATCTTGCGGAGCTGGCGTTAGTTTACTAGTAATTCGGAGAATACTCAAATGACGTTTCTTTTTTCCGAGCCTTTTGTGTTTACTACTTTATAGGCTTTTAAAAATGCGCTTCAATTTCGGTGTTCTTGTCTCTCACCCAGCAAATGCAGGCTGTGTGCTTTTCTGAGACGTCATAATGTAGTACCGATTGGAGTGCTTTCCACAAGCAGAAGCAGCTGCGGACTGCACCATCAGGGTGTCATCTGCTAAAACGCCACAGAAAAACAGTGGCAAAACCTTTTTAGTTATGGTTTTTAACGGGTCTCTAAATGGCAGTATTTCCATTAACAAGGAATGGCAAAACTCGCTTTTCAAATTGAAAAAATAACTTGTGAACTCTACAGGAAATGTACCACTGTATTTCAATGTCAATTTTCTTCCCCGCTCTCCTATTCCAGTGAAAGGTATTATTTTTATGTATTTTCTCAAGGAAGAAATACAATATTAAGTTAACTGACCTTGGCAACACCTTTCTAGAAAATAAGATGATATTAACTGCACTTGAGTGCAATCTAGCAGGCGGCCTCCAATTCGAATTGTTCTCTAGATAAAATAGGATAAAAGGAGTGATGAAGAGATAAATAAAATGTATACAAACTAGAATTCTTGGCACAATTTAGCCAAAGTTTTCTTCATTTTTGCCCATTCTAGAATATTCTAGTACACGATTATACATATATATATATATATATATATATATATATATATATATATAGACAATATATTACATAATGTCTGAGGAGGCTTTTATTTCCATTTTATCCAGTTACCTGCATTCATTTGTCGACTTCCATTTATTCTCATTTATCTTTCCTAATCTAAGGGGCAGAGCTGGCCTGACCTTTAGGTAGGGCCACTGAGATGACCACTTTGGACTCCCACATTTTAGGGTGTGCTTTGGGGCACTCCACCTTATTCCTCTTTTCTGAACTTCCTTAACATCCATTTTTGAAATTTCTATCATTACTAACATCTCTAGGGGCCTATGAAACTCAGGCGGATGAGCCTTGTAGGGACTGCCCTTGGTAAGGACATGACTCTGCTATCCTTCAACCTCTGTATTGACAGTAAGTTTTCTAGGAAACATCCACCTCTAGCCTCTTAAATACCCAAAACGGAGAGCATGAAACCATTAAAGAACAGAGGCTTGTACTCGAGTTCCTTGGGCGCTATGTGCACAGTGACTCCTGTGACTGACTGACAGGAAAGGACGATCGTGCTGATTAGTATAAGGCCTTCAGCATATTATGCGGAACGATGAAATAAGGCAGAGTAAGCACAAGCCCACAGAAATTTAGAATTGGTTGGAAGCAGAATTGGTTTACCAAGACTTAATTCTTCTAAACATAGTATCTGTTATTACATCTGTTATCCACAGTAAAAAAAAAAAAAAAAAAAAGCCCATGGGCAGGTGTATATATATCTATATTTAAGCACCATAGTTCCCAAAATTTAGGACGATTCAACAAGTGGTTACAATGTGCATTCTGAATGTCAGTCACTGTCGAGTCAACGAGTCAATGGTGAACAAAATGCATGTCCTGCCCTCGGTAAGTTTCTAGTGTGGTGAGGGAGGAGGCACAGGTTCAGGGCTGCCCGCTGAAGGTGTTCTGTGGCCCACATAGAAAGATGACATCTCGGTAAGGACTGACAGACGAGTCAACCTGGCAAGGGAATGCCGCTCTCCACAGAAGGAGCACCATGTGCAAAGGCAGAGGAGGGAGGAGGACCCCATAAACTGGATGAGTGTGTTTTAGCTAAAGGCAATAAGCCATTGAAGGGTTTTAAAGGGTAAAGTGACAAGTGTGAAAGTCGCTCTGGCTGCCGCATGGAAATAGGCTGGAGAGGCAGTCAGGGGTTCTTCTAACAGTCCAGGTGCCCAGGTGCAGGCCCAGAGGAGGCAGGGGGTTAAATGTGACCAGGGTAGGGGTTCGAACATAATGAAAGAGTAAAGAGCAAGGCAGCTGAGGACATATACAAGGAAGGGATTATGTGGATTGATCATGGAACTTAAACTGAAAAGGAGGAAAAGATTTGCCAAGGGTAGGCGGGTGGGTGGGTGTCAGTGAAAAGATGGTACCTATGAGGGGGTGGGGAGCGGGGAGGAGTCAAAGGATTTTTGGAGTCAGGCACTAAAGGCTGTGGTAATAACAAGGTTGCAGAGGAAATTAGTGGTTGAGTTGGGATAGAGGCCAAGATCAGAGACAAGTTCAAGGATATGAGAGGCCAGCATGAGAGAATCTAGGTATATACTGAAATTATCGAGAGTTAAGACAGGAGTAGTGTTGGAGAACGGGTCAGTGAATCAGAACACAATTTTGATTACTCTAGGCCAGGAGGATAAATGGCATTCAATAAGCTCAACTCCAATAGAGAGATGGTCCTAGGACAGAGGTTCCCAAACCTTCTCTGTTCACAGCATCCTTAGATCTGTCATTTTTTCCACAGTATCCCTAGGCCATAAGTAATACTTAATAGTTTTGTTTGTCAAGTAAGTAGGGCCAAATAACCTAATAAGTACTTGTGACCTAACAACTTAATAGGCATTTAAAAGAAAGTAATACAAATAAAGTGAAAGCAAAAATAATATGTCAATTTTATTTTTAATAACCATCATTACTATGGGACCTATGTGTCCATTGAGCAATGTAAAACTTTTCAAGCCATGGGACCACATTGGATACTGCCACCCTCATTTCCCATTCCGCGCTGGCAAGAATATTTCATGCTTATTGCTATCTACTTCATATTCCATTAAAAGAGGAGGTCCAGGAGGTCCCACGGTGATACTAAGGTAAGTCACCTGGCGAGGTGCATTGTAAAACTAACTGCATTTCCCCATGCAAGCTGCAGTGGTACTTTTCACCAAGTGAATATTCTCTTCAGCAAACTTTTTACCCAGTGGTTTCAGCATCCACTGATGATCCTGGACTGAATAAATTATTTCACTAGTTTGCAAAGGAGCAATTTTCTAATTCCATCATTCTCTCCACATTATTATTAGCAGGCATTTTTCTTCAGAGAAGAACTATTTCTTATAAACTGGGAATAAACTATCATTTCTCCTTAAAAAGCAGAGCAAATGCTTAATTTTTTCCCAATAGCTACTAATTTTCATAGAAAAGTGTTGTCTAAAAATTACCTCCAATGGTGGTAAGTTTTTTCTTGAAAATTCTAATGAACTCATAAATTTTATTTATTGCAATCTTTCCATTGATTATATTCATTCTTTTTGATGCACAAATTGTTCCAGATTTGGCCAGTCGTAGTCCCTTTAAGTCAGTACCTATGTCCTTTAACACACATCTGTCAATTGTTCAAAGGTTTTTTAAAAAATATAGTAAGACAACCATTATTATTATTATTATTGTCATTATTATTATTATTATTATGCTATTCTTGCTTGCTAATTTTTCCATGTGAGGATCAATCCTGTGATATCATTTGCTTTTGTCTCTAGGTCTTCTTTATATTCCTGGTGTTCTGGAATTTCACAATTATATACTGTAGTGTGGTGCTTTTTCTATTCATTATGTTGGGCACTTCACTGACCCTTTTAGTCTAGAAGTACTTGTATTCATCTATTTTGAAAGGTTTTCTTGTACTATTTCTTTAATAATTTATTTCTTTAAATATGCTCTCCTACACCACCACACCCCCCCCCCAAAAAAAAAAATAGAAAAGAAGACAAAATAAGCTCAAAGTTAGCAGAAGGAAGGAACTAACAAAGGTCAGGATAGAACAAATGAAATAGAGGTTGTAAAAAATAGAACAAAATGGCCCTAACTGGTTTGGCTCAGTGGGTAGAGCACTGGCCTGTGGACTCAAGGGTCCCAGGTTCGATTCCGATCAAGGGCATGTACCTTGGTTGTGGGCACATACCCAGTAGGGAGTGTGCAGGAAACAGCTAATCGATGTTTCTAACTCTCTATCACTCTCCATTGCTCTCTGTAAAAAATCAATAAAATATATTTAAAAAATAGAACAAAATGAAGAGTTGGGTTTTTTTTTAAATAAACAAGGAATGTACACTTGAAACCTATATAATCTTATTAACCATTGTCACACAATATGTTTAATTAAATTATTTTAAAATAAAAAAGAGATAAAAAACATTGACAAACCTTTAGCTAGACTAAGAAAGCAAGAAGACTCAAATACATAAAATCAGAAATGAAAGAGGAGATATTAATTACAACTGCTACCACAGGAATGTAAGGTATCATCAGAGACTACTATGAACAATTATACAC
Source organism: Myotis myotis (assembly GCF_014108235.1). NCBI lineage: Eukaryota > Metazoa > Chordata > Mammalia > Chiroptera > Vespertilionidae > Myotis > Myotis myotis. The sequence continues at coordinate 319,787 of NW_023416336.1, forward strand.
CTAAAAATTGGATAACTTAAAAGAAATGAATAAGTTCCTAGAAACCTTCAACCTACCAAGACTTACTCATGAAGAAATAGAAAATATGAAAAGACAAGAAGTAATCAAAAACTTGCCAACAAAGAAAAGACCACAGCACTTGATGGCCTTACTGATGAACTCTTGAAAAACATTTAAAGAAGAACACCAATCCTTCTCAAACTCTTCCAAGAAATTTAAGACAAATTCATTTTATGAAGTCAGCAAGGCACTATAAGAAAAGAAAATTATAGGCCAACATTCCTGATGAATGCAGATCTGGGAGAGTAGACCTTATTCTCACCACACACAATGGAAACTCTGTGAGGTGATGGATGTGTTTATTAACTTGATTGTGGTAATCCTTTCTCAAAGTACACAATTTTAAATCATCATATTGTATTTTATTTTATTAGTCAATTATACAATAAAGCTGAAATAAATTTCCTTTCCAATTTTCTATCCATTTGTTCTATCTTTTGGGAGACTTCCTCAATTTTATCTTCTAAATTTTCAATTAACTTTAAAACTTCCTACTATCATGTTTTACATTTCACACAGCTCCTTTTTTGTACTGGGAAGGTCCCTGATTTGTTTAAAAATATCATTCTGTTTCCATTGCCAAGATCTTCTCTTCTCTTTCTATGGATATTACTGACATTAATTATTTCAAAAGTTTTTCTCTGTTTCTCATGTCTCTATTTCTTCTCTTCACTGTTGTTTTTTTTTGGGGGGGGGGTGGCAGAGGGGGATGTTGGTTCTTATTTTCACATTATACACTGTGGTAGTCTGCTAGGACTGCCATAACAAAATGCCACAGATGAGCAACTTAAATGCCAGAAATTTATTTTCTCACAGTTCTGGAGGCTGAAAGTCTAAAATCAAGGTGCCAACTGGGTTGGTTTCTGGTGAGGCCTCTCTCCTTGGTTTGCAGACAATAGCCTTCTCCTTGTGTCCTCAGCCTTCCCTCTGTGCATGCACCTTCCTGGCGTCTCTTCCTCTTCTTACAAAGACACCAGTTCTATTGGATGAGGGTTCCATCCACCCTTATGATCGTTTAACCTTAATTACCTCCTTAAATGTCCTATCTCCAAATATAGTCACATGGGGTTTAAGGCTTCAACATGTGAATTTGAGGGTGTGACACAATTCAGTCCACAACAGATACCTTTCTCAGATATTGATAACTTTGATCTATCGGCTCATATTTAAGCATGAGGCCCTGACAGCACGGTGTGGCATGAAAAGGCCTGTTGAGTGATGGGTGTCACTACCAGACAATGAGAGCATCAGCTGCCTTCTATGTTGGGAATCCCTGAATATCAGTAACCATTGGTTTTTTAGGAAGGACGATTCATTTTTTCTAAAGAAAGCCCCTCCAGTCCTGCGGTGGGAGATGAAGCCTCGTTGCTGGCTCTGTGGAGCAGGAACAGGGGGCTGGGGCAGGAATCTGGGCATCTCAGCCTCTGGTGCTTACACTTTCATTCCATCCCGTTTTCTTCTGGGCATCCTCACCTTCAGCTGGCCATGCATTTTGCATCCTGAGCTTCTGTAGATCAGCCTCTCCAGGGACAAACTTCTACTCTTACTCTGGGGTCAGAGAACGGGCATTATTTGGGTGCACAGCCTGCTTAGCAGGTCTGTTCTGGGTGTGGAGACACAGAGAAGTCAGCAACCTGGGAGCAGTCCTGTGCTTATGGAGCTTAAGGTAAAGGTGTTCAATAAGCAAGTAAAAAGTATGTCAGCAAAACACCAGGTAGTGGTAAGTGCCATGGAGAAAGGCAAAACAGGAAGGAGGGTGTATATTTATAGGGATGGTCGGGGCGCCCTCTCTGGTAAGCAGTCTTTCAGGCCAGAGGAGCCAAGGGAAGAAGCCATGTGGGCATCAGAGAGGAGGGCATTCCAGGCTCAGGGCACAGCGAGGGCAAAGGCCCTGAGGTGGGAATATGTCTCAGTCTTTAAGGATAATGAAGCCGGGTTAGAGTGACCAAGAGGGGAATGGTTGGAGATAAAAGTCGGAGAGTGGCAAAAAGTCAATTAGGCCCTGGACCTGGATGCTGAGTGTGATGGGACCATCAAAAGGTTTTGAGCAGAGGAGTGATGTAGAATCTGATTTAGTTTTTAGGAGAATCCCCATGGCTGTCATGCCAGGATGACCAGAGGAAGAGCAGTTTTAGAGGGGAGTCAGGAATTCTGCTTTAGTCACGTTAAGTTTGAGATGTCTATGAGATATGAAAATGAAGATGCTGAACAGACAGATATGGGGAGATGTCTAGGTTAGGGGGTATGCATTTTGGAATTGTTAGTTTATGGTGATTTGGATCACTCAGGGAAAGACTGTAGAGAGAGATGTCTAATGACTGAACTTTGCAGCACTCCGATTGGAGGATGTTGTCAAGAAGATGGGGAGCCAGCAGAAGAGTCTTAGCAGCTTTTCTGCCCGAAGCTTCTCAGATTGCTCCTCTGTGGCCACTGGAGACACTTAGCTTTCAGCTTCTGCTCAGCCAGGTCAGGTGCCACACACCCTTCTGATCTCTACCTTCCAAACTTCCTCTCCTTCCCATTCTTTTTCCTTGTGTAAGTCCTTCTTATTTTTTTAAAAAAAATCCTTTTACGGCCATTTCTGTGAGATTTGAAAGCGGACAGAGAAAAATAATGTGCTCAATCCAAAGTTTAATAGCAAATCTCCATGTTTGATTTTTAAAAATTAACAAATTATTTTTTTTCTCTAGTTTGGTCAGGTCTGTTGGTCCTTCATCATGCTTACGTCAGATGTTTCAGAGCCCGTGTTTTCTGAATGAGATGGACCAGTAATCTGAGGGACATTCTGACTGGGTGGCTCAGCTGATTGGAGCAACGTCCCGCACACCAAAAGGTTGCAGATGTAATTCTTAGTCAAGGTGCCACGGATCGATGTTTCTCTCTCACATGGATATTTATCCTCTCCCTCCCTCCCTCTCTCTAAAAAATCAATGGACATATCCTTGGGTGAGGATTAAAACATAAAAAATAAGTAATCTGAGTGACAGATTTTCTTTCTGCCTTTCTCCTCTCTATTTTTCTCTGACATGAAACAATGTGTTTTATTGTTTCACTACCACTGGGCATCAGCCTGGAAAAAAGTATGCTGTACTTTAAAACTTCGTGAGGCCTTTGCTTAAACCAGCGATTTTCAACCTTTTCATCTCATGGCACATAAGCTAATTATAAAATTCTGTGGCATACCAAAAAAGTATATTTTTTGCTGATCTGACAAAAAATATGTATAATTTTGATTGATTCACAATGGAGGGCTATTATTGTGTTGGCTGTTGTAACTTTTTTTATTTAACAATCTAAGGCCGTGGTAGGCAAACCACGGCTCACGAGCCACATGCGGCTCTTTGGCCCCTTGAGTGTGGCCACGAAATTGCAATCATACTGTATATGCGCACCGGCACGTGGTATTTTGTGGAAGAGCCATACTCAAGGGGCCGCAGTTTGCTGACCACTGATCTAAGGGAAAAGAGGTCAGTGCCCTTGACTAAATAGTCAGATATTGCATATTTTAAATTTCTTGTGGCACACTATTTGAAAGTCACTGGCTTAGACAATGTGAGCTTTGTATAAGTGTGTGCATTTGAATTTGAGTATATGCCCCTTATCTTTATTTGGGCTTTTTCATATATTCAAAAAAAAAAAAGTCAGAACATTTACTCTGAAGATGCAGTAGAGAGTCACAGTCATCTCTATTTCTCGTAGGCTTCCGCCGGGAAAGTATGCATCTCCTCGTGGCATGCAACCTCGAGAACTCTGAGTGAATTTATAGTCTGGGGACCAGGAAGCCTATCTCGCAGATTCCTGCAGTGGATTCCTGAGAGAACTGGTCCTGGGTCCGTCTCGGGCATTTTCCAGGCCCCGGCTCCAGGCCTTGGCAGCCCCGTCTCTGCCCTGAGCTCCATGACCTGTGCTTCAGCTGACTCAAGTTGGTCTCAGTAACTTGCAACCGGTAACTTAGTAAGAAGTTCTTACTGAGATCAAAGCTCTGTTTCACTGATCTGGAAGGTTGACTGAACTTTCCGTACAGAGTTAAAGCAGTCTCTCTCTTCCTCTGCCATCAAAAGGAACCAAAGCATTGGCTTGGGACGAACAGCTCCAACTCAACTTTGCTGGGTGCGGGTTAGCAATTCCCATGACCTTGGACCATTTGTGGGGCTTTGGTAGAACTTGGTCTCGGGGACCAGCCATGCCTCACCAGATGGAGAAAGCTGCAAACGGACATAGGCCTAATTGATCAGCACTTCCCTTTCCCCTTCACCAGACAGTAAGCAAACCAAGGAGCATTCTAAATTGCCCTGAATTTGGGGCGTAGTGGGAGAGGTTTAGAAATGTACTCCTAACTAATATAGGAGATACGAGAATCACATTTCTGGATTAAAAGTAAGTGCACGTCCCCAAATTCAATTTCCTAACAATGCTACATATCTTGTTTTCAGACTACCTCCTCTGGAGGAGGTCTTTCAAAGGGTTTGTCTATAAGAGGTTCCAACATTTTAGGAAAGCCCAAGGGCAAAATACTCCCGTAGTGGTAGACCAAGTCGATACACCAAGTCGGCAGGAGAACCACAAACAAAGACCAGGGACACTCGCTTCCCACTCTATCAGCAAGGCCCTGGGGCCTGCGTGTACCTGGGCGGGTGGAGTCTCTTTCTGCATTTTATTGGATGAGTTCCCTTTTGTGGGCGTTCTAAATACAAACACTGAAGGCAAAAGAGATTAATATGAAAATGATCTCTGATGCTGGTGGTATTCAAACATAAACACACTTTAAACCAGTGGTTCTCAACCTTCCTAATGCCGCGACCCTTTAATACAGTTCCTCATGTTATGTTGACCCCCAATTTCATTGTTACAAATTGAACATAATTAAAGCATAGTGATTCATCACAAAAACAATATGTAATTATATATGTGTTTTCCAATGGTCTTAGGCGACCCCTGTGAAAAGGTCGTTCGACCCCCAAAGGGGTCGCGACCCACAGGTTGAGAACCGCTGCTAAACGGAGGCTCAGTTCTGTTGTGGGAATAGCACTGGACAGAGAGTCAGGCACCAGGTTTCTGGTTTGGATTCTGGCACTAAAGAGCTGCTTAATTTTGCACAAATAGTTTAACTTCTCTGGACCTCAAAGCAATGGTCTGTAAAAGAAAAAGGTTGTAGTAAACAATGCTTTCCCTAGTTCTAAAATTTTATAAAAAAACCTTAATTTTAAAGGTTTAAAAACTAAATAAAATGAATTGGAATCATGGTTGTCTCATACCGTACTGAAATATTCAAAATAATACAATTCACTTAAAAAGCTAAAATGGTTAAAAATATAATCAATTAAAGATAGGAGAACAATAGAAAAGGCTTTTGTTTCTGATCTTTTTTTTTAATATATGAAAAAGCCAGAATAAAGATAAGGGGATTATAAAAGACAAGCAGAATTAATCATTATATGAGTTTAATCAGGAAAAGATTAAAAAAATCAGGAGGCTCAATATTGCAAGCAGCATTCATAATCATAGGCTTTTAAACCACATACACAAGACATCAAATATTTCCACATGGGGAAAAAGAGGGCTCAGAGAACAAAAGGGATAAAGAAAGTCTAGGCTTTGAAAAGACAATTTCATTACTCACAGAGGGAGAGAGTGGAGAATTGCCAAAATGAAGAGCCTTCTATCTAGGAACAACAGCTGACATTCAGGAGGCTGAGTGAAAGGGCGGGGACAGTAGGAAGATTATTAACAGGCAGAATGCATCTCGGCTAAGCAAAGCACCGAGCTTAGATATTATTGTTTCAAAGGCGTTCGGCAAATAAACAGAGGTATAGAGAAAATTTGAAAACATTATGAAAAAACCCCAACCAATGTGAAGAAAGTTTTCAAAGTAGGAAGAAGCACAGTTATCTTGAAGGGAAAACAACAAACAAAAACTGAATGGACTAATCAGAATATACAATGGTTTAGGAAAATGGAAAATCTAATATGGGAAAAAAGCCAGCATGAAAGTATGGGATATAATTTCAATTATGTGGAATATAAAGAGTATAAATGAACAAAAAACACACACACAGAAACAGACTCATAGACACAGAGAACAGACTGATGGTTGCCAGAAGGCAGGGGGTTGGGGGCCTGGGTGAAAGAGGTGAAGGGATTGAGAGTACAAATTGGTAGCTACAGAATAGTCCTGGGGCCGTAAAGTACAGCAGAGGGAATAGAGTCAATAATATTGTAATAACTATGTGTGGTGCCAGGTGGGTACTGGAAATATCAGGGGAATACTTGTAAAGTCTAAAGTTGTTGAACCATTATGCTGCACACCTGAAACTAATACAAAATAATATTGAATGGATATATATATATATATATATATATACTTTTGATTAAATAAAAAAACAACAACAACAGAAAGTCTGGGACAGTAACAGGAATTTTTAAAAGCACAATTAGGTTTCATTTTTAAGACATGTTATTTCACCAAACTTTGGGCAGTTCTAGAAGTTACTGCAATAACTATGAAATAAAGCTGATGGTTGCCAATCAGCACATCCTAATTTTTAGTAAGAATTCTTCGAAAATTCCAGCATGGGAAATTAAATTTAAATGCTGAGTCAGAGGCTAGGAAGTTCCCTATTTCGGAGCCAGGAAGCGGTAGGAAGGTGGCCCATCAACGGCCCTGGGACTAGGGCACCACTGTTCAGGAAGCCCAGGTCCCAAAGGGAAACGGGAAGTGCAGCAGGAAAGAAGGAAATAGTGAGTCGAGAACCAGGAAAGGGGCTTCTGAGGTGAGCAGCACCTCTGCAATTGGGTTCCCCTCCTTAGCAACATTCTTATCTTGGCATCCAAGACCCTGTGACTGGCCCTGCTTCCTCATCAATGCCATGCTGCTGCGCTCTCCCCTTCACCCACCACTCTGCAACCAAACTTTGTGCCTGTCCTTGACTTCACCTCTGGGGCTTTGCCCTTACAGGTTCCCTCTGCCTGAGGCCTGTTTGGCCAGCTTCCGCTCTCCTTCAGGCCTCGACTCATAGCTCACCACTGCAGAATGACATCCGGTGAACAACCTGTCCAGAGTTGCCGCCGCCACACCTTCTGTTCACCTACCATCGCATCCCCGTTTCTATTATCTGTCTCCTCGCCGATCACATGTCCAAATGGTCCCCACCTCCTCCTCCCAATTGGGATATGAGCTCCCCGAGAAGGGGACCTGGTTGTCTTGCTCAGCATTGTGTCCCACCACCTGGCATGCATTGGTTGCCTGAATAAATTAACAATAATTACTCAATCTCTACCAATTCTTCCAAATGTCCCTTTTTCTTTCATGCTTATTCCCATGACACAGTCTTAGCACAATTCTTCATCTCTTCACACCTCGACAAACACAACTGCTTCCGAAATAATTACTGTCCCGTTCTGTGGCCCATCCCACATGTTACTTTCAGATGACTCTTCCTAAAACATCGTATCTGCTATGACTCTCCCTGTGGTGACTTTATCAGTGCCCTCCAGCCAAAGACCACCAGGGTCACCCCTGTAGTTGAACCAGTTGGGTTTAATACTCACTGTGGAGAGCACACGCCATGGGGAGTGACTCAGTCAGGGGTGAGAAAGGACCTGTTATATGAGTTGGTTTGGTTGGGTGATTTGGAATAAGGTGTAAGGAAGTGGGGGTCACTGGATTGGACGTTGTCAGAAAGCAGGGGTAATTCTATGATTGCAGGTCCATAAATCTTATCTACGAGGAGACGAGACTAGAAGGAGGATAAAGTTGTAATTGGTAAAGAAGTAGCAGTCACTCATTTGGCTGAGAAAGGGAGTATTTGGTACTTCTGAGTGGCAGAGTGACTTTTTTTTTTGTTTCATGCTCAGTCAAAATTATGAAGTAGGCTTGCTTTATTTCATTTTATCACGGTCTCAGAGTGGCCTTATCTGAGAATTGTTTACATCTAATAAGAGACTAGTATACCTAGCAGTGAGGGCCAGGCCAGCTTCTCAATGTCAGGGGCTGCTTTTTTTGTTCTCTTTCTTCCCTTTTGGCCACAAGCAGATGAAGTCAAGCCACAGGACATTAATTATGTTATCTAGATTTTCACTATTGCCAAGATTTTGTTGAGCAAGAGCAGAAAAGTATCTTTGAATGCAGCCTGTGGTTGATCTAGGGTTAATCTTTCCTTCTTCTGTTGTATGAGAGTTGTTGAAACTCTGTGACAATGACTTTGCAGGAGCATGATGGACAGGATACATCAACCAACTGCCACACAGGCAATTATCAGAAGCAAAATGCCTCTTAGTTGCTCTAAGAGGGCTTGAAGCCAAAGGCATAGATTATGAAAGCCAGGCAATAAAAGTGTCTCCCATAATCCACCTGTGTGTGTTTAACAGAGCCAGATGGCTTTTCCTTTCAGCCTAGTCATAGATCATTCTGTTTACCCTGGAGTATTCATATAGGTCCAACAGAGAGTATTTGCTATGGTATCAACTCCCCGTTGGCTGGCTAAGAGGAAATGAAGGGATAATATGATTGTTCATGACAACTCAGGCTAATGAGTCTAGATTAGCTCTTCAGATTTCCAGAGTAGAATCATTCATGATTTCTGCTCAAGTCAGACACAAGTTTCAACTCACTTTTCTAACTGTATTATTCCCATTGTGGGAATCCCCCTGGACGTTCTCCCAAATAATATGTGCTGCTTTGGAGGCTTTGGGTATCCTTCTTAAGGAAATAGGATCCAATGAAAGGATTGTGCTTTAAATATCTGGATGTCTCTACCAATTGCTCCGAATACACAGGGTCAGTGAGTGTGTGGTAGAGAGGAAGCCTGATGTCCATAGAAGTAGTATCCTAGCGGAATGCAGATTGAATTAGAAGTGTAAGCATCATTCATTGCCATGGGCATGCGTCCCCCATGATGGACAAATTCCTTGAGTGAAATTTAATAGTTCCTGCAAAGGAGGCTGAAGTTATTTATGAAGAGAACACATGATCAGGATAGACCCAATATCTAGTCCTGATAGATAAGGTTCGGCTGATAGGATTGTAATGATCTCAGCAGAAACATTTCAAAGTCCAATTTTTGCAAGATTGGAGATTGGGATTAGTGATGTGAATGAAATTCAAGAGTCAGAAGGAATCTGTTAAAGGGAATTTTTATTCTAAAGAATTTAAAGGAATAGTCATTAAGTTTTTATCACAGGGGCAGTTAAGGAGTTACAGATCCGGTAATCCATTGGATTCAGAGTGGCAGCGATGATCTGGAAGAAACATATAAGAGAGTTTTGCTTTTCCTTAAGGCTTAAGGGGTAGAAGGGACCATAAGGGACCAGAAATAAAAGGATGAGGACAAGAGGGATTATATTAGTGTTTTGTTTTGGCAGATGTTAAAGTGGAATAATAGGCAACTTCGTGCAGTAGAGTGAAGGGAAATCAGCAAATTGTTGAGGAATCTGAAAATTCATCTTGTCCCATCATCCTGACTGGGAGCTGTCCGCTCTGAAGTCACTTATTTGCCCCATCATCTTCGGTAGACACTGACCATCCCTGAAGATGGCACCTCAGGGAGGATTGCCGGGGGCTGCCTGTGTAAGATCTCAGGTGAAGTAGATGTTCAGTAGTCAGACCGAAGTGACATATATATCTTTTTAAATTAAAAAATTACTGATTTGAGAGAGAGAGAAGGAGAGAGAGAGAAACATCGATTTGTTGCTCCACTTTTTGATGCATTCATTGGTTGCTTCTTGTTTGTGCGCTGACTGGGGATTGAGCCCACAGCCTTTGCCTATTGTGACGATGCTGTATGCAACTGAGCTGCCTGGCCAGGGCAGATAAGTCTTTTGATCTGAAAAATATGAAACCAAGGGCCAGTGCTCCCCCCCCTCCCAAATTGTAATTGCAGATGTCTTTAATAATAATGTTCCCTTCAGTAAGTTGCAACAAAATTGAGAACATATAGTGTGGGGCAAACGTAGATTTATAATTATTCATATAGAAAATAATCCAAAAATTAATAATGATACAAAAATAAACACTGTTTCATGTACTCACAACTATAAACCTACTTTTGCTCACCTTGTATAGTAGATCAAATAGCTCCAAGACCACATCTTTATTTAATTGTATCTGCAAAGACCCACCTTTTTTTTCAAATAAGGTCACATTCACAGGTATTGGGGGTTAGAAGTTGAAGATATCTTTTTAGGAGGCACAAGAGCTATGGCATTACTTCAGCTATGGGAGTTAAGGGTTTCTGAGAGCTTTGCTAATTTTGTTTATAATTTCACTAGTTCTTTTTCTTTTCTTTTTTTTTTTTAAATATATTTTATTGATTTTTTACAGAGAGGAAGGGAGAGAGATAGAGAGTTAGAAACATCGATGAGAGAGAAACATCGATCAGCTGCCTCCTGCACATCTCCCACTGGGGATATGCCCGCAACCAAGGTACATGCCCCTGACCGGAATCGAACCCGGGACCCTTCAGTCCGCAGGCCGACGCTCTATCCACTGAGCAAAACCGGTTTCGGCTTTTTTCTTTTTTTTTGAGCATTGCAGATGAGTAGTTTCAGATTAAAAGACAAAACTTTACAGAGTTCTTTAATAACAGGACCAGTAAATGAATGTCCCTCTCACTAGAGCAGTGGGAATTCCCCAACGTGTAGAAACAAAAGCAAGACATTTTCTTTTTTCAGTTTTCCATTTCTTTTTTCTTTCTTTCTTTACTTTTTTTTTTTTTGCCATAGTTAGAGCAGTAGATCTTTGGCAAGAAAATTCAAGCTGCTCTGAGAATAACGAAAATATATGCATAAGCCAGTACAGGAGGCATTTCTAGAAAGTCCACATGGAGTGTTCAAAGGGCCCTCAAGCTTTGGTTCCTGCCCGCATCTGCTCTTCACCGTTTTGCAGGATTTTGTCACTGGCTGGTAGGATGTATTTTGGAAACACCCTCACACACCTCTAAAGCTACCCCGCTAATGTTGCCGATTGATTTCTGTTACTATGTGTAATCTAATGAAGCATTTTGCTAACTCCATCTTCAGTTTTTTCCGCACTACCAGGTGGCCATCCTGAGAGTGCCAATCAAATATTATCCATGTGCAATGACTATCCTACTTCTTGCTGTTTTCTTTCTTTTCTTTTTTTTTTTTTTTTTATGAATCAGGGGCTTGTCTCTGATCGTTAATAACAGCCTCTTTGGGTTCCTCCGAGGCCTTCTTTTCTGTGTGATTATAGGAGCAATTATCTTGGTTAATGTTGCCTTTTTAGACATAGTGGTCAGCTAAGGCATTTCCATGACATTCAAGGGCTTTGCATTTTGAATGACCTTCCACTTTTATTATAGCTATTTCCTTACGTAAAAGCAAAGCGTTAAAAGTTCTTTAATTTGTCACCCAGTTCTTATAGGGGATCCTGTCTATGTTAGAAAACCTCTTTGTTTCTGGAGCATTCCAAAGTCATGGACCACTCCAAAAACATATCCACTATCGGTATAAATATTTGCTCTGTTATTCTTTTGCACTTGATAGATCCTGGTGAGGGCAATTAATTCAGCCAGCTGAGCTGATTTGGTTTCTGGCAGTAGTTTATATTCCACAGGTGAATTCAGTTTTGTGATCGCCTGACTTGGTTTCAGATTGCTTTGTACCACGGTGCTTGCAATAGGAAAATGACCCCCAGCTTCAGGGAGCCGGGGGACAAAGCGTGGCTTTTCTGCGCAGAAATGCATCAGTTCAGCCTCATCTAGGAGCCTCCTGGGCAGTTCCTCCTTCAGGATCTGGTGGGCAGGACAGACGAAGAGGAACTCTGTTGCAACGTTCAAAGTGATTTTGATCACGTAATTGATGGAGCCAGCGGATGGCTAATGCAAATCAGAACAGAGTGAGTGAACAGGATAGTCTATGAGCAAAGAGCGAGTCTGGGGGCAGGGCACGTTTGGGGGTCCTCCTTGGTCATGGCTGGGCACTGATGGGTCCCCTCACCTCATGCTCAGAGGCAGCCACTAGACAATCACGGCAAGGAGTGCAGGAGGCAATAAAACACACTTGAGAAAAGTCAGTGGTTGAACAGAGACCATCTGGAATAAGCAGTAGTCACCAGAGAAAGGATAATGTACTTTGCCTGGGTTTTTTAAAAAAAAGCCCAGTAACTGATGTAAGTACTATGGGCCTCACTTTATTGAAATATATGGTATGAGGGGCCAGCATGTATTTTTATGGCTAAGTTAACGGACTTCTAGAGATAAAAATGAATATAAAAGCAACATTTACTACTCATATAACCTTAGAAAAATCTCTAATAGCCTTTCTCCTCCTTTCTCTACTTCCTTCTCTCCCTTTCCCTGCTTCCCTTCATCCCTTCCTCCCTCCATCCTCTCGCACTCATTTATACTCAGCATCTACTATGTGCCAGACATTGTGCTAGGTACTGCAGACAAAGAGATAGAGAAGAGTCCCACCCTGGCTTCCAATCTAGCTCACAAGCTGATGCCAGTAAAGTTTGCACCCAGGTGATTACCAGGTAGTGCAGGAAGGGGTGGGATGTGGAGCCCCGAGCAAGGTGCTCTGGAGTCCAAATGTGGGCCCCTCACCAGATTGGGGGGTAGGGAGAGAAATAAAGGCAGGTTGAATTTGGGGGTGGATGGGGCTGGATGAGGCCTGTGTGTTTTGAAAGCTAATAAGGAATTGGCTGAGAGAAGTTGGAGAAAGGTGGTCTAGGAGGTGGGAAGAAGGTGTGCAAAGCTCTGGAGGCATAGAGGGTGCTCAGTTCAGAACTCTCACGTGGCTTGGCATGGTGGGAGTCCCCTGTGGGGAAGTGAGTGAGCTGAGATCAGAGAGGCGAAGGCCAGGTGGCTGGGGTCATGCATGTCAGTGCGGCTGGACTTTCTCCTAGAGCAGTGGTCCTCAATGTGGGGAGTTTTGTCCCTCAGGAGACCCTTGGCAGTGTCTGGAGACAGTTTTCATTGTTACAGCTTGGAGAGGGGTGCTACTGGTATCCAGTGGGTGGAAGTCAAGGGCGCCACTCTACATCTTAGCATTGGCTGTGGCCGCCTCTCTCCAGTCTTAATAAATCCACATGAATGAAAAGAAATGGGATTTACAGACTTTAACTATGAATCTCTCTTTCTTCCTGTCTCCCCCCTCCCTCCCTCCTCCTTCCCGAGGAGTCAGGTGTGGTGACAAACAGGCCTCTTAAATGTCAGGCGTGTGTGCATGTGTGTGTCACATGAAAGGCCAACATGGGAAAGGAGCGGAGGGATCGGATGGTCCAACCGGTCGGCTTCCAGATGTGGAGAGCGTGGCCCACAGAAGTGCATGCACTTGTTCAAGGTCACAGGCAGTGTGACTCCTGGCACCTCCCCCCCCTCCCCCCCAGTCCCCAACACTAGATTCTTCAGCTGCAGTTCCTAGTGCCTCCCACCCCCTTGGAGCGAATATCTCAGAACCGCTGGAAACCCTGTGTTTGCCCCTTGTCTGTGTTCTTTGGCATGTGTAGTGGCCATTGCTGAACTCCGTCCTTGAAGCTATCATTTTCATACCAAAACAAAGCAGAATAGAACAAAACAGTCCATCCAAGCTGAGTTACAAATCAAAGGTACCTGATAACAATACGTGGCATTTCTGGAGAGTTTTTGTCTGCAGAGCACGTCCAGAGCGATAGCTAATGAACTCTACACGCCTCTTAGGAATACACACGCACCTCCCCGCACGCACCAGCAACTTAATTTACATGAAACAACGAACCCTGAAGTGGCGTTCCACTCAATCACAGTTATAGTCTCACCCACTGGGGAGCTCCCTCTTAGATCCCCGTGCTGCCTCCTCGGGGAGGACAGGCCAGGAGCGTTCACACAAAATCAACTGTCTCTGGGATGAAGGTCCCGTTTTAAAGGCAATGACCTCCAGTAAAAGACTTGTTTAGGTGCAAAGGCAGGACAGTGGTTGGATTTGAGTGTGGCCTTCCTCCTGCGCTGGGCCCCTCCCCTCCTCTCTAACCTTCCTGGCACCCCCTACCTCCCCACAGTCTCCTCCTGCTAATTGGGGAGAAGCAGTGTGATAAGATGTCACGCCAGGAGGAATGGGGTGCTCACTACATCCAAGACAAGGTGCAGTAAACTGAAAGAACATTGGGGGAAAGGCTGAAAACTCAAATGAAAAGTTGAGTGCACAGCCAATAATCCCTAGTTGACATTTGAAAACAGCCGTAAAAGAGAGGTACCAACCCCAAGAAATGGAAAAGTTTACATCCAAAGAAGCAGAGTTAATAGAGCAAACAGAATTTGGCACATGTATAATTAGAATCCTCAGAGAGAAATAAAGTGATATTGCACCCATAAAAAGGAAGGTCTTCAAGGTCTTGAAAATGAAAAATCTGATGATTGAAATAAAATTCTCAGTAAATGGGCAGAAGCATTGAAACTGATAAAAGAACAAGTGGAAAGGCTGAGCCAAGGAATTCTCTCAGAATAGCAAAAATGAACAAAGAGACAGTATAAAACATGGTCAAGAGCATTGGAAAATAAACCCAAACGTTCCGAGACCATGAAGGAGAGTGTCCTGGGCCAGGACTGGAGAGCAATGTCCCAGGGTGAGGACAGCTGAGCAGAATCAAGGACAAAAGGAGAGAACAAGAGACTTATCCAGCCATGTTCTAGTGAAATTCCCGACAGCAGCGGCACAGGGAGCAGCCGTGCCCTGGGAGTCGGGGTAGGGAACGGAGGGCTCTGTCACCACACAGAGAACACTGGAGACAAGAAGAACTGAGCGATGTCTTCCAAACTCTGAGGCCAGTCCTTGGGAATCGGCACTCCTCACCAAGTGAGACGATGGCACAAGGGTGATCATCCAAAGACAGATATTTTCAGACTTGCAAGGATTCCAAAAAGTTACATCTCAGATCGGACCTGAAGGAAGAATTAACTCAGGGAGTGTACGGAACAGCAACAACAAAAAAGCTGGGAAGCCTTATGGTTAAGTCTAATTAAATAAATATCGACTCCTTTTAAAATTGAGATATAATTCACACACCACAAAATTCATCCCTTTAGAATGTGCACTCCAGTGGGTTTTAGTATATTCCTGTGCTGTGTGACCTTCATCACCAATTCCAGAATATTTTCATCACCCCAGAAAGAAACCCTGAGCCCCTCAGCAGTCGCTCCCCATCCTCCCCTCCTCCCAGCCCCTGGCAACCACCAGTTCACTTCCCATCTCTGTGGATTTGCCTAAACAGTTCATATAAATGGAATCATGCGGCAGGTGGCCTTTTGCATTAGGCTTCTTTCATTTAGCATAATGTTTTCAAGGTTCATCTATGTTGTAGCATCTTATTATTCCATCATATGGTTATACCTATTTTATCCACATCAGTTTATGAACTCTTGTTTCCCCTTTTTGGTTATGAATAACGTTACTATGAACATTTATGTGCAAAATTCTGTGTGAATATGCTTTCACCTATCTTGGGTATATATGGAATTGTTGGGTCATATGGTAGCACTATGTTTAACTTTTGAAAAATTGCCAAACTGTTTTCCATAGTGTCTACATTTTATATTTTCAACAGCAATATATGAGGGTTCCAATTTTTCCTCATCTTCATCAATGTTTGTTATTGTCTGCCTTTTTTATTATAGCCATTCTACTGAAAGGGAAGTAGGAGCTCATTGTGGCTTGGATATGCATTTCCCTAGTGATTAATAATGTTGATCATTTCAAGTGCTTATTGATAATTTTTATATATTCTCAGGAGAAATCTCTATTTAAATTATTTGCCAGTTTTAAAGTTGGGTCATTTGCCTCTTTTGTGGTTGCATTGTAAGAGTTATTTATATATTCCGGACGCTAGACCCATATCAGATATATGACTTGCAAATATTTTCTTTGGGTTGTCTTTTACTTTCTAAATGACATCCTTTGAAATATGAAAGCTGTTAATGTAGTGATGTTCAACTTATCTTTTTTTCCTTTGGTTGTGCTTTAGGTGTCACATCTAAGAAGCCAGTCCTTGATTCAAGGTCACAGAGATTTATAGCTACATTTTCTTCTAAAAGTTTTATAGTTGGAGCTCTTACATTTAGATCTTTGATCCATTTTGAGCTACCTTTTGTATGTGGTGTGAGATAGGGGTCCAAATTCATTCTTTTGCACATGGGTATCTAGTTGTCCTGGTACCATTAAAAAATAATTTATTTTTATTATTTTAAAATCCTTACCCGAGGATATTTTTCCATTGATTTTTAGTGAGAGTGAAAGACAGAGGGAAAGACAGAGAGCAATACTGATGTGAGAGGAACACATCAATTGGTTGCCTCCTGCACACACCCTGACCAGGGCCTGGAGCCAGGGAGGAACATGAAACCATGGTATGTGCCCATGACCAGAATCAAACCCAGGACCCTTTGGTCTGCAGGCCAACACTCTGCACTGAGCCAAACCAGCTAGGGCCCATTTGTTGAAATGTTGATTATTTTTAAAGAGTCCAGTCTGGAACTAAAAGTTTACAAATGGTATCTATATGAGAGACTAAGGTGAGGTAACCCAGTTTGCTAAGGTTTATTTTTTTTTCTTGTTGTTGTTGTTGGGGGACATAGATACTAATATTAATTCTAAGCATTGACAGAAAAACATGTATTTATGTTTGTGTATTAAAATCTAAGGGCAACCACTAAAAGAAACTCATCAGAGAAAAAAGTAGAATAAATAAAAGTTGATTAAATCAATGAAACAGAAAAGAGAAGAGAAAGTGTGGCAAATAGACACATGGAAGATGGCAGGAAAACCCAAACATATCAGTAATCACAATGAATGTGGCCCTATAAAAGTCACCTATTAAAAACATGGAGATACTCATAGTGGGTAAAATCCACAGTCCAACTACATGCTGATTACAACTACATGTGAGAGACAAATCTAAAGCAAAACAACATAGGAAAATAAATGGTCCTGGGATGAAAAAAGATACAGGCTAGCTAACACATGGAAAGTAGCCATAGCGATGTGACATGGGGCAAAATAGAAAATGAGGGGTGGCCCCCTTGCGGGGAGCTGAGAAGGGTGGCAAACCCCATGGCCACATGAGGCCCAGGTCTTAATTCTAGTTTAACCGAATGTTAAATAGACCTCCCTTTTTCCAAGAGTTGTCAGTGTGCTGTGAGTTCCCTTCTTCACATTATACATAGAAATCATCTTATAATTTAAAAAATATTTTTATTGATTTTTAGAGAGTGAGGAAGGGACAGGGAAAGAGAAAGAGAAAAACATCGATGTGAGAATGGAACATCAATCAGCTGCCTCCTCTATGACCCACACTGGGGACCCCCCCCCCCCCGCCATGCCCCACACTGGGGATCAAACCTGAAACCTGAGCGTGTGCCCTGACTGGGAATTGAACAGCAATCTTTTGGTGCATGGAACGACACTCACCCAACTGAGCCACACCAGCCAGGGCCACAAAAATCATCTTAAAGTGGATCATACATCTAAATTTTAGAACTAAAACCTTAAAATAGGGGTCCTCAAACTTTTTAAACAGGGGGCCAGTTCACTGTCCCTCAGACCCTTGGAGGGCCGGACTATAGTTTAAAAAATAACTATGAACAAATTCCTATGCACACTGCACATATCTTATTTTGAAGTAAGAAAACAAAACAGGAACAAATACAATATTTGTATTTGCATGTGGCCTGTGGGCCGTAGTTTGAGGACCCCTGCCTTAAAACCATTTGAAAAAAAAATCAGGTGTAAATCCTGATGACTGTGGGTTAGGCAAAACCTTCTTATAAATGGCAAAATTAAAATAAATTAGTTGGATCTCATCAAAATTAGTCTTTTGTACCATAGAGGACACTATCAAGAAAGTGAAAAAATGACCACCAAATGGGAGGAAATATTTACAGATCATATCTCTGATAAGATGCTAGTATACAGAACACACAAAGGACTCTTACAACTCAAGAGGCAAAAGACAAATAATCTGATTTTAAAATGGATAAAGGATTTGAACAGACATTTTTCCAAGGAAAATTTTAAAATGGCAAATAAGTACCTAAAAGGATGCTCAACATTATTAGTCACGAGGGAAATGCAAATCAAAACCACAATGCATACTACTCACACTCAGTAGAATGGCTGTTTAAAAAAAAGATGGACAATAACAAGTGTTGGTGAGGATGTGGAGAAACTGGAATGCTCAGACGTTGCTGGTGGGACTGTGTAATGGTGCTGCTCCTGTGCAGAACCGTTTGGTGATGCCTCAAAAAATTAAACATAGAGTTCCCTTGTGACCCAGCAATTCTACACCTAGGCATATACCTAAGAGTAGGAACATATGTTCACACAAAAACTTGTGCTATGAATGTTCATAGCAGCATTATTTATAATACCCAGGAAGTGAAAACACCCAATATCCATAAACTGATAAATAAGTAAAATGTGGCATGTCCACACAATGGAATAGTATCAAGGCATGAAAAAGAATGAAGTGCTGACACATGTTACAACACGGATGAACCTTGAAGACATTATACGAAGTAAAAGAAGGCAAACACAAAAGACCATCTGCTGTATGATTCTGATGATACGAAATATCCAGAATAGCCATAGAGATAGAAAGTGGATTAGTGGTTGGCAGGGGCTGGAGGAAAGGGTAATGGGGAGTGATTGAAAATAAGTAAGAAGCCCTAACTGGTTTGGCTCAGTGGATAGAGCATCGGCTTGTGGACTGAAAGGTCCCAGGTTCAATTCTGGTCAAGGGCATGTACCTTGGTTGCAGGCACATCCCCAGTAGGAGGTGTGCAGGAGGCGGCTGATTGATGTTTCTCTCTCATTGATGTTTCTGACTCTCTGTCCCTCTCCTTTCCTCTTCTGTAAAAAATCAATAAATTTTATAAAATATATTTTTTAAAAAAGAAAATAAGTAATAAGCTTCTTTTGGAGTAATAAAAATGTTCTATAATTAGGTAGTGGTGATTGTCACAATCTTGTGACTATCCTAAAAACCAATGAACACTTTAAAAGGGTGAAATTTACCCTGGGTGGTGTGGCTCAGTTGGTTGTCAGTTCCATTCCTGGCCAGGGCACATGCCTGAGTTTTGGGCTCGATCCCCATAGGGGGCATGCAGGAGATAGCTGGTCAATGTTTAACCCTCACATTGATGTTTCTCTCTCTGTCTCTCCCTCTCCCTTCCCCTCTCTCTAAAAATCAATAAAAATATTTTTTTAAAGGGTGAAATTTTGTTTGTGAAATATATCTGAATTAAAAATATATAATGAGTCAACCTAAACATCCATCAATAGGGGATGTCAAATAAACTACAGTAGCCCACACTATGGAAATAATGTGCAGAGGGTCAAACAATGGGGTGGATCTTATGTACTGACCAGAGGCCTGGTGCACAAAATTTGTGCACTGGTGGTGGTGGTGAGGGGGGGGTCCCTCAGCCCGGTCTGTGCCCTCTCACAGTCTTGGAGCCCTCGGGGAATGTCTGACTGATGGCTTAGGCCCGCTCCCCCTGGGGACCGGGACTAAGCAGGCTGACCTCCTTAGCACTGTTGTGGAAGTGGGAGAGGCTCCTGCCACCACCGCTGTGCTCGCCAGCTCTGAGCCCGGCTTCTGGTTGAATGGCACTTCTCCTGTGGAAGCTCACTGATCACCAGGGGGCAGCTCTTGTGTTGAGTGTCTGCCCCCTGGTGGTCAGTGCACATCATAGCGACTGGTGTTCCGCCATTCGGTCGATTTGCATATTAGCCTTTTATACCTGTGGGATCAGGCTGAAACTGGCTCTCTGACATCCCCCACAGGGTCCCAGATTGTGAGAGGGTGCAGGCCAAGCCAAGGGACCCCACCGGTGAACGATCGGGGCCAGGGAGCGATGCAGGAGGTTGGCCAGCCAGGGAGGGACTGCAGGAGGGCTCCAGGGCATGTTCAGCCCATCTCGCTCAGTCCTGATTGGCCAGACCCCAGCAGCAAGCTAACCTACCAGTCGGATGTCTGCCCCCTGGCGGTCAGTGCATGTCATAGTGAGCGGTTGAGTGGCCTTAGCATATCATTAGCATATTATGCTTTGATTGGTTGAACGGATGACCGGACGACCGGACACCTAGCATATTAGGCTTTTATTATATAGGATAATAAAGGGTGCCCAAGACTTACTATTAAATGGTAAGTTTCAGGACACAGAACAGCATGCACAGTATGATCCTATTTCTGTAAATACACAGATAAAGTGAATATAGACAGATACACCCAACTGACTCCTGTGGCTCCCGTTGGGTGAAATGGGATGAGAACCAAAGGGAACTTTTGTCTGTCCGAATTGCATGCCTTTTAAAAACAAGAATGTATTCTTGAATTGTTTGAAAGTGAATTTTAAAGAAGAAAAGGGGAAAAATGTAATGAACTAAAAAAATGGCTTAAATCAGTCTTCATATCCAGTATTTTCAATATTAGTGTTCAAACCACATACAGCGTCACAGCTTCCATTGGTGCATTGCTTTGTAGTAAACAAGGTTTGACAGGTAAAAAACACAAAACCAAAAACTCTCTCAGCAAGGATATTCCAGGCTCTACCATAGGAACCTGCATTCCATACTCACTTAAGCTGGTGTTCCTTTTTTTACATACTTTCATAGAGGAAAAGATAGTTTGTTTATATTTAAACTGGTTGATTATATTTCTAACACATAAGAAAGGACGTTTTGCTCTGAAGTCCTAGGAAGAGACAGTAGCATGTTTTTGAGACAGAGTGATGTTGATTTCAAGGTTTATTAAGACACTAAAAAGCACTACTATTTACCTTTACCAGCTGTACCGGTTAATAATGCTGATTTTTTTCAATAGGTGGAGTTACACATATGTTGATATATATGCAATTTGATATGTATACTATTTTGTTGTATTGACAACAAGCTTCAAAACTTCATATGTCAAATTTTCTGAAGGTGTTAACATATTTTTACGCTTAAAAATGTCGAATTTCGTGCCAAAAAAGGGCATTTGCAGGAAGTTTTAATTCATTACTTTATTTTGAAGAAAAGTACTGCTGAAAGTTATCGCATACTTCGGGAAGCTTATGGTGAACACGCTCCATCTCAAGATACTTGTGAACGCTGGTTTAAACACTTTAAAAGTGATGATTTCGATGTGAAAGACAAAGAACATCCAGGTAAACCGAAAAAGTTTGAAGACCAACAATTACAAGCATTATTGAATGAAGATGCGTGTTAAACTCAAAAACAACTCGCAGAAAGATTAAACACTGCTCAGCAAACAATTTCTGATTGTTTACAAGCAATGGGAAAGATTTTAAAGGAAGGAAAATGGGTGCCACATCAACTGAATGAAAGACAAATGGAAACCGAAAAGTCATCAGTAAAATGTTGCTTCAGTGGCACAAAAGAAATTCTTTTCTGCATCAGATTGTGACTGGCGATGAAAAGTGGATTTATTTTGAGAATCCCAAATGCACAAAATCATGAGTTGATCCAGGTCAACCATCAACATTGACTGCAAGGCCAAATCGCTTCGGAAAGAAGACAATGCTCTGTGTTTGGTGGGATCAGGAAGGTGTGGTGTATTATGAGTTTCTAAAACCAGTTGAAACTGTTAATACTGATTGCTACCGACAACAAATAATCAATTTGAACCACGCTTTAATCGTGAAACGACCAGAATGTGCCAGAAGACACGGCAAAGTAATTTTGCTTTATGATGACGCACCATCACACACTTCAAAACCAGTTAAAGAAACATTAAAAGATCTTGCCTGGGAAGTATTAACCCACCCGCCGTATTCACCAGACCTTGCTCCTGCAGATTCCCACTTGTTACGATCGATGGCACATGCACTTTCTGAGCAGCACTTCAAAACATACGAAGAGGTGGAAAATTGGGTCTCTGAATGGTTTGCCTCAAAACAAGAAAAGTTCTATTGGGAAGGTAGTCACAAATTACCTGAAAGATGGGGGATGGACATTACTTTGAATAAAGCACTTTTGATGTTTCTCTCGAAATTATCGTGTTTTCTTTGATTACAAAATCTGCATTATTAACCAACCAGTACACCTGGTAAATGTAAAAGTGCTTATTCGTATGAATCCTTCAGGCTCATTCTGTTACAGTGTTTCCCAGCCCACAGACTGCGCTGCCTGTTTCGCGGGACTTATAGATGCGGCAGGCTCTCCAAACAGCGAAATAAATGGTCGATTCCATCATCTTCATACAAGTCAACTCAGACAAAATATAAGACCCCTAGATGTACTCCACTCCTTCCTCACATCTTTCCAAAATAACTCACTATTGAATTAGTCATGATTTAAATGTGGAGTAGTGTTTATCTGCAATATGGTAAACACAGCTGTGAGGGAGCAACTTTTCTTCTTATATGAGAGGGAGACAGAAAAAAGGGATTTGACATGTGCCCTTCTTATGCAGGTCTGGGCACCACCACAGCGAAGCCCTCCAAGCTCCCCACGCAGGCAGCTCAGAGGTGTCCTGGGAGACACAGCCTCTGCAGGCACAAGAGAACCCAGTACCGAGCGGGGTCTGCTGGAATTTCCTTGGAAAAAGTGTTCTCGAATTTTGAGAAGAAAAGCTGGAGGAATGACCCCCACTGAAGCCACTGGTGTTTGTTAATTTCTGGGGTGAAGCTTTCCCCACATGCTGGAGTGCACAGGTGAGAGCACGTGGGTTCCTCAGTGGTAGCGGTCTGTAATGTGGGTGCTTAGCAGACCATTGCGACTACTTGGGTTAAAATGGTGACTATCCACACAGATTCTGGAACTTTCTCCATAACCATATCCAAGTGCTCTAACCAAAAGCCCCAAGTAACTATGATGTGGCAAAAATGAACTTAAGCTCTTTTAATGTTGAATTGCTAGACAAACATGAAAATGATATTGGGCCTTATTAATCAGCACTTTCAACAGTGCTACAATATGTATCTTTTTTTTTTTTTGAGCATAAATTACTGTACAGAATTGGCCCATTTAAAACCTTCACTGCTGGGAACCATCCTGAGACCAATTCCTGTAAGAGTGAGGAAGATGAAGGCCTTGTGACTTGGTGGCTGCTAAAATCTGGTCATCGGAAAAGTCTCGAGGGAGATGAACAGGTTCCTTGGTTGCTGGCAACTTACCCAAGATGGAGACGCAGAATTTGAAATGGTGTTTGCTGTGATCCCCAGGGCGTTTGATACTGGAATACTGACTCAGAGCTGCCCGCTCCGTGGCTAAACATCCGAGGTGACAGCATGAGAAAACTAGGGTTTTATTTATTTTATTTATTTTTATTGATTTCAGAGAGGAAGGGAGAGGGAGAGAGAAACATCAATGATGAGAAAGAATCATTGATTGGCTGCCTCCTGCACGCTCCTTACTGGGGACCAAGCCCACAACCCGGGCATGTGCCCTTGACCCTTGACTGGAATCGAACCCGGGACCCGTCAGTCCGCAGGCCGATGCTCTATCCACTGAACCAAACCGGCCAGGGCCAAAAACTAGGGTTTAAATTCTTGCTGTGACGACATGGAGCGACCTGGATTCCACTGAACCAAAGCATCTCTAGGCCTCCTCGTGCTAATACACCTTGTGTTGCTGCTCTGGAACTTTTTACCGTAATGCGGGAATTCACACTGGTTAAGGCATTGTGCTTCCGTGGGAAGGGGGTTAGAATTGATTGGGGCTTAAATTGGGCTGGATCTCTCAGGACCTTCAGCCGCTGTTCTTTTGAACTGAGAAAGGCTAGGAAAGGGATTGCCAGTGAGTATGGAAGACAGGGTTCCTTTTGAGAGTACTTCATGGTTATTTTGGTTAACCTCAAAGCACTGATTTAGGGACACGGGAAGCTCTGCGTGTAAGTAATATAAATATTAGACACAAGCTAAACACTTCGATCCACCTTTCAGGGCCTTGACCTCAGTGGTATGAAACACTGAGATCACTGGTCAAATTTCCAGTCTTTGTCCCAATGTTGGGGGCTAGAATGTTTAGTTTCTAATTGGGCATCACAAAAATCACTAAGTTATTATGTTGATTTTTCTCTCTCTTTGGACAGACTAAGGTTTAACCTATAATTAAGAGATCATGTTGAGGCAACCACCTAATCCACTAGAGAAAGATCCATCCATTTTCCCCAGAGAGGTTTCCTCTTTCCTGAAGCCCATGACGTACCCATATCCCTCATGACAGTTCTCCTTTCTCAGGGACCACTCCCCAGAGCAGCTGTCCTCCACTCCCCGGCCCCAAACACCACCACCACTAACAACAACAATCACCACCACCACGATCAGAGGCACAAGACCCACACGAGGAGAACTCAGCCTCCCAGCGTCCAGAGCAAAACAATGAGCGCAGGAGGGGAGGCTGCTGGCTGAGATAGGGGGCCCGCTGTTCAATAGGCACATTGTTTTGTCACGGCAGGTGCACACGCTGGAAGCCTGGACCCCATGGTCCTTCTTCCGTTTCCATCAGGAGGCCCCGCTTTCTGAAGGCCAGGCCTGGATGGGAAAGGGGGCGTGAGATCGCACCACTCGTTCTTGGCGGCTCTGCTGCTCCTGGCCAGGACAGACCCCCATTGGTTCAGTAGATCTCTGCCTACAGGCAGGATAGACTCAAGGTGGTGACAACAAAGGCTGAGGAGCTCCCTGTCACCCTCGTCCCATGAGGGGCCTGTGACTACCTGCTGTCACCCCCTGGGGCCTCCAGAACCGAGTCAGGACTGAGATGAGACGCAGCTCCCATCACACACCTCTGCACACTGGTGCCTGCAGATGCAGTGCGTTCCTGCTGTCGCTGTCCTGACAGATGCTTGACTCCTGCTGAGAGTGACAATGTGATCCTCGCTCTCGCTCTCGGTGAGGAAGTCTGAGTTACTCCTCACAGAGAGGAAAGGGAGGTGTGGAAAGGAGTTTCCTTCAAGGGTCAGGTGCAACAGGGAGAGGAGGGCAGTGTTTGGCAGCCCAGTTGTTTTTCTGACTTCTCGTCCCCAACGTCAACAAGTTCTAATGTTGAATCTTTGTCTCCTTAAAGCCCCACGGCCTCTAATAACCGTTCTTCTACTTTATTTTTTATTTTAAAGGATTTTAAAATTTGATTTTTAGAGAGAGAGGAAGAGAGAGAAACACCATTAGGAAAACAAAACATTGATTGGCTGTCTTCTGCATGCCCCACCCCTGCACACCCCCTACTGGGGATTGAGCCCCCAACCCGGACACAAGCCCTGACTGGGAATTGAATGGGCAACCTTTTCCTGTACAGGATGGCGCCCAACCGACCGAGCCACGCCAGCCAGGACTAATAACTATTCTTTTAAAAAGTCAAGATATTAAATCTAATAGAACTTAAAAGGAATAAAAACCCCAAAGACACATAAAAATCAACCCAGCTCACAGAGAAGGACATTTTGGGTTGAGTTGGCAGCCTTGGGGACCGCAGGGGGTTACTAATCAGTTTGCAATTGACTCCAAGTGTTAATATTGGTATTTCACCAGACAGGCCGCAGAGACAGCTGGTGATGCCACAAAGTGCCCATCACTCGCGCGAGTTCTATCCCTAGACTTGTGGACATCTGGACAACATGGCCATTCTTGAGGCTCTGTGGTCAACCCAGCTAGAGGGTGACGGAAACGAACCAGACTCAACCTCAGTCTCCACATTCTCTACAAAGCCACATAGCTTCGGCTGCTGTGGCAGGACGCTGTTAGTCAGGCGATGCACACTCCTAGGGCTAGTAGGTCCTTCCTCTTTGCTCATTTGGGAATCAGAAATAGAGATGATACATTTTTTGGGGAAAATCAGTTTTGTCTAATGAAAACTAAACAAGGGTGGAAAACAATATGGTAACTAAAATATTGTAATTATTTTTGTAACCAAATGGCACTGTGTGAAAACTCTAAACACTAATTTTTTTTCTCTTACATCATGATAGGCTAGACATATTCTCTGATGAGCTTTTCCTAGGTTAGCTCATGAGAGTCCTTGATTCAGCTTTTGGGCCTCATTGTTTCTATATATATATATCTTGATTTCAGAGGTGAAGGGGGAGGAGGAGGGGGGAGAGAGAGTGAGAGTGAGAGAGAGATTAATGATGAGAGAATCATTGATCGGCCACCTCCTGCACACCCCACATTGGGGATTGAGCCCACAACCTGGGCATGTGCCCTGACCGGGAATCGAACTGTGACCTCTAGTTCACAGGTCCATGCTCAACTACAGAGCTACACCGGCCGGGCTCATCCTTGCTTCTTGATGCTTAAAGACAAATGCTAATTCTTGTGTTGACTTGTAATTAGTACCTTGAATTCATCCCTGAGATCAGTGTGTTTAAAACAGGCTGTAAGAGGATTTTCAAAGAAACACATGGGGATTTACTCCCCTGGCTCCCATTACTGTAAGAGCTGTGGATTTAAACCCTTTGCAACTGACCCAACATTTACCCCTGCTGCCTCAGAGTGCCAATTAAATAATGCAAACCCAAACCGTGGTCCGGTGTAATTAGTTGGAGAACAGGTTTATGGTTTTCCTCATGCCAAGAAACAAATGGGCCCCTCTGGTGACAAATGCAGGGTAGTTCAGTTTGGACAGAAAAAGCACAAATCTCACATCTGAACATTCCTTGTGCTGCTTGGCAGGAAGTTGTAATATTGAAAGACTGAGAACGAGAAAAAACTCTGGTTCCAAATAGTTGGAAATGCAGGTCCTGTGGTTGTTTTTTCTTTTTTCCTTTCATTACAGAAAAGAGTCAAGACTTCAGTTGATTCAGGTTTCATAAAAAGGTATTACTTTAAAAAATAGGATTCTCATAGGGACAGGCTTTAGCATACGAGAAAGATAGTTCTAGAAAGACTGTGGGGTGTGAGGGAGTAGCAAGTTGGTGGTCCTGGAGCAAGCATAGCCCAGTGCCCGTCCTGGCTGGCGTGGGAGTGAGGGCTCTGCTTCAGGACAAGGCGTACAGGAATCTAAGGATGTGGGCTGGGTGAGGTGAAGTCATCCGGGTGTGTGTGTTACTGCTTCTGCCTCTTTGTTTAGTTTAGTTTGGAGGAGAGGGGGTTGAAAAAGGAGGGAGAGAAGAATAAAAACCAGGTGAACAAAAAAGCCTCCTGCACAGGGAGACAGACCATGGCAGGACACGGGTCTAATATTTTCATCTTTGCTAATTCAAAGGTCTTTTATTCTACTTAACCAGATATTGCGGACATCATTTCACCATGCTGGTTTGAGCTGGAAAATCCTGGAACACAAGGCAGGGAATGAACTTGGTCATGAAGGGATGCTGGGTAGGACAGGGTCTTGGGCGCTGGCTGGAGGTGTCCATGCGGTCATCAAAGTTAATTTCTAATCAGCGTTTCCTGAAACACGTGGGTGTGTTCTCCCCCATGTGTGTGCAGGCTTATGTGTGGGCTGGGAAAGACAAGTAGCAATGTGCAGGTGTAATGAAGAAAAACATACCTTTTTTTCCTCATGAAAAATATTAGACTGGGTATTGATAACCTGTGGGAGCTGTTAAAAAAACCTCAGGAGCCCTAGCCGATTTGGCTCAGTGCATAGAGCGTTGGCCTGCAGACTGAAGGGTCCCAGGTTCGATTCCAGTCAGGAGCACATGGCTGGGTTATAGGCTCGATGCCCAGTAGGGGGTGTGCAGGAGGCAGCCAATCAATAATTCTCTCTCTTCACTGATGTTTCTCTCTCCCTTCCTCTCTGAAAAAAACAAACAAACAAAAACAAAAAACAAACTCACAACAAGGTCACTTCTAAAGAGATTATGATCTGGGGACCAGAAAACTTACTTGAACATATTCTGAGTCTAAAGTTTTCTTGTAAAAATAGTCACAGAAACTGGTGGATGTTTTTTACGTACAACTCAATTTCTCTCATTTACAACATAAATCATTTAATGTAACATTTGCAACCTTAGAAAGGCAGACATATTTAATCCGAGTCAGTTTATAAATTCCAATTTCACATGGATTAAAAACTGCAGATAAATTAAGTCACAATAATATCCTGTACATGCATTAAGGCTGGTGACTGCTAAAGTCTCTTGGGTATCTACAAACAGGAAATCACACACAGATTACTGGGTCTGAAGAGTGTCTACATCATTAAAAAAATCTTGCTTTTTTTTTTTTTTTGGTGATACAGATTTCAACAGTAACTCTGGAAAACTGTGAAAAATGTTGTTTAAAAATATATATGTATATACTACTGCACAGTTTCAAAGATGTGATTCATAAATAATGTTGGTTGCACTGATTAATTTTATAACAATTACCGTACTTCCAAGGTGATGCGAACACGCAGTGACTTACACTCAATGTTAGGCACTAGTCATACCCTTCAGGCGTACTATAGTCTCATGGTAGCTGTATTGTACATATATATTTTTAAATGTATGCATTTATACAAACTGTGTATCGTATGCATGGGATTTCAGAAATGTACACATCACTGTTATATAATACACGCATCAGTGTTGCACACACTGGGTAAGTTTTAGTGCAGGGAGTCTCATTGCATTGCGTTCTATACGTTCAATCTAGTACACAATTTGTCAGCTTTTCAGATTATTTTTCCAGTACATTCCTCATTAGATCGTGGGTCCAAGTTTCCATTTGTAATTGGAAAGTTTCCAGAAATATCTGTTTTAACCAAACCTCTCTTTCCAGGCACAACTCTGCACATAAGTCTGATCTGTGTAGAGCAGTCACAAATCCCACATGTTGATCAGGAATGCATTTGATTACATTGTGATAAAGGGTGGCATCCGTTCAGGTCACGGAAGGATAGGTCAGTTGACTTGTGCTGAACGGCTAAGGAAATATGTCTCCAAAAAGAAAGACATAATAATGGACAGTACATGTTGAAACAGGAGAGTCACTAGAAGGACAGACATGAAGCTGTGAACAGTGGTTGCTTGGGGGTGGGGGGAGATTGGGGTGGGACTTACTACTACTTTCTACATTTCCATGTTGTCTGAATTTTTACATTGAAGCATGTATTGCTCTTATAATCAGAAAATGCAAGAAATATATTTCTACTTTGAAAAAAACTAAATAAGAGGAACAGTTATGAATGACTTTCACACGCAACAATAAGAAGTTGGCTCCTTACCATAATCATCTCTTCAAGCTCACACACACTGCCCCATCGTGCTCCATGATGAAACGAAAGGCCACCCCCACAACGACAGGTTTTGTTGGGAAACATGGTCTTCAAAACACTGGTAAAACGCCAGAGGCCACCTGTGTGTGTAGATGGGGCTTCACGGGTAGCACACCACGTGGATAGCGCACAGGCCTGCAGCTTTAAGATGGTCGAGGCCAGCAGAGCACCTGGGGACACACCTGAGGGTCACCCCTTATGTGAGAGTTTGAACATTTCAGCGGAATTCAGCAAGAGCAAGCAGAACTAAGCCTCAGTCCTCCAAACAAACAGACAAACAAACACACCCCACACACCAGTTCACAATTTCTTAAGTTAGACTGAAATTCCCAACATGAATGGGATCATGAACTCTACCCACAAGGACTAGCGAGAGGGTGTGACAAACCCCTCAGCTGGATAAAAGTAAAACAAACTCTGAGCAGTGCAGATGCTTGAAGGCCAAAGTCAAATGCCAATTTCATAAGCCCTTCACTTGCTCTTTCTAAGTTAATTTCGGGTCACCATGCGCACAGATCAATCATTTGTACAGTTTTGAAAGAGTGCTGAGAGCTAGGGAATTACAGCAATCTTACTTCCACTATCCATCAGGCTGACAATGTCAACATCGAAACTGGACCAACTGACCGTTGGCGAGAGCACACGAGTATCTGTTATAAATGCTGGGCGCCACCGCCCCCTGAAGAAAGGGTGGGGGAGCTCCGTAAACCGCACCGCTGTCTTTCTCAGACCAGCCTGGTGCGATATGGTCAAGTGAGAGGCCTCAGGGACATTTTTTTTTGTTTTTAAAATATGGCAAAGTACATCCTTTTTTCCCCCAGAAGTTTTTCTTTTTAAGCAATAATTTTATATCCAAATATATTTAATAAGAAGACTAAATCTAGGACATGACAGGGGACTATAAAATAAACAAGTTTCAGACAAAAACTGTAAACAGGTGTCAAAAAATTAAAATGTAAACTTAATAAAAAAAAGAAAAGAGTTAAGGGCGAGATGTAAACATACCAGACACAGAGGACATGAGCGTGACGTTCTGGGGCTGCTACCCCAAACAGCACCGCGACCGAGGCAGGAAGAACGCACCCTGCGCGGTAAGCAGGCAGCTAACCGGAGCCCCACACGTGCCCCCGTTCAAAATGCATTAACGTGGCACATTCTGCAGGAGGCGTGAGAGCATCAGACATCGTCAGGAGCTCGAGGCTCTCAGCCCGATAAGCAACACACACAGGCTCCCAGCGAAGGGGCAACCGGGGTAGCGTCCTGATTTGGCCAAGACGTTTGTAAGAAAGCTATCGTGGAAAGAAAAGGCTTAAAAAATCGCCACATTTAAAAGACTGACAAGTGCCGCCAAAGCTCCCCAGCCAGGTGCCACAGAGGCAGGAAGAAGTAACACCTGCGCAGGGCGGGCTTGTTGCAGGTGCAGGAGGTTCCAGTTCCTAACGGGACTCCCAAACGCAGCCGTGGCTGCCTGAGCGCTGGCTGGCTCGCTTCCAAAAGCACCGAGTTCTCTCCGAACATCTGCGCCAGGTTCAGACCACGATGGGGGCAGGGCAGTTGATCCATTTGCTCACCACGCATTTAGCCGATGATAAAGTTGGATGGAGGGGGCGAGTAGTAAATGAAAGGCAGGGCATTTGGTAACATGCAACCTAGTAAACATCCAGCAAAACGTGACTGACGTTCATTATTCAATTACCCATGAACACGTACAACCAGAGGGTAAGTGGGGATAGTATATCAACACTGGAAGTCATCAACAACGTAAGGACTAGGTCGTCTTGACTGGCAGTCAGGCTGTTGGTGTGCTGCATGTGCTGCACCTGTGAACTCACAGCGAGATTTTGGTTGAATGTTCTAAAAAGTCATGGTTTAGCTTTGAAGTAGAAAGTGTGTGTGTGTGTGTGTGTGTGTGTGTGTGTGTGTATGTGTGTAAGTGTATTTCCTCTAATCAGAAACCTCTGACCACTTTGTCTAGCCTGGGATTATGGAAACTAGACAAAGAAAATAGGTTTTAAGAGCTGTGCTTCTTACACACACAGGCTGCTGCTTCTACACCCACACATACAGGCACACATGCCCTGGGAAAAGACCATTGTTCGAGGCTGAGAAAATATTCACTGGATTTTGATAAATGCTGTGGCTGGGAATGTCAGTAGCACAGTGTCCAGAAACATTGAGCCGTCCACGGAGGTGGGAGCACAGTGCGGCCGCAGGGCGCGGTCCCTACGGCAGGTGGGCGCTGTTCCGCAGCCAGTGCAGGCCCTGCTGGGAGTACTGGACCAGGTGCTCCATGCTGCTGTGCAGGGTGACCGGCCCCATGAGCAGATCCAGGTCGTTGAAGAACTCTAGGGGACAGACAGAGTGGTTAGAGCGCCACACACGCTACGTGTGCTACCCTGGGACCCAAGTGACTTAAGAAGAAACTCCACTCGTGGCCCTAGATAGGGAAGTTTCTCCGTTCCATCATGCGACTTCAGCATCCCACTGAACAGAATGAAACACAAAGGTACAGAACTCAGACTTTTATCCAAATAGTCACTCTATGGGCAATTTTTAATTCAAATGAGTAACATTTACTTAGCCCAGGGGTGGGCTTGTAAATGTTATTTACAAGGGCCAATATCCAAATGGCCCTTGGCTTGTTTCTGCCAAGGGCCATTTGGATATTGATACCATCATTCTCTGGCCAGACAAAGTTATCAACTTAAAAATCAGCCTGCTGCGTTTAATAATCTCACCCCTAATGCCTTGGCAGGGCCAGACCAGATGATTTTGCCGGCCTTATAGGGCCTGCGGGCCGGATGCCCCCCCACCCCTCCTTGACTTAGCCAAACAGCAAAAAACTTGACTTCCTCAGGACATTCTCCTGGAGCAGCAATACTTCCCACTCTGGACGTGGGCTGTGTCTCTGTCGCCCTCCCCCTCGACCCAGCTGAGGCGTGTGCTGCACTGACAGGAGTCCCATGGAGGAGGCTCCAGGTTCCACGCTCCAGGCAGCAAATCAGAGGCAGCTGTGAAACAGCTCCCAGCCCTTGGACTTTCTCTGGGCTGGTCCTTCCATTAAACATGTACTATGTGCCAAGGCCCTGTGCTAGGTGCAGCAGGGTAGACAGGGAGTGCCAAGAGATCACAGCTGAGTGGCCGGGAGGGACAAGTACATCCGCAGGGCTGCTATGCCATCGTCGTAACTGGATTGCGGAGCAACACTCCTTCAAAAGAAGTGCCTTGGAGACGTTTTCAGAGGTGCTCATATGCATACATGCTGAATGAGGGCCTGCTGGGAGGCCAGGGAGGGCTGAGGGAAATGCCAGGTCCAGGTGGCTGGGAAGGTAGCCACGCAGGGACTGGAGCAGAACCGTGAGGGGAGCTGGTCCGAAAAACAATACTGACTTCCCGTTAGACATGTGCCCCTGGGCCCTCACGGAGGAGCCGTCGAGTAGGCCGCTGCCAGTGCAAGAGCTGGCCTGCTCAGGGTGTCCCAAACTGGCCACATACATTTTTATACATTTGTCCTTCTGTTTTGTTTACTTGGGACACCTTCCCCACTCCATCTCGGCTACTCAACTACTATTTGCTTTTCAAAATCCTGTTCCATGCCGGCTTCCCAGTGGATTTTCAGGGTCAGCACCTCTGGGCTGCACGTCACGCGCTACCTGGCTTTCTCATCAGTTTCATGAGCTCAGGCCCCACTGCCTATCCATGCTGTAACTTCCTCGTCACACTGTGGACAGCCTGGTCTTGTCCTCAGAGGCTTTACGCTGTCATGGCACCAAATGTACATCCAATGACTGGAAAGTGACCTCGGATTTGCACTTTCACCCGAGTAGTAAGTTGGTATAATCATTTGGGAGAAAAATTAACAATATATATATACCAAGATATCTATACATATAAAAGCCAAGTGACTGGAACGAGCAGTCACTATGAAGCATACTGTGGCAGCCAACCAGCCCGATCAGGGCCCTGATCGGTCCCCCATCCTCCCTCGGCCCAACCCTCCTGCTGGCCCGGCCCTAATCAGCCCCCATCGGGGCGGGTGGCCTGACTCCACCCATGCACGAATTCGTGCACTGGGCCTCTAGTATAACAATATAGATCTTAAAAGAATGTATACCTGTTGACCCCCAAATTCTACTTCTGTAACTCCTTCCTATGAAAATAATAAAATATATGGAAAAGGACTTATGCAAAACTATCATAACCTTATTTGTAATAGTGGAAAAAATTGGAAATAACCTAAATGTCCAACAACAGGGGGATGGCCTAAGAAATCATACTTTATGATTGTATAACCACTGTTCTGACAATAGTATAGAACCAACATAAAGGGTGTTTTTGAACTAGTTAGTAACATGAGAAAATTCCTGATATACTATTAAACAACAACAACAAAACAAAACAGGGCATAACACTGTAGATATACTATGACCTTATTTTGGTAAAAATCACACATATTTGGAGGAGACTAGACGAGACTTCAGTAGAATGTTAACAGTAATTATTTCTTGGTGGTACGATTACTGATGATATAAAAATATTTCTTTCCTTTACAACAGTTTCTATACTTTATAAATTTAGCCACAATAAACATGCACTCTGTTTATAATCAGTAAAAAAAAAAATTTAGAAAGAAATGGAACTTATTGCTTCATGTAAACACTTTTTTTTCAGTTGTAAGCAGCTATCCCTTAAAAAGCCAGTAACATTCACACTCATTAATTCATTCATTCAATGTTTCAGACCTCAACCGTGTTCTGGGCTCGGTGCAGGTCTTAGGAATACAAAGTCAGAGGAAACAGAGTCTGTCTTCAAGGAGCTCACTGTCAGCAGGGAAAAGAACATGTGTGCGCACATCTATGTCTGTATCTACAGATCTGTATCTTTGCACATTACTTGTGTCTTTATCATCTCTACTAGAGGCCCGGTGCATGAATTTGTGCACAGGTGGGGTCCAGCTAGCCTGTCCTGATCAGGGCTGACCCTGATCAGGGGCAGGGCCAGCTGGGGGGAGGGGCTGCGGGTGGTTGGCTGGCTTCCTCCCCCCCCCCCCCCCCCGGTCAAACTCCAGGTCGAGGGGACAATTTGCATATTAGCCTTTTATTATATAGGATGTGGAATCTTCCACAGTGAAGATAAAGGTGGGTTAAGGCCTGAGTGAGGGGAGAGGT
The DNA here is from genome assembly GCF_014108235.1 of Myotis myotis. Classification (NCBI taxonomy): domain Eukaryota; kingdom Metazoa; phylum Chordata; class Mammalia; order Chiroptera; family Vespertilionidae; genus Myotis; species Myotis myotis. The sequence continues at coordinate 354,145 of NW_023416336.1, forward strand.
TGGGAAGTTTCACGCTCTTCCACAGTGAAGATAAAGGTGGGTTAAGGCCTGAGTGAGGGGAGAGGTTGGGAAGTTTCACGCAATAGGTGACAGCTTCTAGAATTTCTTCTTCGGTAAATGATGACAACTTGTGTGGTGACGCCCAAGGTCAGGTTGTCTCCCTGAGCTGTGGTCAGGCATGCACACACACCCCAAAGGCACACACCTCGGTTTTCCTTGGCCAGGTTGTCTGCCATCTCCCAGTAGTCGTAGCTGTGGAGAATGCTGTTGGTGATGCTGACGTGATTGGCTGCCATCTGGTGGATGCGCTGTGGGATGCTGACGATGGTCGAAGGGGACAGGGCGCTGGTATTGGAGAGGCTCCCCTGAGATCCCACGGAGCTGGTGGGGGAGGGGTTGGGAGACATGGGGGATGGGGTTCCAGTGCTCCTGGAAGGGGAGAGCAAGAAAAGCAAGGTGGAGAGGCTGGTTCCCGGTGAGGCGGGCCAGCCCCAGGGCACCGTAAGCAAAGAAGCACACTGCCCAACACCAGGCAGTGCCTTGTTTATCGCCTTTACTTTGGAAAAATGAACTTACTCACATATGTAATAACTTAATCAATAAAGAAATTAAAAAAAAATAAAATGGTGAATGAGAAAAAAAGGAAAAAAAAGAAAAAAAGGAAAAATGAACTTACTTTCCACCGGCTCCCCATGGAGATGGGGCTTGGGCAGCTTTAGATGAATTCTGCAGGAAAATAGAAACATGGACAGTGAGCCATCTGCATAGGTTTACAGAGCTGACAATAACATGCTCTCAGGTGATGGCTGAGATTAGTAATGGCTGACACTGCAGAGAAAATGCAGATTCCCAGAAATGAATCTGGGAAGTCGCAAATCCTAGGGTACTGCTCCCTCTCTGAAACCCAGTGGGGACAGCTGCCTGGCCTGCTGGGTTCCACAATTGGCTAAAGCCAAGAGCTTATCCTGTAGCCTGGGATTTCATGCACCAAATGCAACGTATCAAATTAAATCATAATCCAGAGGGTCTGCTGAATCCTGAGCCAGTTTAATTTTTTCACCTGAAACTAGCTTAATTTTTCTGGAAAAGAAAAAAGACCAGACCTCCCGTCCCCCATGAGAACACCCCATATTGAAATGTAGGGCATATCTGCAGGAACCGTTGGCATACATTTAATGCCTGGAAATATGAGACATCAACTTGTATTATTTTAACTTATGAGACTTAAAAGTATTTCTCTTAAAGAAAGTTCCTCTTGAATATTTCTAAAAGGACAGATTTAAATATATTTCCTTGACAGGTAGGGTGTTCAAAAATTCTGATTTCCTGAATATCCTGACTGGGGAGGATATGTTTCCCAAGCCAGTTGTCTGCATCGGGCATTTACAAGAAGTTCTGCCTTTGGTGAGGGAAGTTCCTAAACGTATAGACAGACCCTCTCTGAGAGCCAACGATGACTTCTGGGACCTCCGTCTATGGCCGGTTAGAGGGAAGAAGTCTTTATACGCTGGTGTGAGTTTTCCCCCATCCCTGGCCTGTTAGAGGGAAGAGGTCTCTATACGCTGGTGTGAGTTTCCCCCCATCCCTGGCCTGTTAGAGGGAAGAGGTCTCTATACGCTGGTGTGAGCTTCCCTCTGTCCCTGGCCTGTTAGAGGGTTAAGAAGTCGCTACAATACTGATGTGAGTTTTCCTCAGTCCATGGCCTGTTAGAGGGAAGAGGTCTCTATAAGCTGGTGTGAGCTTTCCCCCATCCCTGGCCTGTTAGAGGGAAGAGGTCTCTGTATACTGGTGTGAGCTTCCCTCTGTCCCTGGCCTGGGAGAGTGTTAAGAAGTCTCTACAATACTGATGTGAGTTTTCCTTCCTGAGACAAGAAAACAGCCTTGTCCTGGTTCCCTAGACACAAAGCATTGCTTTTGGTTAAAAAGAACTTCACGAAGTGGAGACTGAGTTTTAGACTCCAGTGGGGGTGCTGTCAAGATGGTAGACGTGGCCTTGTATGTGGCAACTGTCAGTTGCCATCAGGCCTCTTCCTTGACCACCAGGCCCCGTGACTGTTAAAACACAGGGAACAAAGCCCTCTGTTCAGACAGCTCTGTACCGATAGAGCAGTCATTGCAGACAATTTGTCAGTGTTACCTGAAGGCCCATGATCGTGGGACTTTAAGGAGCATTTAAAAAGCCTTTGATTAAGGGTGACTACCGGGAACTCCTGGAGGGGAAACTCTGCTTTTAAGTGTGTCCTCTCTGCATTGCGCACACACTCAGGACTGTATACGGACACTAAGAACTTCTTGTATTCCTTCAAGTTCTGTGGTAACCGCTGTGGCCTGCAGAGTTCAGATTCCTTCTCAGTGAAGCATTTTTCTTGACTGTAATAACTCTCGTTAGTATTAGTTCTTAGATTCTAACATTTTTAAAATGACTTATCTTGACCTTAGGTGCCCAAAATAAAGGGAAAGGCTTAATGTTAGCCAAGACTGTTCCCTTCTTGGCTTAGCACCTGGTTACTCCTCAGGCACGACCAGGAAGGGGGTGGCACGCTGCATACAGCCCGCGGACCCCAACTCAGCCTGGTCACCAGAGATAATGTCTAAGTGGGGCTGGGGATAAAGGGTCTAAAATGACGGTGGTGCATGGATTGGTGGAGGTAGAGGTGGTGTAATTTCTTGTTCCTATAGACAGATAGACAGTAAAGAGGCCCCAAACCTCAAATTAATTATTACTTCAAGTCTACATCACAAAAGTGTTTTTGTTTTATTTTCCCAGTGAAAATGATTTCATTTGCTGAGATAGATAAAAGTTCTATCTTTGTGTTTACATATTGCTAGTGCCTCTGAGTTCCAACAAGCCATTTCTTACCATTTTAAATAACACCGTCATCAATAATTAAAGTAGCTACTGGAATTAGCTAAGATGTTCTAAGTAGTTACTTCCAAAAGGAAGAAGCTCGAGGTGCACATGAGGAATCTATGTGAAATACCAAGATGCATTTCCTACGACACGGAAGTGGGAACTCAGTCTCCTTTCCCTGGAGGCCATCGGAATGCCCGGGCTCCAGGCAAGGGGCTCTCAAGGCCATGCTCAGCCCTGCGCACCACGAACATGTCACAAATGGGTCAGAAGGCTCCTGTATTCTCCTCAAAGCAATGGATCCTGTCCTCAAAATGTCCCTGGTAGGGACACAACTAAATACGGGGAACCATGTCCCCCGATAGCCAGACAGTACCTTGAAATAGTCGATAAGTGCTTTTGAGTACTTGACAGCGTGATCTCTTTTGAGTCGAAACATCCGCCAGTACAGGAGAGCCAGGCATCGGTAACTGCAGGGAAGAAGAGAGATGAGCCCTGCAGGCACAAGTGTGTCCTGTGCAAACAAGACTTTTTAAAAATCTTTTGTTGTTGTTGTTGTTAATCTGCACCTGAGGATATTTTTCCATTGATTTTTAGGGAGAGTGGAAGAGAGAGGGAAAGATAGAGAAACATCGATGTGAGAGAAACACATCGATTGGTCGCCTCCTGCATGAGCCCTGACCAGGGCCCGGGCAGGGGAGGAGCCTGGAACCAAGGTAAGTGCCCTTGACTGGAATCGAACCCAGGACACTTTGGTCTGCAGGCCAACATTCTATCCACTGAGCCAAACCGGTGAGGGCTCTAAAAATCTTCTTGTTCCAAGTACTCAATATTTATATCCTCATTGTATATACAGTATACATACATACATACATGTCTGTAAGTGTCTGATCTTCCTTTTGTTCAGAAGGTGTACTTCACAATTTCAAGGGGTTACTCCATAAATGCATTTGCCATCAGATCATCGGTTCTCAACCTGTGGGTCACGACCCCTTTCACAGGGGTCGCCTAAGACCATCCTGCATATCAGATATTTACATTACGATTCATAACAGTAGCAAAATTACAGCTATGAAGTAGAAACGAAAATAATTTTATGGTTGGGGGTCACAACATGAGGAACTGTATTTAAAGGGCCAGAAGGTTGAGAACCACTGCATCAGATCATTTAATAATAGCTTTATTGCTTTGTTGGGGTACGGGGCTGGCCATTTCTTCTGCCACCACTAGAGGACAGTGTCTCTCCACGGAGGAGTGAGGAAGCTGCAGCTCATAGCTTTCGCTGCTTAAGGGGAGTTTTGGGGCAGAGTGACCTCACTCTGATTTCCCTCTGACACCCTGGCCTTCCCGCACCAGCGGTGTTGCTGAAAGAATAACCATCCACCTGCTTTTATTCCTTTACCTTTAAACTATTTTACTGCAATTAGTTCAAATAAAGGGACAGATATGTGTTTTTATAAATAGTAAAAACTCTATGCTGGGAATAGTTAACATTTTATTTTATATATTTTATTACTTACATATTAGTAACCTTCTATAATGCCAATTACTAATCATCATTAATTTATTAACCCTAATATGAAATTTAAAATTTGAAAAGAGTGCAGAAAGCATTTCCGAGAAATGCTTTTTTTGCTTGGTGCTTTTTACGCTCTTTTGCTTGGTGCTTTCCACTCATAATTATTGGCTAACTCGGGTGTGGTGTTGACCTGGGAGATTACCAACATACCCAATACAATATAACGGTCTCTTCTTAGCAGATCAAACTCCAGATGATGTGATGATGCTAAACTATGTGAGGCCCTCTTTTTTCTTGTATGTTGCTGTTATTTTATTTATTTATTTATTTATTTATTTATTTATGAGGCTCAATTGTCCACTGCAGATCAGGGAAGTAAACCTTTGGGGGCAAACATTTTGGATCCCTGTCACAGAAGGAACAAATAGAGAGGTGTCTTGTGATTTGTGGGCGTGGGAGGAGGTGTACTGAGAAGATGTCACAGGGAAATTACTTTTATAATCACATATTCATTATTAGTGTAATCGTCATAGAAATAAAAACCTATTAATGTTGGTTAACATTTTACAAGGAAAGCTTTTATTATCAAAGTGTAATGAGCCGCTCCTCAGTTTAATGTGTTGAGGACTTGAATGCGTCATCTTCATTCACTCAGACTAATCCCATGTATAAAGAGATAGATGAATTATTTTGATTGCAACTAAAATGTTCAACACAAGAGAAATTACATTTGGCACAATTCACATTCAAATCATTAAAACACAAACCTACCTGGTTTTAAAACACACACACACACACATACACACACACACACACACACACACACGAAAAGCTATCCTTGCCTAATGGACCTGTTGATTTTCAATACCTGAGTAGGCACCTCCTGGCTGGCATAGCAGCAAGCAAAGCAATGGGTGGGCTCTCCCTGGCCACCAGTGGACTTGCATTTGGTTTTGCATGTCAGAGGCACTAGAAAAACATTATGCTCCAGCACCTGGTTTACCAATGACAACATCCAGGCTGGGCAGGCTGTTTTAAGCTGATATGATGCACTCACCATAACGCAGCCAGCTGTTTATCCTCTGGTGTGGCATTGGGGCCTGAGTGGGTCTTTAGTCTCATAGCATACCTAGAGGAAAAGAAAACAAAACCAAAGAAATTTTTAAAAGTTTTTATTAAATTTATTGGGGAGACAGTGTTTAATAAAATTATGTAAGTTTCAGGTATACAATTCTCTAATACATCATCTGTATATTGTACTGTGTGTTCAACAACCCAAGTCAAGTCTCCTATCACCATTGAACCCCACCTTTCTCTATGTAATCACCATACTGTTTTCTGTGTCTATGGGTTTCTTTTTTGCTTAATCCACCTTTTTCACCCATCCCTGCAACCCCCCTCCCTCTGACAGCTGTCAGTCTGTTCTCTATGAATCTGTTTCTATTTAGTTTATTTACTTTGTTCATTAGATTACACATATAAGTGAGATCATATGGTATTTGTCTTTCTCTGACTCACTTATTTCACTTAGTGTAATACTCTCCAGGTCCATCCATGTTGTCACAAAAGGTAAGATTTCCTTCCTTTTTTTATGGCCAAGTAGTGTCCCCTTGTGTAAATATACCATAGCTTTTTTTTTTTTTTTTTTTTTTATCCACTCATCATCCACTGATGGGCACTTGGGCTGCTTCCAAATCTTGACTATTGTAAATAGCAATGCATTGAATATAGGGGCACATATTCTTTCGAATTAGTGTTTCAGGTTTCTTCGAATATATTCCCAGAAGTGGAATTGCTGGGTCACAAGGCAGTTCCTGTTGTAATTTTTTTTGGAGAAAACTCCATACTGCTTTCCATAGTGGCTGCACCAATCTGCATTCCCACCAACAGTGAACAAGGGTTCCCTTTTCTCCACACCTTCCACAATACTTGTTTGTTAATTTATTGGTGATAGCCTTTCTGACAGAGGGTGACATTTCATTGTGGTTTTAATTTGCATCTCTCTGATGATTAGTGACGTTGAGCATCTTTTCATATGTCTTTTGGCCATCTGTATGTCCTTTTTGGAGAAGTGTCTATTCCGATCCTTTGGCCATTGTTTAATTGGACTGGTTGTTGTATTAGTGTTGAGTTGTCCGAGTTCTTTATAAATTTTGGAAATTAGTTCCTTCTCAGATGTATCATTGATGAATATGTTCTCCCATTCGGTAGGTTGTCTTTTCATTTTGTTGAGGGTTGCTTTTGCTGCACTAAAACTTCTTAGTTTGAAGTAGTCCCATTTGTTTACTTAATCTTTTGTTTCCCTTGCATGAGGAGATATGTCATAAAAAATATTGCTATGAGAAACGTCCAACATTTTACTGCCTATATTTTCTTCTAGGACTTTTATGGTTTCAAGTCTTACATTTAAGTCTTTACTCCATTTTGCATTTATTCTTGTGTATGGTGTAAGAAGGTGGCCTAGTTTCATTTTATTTTGCATGTATCTATTCAATTTTCCCAACACCTTTTATTGAATAGACTATCTTTACCCCATTGTATGTTCTTTCTTCTTTTGTCAAATATTAATTGACCATAAAAATGTGGGTTTACTTCTGGGCTCTACTCTTTTCCTATGATCTATGTTTGTTCTTATGCCAGTACCATGCTAATTTGATTACTATGGCCTTATACTATAGTTTGATATCAGATAGCATGCTTTCTCAAACTTTGTTCTTTCTCAAGATTGCTATTCAGGTCTTTTGTGATTCCACATAAATTATTGGAATATTTGTTCTAGTTATATGAAATATACCATTGGTATCTTGATAAAAATTGCACTGACTCTGTAGATTGCATTAGGTAGTATGGACATTTTAATGATGCTAATTTTTCCTATCTATGAACATGGTGTACATTTCAGCTTATTTGTATCTTCTTATAATTTTCTGAGCACAGGTCTTTTACATCCTTGGTTAAATTTATGCCTAGGTATTTTTTTTTGATGCAATTGTAAATGGGATTGTTTTCTTAGTTTCCCTCTCTGTTAATTATTGGTGTATAAAAATGCAACAGATTTCTAGGCATTTATTTTGTATCCTGCTACTTTACTGAATTCATTTACCAGTTCTAGTTGTTTTTTTGGTGTTATCTTTAGAGTTCTCTATACTAGTACACAGTATCATGTCATTTGCAAATAATGACAATTTTACATTTTCTTTTCCAATTTGGATGCCTTTTAATTCTTCTTATTGTCTGACTGCTGTGGCTAGGATTTCCAGTACTATGTTGAATAACAGAGGTGAAAGCAGACATCCCTGTCTTGTTCCAGATCTTAAGGGAAATGCTTTTAGTTTCAGTCCATTGAGTATGATGTTGGCTATAGATTTATTATATATGGCCTTTATTATATTGAGTTATATTCACTCTATTCCCTCTTTAATGAGAGTTTTTATCATAAATCATTGCTGGATGTTGTTCAATGCTTTTTCTGTATCTATTCATATGATTATGTGATTTTTATCCTTCATTTTGTTTATGTGGTGTATCACGTTTATTGGTTTGTGCATTTTTTCTGCTTCAGTTTTGGAAGACTGTATGTTGCTAGAAATTTATCCATTTCATTTAGATTGTTAAATTTGTTGTCATGTACCTGTTTGTAATATTTTCTTACAATCCTTTGTATTCCTGTGGTGTCAGTTGTTACTTATCCTCTTTCATTTCTGATTTTATTTATTTGTGTCCTCTCTCTTTTTTCTTGATGAGTCTATAAATTTTGTTTATCTTTTCAAAGAACCAGCTCTTGGTTTCATGGATCTTTGTATATTTTTTTAGTCTCTATACCATTTATTTCCACTTCGATCTTCATTATTTCCTTCCTTCCACTTACTCTGAGCTTTTCTTGTTGTTCACATGATAATTCTTTTAGTTGTGGGGTTAGATAATTTATTTGAGCTTTTTTTTATTTCTTGAGGTAGGCCTATAATGCTATAAATTTCCCTCTTAGGACTGCTTTCACTGTGTCACATAGGTTTGGGGTTGTTGTGTTCTCATTGTCATTTGTTTCAAGGTATCTTTTGATGTCTCCCTTGATCTCATTGTTAACCCATTCATTGTTTACTAATATGTTATTTAGCCTCCATATCTTTGTGTGTTTTTCAGCTTTTTTCTTGTGATTGATTTCTAGTTTCATACCATTATCGTCAGAGAAGATGCTTGCTATGATTTCAATCTTCTTAAATTTATTGACACCTGTTTTGTGTCCTAACATGTGGTCTATACTAGAATATATTCCATGTGCACTTGAAAAGAACGTATATTCTGCTGCGTTGGGGTGAAATGCTCTGAAGGTACCAATTAAATCCATCTGGTCTAGTGTGTCATTTAAGGCCACTGTTTCCTTTTAGATTTCTGTCTGGAAAACATTGATGTTAATGGGATGTTAAAATCCTGTACTATGACTGTATTACTGTCCTTTTCTTGCTTTATGTTCATCAAGATTTGCTTTATATAATTAGGTGCTCCTATGTTGGGTGTTTAAAAGGGTTATATCCTGTTGTTGGATAATGATCCCTTTACCAGCATGTAGTGTTTTTCTTTGTCTCTTAATATAACCTTTGTTTTTAAGTCTATTTTGTCAACTATAAGTATTGCTACCCCAGATTTTTTTCACTTTCATTTGCACGAAATATCTTTTTCCATTCCTTTACTTTGAAAGGGGTCTCTTGGAGATGGGCCTCTTGTACACAGCATATATATGGGTCTTGTTTTCTTATCTGTTAAGCTACCCCATATCTTCTGATTGGAGCATTTAAGTCATTTACATTTAAAGTGATTATTGATACGTATGTATTTCTTGCCATTTTCTTCTTTACTAGAGGCCCGGTGCATGAATTCGTGCACCAGTGGGGTCCCTCGGCCTGGCCTGCAGGATCGGGCCGAAATTGGCTCTCTGACATCCCCCGAGGGGTCCTGGATTGAGAGAGGGTGCAGGCCAGGCAGAGGGACCCTACAGAGGTTGGCCAGCTGGGGAGGGACTGTGGGAGGGCTCCGGGGCAAATCTGGCCCATCTTGCCCAGTCCCAATTGGTCAGACCCCAGCAGCCAGCTAATCTATTGGTCGGAGTGTCTGCCCCTTGGTGGTCAGTGCATGTCATAGTGAGTGGTTGAGTGGCCTTATCATATCATTAGCATATTACGCTTTGATTGGTTGAACGGCTGACCAGTCAACCAGACACTTAGCATATTGGGCTTTTATTATATAGGATACCAATGTTCCTCTTTCTCCTCCATCTTTTTTTTGACCCTTTAACATTCCTTGTAATACTGGTTTGGTGGTGATGAACGCTTTTAGCTTTTCTTGTCTGGGAAGCTCTTTATTTCTCCTTCAATTATAAATGACAGCCTTGCTGGGTAAAGTCGCCTTGGTTGTAGGTCCTTATTTTTCATTACTTTGAATATTTCATGCCAATCCCTTCTGGCCTGAAATGCTGTTGAGAAATCAGCTTTCAGTCTTTTGGGAGCTCCTTTATGGGTAACTATCTTTCTCTTGTTGTTTTTAAGATTCTCTCTTTGTGTTTAACCAAAGCCATTTTATTTTATTTATTATTATTTTTTAAATCCTCACTCAAGGATATATTTTTATTAATTTTAGAGAAAGAGGAAGTGTAGAAAGAAAGAGGAACATTGATTAGTTGCCTCTAGCACACACCCTGATTGGGGATCAAACCCGCAACGTAGGTATGTGCCTTGACCAGGAATAAAAACCAGTAACCTTTAGGTACACTGGATGATGTTCCAACTAACTGAGCCACCCAGCCAGGACTAACCTTTGCCATTTTAATTATGATGTGTTCTGGTATGGGCCTCTTTGGACTTGTCTTGTTTGGGATTCTTTGTGCTTCCTAGACTAGTCTGTCTTTTGCCTTTACCTAGTTAGGGAAGTTTTCAGTCATTATTTCTTCAACTAGGTTCTCAATTCTTTGCTCTGGTACCCCTATGATGCAGATGTTGTTATGTTCATGTTGTCCCAAAGGTCTCTTAAACTATCTACATTTGAAAAAATTCTCTTTTCTTTTTGCTGCTCTGATTGGATGCTTTTTGCTACCTTGTCTTCTAAATCACTGATTTGATCTTCTGCTTCATCCAACCTACTATTTATTCCTTCTAGTGTATTCTTCATTTCAGATATTGTATTCATTTCTGACTGGATTTTTTTTTTTATTTCTCTGTCCCTTTTCACCTTGTTGTACTTCTTACTAAGTTCCTTGAGCATCCCTATAAACATTTTTAAAAACTCTGTATCTTATAAATTACCTCCATTTCATTTATCTCTTTTTTTCCCCCCTAGAGATTTCTCCTGTTCTTTCATTTAGGGCCCTTTTCTCCCCATTTTGGCTACCTATTTGTGTTTTTTTTCTATGTATTAGGTATATCTCTTATGTCTCCCAATCTTGGTATCCTGGCCTTATGTAGTAGGTGTCCTGTGGGATCCAGTGGCACAGTCTCCTTGATCAACTGACCTGGGTGTTCCAGGAATGTCCTTTGTGTGGGTTATGTGAGCCCTCCTGTTGTAGTTAAGTCATGAGTTTGCTATTGGCCCATTTTGTGTGGGTTTGACACTCAGGCTGTTTGACTGTGAGGCTCAGTGTACTAGCTGCTGTGCAGGTGCTGACCACACTAAGTAGAATTTGCTTCAGCAGGGTCTGGTGCCTGCAGAGATCTCACTTAGGCTATGCCACTTGTAAAGCTATCTGGATCCTTCTCTGATGTTGTCTGAAGTTGTGTTGGTTGTGAAGTTGTGATGTTGTCTGAAGTTGGGTGTGTTGGTTCTGGGGCCTCTTGGGAGGGACTGGTGCAGGTCAATATCAGGCACTGCCTGTGACTGATGCTGGGAAACTTGTTTGGAGCTACATGGGGATCCACAGTTTCTGGATGCCTCTGCTGTACCTGGGTATGTGTGCAAAGGACCAAGCTGTTCACCAAAGCTTGCTTGCACCAGCACCGAGTCCAGTGTTCAGTCAGCAAAAGGCCCCAAGGCACCTTGATATCCACCTTTGCCTGCCTCCACCTGCTGGTAGCCTGTCAGGCTCAGTCACTGAAAGAGCCTCTGATGGTACTTGAGTTTAATAGGTAGCTTCTCAGTGAGTCACCAGGTATGAATGGTGTTCACTAGATGGATAACACATTTAATCATAGAGCCAGTGCTGGGTCTGAGGCCACTCAGCAAAAGTCCTAGGGTATACCGAGTCTAGCTGCCACCCGCTGGGTAACTACAGACCTTTGTGGTGAAGCAGGGTCTTAGAAAATTTTCAGGGTGAGGCCAGCAGGGTTTATCAGGCCCAAACTGACCACGGCTTGGCTGTGTGAAGGGAGGGCTCTGCACTGGTCAGGCATAAGAAAGAAAAATGGACCCTGTCCTAGAGCCACACAACTCAGTATGTCCCAGATTCTGCCAGGAGCTGAGCAGGGCAGGGCTTCTGAGAGATGGGAAGGTGGGACTAGTGGATCTCCCATGTGAGGAAGTGCTGGTCAGGCTTGGGGGAAGGAGGGAGGAGTGGCCCCACCCCAGGGCCACACAACTCAGTCACCGACACCCTGAGTCTGCCTGGATATCTATCTATACTCTTGTCAAGGCATTTGGCTCCTCAGCAGGGTGTGAGCTCCACCGGATGGGAGACAGGGATTCCGGAGGGTGGGGCTATTGCATTTACCCAGGTTCATGTCATAAGGAGGGGAGTGCTCTGCCAAAAGAAAGATGGCGTCTAGGGTGTGGGAGAGGGACTCGGCACAGGGATCATGACAGCTGTCCCTTTAGCTCTCTCCCCAGAGCCACAAAGCCCAGTCTCTCCTCACACTACTCAAGTCCACTCTGCTGGAGCCCAGGGTGAGTTGCTGTGAACAGGATTTCGTGTGCTGGCCCTCTAAGAGGGCACCTGTGTCTCTAGCAGCCTTCTGTCTCTCCCTGGTGGACAGAATCCGTGATTTTTATAGCCCAGTGTTATGAGAGTGCCCGTTCCCAGCTCGGATGCTCTGGTCTGGGGAGCCTGGTGTGGGGTTGAGACCCCACACTCCTCAGAAGGAACCTCTGCAGCTGAGATATCCCTCTGGGATCTCAGATGCCACCCATGGGAACGGGCCAGCCCTTGTCGTCTCCACTCTTCCTGCCAGTCTCGATGTGGCTGCTGTAAATCTTGGTTATCAGACTCCTCTTCAGCTTGTCTCCAGTTGGTTATTCAGGATGATTGTTCTATAATTTAGATGTAACTCCAGTTTGGTCCTGGGAGGGGTAAGTGTAGATTCCACTTATCCGTTGCCATCTTGGGTCTCATCCAAAGAAATTTTTTAAAAATAACTTTCTTATTAACAATAGAATATCTTCTATGATGGAAGTCCTCTCTGCCTAATACTTAGATTTTCATAGTGCTTGCAGATATTTCTTTCTGAAAAGCTACCCGATGCTGCCTTGTTTTCCTGTAGCATTGTATTACTGTGATGCCTAGGACAAAATGATTTTTATAACCATCTAGCTACTTTCTGCTCTTTGATGATACAAATTCAAATGCTACAGATGGTTCAGAGTGACACCGGTTCAAGCATTCCACATATATGGTGACACATCCATTTTTACAAATTTTGATTTACAGCTGAGTGGCTGACAAGATGGAGGCAAAGTTCAATTATTCTGGGCCAATCTCCAGAAAAAAAATGTTCATTCCTATGCTCAGATAAATGCCGGGACTTACCTCCTTTTCACTGTGACAATATTTACTTTGACAGTAGTGTAAGTGTCCCGGTGTGTAATTAGTGGCTTTTATAAACTGAAATAGTTAATCACATTTATTTCTTGGGACTCTGGCCATCTCTCCAAAAACATACCAAGTTACTTGCAGATTCTTTGAGAGAGCTGAAGTAGTATGTGGCATGGTCAGGGAGTCCTGGGTCCGAATCCCAGCAGACAATCATTATTTGTGAGAGTGTAGATAAACTAGTATCTTTAAGCCTCCATGTCCTTATGTATCTAGTAAAACCAATACTGCTAATGACATAGGACTGTTGTAAGAATTAACTGAGATAGTATTTGGAAAGCTCTTGACATAATGAACTAGCTTGTTGTAAATTGCTCAAGAAACGATACTATTACTATATCATCTCTACAACATGCAGATTTGTAGTGTTTTCATGTGTATCTCTTTGCACAGTTTGCACAGTGGCTGCTGTGGATTTTACAATATACACATAAGACATCACAATTTACTGATATCAACAGTCTCCACTTTCGGCAAAGTGTGGAAGCTTTACTTCTATTTATGTCCCTTTACTTTCTCCACTTTTAAATAACATTGTCTCGAGTATCAGATAGTGGTATACTTTTTGTTTCAACCAATATGTATGATTTATGAAACTCATGAGATAGTTTATTGCACATATCTTCTTCAGCTGTTCTTCGTTCTTTCACAATGCTCCAAGATCCCTTTTTATTTGCCATTTTCTTTCTGTTTGAGGGACTTCCTCTAGCTAATCTGCAATGTTGGGTTTTTCTTAGTCAGATAATATATTTATTTCCTCTTCATTCCTGAAAAATAGTTTCATTGAATCTAGAATTCACTGTTTGATAGTTTTTTCCCCTTTCAGCACTTAAAAAATGTTGTGCCACTCTCTTTTGGCTTCCACGGTTTCAGATGCGAAGTCAGCTGTCATTTGAATTGGTGTTCCCCTACAGTAACATGTCATTTCTCTCTGGTTGCCTTCAAGATTTCTTTTTCTTTGCTTTTAGTTTTCAGAAATGTAGTGAAGATGTGTCTTCATATGCATTTCTTGGGGTTTATCCTATTTGGGTTTTTCTCAGCTTCTTGAGCCTGTATGTTTATATCTTTTGCCAAAATTGGCAAGTTTCAGCTATTACTTCTTCAAATACTCTTCAGTCTTGCTGTCTTCCTTTCCTTCTGGGACTCCAATGATACATATGTGGATCTTCTGTCATTGTGTTTGAGGCTCTATGCATTTTTTCCAGTCTATTTTCTCTCTGTTACTTAGATTGGGTAAATGCTATTTTCTGTTCATTGACTCTATCCTCTGTCATCGCCACTGTACTACTGAGCCCATTCAGTGAGATTTTTATTTCTGTTAGTTTTGGGAAGAATTATTTTATATAATGAGTATTAGACATTATCCAAAGAAGTTGAACTCGCTAAAAACATAAATCATATGACAAAGGTTCTCAGTAGGGTTAACGGCTGAAATGCCCTTATTGGTTCATTAATGAGATGATAAGGATGTGCCTTTCCAGGTCTCCATCATGGAAAAGAAATGTCTCCCACCCACCCCTTCAGGTGCCCCCATTAGAAACTCTGTTCTGCTCATATGCCATGCCTTAACCCAGGTTGGGGAATTATGCACACATCTAAGTCTTACACTAGGACAACACCAGGACCTCTGAGATATTAAATCATAGGATACATTTCCTTCCCTAAAATCCCCTGAATCTGCTTTCCTTTCATTAAATACTTCTGAATCATTATTGATGGAGTTAGAATTGAGATTACACCAACATGAATCAGATTTTTAAAAAAGCAGCATAGAAGTGAAGTGAGTTAAAAATTTGCTACTTCCTAGCTGGGTGAAGTGGGCATTCATATCCCACCCAGACTTAGCTTCCTTCCTACAGCAATAAGGGATTATAGGAGCTGCCCTACCTCATCATAATGAGGGCAAAGGAAGCAAGGGATGCTGAAAGTGTCATGCAAAATCTTACATCCTCACTTTCGGAGATGAACAAAGGTTCTTAGTAGCTGGTACTACAGGTTGACATCTTTTCTCTGTATTCAGAGTGCTTACACACATTCCTCACTCCCCAACCCCACCCGCCCAGCGAGAAAACACAGTACTTACCTGATGAGTTCTACTGTTTCTGAATACATTGTGTATGGAGATTTGGATTCCATTGGGCCCTGTTCCATTGCATTTCCACACTCAATGAATGACAAGGCTGCTTCGGCATAGTTCAAAGCCTTTCCAAACTTTTCCACCTGTTCAACAGAGTTAACACAGTGTTTTCCCAAAGTACAGATTTTAAACATTATTGCCACACAGTCTAGACACTTCATTTGAGAAATCCAACTTTTGAGTTCTAAAATCCTGTGAATGGAACTGAGAGGAAAAAGAAATGGGGCACTTCCTCCTCTAGTTATCTTCATAAATTGCCACTATTTTAGGGTAAATGAGTGAATGGTTATAGACAGAATTGTACCAAATCTATGTAACAACTGCCAATTAGAACTGCTCAGAACTTCACGGTTGCTCCTCTTTCAACCCCCAGGGGCGTGGCAGCTTCATTCCTTGTTCCTCCACGCTCTGCTAAATACACAGCGAAGCTGGTAGGTATGATTCCATATAAGAATTTTCATAATCTTTTTTGTATACTTCAACTTTGATGATTGACAGCATAAACCTGTACTTTTGTATTTTACATTATCTGACATTTCCTTTTCCATGCCTTCCTCCTATTGTGTGTGTGTGTGTGTGTGTGTGTGTGTGTGTGCATGTGTGTAGTTATGTCTTTCATAGTCAGGACCCCAGTCAGGGATGAGAGTGAGGAGAGGAGATAAAACTCAAGGCAATATTTCAGCTTAGCTAAAAGGGGATACAGAGTTGATATTTAATAAAGAACATTTTTTGGATTATATGAGGTTGTCTAAATTGATGTTAATCTTTCCCTACAATAGCAAGAATGAGCTTTATATTCTTAGGCTCTATTAAATACAAATTTACACATCAAGTTCCTGGTTCCATACTTTGCTACTCTCTGTAGATAATTACATATTTTAAGTTTGAATCGCATAATCTCTCCAGTATTCATTCGTGAATCAAAACAGAATTACACAAATACTCTAATTACTAATATAAGTCTTGCCTCTAAAAAAAATTCTCATTGATAATGATGCCTTAGAAAACAGAATGTAGAGCAAAATACTCCTTCATTAGCAAATCGAATTTTTAAACAGCTTATAACCCTAATAGGCTATCCAGTAATATTTCTTGGCAACGCTTTCAGATTAAAGAAGCCATTTCATTCAGTAAGGATTTCCTGAAGCATCCAGTTCTGTCCTATGTGTACTCGATACACACAAGTTCCTCCCAAGAACATACAATACAATTAGAGAGAAAAAATGTGCACCCACAGGACAGTTCACCGTGCAAGGCAGCCTGCGAGTGACTTGAAACGCAGAGCAAGGAGTCCAATGCACATGAGATGGTAGGAAGGGAGCAGGTGGTGGGGCTTCAGAGGCGGGAGGCCTTGGGGAGGAGACCAGAAAATGACAGTGGGAAGGAAAGGATTTGGGGAGCATGCTGAGAGTGAGTGTGGCGAGAGTGAGAGTGTGTAAGTATGTGCGAGCTGTGAGCGTGTGAGTGTGAGGTTCTACAAGTGCACAGGCCTGCTGGCTGGCATGAGGAAGGTCTGCTTAGAGGCCGGTGGGAACACAGGCCTGCTGGCTGAAGCTGTGTCGGGTTGGACAAGGTGACACTGAGTGAAGAATCCTAGTAACCCTGGTGATTCAGGCAGAACTTTTCATTCTGCTTTAACGATCGCTGCTCTTCTCCAACAGTGACCTGGCCTCAGCTCCTCAGGTGACCATAACCCTTCATCAGCCTGTGGGAGTGCGAGGGCAAGAACTGCACCTTCTCTACTTTCTGACACTCTGGTTATGTCCCTTGCACTGATGAACCTAGGCAGTGATCCTCAGACAAGTAAATATTGAGGGGCAACATCGGTAGCATTGGGAGCGGAGTGCTGTTATGGCTTGGGCATCTTCAACACTGGAACAATACGATAAAGGTCATTTGAAATGCCTTCTCCATCTCCAGCTCCCCAGCCTCAGTTATACATGCTGGTGGGGAATGGAGCTGGCATTCCCTGAGGCAAGAGTCCCTTTGGACGAGCCTCAAGATGCAATAACCATACGATGGCTTTTAGAAAAAACACACACATACGTTGTTTTTTTTAAAAAAAAATCTAATGTCTAAACAGCTTCAAGCTTTCCAAAACAGGTAAGAAACATTTTTTTTTATAAACATCAAGTCATGGTGACTCTAGAGCAGTGGTTCTCAACCTTCCTAACGCCACGACCCTTTAAATACAGTTCCTCATGTTGTGGTGACCCCCAACCATAAAATTATTTTTGTTGCTACTTCATAACTGTAATTTTGCTACTGTCATGAATCGTAATGTGACTATCTGATATGCTATGTGTTTTCCAATGGTCGCGACCCACAGGTTGAGAACTGTTGCTCTAGAGCAGTGATGGTGAACCTATGACACGCGTGTCACCTCTGAACGCGTGAACTCATTTTTTTGGTTGATTTTTCTTTGTTAAATGGCATTTAAATATATAAAATAAATATCAAAAATATAAATCTTTTACTATGGTTGTAAATATCAAAAAATTTCTATATGCGACACGGCACCAGAGTTAAGTTAGGGTTTTTCAAAATGCTGACACGCCGAGCTCAAAGGGTTCACCATCACTGCTCTAGAGGCTTATGTGTGTTATAACAGTTTCTGCTGTACGGTTTCAGAGAAATATTCATTTTGGCAGATACCCATGAAGAACACAAGTCTTTTTGAAAAGGGATTAGATCTTGGGACCACGCCAAGGGCTGGCCAGGCTAATATGACAGAAAAGTGCAAACTTAGATTTTATTTTTAAAGAAAAAAAAAAAATGCTACCCACTGTCTCCATTACCTCTAGTTACTATTCAAAACTTAGGACTAAAATAAAATATTCATTTCTCCAGGGTTTTCTCCCTGTCAGGCGTTATTGGTTGAAGTCATACTTTACCGGGTGATGAGTGCTTGATTATATAAACATTTCTCCATTTAACGGACTCGGCCATCCTTGTAATAGATTTTATAATTACCCCAGCTACACTGCCCCAGTGATGAAGGTGCAGTACAAACATCATTTGGAAAAACCTATCTGGAGAGAAAAGGAACTTACCATTGCATCTGCCTTATGCTTCATCCGCTTAGCTTCTTGCATAAAATAATCTGCACTGCGTGGCCTACAAGGAGAGGATGATGCCAATGTCACTGCCGTGGAAGGGTAAGGTCTCCTGAAAATCTTCCTTCCTTCTGCTCAAACTTAAATCAGTTTCAAAACTCTGCTTAACAGGGAAGCAGGTACTTTTCACATTTCCAAATCACTGCCCGTATGTAAAGTACCACGACGATATTTCGCTTAAGTTAGCAATTCAAAACACAGTCTATGCCCATCATCTACATTTGCAGTGATTTTAACACGGCTCCCCAGGGCCTGATCTGAATCAGATTTTTTATTGCATGGTTAAGAAAACAAGTAAAAAACTTACTGTGTGATATTTACACGAAACAATGGCTTTTTAATGTAAAGATTGCAAAATATACCTCATAATAATTGCATGGGTGAGTATATATATGTATCCTTGTGAAAATCTGTGTCATTTACAGGTATACAAGGTAGAGTTATATGTACCCATATGTAATTATTTTAAAGCTTGGCAGTGGGAAAGGAAAAGAGGTCATGCTGTATGATTCCATTCCAGGCATAAGGACATTAACTGTAAAACGATGTCTACCTTGTAACAACGCAGTCGTGGCCTGGTTCTCTACGGCTCTGATTAGCTGGCTGGTCAATATGAGCAGTAGCCGTGCATTATTAAAGCAACACCCCGGCCAGCACTGCTTCTGCTGGGAGGTGATCCGAGTGTGCGTGTAACTTCAAGTTACACTGAGGTACTCATCACACTGCACCTTTCAATGCTTAGTCTGATAGTTTTTACACATCTGCATTCTTGAGGTGATATCACCCTAAACTGTTTTTGTGGTATTATAGGTCTTTATGTAGTCAATAAACTTGACTTACTCATGGATACCCAAAATAAGCTAGGACTCCCTGGAAGCGATAAGACGTAGGTAGTGATATGAACCATGGACTGTTTAACCTATTGTTACATGCTTATTCTGGACTGTCTTTTTCAGATTCTAATGGGTCTCTTTTCTCACTGCAATATTAGGTGGTCAAATATTAGGTGACCTTTTACCTGAAAAGGTCAAAATGCTTAGAAAAACCATGAATATCATATTGCCGATACCACTGCAATCCAAAACGATTATGCTCATTTTAATGGTTTTAATCAACCAATCAATCAAAGAAACAAACTGGTCATAGGTCACAAATCACTGAAGCATAAAATATTGTCAGGACTGTGGTACCACGCTAGAAATATTCAACTTCAACAAAGAAATGAGGAACATAGTTGCAGGGTTTCCTTGATGCATTAATAAAACTTCCGTTTTGGCTCATCTTCCCTTTGCCATTCCTCCTGTCACTCAGGCCTGCAAACTCCCATTCATCTCGGCGGGTCTCCAGTGGCCTGCAGGTTCCTTCATTGAAGGCCCTGGTCCTACGGACTCTGGTTTCTCCAGTTCCCTTCCTAGATGTCCATACTTCTTCCGTTTGAATGGCTTTAGTGGCCTTTACATGGTTGTTTTCCAAAGTTCTTTGTCCCCATATTGACCTCTGAACACATGTTGGTTGTCTGTTAGGTCTTTGATTCCAATTCTGGTGATTTACAGATTTTTGTTGTTGGTTTTTAATGAACTGACTTTATTTTTTTAGAGCGAGTTTAGGTTGACAGGAAGGAGAAAGCACAAAGGGTTCCCACGCATCTCCTGCCTCACACACCCACTGTCAGCATCCCTTCACTATCAGCATCCCCCACAAGAGTGGTACATTCATTACAATCAATGAACCTGCATCATTATCACCCAAAGCCCTTAGTGCACTCTAGTGTTCACTCTTGATGCTGTATATTCTATGGGTTTTGACAAACGTTTAATGACATTTATCCACCATTCTAGTATCCGACAGAGCAGTTTCACTGACCAAAAAAATCCTCTGCTTTCTTGTTTGGTTTTCCCTTTGTTTCATGTGGCGAAGACGAAGACCAAACTCCACTGCTAGCCCAAACCCAGGTCAGACTCCTGAGCTTCAGATGTGGTCCCAGAGCCCATTTGTTCCGAAGAGGAGTCCAAGTATTTCCATCAATTTCTCCCGTTATGAGATGCCACGGATGCTTTCTTGTAAATAAATTCCCCTTTCTTTTCTCAAGGAAACATCCACAACAGAAATCTAGGCCCCCGGCACCTCCCTTGGGTTACAGTTCCACTCCCCTCCAGTCTTTCCTGGACTTCAGTCCTGATCAGTATTTGTACAATATGGTTTTCCTTACCTCACCAGCCTGTCACAGACCTACAGCCATTCTGCAGTGCCCAGGACATCTCAGCTCAGGCCTCCAGTAATCTCACCCGGCTGTCACTCACTCACCAAGGCCTCCGACCACAGGGGTCGCCTCCTCACTGTCTTGTTACCATGTCGTCCCTGTCTTAGCAGCTCTGCTCCCACTTTTCCTCCTGTCTGGAATATTCTCCTCTCTGCTCCTTCACTGAGTCCTACTTCGAGCCCAGAATCACCCATCCCTCAGATTTTACTGCCACGAGGCCTTCTTGGTTACTTTGGTCCATTCTCACGTCTTTCTTTCCTAATCTGAGGCACTACCTCTTGTTCACACTACACTTCTGGGCATTCAGTTATCTTCTGAGCTACCCTGGGCTACAGCCATTGCAGTCACACAACTCGGCAGCTGGTACATTTCAGCAGGGACGACGCTGTGGCCTCTTTGATCTTTCCCACCCTGCAGTTTTAGGCACATGGGAGAAGGAAAATGAATTCCCCTTGAATAGCACCGAATTCATTTTGAGCTTAGAAGAGAGTGGTGGCTTCTGATGGCAGCAACATAGCCAATGAGCCAGAGAACGTCTCCATGGCAACCTGAAATTCTCTACATCATTATCTGCTCTACACTCCAGTATATGAGTTTGGTCATTTTTTTTCTTCCCATTTGGAAGGTCCTGTTGCTAACAGATCATCATTTCAAATGCATTTCGTTTTCATGAAAGGATTCTCTTGATAATAAGCTAAGACATCTCAGTTTTTACAAGCCTTCTACATTACCCTTATGGATGGCAGTGCCTCCTAATTCCTATGATGGGGTCCTCCATCAATGCTGTTTTTATCCGCAGCATATGAATGTATTTTTAAACCTGATATGAAGGCTGAGTCACAAACCCTCATAATAGTGGACGCGGATAAGTAACACATCTAATGTTCTGACTGTATCCCTGCAGCAACACCAGTAACCTGAGATGCTGGAAATGCACCATCCAGAGGCCACTTACGAACACATTAGAATTCTCATCTTTGCATGCAGTGGAGGGCTCGTTACACTGATTCACTGAAGACGGCCTGAAGATTGGCCCATTTTTCTCCTTTTAGGTGATTTCTGGTGCCAGGCTCCTAGACCAGATCATTATAGAGGCAAAGGGACCAATGGAATGTTGCTGAAATTGTCCAGCGGAGGATGCGTGCTGTCACCAGGCATCGCTCCACCTGCAATGCTCAAGTCAGTAGGAAAATGAAATTGTTGTTACTATTGTGGCGGTTACAGAACATGATATGGTAAAGGTACTAAAACGAAATCTAATTATCTCAGTGTTCAGACAGATTTATCATCTAATCTATTTTTTTTTTTAACACGGAAAACCTGAAGATTTTGTTTTTCGTTTAGATAATAACATTCTTCACATTGTTTGTCAGTGATGGTATTTTATGAGGATACAGGAGCAAGCCTAAAAAAAATTCAATTAAACATCATCTATGTAATTGTGTAGCTTGGGCTGATCTTCAGAAATGGGCCTTGAGTGACCTAAAAAGGCAACGCTTAGCTGCATGTATCTTTGTCATAAGAGGTCTCAGCAGCAAAAATAATCTGAGCACTTGATCCGCAAGAATGCTGCGTTCTTTTTCTTTTCCTCTCCTCGCCCTCCCACCTACCAGCACGCGCCTGCCTTCTAAGCAGCGACTGGTCTGAGCTGCCCTAATATTTCTCTGGCCCTCGAGGATTACAGCAACCTTGTCCTTTTGTTCTCCTTCGTGGAGGAGACAGAGTTGAATGGGCTCCCAGGGAGAGGCTGGCAGACTGCTTCCTGTCATTCCTGCCTCTGGGAAGGAGCCCCAGCAGCGCCAGCCTGTTCTGTGAAACCTGGCAGGCAGGAGCGCACGGCTGTTTGAATAAACAGGTGCCTTGGCACAGCAGAAATTGGAGTAATTTTCTTGGGGAAGTTGAAATCCAAACCAGACAAATAGGCAACTGCATGCCAAGTGAATTTATCACCTGACATCCCGTCAGCTGCCATTTGATAAACCCCAGACGCGCCCCAGTGTCCTGAGCGTTGGGGTACTTTCTTCACAAAGAAGAATGTGGAGGAAGTTGCCAGATGGGAGAGGGTGGGGGCCTGGGTGAAAAAGGTGAAGGGATTAGAAGTACAAACCGGTAGTTACAGAATAGCCACAGGATATAAGGCACAGTATGGGGAATATAATCAGTAATATTGCAATAACTATGTATGGTGCCAGGTGGGTACTTGAATTACTGGGGGGTCATTTTGTCAATCACATAAATGTCCAACTGCTGTGCTGTATGCCTGAAACTAACACTGAGTGTGCGCTGTAGCTGAAACAGGGCAGTCCAGGAACGGTTTCGATGCGCTGAGTGACGCCGCTGCTGAGGCCTTGCGGAGCCCGCCCCTCCGGTGCTGGAGCTGGCTTTGCAGGTGGCCTGCATCTAGGAAGCATGGGTTCACCTGCAACTTGTGTTCTCTAACCCTGGCGTTGGCTGGGTCCCGAGTCCCTGGGCCCCGGCTTCTCAGAAGCACCAGCGACCAGTCATTGTGCCTCCTTCAGGCCTTGGCTGTGCAGATGACTGCTTCCTTCGGCCACGGCCACACACAGAAAACAGCACGCGCTTTCCAGGATGCGGGCGGAGTGGGGCAGGGTTTGTTATTCCATCAAAAGCAACTTTCTAGTGAAATGGAAACTCATCAATTAGATTTTTGTTGTTCTCTGGGTGTGACATCTTATATAATAAAAGCCTAATATGTTAAGTGTCCAGTTGTCCATTTAACCAATCAAAGCGTATGATATCCTAAGGCCGCTCTGCTCGCTATGATGTGCACTGACCACCAGGGGGAAGACGCTCCCACCAATAGGTTGGCTTGCTGCTGGGGTCCGGTCGATTGGGACTGAGTGAGACGGGATGGACATGCCCTGGAGCCCTCCCGCAGTCCCTCCCTGGCCCCGATCATGCACTGGTGGGGTCCCTCTGCCTGGCCTGTGCTCTCTTGCCCTCCAGGATCCCTCGGGGGATGTTGGAGAGACAGTTTCAGCCTAATCCCATAGGCCAGGCTGAGGGACCCCACTGGTGCACGAATTCGTGCACCGGGCCTCTAGTTTAAAATAAATAATATTACAAAACCCTTTACTCCCTGGCCAGGTAGCTCAGTTGTTTAGAGCGTTGTCCCACCACGTCAAGGTTTAGGGTTCGATCTCCCATCAGGGCACATACAAGAATCAACCAATGAATGCATCAATAAGTGGAACAACAAACTGATGTTTCTCTCTCTCATCAACAAAACCCTTAAAATGATCAGAGAGGTAAGATTTCAAACAGGGAAATCTGAATTCTTTGTTGCCACCCACCCACCCCCAAGACTACGTCCCTTTTTTTTTCTCTTTTTTGTTTAGAACAAAATAAGGACCTGGTTGAGAGGCAGGAATTCTGTGGTGGAAAAAAAATCCCATTTGAAGAACATAAAGGCATACTGATCGAAAAGGTGGGGTCCAGCTTTGAAGGGACGGGGAGCCCCTCAGGAGAAGAGCAAGGTCACAGCAAGCCCTCCACGGGGGCACCCTGTGATGTCATCGCCTACTCAAGGATGTCAGGTGGTGTCCTCTGACTAAATCATGCTGCGTGAGATCCGACCTTTTACATACAGGAATCTTCCCATCCTCCATAAGATTTAAATCCCTTTAGCCCTGAGACTGCCGGGCAGAAGGACATTACAAATGCCAAGTTCCCTTCCTTCCCCACCGGGCACATTTCACACGCCACGGCCTCCAGCGCCCGGTGGCCGAGGGCGTCTGTTCTCAACCTCGGAGGCTGGAGGAGCCGGGCTCCTGTTATTGGTGCCACGGGACAGATGGGGCGTCTGGCTGAAGGTGATGATCGTGACTGACTTCCTAGTGAAATGTGGGCAAGAGACAGCCCATCCTTCTGGGAGCAGCAGGCGCCTGGCACTCGGGGTCCCTGGCTGCCAACGCAGCAATATGGCCCGTGGGAACGAGGCCGCGTTCTCCAGCCGAGCATTTCACCACTGAGCTCTGCTCAGGACGTCTGTGCTGAGGCCTGGGACACAGCTGTGCTCCCTCCCCAGCCAAGAACTCCCGTCACTAATTAGGACACCACGCAATTTACAGCCCCTGGCTCTGCACTGTGAGATCAGCTTCAAGGCGCTGAGTTGAATGCAATGCTGTCACTCACTGACATACATTCTTATGATTTTTTTTTAAAAACAAAAGCTTGGTAATCACACCAGTGTCACCTCAAGACCGTGGCTGTCAAGTAGTGATGTCGGCCCAGGAGGTGCAGTCGCACTCTGCCAACCCGCGCCTGCAGTTTTCGCAGAACAAGCTGACCTGGATCACATTTTCAAAATCATGTTATTCAGTTCAGTTCCTTCTGCATCCTGAGACACACACGGGTGCTTGTTTAGCTGGGAACAGAGAAAGGGGCCTGGAAGCCCGAGGATTCAAATGCACCTGCGTGTGGATCCCTGACACTCAGGCAAAAAGGAAGAAGCAGGCACTACCCCTGGGAATGTCACGCTAATTCAGGGGTTCATCCCACACGTGTCACTGGGCCCCCAGTGGATTCAGCTGCTGTCTGAACTGCATGTTTATCCAACCATTAATGAGTATTTATAATACAAAGGATGCGTTTACTTTTTTAAGAAGCTACACGATGCGGCTTTACGAATTAAATGGCAGCCCAGCATCTGTTCCTTTTTGGATCGTTGTAATTGGGTCCCATCCACTCGACGTGATGTCCGTGCTACTCTCTTGCTCTTTTCTTCCACTGGTGGCCTTTCTCTGGTCATTCCACTGCTTGTTGACACCGCGAGTGAGAAGCCAGGCATGATGACACAGGAGTGAGGTCGCATCTATCGGGGAGGCTGCCGGCGGGGGAGCTGCCTGGCGCAGGAGAGCGGAGAGGGAGCAGGACGCTCAAGTTTGTGGTCCCAGAAACCTTTCTGGGGAGGCCACCATGTGCCTCCGCTCCCCTGAGTTCATAACTGAGAGGTAGTTACATAATCATGTATCCTAGCTGCTTCCTGCTACTGTACCTGGTCCTTGGCAAGCCCTCAGCACATACCAATGGGACCTGGGAGACCTTTTACACAATCTTAGGTGACTTTCTCGCCCAGGGATCCCTTCAGAGACAATCTCTTATTGTTTCCAGGGAGACACAATGCTTATTTCTACTTTTCCAGCTTGACAAATCTGCCCAGGACGTTCTTAGTTCAGCGGTGGGTGGCGGGTTGAGGTGCATGTTTATTTCACTGCTATGGGTTTCAAGTCAATTGGGACACAGGGCGACTGGAACACGACATCTCCCTCTTCCTGTGATGGATGTGGAAGACGGCTTTTTTTATTCTATTATATCTATCTCCATAAAAGGAGGAACAGTTTTATTGTGGCTGTCAGCCAGGAAAATTAGACATATTGCTAATAGGAAGACCCATGGCAGCGCCTCATGGTTGATATACATGGTGACAAAATTATATTAGTTGCAGCCCCAATAAACTGAGAAACATTTTCTTGTATAAGTAGTTCAAGAAACTGCAGATCAAAGTACAATTACTTTGTTGTTGCTGTGTCTGACTTAGCTTTCTGGTCCAAACATTAGAAAATTCCTTACATTTCCATTTCCCGTGTGTGTGTGTGTGTGTGTGTGTGTGTGTGTGTGTGTGAATACCAGGCCCTTAACATTACTCGCTGGAAATGTTTGATGATTTGGGCATATCAGTGTTTGATCCTGTTGTTAGATTATGAATTCCAAATGCAAGTTTCCATGTGGTAATTAAACACAATTCTAATCTTCCGTTTTTACAAATGGTTAAAGCTCATGCGAACAATTTATACCACGGAACCCTAATTATATATGACCAACTGATTGTATTCACATTACATGCCCACCACCTAGGGCAGTGGTTGGCAAACTGCGGCTCGCGAGCCACATGCAGCTCTTTGGCCCCTTGAGTGTGGCCCTTCCACAAAATACCACGTGCAGGCGCGCATGTACAGTGCGATTGAGACTTCGTGGCCCATGCGCAGAAGTTGGTATTTTGCGATTGAGACTTTGTGGCCCATGCGCAGAAGTCGGTATTTTGTGGAAGAGCCACACTCAAGGGGCCAAAGAGCCGCATGTGGGATTAATGATATGAGAAAAATACTGCAATGTCTCAAATTAAATTACAGCGGTGGAGAGTGAGAGGTAAGAGTGATGTAAGCAGTCAGTAGCTGTGGGCCAACTAACAACAGTCTGCTCACATTCCTGAATGGCTGTTGGAGCTTTGCATCAACTTCTATAGGGAACAAAGATGCCACCGCATCCTGTACGTGCACGAACTTTCAGGACTGCTGCCCGTACGTGATCAAAATTAGTAAATAGTTCATCTTTATGCACTGTGTACCCAGCCTTAGCCTAGAACTGTCTCTGCTTCACCGTGTCCTGGTCCTGCTCTGTAACCAATGTAAATTTTTTCAAAACAACTTATATCTTTCTTCCCCAAAACATGGGTGCAGAAGGTCGGGCCTACTCCCCCACAGCCCTGCTCTTGGTGGGTCGGACCGCACACCCCAGGCAGGACCTGGTTCTTTTTCTGGCAGCATTTGGCTCAATAACCCCTTTCTTTCAGAAAAGCTTAGGTAGATTGTCCCCTCTATCATAAAACGTCTATTTTGCATCTTGTTACTTTCTTTATTTTGTGACCTATTTTGTCAGATGAAAGTATGGCTACACCACTTTCCTCTGGTGTCGTTTGCTTGGAGAATCATTTCCCACCCTTTCACTTTGAGTCTTATTTGTCCTTGCAGCTGAGATGTGTCTCCGTAAGGTGGCACATGGTTGGGTTTTGTTTTTGATTCAATCCACTACTCTGTGCCTTTTTAATGCAATCCACATCAAAATCCCAATGTCATTTTTTAAAGAAATAGAACAAGATGTCATTAGATTTGTATGGAACCACAAAAGACCCCAAATAGCCAAAGCAATCCCGAGAACAAGGAACAAAGCCGGAGATGTCACGCCCTCTGACTTCAAATTATAAAACAAAGCAGCAATAATCAAAACAGCATGGTATTGGCAGAAAAACAAACACACAGACTAACGGAGCAGAATTGAGAACCCAGAAATAAACCCCCATATATATATAGGCAAATAATTTCTGATAAAAGAGTCAAAAATTTCTAATAGAGGGAAGAAAGCCTCTTTAATAAATGATGCTGGGAAAATTGGAAAGCCACGTGCAAAAGAATAAAACTAGGTTGCCATTTGTCACCATCTGCAAAAATGAACTCAAGATGGGTCAAAGACCAAAATATAAGACCTGAAACAATAAGTTACATAGAAGAAAACATAAGTACTAAACTTATGGACCTTGGTCTTAGTGAAAATTTTATGAATTTGATCCAAATGCAAGAGAATTAAAGGCAAAAATAAATGAAAGGGACTACATCAAATTAAAAAGCAAGAGAAACCATAATCAAGACCAAAAGGCAAACACCACCTCTGGTAAGCGGTTAACATCCAAAATATATAAAGAACTCATATAATTCAACAACAACAAAAAGAAACAATCCAATTAAAAAATGGGCAGAGGACCTGAACAGACACTTCTCCCAAGGACATACAGGGGGCCACAGGTGTATGAAAACATGCCCAACTTCATAGCTATTAGGGAAATATAAGTCAAAACCACAATGAGATACCACCTCACACCTGTTAGAATGATTATTGTTGTCAAGACAAATAATGACAAGTGTTGGAGAGGTTGTGGAGGAAAAGGAAACCTCATTCACTGCTGGTGGGAATGTAGATGGTACATCCACTATGACAAACAATGGAGAAGTTCCCTAAAAGATTAAGAATAGAGTTACCATATGACTCAGCAACCCCTCTTCTGGGTATCTACCTGGAAGATTTGAGAACATTTATTCATAAATATATATTTACTCCTATATTCATTGCAGCATTATTCATGGTGGCCAAAACATGGAAACAACCAAAGCGGCCTTTGATAGACGATTGGATAAAGAAGATGTGGTACATATATACAATGGAACACAACTCAGCCATAAGAAGATAAAATACTGTCATTTGCGACAACATGGATGAATCTTGAGGATATCATGCTAAGCAAAATCAGACAGAAAAAAGTCAATAACCATATGATTTCACTCATGCCTGGGATATAAAACTGAAAGCAACAAACAAACAAAAACTCACAGATACAGACAACAGTATGGTGGTTACCAGAGGGGAAGGGCATTGGGGGGAGGTAGAACAGGGTAAAGAAAGTCAAATATATGGTGACTCGACTTTGGGTGGTGAACACACAATGCACTATACAGATGATCTATTATAGAAATGTACACTTGAAACCTCAAAGATTTCACTAACCAATGTCACGCCAATAAATTCAATAAAATGTTTTTAAAAAAGCAAATCTTTGGGCTGTGAAATTTTTTTGTTTAACAAAGATGACCTCCCTTGCTGCTTAGGGCCGTGGAGAAGATGAGGAAGTTGTGAGGGCCAGGAGCTGAGTGCAGCTATAGCAGCTGAGGGAAGAGGAGAAAAAGACACGTCCTCTTGGGCCACCCTATTGTTGTTGTCTTTAAAACTCTCATCTGAGAGGGAAGGAGAGAGAGAGAGAGAGAGAGAGAGAGAGAGAGAGAGAGAGAGAGAGAGAGAGAGAGAGAGGCGGGGAGAGGGAGAGAGAAACACTGATGTGAGCAACATCAATCGGTTATCTTTCCTATGTGCCATCCAGGGATCAAATCCACAACCCAGGTATGTGCCCTGACTGAGAATTGAACCTGCAACAACCTTTCCATGCACAGGACGATGCTCAACCAATAGAGCCGCTCTGGCAGGGCGTCCTGGACCACCTTAGCCTTTCATACATCCAATGATCTTGGAACATGTTCAGTAAATGAAACTAACAAAGAATGCATACTTGGCTTTCTATCCCCAAATTCTGGGGTCCTTGGAGGACAGGTGTGAGGACTCTCACTTCTATGATAAGGACGCTGGGACTTGGGGACATTTCGCACCCTTTAATTTTCTGACTCCGGTGGGGTTAGTGGTTTAGTGTCTGTCCCTGGGCCGGATTGTAGGCAATCTGGCCTGAGGGCGGATCTCTCATTATCACAGGCGGCTGCAGCCCCGTTTAATGTGGTGCCTCACACAGAGATGGACCGGTGCCTGGTGCACAGCTGAGGTTGCAAACAGGCGTCAAGCCAAACTCTTGAAACCATCTCTTCTGCTTTCCAGGCTTGTCCTTGACACATATTTTCTTCCCTAAGAGCCTCAGTAATTTTCATAACTTCTTATTTGTCACTTTCAGCATCTCAGGAGCATTCCAGGATGTTATCTTTATTCATCTCCTTCTCTCGTTTCTCCTCCTTTTAAATTGCTGCTGGGAAAGGAAGTAGTACTTGGGTTTTAGTGCAGGATGGAGTGACGATGACAGGATATTTTTCCTGTATAAGAACTGTTTATACTGGTATAAAGAATATAGATTTCATTTTCTTTTTAATCCTCACCTGAGGATATTTTTTTCATTGACTTTTAGAGAGAGGGGAAGGGAAGGGGGGAGAGACACAGAGCGAGAAACATAGATGTGAGAGAGACACATGGACTGGTTGCCTCCCGCATGCCCCCCGACCAGGGCCAGGGGTTGGGCCTGCAACCGAGGTACATGCCCTTGACCGGATTCAAACCCAGGACCCTTCAGTCCGCGGGCGGACGTTTTATCCACTGAGCCAAACTGACTCGGGCAAGAATACAGCATTTCAGAGGAAAGAGCTTCTGGGAATGAATCACTATTATTCTTTGCCTGTTTTATCAAAACAAAAACTCTTCTTCCTGGTAGCATACAACCGCCAAGTCGCGAGTACAAAAGGCTCACTGATGCCGTTCACCTCCTTTCGGACATCCTGGCTGCAGCCCCCTGCTCGCGGTGGTTCTGGCTGTTCCGAAGTCCCCCCAGGCCCCGGGGGCCACTCAAGTTCAGCTGCACGTCCCTTTGAGAGGACACTTACCTGACAGGTCGCGGCAGGAATGGCCACTGCATCCCAGATGCACATCCCCTCCCCTGTGGGACTGCCCTTTCCCGCTGGCCCTCACCGTAGCCGCAGAGTCCACACTTACATGTCGTCGAAGACGAGTTTCTGCCTCTTGCAGTCCCGGTGGCCGCTGGAGCCCGGGGACCACGGCTCCGTCTGTGGCCGTGGCTTGTGGAGAACGCTTTCTGAGCTGTGGTGAGCTGCTTTCTAAACAACAAACAACACGCCGGTTCTGAGAAACTGGCCGCGTGGCTGAGAGAGCAACCCATCGCACAGAGTATCTTGTGTCCCGGACTCTGTTAGAATCGGTGTTCAGATTACAAACAGACTGCTTCTTATTCGCTGTCTGTAAGAATTTGTTTAAATGAAGAAAAAGAAATATGTGCATCCCAGTTCTCAAAAGGGGCTTTCAGATACAGGGTGGGGCAAAAGGTCTACAGTTGTTCATATGAAAAAAAGCCATGCAGGTAATGATTGTAATAATACAAGAATAAACCCCGTGTTTCGCACACCCACAACTGTAAACCCACTCTGCCCGCCCTGTATGCTGTGCAGTGTCATCTCACAACAGTATCATCGGAGAAGGCTTGGCGTGGCCTCTCACAGACCTGGGCCCTGCGGTTCGGTGAGTTCAAGTGACAGCCCGACCCCCAGTGCTGTGACCAAGGCCCAGGGCTAGCACTCGCCCTGCTCTCTTCCATTGGCGAGACCTGTGGTTCTCCAAGTTGACTCTGCATGAGCTCATTCTGTGCATAGCAGCACACAGACAGCGGCCCCCCCTCCGGAGCCTCCAGGTCCGTGGGTCAGGGGCGGAGCTTGAGAGCGGGCATCTCTAACAAGCCCCAGGTGCTACTGACCACTGAGCTGTAACCCACAATCCCTCGCAAAAGAGGTGTTCAGATTACAAACAGACTGCTTCTTATTCGCTGTCTGTAAGATTAGAAAAAGCCATAGGGAATTTCTAGAAATTATTTAAAATATGTTTTTAAAAGGAACACTATTGATTTGTGGAAAAATTTAAAAAATTATAACTCTTGGGGACACAAATATTTATAGAGCACCCATTGTGTGCATACACTTGGATCAGAAGGCAATTGCCTTTGGTTATGAAATTCAAATCAATTCCTCTGAAGTAATTAAAATAGAAGGTAGCCCGGCCAGTGTGGCTCAGTGGTTGAGCATCGACTTATGAACCAGGAGGTCATGGTTTGATTCCTGGTCAGGGCACAGGCCTGGGTTGTGGGCTCGATCCCCAGTAGAGGGCGTGCAGGAGGCAGCCAATCAATGATTCTCTTATTGCTATTTCTCTCTCCCTTCCTCTCTGAAATCAATAAAAAAATATTTAAAAATAGTAGAATGAAAAAAAAATGATAGAATGTATGCCAATGCTCCTTTCCGTGTGGACCGATTTTATGTGGGGATCAGCCTCCTGGCTGTAAGAGCCCCCGTGCATCTCCTTCTTGCAGGCGCGGTGGGAGCCGCGGATGCGTGGCCCTTGTCTAGGTCGCTCTCCCCAGCTGGACGGGAGGTTTCACGCAGGCTCAGGCTGAATCTGCTAGACTGTCCCTGCCTCTCTGCTGCTGGGCACAGTGCCCAGCACTCAGTGAGCACTTGCTCAATAACCATCTACTCAGGGAAAGAATGACTAAATAAAGTCTCTATGTTGTTGTTTTTTTTTCAAATTTCTGCACACCATACAATTTTTTGCTTGTGATATAAGGACCTAGAGGCAAAGAGAAGTTTTGTTTGTTTTTAAATTTGAATTGGTAGTTTTTTATTTCAGGTTTTCCTAATATGGTTTTCTCAGATTCTTATAGTTTAGAATTAAATATAATTGTTCCCAAATGAGGGTGCTTTAGAGGGTTAATTTCCTGATACAACGAGATTTAGGCTCTTGTAAGACCTTCTACTAACCCTTTGATCTCATTATGGGATAAAGCATTGAGTACTGCCTCCTCATCTCCTTGTCAGAGTCATATTCTCATATCTCCCTTCCCCCAGCCTCACAAAGCCCCACTGGTTTTGACAGGCACAGTGACGGAGAGAATGCAGTGGGAGATGTGGAATGAAATAATGTAGCCCAG
This sequence comes from Myotis myotis, assembly GCF_014108235.1. Lineage (NCBI taxonomy): Eukaryota > Metazoa > Chordata > Mammalia > Chiroptera > Vespertilionidae > Myotis > Myotis myotis. Next base: position 386,919 of record NW_023416336.1, read on the forward strand.
CGGATGCGTGGTCCAGCGCCCAGCTGGGGGGCAGTACAGAGGAACTAGCTTGTAGTGTTAGTTGCACAGGTGTCCACAGGTGTTGGGTTCTTTAGATAACATCATCTCATTTAAATCTTATGATGCTGTTTTGCAAATGAAACAGGCTCAGAGAGATGAAGCAAGTGACCCAAGGCCACGTGCCCACTAATTATGAAGCTAGGTGGATGGTGCACCCCAACCCCCTGCCCTCCCCAGGGGAGTGTAGGGCACTGGAATCACCCCAGGAGGTCGCCTAAAGAGGGGTGGTGGGGGTCCCACACTGTGGCTGCTACACTGGTCACCCAGGTTGGAGGGGGAACCCCAACATTTTGGCCTGGGGTTTCCATTCCAGGCTTAGCTCTGTCCTGGGACAAGGAATCTTTTCAAATGAAAGGGTGGGTTGGTCCCAAACTCCCGATTTCCTTTGTCTCGTGATAGTATTACTCTGGGCTGTTCTTTTCGGAATGGGGAATGAAACCCCACAGGCTTGCTGAGCAGAGGGCTCCTCAGTTTCTCCTCCTGCAGTTGTCCCTGTGCCAAATCTTCCCAGAACAGCCTTAGGGATCCTTTCTGGAACCTCAAGTGTGTGTCCAGACCGTGCTGGGCTAAGACAGGTGGCGTGTCGGGGTGTGCTCAGCTCCATTTCACATTCAATGGGGACAGGAGGAGCAGCAACGTACCGTGAGGTCTGCGGCATGAGCCGGCAGCTGGCTCTCCGCCTTGAGCTTTTTGTTGGAGGCGGTGGAAGGGAACAAGCCACTGCCGCTGGACCTGCTGGAAGACGTCAAGTCCTCGCTGGAGTATTTGTGTTTAGAGGCGTCGGAGAGGGGTGAGATGGGCGACCGGAGCAGCTTTTCATTTTTATTGATGGGTATTGCCAAGCTGCAAAAGAAAATCACAGTAATGGAATGTCACAAGCCAGCACAGGGAGAAGTAAATGTCTTATATATGACCCAAGCCTCCTATTTAAAGCCTGCTGGCAGCAAGACGTTTATGGGGAATTATTATACCCGGAAACAATTTTATGGCATTAGGACCATAACAAACAATAAGCAAATTTCACTCATTGTTTCTTTACTTGTCCTACAGGATGAAGAGTAACTCTGGAGTTAAATAACTAAGAATAATAAGACTTTCATTTTCTAAGTTTTTCACCCATGGATCTCAAAATGCACAACCAACTTCTTCCTGTTTTCCTACTAAGTGTTAGCAGCAAGCAATGAGGTCAATCAAATGACACACTTGTTCCTACTTCTAAAAGGACTTTTGATAACAGCTGAGCTTATACTAATTATTTTATGGAGAATAACAGAATTACAGAATGACTTGCAAAGCAAGAAGCAACTTTCAATTGTTAGGTTTCCCAGCTAACCAGGCATTGATCAGAATGAACACAGGACAAAAAACTCATCAGAAGTGACATTTTTGAATTCTAGCTCCTGATTTTACCTTCAAAACTACAGTCTGGAACTCCCTCCCCGCTCCCCCCCCCACCCACACACACACAGACACACACAATTAACCATCAGAGAAGTTAGTCATTATCCTTGAATTATTGTTAGGACTCTCTCCATTACTTAATTTGAAAAAAAATTGGGAAAAGACACATGAGCTTGAAAGAAACTCAACCACTGCTAATTTGGGATACTTGTAGAAGTCCCCTGATAGAGTCAGTTAAAAAAAGAAAAGGTAAATTCATTTAACAAAATGTAGTCATTATTCCCACAGTTATAATTGTATGTGTTGGCTATCCCTGCAAACAAATCATTAAAGCCACTTCAAAAGAAATTTCCTTAGTTGGTGGTGACCATGTAGAAATAGCAAACACAGGCCTCAGATGACAAAGCCAAGGCTCTCGAGATTATGCAAATAGACATGTTTAGGGATAGAATATGTGGTGATCGATTTCTGGTTCAAAAAGCACTGGATGACTAACAGCTTAGCAGTGGGAAGGCACGTCTGAAAAACTGCCGTGGGCCAATCACAGTCACTGGGCTAGTGATGATGGAGGCGCTGACGGTGAAGATGGATGTGAACAGTCTGAATAGAACTGTTTCTTGACATGTGAGTGAAAAAAGTCCCATATCAAACTCTATCATTGTACATATATGTGATTTTAAATGTTCATGGAAAATTGGATCATTACACTGTACTATCATGGACATATGATTATTTCTTCTTTATCATTATAAGTTTATATAGTCAAGCTGACCAAAGAAACTTTCTTTGGATCTCCTTTTTGGGATGGGTGACCACTTTACATATGGGGTTGTCTTATCACACGGGTATAACTGACAGCAGTCAGCACCAACCCGGGGGTACCCAGACTGCCTTTCCTAGAAAGTACTCAAGGCACATTGCTATACACTGTGTCATCACTTAACATGAAACCACCGACAGGGCATGTGGAGAAGCATGGGACTTGGTTGGAAAGAATGTAAGGAGGATTCTCCGAAAGGTCGGGGGCCTCTGGGTGGACCCTGCCGAAGGCGGCAGCCCCTACCGTGACTTTTCCAAACAAGTCCGATCCTCAGGGTGTTTTGCTAGAATCTCTATGTTTGGTCTTTAGACATGAACCTTGTAGAAGCATATACTTTCTTTAAGGATGCTTACCCTGCTGATTGTATCTAGAGGTTAATTTTAGTTCAAGCTGTTGCTATAATAAAAACCTAAGGAGGCAGGCAATCAAGGCTTTTTTGATGCCTTATGCCAACTAGCCCCTTAGCTTCTCTTTCACAGAAATATGTGTCAGAGTAATCATTCATCCGTCGTTCAGGGTCTGCCGGTCAGCCCCGGCAGGGGCAGGCTCTGCCAGGCAAAGGCTTTACTGCAAGAGCTTATGAGTCCTGGGCTCCATGTAGGATGGAAGCGACACCCTCACTCTCAATAACCTCTCACTGAAATTGAGCATAATGAATACTGTTTATAATCATCACTACAATCATGGTAGTTACACATGTGCTAGAAAGGTTACTTATCCTGGTCAGGGTGGCTTAGTGGTTGAGTGTCAGTCAACCTATGAACCAGGAGGTCGCGGTTCAGCTCCTGTTCAGGGCACATGTCCAGGTTGCAGACTCGATCCCCAGTAGGGGGCATGCAGGAGGCAGCTGATCAAGGACTCTCTCTCATCATTGATGTTTCTATCTCTCTCTCCCTCTCCCTTCCTCACTGAAATCAATAACACAAATATATATATATATATATATATATATATATATATATATAATTTTAAAAGAAATTACTAATGCTAATGGACAAAGAATCAGATATCTATACTAATAAAAGGGGAATATGCTAATTAGACCAGGTCAACCGGCCATCTTCCAAATGTCCGAATTCCTTCCGGACAAAGCCATGGTGGTGGGGACTGAGGCAGAGGCAGTTAGGGGTGAGATCAGGTTGGCAGGGGAGGGCAGTTGGGGGTGAGATCAGATTGGCAGGGGAGGGCAGTTGGGGGTGAGATCAGGTTGGTAGGGGAGGGCAGTTGGGGGCAAGACAGGCAGGCAGGTGAGTGGTTAGGAGCCAGTGGTCCTGGATTGTGAGAGGGATGTCTGCACAGGGATTGGGCCTAAACTAGCAGTCGGACATCCCCCGAGGGGGTTCCAGATTGGAGAGGGTGCAGGCTGGACTGAGGGACAGCCCCTCCGTGCACGAATGTCATGCACTGTGCCTCTAGTATAACTATATGCACATTTGAAAGACGATTTGGAACCACATTGTCCCCATTAACTTTTTCCCAGTTATTTTGGGATACTGTCCACTCGGCACAGAATTTGTGGACAACGCCAGCTTGTGTGCAGCTCTCCCTCCTGCTCAGACCTTCACAAGCCCTGGCCCCTCCCAAGGTGGCTCTAACACGGCAGCGGGCCTGCTCACGCGCCTCGTTCTTGGCATGTTAGTGCCGCTCTCCATCTCCTCCTAACCTTTCTGCTTACAGTTTTATGTGTTGTGCTGCAGCATTCATCTCCCCTCACAAACGCTATGTTCGCAGCCAGGGAGAGTGAGGAGAGTCTTCGCAGAGGAAAAGTGGGTTCCGAGCTGTGCTATTTCGAAATGGCAAGAGCGTCTATGACTGATGAGGGGCTACTTGCTTGTGATGAATACCTGGGAGCTTGCCTTGCGAGAAAGACATTTGTCACACAGGGGACTCAGTGCAACGTGGGTCCATCGGGAACGCCTGTGGAGGCGTCACTCGGCGGCCGTTTAACCTTGGAGACACAGATTCTGTCCCACACCATGATTTTAGTCTGCATCTAAGAGCGTCAGGTGCGTCGTCTGGAGATTCAGCTCAAAATTTATATTTCTCCATTCGTGTAATAAGCGTAGTGTCCTAAGCTTAGCTACTAAAATCATGCTTTAAGAATCCAGTCATTAAGCTTTCAGAGGGAAGCGTGCAGAGCTGTGGACGTAGTAACTGGTCTTTTGTTAGAGAAGCACTTACACACCCCAAGCGGTGGCCTGAGGTGCACGTCTCAGTGTGATGAGGAGCCTGAGGCTGACCCGAGGAGAGCAGGCCCGGACACCCAGACCAGAGCAGTCACTGAAAAACCGGACTTTCCCAGGTGGCACATGACTTCAGCCCCAGAGACCCCACCAGCTCACCTCCGCCCCCGAGGGAACACACACCTGCTGACGTTCATGTTGCAAGGATTCGCAGACACAGTGTTACTGGCAGAGGCGGCCTGTCGGGAAGAGCTCTCTTTCTCTCCCTGGGCCTTCTTGACCTCCCGGTAGTCGTCTTCGTTGTCACACTGCGTGCAAATAAGCAGAAACCAATCAGCTGCGGCTTTTAAAGGATCGTAATGAGCTCCCATCGCCATCTTGCTCAGAGCAAGGCCTTGGAGACCAGCTCACTCGCCTCACTGGAAGGCATCTGAGCAGCAATGTGGTCCAAGCGCCCTGGCTCTGGCCTGGGGTCCCAGTCAGCGCCTCATCAAATAAGGATGAAACGGGTCAGTTTTACTATTGGCAGTTCAGTGAGAGGGAAAGCCCAGCATCCTGATAAAAATGCAGGACAAAACACTGTGAATGACGAAAACGGCTCTGCCCTCAATAGACCTGACTTAGCCTCCAGAGACCTACCCTGTCCACAGCCTCGGCACCTCTCCTCCTGGAATTTCTCAGCATCCGAACAGGGCACAGCAACCCGTTCTCAGTGCCAGGAGGGCAGTGACAAGCTCGACCCTTTCTTCTGAAATTCACAGCTTTTATGAATTTCAAGCAAAGGTGTTACCTCTTGGTGCCTTACTCCCAGTTCACAATGGCTCTCCCATGATACCGAGAACCTTTGAAGCACCTTTTTGTGAAATAGTCCTTGGATTCAAGTATGTTTCCTTGGTTGTGTGTAACATTAGACGTGTATTAGGGTGCCATGCAAATGCGCTCCAGCTCGGGTGCGGCAGTGGGAACACAGGGATGGCAAGTGCAGGGCCCTCGGCAGTGCTGTCCAAAAGACATTTTCTCTCTCGCTGGGATTGCCACAGCCTCTCTCATAAGGACCCCAAGGGCTCCACTGAAACAGCGGAGGATCCCCAGTCCTTGGCTCTGGGCTACAGCAGAGCTAGACTCTGCACCTTTGACAGCCTGGTCTACGGGGTCCCATTTCCTGCACCCAGTATTGGGGTCTTAACACCCAGATGCTGAGTAAAGAGCACTAACAAATGATCTTTCACTTCTCTGTGTCTGTGTTTAATAACCAGTCATTAGATTTTATGAGCTTGGTGTCAAGGCTTGGCATAAATGAAGTTTCATAAGTTAAAATTTAAAAGGGGTCATAAATAATAAAATTATTTAAATACAGAACATTCTGGAATTTATATATACTTATAGATATTTATATGTATGTCTTTCTGCACATCTCCTTCTCTATATCTATATATGCCTATACATGTATCTGTATTTCCAATCTATGTTTATCAATTTCTCTCTCTCTATGTTTCTTATATATCAGTGGTTCTCAACCTTGGCTGCACATTAGAATCACCTGGGAATCTTTTTAAAATCCTGATTTCTGGGCCTCATCCTCCAGAAATTCTGTTTCTTTGTTATGGGGTGAGGCCACAACATTAGTAACAAAGAAACAGAATTTCCGGAGGATGAGGCCCAGAAATCAGGATTTTAAAAAGATTCCCAGGTGATTCTAACGTGCAGCCAAGGTTGAGAACCACTGTTATATATCTTTGTGTCTCTCTTACCCAAGCCCTCTCTCTTTTCATTATTCTATCCATGTATCCATCAATCCTCAGGTGGTTAATTGATTGGTCAGTCAATTGATCACCTGAGGCCTGATAGATAGATCAATCCAAAAGTAATGAGGAGGGCAGGATATCTAGAGGAAAACAGGAAGAAAGAGGGTGAGGGAAAAAGTGGGTTAACCCATATTACTGAATTATATTGTTTGAACTTGACAGTGCCCTTGTAAAGGTGTCACCATTTTACAAATGAAGAAAGTGAAATAAAGAGAAGGCAAGGTCACCAGATTAAGGTGAGGACTACGTAATTTGCTGGTTCAGCACAAAATGAAAATGTTGGGCTCCTTGTTAAAAAAGCAAGAAAAGTTCCTTGTCTTGAAGATGATTTTTTTTTTTTACAACAAAAGCAAAAAATAAACAAGTGGGACTACATCAAACTACAAAGCTTCTGCAAAGACAAGAAAACCATCAACAAAATGAAAAGGTAACCTATTGAATGGGAGAAAATATTTGCAAACCATATATCTGATAAGGAGCCAATAACCCAAATATATAAAGAAGTCACAACTCAAAAGCGAAAAACCCAAAACAATCTGTTTAAAAAATGGGTAGAGACCTGAATAGACATTTCTCCAGAGAAGACATACAGATGGCCAACAGGTACATGACAAGGTGCTCAACATCACTAATGACCAGGGAAATGCAAATCAGACCACAGTGAGATATCACCTCACACCTGTTAGAATGGCTGTGATCAAAAAGACAAGAAACCAGCATTGGCGAGAACATGGAGAAAAGGGGACCCTCCTACACTGCCGGTGGGAATGGAAATTGGTGTAGCTACTATGAAAAACAGTATGGAGGTTCCTCAAAAAATTAAAAATAGAACTACCATGTAATCCAGCTATTCCGTTTCTGGGTATTCATTTGAAGAAAAAGAAAACACTAATTTAAAAAGATATGTATATTCCTTATACATGCTCACTGCAGCATTATTTACAACAGCCAAGATATAGGAACAACCTACAAATTCATCAATGAATAAATGGATAAAAAAATTATCCTATCTAATAAAAGGGCAATATGCAAATATTTTGTCTTTGTCACTCTGTCACAAAGATGGCAGCGCTCATAGCCACATGATGGCGGTGCCCAGTCCTCTCAGCCCCGCCAGAGTCCCCCAGTCTTGGGGGGTGGTGGGAGAGAGGCACGGCTGTTGAGAGCGGGCAGCGTGAGCAGCCTGGAGGAATGCTTGCTTCATTGCTGCAGCGTTCCACCCCAGCCACGGGCAGCGGGCACAGAGTGGCCGGGGTGCGGGGGAGAAAACACTTGCCCCCAGTGATGAGGCAAGCATTCCGCACCCGGCTGCAGAGGGCCTCTGGCCAGCCCGGGCACGGAACGCTTGCATCTTTGCAGGCTGGGCTGAGGGACCCCCCACCCCCACACATGAATTTTGTGCACCAGGCCTCTAATCTACACTAATAAAAGAGAAACATGGTAATTGGCATACGACCGCTACCCTTCCCATTGGCTAATCAGCGAGATATGCAAATTAACTGTCAGCCAAGATGGCGGCCAGCAGCCAGGCAGCTTGAAACTAACATGAGGCTTGCTTGCCTCAGTGACGGAGGAAACCAACGTTCCCCGCCTGCAGCTGCAGTCCTCTAAGCCTGCTGTTTCAAACACTGTAACAAATACTGCCGGACTTCAGCCAGCAGATTTGCAACATTGTAAGCAAAGGCCAGAAACCTACTTTCAGCCGAGGCCTAAGAGCTGGAGCCAAGCCTCAAAGCTAAAGCTGGCCCAGAATAAAAAAAGAAAAAAGAAAAAAAGGAGCGGTTGGGAACTTCCGTCACCCCCAGCCTGAAAACAGCCCTCAGCCCCTCACCCAGACTGGCCAGGCACCCCAGTGGGGACCCCCACCCTGATCCAGGACACCCTTCATGGCAAACCATCCGTCCCCACCCATGCACCAGGCCTCTATCCTATATAGTAAAAGGGTAATATGCCTCCCAGCACCGGGATCAGCGTGACAGGGGGCAGCGCCCAAACCCCCTGATCGCCCTGCGGCTCTGTGTGTGACAGGGGGCGGGGCCCCAACCCCCTGAGCAGCCCTGCTCTGTGCCTGATAGGGGGGAGCTCCCCAACCCCCCCCCCCCACCCTGGGCCCTGCTCTGTGTGTGATGGGGTAGAGCCATAACCTCCCCATCGGCCCTGCCCTGAGTGTGAGAGTGGCGGCACCCCAACCCCCTGATCGGCCCTGCTCTGTGGGTGATAGAGGGCGGTGCCCCAATCCCCTGATGGGCCCTGCTCTGTGTGTGACGGGGGGGGCGCTCCCCCCCCCCCACGGGCCCTGCTCTGTGTGTGATGGGGTAGAGCCATAACCTGCCCTGAATGTGAGAGTGGCGGTGCCCCAACCCCCTGATGGGCCCTGCTCTGTGTGTGACGGGGGCAGCACCCCAACCCCCTGATTGGCCCTGCTCTGTGCGTGACAGGGGATGGAGCCGCAACCTCCCCATCGACCCTGCCTTGAGTGTGACAGGGGACGGTGCCCCAACCCCCCAATCGGCCCTACCCTGAGTGTGACTGAGGGTGGCATCACAACCTCCCAATCTTCCCTGCTCTGTGCATGATGGGGCAGTGCCCCAACTCCCCAATGGGCCCTGCTCTGAGCCCGACCAGGGGCTGCACCTAGGGATTGGGCCTGCCCTCTGCCACCCAGGAGCAGGCCTAAGCCAGCAGGTCGTTATCTCCCGAGGGGTCCCAGACTGTGAGAGGGCACAGGCCGGGCTGAGAGACCCCCCTCCCCCCCGAGTGCACAAATTTTTGTGCACCGGGCCTCTAGTATCTATATAATATATATTCACACATATATACACATGATACAAACAATGGAATATTATTCAGCCATAAAAAATAAAATCTTGCCAAAATAGATGAAGGTTGAGGGTGTTATAAGTGAAATAAGTCAGACAGAAAAACCATAAATACTATATAATCTCACTTATATGTGAACTCCATAAAACAACAAAAAACCCCTAAATAAATCCCCAAGCTTATGTACCTAGAGAACAGACTGGTGGTTGTTGAGAGGTCTGAGGGTTTTGGGGGGAAAGTGGAAGAATACATGAAGGGGATCAAAAGGTACAAATTTCCATTTACATAATAAAAAAGTCCCGGGATGTAATATACAGCATGGAGACTATTGCATATTTGAAAGTAGACAGGAGAGTAGAACTTGAAAGTTCTCATCAGGAGAAATGAAATTTGTAATTATGTATGATGATGGATGTTAATTGGACTTATTGTGGTGACCATTTCACAATATACACAAATATAGAATCATCACACTGTATACTAGAAACTAATGCAAGTTATATCAATTTTACTGCAATTTTTTTTAAAGCAGGAAGAGCAATGTAGAAAGTACTAAAGTAGAAAACATTTCCTGTTTCTCAATGTCTCCCTCTTTTTTTTTTTAATATATTTTTTATTGATTAAGATATTACATATGTGTCCTTGTCCCCACGTTACCCTCTACCCCCCACCCCCCCCACCCCCGCTCATGCCCTCACCCCCCCGTTGTCCATGTCCATTGGTTAGGCCTATATGCTTGCATATAAGTCCTTTGGTTGATCTTTCCCCCTTACCCCCACCCTCCCCTACCTTCCCTCCAAGTCCCGACAGTCCAATCAATGCCTCTCCGTCTCTGGATCAGTCCTTGTTCATCAGCTTATGTTGTTCATTAAATTCCACAAATGAGTGAGATCCTGTGGTATTTATCCGCTCTCAAGTTCCATCCATGCTGTGGCAAATGGTAAGAGTTCCTTTTTCTTCTTCCTCTTCTTAAAGAATACCTTTCAGCATTTCAGATAATGCTGGTTTGGTGGTGATGAACTCCTTTAGCTTTTTCTTATCCGTGAAGCTCTTTATCTGACCTTCTATTCTGAATGATAGCTTTGCTGGATAAAGTAATCTTGGTTGCAGGTTCTTGCTATTCATCACTTTGAATATTTCTTGCCAGTCTCTTCTGGCCTGCATGGTTTCTGTTGAGAAATCAGCTGACAGTCGTATGGGTACTCCCTTGTAGGTAACTGACTGTCTTTCTCTTGCTGCTTTTAAGATTCTCTCTTTATCTTTTGCTCTTGGCATTTTAATTATGATGTGTCTTGGTGTGGTCCTCCTTGGATTCCTTTTGTTTGGGGTTCTCTGCGCTTCCTGGACTTGTAAGTCCATTTCTTTCACCAGGTAGGGGAAGTTTTCTGTCATTATTTCTTCAAAAAGGTTTTCAATATCTTGCCCTCTCTCTCCTTCTGGTACCCCTATAATTCTGATGTTGGTACGCTTAAAGTTGTCCCAGAGGTTCCTTACACTATCTTCATATTTTTGGAATCTCTTTTCTTTTTTCTTTTTCGGTTGGGTATTTTTTGTTTCTTTGTATTTCAAATCTTTGACTTGATTCTTGGGATCCTCTTTTCTGCTGCTGGATCTCTGTAAATTATTCTTTATTTCAGTCAGTGTATGCTTAATTTCTAGTTGGTCCTTTTTCATGTCCTCCATGGTCTCACTATACTTATTGAGGGATTCATTAAATTTATCGGCGGTTTCCATAAAATTCTTGAAAAACCTTATAAACGTGGCCTTGAACTCTATATCCAATCGTTTGCTTTCCTCCATTTCTGCCATTTGTGACCTGTTTCTTTGTCTCCGCATTTTGGCAGCTTCCCTGTGTTGATAGAGTGGCCCTGTGCGCCAGGTGTCCTGTAGGGCCCAGTAGCTCAGCCTCCCCAGTTACCTGGGGTGGACACTCTTGGTGCACTCTTGGTGCCTTGGTTGTTGTAGAATCACTGGGAGGAATTGACCTCCAGGCCAATTGGCTGTGAGAATCAGCTGTGTCTAAAGTGGGAGAACTTCTGTGCTGAAGACACCCTTCTGGGGCAAGACTTGCTTCAGTGGGGCTTTGGTGCTCACTGAGTCTGCTCCCTGAGTGCGTCCCTTATGGATCTGAGGAGTTGCAGTCTGGATGGACCCCCTCTGACCACTGGGTACAGTGGCTCCTGGATCTAAGGAGGTGCTAATTCAGCCTCTGCCTGAGGCCACACAGCAGGAGCCACGAAGAGGCTCAGCTGTGAAGCAATGCAAGCCGCTGCGGGGCCTTGGGCCTTCTCTTGGAAGTTCCAGGTCTGCCTGGTTCGGCTGCAGTTAGGTACATTCACATGCAAAAGCCTCTGCCGCAGCCTGGGTGGGGTGGGGTCTCAGGGAGTCAGAGGGCGGAGAAAGCGGCCATGGCCGATTCTCAGCCCGGAGTCGCGCGTCTCAGTGTTCCGGTAACGGCTGCAAGCACCTCTGAGGGAAAGCCACCCTCAAGTTCGCTCGCTGCCGGACAGACCAGCTTCTCCCCGTATGAGACCTGGGTCCCCAGAGACTTCCCGGAACCGGAGTTCAGAGCCGTCGGGAGTTTGTGATTCAAAAAGACAGCCGCGTCCTCAGGCGCCACCCCTTTTCCTCGCGCGTGCGCGCGCGCCGCCGTACCTCTGCACTTCACCTCCGCAGCGCCTCTGGCTCTCAGTGTGCTTTTCTTTCCTTCTAGTTGTGGAATTTACACTCAGCCAGCCTTCCTGTTGTTCTGGATGATGTTTGCTCAGTCCTTTGCGGTAATTTTCAATTGTTGTGTGAGGCGATAATTTCCCGGTGTTTACCTATGCCGCCATCTTAGTTGCTCTCCTCAATGTCTCCCTCTTGATCTGCCACGGTGGTGTTTACTTGCGACTGTGGTCCTTAAGGCGTTGGCATACTTGGGAGGGGGGAGTGTAGACGCTCTAGTGCCCAGGATCCTGTCTGGCGACTGGGTGCATGCACACACCCCACAGCAAAGGATTTCCACTGCCTGCCAGTGGTGGGCCCACCTGTTGAGGGTAGAAAGTCCAAGGGAGCATTTCCCCTTTCCCTGGTCCCCACAACCCAAGGAATCTGGCAACCCTTAGGGGATTGCAGTCTCCTTTCCAGGAATACTCAGAACAGGACAGGTCTTCTCTGGACCTCACATGCTCTACTGTTCTATCACACTTCACTTACAGAGCACAAAATCAAAGAGAAAATGAAGACTATGAAGATGACCACCACCAGCATTAAACTCCAAGCCCAAGCCCTTCTGAGCAGGGAAAGTACTGCACAAACCTAAGACTGCCTTCTATTGGGAGACCTGAGCCAGACAGCCTAGGCTCACTCCTGCTCTGCCCTTATCACCTAGGGATCCCAGGCAAGTTGCTTTAAGCTCCTGAGCCTCAGTTTTCTCATCTGGAAAATGGGCATGACAATGATATTTGCCTCATAAAGTTATAAGGACTCAATGGTTTAATATACACAAAGTGCTGCGTCCCTCAGGAGGATAAGCATAAGTGTCAACTATTGTTAAGGACTTTGTCCGAACTTTGGAACCATCCATGACTACTGCAATCTTTGGTTTGTCACCCATTGTGTTTTTCACTGTGGTCCAAGTTACTTTTGAAGACACAGTAACAGGAGGGGACAATAATCCTCAAAATTGGCTTTAATTTCTGACTGGGTTATTTCCATGCTGAAAAGTCTTCGAAAACTGCTGAGCATCTGGGTCAGCTTCCAGATGTATTTCCAGCCTCCCGTCCTTGCACTGCCTTTCTCGCGCCTACGCTTCCCTGGTTTACCCGTTCCCCTTTCGGTGCCGCTTCCACCCTGACCCTCTGATCGCAGTCACGTGCCACATAATGACATTTTATTTATTTATTTATTTATTTATTTATTATGTATTTATTTATTTATTTATTTATTTATTTATTTATTTTTCATAATGACATTTTAGTCAATGATGGACTGCCTACAGGACAGTGGTCCCATAAGACTGTAATGGAGGCCGGCCGGTGTGCTCAGTGGATTGAGTGTCATCCCATGCACCAAGAGGTTGCTGATTTGATTCCTCGTCAGGGCACATGCCTGGTTGTGGGTTCGATCCCCAGTAGGGGCGTGCAGGAGGCAGCAGATCAATGTTTCTATCTTCCTCTCTCTCTCAAATCAATAAAAACATATTAAATTTTTTAAAAAAATCATAATGGAGCTGAAACATTCCTATTGCTTTGTGATTCTGTGGCCGTCCTAACATCACAGCGCCATGCATCACTCACGTGTTGGCGGTGAGGCGGTGCAAACCAAGCAGCTGCACTGCCGTTGTATGACAGTACAGCACATACAACTATGCACAGTTCGTAATACTTGATAATGATAACACACAACTATGTTACTGATCTATGTATTTGCTATGCTTTTTACCATTATTTGTGTATTCTTGATACTTATGAAATTTTTTTTCTGTACAATAGTATGTCTTCTTATGTTAGCAACAGCCTCATACGTCTCCTGTTTACCTGCCTCTTTTCTCTTGTGCTTGATTTAATGTCATGTTGTTTTCTACAGTAACATGCTCTGCAGGCTGGTAGCCCAAGAGCAATAGGCTATCCCATACAGCCTGTCCCATACAGCCTGTCCCATACAGCCTGTCCCATACAGCCTGTCCCATACAGCCTAGGTGAGTAAGAGTTTAGACCATCTAGGTTTGTGTAACTGCACTCAGTGAGGTTTGATCAAACACAAAGTCACCAACAAGGCACTTCTCAGAGCAAATCCCAGTCATTAAAGGGCACACTGTACCTCCCTCCTCCTCAGGGCCCTGTCCCAGCCCCTCTCCACCACCAAGCTCCTGATCAACACGATGAGGCTGGTGCTCCTCCCACAGGGCCGTCCTCCCACTGCCTGGCTTTGTGCACTTGTCTTCAGGCTTGACCCAGTCACAGCCTTACATTTTGCTGGCTCCTCAGTCAGCGAGTGACCCCACGGTTGATGTCACTGCACCCCTCCCAGCAAAGAATGGGGTTCACTAACCAGTGGTTACCTTTCTACAGGCCCAGCTGGCCTCGCACACACTTGATCAAGACTTCCTGTATGCTTACTTCAACACGCAGCGGACAGGGCTGTTACCAGACCTGTAAAATGGGAATTATAATGGTACCCCTGCACTGGGTGGCTGTAAGGTTTTAACTGAGTGACTGTGTGTCAACCATGTGCGACAGCATCGGGCATGTGTCAAGTGCCATGTGAATGTCTGCTGAGTGAAGACACACAGAACTGCTGCTGCCTCCCAATCCAGACCAGCAGCTGCTTGTGCTGTCACCTCACCCACAAGTTAAGGGGCAGCCCTCCTTCCCCAGTCCCGCAGCCCCATGCCTACCTTGCGTTTCCTCTTGGATTTGGGCAAAGCCTTTTCTACGGGTGTGTCGGATGGGTGGCTTGGAGGTGCGCTCTCAGCGTCCTTGGCTGCAGGCGTGCTGAGGGCCGCGGCCTCCTGGGGCAAGTGTTCTGGGATCCGGGACAGGAGGGTCAGGTCAATTTTGACCCAGAGAGACCTGACCTCGTCACTGTCCTTCAGGGGGGAGAGGAGTTCGTTGCGGCCGAAGGGGACCAGCGTGTAGAACTGCTCCTCCAGCTCCTTGGCGATGTCGCTGGTGGTCCTGGCGTTGATGGAGCCCACGGGTGCGCGGGGCCCGCCGCCGCTGCTGATGCTGCCGGCGGCCTCCTTGAGCCTCTGGTCACTTGCAGAGGCGGCGGCCACGGCCGGCGCTTTGGCCAGAGGGTACTCCTCCTGCTCCGACTCCAGGTCGGAGTCCGAGGAGGAGGACGAAGATGAGGACTCTGTCTCGATGAACTCCTTGGACTTGGGGACGATCCTGCTCAGGCCCCGCGTGCGGCGCTTCTCGCAGGTGACCGAGGCGCGCAGCTCCTTGCGGTGGCTCGTCCTGCTGTTGGCACAGGGCCTGGCTTTGGTGGGCTCCGGAGGGATGGGAGGGATCGTGGCGCTCGCCCCCAGCGCGTCCGCGGGCTCCTCCGGCCGCTGGCAGTTAGCGCTCTCGCCGGCAGAGGTCCTCTCGGTGCGCCTGGGGGGCTTCTTGCCCGCAGACCTCCGCGTGGGAGCGGGCGCGCTCTCCAGGGGCGCACCAGGGAGCGGCGGCGGCGGGGCGGCTGCGGTCACGGCCACGGCCACAGCCGCAGGCGGGGACTTCTGCTTCACCCCCTTGGTCCCCGGGGCCTTGTTGGCTGTCCTTGGCCTCTGCTCTTCCTTGCAGGCGCTCTTGACGTCCTTCTCCCTCAGGCCGGCCTGGCACCCGTCGGCGAGTTTCCCGCAGTCCTGCGCGGGGTCCTTCCCGGGGGCATAGTACTGACTGCTCTCCAGGCCGTGGCTTTCATTCTGGATCAGAATAGGCGGCTTGTGGGGATTAACTTTGTTTAGCCATTTATCCAGCTGCCACTTGTTAGAGGATGCAGGCTCGGCCTAAAAGCAACAAACAAAACATCCTTTATTACAGACCTACTCAAAGGCGCCCGGCTGTTTCATCTTCACTTACTCCTCTAGGTGTACGAGCAGAAAGCAGTGGGGGGCGGGGCGGGGGGGGGGGGCGGGGGGAGCAGGGGCACAGCCGCGGGGGCAGCTCTCAGTCGGCACCTGGATGCAGGGTGGCGTCCCTTTCCTGTCCCAGGTCGCTGAAATGTCAGGGCAGTACTTTGAAGCCAATTAGAAAAAATTTAGGGATAGTACGGTGCTTCATTAGAAGCCATTTCCAACACCTTTGCCTGTTACACAATGTGTATCTTTTATAATTACACACACACACACACACACATGAGATTCTGTGAAAGTTAACTGGGGAGCGGTCTGGAGGCCAAGTGTTAAAGTGCCTAGTTTCTGTAAGACTTAAATGACATTAATATGAGGGGGCTACGTGGAGACTATAGTCCCAAAGAAGGGACATAGCATTCATGCGGTGAAGGCAAGCAGGGCAGTTACCAGCAGAGGCAGCAGCTTGGGGCAGATGGCCTGGCTAGGGGTGCAGAACTCCCACTGAGCAGCCGCAGGTGTCCCGTGAGCTCTGACGGCGGGACTTGGTTAACCCATCCCTAACCTGCTCCCACCCACTTTGCCAGAAATGTTTCAGACATGAAAGTGATCATGGGAAGTCTTTCCTGTGAGCGATTAGTTTAGAGCAGGGTCCTCAAACTTTTTAAACAGGGGGCCAGTTCACTGTCCCTCAGACCGTTGGAGGGCCGGACTATAGTTTAAAAAAAAAACTATGAACAAATTCCTATGCACACTGCACATATCTTATTTTGAAGTAAAAAAACAAAACGGGAACAAATATAATATTTGTATTTGCATGTGGCCCGTGGGCCGTAGTTTGAGGATCCCTGGTTTAGAGCAAATCATGGGTATTCCAGGTTTTAAACTCTGCCCCATAGACCCGTTCTGGGGTCAGTGAAAGCCTGGCACAGAATGTGAAATCTTCAGAGACGCCATAACAAAGAAACAGAATTTCCGGAGGATGAGGCCCAGAAATCAGGATTTTAAAAAGATTCCTAGACGATTAATGTGCAGCCAAGGTTGAGAACCACTGCCCTCTTGGCAAAGGCGTCTCTGAAGATTTCACATTCTGTGCCAGGCTTTCACTGACCCCAGAACGGGTCTATGGGGCAGAGTTTAAAACCTGGAATACCCATGATTTGCTCTAAACCACTGGCCTAGGGGAAGGCCTTAATTCTCTGTCCCACAAAAAGGTGAAGAGCCGAGGACCTGCTTGATCGGTTGATTTCTAATGAAGTCCATTGATCCATCGTCTATGATTAATAGAAAGGAGGTATATTGGTAAGTGTAGAACTCCAAACAGAGTGTTTGCAGTTTGTGACCATACGTGAGAAGGAGAAAATATGTGAGTTAGGTGACGTCTTTTTCCTTCCCTACAGCCTCCCAGCCTCTGATCGTGGCATCTGCTGTTTCAGGGGAGACCAGAGACCAGCCTAGAAGAAAGAAGACATTGCTTGGCGTTGCCTTTCGAACATGACTGGTTAAAGTCCAGAGCAAGTCAGCCTCTCTCGTAGGAGAACACATTTTCTTTAACACAATAATTTCGTGTATCAAGATTCGTTTTTCAATAGTGGGCTCCACATGAGGAAGAACTCGGGGCACAAACCCTTGAGGAGCGTGAAGGGAAGGAGGGGCCTGGCTGCGTCTGGGGGAGTCTGGGGCCGTAACTCGGGAAGCTGGGAGCTTCTGAGGGGCCACGGGGCCTGGGGCCAAGGTGAGGGACACAGAGCGTGGGAACCAGGCACCGAGCCCTGGCAGGGACCAGGGACGTCCTGCTGCTGGTCCCTGTGTCCAGTGGGCCCAGCGTGAGCATCCGAGGCCTTTGCCCTGGGCTGTTGGGTGGCGAGGCTTCCCCCTGGGACACAGATGTGGGAGGAGGAACCCTTGTGGCCCTGATTGAGGGGTGGGGTGTCAGGTCTTTGCTTTGTTTGTTTTCATGCACCAAAAGCAAGACACGAAAGAACACAAATATCTTTTTGGCGGCCTCGAGTGGTAACACGGCAATTCCGACCTCGCTTTACTTGGCTTCTCGGAGAGGAGCCCACAGAACGCAGGAGCACACCCCGTGCACACTCACTGCCATGCAGAGCGCCCCTCGGGGAGCGGGCAGGCACAGGCAGCTGCTCCACAGGGGAAGCTGTCACCTTCCCTGAGAACGAGCTGAGTGTGGCTGAGAGCTAATTTGGTGGCAAACCATTTACGGCTCCTGTTACTGTCTCCTCCCACCCCCATTGCTCTCACTGTTTCAGTGACGTGTGTGCCTCAGCTTCCCTAGACCAGTGGTTGGCAAACTCTTTAGTCAACAGAGCCAAATACGGTGGGGCCTTGACTTAGGAGTTTAATTCGTTCCGAGACCGAGCTCGTTAACTCAAATTACTCTGTCAACTCAATGCAAAAAATCGGCCGAGAGACAGCTGGTATCTCAAAAAACTCGTTAGTCGGGACACTCGTAAGTCAAGGCCCCACTGTATCAACAGTACCATTGAAATTTCTTTTG
Organism: Myotis myotis; assembly: GCF_014108235.1. Classification (NCBI taxonomy): domain Eukaryota; kingdom Metazoa; phylum Chordata; class Mammalia; order Chiroptera; family Vespertilionidae; genus Myotis; species Myotis myotis. The sequence goes on from NW_023416336.1 coordinate 405,067, forward strand.
AGAGCCAAATTTTTTAAACTTAAACTATATAGGTAGGTACATTGTTATTAACTTAATTAGGGTACTCCTAAGGCTTAGGGAGAGCCACACTCAAGGGGCCAAAGAACCGCATGTAGCTCGTGAGCCGCAGGTTGCCGACCACGGCCTTAGACAAATGGGGCGCAGGAAATATGGATGCGGGCAGAGGGGCCTCTTGCAGAAAAGGGACACATATGGGCAGGGGGGCCAACACTGTGGCAGAGCATGCCCCTCACGCTGGCCCCACCCCACGTTAACACTCCTTCCCTGCCCCCACCATCCTGAGCCTCCCACAGCTCACACCTCCCAGCACTTCTGCAGGGCACTCACAGTGAAGTGAGAGTTAGTACATTTAATATGCGCCTGCTGCCTCATGTGCTTTGGGGTCATTTTTTTCCCCACGTCACAGCTGAAGAAATTGGTCTGAAGTACCATCTACACCACTAAATCACGCTTCCTCCTGCCTCTCAAAGGGAATCCAAATTTCTGGGGCTGGTGTTCAGGACATCCATCACTTTCCAGTCATCCTTCGTTGCTGGAACATCTACAGTGTGCCTCCCGCTTCACATGTGCCATCTGATTTAATCCGTACAGATAAGAAATATCACCGCTAATTTATGGATGCGAATCAGAGAGGTTAAGTGACATGTCAAAGCTGCACAGCTACCAGGCACCCTGAGACTAAACACATACCGGTTTAGGCTTAAAGACCAGGGTCTCTCCCCGGCTGCCTCGCCTAATCTCCCATTCCCCCCGCATAGCTTCAAGAAAGAGGGACCTCATTCCCTGGAGAAATGTGGGTCTTCAACCTAAAATGAGAGAGTCAGGTCTGATTTTGGAGAACACCACTCACTCTCCAAACCAGGGGTCCTCAAACTTTTTAAACAGGGGGCCAGTTCACTGTCCCTCAGACCGTTGGAGGGCCGGACTATAGTTAAAAAAAAAAACAAAACTATGAACAAATTCCTTTGCACACTGCACATATCTTATTTTGAAGTAAAAAAACAAAATGGGAACAAATACAATATTTGTATTTGCATGTGGCCTGCGGGCCGTAGTTTGAGGACCCCTGAATGTTGGTGCCTCCTGCTAACCTCCACTGCACGGCCTTTTGATGCTCATGTTCGTTTCATGTGTACCTGTGCCTTCAACAAAGCCCAGCCCTCATGTCAGGCAGGAGCCAGGTCTCGGCTTCGGCGTGTCCCTTGCAGCGTCTGCACCAGTTAGGGAGGCAGGCTGCTGTGGCTGCTCCTGAGAACAATGCTCCCTGGCTGCCCCTCAACTCCTACTCTCAGTCCTTGGAGCGGCCATTCCGGGGGCCAGGCAGTTGTGGCCCCGGAAGCTTAGCTGTGAAGACTTCGTGGCTGTGAAAGAGGACCCAGGGTGGGACTCGTGCACTGGCATGCAGCCGGGATGGCCGCCTTCCTGAGCCACCCCAGGGCTTCTGCCCATGTTTTCTTTGCTTGCTCACTGCTTTCTATTTTCAGCCACGATTCTCCTCCCTGGTTGATTCTCCTCCCTGGTGAACCTTCTCTCCCACTCATGCCTAAGCCTCCACCGAGCACTGCAGTCCCTGCTCCATCGGACTCCTTCCTAGCACCCCCTGCCGTGCATCCCACAGACACCTCGCTAAGGGGAAGCTAGTTCAATCAACGAATACCTTGCATCACATTTCTGATGATTTTCAAGGACAACCCCGGGCAGCATTTCCCACAGGTGCTTTTAGTTCATGGAGTCCACGGAAAGGTTTCCATGTCAGATAAGTCTGGGGAATGTGCAATGGAAAACAGTTTCCATGAGCAATACCATGGGCTGGGTGGAGTCCTGGGGTAAGTGATGGTTACACCGACAATCCTGGCCTTCCATGTATCCATGTGGCAGGGTCTGGGAGCTCTCTGTCGGGGTACACTCTGCTCACTGAGGGGGAGTCACTGTCCCCTGGAAAGCTCTGACATGAAAGGGTATATCATGCCAGAAAAGAAGATGAAACTCAAGCGACACAAATTAGACTGAGAACACTCAGCGAACATCAGGCCACAGGGAGGTCACTGAAGGGTGGGCTAGTGTTTGCAGTGGCCACTCTGTGCCAGCGTCGGGACAAGGCGTATATGATGGTGAGTCTGTTCAATGCAGTGTCTCTACAAGCCCGGTTATGGAGGGCAGTGCAGAGGGAAATCAGTTGAGCCCCCTGGGTTCTGGTGCTGGCCACTGAGGGGAGAACGCGGGTCCTTGGAACGTCATGAGGGCCTCCTCTCCTCCGCACATGCCAGGCTGTTACGGTGACTAACCCGCTCTTGCCACTTCCATGGCCTCTCTGCACCCAGAAGCAAGGTGCTGAAAGCTGTGAAAGGCCCCAGGCAGCTTGGCTCCAGGCCTGCTCGCCAGAGCCAGGGCCTCTGAGAAATGCTGGGAGAAACGACAAGAGCTTCCTTTCCTCACCAAGGAGTTCAAACCTGTGATCATCTCAGGGACATTCAGAAAGAACTTGCTTAGAGTGCCTAAGAACTTACTTGGAAAACTACAGGACATTGAAAAAAGAGATAGAGGAAGACATAAACAAATGGAAGAATATACCGTGCTCATGGATTGGTAGGATCAACATCATTAAAATGTCCATACTACTCAAAGCAATCTACAGATTCAATGCAATCCCCATTAAAATACCAACGGCATACTTCAAAGATCTAGAACAAACTCTCCAAGAATTTATCGGGAATACAAAAGACCCCAAATAGCCACAGCAATCCTGAGAAAGAACAATGTAGGAGGGATCGCAATACCAGATAGCAAGCTATATTACCAAGCCACGGTTCTCAAAACTGCCTGGTACTGGCACCAGAACAAACATATAGACCAAAGGAACAGAACAGAGAAACCAGAAATTGACCCAAGCCACTATGCTCAACTAATATTTGACAAAGGAGGCAAGAGCATACAATGGAGTCAAGACAGTCTCTTCAATAAATGGTGCTGGGAAATTTGGTCAGATACATGCAAAAAAATGAAACTAGATCACCAACTTACACCATACACAAAAACAAACTCAAAATGGATAAAGGACTTAAATGTAAGACGGGAAACCATAAAAACCTTAGAAGATTCCATAGGTAGCAAAATAGCAGACATATGTCATAGCAATATCTTCAGTGATACAGCTCCAAGGGCAATGGAGACTAAGGAGAAAATAAACGAATTGGACTACATCAAAATAAAAAGCTTCTGCACAGCAAAAGAAATCATCAACAAAACAACAAGAAAACCCACTGCATGGGAGAACATGTTTGCTAATGCTATTTCAGATAAGGGTTTAATCTCCAAAATGCACAGAGAACTCACAACTTAAAAGGAAGATAATCCGATCAAAAAATGGGAAAAGGACCTAAATAGACACTTTTTGAAAGAGGACATACATAAGGCTGAGAGACATATGAAAACATGCTCTAAGTCACTAATCATCCAAGAGATGCAAATCAAAACAACAATGAGATACCATTTCCTACCTGTCAGAATGGCTATCATCAACAAATCAACTAATGACAAATGCTGGCGAGGATGTGGAGAAAAAGGAACCCTCATACACTGCTGGTGGCAATGCAGACTGGTGCAGCCACTGTGGAGAACAGTATGGAGTTTCCTCAAAAAATTAAAAATGGCACTCCCATTTGACTCAGTAATCCCACTACTAGGACTATATCCCAAGAAACCAGAAACACCAATCAGAAAGGATATATGCACCTCTATGTTAATAGCAGCACAATTTACAATAGTTAAGATTTGGAAACAGTCTAAGAGCCCATCAGCAGGTGAATGGATTAAAAAACTGTGGTACATCTGCACAATGGAATACTATGCTGCTATAAAAAAGAAGGAACTTTTACCATTTGCAACAACATGGATGGACCTGGAGAGCATTATGCTAAGCAAAATAAGTCAGTCAGAGAAAGATAAATATTACATGATCTCACTCATATGTGGGATATAATGAACAACAAAAACTGATAAACAAAAATAGATCCAGAGACAAATGGCAAGGGAGGGGGAGGTTAGAGATCAACCAGAGGACTTGTATGCATGAATATTAGCATAACCAATGGACACAGACACGGGGGTGGTGGGGGCTTGCCCTCAGGGGTGCGAGTGGCGGCGAGGGGGGGTGGTCAATTGGGGAAAAAGGAGATAGAGGTAAAACTTTAAACAACAAAAATTTTTTTTTTAAAAAAGTGCCTAAGAACTGCACTTCTCCTAGGCTGGGCTTTGGCATCACTCATGAGAATGAGACTCAACTGCTCATGGGCTTAAGCTTCAAAGTCACAGAGAAGAGCCTGGACAGGGGTCATCACAGACACTAATGCTTTTTACCCACTCCACTGCCCCCTTGGCTCCTGTACTGTCCTGGAACCCAGTTATTTCTTATAGCTAATACTCTTCTGGAGTTTCTCAACAAATTAAAGCATAACTTTGGCTTTGAAGAAGTCTGTCTAAACTTCTTTACTTTATTGAACTCCTGTATTTTTTTTGTTTCATATTATTGCCATTATCAGCCTAGCTCTGATAAGGCAGGGACATGCCAGATAATTGCTGTATCCCAGAGCAAAGCACCAGGTCTGGGGCACATGCTTGATAAGTATTAGTTGAATGAATACGGAATGAGTGAATGAATAAAATTATAAAGAAGGAATAATAATTTAGTTTTGGGGAAAAGTCAGCATTATATCAACCTGTGGCTTTTATAGATTAACTAGAAGCCCAGTGCAGGGGGGGGGGGGGGTGCATGTCCCTCAGCCCAGCTTGCACCCTCTCCAATCTGGGAGCCATCAGGTGATGTCCAACTGCTGGTTTAAACCAGCAGTCAGACATCCCTCTCACAATCCGGGACTGCTAACTCCCAACCACTCGCCTGCCTGATTGCCCCTAATTGCTTCTGCCTGCCAGTCTGATCGCCCCCTAACCACTCCCCTGCCAGCCTGATCAACGCCTAACTGCTCCCCTGCTGGCCCGATTGCCCCCAACTGCCCTCCCCTGCCAGCCATCTTGTGGTGGCCATCTTGTGACCACGTGGGGGCAGCCATTTTGGGCGAGGGTGTGATGGTCAATTTGCATATTACCTCTTTATTATATAGGATGTTGCTAAGAGCCTTCCTTTATATGGAGGCTGGGCAGGGGGGAGGAGGTAAGCCTCATGGAGAGGGGAGGGAAGTGCAGGAGAGAGGGTTTATTTCAGGGTGCATGACAAGTGCTTGGAGCAGAGCAGGAAGGTACTGGAAGAAATGAGGAGTGTGGGGAGTATGTTCCCCGGGTTTCTCAGTGCTGCTGGAGGGGGAGACCCTGAGGGACTTGAGGAGCCAGTCTCCGGACTGCAGGTAAAGCCACAGCTGCTCTCCAGCGTCCTCAGGCACAGGGCTGGGCACAGAGTGCCCGAGGGCTCCCTCTCACCGCCTCGGTTTACATAAGTGGCGTTGGTTGCATTCCAGAGCCCATTTAGAAATGTGGGCCCCACAGTGATACAGTGGGTTGTTAGGTGAAAAATTAAATCCTACCATCCAAGGTAACATCAAACATTTATACACGCAAGAGGAAACTATTTTACTCCTTCTTTAGAAATGAAAGTCTACCGTACAGAGCCGGACTTGAGAAATTTGTCCTCAACCCTCTCCCAAGAACCTCCATGCCCTGAAAGACTGTTTAATATTTCCCTTTCCCCTTTAAAGTCAAAATAGCAATGTTTTTATTGGCACCTTATAATGTTTTTATATGAGGCATCTAAATCTCCCACATAGATACTCACTATAGCTAGAAAAGGTTTCATTATTATTTGTAGGTTGATGCTAATTTTTAAAAATATTTTCACAAAGAAAGCATAGTTAGGAAAGTCTTATTAATACTTACAGCTCCTGTTCTTCTAATCTGTGACAAACTGCAAAAAGGTAAGGTCTTACCATGTCTAATCCCTAAAACTCCTTTCCCTGAGTCACAGGTGGCCTCGCTTCCCATTCAGTAACCGGCCCTGGCTGCTTACTGCCCTGCTGACCCTTAGGGAGACCTGATCCACTCCAGCCAGCGATATTTCCAGCATATTTGGGAATTTCTGGCCATCAAGATAGAGATTTTTGGAGATGAAAGATGCAACTTCTGTGCTTCCAAGGAAGCTCTGTACTTACGAGAACTGCGAGGAGGGGGCAGAGCAGGGAAAATGATGAGCCCAAACCAACCTGACAGGCTGCCAAGGGGCGGTGGCCTTAGGGGTCGTGGCTGTCACAGCACGAAGGTGGGGGGCTGTGAGGACCCGGGTCCAGGACTGACTGAGGCCCAGGGCTTGGGCCGTGCAGGTCTTACCTCGGGGCTGGAGTAGTGGGCGGGCTTGCTGCCCTCGCTCTCGCTGGAGCTGCTCTCGCTCTCGGAGTCGGATCCCGAGCTGCTCTCCGAGTCGCTGGACGAACTGCTGCCGCTGCTGCTGCTGCCGCTGCTGCTGCCCTTGCTGGAGGGCACCGAGGCTCTGCAGCTGGCCTGCTGGACCCCGGCGCTGCCAGCCCACGGCCGGGGGGAAAGGGAAGGAAAGTCAAGTGAGCCAACACGCAGCACCACCGCGCAGCTGTCACTCCACCAAAGGAGCGAGAAGGCACAGGCGGCACATTTGTCCACCATCACTTGGCGCTCGAAGAGCAACCGTCAAGGTCAAATCCTGCCCGTTAAGTGGTTACATACATGTCGATAAAATTGGGAGTGAGGGCTGGTGCCTGGGGTCGTCGGGCATGTTATTTGTATGGCCACTCGGAGGGGAAGGCGGTGTGGCTCGGCACGGCTTTCTGTCCTGCCGCTGTTCCTGAGAACGCCTTTTCCAGGGCACCCCCAAACACAACCATCTACAAAGAGGCAAGGAAATCCAAAATGCTTGGAATATTTTGTGAAATTGAAAATGTCTGTTTGCTTTATTTTAGGACGTGGGCTGTGAGGAAGGGAAGTGTTCTGCTCTGTCCTTCCCTGGCCTTCTGGAAGGTTCCGTAGACCGCGGCCCGGCGGTTACATAACCCTGCGCCCCACCTCTTCCCGCCCTCAGACTCGAGCGCTGTCGTCTTCCCAGGCCCTGGCTTGCTGAGTAAACAATCATTTTCCTCTGAGCCCTTCACTGAAGGACTGGAGATCCATCACTTACATGGTTTTATATATTCCAGACCCCAGGAGAGCGGCTGCCTTAGAGCAATAACATTTCAAAGCGTACTTCATGTTCACATTTCATGCTGAAATTCCCCAGCAAGTTATGTATGCAAATTATATATTCAGACAGAATAGGAAAAATGGACATTTTCTAATGGTAATGAATTCACCACAAAAATTCAAGTAATACATAGCCACCCAAAAAAGTGTTTGAGGCAAGAATAAAGTTTTTGGTACTCCCATAATATTTAACATTTTAAAAGTCTGTATTAATTAAAACACATCTAAATCTGTTCTTTTGAGGTTGAAAGCTAAACCCAGAAAGGCAGTGACCACGTTCTCATGTGACGGCAACCAATACTTTGCTTGCCCCTTCCCACTGTGACCATGGACCATGAGCGTAGGCAGGGCGCCAGGGCTTGGCAAGGGCTGCTAGGGTCTCAGTGCAGTTCAGCCTGGACAAGGTGAGGGACCATTTTCACCGGCCCCTGCACCTCTGACAAATGCTCTGCCAGGGACGGAATCGCATAAATCCTTAGTGTGGGGCGTGGGGGTGGGGTGAAGGGGTTATTACTCATTGGAACCCGCTTCCAGAAGCATGACAAGACAAACACCGTCTTGCAGGATAGACCTGAAAATAAAAGCAATTTGTGAGCTGCAGGCCAGGGAAAGAGCGCGCTGGAACACAACCTTGCCTAGAGGTTTTTCTTTCTCCCACAGTGTCACGGCCCACACCCACGGCTGACAAATCCTTCAACACCAGGCGGCAGGGATTTCTTGTGCAGCCTCTCGCTTGCGTCTGGTGCTGAGCGAGAAGCCCTGGCTCTTTAGAAGGGAGGTGAGTGATCAAAGGCTGTAAAATGGCTTTCTTCCCTATGAACGAAAACCCATCTTTCCTGCTGGCGGAGCTGAGATGGCTCCTATCAATAAAGTCATTACAAAGGAGATTATCAGTCTCTGACCCAACACGAACACCTGAGATCCACGTTAGTAATCGTTAGTCAGGGGGCCCCCAAAACACCGGGGTGGGGAAACTCCAAAACACAAACCGACACCCCCCACTAATAAAGCTAAACCAAATCCAAAAAGCCCCAAAGCGAAGCCACACATGGCGGAGGGAAGAGATAGTCAGTCCCCCGCCCCACTTTGGATGCCCTTTTCTGCAGACTGGGAAACCGAGATGAATGAGGAGCACGTTGGGTGGTTTTATGTGATGGCCAAAGGCTTGGAGTACGTCCTACCTGCTCCAGTTCCAACAACAAAGAGCATGTGATGCGGGCTGGTGTGTGGAGTCCCGGGGGCTTGCACCACATTGCGACTCCTTAATTTCTGGGAACTGTCCACTGAGCGTGCCCATGCCGCCCCCTCTGCGAGGCTGCCCTGCAGGATGAGACCGCAGCCCAAGGAGACAGAGCCTCTGGTCCCTCAGGACGGCAGTCAGCCTTACGCGTTCACGTTTTCCTTCCTCAGACTGGGAATTCCCTGACAAGGACAGTCTTACTGACATAACGATTGTTTGTTTTTAAAACAGTGGGGAGAGCCAAGAATTTTAGGTTTCTCTTCATGCTTTGCTCCATGGGCTGAGGCTCACGTGGCTGCGGGTCAGGATAGGATATATTTGTGGTTCAGGGTCCGAGCAGAGAGTGTGTGCCAGGAAGAAAGGTTAAGGGTGGGAGCCTGGAGAGCTCTGTGCCCCGATCTGGGACCAAGGAACTGAACGCATCCACCTGGGGACAGCTGGCCGGGCTGACCGCAGCGGCCCCACTCCCGCCTCAGCACACGGCGCCGCTGCAGAGGGAGGTGGCAGTAAAAACCAGAAGAGGGGATGCGGTCCCCACTGCAGACAAGGGCTGATAAAAGGGCTCTTTGGAGACACAGAATCAAGAAGATGGGAGAAGACGTATTGGAAAGACTTCCCCAAGGAAGACGGGGCTGCATATAGTTAACGTTTTAGTGTGACAATAGGTCTCATGCTTTTGTACCGGAGATACTAAAAAATTAATTTAAAAATTTAACTTTTTCCTGAAACAATAGCATAGAATAGTTGACATGATGACATGAGTGCTCTTGGGCTCCCTGTCATACCAGGAACATGGTGCGGTTGAGTCTGTAGACATGAAAACATAGATGAGGTCATGGGATAAATCTCTGTTGCCCAGCTTGGCACCGTACCTGGGACACAGTGGGCATTCACATGTGATCACTGAGTAAAAAAATCAATAGGAAAAAAATCCATCATTGGTTTAATGAGTTTTTTTTTTTTTTTAAAGCATTTAACCTTTCAAAAAGGTTACAATTTCTCTTTTCCAATAGAAGAATATTTAAGGGGATTTCAGCACCTCTGTGCTCTCCCAATTTTAACACTTTTTCCTTTCGGTGACTATTTCTTTAAATGTACTCTAAATTTCACATGCTATGATGTAGCCCAGTTCTCTCTCGGGTGGTTATTTAATTTTTGTATTTAATTTCGTGGAACATCTTGCTGGTTTTGTTCGTGGTCAGGACCCAATGCCCCCTGGAGAGTCCTGGCTTTATTCTAATGACCGGCTTGCTGTGCCCCTTCCTTTGGCTGCAGTGACACATCCCTGCAGAAGCCGGCCTGGGCCAAGTCTGAACACAGACAGTAACAGAAAAGATCTGGAACCCAAGCGACAAATCCCGTTCTCGCAGTCCAGGGTGTCCTGCCTGCCAAGGGTAGAGTGGGGCCTTGGATAAGTACCCACAGGCGTCCACACGCTTTCAACCAACAAGCGCCGGGGGCAGGCTCCCTGCCGGCCGGCACTGTGGGCGCCCAGGGCCCTGGCCGAATGATATTATGCAGAAGGGCGGTGCCCCTTTTCACTCAGCACTCAGTGTGAACTCAACAAATGCATGATTTCCAAAATGTAATCAGTCCCCTGGCAACAGGATCCTGTATAGAAAGCACCTTTACTAGTATTGCTATTATTTGATCTAAAACTATAACCAATGATGAGACTTGAACATGGTCAAAGCTGGCGCAAGGGGGTTCGGACTGCTGGAGTTATCTTCCAAAAGACAACACTGACAGGACCGTGGACTGATGTATTTTTGTTTGTTCTGCATTATCGCCTGGAACAGCTCTGCTAACACATGGCTTTTGAAGCTCTTCGTGGTCTGGCCTCAACCACGGGTCCATCCGAAACCCCGGCCGTGATCACTTCTATCACTTTGACAGTGTGTGTCGGTTTCTGGCTGCGTGCCTTTGCCGCGCCGTCTCGCAGGAAGCCCTTTCTCCCCTCCGCTTGCCCTGCAGGCCCTCTCAGGGCCGAGCTGCAGGGCCCCCTGTTCTGCACAGGTTTCCCAATCCCCAGGCATGGCGGCTGTTCCTCGCCCGAGCCCCCCAGCACACCGCGCATTTCTCTGCTATTATCCTTGTATCCCCAACGCTGGCAGAGGGTCTGACACAAATAGATTCTCAACTAATGTTGATTGACTTAATAAAATAACGACTCCTGACACAGTGTGTAAAACTGATTCCCGATACAATGTATTTTGTTATACTACGAAGTAGCCCAGGAGATGTTGGTATATCTGTATTTTCTCTGTTGCTCTGGGGCTGCGTAGGATTTCATAAAACTGGTATCTTTAGAAAGCTACCATCTATATCATTGGTTACAAATAGAAAACCTACAGAGGCAAGGCGAGTAGCATAAGTGACCAAGTGTACAAATGTAAGGAAAACAAATGTGTAACCTGTGATGCTAACTGACAGCAGACCCGTGGCTCCCTCGTGGGCAAGGTGTCGACCTGGAGCCCAGACAGCTCCCCAGGCCAGCCTCGCTCTGCCAGGTGGAAATGGGAGCCCGGTGTTACCAAATCCTTTGATGTTCCAGAGGAAGCCCCAAATCCCAAGGTTTATTTCAAATCTCCCGATTTTAAAATGCTAGCACCCAATTTGAAAAGTTCTGACAATGAAAAGTTCCATTGTATGTCAGCAATGAGACGCATCTGTGGTCAGTGGAGGCCTGTGAGCGCCAGTCGGAGACCCTGGCCCATGTCCTGTTATCACACATTCTGAAGGCCTCAGACGGTTCCTCATAAAAGAATGAACAAAAAAGACCACGGCTAGGAGTTTTACTCTCTCAGGATTTAGGTGAGCAGGGCCAACAAGAGGCTGCCGCTAAACAGATACAATGGCTCTCTCAGTCCACTTACTTCAAAGTTTTTAAGATTTTGAAATAATGACTGATTCACCAGAAGTTGCAAAAATAGTAGGGATGTCTCATGTACCCCACACTCAGTGTCTCTCATGGCCTCATCTCATAGGATTACAGAACAATGTCAACACCAGAAAACTGACAATGGAACAGTGTGCGTATAGTTCTATGACATTTCATCACGTGTAGACTCACGTAGCTACCCCCACAATTAAAACATAGAACTGTCCCATCATACAGGAGCTCCTCATGCAACTCCTCCAGAGTCACACCCACCCCTGGCAACGACGCATCTGTTTTCCATTTCTAATTTTTTTTTTCATTTTAAGGATGCTAAATAAAAGGTATCAGATAGTGTGCATTATTTTTAAATGAGATTTATTGAGATATAATTTAAATATCATAATATATATGTAAATATATATATATATATATATATATATATATATATCCTTTTGAGATGGGATTTTTTTTTTTTTGTCAGCATAATGCTGAAATCCCTTCCAGGTATTGAGTATATCAATAGTTTGCTATGTTTTATTGATTCCATGGTATGGATGTTTAACCATTCAATCAGGAACATTTTGGCTGTTTCCAGTTTTTGGCTATTACAAATGAGTCTGCTATCTGTGTATAGGTTTTTGTGTGAATGTGTCTGTTCATTTCTCTGGGACAAATGCCAAGGAGTGTAATTGCTGGGTTGCATGATAATTGTATGTGTAGGTTTTAAAGAAACTGAGAAACTGTTTTATTAGTTTTGGGCTCTATTGTTTGGTAGTTACACATTTAAGGATACTATATCTTTTTGCTGACTTGACTCTTTTTTTTTTTTTTTAAATATATTTTATTGATTTTTTACAGAGAGGAAGGGAGAGAGAGATAGAGAGTTAGAAACATCGATGGGAGAGAAACATCGATCAGCTGCCTCCTGCACATCTCCTACTGGGGATGTGCCCGCAACCCAGGTACATGCCCTTGACCGGAATCGAACCTGGGACCTTTCAGTCCGCAGGCCGACGCTCTATCCACTGAGCCAAACCGGTTTCGGCTGCTGACTTGACTCTTACCCGTATGTAATGTCCCACTATATCCCTGGTACTTTTCTGTGCTCTGAAGTCTACTTTACCTGATAGTAATATAGCCATTTTTGCCTTTCTTTTGATTAATATTTTAATGGTATATATTTTCCATCCTTTTACTTTCAACCTACTTGTATTATTATATTTAAATTGAGTTATATTTATTTATCCTCTCTTTTAATTGGTGAATTTAGGCCTACATAGAGAACCACATCAAACCATTTTTCAAATTATCTTTTGACTATCAAACACAATTAGAAAACACAAGAAGGGAAGGGACATTTATTATATTTACCCTATTTTTACTCTTTCTGTTTTTCTTCTTTCCTTCTTGCTATCATTTTGTTTTATCAAGGTTCCTTCTTTTAACATGTCCTTTCTGTTTCAAGAACTTTCTTTCGCCATTCTTTTTGGGTAGGTCTCCTGGTGACAAATGCTTTTAGGGTTTGTTTTTGTTTTTGTTTTTTAATCTCAGAATGTCTTCATTTGACCTTCATTCCTGAAGGAAATTTTCAATGGAGATAGGATTTTAGATCGAAAATTATTTTCTTTCAACACTTGAAAAATTACTTAGCTACTTCCTTCTGGCTTGCATGGTTTCTGAAGCAGTGCCATTCGAATTGTTTTCATTGTTTACTGCTACAGGTAAGGTGGTGTTTATTCCTGCTTTCAAGATATGTTTCTTTTGTCTTTTATTTTCAGAAGTTTGTATTTTAGTTTCAGATATATCTTGGCATGGGGTTTGTGCTGACAGGGGTTTGCTCAGCGTTCCCAAACAGATGTGTAGGTTTCTATATCTTCTGCAAAACTTGGAAACTTACATTATTACTTTAACTGCTTTTTGAATAATGTTTCAGCCTCACACTTTTTCTCCTCCCATTCTGGTTCTCTGATGACACAAGCAGATCTTTTGTTACAGACATATAGGTCTATGTAAGAGGCTCTGTCCTTTCTCTTTTCTTCTCTTTTTCTCTTTAGCTCTTCTCTATTGTTCATGTTGGTGAGTTCTCTCGTTCCACCTCAGGTTCACAGAACCTCTCCCCTGTTCTCTTCACCCTGCTGTTGAGCTCATTCATTGACATTTAAAATTTCAGTGGAAGGAAGTCAGGCTTCCCACCTGGCCTTTGCTGAGGAGGAGGAGAGTGGGGTCACTTCTTTTCCTTTCCTGGGTGTTTGGCTGGAATAGAGCAATTGCTGTCTAAATGTTTCCTTCTTGCTAGGATACCCATTTCCTGGTCCTTGGACTAGACAGAACTGGCTTCCCGGGTATTTAAAAAAAGCTGTGCCTACTGGCATTTCCAAGTTGCTGGCTTCTCCAGCATTCCCTCTGAGCCATCTGAGACAAAAGGACACCCGGGGAGCTCGCCGCCGTGTCTTTCCTGAGGACCCTGAGGTCCGAGCTGATCTGCCTGCTCTTAACCTTTGTCTTATGTTTGTTTTAAATGTGACGTCTAGGAATCTTCCTATGCTTAGCAGGAGGGACAGGGAAAAGCACACCAGTATCTTGACATTTATCAGTGGGAGGAACCTTTTCTCTCAATACTTCCAACCTCCAGGTCTGGTTAATTGTCTCAAAGGCTGATCAATGAAACAGCCATGCAGGTCTCTGCTACAGTGCTTACCCATTTTAGCGTAGTGTCAACACAGGCATTCATTCACTTACGTGAGAACCACTCCTTGTGGAGATGAAGCTCAGATTTTATAAGTATGTGTTCAAAGCCAGAAAGAACATGCCACTAACAATGCATATAGGTAGCCTTGTGAGAAAAATGGTTCATGAAACGAGCCTATAAAAATGTTAAGGATGAAAAGGTGAATACTGTAAAAGTTACGTTCAGAGGAAATGGCATGGGGGTCAGGGGTAGTATCAGGGTGACATTTGTTAAGAATCCACTTGCGCCAGGTACATCAGAGTGACAGCATGTGTGTGTGCTGCGTGTGCTTGGGAGGAGGGAGCTGACAGACACTCGGCCACACACAGACACTGCAACAGCCAGCTGCTCTAGGCTTCTCCAAGGGAAAAAGTGTGACCATCACACACACTACAGAATCATAAAATGTAGATGAAATCGGCTGTGAGAGCTACAAAGAAAGTTAAAGCACTACTTGTTGACAATGCAAAAACTGCACATTTTTCATGAATCTAGAAAAATCCAAGAAAAGCTCTATAAATAAGTCAGAATAGAGCACCCAGTACCCATAGGGAAGGAAACAGTCATATTCCAACACAAAATAGTGACTCAGGACAATGGACAATACCTCCCTCCAGCCCCCACCCCCTCAGGATCATTTTATTACTTTATGCCTTTGTTGCCCTCTCACAGGGTAAGTATTATTCTGTTACTTTATGGGTGAGGACAATGAGAGACAAATAAGGGACTAAGCTGAGATTCTACTTTACCATCTATATATATAAAAGCCTAAGTGACTGTTATGACTGAATGACCGGAACGACTGGTCGACCAGTTGCTATGATGGGCACTGACCACCAGGGGAGAGATGCTCAATGCAGGAGCTGCCCCCTAGTGGTCAGTGTGCTCCTACAGCCAACCTCCGTGGCCCCTCTTCCCTGCCCGCCCCATAGGCCCCGTTTGGGGGGGCCAGCCGGCCAACCTCCCAGGGTCCCTCCCTCTGGCTGGCCAGCCCCCCTGATAGGCCTCGATTGCCAGCCAGCTGAGGGACCCCACCTGTGCATGAATTTGTGCACTGAGCCTCTAGTATGAAAATAATTAGGGATGTTTAAAACACTTATTTACAAGGATATATGCTCATATTAGTTGCAATAGGAAAGGATTTGTAAACAATCCCAAATGCCCAACGACAGGGGATTTGTTAAAGAAGTAATGACATACCTTTACGAGGGAATACTTTTCAGTAGTGTGTAGTCACTATAAACATAGTTGCAGGATACTTCCTATCATGAAAGTCCTCACAGTGCACTGCTGAGGAAATGGGCTTTTCAGTATGCAGACCAGGAATACCTAGGTGTTGATTCTGCTTTTTCCGTGGGGAGGATAGGGTTTTGCTGACTGGATTTTATTTAAGAATCAAAGAGTCCTTTGTGTCTGTAATCTGGCTCTTACATGGGATTATTAAGCACACAGATTGTCTAAATCTTCTTGACTAGTTATGTGAGGCCCAAGCATGAAAGGACTGAGGCGTGACACCCTCGAGGGGCACAAGGGGATCTGTGCAGGTGCATGGGGCACCTGCTCTGTGGGCCGCCTTTGCCACCTAAGTTGAGGACCTTTGACTGTCAAACACAGTTTAGAGAACATAAGCAGAGAAGGAACTGACAGGATATATGTGTGTGGTATCCCCCTGATAGTTGTTGGCTACAAAGCAGCATAATCATAATTACAAAATATGTACACAGAGGAATAAACCACTAGAAGGATATATACTTAAAGGTTAACTGTGGCTATTTTTGGATGGTAGAATCATGAGGATTAAATAGTTTTGAACTTGCCTATATTTTCCAATTTTTTTTACTTTTTCTCCAATGGAACCTACACTATCTCTTCCAAGTATATTTGATTGTGAAAGTTGATTCCGCCAACATAGAACTGAAATGAGCTTGCTGGTGTTTATTTAGGATTTTGGGAGGATCTGTATTTACTGGTGAACCTGACATATATTTACGTTTCCCTATTTTGTACTTTGGGGGCAATTTTTGGCAGGTTTTACATCATGGTGGTTTTAGCTTTAAAAATACATTGGAGAATGTTTTACCTGTTCACAATGTTCTAGAAAAGTTTAAATACAATGAGAATTATCTGTTCCTTGAAAATTCAGAACATACAATCAGTAAAACCATCTAGCCCTAGAGCCTTTTAGAATGGCAATACTTTGGTATCTTTTACAATTTATTCCGTAGTTAGTATCTATTCTTTCTTTTGTCAATTTACATATGTTCCAAACAAATCTATTTATATTTTCAAATTTATTTATTTCACAAAATTTATATAATACTCTCGATAAATACAAAATCTATCTAGTATATCACCTGCTCTAAACTTTGCTTTCTCTTCCCTTTATTTTATCTGTCAAAAGTTTTTCTACTTTATTCTCAAAGAAACAGCTCTTAATATATATTATAATTCCTGCATTTTCTGGCTGTGCTGTCTTCTGCATTTTCCATGTTTATTTTACAGTACTTTTACTAACTTCTTGAGTTGAAGGCTTATTTCAGCGATTTTTATTCTTTAATAATGGAAGCATCTGGACCATCGTTTTGCCGTTGAGTACACCTATAATTGCAGGTGATCATCCTCATTATGCTGTGTTTTTATTTTCTTGACTTTCTAAATAGATTGTTGTAATAGTTTTAACTTCTCCTTTGATCAAATAGTTATTTAGAAGACTGCTGTTCTATACAGGAGGACATTTAAGAAAGGTAAGTATTTAGGTCCAAAAAAGAAACATGGGGATGCAGCCTAGCAGATGGTAGACTTCTGTGGGATGGTGGCTGCAGCCTGAAGGGGAACTCCTAGGGCTCAGGTAAGACAACCGGGTAAAGGTGAGAAGGAAGAGGCAGGCCGCGCAGCTCTGTTACTGTGAACTCGGAGGAGCTGGGAATAGGACATGGCCTGGGGAATGGGTCAAGGCCATAAGTAAGACTTACACAGCACCGTGCATACTCCAAAGGTCTCCCAAACCTCCCGGTGGCCTTAGGGAACGATAAAGGGCAGCAGAACCTGCCACATTTAGCAGGAGGGAAATTCAGTAACATGGAAGGTCTATAAACTTAGACAGAAACTATGTCTTACTGTTGATGCCATTGGAGCATATGGAATTCTTTCTGTTACAAACAGAAGAATCCAGAGAGCCTCCTGAGGAGCCAATTGGGCCATTTCTATAGTTTTACAGGGAATGAGGAACGAATGCCCAAATTCTAATTCCATGAAAAGCTTTCAGACACAAGGCTTGACCACCAATTTCAGACACCAGAGAGCACAGATGTCACCTCATGGTGCTCTTGTCATTTCCTGGGTTTCCATCCTTCATGAAATCACGTGTCATAGATGACAACAGCCAAGAATTCTTAACCAGCTGCCTGATGCTCTGCCCCCCTGGCTTAGACTGGTGCCATGCCTTGGGGCGCCTGCTGGAACAGCACCACAACATTCTTGAGCTCAAGATTGCCGAGATTATAGCATTCACACCTGACTAATGACACCTGATAAGGAATATTAATTCTTTGGATTTATCAGGTTTCCTTTTTAGGATGGAGTGAAGAATGGTCTCTTCTGAATGGACTAAGACAAGAAAAGCTATGGCTTAGGCTCTGGGTCCCATTTGGAGCAAAGTGTTACTGTAGTTGAACGAAGAACCACATGTGACTCAACCAGGGAGAAAAGCATTTCATAAATAAAGGGGGGAAAAACAGTAACATACAAATATACATTGGTTCCCAAATACTTCTGGGCCTGCTGATAGTTTTTGTCTGTTTCTAAAATAATGTTTTCTTCATGTATTTGTAAACAAGGGCCCATCAGAGAACATCTCTGGACTGAAGGCTCTGAATGGGGTGGAGCCCTCTGGTCCCTTCTGCAGATGGCAGTGTTCTTGGCGGGGGAATGTAAACATCTCCGGAAGCAGAGGACATCTGCACATCTGGTTAGTGTGACGGATAGGGCGTAAGCGGGAGTCATGATGCGTGAGCGCCCTGAAGGCTGCTGGGCTTGAGCCCATGTGGAATGCTCTCTGAAAGCTCTGCCTCGGCCTGGCCAGGCCACCTCTGCACCACACAGCCAGGTGAGCCCACGGCAGGCGCCTTTCCATGCTGTGCCTGGGCACCGTTTGCCAAGAAGCAGCTGCCTCTGGTGACACAAACATGCTTCCCTTACAGTCACGTGGGTGGTACCACCAGTGACACAGTTGAAAAGTCCTGCTTGGCCAGAGAACCTTAAAGCAGGGAATTCAACATCCTTCTCTTGACAATTGGGATGGGAGCTGCAATGTGGCAGCTCTGGAGGGCCTGGGCCCAGCTGCCAGAAGCTGCAGGACCCACCAGCGCAACCACTTCCCTGGGCGGAAAGCTGACCCCTGGGTGAGGCGAAGGGCACCTGGTGGGAGTGTGGGGACATGGGGTGGTGAGACGCAAGGCCGCTGGCCTCTGTGAGGCTGAGCTGGCTGGCTGTGGGGACGGTGCTGCCGGTGTGAGTGTTCACGCTCCAGCTGCTGAGAGTCGGCTGGCCACTCAGATGAACGACCTCAGCAGTGTTTTGTTTGACCTGCTCATAAGACAGATGCAGCTCTTCTAACTGCCTCAGCATGTTTTGCCCCAACTCTGTGCCTCTGGAGCTGAGCAGGGAGCCTCCCAACTCCATTGATTTTCAGCCACCTGGTCTACCACAGGAGGCTGAGAGATTCTGGCCTTTTGTAATTTAATGCTGGCCTGAGCTCCTTTCTCACCCGTCCTCAGGGGCAGGGTGCCCAGGGACAGCTTCTAGAGATGAAATCATGTGGGGACATGTGAGGCCTACTGCCCCCTGCTGAGTTCCATGGTTCAGTGTGACAGTCCTGGGAGAAAGAGGTTCGGCTATAAAGAGCATCTCTTGTACCTTTTGAGTATCTTAAAGGAACAGCCAATTAGAGATCTTGACACTGTGTCCTCGCGTATCTAGTTCTTAATTTACTTACCTATATTTCCAGTTCAAGGAGGCTTCACACAGTGTCCCCCCTGCCCCCTGCCGGCTCTCATGGGAATGCTGTAATCCATGTGGCAATAATACTTTATGGGAGCTCCTCACTGCTTTAAAAAAGTATCAGCTTCCCTGTGATGTAACTTACACAGCACACATTCCACCTGTCTGAAGAGTGTAATTCAATGTGTGTGAGTACACTCACAGGGCTGTGCAGCCATCATACAATATGATTTTAAAATATTTTGGTCCCTCTTTAAAGAAACCCTACACCTGTGAGTAGTCATTCATCATCTCTCCTAACCATGTTCCACTTGCTCCAGTCCTAAGTAACCACTAATCTTTCTATTGCTATAAATTTGCCTACACAGACATTTTATCCTATACAATAAAGGGGCAATATGCAAATTGACCCTTACACCATAATGCCGTCACAAGATGGTGGTGCACACAGCAGGGGCAGGGCCAGTGGCCACTCCGCCAGGGCTTCCGCCAGGGTTCCTGCAGCCCCACGGGGTCCTGGTGGCCACTTCACGCAACTTCTGCCGGGGTTTCTGTGGCCCTGCAGGGGTGGGGCCCAGCGGCCACTGCACATGGCCCAGAGGCGGGGCATCGGGGAGGCACTCCAGGACTTGGGGCCAACCTGCGATGCACTGACCATGCGGGGTAGGACTCCAGGACTTGTGGCGGTCCCATGGCGCAGGGGTGGGGGGGAGAAGTCCTGGGTCTCACATGATTTCGCACGACAGGTCACTAGGATATAATAAAAGCCTTGGTGGAGCAATGCCCTCACGCGATGTCACCACAAGATGGCTGCCCTCATGTCATCACAAGATGGCCACCACAAGATGGCTGGCAGGGGAGGGCAGTTGGGGGTGAACAGGCCAACAGGGGAGGGTAGCTGTGGATGATTTGGCCAGCAGGGGAGGGCAGTTGGGGTTGAACAGGCCTGCAGGGGAGGGCAGTTGGGGGCGACCAGGCTGGCAGGGGAAGCGGTTAGAGGAAAGGGGAGCGGTTAGGGGGTGATCCGGTTGGCAAGCAGAAGCGGTTAGAGGAAATCAGGCAGGCAGGCAGGTGAGAGGTTATGAGCGAGCAGTCCTGGATTGTGAGAGGGATGTCCGACTGCCTGTGGGATCGGGCCTAAACTGGCAGTCGGACATCCCCCAACAGGTCCCAGATTGGAGAGAGTGCAGGCTGGGCTGAGGGACCAGCCCCCCACCCACCCTGTGCACAAATTTCATGCATCAGGCCTCTAGTGTTATATAAATGAAAACATATAGTAGGTGTCTTTTGTGTGTGGCTTCTTTCATTTGGCATAATGTTTTCAAGTAGTGTCCACGTTGTACCATATATCAGCACAATCTAGTGGCTGAGCGATATTCCACTGTATAGATAAAACACCTTTTGCTTATCCATTCATCAGTTAATGAACACTGCATTGTTTCCACTTTCCGTTATTATGAATAAAGCTATGAGCATTTGTGTAAAAATTCTTGTGTGGACATACATTTTCACTTCTCTTGAGTATATACTGGGAGTGGACTTGAGGGTCCTGCCGTAGCGCTATGTTTAATCACTGGAGGAACTGCCAGTTTTTCCAAAGCAGCTGCACCATTTGGCATTCCCACCAGGTGTGTACGAGGCGCAGTTTCTCCACATGCTTGTCAACACTTGTCATTGTCTCTCTTTCTCTTCATCCATAGAAATGGGTGTGAAGTGGGAGCTCATCGCAGGTCTGACGGGCATCTCTCTGATGCCTAACAATGTCGAACATCTCTCTTCATGTGCTCATTGGCCATTTGTATACCTTCTTTGGAGAATGTCTAGTCACATCCTTTGCCCTTTAAAATTTTTTTTATTATTGAATTGTAGTAGTTCTTTATAAATTTTGGATAGAAGTCCCTTACCAGATACATAATTTTCAAATGTTCTCTCCCTGTCCATGCATTGTCTTTTCACTTTCTTGATGGCATCATCTGCAGCAAAACTGTTTTTAATTTTGATGTGGCCCTAATCTATTTTGCCTTGTGTCACTTGTCCTTACTTGACTACTTTTAATAGTATATATGCTTGAATTTATATATTCTTTACGTTTTTGAAAGCATTTTCTTTTGAAATCCTTTCTCTGAGCCTCACAATAAATCTATGAAATAGGAAAGCCAGCTATCATTATGTCCACTTTACAGAAGGCAAAACAAAAAAGCTCAAGGTTGCACAGCTGGTGAGTGGAGACGAGAGGCTGGAGCCAAGTCTCGGGCTCCGAATGCTAACCTGTGCTCTCTGAGGAGTCGAACTTCCCCAGCAAGTCGGGCCCATGACCAGCCTTTCTGGCCTCAGTTGGGCACTTTTCGATCATTCTGCCACGAGGCAGAATGGTATGTAGGCTTTAGACCACACTGCACGTGAGCTTCCCAACACTACTTCACAGAAACCCTTTCATTTCCATACACCCAGCTTTAGTGCAGGGCCCCAGACAGCTATGACACTGAGCAGGTCCAAGGACGCTCCCAGGGGAGGTGAGGGGCCCAGAGAGAGGCAGCATGGATCGCCGTCGGCCACCATCGTGTTGGCTCCTGAAACTCTCCTCCTAGCCCAATCTCTGTCTGAATAGACCAGTTCCATTTCTCTCCCATGTTTAAAGCAAATAAAGTAAAGCCTCTGAATGCCAGATGCTCAATCTGCATCTCACCAAGGAATACAAGACTTTAGGATGATGAGCTCAAGGGGTTTTTGTGGAAACCAAATTACGGCATCTGAGGGGCAGACTTGTGGTGGCATCGGCTCCAGCTGTGACTTGTTGGCTGCTGTAATTGGCTGGTTTGTTCCCGGGACAGGAACTCTCAGGGCAGATGTGTAAAAACTTCTCGAGGTGTTTGCGGGAAGGGCTGTTTCCACGGCTCCCTCAAAGGCCCTGTAATAGAGCACAGCTGATGGACTGCTCCAACAGAGCAGGCACTACAACTGAAATACGTAAAACCACAGCGAGGACGTGCGCACCTCCTGATCAGGAGCCCCTAGGAGGGCCTTTCCAGGACTGGCTGACCATCAGCGGCTCTGGTGGCCTCATCGCTCCCCGACCTCCTTTCTCACTGCCACCCGGGCTCGGCTCCAGGCTCACTCTCCTCCCAGCTCCAAGAGGGCTGCCACGCTCATCCCACAGGTGACGATGTCCAGAGGAAGGGATATTCCTCTAGGGCTTCCCTTGTTACAGAGACCACGCCTGGTGCCTCCCCGGCTTGGATTCCATCACCTCTCCATGACTAACCCAGTCCCACAGCAAGGCTCAGAAGGCCACTGAGACGGGCTTGGGAATTCAGCACTCACCCCTTAGGACTGGACACCTACCCACCTCCCTGAAGAACCTGCCGCTGAGGGTGGGGTGCATGGAACAGCCTCTCTTTGTACGGAGAGGGGGTGGCTGTCGGACAGGCAAGCACTGGTATCTTCCTCTTGCGGAAAGCTTGCTCCATCATGAGATCCTGGGCAAATGCAAGGAGCCCAGCCAGCCGGCTACCGGCTACAGGACCAGCAAGGCTGGCTTGATAGGTCACCAGCTAAGATTCAAGGAGAGAGCAGTGCAAACACTGACCCTGTGGGTCTCTACTTCTCACCTATCAAGAGCTGGGCTTCAAGTGGATGACGCCTAAGGTCCCTCTCCCTTCTACCATTCTTTGCTGAATCTATAGTTAATGAAAAAGAAAAACCTGGCTAGTGGAGGGGAGAGTCCGGGGCCTAGTCTTGGGCTCCTAATGCTAACCTGTGCTCTCTGAGGAGTGACCTACTTTTAGTTACTTTTCCCTAGAAATGCCTAATATCAGAATTTCTAACTCGAAGCTATGTGAATCTCTATGTTAATCCTATTCCTCGCCCCCATTCAGCATGGTGAGTGGTGGGTAGGTCAAGAAGAACCCGGAGAATGTTGGAGCCGGAGGCATGGATGGTAGTTCGTTGACTAACATGCTGTCCTGTGTGTGTTTACTCCCGAGCACCTGGTTTTCCCGAGGAGCTGACGTGGGCAGGCCAGCGGGCAGGGGGCCCAGCAGCTCGGAGAAGGTGTTGAGCCTCTTGGCAGTATAGCCTGGTGTGTGCGGGTGACAAGGCCCCGGGTGGGGGGGGCAGCAGGAACTTGACCTTGGAGTCTGGAACTGCTTGGCTTTGGTGGTGGCACTTGCTGGCCATGATCGCCTGCTTCATGACTGGGATCACACCCATGCCTCAGTAGCCCTGGGGGTGACGGTGCACCTTGTGGGTCTCAGCGCAGCCAGATGCCGGAAGTTCTTCGCCCGAAGGGTTGTGTTTTGTTTGTTTTTTTAACACCTGCCCACAGTAGACGATTTCCCTGAAGGTTTCTTCACCTTCTCCAGCTGAGACACAAAGTACCTGAGGCACGACTTGGCAATGAGGTGGGGAGGTGCAAAGATGCACATGCAGCAGAGGGTGGGGTGCAGCCTTGGGGGTGGTGGTGGGGGGGCAGGCAGCACCCCACTGCCTTGGACTCTGCAGCAGGCTGAGGCCTTTGTGGCATTCTCTCTGCGCTTGCCATCCCCCAAAAGGAAGGTGTCCCATGTTACAGTGGAGCTGACGCCAAATTCATTGGGGCTGGAGGTTTCTTCTCTGGCTGTGGGCAAAGTGACTTCCAGGCCAAGCCACAGGCATGACCTGCCTGCAGCCAGTCGCTTCCAGAGCACTGTCCATTTTTGGCTGAGGTCGGTGGGGGCTTTTCTGCCTTAGGCATGGAGAAGGCTGCCCGCCTGGACTGTGGCTTCACACTCACTCCCTGCCTGCACTGTGGTGATGCAGGAAGCAGGGTTCACCCCTGTCCTGGACGTCAGAGGGCCTAGAACTGTTCAAAGGAGACAGTGCCTGGCAAGTGGTAAGTTCTGGGGCACGAGTCTTAGTTCTAAGAGCTGAGAGACCGGGAATACCGAGGGCCCGAGTTTTCTCAGTGTCAGGGTTTAGCTGGGAGAAGAGAGGAGGGGCAGGCCCAGGCCCAGTGGGGGAATCATGGCAGAAGCAGGCGGCCAAGAGCCAGAGATCCGGGGGGCGGGCGCTGAGGGTAAAGTCAGAACAGCCTCAGACCAGGCGGTGGAACTGCGATCCTTCGGAGCCGGGGGTGATGATGTAAAGAGTGGACAGATAGAGTGGGACTGACTGATTCTGTGCGCCATGCGAAGAGGAAGTTCTCCAAGCAAATGCACGTGATTTAAAACGGGGCAACTATTCTGAGTGGGGGAGCATTGCCCAGCTCCGCTCTGGTGCGGGCCCTGCGGGTAGAGGCAGCCCAGGCCGGTGGTCGGGTCTCCCCCAGCTCGCTCTGCAGAACCTGGATGCCCAGGACAACGCTCGGCGAGACCCCAGCTCGTGAGGGAAAGCGACACTCCCAGACACAAGCTGAGAATGAGCTGAACCTGGAGAGGGAAACCACCACGACATTCATTCTTAAACACACATTACCAGGGCGCCTGCAGAGCGTTAAACCGAGTACAGACAGTCTGCGCGGGCTCCTGAGACAGCCCAGGCCGCTGGCCCAGGCCGTTGGTCCTGCCGGAGCTGCAGGGTTCTCTGACCTCATCCTTCTCTAATCAGAACGACCACCACAGGCTCCCAGCTCCTGAGAGCCTCGCCTTTGGGGGGGGGGGGGGCGGGGGCAGCTCCTGCCTGAAACCGAGCCAGCGACCTCTCTGTGTACACACCCTGAGTGACTGTAATGTAAAGGTGGAGGCAAAGTTCCCCGACCATCTCCAGGTAACCAGGGGGAAGCTCAAAGGAGGCTCTGTGGAGACAAGATTTCAAATAAGTGGGAGTCCCATGTAATTAAAATAATTTTGAATTAAAATTGCCACTTTAGTAATTGCTTTTCTATTATAATATTTACACTGTTGCCATTGTGTAACTTATCTCATTAATTACTGTTGGAAAAAAGTGAGGCACTGAATAATTAATGTGATGTGCTAACCAAGGGAGTCCTGATGCCTAAGGAACAGAGCTTGATAGAAAGTGTCACCCACACGCAGTCTTGCTAACGAGGGCCTCGAAGCCGGTGGCCAGTGGCTAGGGGGCCGCGCTCCAGTTCCGCCGCCTGCTGCTCTTAGAGGGCAACGGAGAACACCCCCCGCCCCCCGGCCTCATCACAGACATGGGAAGGAGGTCAGGAGTTCTCTTCAGTGGCAGCAAGAAAAAGCTTGCACTTTATCAAAACAGACAGCACTTGGCACCAATAACTCAGCGAAATAGAAATTAGAAATGGCACCCGAAGGTCAGCAGGGTTGGGGTAGCAGGTCATGCTGCACAGAAAGTGGGAGCCTGATGCTTTCCATGAGGGTACGCACGGTGGGAGGGGCAGGGAGCCAGTCCAGGCAGATGCCCCCAGCCTGGGAATGGTACCTCCCCCAGATGCCCCCAGCCTGGGAATGGTACCTCCCCCAGATGCCCCCAGCCTGCGAATGGTACCTCCTCCAGATGCCCCCAGCCTGCGAATGGTACCTCCTCCAGATGTCCCCAGCCTGTGAATGGTACCTCCCCCACCTGGATTTCCCAATAGGCCCCACACTGACAGCCAGTATGATACACTCTAGTGCAAGAGGAACCATGAGGCAGGATTTTCTACTGGAAAGAGATGCTTGTTCCACTGAAAAGGGAAACCTCGTTTTCAAGGAAGCCTCCTCAAGAGTGAGACAGAATTTGATTTAAGCCGCACCCACAGTATCTATACAGATGGCCCTCCAAGATCCCGACATTTTCTTAAGGACTTTCCAACAACGATCAAATACTCTTATAGAATTTTTTTTTTCTTAAAAAATATGTTTTTATTGATTTCAGAGAGAGGAAGAGAAGGATAGAAACAACAATGATGAGACTCATCAATGAATTGCCTCCTGCCTGCCCCCTACTGGGGATCGAGACCACAACCCAGGCATGTACCCTGACCAGGAATCAAACCATGACCTCTTGGTTGATGGGTTGCCCCTCAGCCACTGAGCTACACCTGCCTGGGCATTTTTTCCTAATGGTTTTTCAATCAAAATATGGCTTGGGTAGGGTTGCCACATAAAGTACAGGTTATCCAGTGAAATCTCAATTTCACATAAACAATGAATAACATGTAAAGTTAGGGACATAAGTTATATGGAGACTTATTTGTTGTTCCTG
The DNA here is from genome assembly GCF_014108235.1 of Myotis myotis. Classification (NCBI taxonomy): domain Eukaryota; kingdom Metazoa; phylum Chordata; class Mammalia; order Chiroptera; family Vespertilionidae; genus Myotis; species Myotis myotis. The sequence goes on from NW_023416336.1 coordinate 431,290, forward strand.
TAGTTTTATTTGCTAAACCTGGCAACCTTAGGCTTAGTGATCTTTCTTATCCATCCAATGTAAACGCTGTAGGTGCCACACACAGGGGAAACACCCTGGGAGGTGAATGACCCTGTTGACCCTGGCAACAGCCCCTCTACTAAATAACGTGCAGGTGATTTCCTGCTCGCCATTTTGCACTGTCTCCTGGGTTATTTCACAGGATCCCGGTTGGAATGACAAGTGAGAGGATTAATTATAACTGGTCACAGATCGGGAAGTTTGGGAGCCCGGGAAGTCACCTTTCACGTTGCCAAAGCTACATTTTAAGAGCAATGTCATACAGGAGACATTATGATGGAAGAACAGTCAGGAGATACAAGGAACGGGGAGATAAACTGTCATCTGAGTCTACTTCAAAGTTACACAACTCAGGGTTAAAAGATTGCCTTTTAAAGCTTTCAGTCAGTTGAGAGGGATGAACAGTGAGCCTACCAACCACTTACACAGTGAAACGAAAGTTGTTTCTGTCTCCAGGACTGCAACGCCCACCAGCTAATTCAGAGCCATAACGTGGCCGTATGAAGAGGTGAGAATTTCTATGCAAAGAAAAGTCTGAACTGCTCCCAGGGAAGGTGGAGACAAAGCCAACACCTAAGGGTCTTAGCGCATCCACAGTAGCCGTGCTCCACCCACCTCAGTAGCGTCCGGTGCATCTGGGCAACAGAACATTGAAAGGTGTTCCATTCGGCAGAGCTGGCCTGGCAATTGTGCTGCAGCGAAGAGAAGGAGAGTGGGATCTGCAAGCCTGGAGTCCATTTCCCAGCTCCTGTTCCTTGTTACATAAAAGCTAGAAAATCCTAAGCAGTTCTTCTCCTTCAGACCCTATTGTTTGCACCTTCCTATTGTGTGGAAGGTAGGGAGGGTGGAGAGATAGATGAGGTTGACTGCACGCGGCATATTTCACTCTAGACTCCTCTTTGGGGACTGCTCATGCGGGGAGGGCAAGGGACCCAACCCCTCAGAAATGCGACCATCATGGGAGATCCAGAGTTCATTTAGGAGCGCTGTCCCTGCCAGGGTTTTATCATTAAATGTCCAACAGATGACCTTCACCAGAAAGCTCGGAGATAGAAACAACACGGGAGGTGTGACCGGATGCGTTGTGGGAAGCTGGAAAAGGGGAAGGTTAAGGGACTGAAATGCTAAATACCAAGGAAAGTCATAGCAACGGGGTTGGGAAACAGAAAGAAGCCTAAGATAGTCACGGGAGACCCATCACAGAAATAAAGAGATGACATTTATGGCACCTCTCACTTCCCTCAGGAACTTGATCAGCTGATGGAGATGAGTGGTGGGAGGATTAGGGGGGGGGGGGGAGATGAGTGGGGGGGGGGTAAGTCCACAGGGCGGTTCACAAGCTGAGATACAGCGAAGGGGCCACACCTCCAAGGAAAGGGAGAGGCCTGGCCCGCCTGGGGCTCGCCTGGTGGATGAGTTGACCTTTCAGAGAACACGGTCTCCATCGGCTGAGATGCAGGAGCGTTTAGGAGGCAGCTACTGGCTAAGCCTTGCAGATGGAAGTACTGAGGGCCGCGGTGGGAGAGCGGCTTCACAAAAACTATCTCTGAGGCCTGCCAAACGCTTCACGGTGGACAGAGCAAGTGCTACCACCTCAACTTAGCAGGTGAGAAAAGGACGCAGAACAGCCAGCCGGTGCTCGCTGAGAGGAGGCTGGACAGGCCCACGATGGAGCCTGTCCTTCAGGGGGAGGCGGGGGGAGGAGAGGCCAGGTGAGTCAGAGGGGAGGAGGAGAAGGGGAGAGATGGCTCCAGCAGGAGGAACAGGATGTGGGCAGGCATGGAGAACTGACACGTCTGTGCCCGGTGCCGCAGAAGGCGTCTGTGACAGAGCAGGGCTGGAAGGGGCATGAGCCCCTACTGCTACTGACCTTCCGACACCCAGGGAGTCTGTGTGGCCCCCGCGACCTGGAGCTCCGCTTCACCAGACGGAGGCCGGGAACTGATGACGGGCCCCAAGGAGCAATGTGTGGGAAGGGCTCACGTTTTAAAGGCCTACGGGGCACAGAGCTGTTGTAGAGGCCCGAGGAGAGCCAGGCCGGCGGTGTCTCCCAGGAGGGACATTTCCCGAGGTTCCCTGTTCCCTTCCAGCTGGCTGGGGCAATATTAGCTCCTCCCAACGTTTCAAAGTGAGGCCACATTTTGCTCAGACGTGTCAGTTCTCCATGCCTGCCCACATCCTGTTCCTCCTGCTGGAGCCATCTCTCCCCTTCTCCTCCTCCCCTCTGACACACCTGGCCTCTCCTCCCCCCCGCCTCCCCCTGGAGGACAGGCTCCATCGTGGGCCTGTCCAGCCTCCTCTCAGCGAGCACTGGCTGGCTGTTCTGCGTCCTTTTCTCACCTGCTGAGTTGAGGTGGAAGCACTTGCTCTGTCCACCGTGAAGCGTTTGGCAGGCCTCAGAGATAGTGTTTGTGAAGCCGCTCTCCGGGCTTTTCCTGCAGCTGGTTCCCTCCGCCCTTTCCCGCAGCCGGTTAACTCGGGCAGTGTGGACGATTAGCTCACAGACGCTGGCTACAGGAGCGGGCAGGGAGGGTGGGCTGCCCACCACAGGAGATCAGGGTCACCTGCAAGAGGGCTTCCCCACCAGCAGAGAAGGGAGGAAGGAATCTCCAGGCCAGAACTCCAGCACCTCAAATCTGTGAGAACACCGCTTCCCAGTCTAGACATGAGAAAGGGGACCACCGGGGAGGGGGTGTCTAGAATATTAGGATGTGCAGAGACATACATTGTGTTTTTTTAAACTTTTTTTTTAAAAAATATATATTTTATTGATTTTTTACAGAGAGGAAGGGAGAGGGCTAGAGAGTTAGAAACATCGATCAGCGGCTCCCTGTACACCCCCTTCTGGGGATGTGCCCGCAACCAAGGTACATGCCCTTGACCGGAATCGAACCCGGGACCCTTGAGTCTGCAGGCTGACGCTCCATCCACTGAGCCAAACCAGTTAGGGCAGTGTTTTTTTAAACTTTTGATTGTGGTTTCATATAGACAGGGTGTCCCAAAAATTGTATACACAATAACAGCTGATAGCTCAACGGATGTTTCTTTTCAGATTTAACCCATTGGAAAAAATAATTATTCAAAGTGTGTATACATTTTTTTTTTGGGACACCCTGTATATATCATATAAAATGCACCATTTTAACCATTTTCAAGTGGCATTAAGAACATTCACCCTGTTGTGCAGTCATTCACACTAACTTTTTTTAAAGAGTTCAAACCCTCTTAAGGCCACACTGAGTCGCCCAGCTGTTCCTGAAGCAGCTGTGGGCTCTGATCACAAGGTTAAACCTCCTCCCCCGTTACCCCCCCCCCCCCCTTCCTGCTGCTCCTTATACCCAAGCATCAGGTTCCCATCATTACTGGGCTTCCCCAAACCCACTAAACCATCCCAAAGGGCAATCAGTGGCTTCATACAACTTATTTACTCAAAAAGGCTGAACAGTTTCTTCCAGGCTGTCCTGTTCTATTTGTAAAATACAAGTTTGGGAGCTTTTAAAATGTGTGTTATTTACCTGATAGAACTCAATGGCTTCTCAGGAGCTATTCAGCTGTAGTGTGGAAATTAGTGCAGGGGGTTTTAAAAGCTGATTTTCAGACCTGATAGCCTGCATTTCAGATGGTAATGTGGCCTGTTAAGCTAACAGCCCCCCAAGGTGGGGCAGGAACACTTACAGCCTCTCGGGAGGCTGCTAGGCAAGGGGCCACCTTGGTTAGCATGGCCGGGCCTGTCAGCCTTAGAGACATGCGCCATTCAGTGTTATCTCTCTTATCATAGTCCCCAAACAGATCTCCACCCGAAATCCCCATGTGATCTGAGAGATCGTGTTGGCTTTTGAAATGTGATTATTTGCTTTGAAATAATAAGATGAAAACAGTTCTTTGGTGATCAGCTGCAGGCGAGCGTGAGCCTCCCGAAGATCCCGAGACCACCAGTAGCTCAGGGGAGAACAGGCTGGGTGAGAACCTGCCCCAAAGTAGGGGCAGAATGAGCAGTAGTGAGGGATAGTTCTTGGAATGTGTTGATATTATCCTATACAGTAAAGAGGTAATATGCAAATTGACCCTCACTCCATCATGCCGTCACAAGATGGCTGCGCCCACAGCAGAGGCAGGGTTCCTGTAACACAAGATGGCTGCGTCTACAGTGGAGGCGGGGTTCCCATAACGAGCTGTAACGAGTGATCAGCAGGGACCTGAGGCTGCGTGGTGCTGGGCCGGGGGACCTCAGGCCACGCCCCCTGCCCCGGGGGCCCTGAGGCTGTGTCCCCTACCCGGTGGGGCTTGATGGGGGTGGGGCCGGCCGGGTCTGGGTCTCGCACGATTTCAAGGTGCACACGGGTGGGCAGGGACTTGACTCTGGGTCCCGCAGTGTGCCCCAGACTCTGACAGGAGGAAGATTTTCATATACATTTTACTAATTTTCTTTAATCTCTGACACTTCTATTATAGAGAAAGGGCAAACAGCAATATTAAAATATTTCCTCTAATTAATTCCCTTTTAATGTGCATGAATTTTGTGCACTGGCCACTAGTTTTCTTATAATGTTGGGGTAAAAACATGCCCCATACAGTCCTAGCTGGTTTGGCTCAGTGGATAGAGTATCGGCATGAAGACTGAATGGTCCTGGGTTCGATTCTGGTCAAGGGCAAGTACCTTGGCTGCAGGCTCCTCCCTGGCCCGGGCCCTGGTTGGGGCTTGTGCAGGAGGCAACCAATCAATGTGTCTCTCACAACAATGTTCCTCTCTGTCTTTCTCTCTTCCACTCTCTCTAAAAATCTATGGAAAAATATCCTTGGGTGAGGATTAAAAAAAATTTAATGACACAAAACTAACAAACAAACAAAAAGCATGCCCCATACAATTAGTTATTCATGTTTCCACATCTGAAATCCACACTAATACTTTGGTTTTTAAGCCTCTTGGTCGGACTGGAAGAGAGTCTCATGGTACGTTGGGGAGAGACTTTGCCTAGTGGGCAACAGAGTGATTGCTAGATTGACAGAGCCCTTCTACTCACCACCTCATTTAATCTGCCCAGAAACCTAACAAGGGGACACTCTTATCCTCCTATTTATACAACTAAGAAAGTCAAGACTAAGAGGGTGACTCCTTGGCCCAAAGCAAGTTCCAACCCAAGTGTAAGGATTCAGACCCCCTTGCTTGCTCCTTGACGTCCAGGCTGCAGTTGGCATTTCCCCTCCTTCCCAGGAAATCAGAGATGAGCGGCATTCTTGGTCTTTCTTGTTGGAAAGGCTTTGGGTAAGTCATTACTGAGCAGCCGCTTTGTAGGCAGGGCGCCCTGCCATTCAAGGTGTGGATCCTGTCCTTACTCGTTGCTGAGATCAGACATAAATGCATAAGGACGCAGAGGGCAGAAGCACGCCCGTGTCAGCGGGTACATGCTGTGCTGACGGAATAGGAGCTGAGGGAGTGGGGTACGCTGGTTATTCACGGTTTCTGTGGAAGATGAGGCTGGACCGCAGGCTTGAGGAAGTGCTGTGGAGCGATAGGCGTCCCAACACCAGCGCCTTGCCTGGAGGCTGCCGAGAACCTACAGGGCCCACACCTCGGGTGGGGGCTGCTGCTCCTTGCTCATGCCTCAGCCTGGCCTTGCTCAGGCCATTCTTTCTGCAGAGAAGGCTGGCCCTCCCCTTCTCCATCCTGGGTGGCCTGTCCTGATGCCACTTGTCCTTCACATGCCACCTCAAAGGCCCCTCCCCTTCCTCTGTGCTCTGAATACTTCAGTGTTACCCCTGTACCCCCTGGTGACACTCTTCCTATTAATTTACGGGTGTGTGTGTGTGTGCGCGATGTTACTGAAGCAGCTAAGAGAACTGACAGAGTCAGACAGACCAGTTTGGAGGCTTTGGCTAAGTTATGTATCCCTGGAAACCAGACTCCCTGGGATTTCAGGGAGAGTATTTGGTAAATGAAATGAAACTTCATTGAAAATGTCATCTCTCAGTTCCTCATGCTAATCTCTCCTTCCTAGCTGAGAGGGTGGTGTGAGGATTAAAGGGAGTCATGTGCGTGAAATGCTCAGCGTAGCGCCCACACACGGCTGCTGTAGTAGACCTAGGGCTGCGTGCACATGTCCATGTTTAATACACAGTGGTTATGCGGACGTCTACGTGTCCTCGGCCACTGTCAGCTCCTGCAGAGTGGGCTCCATCGTAAGGAATGTGTGTGTCTTCCGTGGAGACCAGCACAATGCCTCGCCAAGTGGAGGAGCTCAGAACTGAACCTGCATCAAATGAATGTCGGAGAGGACAGAAAGAATCTATATATATAAAAGCCTAAGCAACCATCTGACTGTTCACCTGGTAGCTATGATTTGCAAAACACCAGGGGGCAGATGCTGCGACCAGTAGAGGTGGGAGCCCGTTTCCTTGCGGAATTGGTGGTGGGTTAGGTTGCTGCTGGGGCACTGTCAGCCCCAAATTTGCTTCACTCACACCCCAGACCCAGATAGGAGGGAGCCCAATTCCAGGGTGCGTCACCCGAGAACCACCCTCTCGCAATCTGGGACCCCTCGGGGGATGTCGGAGAGCTGGTTTTGGCCTGATCCCCGCAGGCCAAGCTGAGTGACCCCACCAGTGCACGAATCTGTGCACCGGGCCTCTAGTTACAAATAATTGGTGGTAATTAGATGGAGGCAGTTTGCCCAGTTGGCGCAGCTCAGTGGCTGAGTGTTGAACTATGAACCAGGAGGTCACTGTTCGATTCCCAGTCCAGGCATGTGCCCAGGTTGTGGGTTAGATCCCCAATGAGGGGCGTGCAGAAGCAGCCAGTCAAAGATTCTCTCTCATCACTGATGTTTCTACCTCTCGCTCTCTCTCCCTTCCTCTCTGAAATCAATAAACATATATTTAAAGAAAAATGGGGGGCATTTTAAGTCCTTGGACAGGGTGAAGCATGAGGAGGGGGAGGGACTGGAGGTCATGGCCTTCACTCCCTCTTGGTGCAGAGAGTTCTCGATGGCATCATGTGTTCTCTTCTATTATAATTTCTAATTTAATACACTCTAATTTCAATCCTTTGACTTTTTTAAAAAAGATGTTCAATCCTTTGACATTTTTAAAAAAGACTTTCTTACCTACTTTTGGACTAATTTTTTTAAATTGAATTTATTGGGGTGACACTGGTTAACAAATTACACAGGTTTCAGGTGCACAATTCTACAATACATCATCTGTACACTGTATCGTGTGTCCATCACCCCAAGTCAAGTCTCCGTCCATCACCATTTATCACCTCATTCCTTCGGTACTTCCCCCCCCCACCCCCCACTCCTGGCAATCACCACATTGTTGTCCATGTCCATGAGCTTTTTTCTCTTTTTTCTCAATCCCTCTACCCCCCTCCCAGCCACCCATCCCCCCGACCGCTGTCAGCCTACTCTCTATCTATGCGTGTGTCTTTACTTTGCTTATTAGTTCATTTTGTTAATTAGATTCCACACATGAGTGAAATCCTATGGTACTTGTCATTCTCTGACTGGCTTATTTCACTTAGCATAATGTTCTCCAGGTCCATCCATGCTGTTGCAAAAGGTAAGATTTCCTTCTTTTTTACAGCTGAGAGATACTCCATTGTGTAGCTGTACCACAGCTTTTTCTATCCACTCATCTACTGATGGGAGCTTGGGTTGCTTCCAAATCTTGGCTATTGTAATTAATGCTGCAGTGAACATAGGGCTGTACATATTCTTTCAATTAGTGTTTTGGGTTTCTTTGGATAAATTCCCAGAAGCGGGATTGCTGGGTCAGAAGGCAGTTCCATTTTTAATTTTTTGAGGTAACTCCATACGGCTTTCCCCAGTGGCTGCACCAGCAGTGCACGAGGTTCCCTTTCCTCCACATCCTCACAGCACTTGCTGTCTGTGGATTTACTGATGACAGCCCTTCTGACAGGTGTGTGTGGCAGTGAACAGTGCGTCTCAATTCTATGGCATCTATAGGCAGGGCCTGCTTGGACCCTCAGGGATGAGCCCTGGCCCCGGACTCTGCCTCCTGAGGTGGTCTGCTGCCATGGGAACAGCCAGGTTCAGGAAAGCGTTTCCTATTTAAGTCCAAAGTCACCATTTTTAACCACAAAACCTTCATTCATGTTTCACTGTTCTCTTCCATTCATCAAATAACTTATTGTGTTTCCTAATTGCCAGGCACTGTGCGAGGTGCTAGGGATAAAAAGATCACCTTAGTTATGAATGAAATGTTACGATGATTATAATTATTAGTGGAAACGAAGACAGTTTTAGTGCACACCGAGTCAAGTCTTTGTCAGAATATGCGTGGCCTGAGTCGCCTGACCCCAACCCCACCCCAGCCTGCTTGTTGCTGAGTGAAGACGGACAGGGGCCTGGAGGCCTGTCCCAGCTCTGCCGCTCGCTGCCTGTGGCCTTGGCTGAATCCTGTCACCTTCTGAGGTCAGTCTTCTTGCCGGTCAAGTGAGTCCTTCCTACCTCACAGGGTGGCTGTCAATGTGACAGGGCTGTGAGCGCTGCAGGAAGCTTTTATTTACCCGGCATCCCAGAAGAACGTCACTACAGAGTCCCTGGCACTGGAGACTGGAGACTGTGGGTCTCAGGGTTGACACCCTCCCTCCAGTGTGCCTCCTGGGCATCTTCCAGGTTCAAAATGTAGAAATTCTTAAAAGTCCTCCCTGCCCTGCTTCGGGGACACGTCCAGTCCTGCTTTTAGATGCAGACAGACTCACAGGGAGGTAAAACCTCTTCACTTGATGCGATTCCTCACTTAGTTAATTTCATCATCTTCTCCCTAATGGGAAGAGGACATTCGATGGGCGAGATTGACTCAAGGAAGCTAAACTGAGAGCAGCACATGCGGGAGCCAGCAGCCCTCTGGACGACGAAGCCCCGAGGGGTGCGTGGCCGCTCCTGGTCGCCCCCGCAGCCCTGCACCGCACGGCGCCCGCTGGGTTCCCGGGATGCGCTCAATAAATACTTGTGGCATAAATGAATAAATCAATGGTAGTTGTTTGGATTTCAATATAAATGGATCCTGGAGCTGAAATACTGCCAGATGGGCTGACAGGGCACAGTCTGGTGATGCGTCTCCAAGGCTATAAACACGCAGGCATCTCTGCCGTGGCAGGCTGACATTTCAGAAGATGATTACATGCATGATTTCACCAGGGCCGCACGTGCCCTCCAACTGCCAGCGCTTCAACAACTGTTTTCACGTTGGCTTTCTTGTTCATTCCTTTTTTTTCCTTTTTTTAAGTTGAGCACCATTTTCCCCAGCTCCTCATATCAGTAGCTGAACACGATTTATTCAGATGAAATTAGGCTCCGTTTTTATAAAGCCCAGGTTACTGCAAATGATGCTTGAGGTTTCGCAGCAAATATGAATTCCTGATCAGCGGCCATAAAGCACCCCTGCGGAGCTCCAGGCCTGCCCCGGGACCACGGAGGCGCCGGGTGATTGACACCGAGTCCTCGCGTGCCTCCCGCTCCTGCCCAGGCTTCAAGATGGACCTCCGCCTCCTGCAAATGCACAGCTGCTCGGCCTGATAAATCACAGGGCCCTTTTTTTTCATCACAGTTACCTACTATTTACTGCTTCGAGGGGGAAGTGAATCACAGCGAGAGGACTCCGTGTGCTGCGTACACACCCCCTTCCTTCTCCTCCGGCACTTTGCATGTTTCCACATTCCCGCGGAGCACGCTTTCCCGCGCAGTGCGTCCACCCCGGGCTCACCTGGACAAGCAAGCCTCCGGCCCATTTATCTTGGTTCTCCTTGCCCCTCTCTACCCACTGACACAAAATCCATAAGAACAAAAGACGCCTGAGAGGCACACACTACCAGGAGTAGGTGGAAAGCACTGTGTCGTTTTGCAAGCTGAGGTTTCCTTGTAATTGGCTTGTCTACCACACTGAGGCTTTTGCCCCCTCTTCCTGCCCTGGCCTCCTGATGTTTTTCATTATTTGAGGCACCACCGCGCCTTTGGTATAGCGGACACCCAGTGGCGTATAACAGATGAAACACTCTACAGTTGATGCTAGAAAAGAATGAAAAACAGGCCACCCCACCTACACATGGCCCTTCCCGTCGGGGGGTGGCAGGCGTAAGTTGGGGGAAGTCAGATTTGCATTGTGACTGTGATCCCGTGATCATCTGCGGACACACTGGCTGTTCAGGCTAAACCGTAAATGAAGCTCATTGCTCAGGCCAAACAAAGGCAGGCCAAAGGTTTTCTTTGGGGTTGACCACAGATAATTTTTAAATTCAGGCAATGAAACATTTCATAGTTTTAATTTATCAGGGTTGTGCTTTGGTTACCATGGACTCACACACTTTATTTTATTTTATTTTTTTTGTTTTTATTTTTATTTATTTTTTAATTAAATCTTCATTGTTCAGATTATTACATTTGTTCCTCTTTTTTTCCCCCCCATAACTCCCCTCCTCCCAGTTCCCGCCCCACCCTCTGCCCTCACTCCCCACCCACTGTCCTCATCCATAGGTGCACGATTTTTGTCCAGTCTCTTCCCGCATCTCCCACACCCCTTTCCCGCCCAGGAATAGTCAGTCCATTCCCTTTCTATGTCCCTGATTCTATTATAATCAACAGTTCATTCTGTTCATCAGATTATTTATTCACTTGATTCTTAGATTCACTTGTTGATAGATGCATATTTGTTGTTCATAATTTGTATCTTTACCTTTTTCTTCCTCTTCCTCTTCTTAAAGGATACCTTTCAGCATTTCATATAATCCTGGTTTGGTGGTGATGAACTCCTTTAGCTTTTCCTTATCTGTGAAGCTCTTTATCTGACCTTCAATTCTGAATGATAGCTTTGCTGGATAAAGTAATCTTGGTTGTAGGTTCTTGGTATTCATCACTTTGAATATTTCTTGCCACTCCCTTCTGGCCTGCAAAGTTTCTGTTGAGAAATCAGCTGACAGTCGTATGGGTATTCCCTTGTAGGTAACTGAGTTTCTTTCTCTTGCTGTTTTTAAGATTCTCTCTTTATCTTTTGCTCTTGGCATTTTAATTATGATGTGTCTTGGTGTGGTCCTCTTTGGATTCCTTTTGTTTGGGGTTCTCCGCGCTTCTTGGACCTGTAAGTCCATTTCTTTCACCAGGTGGGGGAAGTTTTCTGTAATTATTTCTTCAAATAGGTTTTCAATATCTTGCTCTCTCTCATCTTCTGGCACCCCTATAATTCTGATGTTGGTACGCTTGAAGCTGACCATGGACTCACACACTTTAAAGCATACAATATGAGCTACCAGACACCCGAGTTCTCCCAGAATGCCTACTTAAAACAGGAGACCGGAGAAGTGAAAAGACAGGCAAGACTGGCCTTCTAAAGATGCTTGGATAGTCTCTCCCCTCTGACACCTCACAGGGATGAGCCTTCTACGGTCCTTACCAAGGACAGAGAAATGTCATCCCTTTGCACTGTCACTGGCCTACCAGGTCCCGCCTCAATGCCTTGGAAGCAGGCTTCCTGCACTGTAAACCCACATCCCCAAACCCTGCCGACCAAACCCACTTCATCATCAAGTTGCACATCTTAAAACAAAACAGCGCCAAGCCCTGTACCAAACGTCCTTGGGCCTGGGCACTCCAGGCGGTTGTGGGGCCACATGGAAGCGGGACTGGGTTAGATGTCCACCTTGGGAAGGTCAGAACCTGGGATGAATCTTTACTCAGTTCCATCCCCACCCGAGGGGTTCCTCTGACAGGCAGACTGTTAGGCTGTCACGAGGAGTCACGCTGACTATTTCCTAGAAATTACTGGTTTCCTCCAGATTAGGTAAGGTGGTAGAAAATGACTTCTGTCTCTGAGTCTCTAATTTAAGACCCTAGAAAATGTGAGTCCAGTGAATTCAGTAGGTGTTCTAAGTCCTTATTTGGAAGGAGGGTTTCCGATGGCATCTCCAAATGGTTACAGATGGTTCTCACTTACGGAAATTACACGTGTGGCCCGAGCCAGGGGACACAGGACAGGAGCAGCACAGAGCAGGTAGCTGCAGACAACCCGCTGCTAGGCCAGCAGGTGGAGAAACGCATTACTTTGAAATGAGCCAAGTTCCCCCAAGTTTGAACAGAAAAACTATTATATTTAAGGGGGAAATGCTCTACTCCATGGGAAGATAGAGAAATTTGTAAGGAGAGTAGTGACAACGGGAACCTCTGTCTTTAGGGAGTGGATGGTTTTCTTTTCACGTTATTTTGCACTTAGTCATGCAATCAACAGGGGCCCAGGTGCTAACTTACTAGGTGATGAACTACGGGGCTCGACCAGGAGGGTTGGAGGGAATTTCAGAACAAAGTCAAAGGGAATAGCGTTGCTCATCACCCATGTACCTTTCTACCCAGGACAGGGCCACGTGTCTTCTGGGAAGAAGTCCTAATTTCTGATTGTATCTTGCAACCAGGTCTTCGAAGGGAGCCCATACTTTCCTAAAATAGGTTTGATTCCTTCTACCAGAGGTCATAATGACATTTATTGAAATATTAGAGGCCTGATGCATGAAATTTGTGCAAGAGTAGGCCTTCCTTCCCCCGGCTGCCGGCACCGACTTCCCTCTAGCACCTGGGACCCAGGCTTCCCTCGCAGGCCCAGCTTCGTCCGGGAAGTCATCCAGTCTAATTAGCATATTATGCTTTTATTATCCCATATAATAAAAGCCCAGCGACTGAAACGGCAGGACGACCAGAATGACCAGAGACCAGAACTACCGGCCCTTCGCCCAGGCCGGTCTGCAAACCGTCATGGCCCCTCGCCCTAGCCGGCTCCGCCCCCCCCCCCAGCGGGGACCCCCACCCCAATCGGGAGCCCCCATCAGGGCAGGCCAGCCAGCCCCCACCCACGCACCAGGCCTCTATCCTATATAATAAAAGGGAAATATGCAAATTGACCCTAACAGCGGAACTACCTCTGGACCAGTCATTATGAGGCGCACTGACCACCTCTCAGTCTCTTCCCCTGGTCAGCAGGCTCCAATCGCCTGGTGGCAAATGGGGAACTGGGGGTGGGTGGTGGCGGGGGGCGGGGCTGGCTGCAGGCAGCCAGGGAAGATGGCCCTGTTTGCAGGCCAGGCCTAGGGACTGTACCCATGTATGAATTTCGTACGCCGGGCCTCTAGTTATAGATAATTTATCACCATAAAGCTTACCCATTTAAAGGATGCAATCCCATGATTTGTAGCATAGTTACAAGGTGGTGAAACCATCACCACGATCTAATCTTACATTCAATGCCCCCAAAAGAAACCTGGCAATCATTGGCAATGGAGCAATATTGTGAACCAAGGACTTTCTCTTGCTTTTCAGGGCATTTCGTTGAAGAAATCACCTAAGAAGCCAAAGGGAATGAATGGCTCAGATTTTAAGTGTTTCTATCCAGAGCCTCTCCTCCTTCTACCCACAGACTCAGAAGCACTGCAGTCCCAGCTCCTGGGAGAGTCCCGGAAGGAGCTGCTGAGGCGATGCGGCAGCCACCTTGGAGCACGCGAGCTGGGGCAGGCTTTTCAACAGTAATAAACATACTTGGGCTCAGCCCGCCACCGGAGGGAACACTTTTCACCCGGGTGCGCAGACCACGTGCCCACGTGACGGGCTTTCCCTGGTAGAAGCTGAACTGATCTTGGTTACATAGTCAATTATTGCTCATTCCACACAAGAAGAACAGGTAAGGAAGGGAGGTGGTGACAGTCCACTAGGTAACACCGAGGTGCCCACCAGCCAGCTGTTCTGATGCAGTAAGAACCTCAGATGTGCAGAGAAACATCTTTACCTCTTGAAAATTCTTTTTTAAAAATATATATTTTATTGATTTTTTACAGAGAGGAAGGGAGAGGGATAGAGAGTTAGAAACATCAATGAGAGAGTAGCATCGATTAGCTGCCTCCTGCACACCCCCTACTGGGGATGTGCACAAAACCAAGGTACATGCCCTTGACTGGAATCGAACCTGGGACCCTTCAGTCCCCAGGCTGATGCTCTATCCAGTGAGCCAAACCAGTTAGGGCTTTAAAACACACACTTTGCGCGCATGCACACACACACACACACACACACACACACACACACGTGCATGGACACACATGCACACGCAGAACCTTAGCAAGTGAAAAAATAAAAAAACCAACAACAAAAAAGGGCCTGATCTGCTCTCAAAAGTAACTATAGATCCTATTCAACTATTTTGATACAGTAAAGCCAGACGTGAGACACAGTTTGAGTGACAGTTGACTAGGCTGGTAGATCTCATTCATAATACAAGTCAGAAAACCAACCGAAGCGCAGCGCGAAGAGCCAGGCACTCAGGACCATGAAGTGGGTGACGTGCATAAAGTATTTCAGGAGAGAATCTCATTGAAAGCCAGACAGCTCCCGGGGAAATGATACGGAAAAAGTCTGACGAAAACATCTCAAAATAAATGAAGTACTTATTGCTGAAAAATGAGCTCAGATCGCAGCCAATTCCAAAGTTCAGAATTTACTGCGTGCTGAGGCCTTTTCCTCCAGTTCCTTGTCTCTTGTTTCACTAACAACAAGGGACTCTCCACACTTCCTGTGAAATACAACAAGGCGATTTTTGCAGTAATAAACCCACATGGGCATGACAAATCCAAGCATGCAAAACGTTTAACACCCCAGCTCCCAGACACTTGAGGGACAAAATCCGATTATGAATTATATGCTACAATAAATAAGGCTCGATGTTTCATAAAGCAATTTATAGTTCATAAAAATGACAAAACGTACCTGTCAGACAGAGCGTGGAGCGCGGTTCCCTGGGCTGCCTGGTGGAAGAAAGGGCAGAGATGTTTATTTAATATTCTGACTTCTAAATTACGTGGTCAATCAGCACTTAAAAAAACCCGTGTCACACACATTTTTGCCATGTGGCCAAATATTACCAGTAAGCTACAGGCAACACAGTAAGAGCTCTGTCATGGTATGCGGTAAATGCTCCCGTAGAGTTAACTGAAGCCCCTGCAGTGCCCACCTGCCACCAGGGGGCGAGCGTGGGGCGGCAGGAAGTGCCAGGCTGGTGAGGTTGGACAGGTCTCAGGAGACCGTCCCCGCCCAAACCCTCCCCAACTATTCATTTGTATTCCCTGTTGCTTTATTCTACTTTCCTGAAAGAAAAAAAAAAAAATCTGTTTTGGTTCCTTTATAGCATCTCTCCCAATGAAGGTACACCTTTTGACCCAGTTTTCTGATTTATTGAAAAAGCCACCACAATTGTAACCTGGAACACTGACGGAAATATGATATTATGAGATATGGATTTGTTTTTAGGCAACGATTTTGTGGCAATTTTAAAAGAATCTTTAGAGATTCATATTGAAATATTTATGGATACCGTTACAGGATCTGGGATCTGCCTTGAAACAATGTACTTGGAGGGAGGGGAGGGTGGGTGGACATGTAAATAAAACAATGTCCTTGGGTTGGTAACTGCTGAAACCAGGTGATGAGCACACCGGGGATTATTATATTATTCTAGACTGTTTATGTGTTTGAAATGTTCTATAAAACAAAAAAAACAAAAAAAGAAAAACGAAGCTAAAGACCTCCATTTCTCCATCAGATTTCCCCCATTTTGTACTCACTGCCTTTTGTCTGCTTAGCCTAGCTTGTCCATGTGCCCCGTGTGGCTGAGCTCCGAAGGCAGGGGGCACACTCATTCTACGTCTCCGAAGTCATTACTGGGAGGGATCACAGCACGGCCTGTGAGACCAAGGCTTACCCGGGTGCACAAGAAATAAGAAGTGCACATGGCCGTTCACTGCGTACAGGACACAGGGCACGTTTACTGTTTACCAAGGGCGCCGGAGTGTTTCCCATGCCATTCCTCATTCCATGTGGATAGCAGACAGACAGACACAATCTTCAGATGAGAAAAACACGACCTGGCAGAAACCTGATCCCTGTCACAGAACTGAATCCACCCTTGGCGACACACAAACACCTCTTGGATCACTCGGTCAGCCCAGCACTGGCCGGATTCCCAGCACATGGAGACCACTGCCGGAGGCTCCAGGAGGGATCAGAGCAAAGGCAGGGCGCACAGTCACTGTGTCAGAGAAGCCCAGTCCCTAGGCAGGAACTCTGAGCAGAGGTCCAGGGAGGACTGGAAGACACTTGGGCATTAACATGCAAGTGGAAGATGAGTAGGGGGGGATGTGGGTGCTGGTAACTCATGGCCGGTGGGCCACGGGCTCCTCAGTCAGGGCCTGGGACGGCTGGCAGGTGCTCAGTACACATCTGATGAGGAAATGTCAAATGGATGAATAAATTCGGGAAGCCTTCTCACTACTATCTGAGCAAAGCTGCAAAGACAAGGAGGGATGTGTTCAGGGAAAGAGGCATTGGTCGCTCCAGACTGCAAGGCAGAGCCAGGGCCTCCGCGGCCAGGCCTCTAGCAGTGGTTCTCAGCTGGGGCACCTCTTGCCCAAACAGCAAGGCTACTGGAGTTGAGTAGGGGTGTTTCTGTGTCTTAACAGCAAGGGGGGTCACTACTGGCCACTGATGCCTGGGGCCAGGGATGCTATAGCCTCTCAAAGGCCCGATGGGTCCCTGTACAATGAAGCGGCCCCCTTAGAAGGACAGGGGTTCTATGGAGAAACACTGCAGCAAAGGCCGGAAAGAAATCTGACAGGAGCGACACAGGAGCTGAGACTAAATCAACAACAGGAACTTGGATAATTCCCACGGGGACATAACCACACGGACTGAGGAAAACATAAGCTCTGTTGACCTGGGCACTGAAAGTCCTCATCCTGGGAGAGGTTCACTGTTCGTTTATG
Source organism: Myotis myotis (assembly GCF_014108235.1). NCBI lineage: Eukaryota > Metazoa > Chordata > Mammalia > Chiroptera > Vespertilionidae > Myotis > Myotis myotis. Next base: position 448,154 of record NW_023416336.1, read on the forward strand.
TGAGGGCCTCAAGACTCAGCTTCCAAACTGCTCTTTCTACCCTAAGTGGGGTGGTGAGGGAGCTGGCCAGCCATGTCCAGGCTCCAGTGAACAGTTTATGGGGTTACTGCCCCTCTTTTTTCTCTGGATTCCTGTGAATTAAGGGCCAAATGCCAGGGCATTCCAGTGTCATGAGGGGAAAGATATCCACAGAGCGCCCTCTTGCTGAGGACGCCTTAGGGAGCAGAACGAGGCGGGGAAAGAGGTGAAAAGCCTCAGGAGGCCGTGGAGACCAGGAGCCCCTCCTCCTCCCCCCATACCCCTCCCGTCTTCTCTGTGCTCTGGGGGGGGGGGGGGCGGCAGCCCAGGCACCACCATAAGGGAGCGCCCGGCAGGTGCAGGGCAGCCCCCACCGTCCCCAGGGCCCCATCGCTCAGCGAGATGCTTTCCTTTTTGGCAGCTATACTTGAAAGGAACCCAACTCCCTACTCCTGACTCTGCTTGGCTAAATATACAAACACGTATTTTGAACTCCCCCAAGAAAAGGTGGCATGCGTGATTAGTTCAGCCTCAACGCATCTCCGCAGAAGGCACGGCTGACGGACTTTTCCAGAAATAACAGAAACCTTAAGGCGCGATGTGGCTGGAAGGTCAACAGACACCTCTAACATGGCTCCTGCGTGTCCCCTGGCCAGGGCTGCCAATGTTTTAGCAGTCTGCTGGCTTTGTTCTCTTCTGCCTCCAAATACTTCCCGCTGACTTTTGTGATAAGGAAACGGTGCCCGTTGATGTGCAACGTATGAGAAAATTATTTTAAAAACAAAAGCAAAAACAAGCACAAAACAAGCCACTCTGCTGTGGTGCCTCCAGGTGGCGGTCCCTGCTGAGGACCCCGCGCAGGTGGCTGCTGGCCAAGTGCTCGGATGGGACTGAGCAGAGGCGCGGGGCAGGGCCGCCTTCCTCCAGCAGATGGGCCTGACGCTGGCACCAGAAGGCCCTCTTGGGCTGAGCATGGCATCCCACCAGCGCCGGACAATGACTTTCTGTGATCCTCACTCTCCCATCTGTCCGCATGACCAACGTGTCCACACACTTCACACCGTGGCACGGAGCACCATCGGCCACCTGCACCACAATTTTTCATGCCTGAATTTGATGGCGCTATTTACTTTGCAGTTATTTTACAACATTAAACACGTTATGGAGACGGCTCACCATCCATCAAGAAAGCAGATGAGAATATGTTAAAGTTTTAAACAATAACTTTAAAACAGCTTTATGGCATTAAGTTAAAATGGTATGTCATACACCAAAGCAAAGACCGCCAATTTTATTTTATTTTATTTTTTTACTGCTCTTCTTTTAAATAAACGTTGGCTTTTGGACACTATTTTTTTTTTACTGTTGAAAATAATAAAATAAATAAACATTGGAACTAAATCGCAGAGAAAAAACTGCGTAGGTGACTCATAATTGAAGGCTGAAGGAAGACACAGCGTAAACTAGATGAATTTCCTTCTTTCAAGCGTTGTGTGTTACAGCACCCACACTTCTCCCTTCCTGAATCATCACCTCGGCTGGTAACTTTCCTCATCCAGTTCTCAGCAAAATAGTGGGGAGGGTGAAGGGAACGCTACGCTGATCTTTCCCAAGTGCCTTACGCATTCACGAGTGACTCTGAAGCATAAGCTCTGAGACAAGTTTTCTGCCAGAAATAATCATTTTCCAGTTCTTTTCAAGAGATGGCTTTTTTTTTCTGTCTTCATTATAGAAAGCTTGGAACGTGGGACAGAAGCAGTAGAAATCCAGGTTTCAATGTATGAGAAATAAGTTACTAGTCCTTCTGCTACTGAAGGAAAATCAAAGGAGAAATGAGGTGCCCTTATTGTAACCGGGTTGCGGGCAGGGCAGGCTATGGACGCTGGAGTGCGGAGGGGAGCGAGGGAAGAGGCTGGGATTCAGAGGGTGCCAGGAAGATGCAGTTTCGTTCCTTCCTGATGGAAACAGAACGAACCGGACAGCTCCATGGTTCAATCTGAAGCACCTGTGGTGTGCAGGTAACAGGCTGGGTGTGAGTTACAATCAAACAGAGAAAGCTCTCGCCATACTGTATGTAGGGCCTAGAGGTGTCAGACATAAAAGTTACACATTCTTGATTGCACAAACGTTCTAGATTGCAGGGGCTCTGGCCGAAGAGGAGTGGGTGCCGGGGGACCTCCCTTGGAATGAGTGGGTGAGGAAGGCCCACTAAGTCAGGGGTAACTAAGCTGATGCCTAAAGGATAAACAAGAGTTACTGGAGCAGAGAAGTGAGAGGGGGTGTGGAAGAATGAGCTCCATGCAGGCCTAGGTCCTTACTCAGTTAAAGAACTACAAGAAGGCCACTGTGAGGGAACTCAGCGGGTGGTGGGGACACTGGCAGATCCCAAGGGCTTTGGAGGTCAAGTTAAGGATTTGGGGTGCTCTCCACCTAAGAAACCGCGGAGTGGTTCACATTAGGGGAAGTTGGGTAAGGGATGTACGGGGCCTGTTCGTACATTCTCTGCATCTTCTGATGATTCAATAGAAGTTTTTTGTTAATCCTCACGCAAGGATATTTGTTCCATTGATTTTAGAGAGAGTGGAAGGAAGGGGGGGGGAGAGGAACACACTGATTGGTTGCCTTCTGCATGTCCTTGGACCAGGCTTGGGGATCGAACCTGCAACCCAGGTACATGCCCTTGACTAGGAATCAAACCCATGACCCTTTGATGCCCAGGGCGACTCTAACCACTGAGCTACACCAGTCAGGGATGATGGATCTATAATTAAAAAAAATAAAGGAGGGAGCAAGGCAGTATGATTTATTTATTTATTTTTTTTTTCAAATTTCACTTTGGCTTCTGTTTGGTAAATGGATTTGGGCAGGAAGGTTCAATGTTTAAGGTTGTTGCATTAATCTAAGCAAGAGAAGTGCATGGTAGCAATGAAGGTGAAGAGAGTTTGTGTTACATTTTGGATGCAGAACTGAGGAAATTGACGATCAATTGGATGTGACGGGCCAAGGTTGGCGGCAGGAATGAACCCCAGGTTCCAGCTTGAGCCCCTGGTATAGATGGAGGGCCACTGACTGGGACAGGCAAGGTGGGGGCAGGGGCAGGGGTTAGGGCAAAGCTTAATTTGGATATGTGAAGTTCAAGTTGTTTTCAGGATGTTCAGGTGGAGATGCTAAATAGATGTCTGGACACATAGATCGCAGCTGTCAAATGCCAATGAAGTGCAAAACATTTGCATATTGTTGACAAATTACAGTCATAAAAAGGAGATACAGGCTAATGCGCCGGAGCTACAGTTTGCTCTCATTTGAAGAGAAGCAGGCTCGGGTCAGCTGGCTAGAACAGCCTGTCCATTCCACACGCACGCAGCCCATCTGCGCTGTTCCCAGCACAGGCGTGTTATCCTGACAGCGAGGGTGGCATCTCTGTGGCTGTGAGCCGAGTCAAATTGCTCCACCTGTTGGAAGGCTGTATCCACATTCAACTGCTCGAATAAATGCCATCCCAGCTCGTTTTTGGTCATTTGTGTTCAGCTGTTATGAAGCATGCCATGAAGTTTAGGTCCCATCACGTGTCTCTGTGGGAATTCTGTCCAGTAAGGCTTTACATTCTTTCTCGCCATTCTTTTGAAGTTGAGACTTGTATTCATTAATGTATTTCACTGCTTAATTTCCTTCCACATCGGTTAACACATTCTGTTTCATTTACTGAACTTTCATGCTGTTCGTTTTCATTGGAGTCCTCGTTCGTTCTTTTTAAAAAAATATATATTTTTATTGATTTCAGAGAAGAAGGGAGAGGGAAAGAGAGATAGAAACATCAACGAAGAGAGAGAATCACTGATCGGCTGCCTCCTGCACACCACATACTGGGGACTGAGCTGCATGCCCCACACTGGGGATGAACCTGCAACCTGGGCACGTGCCCTGGCCACCACCAGCTGGGCACGTCATTGAGTGTTGTGCCCTTCCATTTGGTGTCCTCCAACCCATTCAGAATACTGGCAAGACAAAAGAAGAGTCCTGCTCTCTGGTTTTCCCTCTGTAACAGTAAGCACTTCGCATTCCCAGATGCCTACAGATGCTGCCCAGGAAGCATTCTGTTCAGGAGACTTGGATCTTATTCTGTTCCCTATGGGGGGTCAGGTCGATTTGGGGATAACAACATACATCATCCAAACAAGAACATTTTTTGAGAGTGAAAGGGGATATCCCGCCCCCAAAGGGAGCTAGGGAGCTGGGGACAACAGGAGAGAAAGTGCTTTTCTCAGCACACTGGCCATGGGGCTGCTGGATCAAGGAGGCTCGATGCAAATACAATTCGATCAGGTGCGGAGGCAGAACTTCAGGGGCCGAGGAGCTTGTCAAAAAGCAAACAGCTCCGAAGGGGGTCAACAGGGACAGATCGCTTCGATTCTCAGTGTCTCTGAAGTCAAACCAACGCATCTGCCATTTTCTGGCTCTTCCTGGCTGCTCCTCCCTCTACTGAGATTCTGCCTGTCAGTGTCGCCGAACACCCGAGCTCCCGGGCACCTTTCTCTCAACTCCTCGTCTGGAACCTGGATGAGCATAGGCTTCTTTCTTCTCTTGAAAAGTTCGCCACCTGCTTCATGAGAATTTTAGTCTTGGCTCCTCAAGTTCCTGGAAGACACTGAAGGCAGAGATCCTAGCTCATCCTCACCCAGAAAGAGCTTCTTTGTGACAACACTCATTGTGAATCCACTACCGGTGGATCAGCAGGTAAGATGCGAGGAGGTGAATCAGCTACCGGTGGATCAGCAGGTAAGATGCGAGGAGGTGAATCAGCTACCGGTGGATCAGCAGGTAGGATGCGAGGAGGTGAATCATCTACCGGTGGATCAGCAGGTAAGATGCGAGGAGGTGAATCAGCTACCGGTGGATCAGCGGGTAGGATGCGAGGAGGTGAATCAGCTACTGGTGGATCAGCGGGTAAGATGCGAGGAGGTGAATCAGCTACCGGTGGATCAGCGGGTAAGATGCGAGGAGGTGAATCAGCTACCGGTGGATCAGCAGGTAGGATGCGAGGAGGTGAATCAGCTACCGGTGGATCAGCAGGTAGGATGCGAGGAGGTGAATCAGCTACCGGTGGATCAGCGGGTAGGATGTGAGAAGGTAACTTCTGCAGATGACCAATTACTACTTGCCATGGCTCTGATCTGAGAGATGTGTTAAAATACATTTCTTTCTGCACTATATATTCTTTCTCTACTTCATTTTCTTTAAAACGTGGGTCCACTTTGGCTTTAGAGAAAGGCTGCCTAGTTTTGTTTTTTAACACTGGATTGCTTGGGTTAGTTTATGTCTACCAGAAATCCAATGGAGGCAACAGCACACACTTACTGAGCACCTGCTACACCCCATGAGAATGCTGGTTAGGGTCCACAATGCCAGGTGAAGTGCCTGGATGACATCACCTCACAATCGGTGCCCTGTTACCAACCGCCTGGCGTGGGGCCATGTTTGAAGCCAGGCTGTCAGTGATAGTCAGTTACTAATTGGGCGATTCTGATCTCCTGAGAGGGGTTGAGAGCATTTCCAGGACCTTGACTCGCTAGAGCGACACTCTGAACCACCTGTGACCTCCGCTGCCAGGCCTTGCGGTCTGTGCGGTCACAAATAAAACTCAGGGCAGCTGCTAGGAGTTAGGAGAGAGAAGGGAAAGGTGATGACAATGTGAGCACATGCAATGAGGCTGCTCCTCATCTACAGGCACTGGATCCTCCCAGGGGTGAGGGTCCACTGAGGGCGAGGGCCCCGCTGAGGGCGAGGGCTGGAAGGTATCAGGCATCCTTCATGGTGGGCCACACTGACTGTCATGAGGGTGCCACTATGAGTCAGAGGGTCCCAGTGCGCCCGGGCAGGAAGTCTTCATGGGGTGGTGGTGGGGGGTGCAGGGTGAGAGGTCCGGAGGTCTTTGGGGGGTGGAGTGGGGGTGAGAGGTCAGGAGGATTTCGGGAGGGGTGGTGGGTGGGGGGAGAGGTCAGGAGGTTGGGGGGGTGGAGTGGGGGTGAGAGGTCAGGAGGTCTTTGGGATGGAGTGGGGGTGAGAGGTCAGGAGGATTTCGGGAGGGGGTGGAGTGGGGGTGAGAAGTCAGGAGGATTTCGGGAGGGTGGGAATGGGGGTGAGAAGTCAGGAGGTCTTTGGGGGGGTGGAGTGGGGGTGAGAGTCAGGAGGATTTCGGGGGGGTGGAGTGGGGCTGAGAAGTCAGGAGGATTTCGGGAGGGGGTGGTGGAGTGGGGGTGAGAGGTCAGGAGGTCTTTGGGTGGGTGGGTGTGGGGGGGGGTGGGGTGGGGGTGAGAGCGTCTAGTGAGGCTTTGGGGGGGGGGTGGGGGTGAGGAGGAGTTTGGGGGTGAGTGGGGTGAGGTCAGGAGGATTTCGGGAGGGGTGGTGGAGTGGGGGTGAGAAGTCAGGAGGTCTTTGGGGGAGTGGAGTGGGGGTGAGAAGTCAGGAGGATTTCGGGAGGGGGTGGTGGAGTGGGGGTGAGAGGTCAGGAGGTCTTTGGGGGAGTGGAGTGGGGGTGAGAAGTCAGGAGGATTTCAGGAGGGGGTGGTGGGGTGGGGGTGAGAGGTCAGTGTGAAGTGGAAGATGATGGGAGGAAGACCCAGGCCACGTGGGAGGCTATGAATGTAGCCCAGTGAGGAGGCCAGGGCATGGGAGCCATTTGCACTTCATGAGCTGTGGCACTGCCGTCCCACTGCTTCTGCCTGGGGAGTGGACACCCACCCCATAAAGGGCTAGTCTTAGGGAGGCCAGATGCCAGCTCCTTGAGGCCAGAAGTGGGTGCCAGTTTCTTTATTGAACAACCTTGGCACCAGGTCTAGCCAACAGCACAGGGCACACAAATGCTTGACAATATCATGTCCTGCCTCCAGGTGAGCACGCCTTAGTGAGGCCTCCCCGGCCCCTGGGGGTGATGGGTTAGGCTCTCCCATTCATTCAGTCAGTTCCACCTCGTTCCATAACACCTGTCCTGTCAGAGGGTGAGAGCACAAGATTGGCAACTGGGCATTGGTCTTGAACATAGATTCTAACATCTATTCAAGCTCTGCCAGTGCAATTACAAGCAAGCATTCCTTTGCTTTTTGTTTGTCTGTTTAAAGGAATGAACAAGGAGCATTTTGCTTTTACTAAACAGGCATCGTCCATCAATGATCAGTTACCCTAAAGGTAGAAGGATCTGAGAGATCTTTGCTGAACTACAATTTTGTTAAAAACCAAAATAGCAAACTCCATGAAACTCCTTTCCGTGTAAGAAATTCATTTGCACCAGTGTTTCCCAGTAAAAGCGTCTATTAAGGCTGCACATAGGGGACTGTTCAGGGTCCCTGCTGGGCAGGTGTTATTACCAGTCTCTAACCTTCTGTTCCAAACAGAAACACTTTGTCCTCCTAAGTAATATGTTCTCAAAACTCAGCCCCACTCATGAGCTCGGTTCTCTTGTTACCGATGTTCTCAAGTTGCAAAACGTCATATCTAGCCAAAGCCTTTCAGATTTCACACCTCACCTTTGTTGTGTGTGTGTGAGACATAATCACAGGGATACGTTTAAATTCCCAGCCCCCAATTTTTATATATTTTTTCACTTGTCCAAGTGGTATGTGTTCATTTCAGAAAAAAATTAGTACATATAGGAGGCCAACAACAAACAACAACTAAGGCAAACAGAAAACTGCCTCATTTCACCACTGGGCCCACAGTGACCATTAGCTGTTTGGTTGACTCTGTCCCTACCTTACATGTAAAACAAATCCAATCACGACTATCTCTCACAAAAATGCCACGAAAGCCTTGAAAATAAGGTAAAATCAAAGATTTTTTTGTTTTGTTAATCCTCACCTGAGGATATTTTTCCCATTGATTTTTAGAGAGAGTGGGAGGGAGGGGGAGAGACCGAGACACATCGATTGGTTGGCTCCGGCACACGCCCTGACTGGGGATGGAGCCTGCAACTGAGGTACGTGCCCTTGACTGGAATCGAACCCTAGAGCCTTCAGTCTGGGGGCCGATGCTCTAACCACTATGCACCCGGCTAGGGCGAAATCAAAGATTCTTGACAAGAGAAGTTCCAGGGGGAGAACCCCCTCAGAATCTTCTCACTCAGCTGTCTTTTCTAACACCCACCCGGTGGCAGTGCCTTCTCTCTCTGCCTCCTTCCCTCCTCCTCACCCTCTCCTCCAAAGCTCAGCCCACCATTCTCTCTTCCTCCTCCACCTTTGAGCTCTATTTTCTATAATTAGCTCCTTGCCTTTTCCTATAAAATTAATGGTCTTGCATTCTTCCTATACACCTCTCCTATTACTGAAATGAGCATTTAAAAAAGTGTCAGTAATGCAAAGAAAGGACACTTTTGAGGGGAACAGAAAGGGAAGAAGGAGGATGTAAAAATGTCTATTTTAAGAGTTTTACACTCAGATCTGCCTCTGTAATATATACTTATATCAATACGGAATACTTTCCACTAATCTCCGTAGTACTTCTGTCCCGGCACATTAAGGCTGGCTGGCTCCTGGTCACAGAGCAGCAAGGCCAGCCCCAGCCCGGCCTCGGCCCCACTGCAGTATCAGCACAGAGGGTGAAGGGAAGGGGACTGGGCGAATCTTGAATTCTGCGAGTTTCAGCTTAAAGAGAGCCAGTGGATGCTGAGGACGCTAACAGACGCTGGGCGAGCTTTCTCAGGGGATGCTAAAGAGGAAGTGCAGGCGGCATCTCCTGGATGGGGGTTTGCGGAGGGACGGGAGGGTTTCAGGACTCTGAGACTGATATCTTCTCAGGAAGTTCGCAGGTGGAATCACATTGTTTATCTGAGAGCTTTCCAGGAGCTCCCGGGGAAGAATTCTTTCCACCTCTGACCTCACCACGGCAGGACTACATATATAAGGAAAGAGCTGCTGGGCTAGGGCTGGGCAGGTGCAAGGACCACTGTGGACTCTCAGGCGCTGGTGGGTGGTGGCAGGAGACCCGGGCTTGGTGGGTGATTCTCAGAATTGTGAGAGGGGCAGAAAGCCCTGGACTCGGGCAGAGCACTGACAGGGTGAGTGTGTGTGTACTCATGTGCGCATGTGTGTGTGAGTGCGCGTGTGTGTGTGAGCGTGTTTGTGTATGTGTGAGTGTGCGTGTGTGTGAGTGTGTGCGTGTGTGTGAGTGCACATGTGTGTGTGTGTGAGTGTGTGTGTGTGTGATTACGCACAGGTGCTTGTCTGGCACCTACAATTTCAAAGTGAAAGCAAACTCACTAGAATAACCCGCGGATCTGGTGGCGGCTGGTTGCTTGGAGCTGCTCTATGGACAGCATTTGGGTCTGAAATCCTGTTCCTGGGAGCAGAGGTGAAGTTGGGGTGAAGCGTGATGTGGCCCCAGTCCTGCAGGTTCCACCCTGGCTTTGTGGCTGCTCCTCAGGGCTTGGGGCAGCACGTGCTGCTGGAACCCACCTTCCAGGGCACTTGCAGAGCTGGCCAGGCCTGGGCACAGCCAGATGGCAACGGCCCATTAATGATGCTCATCTTGGGCACAGCGGGGCACGGGGTTTAGTCGCTTCCCATTTTGTTGGGTCTGCCAAATGCCTTTTGGAGCTTTCAACCAAGTTCTTATGATGCCTCAATAGGGTGCCTGGTGGAGTCCCACTGACCTTCCGCTGACCTTGGTCGGTGGTTACTCTTAGGAATGCAACTGGGGCCCAAGTTGTGGGATGCAAATGTTGTTTTGTTTTCGTATAAAGGCAAGATGGAGGGAACATCAATGTTTTGATAGTTTTGTTAAACATACAACCTGCATTTGAAGAACCAAAATTAAGTCTGTCTTTATGTTTCACTTAAACATCTCTTTTACTCAGACAAAAATAACAATAGTTGAAGGTAGAAACTGACAGAATTCAAAATTAATGGTTAGGAAACATTCTCAAAATTGCACTTTGCCAATCAATTATGTAACAGAAGAGAAAGCTGAACCTATTCTCATTGTGTTATTATTGCTATTGGTGTTAGACTTTTCACCTCTCAAGTGACCATTGCTATGGTTTATTTATACTAGTGCATGAAAGTGTGTTCATGTATAATATGTTGTAATCTCATGCCCTTCCTGAATGGCCTTGGACTTTTATGAATAAAGTCCCAGTTGAGAGGAGAGGTGCCCAGAGACCTGTTGCTGGACCAGACCTCCCAGAGAGAGATTCCGGCTACCTGCACCCCCACACTTGCGCAGTCTGCGGAGGACCATGGCTGTGGCCTGGCATTCGGGGGACTGTCTGGCCACTTCTGGAAGATGGCCTTGTTTCACTCAGCACAACCTGTTGGCTGCAGATCTGGTCAGCATGGCACTGGGAAGTGCCTGGGGTGCTGAATTACCACAAATGATTATGCTCCATGTAGCAATAACGGGCTAAGAGCGTCTCCTGAGAAAAGCTGTGCTTATGAGATAACCAGCCCCATGAAGACTTGGAAAAACAAAAATGTAAACAAAACTTTCCAAGTGTAGAGCTGGACCAAAAACCTGAGTGATTTAGGGAATCCCCACGCCTGGGCAGGAGTGATAGCATGCACTTGCAGGAGCACCCACTCTTGAATGGCTGCACTTCTGAAAAAGCTATTGAAGGAAGACACCATTCAAGTCACAGGACAAAGGACTATGCCTGTGCGTTAAATAGGAGCGTCCCCTGGAGGGAGGAGTCCACCCCTCTCCCCACAGCGGCCCTGTTGGCCCTGAGTGAGAAGAGCTGCCTGTCAGTAACACGCACAGCAGTTTCTGCGCTCCCATTGGAGGGGCTACTTGGGTGGCATTGATGTGCACCATTAACGAAATGCTTAACTTAAAAAATGTTTCTCCTTTCATGAATTCTTCAACTTGACAAAGCAATAATTCTCATTTTTGTGTTAACTATATGTTTGCCTAAATTTAATGAATCACCTATGATTTTTACATAATTTTTTTTTCATTTTCCTGATTTCTAGTCAGGGTCCTCAGACTGAAATCAGGCACGTCCTAAGGTCCAAGCTGGTTGGACACAACCACGTCTACATAAATCTCAGTCAGGTCCCCGGCGGGCGTCTGAGAAAACATTTTGGGAAACAGGGTGTGGGCCTTTTTACATCTGTGCTCAGTGACACTGAAGCTGGTTGACCATTCAATTTTGGAGATTATAGTTCATTAACAAGAAAAAAAAGGCAATTACATTTTTATGTACCCCCACCTACGCTAGCGTTTTTCACAAAATGTTTAGAAAAAAAAGTCATGATATAATAAAACTGGCCATCTTAAGAGAATTTTGCAGTTGCCTATGGTGGCAGTAAAATTTTACTGATAAAATATAATTACTTAACTAAGTTTGAGAACTTAAACATATAAACATAAGCCTTCTGCTGAACACTTGGGTTTCAGTGGTTGTGACTGAAGGTTCCAAGAGTGATTCCTTCATGTGCAGATGACGAAGATCTGACAGGCAGTCGTTTTCAATTAGAGTGATTGCTCTGCTCCCACATTAAAAAGGGACCAATTTGTCAGTATGGTTAAACTGTGCAATACTAAACATGAACACAAAGTAAGCTACCTTTTTTTCTACTTTGCTATTAGGGTTAATATACATGTAATACTAGATATGTGGTGTGTATATGCATTGAAGCAAGGGCCTGGCATTTCCTGATATTTAAAATTTACTCCCAATTTTTGAGGACAAATTACTATAATGAATATTACCAATGAGGAATTCATCAAGACCAACAAGCCAGCGTCTTGTACAATTTGGCACTTAGTAGGCATTCAAGATTACTCTCGAATGACTTTTATGTAAAAATTTTGTAGCTCTTGTTTTGACTCCAAATAACATCTACCCTACAGTTCATTTCTAATGCAGGGAGAAACTTGATTTTGGAGCCTTGCCCCTCAAACCTGGTCCTGATTACTGCCTCCACTCCTGTTTATATAATTCTGCACAGTTTTGGCAGGATTCAAGAGCACATACCAGGGTGTTGGCTTTTATGAATCTCCTGGGATGTGAATGTCAAGCCGACTGGATGAACTCTGGCCACAAAGCCCAGACAAGCACAACGACTCTATTTATTCAGACTTGGCCGCCTGAATGCAGATGGACTCTGTGGGTAATAAATTTTCACAGGCCAAGAGCTCTAGCATCAACCAAGCTGATCCCGGGAAGAAAAATGCACCCAGGGCAGTGCAGCGGTGCTGCTGACCCTCCTATGCCGTGGTCCACGTCTGGGTGTCGTGCAGCCAATGCATTTGGTCGCTGATTGACAGGCACGGCCAGAGGTTCCTTTGGAAAAGCTCTGCTTTCTGTTACGCAATAGTCATATTAGAAAGAAACAAGGGAAAAAATGAATAGCACTCACTGCAATGGGCAATCTGCTCTCCCTACCACACCCCACACTGGTGTTCGTTATCCAGCGAGCTCTATGGCACAGAGCAGAGACCTGACACAGGAATGTTCCCGTGTCTCCCCACGAGAAACTCAAGGTATCAAAGAGCAAGACGTGCGGCTGAGCCAGCCATCCTGGCAGCGCCGGTGCAGCCGGGCTTTCCGTTCACACTGAGATTCCTTCTGAGAGACATGATTAGTACTCCACGCATTCAAGTAAGACAGGAACTGGCTCTTTAACTTGAAGATTGATGTTAACTACCTAGATATCTATTACATTAATTGTGCTCTCCAAATATTGATTGGGGATTAAAAGGTAACTTTTCTTCATGGTGAGGAGTAAATTATGCCAGTGGGAGACTTTCCCTCTACAGACTTTACCCAATGATCATGGCCTGCAAAATTAAAATTGTCAGTTGTAAGTGGGTAACCCGTGCTCATTTGCAGAGAAATATGCAGTTCTGTAATTAAAATGAAAAGACGGCCTAATATGCATGGATAATGTAATCACTGGAAGAGCTGTAGGCACATATGTAGCCATTCGCTTTGGACCCTGCTCCCTTCCTCTCTCCACGCTTACACATTTGTCATCTCGGAGACACTGCCTTCGCTGTAAGCTCATCTAGACATTTGCCGTGTCCGCCCTCCCGAGCCTGGCCTGACATGACCGGAAGAGCTGTCCTTTTCAACACATGCAGGACAACTCTCATCTCCCTTCCAAATGCATTTAAAAACGCCTTTGGTACTTTGTAGCTTCAGGAATAATTTTGTCTTCAACCTTTTAACTTATTCACATCCCTCCAGGGAAACACTGCTCCTTGGAATTGTTCAAAAACCAAGAGTTACAGGAAAGGAGATCAAACAAATTGCTACAAGTATCACATGTCCTTCACGTACCCGACAAACAAGAAAACTGGTTCTCATAGTTTATCCTATTCCCAGTTCAAACCTCATCAAGTATGAAATTTATAGGAGCAAACATGAGAACATGCTTCCATTCCAATGATATCTCCAAGCTCTCTGGGTAGACCCCGTCACAATCCCAGCTCTAAGGTCACAAAGTTCTGCTCTCCTCGCAAAGGAAGGCTGTGCAGACACCCACCTCCTGGCTTTGGAGGCTTCTGTCTAAGAAAGCGTCTGAAAACGTGTAACTGCAACATGGCTTGGCGTTAAGCTGTGTACTAAGTGGCTACAGACATTTCCAGGGAACCCGGAAGGACGCTTTCCTCCTAAATAGGTAGCGTACTGGTGCATTACTCTACAGTCCACTTACGACCTTGGGTCTTACGTGTGGTCTTCTCTGCCAGCACCTTTGATCTTTGGATAGATCTAATTTGAAAAATCGGTATTGGGTAAAGAAATAAAGGTAGAGAAAAGCAATCTTTGATACTGGATAATGGACAGCAGCAACTACTGTCTATTCATCTCCTCATTGTGCACTCACTCAATTTAGTGCCTCTGTTGTGCCAGACACAGTCCCTGCCTCGTCGGTAGAGAAAAGATAGTTTAAAAAGTAAAAATAACACGTAACTACAACTGTCATGAGGCTTGAAAGGTTAAGGTTATTGTGAGAAGAGCTAACCATGGTCCAATTTAGGGGACGGGGGCGCTTCTTGAGGACGTGAAAGCTATGCTGTACTTCCCAGACGAGTAGGTGCTGGTCAGGGAAAGAATGAGGGAGCCCCCCCCCCCCCCCCCCCAGGAAGCTTCGCTTGGCTTGCGGGCAGGGAGGGGGGGGTGGAGCTGAAAGAAGGCCCCCGCGGCTGGAGTGCCACGGATGAGCTCAATGCGAAGTGATGGGGAAGAGTGGGGGCGCCACGCTGTGTAGAGCCCTGTTGGCTCCGGATTTTGTCCCAAGTGGAATGGTTAGTTGAGATTCTAGACCAGTGGTTCTCAACCTTCTGGCCCTTTAAATACAGTTCCTCATGTTGGGACCCAACCATAAAATTATTGTCGTTGCTCCTTCATAACTGTCATGTTGCTACTGTTATGAATCGTAACGTAAATATCTGATATGCAGGACGGTCTTAGGCGACCCCTGTGAAAGGGTCGTTCGACTGCCAAAGGGGTCGCGACCCACAGGTTGAGAACCGCTGTTCTAGACCAAGAAATGACTTGATCTGATTTACATTTTTAAAAAATCAGTATGAGAAAGTCGTATTATAGAGGGGAAGGGATAGACATACGCTAGATGGGTTTATACTAGCCAGGATGGAAAGAGACAAATGGACTAGTATTTAGTTTTGGAGGCTGAACTTCTAGGACCTAGAGCTAAAACTAGCATTTATGTGGGGAACAGGAGTCGTCAAGGAGGAGTCCAAGGCACACATCTGGCAGTGCCGTGTTCAGAAATGGAAACATTCACAAGAAGGACATTCACATTTGGGTGCGGGTGGGTACCGGGTGGCAGGACCAGAAGTCCAGTTTGGCACATATTGAATATGAAATGCATGTGAGACATCCAAGTGGGAGAGGCAAGAAGGTCTTCAGTTCAGAAGAGAGCGCTGAGCTGAGGGTATAACTTTAGAAACTGTAAGCATATAAGCACTGAAGATCATGGGAATCATGAGACCACTCAGTCAAAGAGGGGGGGGGGAGGGGGAGAAGAGAGAGAGTGGGGGAAAGAAGTAGAGAAATCAGGAATAAATGCTAAAAGGCTCCAACATTTGAGGTTGGGTAGAGGAAGAGCAGTCAACAAAGAAGCCTGAGAAGAAACAGCCAGAGGGGCTGGAACAAGCAGGAGTTTGGTATGAGACACCTCAAGAAAAATGTGTGATTGATAGTTTTCAAGGCCGAATGCTGTACATCTTCTGGTAAGAGGAGAGGCTGAAAGGACCAAGTAGACGTGGTCTGTGGTGGTCACTGTTCACCCAGTGAGTGGTTCTGGTGGGGAGGTGGGGCAGAGGAGATGGATGGGTTTTGGAAAAGAGGAAGGCAGTGTTTTCAGTAATAGAAGAAAGGGAGAGAAACAGTGAAGATTAGGGTGGTTGTGCGGCTCTGGTTATAGGAAGAGGAGACTTCCCGGTCAGCCATGAATTCACTAGGGAAATAAAGGTGAGTAAGGTGCAGAATCATTCTGGATGTTCACTCAAGAAGTCAGGAAGAGAGAACCAAGTCCCATATTATCCACTTAGCATCAATTCTGTGACAGAGGTAACTATAGGATACTAGGAGATTAAACTTGTAGAATGCCACCACCAGTGAACTGCTAGGAGTTATGTATATATAATGTAGTACCCAGAACAAGTACTTAAAAAGCTAAACAAAGAGATACAATAAAAATAAAAAATATTACAGATAAATAAAAATGGAGTTCCCAAAATGTTCAAGAAACCTATAGGAAGCCAGGAAGAGGAACACAGAAAAATGAAAAGAAAAGAAAAGAAAAGAAAAGAAAAGAAGAGAAAAAGAACGAATAGAAAATAAAAATAAAGTGGCAGACTTCAGCACTAATGTATTAATAATTACATCAAATGCAATGATCTAAATACATCAATTAAATGATAGGCATTGGCAAAGGGATTAAAATATGACAACGATATGCTGTCTATAAGAAACTCATTTCAAATATAACGACATAAGCAGGTTGAAAGTAGAAGAATGGAATTAGTTCCATTACACAGACATTAATCAAAAGAAGGCAGCAGTGGTGGCATTGATGAAGTAGACCTCAGAACAAAGAAAATTACCCAAGAAAGAGGGGACGTTCCAACAATAAAAGGGGCAATTAACCAAGAAGACACAGGAACGCAAAATGTTATGCACCAAATAACAGAGGTTCAAAATATGTGAAGCAAAAGCTGATATAATGGAAAAGAGAAACAGACAAATCCACAATTAACATCGGAGATTTCAACACTCCTCTTCCAACAATCAACAGTGACTAGACAGAAAGTCAGCAAGGATATAGAATAACTCAGCAACATCAACAGCAGGATATAATGGATATTTACAGAACACTCCACCTAACATCAACAGATTAGATATTCTTTCAGGAGCCCACGAAACAGATACCAACACAGACCAGATCTTGGGCATAAAAATTACTCGATAAATTCACAAGAACTGAAATGACACAGCATGTGTTCTTTGACCACAATGGAACCAAACTAGAAATCAGTACAAGTAAGATGACAGTTGGGAAATGAAATAATATGGTTCTAAATAATCCCCACGCCCAAGAGGAAGTCTCACTGAACTGAATGACAATAAAACTACATCTCAACATTGTGGCATCCAGCTAGGGCACAGCTCCTTCACAGCTTCCTTCTCTGCTAGGAGCTGTGCCCTAGCTGGATGCCACAAATGTACCCCCACAGTCAGTAGGCATTGGAAGAAGATGTGAGCAGTCCTAGGCATACAGGAGAGACTTTCTTGCAGACCACGTAGCCATTGCTAATAAGGAGCCATCTGATAAAACAGTTCTTTAAAGCAGCCCTACAAAGCGGCCACATACTGGCTGGTCAACAATATCCTATATAATAAAAGGGTAATATGCAAATTGACCCTAACAGCAGAACAAACGGGAATGACTGGTCACTATGATGCGCACTGACCACCAGGGGACAGACGCTCAACGCAGGAGCTACCCCCTGGTGGTCAGTGCGCTCCCACAGGGGGAGCTCTGCTCAGCCACAAGCTGGGCTGATGGCTGTGAGTGCAGCGGCGGTGGCGGGAGTCTCTCCCACCTCCTCAACAGTGCTAAGGATGTCTGACTGCGGCTTAGGTCTGAGGCTTAGGCCACAGTTGGACATTCCCCGAGGGCTCCCAGGTTGCCAGAGGGATGTCTGACTGCCAGCTTAGGCCCGATCCCCTGGAGAGCGGGCCTAAGCTGTCAGGTGGACATCCCCCGAGGGGTCCTGGACTGTGAGAGGGCACAGGCCAGGCTGAGGGACTCCAGAATGGACAAATTTTTGTGCACTGGGCCTCTAGTATCTTTATACTGACTTAGACAAAAGAGGCTTCTTGCCAAATAGGGACATCAATATTTGGGTCACAGAAAGGTACACCTGTGCATTGTGTACAGTAAAACTGCTGTGTCATTGCCTTTGCACATGCACAAGGCAAATTGGCCTTGACCATCCGGCGTACTCTGATTAGGGTTCCCACAGCAGTGATAAGAGTGCATATATAGCACTAAATGCTTATATTAGGGAAGAGGACAAATCTCAAATCAATAATCTCAGCTTCCTCAGGGAACTAGAAAAAAAAGAGCAAAATGAACCCAAAGCAAGCAGTAGAAAAATAATAAAGGTAAGAAATCGATGAGATTGAAAACAGAAAAAACTGATAGAGAGCATCAATGCAACAAACGTTTGAAAAGATCAATAAAATTGATAGACATCCAACAAGACTGACAAAGACAAAAATAAAGGTCAGTATCAAGAATAAAACATGGTATCACGATAGCTCAGATGTCAACAGGACAATAAAGGGATACACTTGTACACACATGACAACTTAATGAAATGATGAAGTGATTATCTAGAGAGCACATAACCTACCCAATGTGAAAAAATCTGAATAACCCTTTAACTAGAAAGAAAACAGAATTCATAAGTTTTTAAAATCTCCAGGCCCACTAAGTTTCACTGAAGAATTCTGACAAACTTTTAAAGAGGAATTAACATCAATTTTATACAATCTCTTCAAAAATGGGGAAGAGCTGGGGACACATCTCAGTTCATTTTACAAGCCATTGTTGGCCTTCTGCCAAGACTAGACAAAGACGATACAAAGAAAGAAGCCTTAAGAACAATATCCCTCATGAACATAACAGACAGATGTGAGGATGTGGAGCCACTGGAATTCTCTTCCATTGGCAGTGGGAGTGTCAGCGGTGCAACCGCTTTGGAAAATGGTTTGGGACAACCTACTGGAGTTGAACGTGCACACACTCAATGGCCCAACTGCTCTCCAAGAGACCTGCACATGGGTAGTTTAGATGTGATGTGTGGTTTATGAATAGTCATCAAGTTGTACTCTTAGGTTACATGTCCTTTTCTCCACGTGTGCTTCACTCAATTATAAGTTAACTAGGAAACAATAAAAAGCCTATTGGATCTGGTGACATGAAGACAGCAGGGAAGCACAGTTCTGAGGGAGTGGCGGGCTTTGGGGACCTCAAGTTAATTCCAATTTTACAAATAGCGTGACTGGAGCAAAGAGCAGTTGAGGCAGTGGGCCAAGGTTGCAGAATTACTGCGTTGGAGGGCAGGGCTGGAACCCAGGGAGCAGGGACGCTGAGCCCGTGCCGACCCACCACCCTGCCCGTCTACTTGTCCTTGAGGGCACCGAGGCAGCGAGGACAAAGGGAGCACGGACAGGAGCACTCACAGGCACTAGGGCCTGAGGCCCCTCCCGGAAGGGCCAGCAGGCACTGCGGCTTGATGCTCCTGTAGATGTCGCTTTATTGTGATGTCCAGGCTGTTGACCAATATTCACAGGACAACCAGGCATCATGGAAGAAAAGATGACGCATTCTCGTATACTATGTTTACCAAGACCGGGAAATGTACAATATATTTTTGAAATATTTGAGTTAAGGGACAAACTCTGAGTACATCTGAAAGTCAATTGCGTTAATTGTCTAATCATCTCCCAATGCCAGAGCGACGCAGTACGCGCGCACGTGTGCCCAGGCTCCGTCCACTCTTTCTGGCACAACTGTATTTTGGTGTTGGAGAGAAAAAAAACTCACCATATCATTAGAGTTTTTGAGAAGCATGGAAATTACGATTTTGTAATTAGGCCAGGGTATAATTATAGGCTACAGTCAGATAATATAATTAGTGTTAGAGCAATCCCTGAAGCTACCACACACAACCACGGTGTGAAGCCTTAATTAAAAAGAGGAGATTACTGTATAAAAGTCATTCATTCTGTCAGCTGCTTTCATTGCAAAAGGTGGGAAGGTGCCCACACATAGGGACTAAATGCAAGAATAAAGGATCTGACACTATAATCACAATACAATAATATCAGTGTCTACAAATGGAAAAGAAGTCACTAATAAAGCAAGACGAGTCAACTCCAAGTTCTTGCTGCCTTAGAGAACATCTTTGATAACTAGTTTTTTAGAATTGAGTTTGCAGTGGAAATCTTTCCTGGAAATAACTCAGGAAATTCTTTGCTAATTAAAAAAGGCTTGTGGAGTGAAACAGCTAGGAAATCCCTTTTCCAATATGAAGTTTACACCATCTCTACGTCTGATGTGACTTATCCACAACACACCTATGTGAACTTCTCCCTGGGAAAACACACACAGATGAAATCATTTGCTTATGGTCACACAGACGAGGACCCAGACGAGAACTGTTCTCTAGGTCTAGCACAGTGGCTGTGTTATGGGCAGCTGACTGCCCTGGTGTCTCCACCTGGGACCAGTGAGCAGTTTCCCAGAACCCCGAGTGGTCCTCCGGGTTCAGTTAACCTCCCTCCACTTGGGGTTCCCTCCGCTTGGCAATCCAGTTTCAAGATGCACCGAGTTCAACCGCAGGCCAAGTTGCTTCTTTGGTGCCTCACCACCTCTCACCAGGTGAGCAGACGCTTCGCTCGCTGCTCTCCTAGCCACACTGCTCAGACGCTCTTCCTGGGAGCTTCCTTTCACTTTCCTCTCACCTCTGCCCGCTCTCTGTGCATTGTTCCCATCCGCAGGTCTAGACAGCGCCTGCGCCTGGACCGCGGGACCTTTATGTAAAATTCCCGCTCCCAAGAGCCACCGAACGGCTCACGTGGCTTGTAGTGCACGTAAAAATGACTTAGAAAAACCTCTCCGAGTCGTTCTTAGACCTCCCACGTTTATCCACCCTGACAAAATGCGGCACAGGTAACAAGAAAAAGGAAACCGTGTAGGGAAATCTGTCTTTAGTGTTTCCAAACATGCCTTAAAACGCAGGCATTGCCTGGAGCGCAGAGGTGAAAGTGATGAATGTTGAGTGGGTATTTTTTCACTTTAACTGACTGATCAGAAGAGTATTTACAAAGCCCCGACTAATGTCTGGAGCTGATAAATCAACACCAAAGGAGAACATTTCAAGCACATTTATCATTTAAGACAAATGGGCTATTCTGAGCACGAAGCTTTCTTATTCATCATTGTAGCTCACCTCTACGCTCGCGTCTCCTCAATGTTAATAACATCTGCATAGGACTCCTCAATATTTAATGTGGACAGCTTGCCTGTTGCATGCCGATGAGGTTAGGATCACGCCTCATCGCCAGCAGGCCAGTCAGCTTTCCAGAAAAAGAGGCTTCCCCTCTGAAGCCTGACCCCAGCTAGCTTCCTTATAAATAGCTGCTGTTGGTTTCAATGCCATAAAAAGCACAGAATTACTGTTTTAAGGGAAATTAAGGTCAAGATATTTTAACAGACTTTCCCAACGGCACCAAACATTGTCATTAGCAAAGGACACCCAGCATCGTGGGCCCCATGTTTCAGCATTTGTATGACTCAGCTAATGTCCGGGACGGTCTGCCAGGTCGGCGTCACAGTGCCACGCCCAAACAGCACAGAGCCCGAGGGGAGCTTACCTGTTCACCCTCCTCTTCATCACTGCTTAGCTTGAGGTCATCTTCTAGCATTCTGGAAGAGGGAACAGAGAGGTACCGATGCTTAGCAAATTCAAGTAATTCTCAACAAAATATATGAACTCGAGCAACGTTTCAGTCATAAGCCCGTTTGATGTACTGATTTGGAAAAGTGTTCGTTTGAAGCCCTTTTCCTGTGATGCACCGAGAAGCAACACATGGCCACGTCATGAAAATTACCCCTCACAGCAGTCACAGCGTGAGATGGGGGCTTCCAGAACGTGAGTCGCGTTTCCTGCGAAGGTTTTCCGCGTGGCAGCGGCTGTGCTCCGTGTCCACCGCCACGCACGGGAACAGGACCAGAGGGCCAAGGGGAACGCTGCGGAGGCTAGAAAACAACACGCTAGAGCAGCGGTTCTCAACCTGTGGGTCGCGACCCCTTTGGCGGTCGAACGACCCTTTCACAGGGGTCGCCTAAGACCATCCTGCATATCAGATATTTACATTACAATTCATAACAGTAGCAACATTACAGTTATGAAGTAGCAACGAAAATAATTTTATGGCTGGGTCACAACATGAGGAGCTGTTTTAAAGGGCCAGAAGGTTGAGAACCACTGCGCTAGAGGGTGAGCCACGCCGCTCGGGGCTCCCTCCCACGGAGACCTGGACACACCTCAGCAGACCCTGCCGGACGAGGAGGATCAGAGGGGACCTTCTGGAAAGACTCCGAAGGCCACTCCCCCGCGCCCGCAGATCTGTATGACAGCACAATCCTGGGTCCATAAAAGTTAAGGGTAAAACAAAAGACAAAAAACACTTCAAGCCCTGTGATTTCTGATGATGATAAAATGATATTCTTATCAGCACCACTGAATTGTTTCTTTACAGAATATTAGTTTTCGGATTAAGTCATTTCAAAAGAAATCTCACTTAGGAGTGCGCTCCACAGCAGAAATGCACGCAGGCTGGGGCACCAGGGGTGGGTCTGAAGGCCCTGGGCCCCTGCGCTCCAAAGGCCTTACTCTCCTCCTCAGTCACCTTCCAAAGACGGTCCCTTAGAGTGTGCCTCGATCCCTTTAAAAGTCCATCATCAGTATATTCCTCGGAATATTTTAATAAGTCATCTTGGTGACTTTTGGGGTAAACCTGGGAGAAAGACCTGCCAGGATGGGTCATGGGCAGAGTTCTGGCCCAAGGCTTCATGCTTAGGGCAGGTCACAACTCCCCTGTTTATAAAACGAGGTGATTCCTGGCAATCTCTAAGGTCCAATCTGCTTTGGATTCCATAAGTCTAGGACATAAATCTGCCCCTCTTTTGAAAAGTAGGAAAACTCTTGTATTGTCCTTGAGATCACCACTGAGGAATTGCTAAGCAACTGTGGCGTACCATTGAAGCCACAGCCGCTGGGACGCCACGTCCACGTCCTCACAGGCTGCGGCTATGCTGCCTGCCAGTAGTGAGAAGTCTCATTCGCTCATTATTTAAACCTCAAGCAAACAAACAAAACAGCAGCAAAGACTGTAGAGCAAAGACTGTGCCCCCAACTGCTCTTTATGTCCGTCTGGCATGCCATTCATTTCCCTTGACCTCAGGAACTCGTACCCCCGGCTTCCAAGAGGAGACGTAGTGGAGATTTATTAGAGCACTAGTAGCCCTGCGCACGAATCCGTGCGCCAGTAGCTTGCTGCCGCCCTCCAGTAGCTCTCTGCTGGCTGCTCCGCCCTCCTATAGCTCCCTCCGCCCCACCCCCTGCCCCGCCCTCATAGCTTGCTGCCCTGCCCCCTCCTGTAGCTCTCCACTGCCCACGTGTAGCTCGCTGCCCCACCCTCCTGCTGATCTGTGATCCGGTCGTTACGCGGTTGGTCGTTACGCTTTATGGTATAACGACCATTTGCATATTACATCTTTATTATATAGGATTGTCTGGGAAGACGCTAAGGAGGGGATGGTGTTCTCTTTGTCCTTGAGTCCTTGGTGACTAGCACAGTGACGACAGAGTACAGTGCCAGCTTGCTGGCTGGGCTAAGAGCACCTTCCCCAAGACTATTTTCCTACCAAAAGGTACACATGCCTTTCTGATGAAAAATACCAGAGAAGCAGCCAGTTTCTTGCCTCTAGCCCTTCCTCCCTCTTCTGGGGCAAACTGCCAACTGCAATTTGGTTTAATCTCACAGACTGCCCTTTGAGCACTGGGTGTTCTACGTGTGGGTGGTCCTGTCAGTGGGGAGGGAAAGGGAGGGGAGAACACACACAATCGTTGCTAACAACCCCCTTGTTGTTACATGGAAGTCCTGTCAGGGGTGACTGAGAAGTTTCATCTTTATCCCGGCAATCGTGTGCATGGATTTGAAGGCCTCTGTCAACCGGAGCAGGAAACCCCAAGACCCTTCAAAGCAAGGGATCTTCGCTGGGCTGCACACCAGCCGAGTGACTCGGCCACCACACGAAGCTGGCGCTGCTGACAGTAACCACAGCCGTGAAAACAGTGCGTCAGGGTCTCTTCTAAGGTACAGAGAACAGCTCAGTTTTGTCTGTTTTAAGCATGTGCTAAATGTGTGGACAAGCCTCTCACACCCCTGGTCCCAGGCAGGGGCACCTCTGGCCTCGGGGTCGGGTTTGCAGTGAGACTCACGTGCCTGGTCATCGCTCAGAGGAAAAGCAGGAGACCCAGCTAGCTTTGGGGGCAGTGACCATCCTAACACCGAAGCTCTCGCTCATATTTAAAAAATATCTCCTGGCTCATATCTAAAAACTAAGGATCAAATGTAAGAATACTCTGCATTCAAGAGAGACTTCAAGAGAAGTCAGAATCCAATGAAACGTCAGAATATCTTGAATCTGAGGAAAGGGCAACGGAAACACTGAGTGAAACAGACACAACTCAGGGCAATTCTGGCTGCTGTTCTCAACCGGAGACGCAGACCCAGTCCCTGCCGCCTGGAGCCTGAGCTCCAGCAGACACCCCGGAGGCCGCTGGGACTCAGCCCATCCTAGAGCCTGACCAGCGTTCTGCTTGGCTCTGAGGGTCACAGCAGAGCCCTGTGACTCAACTTCCAAAGCACAGTGCTTGTTCCCTTCACGCACTTCGTTCTGGCGTAACGTTTATCAACTGCCCACTTTTAATGCTGGAAATATCAGAGTGGCCTCTGGGGGGTGGGGGGTGGGGGGGAGCGAAGTCTATTTGAGGTTACAGCTGAACAAGAAACCATGGCCAGAGAAAAGAGAGCTGTGACAGCCACGGCATCCTAAGCGCTGTCGGGTAGTGTGGCAAAGAGGCCCCGGGCCTGTGCCTCCGCTGAAACAGGTCCATAGCTCCTGCAGCCCTGCCCCCACCCCCGCCCCGCCCAGGAGACAACATGGCTATTGTCTGTTCATTTGCAAAAGGAAAGACTGGGCTAGGTGCAATAGACAAGAACCACACAAACGAAAGTTTTAAACCAAGAGTAAAAGAAAGTGCAAACTAAGTGTCGGTTAGGCCATGGGGTAGGGGTGGGGACCGCTAATGACGTTTTCGAAAAAAGGCAATTCTGATGCTCAGAAGGCTGAGGACAGCTTAGGATGGGTCACCTGCACATAGTGCAGGGGTGTGCGGGGACCCCTCCTGGCACCCCGCCACCCCCCTCCACCCCTCACCGGGGCACCCCGTCTAAGCCAACCACCCAGAGCCCCGCCCCTCACGTTCCCAGAGCCTTCTTGGTGTCTGAGCTCCTGATAAAGGGCAGCAGCTCTCAAGTTTGAATGATTCTGGCCGGGCCTGCTGAGCACTGTCTAGACCCCCTCAGTCAACCCCCACAGCAAATCCTCTGAGGTGGGCATGCTGGGCAGCAGGCCTGGAGGTCAGAGCGACTGCCCAGGCTGAGTGAGTCCAGCTCTGAGGCTCAACCAGCCGAGTGACTGGACACCTGCCTCAAGGCTTTTCCAGAGAAGTCAGTACAGGATCCCTGGGAAACGCTCAGCACAGAACCTGGTGCAGGAGGAGCATCTATAGATGCTCACTTTTCTTAACATTCCTTTACCTCCGAGGGTGACTAAAGCTGCGGAGCATTTAAGAAACTTGATGGGTAAACAATTTAGGAGGCAAAGATGTTTCTGCAACGAAGCCTTCAAACTAAACCATTTGCTCTGCTTCGGGCCATTTTGCAAAGAAAATACGTTCTCTGGAAGCTGTGGAGGGGTTGCAACTGCTGCTGTGGTTGATTGATCTGAGGTGACTCGACGTCTACAGAAGACAGACAGCATGTCCGTCAGTCTGAGTGCACAAGGAGACATGCCCTGGGAGCCCGTGGTCGGCCTCGGGGCCAGGAGTCCCTAGCAGGACCCACAGCCTGATGACTACAGGGACACTGAAATAAAAGACATAAGGTCACACTTTGCAAGTGAATGCCAGACAGCAGAGGTGCAGCCAGCAGGGCGGAGACCCCGGATTTGGCCCTGAGCACCCAGGAGCTGCCCAACTGCTGTCAGGAGCACAAGTCGGGGCCCGTTGAGGCCGCCCTGCGAGTCTGCACCGGAGCACCTGGTGCAGGGGATCAGCATGTTTTGAGCCGTGGGCTGAATGGTCTTGCTTTCTTGTATGGACCAGACTGCGTGGAAGAAAGGGTGCGACGGGGCCTGCTCTGCCAGGCACCCCTCGGGGTGCGGGGGGGGCTCTCTCTGTTAGGAGGAGACGAGTGGAAACTGGGTCTCACCACCAGTGGCAGCATTGGCGTCCAAACTCCAACCGTTGACTTAAGTCACATGTGTGTTCACTGGGTGGGACCGCTCTCCAAGGAAGCGTCCGACTGCCAGGGCTGGCTCCCCTCACACACTGCGCTCAAACCAGCACTGCCTCCCCAGCCACTTCTCAGAGCGGATAACCGTGACGCGCAGATGCACGTGATTCTAACAGAGCCAACCGCTTCATCTGCAGAGATCTTCCCTTCGGCTCAGGAAGGTGGGTTCAAGGCAACCCAGCAACTTCATATTTGATTATGGTAACTTCCACGTGTGCACTACTCTTAATGGAGCCACAGGCAAATGTACGTTGTAGCTGGTGCTTATGTTTTCAGGCCCAGCACTCTCAGGAAGCAGAAGTAGCCGCCTGCCCTTAACAGATGGCCAACTGCGTCTCAGGCTCATCTGTATCTTACAGGTACTGCGCAGGGGCACTTCACCTGCACATGTAACAGCGGTCATTTCACAGAGCAGTGGTTTTTAATTAACAGGATTTCCCTGGAATTACTTGTCATTTAGGGCTCTTAACAGATGATGCCTTTAGTCCTTTAAAGTTCATTTCATTTAGGTATATCTTAATGGCTTTTTAAAAATCTGAGTTTAATTGGGCTGTTTGATTTTCAGATTTGTTTTTATAGCTGGTGCTACTACTGTCTCCCCCTATTTGAGGTTTAAAACCAAAGACAAATGTTTATGACTCCCCATTAAGCATATTCATATATGCAAATATCTCCTCTAGCAATTAGCAATGCATGATAGCCTATGCGTTATGCAAGTACACCCCTCTGACGGCATTCCCCGAGCCATCATCTCCACTGCCTGGAACACGGGAGGGAAAGTTGTAAAACTCATTTTATTCTGAAGTCCGGGTCAGTGCTGCCATCTCCCTGGCTTATTTTCATCACTGGTGGCCACCTCCTCTCTGCATTTGTTTAGGAGAATTTAGCTCGTGCCACTCCAGTTAACTGGGAACCAGGAAGTCTAGGGTCGGCTCACACTATGATGCAGTGGGTCCGAGGCACATGAAGTAACTGAGTCTGGAAGCAAATGGAGAATCAGAACAAGACAAAGGGGTGGTCTCGGTGACCTAAGAGTTCCCTACTCTGGTGTTTTCCCATCTGGGTGTCAGTGCTATATCTTTTTTTTTATATATATATATTTTATTGATTCTTCACAGAGAGGAAGGGAGAGGGACAGAGAGTCAGAAACATCGATGAGAGAGAAACATTGATCAGCTGCCTCCTGCACACTCCCTACTGGGGATGTGCCCGCAACCAAGGTACATGCCCTTGACCGGAATCGAACCTGGGACCCTTGAGTCCGCAGGCTGATGCTCTATCCACTGAGCCAAACCGGTTAGGGCAGTGCTACATCTTTTGAAGCCACGGTGATTCCAAGGGAGATAGACGGCGTTTGCTCACACACACTGCCTTCCTGGACTTCTCTTTCCAGAGTCTGCTCTGGTTGTCAATGACAACACAAAAGGCCTGGTTCTGCCAGGTCGATCCCGGGCAAAGGTGCACGGTATCTCTCCTGCTTATGATCTTATTTTTTCTTCAGGACAGTAAGTCCCAATGGTCCTTTTCGCGGATGTATAAGCGACGGAGTCCACCTGCCACCTTCTCCACAGGCCCACCTACCTGGGGACAGAATCTCATTTCCTACCACCTAAAAACCTTGGGAAAAGCAACCTCACTTAGGAAACCTGCCAAACCCTGGTGAGACATGGGATGAAGGCGTGCCTTCAAAATCTCAAGTGAGCCCTAGATGGTGTGCCTCAGTGGATAGAGCGCCGGCCTGCAGACTGAAGGGTTGTGGGTTTGAATCCGGTCAAGGGCATATGCCTGGGTTGCGGGCTCGATCCCCAGTAGGGAGCGTGCAGGAGGCAGCAATCAATGATTCTCTCTCATTATTGATGTTTCTATCTCCCCCCCCCCCAAATCAATAAAAATATATTAAAAAACAAATCTCAAGTGAGCAACAGCTTTCCCAATATAGTAGACCCACATCTGGTATATTAACACAGGACAAAGGGAAATCAGAGGAAAACGAAGCTCAACACTAATAGAAGGACACAGCCAGTGGTACCGAGTGTGGGGAGGGGGGATGAGTCCTGAAATGGCAGCCGTAGCCTACGTGTGAGTCAGTTCTGTCCCTAGCTAGCTCTGCGAAGACTGTTCCATCTCTCTAGACATCATTCCCACCTCTCTGAAATGAAGCTTGGATAAAGTGACTCTGCAGCCTGAATCCCATGGGTCTGTGCCTTTAGGGATGGGTGGGAGCCTGGGAAGACTGCTGGAGGATGAGGAGGGAGCTGGTCACACAGCTGCAGTGACCACAGGAAGGGGATGCTCTGAGTCCCGGCCCAGGAAGAGGGGGCGGCCTCGCAAATGCTGCACCTGGGCAAGGCTGACCGCGGCAGGGGAGGTCTGTCCACCCGTTCCCCCGGGTTGCCGGCCCCCACTTCTCCTGGATGTAGTACAGACACCTCTCCCTGAAGTTGTTTGAAGTGTCCTGGGTTTCAGTTGTGTAATTTTAAAACTCGGCTGGTTGTTCCTCTCACTTGGAATTGCAGTTGTAGCAGGTGCCAGGCTGCCCTGAGGGAGCTCTCGGTCTGGGGGACATGGAACGCTGGGCCCACACCCCTTGAACATCCCTGGACTCCTTCCACCCAGAAAGATGTAAAATGCCACACACAGTTCCAGTGATTGTAAAAACAGGAAAATGCTCCGTCTTTTCCATTTAGGGAAGTGGTTCTCAACCTTCCTAATGCCGCGACCCTTTAATACAGTTCCTCATATTGTGGTGACCCCCAATTTCATGGCTACAAATTGAACATGATTAAAGCATAGTGATCAATCACAAAAACAATATGTAATTATATATGTGTTTTCCGATGGTCTTAGGCGACCCCTGTGAAAGGGTTATTCGACCCCCAAGGGGGTCGCGACCCACAGGTTGAGAACCGCTGCTTTAGGGCAATGTGGACCACGGTATAAAGTAGCATTCTCCGTACATATTAGACCTGAAAATTGCTTCCTCCTGAAAGAATTTCAGGGAAACTGGGCCGTGGGTACTCGATGATTTCTATCAACAAACAACCGAGGCTCTAGCAAGAGTGCTTTGACAGGGAACACTTTCTCCTCAAAGATGGTTTTATAATCCCTGTCCTTGTTCCTTACAAGGACTTCTAGAAAATTACTTTCTGAACTTGCTGTTCTCGGTATTAGAGGATGAGGTTGGGAAAGCGTCGCAAAGGCAAGTACAGTGTGTGCAAAACAGGGCCCTTTTCCGAGCAGACACCAGTGAGAGGTGGCAGGACTGTCAAGGGCACAGATCCAACAGCGGGCGTTTCTTCCCCTCACCCTCTCTGCTGGGGACTCTGTCCCTAAACGAAAGGGAACTGACATGCTTTCGGATTTGGCTCAAGTGTGTGATGTCGGATATGAATTGCTTGTCAGTTAATCAGTAAGCTGGTTGCCTATTCTGTTTGCTAACAAATGACTTGCATATTTAATTGATAACTTTTTTTAAATCCTCACCTGAGGATATGTTTTTATTGATTTTTTTAGAGAAAGAGGAAGTGGGGGAGGGCAGAGGGTGGGGAAGAGAGAAAGAGAGATAAAGAAACAGTGATGTGAGAGAGACCCGACCAGAGATTGAACCTGCAACCTAGGTATGCACCCTGACCAGGAATCGAACCCACAACTTTTTGGTTGTATGAGGTGACGCTTCAACTGAGCCATGGGCCGGGACTTAACTGATGGCACTGAGAGTGAGAAAGCATTGACCCAAGAAGGGCCACTTGTACAGCAGGCTCAGATTTGTCCTTTGTTCACAATACATGTTTTTGATTTCTTTGGTTATTGTTATTGACAAGTTAATTGCTAAGAGAGTCCCTAATTAAGAGACTTATTTGAACAGATAAGCTGTTAGGACTGGAAAAGAGAACCAAGCTTAGCCTCCTAATTAGCAAATGCATGTAAGCTACACGGGCCTCACATGTTGCCTGAGCACCATAGGACACAGTGGTCTCAGAACCTGACTGGGCACTGCAATCACCGGGGATCTTTCCAAGGTGTTGCTGCCTGGCTCCCACCCCATCCCATACTCTGATGCCATAGGTTTGGGTGTGGGAACCACTGCATAACACAGAACTAGAGAGAGCGTCTCCACAGGTCAAGGCCTTGAGTAGCTCTGGATCTTGCATAAAGCTTCATTCTGAGTTATAGTTTGTCCATGAACAAAATAGGATGACAGTCAAGTCTCAAACAAGACAATAAAGGTGAAAGCAGACGCAAACTGTTGAGCCGCGTTGGAGGGGAGGGGTTCCTCAGTGATGGGGCTAGCATTTCCTGGGGTGCTCAAACACGGACTCACGGCTTCAACCCCAGAGATTCTGATTTTACTGGCCTCAGACTGGCACAGGCATCAGTCTTTATGACATGCTTCCCAGATGAATCTACCTTCAGCCAGGGTTGAGAACCAGCAGTAATGCCAAGTGGACGATGACCTTCTCCTTAAAGCCACCTCCAATCCACAGGGCAGAATTCTCTCTTCTCTAACTGCACAGACCTAGTGCATTGTGCTAGGATTGCCTATCAACACATCTGCTCCCTGCCCCGCCCCCCGCCCCTGGCCATTTGAATGAGATTGCTTCCAGGGGAGGGGTGAGTTCCCCAGTGCCAAAGATAAGGCACAAACCCATCCTTACTGGTAAGTTAAGGAATTCTCTCAGGGACACTCGATTGCCAAATCAAATAGGCACATTTGTTTCTTCGTCTTTGATCGCTCTGATTTATGTGACTAATATTAGTCTGTGACACTCCTTTCTTGGAATGCTCCCTGCACAGCTCCTCTAACTCTCCAGGTTCTCTTTACCCTTGACCTCCCTTTCCTTCAAGCATTTACGCCTTCCAGCCACTGGAACTAGTCAATGTCAGCCCAGGCCCTGGCCCTCAGTTCCTTTCTCTTCTGCACCTTCTTTTCTCTCTACTTTCTCCCAAGGATGATCTATGACCTTGTCCTCTAAGTGCCATCTCCACAGGGTCAACCACACCTTGGGGATCTCTGCACCATGGAGCCCACACAGTTGATCTCACTGGGCATCTTCAGTATCTAGTAAAATGCCGAGCACAGAATAACACACAATAACTGTTTGTCGAGCAAATAAATTAATCTCTACTTGGATGTGCCTCCACCTTGATTTGTCCAAAACCAGAACCCATTACCTCCCTAAAATCCAACATTCACTGCTGAATTCTATATCCAGGTCTGTGGCACTGCCACTCAGCTGGTCAACTGAACACAGCTTTTGACTTCCTCTCGGTCCTTCCTACAGACAATAAAACTCTCAGATGTGTCTGCCCTATTTCTTGAGCTCTCTTTTGAAACACCTCCCGCCCCCTCCATCCCTTATCATACCACTTTAGCCCATGCCTCCAGTTCTCAGTATAACAGCACATCCCACCCTGCAATCCTTCCTCTGTCCTATTCCACATCTTGCTGCTGTCCACCTACAACCTACATCCAGTCTCTGCCGCTTCCTAAGGCGCACGGGCTCTCCATAGCCGGACCTCAGTTCACTGCAGCTGCTCCCCTGGCCTGGCCCTTGAACTCTTTCCTGGAACAATACAAAACTACACACAGTTCCTCTTCTCTGCATCTTGGCCTGGCCTCTCCTCCTGCCTGAGTGCCCCTCTTTCTGCTCACCTATGACTCACCCTTCAAATGCCACCCAAAGGGCACACCTCCTTGATGCTCAGTGACCTTCATTAATTTCCCTCTTCTGTATGAGAGCATTAGTGCACTTGCCACCCTGTGTTATAACTGCTTGCCTTCAAGTCTGTTTTATCTACTGACTCATGAGAAGTGTCTGGTCTTATTCTTCTCTGTGTCCCAGGGCCTGGGGGACATAGGTATTTATTTAATTGAAAAAACATAAGCACACACTCCTCAAAATAGGAGCCAAGACCTATAATTTCACAGAAAAAAACTTGATCCATGACTCCGAATGGAATGGAATAGACTTAAAATATACCTTCAATGAACTGAGAAATAATGAGCTCAAATAAGTTATATAAAAACTTATTTAAAAAATAACTTTTTAATAACACACTTGAAAGTTCATTGTCTATTAACTTCAAAAACAAAAAGCAGTCAGGCACATTTGTCCAGTCTAGAGTCAGGCCAACACGGGAAGGGCGCAGACAGACCCCAGGGGACCTGGGGCCCCCAGGGCGGAGTGGCTGCTGAAATGTGAATGGGAACACTGACGGGCACACGCTGCTCCAGGAGTTCCTACAGGAGCCTGGATAGTGTAGATATTTTTTATCCAAATCTTCCTCAGTAAAAATTTGACTTCTGAAAGTATATTTTGGCTAATGGTATCTACACTAATAAAAGATAAAGATGCTAATTCACTGTACCTTTGCTACACCCAAGCCATGCCCACCAGCCAATCAAAGTGTGCAAATTAACCCAACCAAGATGGCAACTGGCAGCCACAGAGCTGGAGCAAGCAGGAGGCTTGGTTGCCCCGGTGTTGGAGGAAACCAAGCTTCCTGCCTGCCCTGGCTGGCTGTGGCCTCCACAAAAGGCAACAAAGTTTCAATTATTGAAGCTAAATAAATCCCAGATACCTGCTTCCAGCCAGCCTCCACTGGGAGCTTGGGTGGCTGGGGGCTGTGGCCAGCCTGCAAACAGCCATCAGCCCCTCACCCAGGCTGGCCATAGCCTCATGGGGTAAGGGTCCCCTCTGGGGGGCTTGGCCAGCCTGCAAACAGCCATCAGCTCCTCACCCAGGCTGGCCAGGCACCCCAGCGGGGACCCCCACCCTGAAGGGGCTGTGGCCAGCCTGCAAACGGCCCTCAGCCCCTCACCCAGGCTGGCCAGGTACCCCAGCAGGGATCCCCACCCCGAAGGGGGTGTGGCCAGTCTGAAAACAGCCCTCAGCCCCTCACCCAGGCTGGCCAGGCACCCCAGCGGGACCCCCACCCTGATTTGGGACACCTTCAGGGTAAACCAGCTGGCCCCCACCCATGCACCCAGGCCTCTATCCTCCTATATAATAAAAGGGTAATATGCAAATTGACCCTAACAGCAGAGCAACTGGAAATCACTGGTCACTATGACACACACTGACCACTGGGGGCAGATGCTCAATGCAGGAGCTGCCCCCTGGTGGTCAGTGTGCTCCCACAGGGGGAGCTCTGCTCAGCCACAAGTGAGGCTGATGGCTGCCAGTACAGCAGTGGTGGGTGGGAACCTCTCCTGCCTCCTCAGCAGCGCTAAGAATGTCCGACTGCAGCTAGGCCTGCTCCCCGCTGGCAAGTGGACATCCTCCGAGGGCTCCCGGGCTGCCAGAGGGATGTCTGACTGCCAGCTTAGTCCCAATCCCCCAGGGAGCAGGCCTAAGCCAGCAGGTGGTCATCCCCTGAGGGGTCCCAGACTGTGAGAGGGTACAGACCGGGCTGAGGGACTCTCCTGAGGGCACAAATTTTTGTGCACCAGGTCTCTAGTCTTAATATTTTTTAAAAGAAAATTTAACTTGTGTTTTGAAGAGTTTCAACACAGGCATAGTGGAGTTTTTTTCATTTTATATTTTTTTTCAGTTCTCTTGGTGGAGAAGGCAGGAGTAGAGAGGACCAGGGGGAGTGATGGGGAAGGACGAAGATGCCTGCGTGTTGTGCTCAGTGTCAGGAAAACTGGGTGTGTCCATCAGAGTGTGCCGGGTGTGGGCATGGGTGACGGTGTCAGTGGTATGCGAGCAATGTGTGTTTAAGGAATGCATGCTCGCTTTGCTGTGATGTTGTTTGGAGCTTAGAAAACGAACCCCTTCGGGGAGCTGAGGCCCAGAGGAGGCCTAGCTGTGTCAGAGGCTCCCTCCCTGCCCTTCTTCTTCTTCATCAAATGAATCTTAACCGGAATTTCCTCACTTCCCATCCTGCCATGCACTCCTGCTCCAGAAAGATCTCAGGCTCTCAGAGTACCAGGCGGGTCCAGGCCAGGCCACGCCCAGCTGGCGCATCTGCCCAGCAGAGTCAAGGGTGAAGGGGGAAACTTAGAATCTCATTTGTCACCGGGAGCTCCACATAAGATCCTTCCATATACCTGTGTCCACATTATTTTCATGAAAAATATGGTCCAAAAACTCAGCCAAAAATGTAGCACCCGGTGTTGCCGAAGCTCTTGTGCCGTTGGCTCCACCCCAAAGACGGTCATTTCTCTGCTTTCACTCAGCTGCCTTCCCCAAAGGAACCTTTCTCTGGGAGCCGGTGAAAGGACTCAGACCACAATGAGCTTGTGGGGATTTTAGAAGCAATGAGGCTCTGGTGACAATCGAGGCGAGTGGTTTATAAACTTCTGCTGTTGTTGGCACACCCCAACCCTTTCTTCACAGGAAAGCCTGTGGGAAGCAGGGGCCTCCCTGCCACTTACCCCTCCCACCAGGCAGCAGCACTGTGAGTGGCCACCTTGCCATCAGCAAGGGCGCTGGCCGGCAGGACAAGCCAGATTCTTGGAAACCAACGTCCTTTCTAGCGGCAGATACTGTAAAAGCTGGATGTGTCCACATCTAATTTCATATGGGCATATTTTACATAGCACTAGGACTTATCTATTGTCATCATTTATTAAAGGAAAAATGTATACCTTTTTAGAAATCAAGGTGATTTCAGCCAAAGAAAATGAAAGAGTTGGTGAGGATTACAGAAATGGCATTGGCTCCTGGATCCTGGGACATGTCCCTCTGGTTCATGGCTGCTTGCTGGGTAACAGGAGACACTATTGCATGACCCTTTTGTCCTGTGATAACAAGTAATTCTACCTTTCCCTTATCACTGGAAAATAAACTCACTTTTTTTTTTTTTAAAGAATGACCATGACAGCCAGTGAGTCTGGTACCTTATTCTCTAACTTGGCAAAGAAGAAAAGCCCCTGTTTCATTCCCCACTGCACCATTATTTCCAGTGCTGAGGTATCTTATCTGAAGCCCAGCCTTTTCACTGTGTAAACACTTATTCCTCACTCCTCAATGCTTTTCAGAACGCTCTAGCCAAGAAACTGGGGATGGCTGCTTCAGACTTTCAAAGCGTTTGGACTCAGGGTCACGTTCAGATGAAGGAAGACCCGTTTGGCGTCCCTGCCCCACTAACCATGCAGCAGGGATCAGGACGGGCGCCGCTAATGCGAGCAGGTGGGCACACTGGCAGCCCAGGGGAGTGGGGTGCTCCGGGTGTTCGTGAGTGATGGCCCGGCTCTACTGCCCAGCCTTCTTCACTTGCTTGGTGACCTATGGCAACAGTCGCTGTCCGTTTCCTTCTCTCTAAAGGAGCAAAGGAAACTGTTGGGGCTGTT
The DNA here is from genome assembly GCF_014108235.1 of Myotis myotis. Taxonomy (NCBI): domain Eukaryota; kingdom Metazoa; phylum Chordata; class Mammalia; order Chiroptera; family Vespertilionidae; genus Myotis; species Myotis myotis. The sequence goes on from NW_023416336.1 coordinate 483,151, forward strand.
GTATTTGAAACACAATATGTGGACAAAGGCTTTCATACTCCCAGGAATAAAACGTTATCAAAGTTGTCATTTGGTGACACCCTTGGAATTTGTTTACTAAAGCCTCGCCCCTCCCTCTCATACATCCTCAAAGGGCAGCTCTTCTCACCGATGCAGCACCTGGGCATTTTTGCTGCAGATGCTCCCGAGGTATTTGCTGCCGCCTCTGCTCCATCCAGCCATTTCACAGGGCGGGTTTGGAGTAGCATTTACTAGGTGTCCCGGTTAATAATGGCGGATTTTGTAATCAAAGAAAACACGATAATTTCAGGAGAAACATCAAAAGTGCTTTATTCAAAGTAATGTCCATTGCTAGCTACACATTCCCCCATCTTTCAGGTAACTTGTGGATACCGTCCCAATAGAATTTTTCTTGTTTTGAGGCAAACCATTCAGAGACCCAATTTTCCACTTCTTCATACGTTTTGAAGTGCTGCTCAGAAAGTGCGTGTGCCATTGATCAGAACAAGTGGGAATCTGCAGGAGCAAGGTCTGGTGAATTCGGCAGGTGGGTTAATACTTCCCAGGCAAGATTTTTTAACGTGTCTTTAACTGGTTTTGAAGTCTGTGATGGTGCATCATCATGAAGCAAAATTACTTTGCCGTGTCTTCTGGCACATTCTGGTCGTTTCACGATCAAAGCGTGGTTCAAATTGATTATTTGATGTCAGTAGTGATCAGTATTAAAGGTTTCACCTGGTTTTAGAAGCTCATAGTACACCACACCTTCCTGATCCCACCAAACGCAGGGCATTGTCTTCTTTCCGAAGCGATTTGGCCTTGCAGTCGATGTTGATGGTTGACCTGCATCAACCCATGATTTTGTGCGTTTGGGATTCTCAAAATAAATCCACTTTTCACCGCCAGTCACAATCTGATGCAGAAAAGAATTTCTTTTGTGCCATTGGAGCAACATTTTACTGATGACTTTTCGGTTTCCATTTGTCTTTTGTTCAGTTGATGTGGCACCCATTTTCCCTCCTTTACAATGTTTCGCATTGCTTGTAAACAATCGGAAATTGTTTGCTGGGCAACATTTAATCCTTCTGCAAGTTTTTTTTTGAGTTTGACACCATCTTCATCCACTAATGCTTATAATTGTTGGTCTTCAAACTTTTTCGATTGACCTGGACGTTGTCTTTCATATCGAAATCATCACTTTTAAAGAGTTTAAACCAGTGTTCACAAGTATCTTGAGATGGAGCACGTTCACCATAAGCTTCCCAAAGTATACGATAACTTTTTTTTCAAAATAAAATAATGAATTAAAACTTCCCGTAAATGCTCTTTTTTTTGGGCACAAAATTCAACATTTTTAAACGTAAAAATATCTATGATGTTAACACCTTCAGAAAATTTGACATATGAAGTGTTGAAGTTGTTGTCAATACAACAAAATAGCATAGATATCAAATTGCATACATATCAACATATCTGTAATTCCATGTATTGAAAAAAATCCTCATTATTAACCGGTCTCACTCATAAGATCTGTCCTGGAAGTGTCTGAATGTTTTGGCCACTTTGGCAACTAGTAAGAAGTTATATTTCTGGGCCAGGAGTGGGCACGCATCCATCCCTCCTCAACGACTTTCAAATGTCCAACATGTCTACTTAAAATAAAGCTCAAGGTGCAGGGAGATACAGGAAGTCGCTGACACCTGCACTGGAAAAGTGCTGGATTAGCAGCTACTCTGAGACTTCTGTCACTTCCCGCTCCATGGCCTGAGTGAATTAGCCTTGTTAGGCCTCCACTTCTGGGTGGAAACTGAATAACACACAACCCCTCAACTTTAAAGGATTCTTGGGGAATTGAATAGATAATGTAGACAAAAGTGTCCTGCCAATTTTAAAGCACAGAATAAATGTGAGGATTATGAGGGTGTTGGCTCAGAGCCTGGTATCCAGGAGGATTGCTCTAGATGGGAACTGAATGGAAGGGCCACCAAATCACCACCAATTCCTAGCAACTTGACATGCAGTCCAGAGGCGAGGGGGAGGAGGAAGAACCGGCAGACTATATTTGGGCTCAGCAGGCTCCAAGCAGCTTCCCTAATTGACAGGATGAGAACAATGAACTTCATCATCTGGTCATGTTTCTAAAGAATCAGTTCAAATGACAAAACACGGGGGAGACCTTTTATTCTAGCAGGCTGCATCCTTTGGGTGTCCCTGGGCCCACTGGAAAGGCAGGCAACAACCCTCGTTAACTATCTGGAGAAGACAGATGTCCAGGTGAGGAAGCAGGAAGCTATAAGCCCCTTTCCTTCCTTCTCTTCCCCCACCCCATCCTGCCACCTGTCCAGCCCTACCTGCCCTGCCTGCCCCTCAGCACACCTGGGACCGGACCCCACGCTGCTCTGCTGTCTTGCTTCTCTCATTCTGTTTGCACTGGTAGCCAGTTTCATTCACTTTTGCCCTCAGTCCTTCTATTGTTGGCTGTGGTTCCTGGTACTTCATCTCCCCTCTCTGAGGCCAGAGACCATATTTCAAGTGTCTTTTGAGGGCCATCAGTCCTTGTCAGAGGGCTGAGCCCTTGGCAGGTGATAAACACCTACTGATACGGAGCCTGGACACCTGTTAAGAAGCTGGAACCTGGTCCCACAGGCTGTGAATCCTTCAAGGGAACTAAAGAAGGATGGGCCCCGATTAGACCTGCCCTTCAGAAAGGTGATCTTTAAGGCAGCCCAGATGGAGGCCTGAGTGAGGGAGGCCGGATTTTAAGAGGGAAAAATTGCTTCAGGTCCACAGTCCTTACATGAAACCGCCCAGTCTGGGTGTGTTTGTTTCAGGATTCAGAAGTTCTTTTGTAATTTAGAAAGGCCAACTGATGCCTACCCTGCACATTCCACAACGCCCTGGGCAGGGCCTGGGTGTCTATTGAGTAGTCGCAGGAAGTGTGGTGAAAGCTACACCTGGCTTTGAGTCAGGTCTTCCAAACGGGGTTTTAAAGACTGCAGGCGTTCAGAGCATTTAACATTTCTGAACTGAGGGAGAGAGACTGTGGGTCAATATTTTATAGGAAAGCCCTCCAAGGAGAATGAGTCTTGTTAACTAAAGACTCCTGTGTTCTGCTGAGCACCTTGAGGGAAGTCAGTGGAGAGGTCAGACTGAGGAGCTGCTCAGCCCAACAGAAGGAGAGGTTTGGGAGCGCGAGGCCACCCTGGAAGGAGGGAGAGGCTGAGGGGGTGAGCTGGGCAGCGGCGGAGAGGGGCTGGCAGCTGGCCAGAGGCTGGCACTGGCTGTGCTGAAGCCACCAGAGGAAGCAGGGAGAGACCTGTGGGCTTTTAAGAACAGGGATGCCTAAAAATCACTTTGAAAGAGTGCATTGCTTTTCCCACCCCACATGCTGGTCAATTATCTAGAACAGTGTTGCCTAATAGAAATATAATGTGAGCCCCCTATGTAATTTAAAAATGTCCAGCAGCTACGTTAAAAAAGTTTAAAAATGGTGAAATTCACTTTAATAATGCATTTACTTAAGCCAATCTACCCCAAACATTATCATTTCAACATGGGATCAGTAACAATGACTAGTGACACTTTTCTTTTCTGCATGAAGTGTTTGAAATCCAGGGTCTTTTACACGTCCAGCCCATCTCAGGTCACCTGTGCCTGGTGGCTCAGCCCACCCTCAGCTCTTCACTGGGTGGGTCTCACGGCGGTCCCCAGTTCCCTCAGTATTTTCACTTGTGTGAAGTTTGGCTCGTTTAATTCATTTAGTTTTCTAACCAGAGGACTGGGTTCTAGGTACTTATATCTATGAGCAAAAACATTCTTTTTAGTCAGATCTCTTGAGATAGGCTAGAAGTATGCCCTTAAGCCACAACAAATAAATCTGGGAAATGTATTTTCCTATGAAAACTCTGATGTTCCTTGCATGCCCACAGCTACACAGGATGGAGGAGGGCTGTTTCTGCCTCACTTTTTTCCCACTGTAAGTGGACATGTTTAGTTCTAGCAATACAATAAGATTTCTCCAATGAACAGCACAGCAATGCATCCCCTTTTACTGGTAAGAAATGGGATTTCAATTGTAATGTGTAATTCTGAGAATTTGTGGGCACTTATTGCGCTCGATGCCATAAAATATAGTAAGGGAACCGGTAAGAGACTGAAATAAAGCATCTCCAAAAAGAAAGATTAACCAGTCGTTTTCCCTAGCCAAAGAACTCTCCAGAACATGTGGCAAGCTTACATGTGTGGGCCCCCACACCACTCCAACAGGGCACGTGCGAAACATCCGCCACCAGCTCCCCACAGAGGACCTTCTCAGCCTGACTCCTCACACAACAGTAAGCTGTCCAAACCCATTCCAACAAAATTGATTATTTTTTTTGGTGAGGGGTGCAGACAAAATAAATTGCCTGAGAAACCAATTTGACATAAAATCTTGGCTGCTTGGAAGAATGGTAAAACGTTCCATCGACATAGCTTCATTGTCTCCCATCTCACGCCGACATCCCCACATGTCACAGCATCAAGACAGGTGGTTTATAACACAGGAAGCTAAAACCATGGCATCTTAGCTGCATAGTATGCAATTTCAAGCCAGATAATCCTATGCTTCTATTATTTAAATTCTGCATTGAATGTAATGCAAAAGGTCTAATCCGAGGTGTGCATTAGCAACTGTACAGATATGTCAGCACCCACTCAGCCTGCCACACAAGGAAGAGAATCAATTTATACTTATTATTATACTCTGTTGCTTTTTCCTCTTTCTACTCGAGACATGTGGTTTCTGAAAGCCCAGATCTTGACCAAGGAGAGTTCTACCCATCTCAGAGCAGTGTGTGGTTCCTAGGCACTGGTGGAACTCTTGAGGGCTATGAAGGAGGAGCTGGCCAGCCCTGCTGTTCCCTTCGCTCTCATCCTCGGCCATCTATTTCATCTGAGAGGGCGAAGCCCTTGCAACACATTCAAGCTGTGAAGACATCAGGACTCTTAACCCAACTCTTCTTCCCACCCCAAGGAAAAAAAATGGCTCTTCATAAGAAGAGATGAGAAGTAGGTGAAAGCTGGTGAGGGGGTGTTTCACGTGAGTTCGGATGAGGTTTCTGCAGATTTGAGAATTCTCAATGCCATGAGGTGTCCTGCTACCCTCAGCTGGGTGGCACTGAGGTGGAATGAGATGGCTTTCTGCCCATCCCTGCTTTAAGTGTGAGGAGTGGTAGATGCATGTGTCTGTTTCAGGTTGTGGATATCATACCTTGAAAAAGACTTTCCAACCCAAAGACCAACTGTGAAGGGCCCCAAGTTTTTTTCAGAGAAAGACAAAATATGTAAGGTCCAGCTCTATAGAACAAATGTAGTAGGAAGAGCATTAGTAAGACGATGAGTTAGGTTTCTGTGCGTACTCCCATTGGAAAGGCTAAGCTTATTTTAAATGAGCAAGACATCCTGCTCTTGCAGCAAGGTCTCTGGGATCAGGACAAGAGAAAAATAAGTCCCACTGAAGACCCAGGTCATGAAAACTCCTTTCAGGGTGTGCCAGCTCTGCCAAGGGTTCAGAGCTGAGAATCAGTAGGTCCAAGGATCTGAATTCTCCTCCTGGTTCTGATGGTAATTAGAGAGAGAGGCTACAGTGTTTGGACAGGTTCAAGCCTCAGACTAATGAGAGGGCATGGTCCTCTCGTGGCAAAGCCACGTGCAAGTCCTAGCTTGGAGGGCAAAGCCCTCCCAGCGCAGTTATAGCCAAAGGCTATGGTTGTAAGCTTGACCTTATGGTCGGAACCTGTGGTTCCACGTGGCTGAATGATATGGGCTGGGGGAGGTGCAGCAAGTAAACAAAGTTTGATCAGGTGCATGTAACTGAGTAGATTGGAAACCCGTGAGAACATTGTAAACATCTTGACCACGCCCTTATTTTGCCTCGTGGAACTGGCTATAAAATAAAGACTTGGCTTGCAGGCTGTGTGCTGTCTCTCCATCAGAGAGGGCAGCATCCCACCTAGCCCCAGCTTTATTCTCTTGTCTGTCTTTTCTAATCCTTCACTGCCCCGCCTCAGGTTCACCCATGGCCGTGCCTAGCGTGGCACAGTTAACTACATAGCCACAAACTTCTTTGTGATTTCTTTTAATGGGATAATAAAACCAACTCTGCCTTCTTCACAGGTTGCTGAAGAAAACATGATCTAATAGAATAGAAAGTGCTTTGAGAACATTGTTTTATGAACATAAATAAGGCAGTGAACAAACCCCTAACCTTGTGAATTTGCACGCTTCCCCGCTATCTACTGCCTGTATCACAATGGCTTGTCTATGATGCTCTGTGGTATCTGCATCTGCTTTTTCTTCCCTAAAACGTCTCTGTATATCCCCGTCTGTTCAAAATAGAATTCCAAGTGTGCATCATCCGCAGGATTGGGCAACGGCAGAGTGCTGTTATTCCTGGACCTCACCCCAAGTTCCAAGAACCAGACCATCTCTAAATGTCTTCCCAGCTTCAAAACCCTCATGTAAGCTATGCCACAGTCTCTAGCTAGGCATCTCTTGTCCTTGCCTTTGGACTTCTGTTTCAGCAGCTCAGTTGTGTTTTCTAAAGCTCATGCCCTGCCCCCAGGCCCCATGTGTTTTCCAACACCACTAATGAAGGAGTGCTGGAGCCAAACTGGGCATCTCTTCAAGAGCCCACTTGTGACTCATGTCTTGAACTACCCAGCATCGGGGCTGGGTGGCTGTCACATAATATTTGCAGCATTTGGAAAGTCTACCTCAATCTCAACTCTAAGGGTGTTAATCCTGGCTGACCACATTCATGCAACAGAATCCAAACACTCTGACTCACGTTAGGGGTCTGGCATTCTTGGACTTTAGATATTGAGACAGTGGAAAACTTTTATATCAGTATAGGTGCTGCCAATAATTTTTATCCATTTAAGGACTTGACCTCTTACATATTTACCCAGCAATTTCCAAGGCTCATCACTGACCAGAGCTAGTACTCTCTGCAAGGAGAGACGGCTCCACACCGCTCCACACATTAGTAGGCACCACGTGAGAACAGTTTAGGCATCAGTATTTTGTAATCTTCATCACAGACACTGTACACATTTTGTTACATTCACAACTAAGTATTTAATTTTCTTTGAAGCAATTAAAGTGGTATTTTAAAAAATTTTGGTGTCTACTTGTCAATATATAGAAATGCAATTGATTATTGTGTGTTGATCTTGTATCCTGTAATACTACAGTCCTCATTTATTCTATTTTGTAGGTTCTTTGGGATTTTCTATATAGACAAGCATGCTGTCTCCAAATAGAAACAGTTTTAGTTCTTTCCCAATATGTACACCTTCCATTTCCTCCTCTTGCCATATTGCAGCGGCTAGGACTTCCAGCACTACATTGAGTAGGAGGGGTGACAGTGAACACCCTTACCTTGCTCTCCATCTTCGAGGGAAAGCATCCCCTCTTCCACTATTAAGTATGATGTCAGCTGTTAGCTGTAAGTACTCTGTAGATGTTCTTTATGAGGCTGAGGAAGGTCCCCTCTATTTCTAGTGCACTGAGAGCTTCTGCAATGAATTGGTGTGGAAATTGGTTAAATGTTTTCACTGCATCAGTTGATATGCCCATATGTCTTTTCTTCTTTAGCCTGTTTATGTAGATTACATTGGTTGACTTTTAAATATTGAACCAGCCTTGCATACCTGGAATAAATCCCACTTGCTCATGTATAGTGTTCTTTTTATATACAGGTAGGGCAAAAGTAGGTTTACAGTTGTTCAAATGGAAAATAATACAATTATTAATCCTATATAATAAAAGGTTAATATGCAAGTTGACCAAACCGCAGAATGACCAGTTGCTATGATATGCACTGACCACTAGGGGCAGACACTCAATGCAGGAGCTGCCCCCTGGTGGTCAGTGTGCTCCCACAGGGCGAGCGCTGCTCAGCCAGAAGCTGGGCTTGCAGCTGGTGAGCGCAGCGACGGTGGTGGGAGCCTCTTCCGCTTCTGCAGCAGTGCTAAGAACCACTTGGGGAATGTCCGCCTGCCGGCAGGCGGACACCCCTGAGGGGTCCCTGACTGTGAGAAGGCACAGGCCAGGCTGAAGGACTCCTCTTCCCCCCTCCAGTGCCTGAATGTTTTGCACCAGGCCTCTAGTATATAATAAAAGAATAAACTCTGTACTTGTGTACTCACAACTATAAACCTACATTTGCCCCTCCCTGTATGGTTAGATTCAACCTGCTAGAATTTAATTGAAAAAGTATATTTTTTTTATTTTGTAAATATTTTTGTTTTTAAAAATATTTTTACTGAATTTATTGGGGTGACATTGGTTAATATAATTATATAGGGCTCACGTGTAACACATTATCTGTAATACATTATCTGGAAAAAATTTTAATGTCTAAAATAGGATCTATTAGCCTCAATTAACTTTCTTCCTTCCTGTCTTTGTACTAGTATGTCTTAGGTACCAAGGTAATACTGTCCTCATATGATTTGGGAAGTGTCATGTCTGCCAAGCCCCTCCCATACTTTTTCTGGAAGAGATGATATAAAATTAATGTTAAACTTTCTTTAAATATATGATGGCCCTGGCCAGGTAGCTCAGTTGTTGGAGCATCATCTTCTACAACAAAAGGTTGTGGGTGAGATTCCTGGTCAGAGCACATACCTAGGTTCTTGGTTAGATCCCCAGTTTGGGAGCATAGGGGAAGCAATTGATCAATGTTTCTCTCTCACATTGATGCTTCGCTCTCTCTTAAAATCAATAAAAACACACACATATCCTTGGGTGAAAAGTAAAGAAATTGTTCATTAAAAATAAAAGTATATATATGATAAAATTCTCCAGTGAAACCACCTGTACCTAGAGATTTCTTTTTTTGGAGGGAACTTTGAAATTATGAAGTACATTTTTAAATAGTTGGGGGACCCTGACCAGAGTACCTGGATGTTGTTAACACTAGATTGCCCAAGGAAGTCATTGTGACTGCTTTTTAATTTCAATTAGAAAAACAATTATGTATATAAGGACACAATGTCTTAGAATTTTGTGACTTTTTGTACAACATATAATTGCGTTTATTAATAATTGTAGTTACCTCCCCCTTCTTCATTTCCCGTATATATATATGTGTTATACCTATATTGCCCAAAAGCAGTCATTTTGACTGCTTGGGAAATTTTAAATAATCAAATGACTCTTATTATTGAATTGAGTAAATTTCTTATATGACCAGTTCGGCTCTGTATTGAAATAACAGTTTTCATTTTTTTTCGATTACCGTCACATGATAACATACAAGTACATGATAAATTGTCGATACTTGATAAGTTGCAGTTGCTCAATAAGCTAAACTAGTACTTGTTATTCGAATCTTTATGCAGTGATACTTGTTCTAATAAGTTGTTTATTTTATTTCTTTTGCGCCCTAAATTCATGAAAGAAATGTGGAATAGAAGTGAGTTATTGGAAAAGCTAAGGAACGTAAGTGAAGAGTGCTCTGATATTATTCTTTCACAATGCAGTCATTTTGACTGCTTTTGGGCAATATAGGTATATGCTAAATTTCAGTCTTTCTAGTGTTAAAGGCCCATGTAACATCCGCATGTACAATGGCAATGACACAGCAGTTTTACTGTATGCACAGCGCAGGTGCACCAATGACTGGCTGCTTTGTGGGGCTGCTTTGACTGCTTTGTTAGCAATGTGTGCAGTGGCTGCTGTGTTTGCAACAAAGTCTCTTCCCTCTTCCTGTGGCTGCTCATGTCTTCCAATGCCCCGTGCCCAAGGGGTCCCATCCCTAGCGTCCCGGTCCTGTTGGGCTCAGACCCAGCAATAGATAAAGGGCTATTCAGGTTAACAATTCCAACTTGGATGAGTTTTGATAATTGTAGTTTTCAGGGAACTGGCCCATTTCATACAAGTTGTCAAATTTATGTGTGTAGAATTGTTCATAGAATTACATTATGCTTTTGACATCTGCAGGGTCCATAGCAATATTCCATTTCATTCCTGATATTGTTTTCTCTTTGGTTATCTTCAATTTAGCTAGGATCTTATGAATTTCTTAAAAACAAGTTACTGTTAATTTCCTCGACTGTTTTAAATTTCATTGATTTCTACTTCTATCTTTATTATTTCATGTTTTTTCCTGCTTGCTGGGTTTATTTTGCTTTTCTTTTTCCTGGTTTCTTGAGGCAGTGCTGAGTTAACTGATCTGAGATCTCTTTCCATTGTAATGTAAGTATTCGGTGCTGTAAATTTTCATCCCAACACTGCTTTACCCCACACATTTTGATATATTTATTTTCATTTTCATTCATTTCTATGTATATTGTAAATTTCCTCCTTGACCCATGGGTTATTTAGAAGTGTGCTGTTTAATTTCTAAGTTTAGAGATTTTCCTGTTTTCTTTCTATGATTCTGTTATGGTCAGAGAATATACTTTATACAATTTCAATTCTTTTAAATTTGTTAAGGATTGTTTTATGACCCAGGATAAGGTTTATCTTGATGAACATTCCATGGGTGCATGAAAAGAATGTGGATTCTACTGCTGCTGGGCAAAGTGTTCTGTTAATGCCAATTAGATCCCGTTCTTTCATGGTATTGCTCAGTCCTCCATATCCTTGATTTCCCCTCTAGTAGTCTATTAATTGCTGAGGGTGGGTTCTGATGTCCCTAACTAGAGTTGTGAATGTGTCTATTTATCTTTTCAGCTCTGCCAGTTTTGCTTTGTGTACTTTGAAGTGCTGTTTTTTCTACATACACGTGTCAGATTAGTATACTTTCTTGGTGGATTGATCCTTTTATCATTATGCAATTTCCCTCTTTGTCCCTAGTAATTTTCTTCTTACTCTGGTCTACTTTTTAATATTAATATATTATACTGACTCCTGATTTTTAAATTATTTTTGCATCCTGTACCTTTTCAGTATTTTTACTTTTAACTGACTTATGTCATTATGTTTGAAGTGAGATTTTATAGACAATTATAAAAACTGTTTTGTGCTGATTTGGGTTGGGAGAGAGGTGGAAGAGGGTATAGGGAGTTTATAAATGGTGATCAAAAATATAAAATAGAGAAAATAAAAATTTAACAATTAAATTTTCTCTACTAACCTCTGTCTTTTAATTGGTGTATTTAGACCACTTATGTTGAATATAACTATTGATAGGGTTTAAGTCTGCCATATTATTCATTGCTTTTTTTTAACCCCTTTTTCTCATTTCTTTTTTATTGCCTTCATGTGGATTAAACATTTTTGAATTTTGCTTTGATGTATTTTTTTAAAAAATATGTTTTTATTGATTTTTAGAGAGAGAGGGAGGATACAGAGATAGAAACATCGATTGGCTGCCTCCTGCACAGTTCCCCTTCCCCCTCCTGGGTGGGAATGGAGCCCGAAATCTGGGCATGTGTCCTGGCAGGGAATCAAACTGGTGACCTCTTGGTTCCTGGGTTGAAGCTCAACCGCTGGGCCCGGCTGTATTTGTCTTTTTAGTGCATTGCTCTGTTTAGTTTCCTTAGGCGTTGTTCTAAGTATTGCCATACACATAGATCACTTATCACAGCCTATTGGTAACCACTTTGAGTGAAGTGCAGAAACTTCCCCTCCACTTAAGTCCCTTTGTCCTCTCTGCTGTGAAAACTATCTTCAACCTGGGGCAAGAAAAGAGTTTTGGAAATTCGGGTCTGAAATATGCAAGCCTGTGGCCCCTGAACTTCTGGGGTCACCTTGAGGTATCAGCCCTTCCTGCATTTAGTGATGCCTTCCTGGTATAGGCATCAGGTGCGCAGGTGTCCAATGTAACACACTCTCTATTACAGCCATGGTGTGTCTTAAAGAAACATAAGATTATAACCATCCACTATGTCTCAGACTTCACATGTAAGACAGAGACCCACGGCAGAAGCTCAGCATCAGTATACAGTATCTTTTCTGTGGCTGTAATTGGGTAAGATGAAGTCTGGGCATTGGAAGGAATGGATTCCACCACAGAGAGCCACTCCACTTTCAGAATGTAGATCCTATACTATCTCTGAATTCTGGAAATTAAAATCAACAAGCAACTAATTATGTTTCTTGCCCTTTATTTGCTTTCCTAGCCCCTGGATCATCTGCTTAGTGGATTAAAGTACAGAGTTCTGGATCATGGGATGTATTGTGTGGCTGACACACATTTCAAAATGTTCAGGAAATAACTAAGGTGATTTTCCACTTTTTTAGTGATTTTCTATGCCTGTCATATTTATTACTAATATATTCCAAGAAAGTATATTAGGGGCAAAATCAGACACCCAAAATATCTGGTATAATGGTAGATGTAGACACTGAGCTAGATCTTGAAACCTGAGTATCATTCTCGTAGGAGAAGTGGGTACAATAGGGGAGGATCTCATATGAGAGTCAAGAGAAACCCAGAGGAGAAGTAGGAGAAAGCATTCTGAGCAGAGAGAATGGCATGAACAAAGGCCTAAGGAAGAAAATCCCGGGCATCATCGTGGAATAGCAAGCTTACCAGCTTGCATGGTGCTTCGGGTGTGTGGGGGCGTGGGGGAAGGTAGTGGGAGAGGAAGCTAGAAAAATAAGTGGGCAGATCACAAAAGATTCTTAGGTCCAGACTTGGAATTTGAACTTCATTTCTGGTAGTACAAAGTTATCACACATGTTAAAGTGGAGAAGTGGCATGAGCAGACTGTACTTCAAATGAATTAATCTGACAGCATCACCGGATGAAGAAACTGGTCGCAGGGCAGTCAGGCTCCTACAGAGGACAGGGAATGAAGCAACGGAGGCCTAAACAAAGGCGTGGCCATGGGAACTTTGGAGAAGCTGAATATAGGAGAAACCATGGACATAGAACTTGATAGGATACAGCAAGTGATTGAATCTGGAGGCCAAGGAAGGGAAGAGAATCTATCATTTTGAGTGTGGGTAGCATCATTAGCAAAAGTAGGTGATATAAGAGAAAGAGCAGGGGCAGGAAGGGTTTGTGGGAAGATGGAGAGGAATTTGAGATTCTGAAGATGTAGGGTTTGAGGTTTGAGTGAATGGCTGGAAAGACTCCTTAGGAGCTCAAGGACATCATGAATTCGAGATCTCCATCTGGGAGGCATCTGGTCGGAGAAATAGGAATGGATGAGATCGCCATGAGAAGGTTGTAGAGAAAAAGAAAGGGTCCAAAGACTGAAGCCCGGTAAGAAAACCAAGAGGATGCAGTAGGGAGACAGACAAGGAATCAATGGTTCAAAGAAGGCATGATCAACAGGTCATGGGCTGCAAAGACATCAGGAAGTTAAGGACTGGGAAAGGGCCATTCATCGGTTTGGCCCGGTGGCAGATAGGTCACGGTGACCTCGGAGTACTGATGTCAGAAAACCACCCTAGTAGACAGGCGGGATGGACTAGGAGACAGTTTAAGGTGAAAACGACGGAAATGGAGGATGCTCCATGGCCCCTGCACACCTGACTAGATTATTTTCCTTTGAAATAATCCGCAACCCTTTTTACTGAAATGAATGTGGTTCAGTTAGGGCAAAGGTGGTTTCCAATTCTGACTAATCAACAAAAGTAACTGGAAATTTCCCTAAAATACAGATTCCTAGGCCCAAACCCAGCCATGGTGATTCAGAATTTCTGTGGCGGGGCCCAGGAAGCTGTGTTTTAAAGCCTCTTCGGTAATTCTGATGGTTGGCTGGTTCTGGGACCTCCTGACTATGGTTCTCAACCAAGGCCGTATGTTAGAATCGCAGGGGCAGCCCCGACTGACCGCGACTCTGCAGAACACTGGGTTAATATTTTAGAAATTTCCCCAGGCGATCCGATGTGCACCCGTCTAAGAACCATGGTGAGGAGATTGGATTAAAAATAAATTAGTTGGATGGGATACTTAAATTCACCAAACCGATTGGTTCTCTGTTATTTATACCACCTGACCATTTCCTGTGGAGAGTTCTATCAAGACCACACCTGCTTCTAACCTGCTATCACAGGCTGACGGTGTGGTTCCCGGAGGCTCCCAGTGCAGGTCCACCGGCAGCCAGGCCTGGGCGGGTGCCATCTCTGGCTCTTTGGGGAGAGACTGGCTTTAGAACTTTTTGAATCCTCTTTAAGGGAAGCATACAGAATAACACGGTTCTTTCTCTGAACTAACCTCCAATGTACTTTATAAAACAACCACAACAACAATAAGGTGCAGGATGGAGGAAAGATGATAGAAAATGCAATGATGGTTCATAGTTCACAAATATGAAAAAAATATTTTCAGGCAGATTCATAATTAGTTTGATCAGAAAAGTCCTTGCACTGTTAAATCAAATTTTTTAAAAAAAGTATCAACAATAATACAAAACTACAGAACTGAGAGCCTAGCACCTAATTGTTGGCTCTCAGCTGAGATGTAAGCCCAACCCTTTAAATGCCTCTCAATTAAAAAAAATACAAAATTTTCTTTTATTTCAAATGATGGGACGATGCAATTCTGCTCCCGCAGCCCCAAGGATCATCTGAGATGGAAACTGTCAGCTTCTCTCCCGTTTTATAGGGCATCCCATTTGCATACTCAACAGACAGTACAAGTTCAAAGGCCATATTCCCTAACACGTACAAATCCTATAATTGAAAGATGTAACAGTAATGTGGAGATACTCTTACCCCGGTGAAGGCTGGCTCCAGCGGTGGCTCAGGAAGTCAAAAACTAGTAAACTTGCTTGTAATAACATCCTAAAATTTCCAAAGGTTATTTTCTCGCATCCACAGTTAAAAAGCCATCTCCTACAGAAGTGTCACATCTGTGACGTGTCCAGATGAAGGCAAGAGTTGCTTCCTTATAGTAATTTGTCTGGTTAGAGATTAAAGGAAAACAATCTGTTTTGAATCTATCATTTAATATTTTCTAATAAAAAAAATAAAAAAAGAAGCCATCTTCACGTTTCCCAGCAGAACTGCGTGATTTTTAAAGAGGTAAAGTTCTTCTCCATATCAGGTATCTGATAGGTTTTTGCGTTTCAGTGCAAAGCAAACAGGCAAAAGGTTACCCAGAAAGTTTCAAGCGCATCTTAGTAAGGTAAACTGAAGTTAGGAAGCTTCTTTGGTATCAAATTACTGAAGCATCTTATTGAAAACCCCAAATCCTCCTTGCAATTAATAAAGAATGGTGGTATTCTGACAAGGCTGGGAGCTGAGAGCCTTTAAATTCCAAATCTTTCCATTCCTGGGTGAGCTTTGCTCTTCAGATGTGAATAGGATGCCTTTCTCCTTCTGGCTGATGTTCAGGCTGGAGTCTGGGAAACAAACTTTTTCCACCCCATGACCTCAGTTTTAGGATTTTTTTCTTGCAAAATGTTAGTTGTTTTACTTGGCAGATTGCCAGAATTCATTCTCTCTCTCTCCTTGTATTATTTTTTTCTCTTTTCCCTTCTCTTTTTTCTCCCTTCCTCACTTCTTTACCTTGTCTGTCTTCTATTCTTCAATAAATTATGGATTTAAGTTAGCTGGACCTAAGCTTTATGTGTGGTGTTTGGTAGGGTTGCTAGAATTAGCAGATAAAAAGTATGGAATGCCCAGTTAAATTTAAATTTCAGGTTAAAAAAAACCCCCACTAATGTTATTTAGTATAAGTATTTCCCAAATATTGCATAAGACATACTTATACTAAATAATTATTCCCAGATATTACATGGGCAGAACTACACTAAAAAATTATTCCTTCTTAATCTGAAATTCAAATTTAATTGGGTGTTTTGTATTTTATCTGGCAATCCTAGTTTGAAAGTTAAACAGAAGGGATAAAAAAACAACAAAGACATCCATTTACAACTCCTGGAAGAAGAGAAGTTTCCATCCTTCTGAATGCGTTTTGTCTAGGCACAACCTTCCCCTGGCATTCCTCTCATTTATTTTTGACCCATCGAGCTTCGCTAACAGCTCCACAGAGCATACCACACTCTGATACTGAAGAAGTTCAGCAGGGTTTCAGGTCTCACCAAGCGTCACCTGAGTCCAGAACATGCAACATCATTGCCCAGGCAACATGGGATCTTAGGCCAGCAACAAAAACCATACAAATACTCATTTTAATTCATTGTTTTTCTTTAAAATCTGAACATCGAATTTCGTATTTTCAAAGGCACTGAGTTTTCTCTCCACAGTTCTCACTCTGAGGTGATTTAGCATGATTAGTAACAGTAGTTATTTAAAAAAATAGAATTCAAATGTACTTTGAACTGTACTAAAATGATGACCTCTTGGACATTCTGAAAGTTAAGAAAAATCTTAATTATGTTAATTATGCATTCAAGTGTATTTTCCATTATCCATGTATACTCAGGAGTGACACATAATTCGGAAATGCTGTTCTCTTATTCAGAGGCATGTTAATATTCAGCATTTTGAAAAGATTTTGAGGTCTAACAGCTGAAATCAAGGCTGTATGGACCGGTGACTAAAAGCACAGGCTCAGGAGTCAAACTGAGCTCAATTCCCAGTTGTCACACGAGCTGAGTGACTCTGGGCAAATCACTTACCCTCTCTGTGCATCATTTCCCTTATCTGTAAATGGGGATAACCACCCCCAGAGAGCAGTGAGAATGAGATAAGTAAATGCTGAGAAGATTGCCTAACACACGTAAATGCTCAGTACATTTTTTTTTTTGGGGGGGGGGGAGGGTGAAGGTCACATGACCTAGCCCAAATTGTCAAAAGGAAAGTGAAACGCAAAATCAGAGACTGTCTATTTTTACAATTGGCTCATGAGAAACAGATTTTTTTCTTGGGTTCAAATGCAAAGTACATTTTTTCCCAAAATCGTGAATAACAGTATTTTATGTATTGATCCATTAAAAATCTTTTTGTTTTCAGAGTCTACAACTTCTGGGGTTATTGAAGTTGGCATCATATTGCTTCAAGAAGTGAAGCTGTGTGGCTGACACACCACCCAACAATGGGTGTTTTTCTTGTCTCACCTGCTGATTACTCGCTCTGCCCTCCAAAACTCCAAAAGCAAAGCAAGAACACTTTCTCCCCATCCCCAAAAGGCCACCGATTAATCCAACCCTCTAGCTTTCGTGTGAAACAGGCTTTCAAGTGCAATAGTGCCCGGGCGCTGGGCTTGCTGCCATCGGGCACTCTGACCTTCCTTTGTTTGTGTTCGGAACCAGCCTTGGCGTCCAGCAGAGCTGGACCCACAGGACCCCCGTTCAGGAGTCTGAGTGCCAGAAAGTGCGTTCAAGTCAGACCCCTCTGGGCGACGCTGGCTCGGCCACTCTACCTGTGAGCCCCGGTTTCTTTATCTGTAAAAAGGGAGGTTCCCATGCTGCCTACTTTTCGAGTGGCTATGCGGATTCAAAGACCGGACTCTTCCATGCAGGGTTTGTCGTTTACCCCTGTGGTCCCTGCGTAGCTGCTACCGCATCTTATATAGGTACCCTGTGTTCACAAAGCGTTTCGTGCACAGCCGGGCACACAGTGAGTGCTCAGCATTTGTTATCTCCTAGTCATTTATATCGGCACTGGTACTCTTCTAAAGAAAGGCCTTCCATCTATTGTTAAACAGGAATTCCTTTTTAATGTAGAAACGTGAGTGTGTGCATGGGTGTGAAAGTTTGGTCAGCGCCCACTATCCCTTCACGCCCTGTGTCTTTGAACATGTCAGTCATTTAAGAAGCTGAAAGTGGAGGTGGAATTTTGTGGTAGAACTGTGCGGGCAGAGGCTTAAGTACTTGACATGCTTTGGTGGGATCATGTGACCACTGTTCACCGAAATATCCTGGGCCAACAGCGGGAGGCGCTCAGAGGTGAGCAGGTGGGCCAGGGCTGCGCAGCCATCCTTTCATTTCTGCCAGATGAACTCCAGACTCCATTCCCTGCTATTGCCATGACCTCCATCACTGTGCAGAGACCTCCCCTTTACCATCGCCTGTCACCAGGCATCCTCCCACCTCCTTCTCCAAGCTGCCTTCCAGGCTCTTTGGGACGGAATCTCTGAGAAATGTGGAGGGAGTCAGGTACCCAGGGCTTTCGGGCCATACCGGCCCTTGGTGGAGAAACAGGATTTCTTCCTCAACATCTCTCCCACTTCCTGTGCCCTCTGCACTGGACCACAGACCTAACGGGCGCCACCAAGCGGCTCTGCAGCCAAGCTGGTCGGAATCTCGGCTCTGCCAACTGTGCGACCTCCACGATCCAGCACATTTCTCTGAGATCTCGACTTCCCATTCAGTAAGATGAGACGTAATAATGTAATAATGCACCTCATTGGACTGTCACGAGAATTAAATAAGACACCGTGTTCACTGGAGCGCCTGGCGCAGAACAGGCACTGAGTACGTGGGAGCATCATCTCAGTGCGGCTGCCAGGGGCGGATGAGCATCAGGGCGTGGGGCCAAAGGGAAGCTGATCTGGGGGCAGCGCAGGGAAGGGACAGAACTCGGTCTGCACTCATATGAGCTCTGCAGTTTGGAAGTTTACATCTTCACTGAAATCTGTAGATGAGAAAGGACAATTCTAGCTAATGGTATTTCTGGAAAAAGATGCATAAAATGCACAACTGTACTCCAACCATCCTGTGTTATTGTGCACTCATTCATTTATTCATGCTAATAATTCCTTGTTGAGTAAGTGTTATGTTCTAAATGCTGGGCCCGGCTTCAACACAATGTCATGAAGAAGCTATATGAAAACAAACATATGAAGCAAGTATGTATACTCAGTCTGTTAATATCAGGCAATATTTATTGATTACCCACTGCAATCAATAAATATGGTAACATTTGTTGATTTCCCACACTTTCCCACAGCCACAGTGGCTCCCCAGAAAAACGCTGCCATCTGCCAATGCTACAGAGAGTACAGACTGGTCCCATGTGCTCATTAACATCTCCGTGCACTGGAAATCACTGCAAAGGTGCACACTCCCCTGTCGAGACTCCGTCTGCCTTAATCATACGTGAACAAGGCAGTTGCTATGTGATCTAATGAGGGGTCACTGAACGACTTTACCTCCTCTTAGGATATACACCCCCAAGTACCTGCTTCTTGAGCTTTGATGGGTTCCTAAACTTTCCTGAATTGTCAGTCCTGGGGGGATGCGTGTGGGTTCTGAGGGGAGGACTGCAGGGTGCCACCTAAGCCAGTCATGTCCTGCAGCTGGCAGATCTGAGTGAAAACAGAGTCACTGGATACAGATCTTTGGACCAAATTCTTATATCCTTTCAGCCTTGGTTTCCTCATCTGTAAAATGGGGAAAGAACTAGGCCATTGGGCGGACTGAAGAGGTCATTTCCATAGTGATGCAGCCAGGGCTAGCACAGGGCAGCACTCAGCACTGTCACTGCCTTCTCCTCCCCGCTTTGGGCACAAACTGTCTTGTCAGTTAGTCAATAACTATCGTATTTTGTGAACATGGGAGGACAGTTTGTGTGGTTTGACCTATGTTTAAACATATTATATAAGAACTAGTGGCCTGGTGCATAAATTCATGCACATTGAAAGGATATTAATTAGAAGAAATATTTTAATATCGCTATTCGCCCTTTCTCTATAATAGAAATGTCAACCAAAGTCACGATTGACAATGACAGATTGAAACACACGTGTGTGATTGGCACCAGCGAGAGCTTTATATGTATCATACATGTGCGAGTCAACTTAGCCTTTTATCCTATATAATAAAGAGGAAATATGCAAATTGGTCATCACTCCAACACACAAGATGGCCGTCCCCATGTGGACACATGATGGCCACCACAAGATGGCCAGTAGGAGAGGGCAGTTGGGGGTGACCGGGCCAATAGAAAAAGGCAGTTGGGGGCGACCAGGCCTGCAGGGGAGGGCAGCTGGGGGCAACCAGCCTAAACGGGCAGTCAGACATCCCTCGAGGGGTCCCAGATTGGAGAGGGTGCAGGCTGGGCTGAGGGACACCCCCCACCCCTGGGCACAAATTTTGTGCATGGGGCCTCTAGTATATATAGAATAAACTTGCTTAATTAGACCTGCTTTCTGAGTTAGCTTAACTTTTTCCAGCCTATGGAAGCACCCCAAATTCTCTTTCAGGTAATTGTCAGCAACACAGCAGTAAATATCAACATGAAGCAGATTATTATTGTAGATCACACAGGGAGAACAAAGGGTAAAATATTTGACTGCAGCAGTGTTTGACTATATTGTACGCAGTGAGAAAACCTGAAGTCATTTTCAAGGTCCACCATTTCTTACTTCTCTTCAGTTGGGCCAAGTTTCTAAACTTTCTAAATCTGTTTTCCAGCTAATGAAAAGAAAATAGGATTCCCCCGAGTCTCCTATCTACCTACTCCAGGACTTCTGTGAGGATCAAATGAGATGAGGCATGGGAAGACACTTCACAGACATTTGATTAAAGTGTGAAATGTATGCACCTGGCTATAAAGCAAGTTGTGTTCCTGGGCTGAAGAAACTGCAAGGATGTCAGTCATTGCTAGGAAGAGGAAGCCGGGCATTGATACATGATGGCATTACCACAGTGACCATTTCTGGGCTGGGCTGGGCTGTGGGCTGCATTTTGCACAATGGTGTTTTGGCATCGTCAGCTGTGATTTGGTGGGCTGTCTCTTGGGGATGGTGGCGGGGCCTGTGTCCCACTTGGGGTAAGCCCACTGTTGCTTTGTGGTCACCAACTCTGCAGTGCCATTTCTCTGTGGGCATCACGGCAGCTCCTGCATTAAGCGTCTGCCCCTCGGTGGTCAGTGCAGGTCATAGTGACTGGTAGGACAGTTGGACACTTAGCACATTAGCCTTTTATACATATAGATGAAAAATGTGAGAGTCACAGCAGGAGATGTTTGTGACGCTTGCTTCTGTCATAAGATATGATGTAAAATGTGCTTTTGACTGTGTGGGTTACGTTCAAACAGTCTGAGATGAGTATACACCTATATCCATAATTGAAAGCAGGGACTCAGAGAGATATTTGTCCACTCACATTGGTAGGCAGCATTATTCACAACAGCCGAAGGCAGAAGCAGCCCAAGTGTCCATGGGTAGATGATAAACAAAACATATATACACACAAGGGAATATTATTCAGCCTTAAAAAAGGAAATTCCTTTTCTAAAAAGGAAGGAAATTCTGACACAAGCTACAACATGGATGAGCCTTGAAGACTTTTCGCTAAGTGAGATAATCCAGCCACAAAAGTGCAAATACTGTATGAGTCCCCTTCCAGGAGGAGCCTAGAGGCAAATTCAGAGAAACGGAAAGTAGGGGGGTGGCTGCCGGGGGTGGGGAGAGGGGAGGACGGGAGTTATGTGCTAAGGCAATTTATTAATTTGGCACATTAATGGGTACAGAGTTTCAGTTTGGGAAGATGAAGAGTTCTGGAAACAGCGGTGATGGTAGCAAACAATGTGAGTGCACTTATGCTACTGACCTTTCCTGTGGCCCCCCTACCCGCAGTTTTGCTTTCTGGCGTTTCAGTTACCAGTGGTCAACCGGGGTCCAAGTGTATTAAATAGAAAATTCCAATTGTGTGCTGTTCTGAGCAGCATGGGGAAACCTTGCACCATCCTGCCCATCCTGCCCATCCTGCCTGGGACGTGAACCATCCTTGGCCAGTGTCTCTGCGCTGTGGGTGTAGACGCTCCCCACCGGTTTGTCACTTAGGAGCCGTCTGGGTGATCAGATCATCTGTCGTGGTGTCACACCCTACTTTACTTAATAATGGCCCCAAAGTGCAAGAGTGGTGAAGCTGACAATTTGGATATGCCAGAGAGAAGCCGTAAAGTGCTTCCTATAAGTGGAAAGTTATGTGTGCATAGGCAAGCCATGGAACATAGAGGGTTTCGGTACCGTCTGCAGTCTTAGGCAACAGAGGCTGGACTTGGGATAGGGGGCTACTGTATACTTAAAATGGTTAAGATGGTACATGTTATGTGTATTTATCACAATTAAATTACAAAACATTAAGTTACAAAACAAAAGTTTGAGAAACCCTGATCTAGACAACATCCTGAGGGGAGGTTCGGTGTGATGGAGCCGCATGCGCAGGGCAAAGACAAGGAGTGACTCTCTGGGAACAGAGAGGGGCCAGGGGGCAGACTTCCCCAGAGACCATGGGCCTTCCAGCCTGATGTAAGAACTTGGGAGATAAGGTGTGCAGCCTTGTTCTGTGATGGCATAATTTCTACACATTCTTGGGCTTGCTTAGTGTTTGGACCTGAGAGTAAAGCAATTATCAGTGTGACTAATTCCCCTTTCAGGTAAGACTGACAAAAACCTCCTCCCAGCTCTGCCCAGCCGCACCTGCACGTATGGCACCTGAATGCTGGGCGTGGGGCTTCCTTCCTTCCCAAGGCCTTTAGTCTAGTTTGCTCATCTAACGCAACGTCACTTTTTATTCTTGGTGTCTGAGATTGCAGACACAGGACCTGGCTGATGTTTTCTAGGCAAAGGCTGTACACTAGGCTTCTCACTTCCGTAGCAGACAGGATCCTGGCAAATCACCTAAACAGATATGGGAGGGAAGCCTCTGGGGACGGAGCCCTCATAAATAAAGGAACAGCCGCAGTTCATCATTTTAAACACGGGCTGCTATGGCCAAAATAAGTACCAGGAGGGTTTCCAGTTTCTCTGAAAAAAAAAAAGAACTTGTTTTGGTAACAGTTCTCAAATCAACGGAGATCTCTCAACTTCCGGATCAGTTTGTGTAACCTGGTTATTAAATGCACATGCATAAATAGTACATTTCTTTATAAGTTTAGCACATAATTGTTCCTCTGTATATTCTCCTTCTTAACATTTTCTAAGATAGCTCCACGATGGGCATATTTTTAATGAACATTGTTATGAACTATGAATACTGTTATCTTCCTCCAAAATTCATAAATTGAAACTCTAAACCCCCATGTGATAGTATTAGGAGGTGACCCTTTGGGAGTTGACTAGGTAATGAGGGAGGAACCCTCATGAATGGGATTAATACTCTTATAAGAGACCGGATAGAGGAAATGAAGACAACTACAATGTGTTCATTGATATGAACACATTTCACCTTTCATCTTTATGAACGACTCACAGAGTTGCACATTTCACACCTGGAAAGGGGCTCTGGGCACGATCTCGGCCCAGTCTGCTCACCATTCGACGATACCCACGTCTTCCCAGATATTTTAAAACAGGAGTCAGCGGTGGAGGTGGATTCTTCAGCCGCCTCCAGGCCACGTCTTCTTCCCTGGGAGAGGTAATACCAGGCGCTCCTGGCCTGGGCCCATCGCCAGGAGGCCTGGGGAAGTGCCCGTTTAAGCTGACATCTTTGGAGGGGCCTGACACTCAGCCTTTCTTCTTCACTAGAGGACCTCTACACATTTTTGTTCTTATCACCCTTAACCCTTTCTAAGTTTTCCACTTTTTTTAAGTAAGAGATTAAAATTCTCATAAGCTCTGGTCACTACCAACTGCCATGGCAGGGTTGTTTCCTATCTTTTATTGATCATGAATCTGGTTATGATAGTAAAGATAACTATTTACTGAGTGCCTACTAGATAATGGGCACTTTCTATAGATTAATTCCAACTAATGTATTAACTTTGGAGAAAAAACATTTCATGGGTCCGATTCAGTTTGAGCTTATAATAACTTCCAAGTCTTTTACTGTACAAGGTGTACCTCTGATGAACCATTTCCCTTCTGCCTCATTTTGCTTATTTTTCTTCCTAGGAGTTGAATACTTTCTGTTTAATCCCATTTCTTTATGAAGGTCATTTCAAATCTTCATTTACTCTTTAAGGTTACAGTTACTTGGTTCCACTGAGGGTCCTCTACAAACATTGAAGGAGCCTCCTCAGGACTTTCCCACAAGCCTGTGCTGAAGACCTCTGACTTCAGAGTGAATTTGTTGTCAGCAGGAAAATCTGGATTGAGTGAGCATGGGGACCCTGCCTAACTGTGGCTTTCATAGTATTTTGGAAATCTCCCTTTGCTAATTATCTCTAGAGCTTTTCTGGTACAGATGACTTTCTAGCAGGATCTCCGTCTACCCTTCCTCTGCAGGCCTTACCTGGAGTGATTTTCCTGGAATGATTACCATCTCCAGAGAAACTACCTAAGAACTCTGAGATGCCAGCAGAATGGGACAATGGTCAAGAGCTTGACTTGCAGGGTTTGGATTTTGGGTTCGAATCTTGACTTTGCCACTTGAAGGCATATAAAGCAGCAACCTTAATTAGCCTATTTTGCCTATAAAATAAGGTGTTTTTTTTTTTTTTTGTAAGAATAAAACATGTCCAGTGTTAAGACTAGTATGTGGACAATGTAATGGCTCAAAACATGTTAATTATTATCATTATAGGGAAGAAAAGCTGCCACATAAATATTTATCCTTTCTGTAAATATTTTTTATTTCTTATTTTTTTAGAGGGAGGCAAATTTTGTGTGTGTATGTAAGTTTTCAGCAGCTTTACCCCAAGAGTATGTACCAAGGAGCATAATGGCTGGATTATACGGCGAGAGTATATTTAGTTTTGTAAGAAACCATCAAACTGTTTTCCAAAGTGGCCGTAACATTTTGAGTTCCCACCAGCAATGTTTGAGAGTTCCTGTTGCTCCACATCCTCGCCAGCATTTGGTGCTGTCTGTGTTTTGGTGATTGTAATAGCGGCACATCACTGTTTTAATTGGCATTTCTCTGATAACATATGATGTGGAGCAACTTTTCATGTGATTATTCATTCACCATCTGTATTTCTTCCTTGGTGAAATGTCGGGTACCTTCTTTGGCCCACTTTTGGGTTGTTTTCTTACTGCTGAGTTTTAAGAATTCTTTGCTTTGGATGTCAGTCCTTTATCAGACGTGTCCTTGGCAGACATGTTCTGTCAGCCTTCTCATTCTCCCGACATTGTGTTGTCACTCTGGCAGCCCTGAGCTCCATCCTCCGACACTACCTGCCAATACGACTGTGGCTTTCTCCTTGAGTTCTTGTTGTCCTATATCAGCGGTTCTCAACCTGTGGGTCGCGACCCCTTTGGCGGTCGAACGACCCTTTCGCAGGGGTCGCCTAAGACCATCCTGCATATCAGATATTTACATGACGATTCATCACAGTGGCAACATGACAGTTATGAAGGAGCAACGAAAATAATTTTATGGTTGGGTCACAACATGAGGAACTGTATTGAAAGGGCCAGAAGGTTGAGAACCACTGTCCTACATGGATTGGGGCGTACTCTTAGGGGAGAAGCTGTATAAACGTAGATCTCACCCGCCCAATGTTCTTCTTTCAAGGATCAAATTACCAACAGTTTCTGCTTTCTAACAAACAGTTTAAAAAACATTTTGTCCAGGATTTTTTTTAATAGTTAATTCTCTGCAAGAGTATTAATCCACTATAAGGTCTCCCATCATTAACATTATTGGTACGTGACAGAGGTTCCAACTTTTGGTGTTTTGTGTGTGTTAAGAATATACCACACATTTCATCTTTCTGAATACTCATAGTATTACTGAATAATAGCTCCTGAAGGGATCTTTGGGTGTTACCCAGCTACTTGTCCTATCAGGCAATGACTGCCTAAAACTTAACATGATGCATTTTCTGCTGATTTCATCTCCAGTGAGGAAAGATTCCTTTTTAGGAAATTAGCTCTCTGTCTGCAGGCTCCCAGCTTCATACTTGAATTTAAATCCACATGATGGTTTTAAGTGACTCCCAGGGTCAGGGAGTTGCACAGACAGAGTGTTATACAGGCATTACTAAAGCCATGTCTCTCTCACCAGATCACAGGTGTGAAAATGATGTCTTTCGTAGTATCCCGTGTGTGTGTTATCTGCAGTTTTCTTTGTTCTGCTTCATCCCTCAGCTCCCATGAGCTCATCATTTCTGGTCTGTTTTACTGAGATTCTCTCCCCTTGTTCTATCTCCTGGCATCTGCACACCTGCTACTGCCAACCTGACACTGGAATCATTCTGATTACTGTGACCCTTCATGTTTTGAGTTAAATTCCCCACTCCCCCAATTCATATGCTGAAGTCCTAACCTCTCAGAATGAGACTACTGGGAGACAGGGGCTTTATAGGGGGTAATTGGATTAAACAAAGCCTGTAGGGCGGGCCCTAATCCAAGATACCAGGCATTGTTACAAAAAGGGGAAACGGACACAAGCGGGAAGGTAAGAAGAAGAGACACAGGGAGGAGAGTCCACCTGCAGAACAAGTCAGCAGGCCTGGACACATCCTTCCCTCCCAGAGGAAACCAATCTTGGACGTCCAGCCTCCGGAACCATGGGATTATACGTTTTTGTTGCTTACGGCACCCAGTCTGTTGTACTTTGTGCCTTAGCAGCCCCAGCAAACTAACACACTAACCACTTAACAAATAGTTGGACCCCAGTTTTTCTACTTGATTCTGACTCATGGCTTTACTTTGTCTCCTAAGATCCACTGACTCCTTAGAGTTAATGGGCAAAATCCAAAATATCCAAAAATTTGTAACCTACTATTTTTTACTTAAGTTGAATGTCTTTTCTGATCCTTCTAGACCAGCGGTTCTCAACCTGCGGGTTGCGACCTCTTTGGTGGTCCAACGACCCTTTCACAGGGGTCGCCTAAGACCATCCTGCGTATCAGATATTTACATTACAATTCATTTTTTTTTTTATTGCTTAAAGTATTACAAAGGGTATTACATATGTGTCCTTTTTCCCCCCCGCCCTTGACAGTAGCAACATTACAGTTATGAAGTAGCAACAAAAATAATTTTATGGTTGGGTCACAACATGAGGAACTGTATTTAAAGGGCCAGAAGGTTGAGAACCACTGTTCTAGACCAAGCATGTCAAACTCAAAGGCTAACATGGGCCAAATAAACAAGGTTTAAGCTTATGTGGGCCATAAAAAAAACTAAAGCTTCAATTTTCAAAGAAATGTAGGTTTAATTCGATAGAGACATGCTGAATACAAAGGGCTGAAATAAATGAGTAATTGTTAACATAAAATAATAGAACATTTTAATAAAAATTAATATTTTTTCTTGAACATTAACTTACCAGACACCGATTAACTGAACAAATTAATAATTGTAACACAAATAAACCTATTTTTTTGTTCTCCGAAAGTGAAATATTTCCTGTTGTGCACACCAAACAAGTTAGTCCAAGACTAATGACATGGCCATCAGCTGCTAAAATATTCCCTGCTAATATCAGTGGAGAGAAATGGTGCGCCTGTAAGGGAAGTGAATGCAACACAATTATAGTGATCAGTCATTAGCGAACTTGTAGTTCGTTATTAATAATTATGTATAACAGGATATTATAAACATTAAGTTATGAAATTTTTACTAAAATGTTTCTTACATACCATTATATTGGCTGGGCTGCAAAAAATATTCGTTGTGGGCCACATGCGGCCCACAGGCTGCGAGTTTGACATGCTTTTTCTAGACAAAGTAAGGATATTGTCCCTGCCCACCTAAATAAAGCCCAGACAAGGTACTGACAGGGACTGTAACGTGCCAAGCCCTGGCTCTCCGATCATACACGCTGCTCCTCTGGCCTAATTCCTACAGAACTCCGGATGGCGAGCTCCTCCAGGGGCCCATGTTCAGAATCCTCCACTTTTACCAGAGATCCTTGCAACCTCAGCTTAGTTCTGCTATTATAGTTCAAGAGGCGGGTGAGGCCGATGGCTAAGCAACTGCTGTGCTTGAGGAGAGAGGAGTGTGGGGTGATGCACCCAGCGTTCCCCGTCCTCAGATCGCCAGCGATAACAGAATTTAACAGAACAACTCAGACAACACATTTCCCAAGGAACTGAGGTGTGGAAACCAATTCCCTTAGAGAACAGAATTTTTTTAGGAATGCATAAGGAAAGAAGAACTTTCACGGTACATCAAACTGCATTAACAAAATTGGTGTCTACTGAATGAGATTTAAAATTTGTACAATTAAATGCAGGATGTTAGCAGTTTTCCAATATATTTTGTTTTGTAAGTGATGTTTTTTAAATGAGAAATTTAAAAAGTTATTGTCTCTGCAATAATTACCACTTTTATAAAATTATTTATAAAAATACAACTTACTCCCAAATAGCTTACATTATAGTTGTATAAATTCGCATCCAGTCTCAAATGTTATTTAAAAGAACCAAATTTTTAAATGATTCTACCCTTTTCAGTTCTCTAGAATGCCTCCAGATGGCATTAAAACCCTTTCCCCATTATATTTTGCAGCATAAAAATTTTAAAGCTAGTGATATTTTAACCATTTAAAACTAATCAATGTACTATATATCATCAGAAATCATAGCAATGGAACTGTTTAGAACTTTTAGTGTAACATCTTCAGGAACACAACATATAATCACATCCACTATGAAATATGTAGCCATCCTGTGCGTAAGGGAAGCCGAAGGATTTTTCTAGACTGAGAAACAGATCTTAGACAAACTAAGACACTCAATAATATTATATCACAAACTGTGATTTCTACTGAGTAGCATTTTAAAAGCTTAGTAGTAAGAGAGCTGACCCACATAAAGATGAATTCACAAACCATATAGGAATAAGGAAACCGTGTTCCCCCTCAGGGTTAAAGATTTTCAAAGAGCAAATGTGATTCCTAAAATAATTTGTTAGCTCCTGAATTATTTCATTTAAACTCTGGTGTATAAATTTGGTATCAACGGAATCATTAACACTTTTGGATTCCTTGAGCACCGAGAGGAAAACAGCAACATGCAAAGCGAGGAACGTGTGCTTTCGAAGGGCCTTTTCTTCTCTTTTAAAAAATGCTTTTGTTATTTCAAAAACGTCAGCAAACTCGTGAGATTCCTGAGATATCTGTATTTTTCACAAAGTTCCGAGGGGAGGATGCCGATGGCAGGCGTTTTGAATGACATCGGTCCCTCCCAGGTGTGCGGGACAATGCCTCCCGCAGGTGAGCCAAGTTCTACATTATGTACAACAGTGACGATGAAAGTCTCAAACACATTCTCACCAGTGTGTGCCCCCCCATCTCATTACACCTGGACTTTCCGAAGAAGAGCACTTGTGTCTCTGATATTATTCTTTCTGTGTTAAAGCACAAGGAAGGCCTCCAAATGCGTGTGTACTCAGAGCACTTAAAAATACGTTATCAGGAGAAGGAGAACTGGCCCTTCTCCCATTATTATTATTACTGCTACGCGGCACTTGCACTGTTCCGTATTACAGGCACATTAAAGAACCGCCATCACGAACAGAAAGAGGAAAGAGACTTACGATGTATTCGAGGTGCCATTGTCTGGACTCTCGGGCTCAGCATCACCTTTCTCTTAAAAAGGAAGCAGAAAAAAAAAAACACCCAACATGTGAGTATCACCGTCTTAAATATTTAAGAGAGATTAAATACATTTGAATACTCCTATTTCCTATTAACAATTTTTCAAAATGTGCAGCAGGAGGCTTTTAAAACACCTTTTTATGTCTGAGAACCGGATTTGCAAAATAATTTCTTCTCTGTAATACCACTGCCCGGGCACGGATCTGTGAGCAGGTACTAAGGAGCTGTTTGTAAACAACCAGAGACTCAGACTGGAAACCTCGCCAGGAGATGAATATCTGACAGCTGGAACCTGTTTCCTTCCACTCCACTTTACAGAACATTTAAGGAAATAAACCCCATTCGCATTCCACATGCAAGGCGTGCTGAACTTCGATCCCTTTTGCTAACATAAGCCGAACCAGGTCTGGCTGCGTCAGAACTCGGAGGAGAGAATTTTACTGAGGTTGTATCCTAGGTGACAAGGTCCCCAAGAAATACCCCTACCAAGAGCCCTGGCTTAGGTTTTGCCCCCTCCCTCCCCAGTTAGTGCAGAATAAGATGTAAACCAGAAATCCTTCCTATCTGACAGGTTAGGTAGAGAAATGTTTCACGGTGGTCATCAAGGATTTAGCTACGGGGGCTTGGAACCAGTTCACCTTTCGTAGTTTTAAAGGGCAAATTCCTCTTGCAAAGACACTGTAATTCTTAGATCCTCGGACACTGGGCGTTTGAATTACGCGTCCTGGTGCTGTAAGGTGCTACCTTTTGGGAGATGAAGGAGCAAGGGTCGTGACTGCCAGTGTGGGTCGGCTGTGTGACGATGGCTGTGCTGTGCTAACAGTTTAATAAACCCCAGGCCAGGCTGTGAGCTGTGGGCAATGGGCCTGATGGTGGCAGTTGCTTTGCTTTGCCATCTGAGTCTGGCCTGGAGGTCTCACAGCGCCCCCGGTGTGCTCTGCTGGGCCCAGGCCTACGCATGTGCAGGCCCCTTTTGTCAGCACGGTCTCCCTACACTGCATGATGATCACATTCTGAAGATATTGTCCAAACGGAACCCCAAACCAAACTTGATCATTTCTTCTTTTTTCTTTTAGGAAATTGAAGTTGTGAGAGAAAGAAGACCGGTAGATGTGGTTCACACGTCTGCCTTAGATATAACAGAGGTAACTGGGCGTGGGGACAGCTACGAGGGACAGCCACTTCATCAGAAAGCCAACCATGGACTTCACCGCCTGGGTAACAAACGCTGATTAACGGGCCCCGTGCACAGGAAACCACGCGGAAGCGCAAGTAGAGGCAGCAAACCAATGAAGTGGCTCTAGAGCTTGTACTGTCGCGTCCGTCCTCCAGGCCACACCTGTGGTGCCTCAGACACGAGAGGCCTCATCACGGGCTTGAGAGCTGGAAAACAACCTCCTCAGTCCATTCCAGAGTCATTCTTCCATGCAGCGGCGGCAATTCCTGCCAGAACCCTATATAGTTATACTCGCGCTATGTGAGAGAAAGCTACGCAGAGGTTCCAGTCTCCAGACTGATCCCCCTCCCTTTAATTTGGAGGAAGTTGTTGCTTTCCCCAGCCTAGCACTGCCTGCAGCCACACTGAATACAATCACAACAGAGTGTGAAATAGCCAGGCGGCAGCAGGAAACAGTCAACATTTCCAAACAACTTATGTCAAGAAAACAGGAAACCGGGACTGTCAATGAAGACACTGGATGTTTGAGTAAATGTTTTTCCCTGGCCAACAATTCTGCCAAGAACCCGCAGGTGGAGAGGACACAGGCCTCTGCACGTGGGGCCGGGGGCTGGGAGTCGGGCTGGACCAGCGCAGGGACAAAGCTGCCCCGAGCAGCACTTCTGCTGTGGCGACAGGGACAAGAGAGGAGGTTCTGGCCAGCAGCTAGGACACCCGGGGCCAAAGGAGACATTTAGGAACAGCCTGGGAGGGAGTGCGCGCAGCACCTTCTGGGGAAGGGTAGGTGCAGGAGGGAGAAAGGGACCAAATTATTTTTGTCTTTCAAAAAGAATGAAATAAGATTCTCCCAACATCTTGCAATTGTAGGTGATGCAATATCTGAAGTTCCCTTGAAATGTTTAAGTGCCTACGTCATTAAGAGCCACCGCTTCTTTCTCATGACACAAGGGAAAATTATGCATGAAAGCTAGATGTTTCTGTGCAGCTACCAAGGAGGACTGGGGTCATCCTGGCTATGTCAACTGTTTTCATGATGGATACCCCGCGGGTTCCTCTGGGAGGGAACCGGCATGGATCATTAAGGAAATGGACAGAGAGGTTGGCCCGGGTGCAGGGTGCACATGGAAATATAATTACAGAGAGGAAGAGGGGAAAAATGAGCCACAGCAAGGCCTCACACACACAGACACATGTACACACAAGTAAATCATGTAGATACATATGTGTAGTATATGTGTACTTTCAACCTGATGCTTCGCAGGGTCTCCGTGCCTCGCACAGTCCCTGACACACTGCACGCTCAGCGTCTGTCTTAAGTCTGATGCCTGTCATGAGCTCAGAACCCCACACTACAGGGGAGAGATGAATGTACAGTTCCAATATTAAACAATCTGATGACTCCAATAAGTCACAAAAGAAAAAATACCGAATTGGTGCCCTTCAGACACTTAAGCGAGTGCACGGGGAGGCTCACACTCTCCAACACCCTGCCCAGAGAGGGACTCAGGATGTCTGAACAGGGACAAATATAGGTTGCGCTAGGCTGGATTCTGCTGCACAGGTAAGGTTTACTAAACTACAACTCTTCTTTATAATACAAGTAATCCACGTGGATGGTAAAACAATCGACCAGCAGAGAAAAGCTGGCACCTTTGCTGGCTTCTGGTTTTATTCTGTGAGCCCTTCAGCCACCACTCTGAGTAACACACGTATTTCTAGATGTGTCAACATTAGAGGGCACCTAAAGATCTCTGATATGAAGGATGCGAGATAAGGTACTTAATATACTACCACCTCCCCTCTCCTTACAATTTTATTAGTCCTATCATTACTTTTACTGCCTCCAGTGAGTATTTATAACTTTCAATACATTTAATCATCCATTTCTTGATTAATCAACTTCTGACAGTATCTTTCCTCTGAAACTATGCACAATGAGGAAATTCCCCCACCCATTCTCGCCTGCCTTCCCGCCCTCCATCACCCACAACTGCACAGCTATCCCTTCCATCTGCATAGCCGAGACTTAAAATATTTATATTCTGTTCAGTGATTATTAATGAGGCATCCTCGTTCATCTTAACTTAATAACTTAACTTTTAGACTTTCCTATAGGCCAATTAGAAAAATTATAAACCCATAACAGAAGTTTAAATACTGCAACAATATAAACATTAGTCCGTGAAGAAAGGGGACTGGGCCTGTTGAGAAGAGAAAGCCACTGAGCCTGAGTGAAGGCCAGCACTCCCTGCCCTGAGGCCCCAGGGAGTCTCATTCTTAATTCCATCATGCCACAGCTTAATTGGTCTCAAGTCTCCCCTTTTCCTTAGAAAATGTTCAACAGAACATGCGTTTAATGTCCATAAAATGCATACATACAGTTTTTTAAAAATTAAAATGAGTTAACTGTGAAGAAGACACTGCCAAGAAATAACCCCAGAGTCTCTAAGTTCCTGTCCCTCCCAGCGGAATTTCGTGCTAGTCATTCTCTTCCCTTCTTGATAGTCTTTACCCCCCATGCGTTTATTAGTAAATAAAATATTCTTCAGTTTTCCTGATTCTGAAATTTGCATGAATGGAATCATACTGTATGCCTTCCTCCGAGACTTCCTTCTGTCACTCACGACCATGATGTTTAGACCCAGCCACCATGGGGCACAGAGCTGTGGTTTGTTCACTGCTGTGCAGACTATAAAAAAACCTACCAGGGTTTTTCCATTCATTCTACTGGTTGGACATTTAGGTTTTTCCATATGAATGACACAGTTACACATGTTCACGAACACCCTTTCTCATGCACGTTGGGAGTGTGGGCCACAGGGCTTTCACATGTCCAACCTCACCAGGGAATGCTGAACTGGTTCCAAGTTAACTTACAGTCAAACATTAAAGAATGGTTTTTCTCATTTAATAATATAAAGTGAAATTTCAGTGTAGTGTTTGCATTTCTCTGAGTACCAATGTGGAAGAGATATTTTGTGCTTGCTCTTCTGTGACATTCCTTCTCATTTCTCAAAAAAACAGCCTAAGTGCCCATCAGCAGATGAATGGATTAAAAAAACTGTGATACATCTACACAATGGAATACTATGCCGCTATAAAAAAGAAGGAACTTTTACCATTTGCAACAACATGGATGGAACTGGAGAGCATTATGCTAAGCGAAATAAGTTAGTCGGAGTAAGATAAATATCACATGGTCTCACTCATATGTGGGATATAATGATCAATATGATTTGATGAACAAGAATAGATCGATCTAGAGACAAATGGTAGGGGAGGGGGAGTTAGAGAGCAACCAAAGGACTTGTATGCATGCATATTAGCATAACCAATGGACACAGACCCTGGGGTGGTGGGGGCTTGCCCGGGGTTGGAATGGCTTGGGGGGGGGTCAATTGGGGGAAAAGGAGACATATGTAAAACTTTAGACAATAAAAAAATTATTAAAAAATTTTTTTGTAATTTTTTAGCTCATAGAAGCACTTCATTGTCTTGATACAAGTCTTCTGTTACTGTCTCTCTGTCTCTCTCTCTCACACACACCCTCTAGTAACTTTTCCCAGTGTGAGTCTTTTACTCTTTTTCTGGTATCTGCGCATGATTATAAGTTCTCAATTTTAATTTACTTGAATATATCAATATTTTCCTATATTTTATACTTTTGTTTTATTTGTATTTAAGAAGTACACCAAAATATGTTCTAGTTTGTCTTTGGAAAGTGTATAACTAAACTGTTCACATTTAGATCTTCTACAAATACCAGGAGAAGTTTTTTATATGACATAAGGTAATTTCATTTTTCTCATAGATAACCAATTATTCTGGTACTATCTATTAAGAAGCTCATTCTTTCTCCATTGATCTACATTATCAGCTCTTTCATGAATCTAATTTTTATATATTTGTGGGCCTGTTTCTAGGTCTCATATTATCTTTCATTGCTCAATTTGCCTATTACTGTCTGTATTACTTAGCTAAAAACATTTATATATTTTTAATATGGGCAAGGCAAGGCTCCAACCTTGTTGTTCTTTAGGAGTGTCTGAGCTATTTTTGGGCCTTTGTTCTATCAAAGAAATTTGAGAATCACCTTGTCAATTTCCAGATACACAAAAGTGAAGTTATAATTGCACTATTTCCTATAGCTGTTGAGAAAGAAGTCAACTGGAAGTTTAATTGTTGCTTCTTTGAAGGTATTAAAGGGCAGTTTAAGAATTGTTTCCTTATCTATGTGGTTTTCAGATGAACTATAACGTGTCTAGTGTGGCCTCTTATTTTTACTGCTTAATATGCATTGGGTTTCTAGAATTTGTGGGTTAGTGTATTCAATTCTAAATTTTTTTCAGTCATTATCTTCTTTAATATTTCCTCTGTTCCCTCATCTCTTTCTGAAATCCTACTTAAATATATGCTAGACTTTCTTTCTTTATCCGTTTCCTTTTTCTAAATATACTTTTATTTATTTATTTATTTTTTAGAGAGAGAGGAAGGGAGATGGAGAGAGAGAGGAACATCCATCGATATGCATCCCAACCAGGGATCGAACCCACAAACTGGGCACGTGCCCTTACCAGGAATCGAGCCAGTGACCTTTCAGTGTGGTGCATGGGATAACACTCAACCAACTGAGTCACACTAGCCAGGGAATATCCCATACGTTTCTTAATTTCCATTTCATATTTTCCATTTTCTCTAGGCTGCATTCTAGATAATTACTTAAATTCAATTTCCCAATACATTAATGCTTTTAGCTGTATCTAATCTGCTGTTCAACCTGAATGAGGAAATTTTCATTTGTTATTATTTTTTCATTTCTAGAGGTCTGATTAGTACTTCTTCAAATCTTCTTGCTCTTAACCACATTCTCAAATGTCTCATTCTGGAAACTGAAGCAAGCACTCTTATTTTATATTCGGGCTGGATAATCCTGATGTCTGAAGTCCTTACGGGTCTGTCTAATTCTCTGCGTCTGCTGTTCTCCTTACTCTTGTTCATGGTCTCTTGCTTCACTGTATATAGTGTTTGTGATATGGAGTAACTCATCTCTCTTGGAATTATGGTTCTATTATTACTTATTCTCCATTTTGTTTTCTCTTTCTGGTATTCCTATTAGCTGGATTTTGACCTTTCCACCCCAATTAATCTTCCATGTATCTTAACTTCCTTTCAAATTTTCCATCTGTCTTTTGCTTTATGTTCAGAAAAAAATGTTTTCAACTTTATATTACAAGTTATAGACTCCACTATTACCAATCATTTCTATTAATTTTTGTGAAACATATTTTTAATTCTCAAGTGCTCATTTGTTCTGCAACTGCTTCTTTTTCATACCACTCTGTTCTCTCCTTTCATTTAATAATTTCAAATGTTTCTGAAGGCTGTAACTATACTTTACATTTTTTCTTCTGTTTCTTGAATTAAGTGGATTTCCACTGGCGTCAGTCCTCTTTGGTACTTATTGGTGACACATCCATGTTTTGAGTGATAGCAGGCTGGTTAACAAAGGTAACTGATGTGGGTTTCCTGTAGTAGTACACTGATCCATTTCCCTAACACACACTCCCTGGTAGGAAATGCTGCTCTGAGCTCTTTGTAAGTGGGAGGGTATGTTAACTGCAGACTTTATCCAGGGTTGGGAGAAGAGAGACCTCAGGACAAGCTGGGAGCCCTGATCCTCTCATCACGCTCCACACCAAGGGAGAAGCCCTTTACTCCGGGTGTGCGGCATTTTTGTTTATTTCCATCTTGAAAAAAGTTAACTCTTCTTCCCCCACTCACATATGTCTTTTTTTAAAGTCTGGTATTACCTCAGAATCTATACCGCTTCTCTTAGGTATCAGCTCCCAACTAGGGCATCTGGTCACCTGTTCTTTTCTTAGCAAACGTTACCGTGTTATTTGGTATTTTGTTGTTTTGTTTTGTTTGTTTGTTTTTTGGGGGAATCCAGATGGAAAGCTCTGTATGGGAACCAGCTAGGATGGGGGTGGAGGGGCTATAGGTGGAGGAACGGCCCAGGTCCCTACCACGCTCTGAGCGCCAGGCCTGTTCCCTGTGAGACTGAGCAGAAATCTGGGGTCTGTCTTGGAGTCCCAAGGACATTCCCACCACCACTAGAGCTGGTTTCTGTTTGTTTCATTATGACCTTCCTTGCCCAGGATTACTTAATAGGAGGGTCCTGTCTACTCTCTGTTTTCTAGAAACTCACCTGAATTTCTGGTTTGTTGATGCACCCTTTTCTGTCCTCAGCGCTATTACAGATGTATGTCCATGGCGACAAAGTTCTGGTTATTTAAACAGAGATTCTGGAGGGAGGGGGAGCGCTCATGCTCAGTCTGTCCCTTGAACAGGGCACCTCTAAACTTTAATAAAATGTAGACATAGGTCACCTCTTTTAATATTTAAGTTTCTCAATGCTTAATAAGCTTTTATTTTCTAAAATTAAATTAAATTAACCAGTAATTTAGCAAACTGACTAAAGGATCCTTTAAAAGATCTGGCTTAAAAATAATTTTCTGTTCAATTAACATACTCTTTTCTCTTAGTATCTATATCATACAACATCTCCAACTTCAAAAAGAAAAAGCAGCATTGACCTGAAGTGGTGATGGTTAGCTCATCAATCCACACACACACATTTCGTGTTTGGTTTCTCTAAAGCTCAGAGTGCTTTTTATTTTCTACATATTTACGAAAGTCACCATTCCCCAAACTGTAAGGATTCCAAACCAAATACAAGACGCAGCAGAGGCACGCTGGTGAGACCAGCTCTCCTAAAGCTTTAATGTGCTGTAATCCAGGTGAATGCTCAGATTTTTAAACAGTGATATTATCTGTATATAGATGTGCTTGGCTTTAGGAGACGATTTACTTTAAAAACACAAAAAATAACCTCCCTACCCCCAGAAAAAGAAAAGCCAATCAGAGATTTCCCTGGGCGATGGACTGCCAGAGGGTTTCATACCACCCGCGGCAGGTGCCACCTCACATTCCACAGACGAGGGTCTGCTTTTTCATAAGCCAAACGCAGCTTTAGCTGGTCATTGACAGGGCATGCTGTAACAACATCCCGGATGCACACAAAACCCACGGTATACAGTTATGGACAAGAATTCAACTTCACACTGAACCATCAGAAGCAACCTTTCTGGGGTCAAGGTTAGGGGAGGGAAAGTCTGTTGTCTTTGGGGCAGACATCCCTGCATTCAAACCCTCGTTGTCATTTTTTTTCACTAAAAACAAGGTTGGCTATTAACTTCAGAATCTCATTTCATCATGTGCAAAATGGGGACCATCAGGCCTACCTCATCCAGGCACTGTTAGGATTAAGTGAAGTAGCGTGCGTCCAGGTGCGGGCACATGGAAGAGACTCGATACTTCCTTCCTTTGTTCTTTACGTCAAAAACTCCAAGCTGAGAGAAGGTACTTTTATTCACCTATTGTCTCCTCCCTCTGCCCTGAACTGTTTAAATTCAAATGGAAAGACACGCTGAGGAAAGTAACAGCACTTTTTCTGTATACTCTGGTCTTTGGCACATGGTGCTGACGCCTGCACAGCTCATGGATTTAACCGTGCATTTCTCCCGATTCCTTTTCTTACTACTGAATTTAGGATGTTCTTTAGGGTTCAAGTCCCTTGGCATTTCTCCTCTTTGCTGGTATGTGCTCACAGCAAATTCCAGCCACGGGTGAGATGATTGAGTGATACTGCCTATGCATCATTATGCCACCGTTGCCCTACCCTGACCTTTCTCCTGCTGTGCATGGGAAGTCTGGGCGTCCTAACACATCTCTCTGCCTGTCTTTTCTGCACAGCCCTCCTGCCCTCACAGATGCTCAGTGAGCGAGCCTCAGTTCCAAAGACACATCTGCTTGCTCAGAGTGATTTTCATGTTCAAACACGGCTTTGTAATTGCCAAGGGGTACTCTCAGCTGACTGGCTGGTCATCGATGGAACAAAGCCCAGTCTTTGTGGATGTTGTTCATGACACGAATGAGATGGCGTGTGCATTTTTAATGCTCAAGAAAACATTAACAACAATTAGTAGTGCCAGAGAAGTGAATGAAAACACTACTTCATGGGATGATAACATCCTCTCTTTGACAACGAAGCCGTGGCATTGGATTCAATAAGGAATTCCTTCCTCGACACTTCAGTCTGTCTGTCTCTGAGAGAGGGCATGGTTTCCTCATGGATTCTAAGGCCGTTAATCTTGAGGTCTTCTGATTGGTTCTCTTTGCCCATTCTTTTTCTTTCAATTAAGATAACTAATTAGTGTTTTTTAAAAATGTTTCCCCTCCACGTATGCCGGAAACCAGCTATAACAAAGAATAATGTTCCTCCAACCTCCATTGTTTTGATAACCACCATTTATGTTTTGGCCTCCTCCCCTTGAAAAAAGACAGAGGGGCGCTCAAGCTCACATGAACCTCATGCATTTGAAACATACTTGAACAAATGGCCCTCTTTTTCCCCGTTTGATTTTGTTTATAGTGAAATTCGTTCACAATTACTGTTTATTGCATACATCTCCCCTACTCACCCCCTCAGCAGCCCTTCCTCCACCACCACCACCACATACACACTCATAAAGCTGTAGAGAGAAGCCTTTCTTACTTGGATTATTGTGTCCAGAGGAAACCAGCTGAGAGTCCTAAAAGAACAAGAAATATCAATTAACTTTCTCATTTTGACTTTTAAAATCTAAGTTGAATGTTAGATATATTCCTGGTCAATTTCTACCAGCTACTGTAATGAAAAACATTTGCATAAATGTGCTCGTTAAAAAGTTCTGGTACAATAGTTCACAATCACTTCTCTTTTGTATTGTAGACTTTTTGTTTTGTTTATTGAGTGAAGTTCACATAACACAAAATTAGCCCTTTAAAGTGAACAATTCAGTGGCATTTAGTACATTCACAATGTTGTACAGCCACCAACTCTCTTTAGTTGCAAAATATTTCCATCGTTTCAAAATAAAACTCCACAGCATTAAGCAGTGTCCCCTCAATCGCCCCCCCTCCTCAGCCCTGGCAACCCCCAATCGCCCCTCTCCTCAGCCCCTGGCAACTCCCAGTCAGCATCCCAGCTCCATGACTTTATCTGTTCTGGATATTTCCTAGCCCTGGAATCATGCATCATGTGACCTTTGGTGCCTGGCTTCTTTTACATTGCCCGTTGTGGAGATTCATCCACGTGGTAGCTTGTATCAGTAATTCATTCCTTTTTGTGGCTGAATCATGTGCCATTGTGTGTATACACAACAGTTTTTATTAACAGGCCCATTCATCTGTTAATGCACATTTGGGCTGTTTCCACCTTCTGGCTATTGTGAGTAGTGCTGCCATAAACACACATGCATGTGTACTTGTTTGAGTCCCTGCTTTCA
This sequence comes from Myotis myotis, assembly GCF_014108235.1. Taxonomy (NCBI): domain Eukaryota; kingdom Metazoa; phylum Chordata; class Mammalia; order Chiroptera; family Vespertilionidae; genus Myotis; species Myotis myotis. The sequence goes on from NW_023416336.1 coordinate 523,014, forward strand.
ATCCTTTTGGGGATACACCTAAGAGGAGAACTGCAGGTTCATGTGGCGATTTTATGTTAAGCGGCACTGCCAAACTGTTTCCACAGTGGCTGAGTCATTTTGCATTCCTACTAGCAATGTCTGGAGGTTCCAATTTCTCCACATCCTCACCAGCACTTGTTATTTTCTGTTTTTAATTTTTATAAAATTTATGATAGCCATCCTAGGGGATGTGCAATGGTTTCTCATGTGGTTCAGATTTGTATTTCCCTAATGACTAATGATGTTGAGTTTCTTTTCTCTTTTCAACTATGACTCGTTTTTTGAAACAACAACAAAGCAGCTTTATTGAGGCATAAACAATTTAACACAAGCTGCACATATTTAAAGTACGCAATTTATTGATAAATAGCATTAAAGGGCTGCTACTATTATCATCTTCTTGACTCAAGGACTGTTCCATTTTATTAAGTAGCTTAAACAGAGAAGAGTAATACCTACTCATTAAAGAAAATTTAGAGGAAAGTATACAAAAGTTGTCTATAATCCCAAATCGGGTCATTTCGGAGGTTAAGCTGCTGCTTTTGGTTCGCCAGTGCGATTCAAGTGTGTCACCTGGCAGTCACATGCACAAAAGTGACACCCACTTCTGGCTTCTAGGAAGAATAGTTCCCGCTGGGCATTTCTCCTTCTCCATCTTTAAATCCTGAATTCCCAAAACCTAAACGCTTGTCTGGTACGTGGGAATCCTAAAGCTTCTTTATATGAGCTCTATTTAGCTGAGAAGTCAAGTTGGTACAAATCCTTTTGCTGAGGACAGAAATCACCAAGCTCCCCAGTGTCTGAGGAAGTCATTCCACGGAGCGCCATAGCAACCACTATGTCCCACCAAGTGTAAGGTGCCACTGGAAGTGCAGGAGGCCGCGCGATCTCAGGGACCACCAGCAAAGAAAACGGCTGCCGATTAACTGTCAGATGCCACCAGCTGTAAAACACACCCTGATTTGTAGGGAACTTACAATGTGAAAAACCACGCACCTTACACCAGTAAGTCCAGTCATCCGTAAGCCGTGTTGCTGACGGAGGACAATACTCCTACTGTGCGAGCGAGCATTACTGCAAAACTGCGTTTTGGAACCACCTGACGACTGGGCCACTCACACCTCTCCTTGTCTGTCTACGAGCCCATTGCTAGAAGTACAGAAGGCAAGAAATGCAAAACTATCTTCTCTTATTCTCCCCATACACAGTGAGATATTTCCTAGAGGAAAAGAACCATCTGACTTGGTTTCATCGCCTTCCACCCCTCTTAATCACTTTCTTCTGAATCCTATTCTATAAAGCCTCAAATAGTTAAAATAATGTAATTTACAATGAATTTCAATGTTTGATTTGAGGTAATGCTAACCATGGAGTTTTTAGTCCAAACATTTCGTGGTAGTTTTTGAGGCATCCTAGCATTACTCTTCTTTGTTTAAATACTAAATGCTACTTAATAAAATGGAACTTGCCACTTTCCTCACCCCCGGCTTCCGTTCTCCTTCTGGGCACCCAGAGGAGGCCAGCGCACGGGCATTTCTGTCAGGATGCCGGCGTTCCGCCACACAATGCTTCGCAAATCTGCCAGCCAGGACAGTTTCAGGCCAGGGCTGATCACCGGACTCAGCACCCATTGCTCTGTGACTTGTTTGTGAAAAGCCATTAGGTGTGCCCGTATGCCTTTTGAGAATGGGGAAATTCTACAATTTTCAGTTCTTTATTTGCATTTCACAACTTTTGAGACTGCTACAGAAATGAAGGGAAAAGGGCAAAGCAAATTCTTCGCCCCCCACCTTTGTTGAAACACCCGATAATGGCAGCCAATTTAAAGAAGTCACGTATTCTTTCCTTTACCCAACTCAATTACTCTTGAGATTTGAAGAATGAGGCAGACATGCCTGGTAGCATTTGTCCAGGAAACAGGGACTCCAGATGAAGTGTTCAGAGAATAGAAGAAATACCCACATTTGGTCGCAACTGACCTTACTATACGTTATGTCCTTCCATACCCGGATAAATCGGGGAAATTCTCGGAAGTATTTAGCTAATTAATTCAGTGGCGCTGCCAACTCAGATGCACAGTTAAATCAACTTTCCTGGTGAGGTCAAGTCGCCCCTTTAATCTTAACAAGATTAGGCTTAATTTAATTATTTGTTACTCATTTAGGAGATTTTGCCCCTCAAATTCTATGAATAATTCTAGCTCCTTCATGGTGGCAATACAGTGATAATCTCAAATGTTAATAATCTATCTAATTAAGGAAATGCAAGCCACCAGCTGACAGAACACTAATTAGTTGAGATACAGGTTGGAAGAGGTATAGTACGTGTCAAAATTAATGACAGTCTTGCAGTAGGCAGAACAAGGGCCCCCCAAAGATGTCTGTATCCTCATTCCCCGACCCTGTGAACATGTTACTTCTCATGGCAAAAGGGGCTTTGCAGCCTGGATTAATGATGAGTGTGGGGTGGGAGATTATTCTGGGTTACCCAAGTAGGCCCAATCTGATACTCCCGTGTCCTGGCAGCCCCACTCTGTCGTTACCGCTCTGTCATTGGCTGTTCTGTGCCCATTGGCTCTGCCCAGGCCCCACTGGCCCTGCGGTGCCTCCAAGACCCAGGTATGCTCCTGCCTTTCCCCTTCTCTTCCATTTCTGTGGACCTCTCTGCCCCTCATCTGCACGACCTGCTCCCTCACCTGCTTCAGGGATTTGCTCAAATGCCACCTCCTCAGAAAGGTCTTTCTTAAGCTCTCTATTGAAAAGTCATCCACTTCTAGTCACCATCAGCATTCACCTCCCCCTTGCTATGCATTCTATTGTCCCCTACTAGAAAAACATAAGCTCACCAAAAATCTACCAGAGCCGGAAGGAATTCAGTAAGTAGATATGTAAAATCCAGTAAATTTCCTTCACACCACTGAGGACTAATTAAAACATGAAAACTTTAAAAAAAAAAGCTCATTTAAATACAAAATACTGTTAAATATCTGTGAATAAACCACAGAACCAATGTGAAAGACCTACAAGAACAAAATGTTTACCAAAGAACATGCAAGAAGATATGAAAAGAAGTGAAGAGATATTCCAAATTCTTGGACAGGAAGATAATATTGTCAAATGGATATACTTTCTTAAATTAAGTTAGACACCAAACAAAATTCCAAGAGGATTTTTTTAAGGATCAACAGGTCATCAAGATGATTCTTAAATTGATCTGGAAGAGAAAAATGTACAATAGGCAGGACTTTTGGATAACAAAAAAGGATACTGGCCTGACCACATGTATGTATAAATAGGCCAGAAATCATTAATAATTTAAACTAGGAGTCAGCCAAATATAGCCCACAGGCCAAGTATAGCCCAGCCTTTGATTTGTTTTATCTTAAACAACTGAATGCTTTTTAACGTATTCAGAGTTTATGACCATAACACATTTTAGAATATTATCATCAATTAAAAAAATATCCTTTACCCTTTAGCCAACATTCAACCCTACCTCCCCACATCTGAGCTTCAAGAAACCACTAACCTAATTCTCTGTCTTGCTATATTTGCCTACTCTGGACATTTCAAATATATGAAATCATATAACATAGTATGTGGTTGTTTGTGACTTTCACTTAGCATAACATGTTTAAGGTTCATGCACATTGTATTAGGTATCGCCATTTCACTCCTTTTTATGCCTGAAAAGCATTCCATATGTTACTTGTGTGTATCTATTTATCAACAACATTTGTGTTGTTTCCACTTATTGGCTACTATGATTAATGCTGCTACAAATGTGCATGTCTAAGTTTTGTATGGATGTGTTTTCATTCTTTGGGTGTATATCTAGGAGTGGAATTGCTGGTTCAGAGGATAATGCAGTGCTGGAGAAACTGCCTAAATGTTTTCCAAAGAGGCTGTAACATTTTATGATCCCACCAGCAACTGAGAGCAGGTTTCCAATTTTTCTACACCCTTGCTCACACTGGTTACTGTCTTTGGTTTAGCTATTTAAGTAGGTATGACTCATTTTCTCACTGCGATTTTGATTACTAATAGTGATAGTATCTTTTCATATACTTATTAGCCATTTGTAGATCTTCTTTGGAGAAATGTCTATGTAAATCCTTTGCCCATTCTTAAAATGAGCTATCCTTTTATTGTTGAATTATGAATTCTTTATACTAGTATATTACTAAAGGCCTGATACATGAAATTTGTGCAAGAGTAGGCCTTCCTTCCCCCAGCTGCTGGCACCGGCTTTCCTCTGGCACTCGAGACCCGGCTTCCCCCCGGCCGCTGGCAGGCAACCAGGACCCAGGCTTCCCTCGCAGGCCCATCTTCGTCTGGAAGGTCTTCCGGAAAGATGTCTGGTCTAATTAGCATATTACGCTTCTATTATTATAGATGCTGTCACCTGTTTCTATAAATAAAATTTTATTTGAACATAGCTACAGTCATTCATTTATATATTGTCTGCAGAGTCTAAACTATTTATGTCCTGAGCCTTGACAGAAAAAGCTTGTCAGCATTTGATTTAAACAATGAGTTATTGGGAAAGAAGTAAATACACCGAAAAAACAGAATAGATACTCCTGAAACAAATCTATGTATTTATGAGAAATTAAATTGCTGATAAACATGGTATTTCAAAATAGTGTGTGTGTGGGGGGGAGGAATATGAGCTAATTTTATTAATAGTGTTATAATAATTTACTAGCCATTTAAAGAATACAACTAAAATTCTATGTTAAACCAGTCACAACATTTTTTTAAACCTAAAACCAAAACTATAAAAGACTTAGAATAAAATAGAGAACATTGTTAGAATACTGGTGTAGGGAAACTTTTTTAAAAATCTCTGACAAAAATTAAACACTTTGCTCGTATAAAAGGTACATAAATCATATGTATATATAGTTATATCATATATAATAAACACATGAATAAGCAATAAGGAGTTCCTAACAAATCATTTTTTAAAATGTGATATGAATGGGCAATGACTATGACTGGATAAGTTGCAAAGGAAAAACAGCCCATTGTTAAACTCAGAAGAAATTGGAGAAATGCAAATGAAAACAATGAGACAGCAAATTTTCACCCAGAAACAAGGATAAAAAGTCAAATAATATTAAACGCTGGCAAAGATGCACAACAAAGTACTCTGGAAATGCAGTCCAGAGGAATTATGGCTTTGGATGCCTCCAGCACCACGTTCCTGCTCCGGCATTAGTACTCGGGACATTCAAAGAGGCACCTGCCCAACACTGTTTGTTCAAACAGCGTTTGTGATAATAACCAACCGTAAACAATCTGAATGTCGATCAAAAGGAGTTTGAGTCAATAAATTACAGCAAATTCATACTAGGAAATACTTTGCTGCTGTTAAGAAGAATGAAGAAAATATAGGTTCACTTGGAAAGCTCTCCAAATACATTTTGTTAAGAAAAGGAAAAAACTCTTAGAATGGAATTTATCATTGTGATGATTATAATAAATAATTATTTCAATAATTCACTAGAGAAAGTTGATATGACTACTTAGCAAGGATATTTATGTATTGTGGGTATCTGGAAAAATTTCAACCCTTAGAAGAAATGCTTTTAGCAACAATACCATTTATGATTTTTAAAAACTGCATATGCACATACATGTATATGTAATGCACAGAGAGAATGACTGGAACGTTATACATCAAACTCTTGTTTGAATGTAGTCCCTTGGGTAAGGGAAATAAAATCTGGATGAGGGTACTGGAAACTTTCATATTTCACTCCTTCTATTTACATTATTTTACCTTTATAATGAGTATGAAGTTATATGTTGTATTCAAACAAAACGTATTAGACTCATGTATAACTTAAATATATTCTGTAGTTATTCTTTTTGTGTACTTGTCTTTAGAAAATATGGAAATCTATGGAAATCTTTTCTTTTAAATTCCTAGATAATATTTTATGCTTTATAAAAGATATCTAAGAGGAATTAAATACTACCTGCCCTCAATTCTAAGACATTGATTTTAAGATTCATTATTAATTTAGGAAAAAATAAGCAATTTTTAGGAAAAAATAAGCAATCACACTGAATGTATAACACTTGTAAGAAGCAACTTCACAAATGTTCTCGATAAATGACACATAATATGCATCACATTTTGCATTAAGTATGGAAGTGTAGGTGTAAAATTGCAATCTTCATTTTCCCCTTTGATGAATAAATGTATGTTTGAAAAATGTTGAAAATCAGATCCATATGCCTCTGGCAGGAATATTTTCAAAGGAAAAGACAATAAAGGGAGGACCCACTGGTCCAGGGAAATTCTGTGTGGAGACAGCAGGCTGCTCCTGAGTGACACCAGACCTCACCTTATTTGGGAATGAAAATTTGCTGGGTTCCACCTTGCCAGGCGGCTGAATAGCAGAAAGTGGTGGAAGCCAGGTCATCTCCTAAAGGGAAGAAAACAAAACAGCATTAATACAGAGCGCATCTCAAGTCGGGAGCATCTGAAGCAGCCACAAAGCCCGCCTCGCTAAAGCACGGAGGGGTAAGAAATGAGCAAGAGATGAAAGGGAATGAGAGGGATTTAAAAGAACAACACAGTGAAGCCCACTTCTACGATTTCTCCCCATAATTTTACCAAATTCGTGGTTCCGTGGCTAGCCTCATGTCCCCTTTCTACTTTAAGTAGAGCTACAAGGTTGTCCTATTTTCACTTCAATTAAGCTCCTGAGTAAAGGGACAACACGGTGGTAAAAGTTCTATGGAAAATGCCACACACAGGGGGCTGTTTCTCTGGGACTTGATCCCACAAAATTCACAGGGTGTTTCTGCAGGACTGCATACCGCACTTCCAACTTTAGGAATCAGCACTGCAGGAGTTGTTTATTTTATTAAAACTCACATCAGTATGAGTTTCCAGTAAGCTCCCCGCCCCCCATCACTTTCCTCTTCATAAAAATGTCATTCATGGAGACGTGAAGACACAATCACACATATGAAACCAAGAGAGAGCGTGTGGTGATGTTTATAACAGCATTAAGAAGACAGCTTTGGGTCACATGCAGTGGTCTGCCACATGCTTCCTGACATGCACTTTCAGGAAGCGGAGAGGGGCAGGGTCCCCCGGTCACTCCCAGCATTCCTCGCCAGCCCATCTCCTGGAAGATACCTGCGTTCACTCAGTGACTGTGGATTAAACTGAATCGATTTCTGATGACCAGGAAACTGACTTAGAGTTGACAGAGACCCTGAACCCAACTGCTTGATTTACATCCACTTCCAAACACAAGCAAGCAGAGGAGCAGGTGGTCCAGTTTAAAAGACGTGAGCAATTCTCTTTAGGCCAGCGGTTCTCAACCTGTGGATCGCGACCCCTTTGGCGGTCGAACGACCCTTTCACAGGGGTCGCCTAAGACCATCCTGCATATCAGATATTTACATTACGATTCATAACAGTAGCAACATTACAGTTATGAAGTAGCAGCGAAAATAATTTTATGGTTGGGTCACAACATGAGGAACTGTATTTAAAGGGCCAGAAGGTTGAGAACCACTGCTTCAGGCGAAGACGTGTTCTCAGTTCCCTTGGTTGGGGGTCGTTCTGTCAGGTGTTTGGAGTGAGAGTTTCTTCAGGATGGTCTTATGCCTTCTTTCCCCGGGTAAGTCTCCTCCCCCAGCACGCCAGGTGGTGTAGACCCACCCAGGGAGCAGGGAGAGGGAGTGCACTCACACCTCCTTGGGAGGATCACTGACCCTCCGTCATCTCCCGCCCACGCGACACATGTACCGTAGGTGGGTTAGGCTCCTCTGAGGTGTCCCTTCTCCATTTGCTGGCACCAAGGTTTCATCAACCGAAAGCACGGGAAGACGCAGTGACCCTTTCTTGCCTCTCACATCTCACACCCTACTCTGCGTCTCTATCCCTGTTGTCTCTTGTGAAGACTGTGTCCAGGAACAGAGTGGGTCCTCAGTCCATTTTTCAATGAACAGAAAATTAGACAGTATCTCTGCAATGTATCTGCCTTTCTTTCTGGTTACCCGAACTACCACCCTAATCGCACCTTTGTTACTTTTAACCTGAATGACTTTAGGAGCCTCCTGATTGGTTCTCTTTCTTCACTTGTGATGAAGCCATCCTCCACATGTCTGTCAACCTATTTTTCCTGAAGTGCAGATGGCAACGGAAAGCACCACTTCTACAAGACATTCATCTACCACCACATGTACAATGATGACGACTGCGATGGCCTCGACGCCTCCTGCGGTGCTTACAGTTTCAGAACACCTCCACGCGAGCCTTCCCATCCACACCCAGCCTTTAGTAATCATCATTACATCCACACTGGAGGTGAGGAAGGGAAGGCGCAAAAAGATTAAGTGATTTGCCCAAGTTCACTCAGTTCACGAACGCCACCGCTGAAATGTTCACGCACGTCTCCTTCCGCCCAGTCCAGTGTTCACTTCTCACTCTCCCGCATCTGCCCCAAACACAATGGTATTCAAGACCTTCTGCGATAAGGTCGCAGGTGTCAGCCTGGTGCCTTTTACTAATCTACACACACGACAGATAAGAAAACGACAGTCTCTGCTATGACTTACATTGCCCCCTGTGTGTGTGACTGCCCTACCCCACATGCCTTTTGGATTTCTATCTCTCCTTTAGGGCTCCTCTGAAACATCATTTATGTCATGGGCCTTAGCAGATTCCCCTTCTGACCCAACGTGATATGACAGTCCCCTTCTCATGCCCCTCCAAAGCACTACTTCTCCCTCTGGTTGTAACTCTTAGGTTCCTTTCCTGTGTTTAGTTTTGTAAGCATACACCTCTATCTGCGCGCAACCATTCTGCTTTCTTCTAATGCCCTTCCCCCAATGCAGAACAAAAACAATTCTCGGGAATCCTAATAATCTCTCTCAAGAGTATTCAGTTTTACTAAACACAACTCCAAGAAGGAATCCTAATAATTTCTTTCAAGAATATTCATGTTTATTAAACATAACCTTTTAAAAACGTAGTTATTAAATACTTAGTTATTAAATACCATGTCGTTTCCACCTAATTAGAGCATGAGACGGGAACCAGCATATCATAAATGAAGGAATAATAAAGACAATAGGGTTGCTTGAAACACTTAAATTTATTAGAATTCCCAATACATACTTATTTATATGAACTAATTAAATACTTGTTTTTAATGAATGTGCAATGACTTTTTAAGACTGATTATCCACTACATTAAAATTCTCCATTAGGGTTGCATGGAAAAAATTAAGGGCAAATAGACTATTTCTATGTCCTCTTCTGTCACTTACTAGCTCACTGAGCTTGAGTAAGTCACATTGTCAGTAACTTGTAGTGATTTCAAAGCATAGACTTTCGAATCAGTCTGATCTCAATTTGTGGTATCTTAGAGCCAGAGAAAATAGAGTTGCTAACTAGCTCATGGTTTAATCATGAACATTAAATGAGATAATATATATATATATATAAAGAGCATAGCATGGTTCTCGTATGTTTAATCATTCAATAAAAGACAGCACTGATTAATATCAAGCTTAGTTTCAGAATTCTTGTCTCTAAAATAAGAAATCAAATTTCTCTCTGGGCTTTAGATGTTGAGAATCTGGGGATAGAAGACTATATGGAAAGGTGTTTTTCCGAAGAATGAGGGTATTATGCAAATGTAGTCTATAATTAAGTTAGCAATTGTTAATTCAAACTCATATTGCTAAAACACAAAGTTATTTAAAGAGTTGATTATGATTCTTAAGTATGATATGTATTTTCCATTGGAGAAAATGTCCCTAAGTTTTCTCAAGGGAATGGAATTCTGACGTAATAATAGTAGTCAGTGAGATAGGTTTTGAGGAGAAGGTGTTTAGTTTGTATCATTTTCTGGTAGTGACTTAATCTGTAAGCAAAGGGGAAATTTCATAACTGCTGAAACTCCCCTTAGTTTGCTCACTACACAGGGTAAGAATGCTATTTCATTGCAAGGCCACCAATCCCATGCGCCGTTCCACACCCCGCCATGCTCTGGACCTCCCAGCCTCAACCATCCCTTCCTTACTGCTTCACTCCTACTTCCTCCACTTAGGTGCCCTTCCGTCACATCCTGGACCACAGGTAAGACAGGACGAGAACTAGGATGTTTAAAGCCAAGTGTGCCAAAGTCCTTCTGATCTCACAAACTCCTCTATTACTGCCCGTCTGTCTTCCTTCCTTTTTATTTTCTTGTCCCGTAGGAATGAGGCCAGCCCCATTCCCGAGCACGGAGAGGTCCTCGGTTTGGAGCCGATGGATGGGATTCAGAACCAACATATCTGTGTTCACACAGCCTCCCAGTCCCAGCCCTCAGCAGATGTCTTGTTACCCAAGGGACAGATTTCAGGGCGTCTTCCTATTTCTCAGACAGACGCAAAATGCCAAGTCTCTTTATAGCCAACACATTCCCTTTTCTCCTAAATGTAAGAACAGATGGTTAAATGATAAGAGTAGAGAACACTGCATTGCATTAACTGTCCAGCTTTTCTCTGTCTCCCAATTTCCAGAACACCGTGGGGCACGCACGAGGTTTCCATCCTCATGCCTACTGCATAGCAACCCAAACCGCGAGTCCCCAACATCCATAGCTTCCGGGAAGTAGAGTGCTTCTCTTGCACAACGCCCTCTCCCTCCATGCAGCTGCCCACTTACTGTGATGTCTCCTGCATCAGCCTGTCTTAGGACAAATGGTTGACACTTAGGACACCCATTCACTAAGCAGTGTAGCTCTTTGTTATTTAAAAAGAGGAGAAACAAAATTTAAATATTAGCCTGAAATATAATCTTAGAGTTCAAAGTGTACAGTTATGAAGATCTGCAAAGTACATTTAGCTTGCAGACAGGTTAAACAAGAAAAAATGTAAAAATACTTTAATTTTCCTACTAAAAACAGTAAATGGAAAAACACTTTCCCTGGTCTCTTTTCCTATCTATGCTTCCCCATAGCCATGGATCTCAGCCACAGCCACCGACCCAGCCTCCGATATCAGCCATGGCCACAGATCTCGGCCACGGGTCCCAGCCACGGCCACCTCTTTCAAACCCAGCCAAGGCCATGGAAGTCTTTTCTCTCAAAAATCATTCCTACGATGCACTTGCTCAGAAGCTCCCAGTGACCCTGCTCCAACATTGAAGGTGCTCTGTTGAGGGAGCCGTCAAGGAACACACAGTGTCAGTGCCCGTACCCCTCCTGGTGCAGTGTCACTGCCCGTTCCCCTCTGGATGCAGCGTCACTGCCCGTTCCCCTCCGGGCACAGCATCACTGCCCGTTCCCCTCCTGGTGCAGTGTCACTGCCCATTCCCCTCTGGGTGCAGTGTCAGTTCTGTTTCTCTCCTGCACGGTCCTCCCCGAGCTTTGGGGTTAACATCCATTCCTCCTGTCCTGCCCTAGGTTTCCTGTCCCGACATCTGTCATTTCTTTTCCTGTTATTTCTAACTTGACTTACCTCTTCAGGAAGCTCAGTGACCAGTGCTATCGTCAGCCAGGGTTACACACTTCACCCTCCTTTATACAGGATTTGTGACACGTATTTAATATCTACATGCTACCTGAGCTGTGAGTTGTCTTTCTGCCTGTCTCCACTGTCCCATCATACACTCTTTAACCCCCGCAAGATTATAACCTCTTTGAGGGTAGGGATCTCCTGTAGCTCCCGAAGGCTTAGCACAATGGGTTCAAGAACAGGAACTCATTGGATCTCTCTAGGTTCTCTGTTTTGCTTATAAAATGATGGCAACAGGGCATTACACTCGTTCCACCAAACACACAAGACTGGTGCCAGGGTCAAGGAGATGAAGCTGCTTCTTGCTCTTGCAGCAACGCTTCAGTGTGCACGCAGGGTCTGCCGGAGAGGAGGCCCAGGCCTGGCAAAAGAGCCCAGTTAACCCCAGGATTCTGTCTCAGAAACTTACTTTTTCCTAAATAAAACATGGTTTAATTCTGTCGCCTGGAAGGAAACATAAAGTGCCAGTCCGTTTTCCTGTGTGGCAGTGGCGCCTTTTGCTTTGAGTTTCCATATCAGAGAACCACTCAGCATTTCAGCTCTCATGCCCGTTATCCGTGTTATGACACTCTGATCAGACAAGTGCTGCCAACGACAGAACATGGGCGTTTTATTACACGGCCTGTCCCTTAAATGCCGCCGCGCACAGGACCGCGGGTCTGGTGACGGGGAGAGCGCCACGGGCCTGCTCCTGGGAGGCTGAGTCCAGCCCTGGAGCAGATGAAGTGGGAGAAACACTATTGGGATGAGAACGCCCATTCTAATCGTCAACCCATCCTGGCCCTTCACCGGGACAAGGCCAGACGTCAAGGCTGGGCAGATCTGGGCTCAGAATAGGATCACAGTCAAAACCTCTATGTCCGTGCCTAAATCAACAGAAGTCCAAGATTATCTCATTCTGTTACTATGGGAGAAGGGTCCATAGTTTGAAAAGTAATAGTAATAGAGTGTATTTGGGACCATTATTTTGATGGAAACATTATTTATCAAAAGATTTTGGAAAAACAGTAGCTGTTGAAAAAAACCGCCTTCCTTACTAAGATTTTTAAAAAATCTATTTTTCATAGCATAATTTAGGCTGCTAAAATTACAAATAAGCAAGTAACCAATAAAAACCTGTAACAACACCATTACCAAAAATCACAGCAAAATCTCATTTCTTTAAACGGAAAGCCCAGGAGTATGTACAATCTGAACCAAAATTGACCCGAGAAGGAGATACCCAGCAGCTCAATAGTATTTTCTGGTCTCGTGGACACACCTGGATGGAGAATCTCAGATGGAAACACCAACTACTCTAATTCACCGCTAGCGGGAGCTTTTTAAACTTCTCGCCCTCCCCTGCTCTCAATGAGGTTGATCTCCAATGGATATAATGGAAGGGGCACCTCAGAGGGAAAGATTAATGGAATCAATTGACGAAGCAGCTTTCAAGTCGGCTTTCACAGACTGAGAAAGAGGAGAAGCGCGTGTGCTTAGATAGCACGGGCCCCCCGCGGGCTTGAGGCAGGAACGGAGCATCCGGCCGGGAGGAGGAAGGGTGTTAGTCACTGGAAGGCAATCAGTTCCTGCACTGGAGTTGCCTCTCCCCTCGCTGACTCCAGCTCCCCCCCGTGAACTCTGCACTCTCTCCTTGGAAAGGGGTAAGAGCATTGGCTGAAGTTGGTTCCACTGCCCCTCTTAAAAGACTCCACTGAAGACGTCTTTTTCTAGAGACAGTGTTGCTGTTTCCCAGTGTCTTTTGGGCAGGAAGATGGTGGGACTTGTCTCAGCTCTTGCCGCTCTGTGTTCACTGCATTCCCTGACTCATCTATTCACTGGGGACCTTTTGTAACAACAAGAACCATACATCCCTCATATTAATTTTTAGAATCACCTGGCTTTCAGGTTCATTTTATTTCTGTGTTCCAAACACACTGTAATTCCCCTTCTTTACTTTGCGTATTGTTTCTAGAACAGAACATTGTGTCAAAATGCTAGAAATAGTCAAGTCTACATGGGGCTCTCAGGATTTAAAGGGGGAGGTTGGTACTGAGCGTACAGCTGCAGGAATTGGACGCTTCCTGCGCCCCCGGTGGCACGCCAGCCCCGGTTCCCGCGGCAGCACGCGGACACCGCTAGTTTCCTGCAAACCGTGTGTGGCTCCTGGGGAGGAGCATGAAGGGGTCTCGCTTTAAAAGAGGTTTTAAAAAAAGAATAAGGCATTGGAGGGGTAGGAAGGGGATCTCTCAAGTTCTGAATCTGGGGCTGGGCCACATCGTTTCTGAGATAAACCATGTTAAGTCTAGGTTTATAGGAAGTAGGCTAAATTTCTGACCAGTTTGTGAGAAAGGTCGTGTTATTCATGATGCCACTGTCACCTATTTGTGATCTCCATAACACCTTTTAGTGGCAGCACAATCCCAAGAAACTGGCCCTCCGAACAGACATGCAGATTACAACGCGTTCTAGAAGGAGCTGTGGTTCATAATGATCAGCCTTCTCTTTCATAGGCACCGCAGGGTGAAGATGGTTTACTTGGGGCAGACAGGAAGGCTGTGGAGGCCAGCAGGGGAGGAGGGAGAGAATTACGTTCTTGGCCATGTTTATCCTCACCCCCCACAACCCCAACTCTTTTCCACAGGAGATAATGTGGAAAAGTGCGTCTGACAAAACCCACGTCTCAGTGACAGAGAAGCAGAGTGGTAGAACAGACCAGGCCTGGAGCTGGCGCCTGAGAAACCTTGTCCAACGGTGACCCTGCCACGGACCCGCAGAATGGCCCTGGGCCACTGCACTTTTCTGATTGCTGGCGTCCACATCTGAAACCTGGAGTCAATAACCCTCTCTGGCAGGATTGGTGATAACGATGCAGGTACCCAGCATACGTCTGGCACAAGGCAGGCGCTCACGGAGCGTCATCACTGCTCTCGGACTGACTACCTTTGTAATTAGTGCTGGCAGCGTCTGGCATGGGCCTTGGGAGGGAGGGGACGCATGAGCACAGGAAAAGACATTTACGAGTTTGTTTTTTAATCCACTTCACTCAGTTAATTATTTAATATTTAGCTAGTTAATTATTCATAGTCAAATAGAAGGCACTATGCAAGAGTACTTATTAGGCAGTAACTTGCTTCCCTAACTCCCTCTGCCTCTGAAGCTCCAGGGCGCAGGGGGTGGCGGGGCCATCTCAGCGTTGGAGGCACATCTTAAGTGGGATGCTGACTGGTAAGCTGGTCACTGGGGTTCAAAAAGGCTTAGAAGCTTTGCCTTTAAGCATATAGACTACCCCAGGGCAACAGTTAGGGCAGTTTAGTGAGTCCGCTGGCCTGCAAGCGAGCTCTTCTCAGGTGACCTGAAGGAGGCCATGGGGACATGTGCATGTGGAGGAGAAGAGCTATGCTATGGTGATAGGACTTAGCACCTGGGCAGGCACAGAGAAAGGCAGGCCAGGATGGACAAGAGGTGTGCGAGGTGATTTATAAATCACTGAACGCCTTGCCCTTGTCCAGCAGGAATGGCTCGTAGTCTCAAGGATGAACTTTCACGAAGGACAGAATGACTTATAGGAGATGGGAATATCTCCCGAAGGACTCCAGATCTGGACAGCCAGACCCAGAGGCTGCAGGCAAGCTGGTTAGCTTTGGAGAAGGAACAATGTTTTTTTAACTATGAGGTTAAAATATCCTTAAAAAGTAGAAGCAAAAGATTAATGTGTTTCCCCCCCCAAAGTTCATAGGCCTGCAAGAAAAGGAAAGTTAGGACCAAAATAAAAATAAAATGACAACTATTTTTATTAGAAGAAAAGGCATTTAAAAAGGCGGCGTTAGGAGAGCTTGATAAAGAGATTATTAACCTTTGGGAAAAGATGTTCTGTAAGAACAAAGAAATAAAGATAAAGAGGAAGACACAACATTAATGCTGTCTGAAGATAAGATCCTGAGCTCAGCTGCTAAGTGGGGAAAGGGAGAAGAGAACGCCAGGAAATTAGGAAGCAAAGACGATCTTGCCGAAGTCTCCATGGGGAGAATGTGAGAAGGAAGGGTCTGCATACACAAGGGCAAATGGATAATCCACAAATTTCAGGCAGATGTTTCCATTCTTTGATCCTCGCCCAAAACACAGACATGGTTCCCGGTCTTGAGAAGGGGTCTGCAATCACGCTGAACAGCTTATGACTTAGTAAAGCCAATCAGCACAGTTTCTGCTAGTGCATCCAGACAGGCATTCAAGCGAACGCATATCTGAGCAGCCACTATGTCCCAGGTGGATACAGCACAGCATGCAGCAGCCATGGTCCCGCTCGGAGGAAGCGTGAGAAACAGTGGGGGATATAAGCAATCAAGAATGGACAAAGAAATGTAAAGGCAACAGGTTCATAGTCCTCGTGGTTGCTGTGTGTCCTTTTCTTTTTGGGGTGTGTGTGTGTGATGAAGCTGCCCCAGCCAACAACACCCATCCTGGCCTTACTGGGTGCTGGTTGAGGTACCATATTCCTCATGGTTGCTACACTGATCTGATGAATCTAATTAGTGTTTTAGCAAAAAGGAAGCATGAGAGGGGCATGGCTGCGGTATCAGACATCTGAGGAGCTGCCTTGTGGAAAACACATTCCATGTGGCTTATGGAGACAAGAAGCACAGTCAGCGCCAATATGGTAAAGCTACAGGAGAAAATAAGCAAATGGGGCTACATCAAAATAAAAGCTCCTGCACAGCAAAAGAAACCATCAACAAGATGAAAAGGGAGCCCACTGCATGGAAGAACATATTTGGCAGCGATACATCTGATAAAAGGTTAATATCCAACATATATAAGGAACTCATACCACTTGCCAAAATGAAGACAAACAATCCAATTAAACAATGGGCAAAGGGCCCTAGCTGGTTTGGCTCAGTGAATAGAGCATTGGCCTACAGATCAAAGGGTCCCAGGTTCAATTCCAGTCAAGGGCACATATCTTGGTGGCAGGCTCCTCCCTGGCCCGGGCTCTGGTCGGGGCTTGCGCAGGAGGCAACCAATTGTTGCGTTTCTCTCACACTGATATTTCTCTCTGTCTTTCCCTCTCGCTTCCACTCTCTCTAAAAATCAATGAAAAAATGTACTCAGGTGAGGATAAAAGAAAAAGGGCAAAGGACTTGAATAGACACTTCTCCAAAGTGAACATACAGATGGCCAAGAGACATAAGAAAAAATGCTCAAAATCACTGATCATCAGAGAGATGCAAATTAAAACTACAATGAGGTATCACCTCACACCTGTCAGAATGGCTATCATCAACAAATCAATAAGTGACAAGTGCTGGCTAGGATGTGAAGAAAAGAGAACCTAGTACACTGCTGGTGGGAATGCAGACTGGTGCAGCCATTATGGAAAATAATATGGAGTTTCCTCAGAAAATTAAATATAGAACTGATATTTGACCCAGTGATCCCACTTCCAGGAATATATCCTAAGAAGACTGAAACAACAATCAGAAAGGATATATGCACTCCTATGTTCACAGCAACATGATTTACAATAGCTAAGATCTGGAAACAGCCCAGTGCCCATCAACAGATGAGTGGATAAAGATCTGTGGTACATTTACACCAGGAATACTATGCAGCAGTAAAAAAGAACTCTTACCCTTTGAGACAGCATGGAGGGACTTGGAGAACATTATGCTAACTGAAATAAGCCAGTCAGAGAAAGACAAGTATCACATGATCTTACTCATATGTGAAATCTAATAAACAAAATAAACTGATGAACAAAATAGATCCAGACATGTAGAAGCATGGAATAGACTGCCAAATCTCAGAGGGAAGGTGGGGTTGGGTAGGTGGGTGGGAAGAGATGAACCAAAGAACTTACATGCATATATGCACAACCCATGGTCATGGACAATAGGGTGGTGAAGGCTTGGGGTGGGGGGTTGGGGCAGGCTAGAAGGGGTCAATGGGGGGAAATAAGGGACATATGTAATACTTTCAACAATAAAGATTTTTTAAAAAAAGACTTAAATGTGTAAGATCTGATATGATAAAACTCCTAGAAGAAAACATAGGGAATAAGTTCCTTGACAGTGGCCTTGGTAGTGATTTTTTGGATTTGACAAAACAAAGGCAGCAAAAATAAGCAAGTGGGATGTTAAACTAAAAAGCAAAAAATAACAAAACAAAACAACAATAAAAAAATGACAAGGCAACCTATGGGATAGGAGATTTGCCAACCACATATGTGGTAAAGTGAGAATTTCCAAAATATACAAATAACTCACAAATCCTATATAATAAAAGGCTAATATGCAAATCGACTGAACTGCGGAACGACTGGTCGCTTTGATGTGCACTGACCGCCAGGGGGCAGACGCTCAATGCAGGAGCTGCCTCCTGGTGGTCAGTGTGCTCCCACAGGAGCCTCTCTCGCCTCTGCAGCACTCAGACATCCCCCGAGGGCTCCCTCTCTGCGGGAGGGTGCAGGCCGGGCTGAGGGACCTCATGCACCGGGCCTCTAGTGCAATAATAAAAAAACCCCAAATAACCCAATTAAAAATGGGCCAGGGCCTAAATAGACATTTTTCCAAAGAGGACATATAGATGGCCAACAGTTATATGAAAAATCATCATTAGGGAAATGCAAACAAAAACCACAATGAGATAGCACCTCACACCTGTTAAGGTGGCTACCATACAAAAAAAACACACGCAAGAGATGACAAATGCTGGCAAAGATGTGGAGAAAAGGGAACTCTTGTACACTGCTGATGGTAAGGAACTACTGAAAACAGTATGGAGGTTCCTCAAGAAATTTAAAGAAGAAACACTGTATGATACAGTAATCCCATTTTCAGGTATATATCCAAAAGGAACTACATCATTATCTCAAAGAGATACCTGCATTCACCGCAGCATTAATCACAACATCCAGGGTGTGAAAACAACCTAAGTGTCCACCGACAGATACCTGGACAAAGAAAATGTGAGCTATCTCTATTATAAATTATAAAATTCGGCCTTAAAAAAGAAAATCCTGCTATCTGCAATAACATGGATGGACCTTGAAGACACGATGCTACGTAAAATATGCCAGACGGAGAAAGACAAATACCATATGGCATCACTGTATGTGGAGAAACAGCAGAAAGGTGGTTGCCTGGGGCTGGAAGGTGTGGGAAGTAGAAAGAGGTTTGTAAAAGGGTACACCTTCCAGTTATGTCAATAAAGTCTGATGATCTCATATATGGTGATAATAATGCATTGTAAATACTATACAACAGAAATTTATCAAGAGAGTAGAACTTAAGTGCTGTCACCAAAAATAAAAATAAAAAGGTAAATATGTGAAGTGATGAATGTGTTACCTGAGGCAATGGTGGGTGGGGCTCTTTCACAATGTATGACGTATATAGAAATGATCACACGCACACTTTAAATACATTGCAATTTTATTTGTCCATTACACCTTAATATACAGTCATTTTTTTACCTCTCTGTTAATTTTATAGAAAAAAAATGCTGAACTATTGCTTTAATTGCATCTCTAATTTTTAGTATAGCCTATGTATTAGACATATTCCTTTCCTATTCCTAAATACCTACTTATATCTTTGCCCACTTTGATATCAGAATATATATTTTTCATGTTATTGTTTAAAGTGTTTTGAGTATTTAGAAAATTAACTCTCTGTCTTACCTGCTAGGTTTCTGTTTTATTTTCAAATACGTCCAATATTATTCTGTATTAGTTTCAACTGTACAGCAAAGTGGTTAGAAAATCATGTGCTTTACAGAGTGGTCCTCCTGCTGCTTCAAGTGCACCCCTGGCCCCACACCTGTTCGTCTCGATATTACTGGCTCTATTCCCTACGCTGCAATCTACAGCTCTGCGGCTATTTGTGTAAATATATTTTCCATATCACATCTTCATGGAAAGAATTCCTAAAGTAAATGGAAAAGAAAACTTGGGAGGAAAAGCAGCTCTTGAGAAGAAAAGGTGAGCAATAAAATGTTTTTGGAAAGTATTCAATATAATGGTCAAAGTACGTGGCAGGAAATGTTATTGTATAGCAGCAAACGTTTCCAAATTTTGAAATGTGTCTGCTAAAAATATTTGTTGTAATAAAAGCCTACATAGGCTCTTAGCAATATAATAAGATTATATCAGTAATATTCCAGTTGAACCATTAGATGTTTAAGTGTGTGTGTGTGTGTGTGTGTGTGTGTGTGTGTGTGTGTTGTGGTTATTTTCTATACAATGAGTTTGAGGAATCTTATGGGGTGATGAAATCTTCTAAAAACTATATTGGGGTGATGCACAACTCTGTAAATTTACCAAGTCACTGAGTTGCACACTTGAAATGGGTTAGTTTTTGATACGTACACTCTGCCTCGATAAAGTTGTAAAGAGGAGAGAGGTATGGCGCTCCTGATGCCCTGCAGGTCAGGAGTAGAACAGTGGCGCGAAGGTGGCAAAGGCCCGCTGGCTGGGGAAGGGGCCACAGCGCGGGAGCAGCAGGTTTGGGATGAAGGGTCTGACCCAGTAAGTGTGGCCCTGCGGGCCATGGGGAGCATGGAGGACGGTGCTGGGGGGACAGTGAGCGTGCTGGCCCAGGCAGAGACGGAGCTGGAGTAAGTAATGAGTGCCCAGGTGATGGAAGCCTCTGAAAAACAGCAATTCAGACCCGACATCCAGCCAGTGAAGATACCGAGGCCGGATGTCATGATAAGAGTGGTTCTGAGAAGAAAGGAGGCTGGCCCATGTGGGATGCGCCAACCAATTGCTAGAGAAGCAAAGTTCCTAGTAGTAATTGTAAACGTCCCTTTGCTTATAGAATATTTATATTCCAGGACTTTATGCTTCTCCCAGCGTTTCAGAGCCCCAGAGACGGAGAGAAGGACATTGTGCAGAGAAGCAGAGCAAGGGGACGCAGAGACAGCAAGGCTGGCCCGGGTCCCAGCGGGAAGAGCATGGGGTCTGGGGTGGAGGCTACTTGGAGACCAATAGGATTTCTCAAGCGAGAGCGCGTGGCCTGTAGAGGTCACCTGGCCAAGGCCACAAGCTACTCTGCGGCTCAGACAGAATGCGGAACGGGCTCTGTGCCCTTCAGTTGGTGAAACAGTGATAAGAACACGAACTGGGCTTGGGTGAGAGCGAAATAAGACACTGCACTTGGAAGTATTTCGTAGATAAGCTACTTAATGGAGAACAAGCAGTGCGGCCAGGCTTTCTTGAGTGCGCATGGCATACTCACCCTCTCCCAGCCGCTGCTGCACGGCCCTGTGTCGGCCTCAGCGCTGGTCCCTCTCTTTCCCACGCTCCTCCCACTCTGGAAACAAGAACTAGGACAAGAGAAGAGGAGAGAGAAGAGGAAGAAAACTGCAGAGACCAGACTTGGCGAGCTGGCAGGCCACGAGGGGCAGGTGAGCAAGCACCACAGGAGTCAGAACCCTGGCTCTGTCCTTGAACAGGGTGCACGACTGGACTCTGGGGCCTCGCCTCTCCTCTGTGAGCACTGGGAGAAGAAATGCCATAGCCAGGAGTTTACCGAAAGAAGCAGTCGGTAGAGGGCTCTCCCCCAAGGGCCTGCGCAGGCTTCTTGCAAAGTCTGCAGAGAGGGCTGGCCCTGTCCAGCCCTTCTGAGAGACAGAAACGGAAAGTATTTACTCCGGAAACGTGGTCTCCACATCCAGCCAAGGTCTTAAAGTTTTACATCCTCTGTATCTGCCTCTTCCCTTTCGTTGTTTCTCCTCAGGAAGACACGGTGGAGATTTTTATAAATACTTTATTTTGACCAGATTCAAAAGCTGTGTTTAAGCCAATTACCATTTTAACTTCAGCACTAAACCACCGTGCTTTCATTCTCGAATTGCCTCCCAACTTAGGAAAGTTCATGTGCCAGTCTCCGATGTATAATTCTAGAACCATCGTTCGTTAAATGGACTTGAGCACAAGGAAGTTGGGGCCTCTGCAGCCAGGAGAAAGGCCATTGGTCCTGATGCCAGACTAACCTTCCCTGAACACCTTTCCTATCATGCCACCTGCCCACCAAAGAGTCCGCTGATCTGAGAGGGCCCCTGATCACGCATTAGACTAGGTCCGGTTCTCAGCCTCGTCTCAGGCCCTGCTCACTTGACCTTGCACAGTGCTCCTCCCAGGACCCCTCACTCAGGTGGCTGGGTCCCCCCGCCGCTCACAGGAGGGGCCTCTGAGCATCCCACCGACAGGCCTTTCTCAGGTGTCGGCCCCTCTGCGTCACTCCCTGTCCAACCCTTCCACCACTTCTTCATTCAGACCCATACTGTTCAGGAAACATGTGCGTATGGCTCCTTTTCTGAACCTCCCCTTTCTCTGAGCATCTAGAGCACGAATTGTTCACAGCACTCAGTCAGCCACCGAGACCCGCTCTCCCTCTGTTCACAGCTCCAGCCCGTGTCCAGCGTGGCGCAGTGCCCATGGCCGGGCTCATTAAAAATCCCTGAGTGGTGACTTCGCATGTGAGGTATGACAGGGAACGAGGCTGACTGTCCAGCTACCACGTGTAACACACATTCATACAATTCTTTGTCTCTGCCAGGCAGCGAGTCTTTTATTCCCACAGCGCCATGATAGCTCAAATGTCTCCGGAGTTCTTCTTTGGAATTGCTCTACATCGAAGTCCTTTGAATTCCCAGGGGATGTGTGGGGTGGGGAAGCTCACAGTGGACATGAATTCAGAGAGGCTGAAAAGTCACTCAGGCAGACTTGATAAAGTGGCTGATGACGCTAAGGAGCTGTTTTGGAACAAAACCTGAAGGAGGAGGCTGGTCCCTCACTGCTCCTGGCTCTCAGGAAGAGAGCAGTCCTAGAGCAGTGCGTGGGCCGTGACACCGTTAGAACGAGTAATTATTCTCAAAATGGCTTTCTGCAGGACAATGAGTGATCCCATTGAACGCATTAAAAACACCCCACACTATTTCTTTTAAAAATGAACCTAGCAACTAAGCACACAGTAGGAATTAATTCGACACCCACTGACCTAACCTACTTACAGTTGTGGTAGAACACTAGTTTGGTTCAAAGAAATCTGATGCTTTATAAACACAAAGCTCCGAGGTCGACCAGTAAGGCAATGCAGCAGCCAGAGACACACGGTGCGCACGACATCTCGCAGGAGGGAGGGATGTGCGGGGGACTTTTAAATTACAGTTCTCAGAGGGGTTTCAACTAACGCTGGGACGAAAAGGAACACACTCCATGTGCCTGGAGTTCCTTATAATTGTGTCTTTTTGGCTTCTAACAAAGACCAGCAGCAGAATCAGGGTTATTTTGGGCAAATTTCAAGAAACGAAAACAAAGGTTAACAAAGAAAGAACAGAGGCCAGTCTGCTCACCTAGTGCAGCCGATGGCTGTATTTACGTGGTTGGAGGAGTAACGCCGAAAGACTTTCAAAGTTCCACGCACCGTATCTGCCAAGAAACTGCTTCAGGTTGGCAGAAGGTAGAAACCCTGTGTTGGGTAAATATTTAGCAACACTGACGAATTTTTAACACTAATATCTCATTTGCAGTGGAATACACTTTATGGTCTGAAATCTCTTTCTCCATTCTGCTTCAGAGGTGATGATAAAAATCGAAACCTATCACCTGTCCTCCTTGAATCCCGCACCTGTGCCACGAGGTTTCCCACAGGCCAGCCTCCTAGTTACAGGGAGGGGAAATGCTGTGAGGAAGCCTGCTCCTGCCACCGTTCCC
The DNA here is from genome assembly GCF_014108235.1 of Myotis myotis. Lineage (NCBI taxonomy): Eukaryota > Metazoa > Chordata > Mammalia > Chiroptera > Vespertilionidae > Myotis > Myotis myotis. The sequence continues at coordinate 546,270 of NW_023416336.1, forward strand.
GCAGGGCTCCAGGCTCGCAGATGAAGGGCTGCTGGCACAACCGCGACACACTGCTCAAATCATCTTTTATTATTCCTGTCTGCACAACAAATAGCTTTGTCCGGGGCTCATGGTGGACTTCAGCCAGCATCTAAGAGGGCTCAGCTCTGATAGCAGCTCTGCCGAAGGCAAAAGGCAGACCACTGTGTCACGGCCGTGGCGCAGGGCACTGGGGGAGCTTGCGGAGGGGCATGGAAAACAGGAGCCACGGACTCTGCTGGAAGGGCTGACAGTGCTGCTGGGGGGAGGAGTCCACAGAGACACGTGCAGAAGCAATACAGTCCCTCAGCATGTGTGACAAACTCCAAAGACAGTAACGGGCAGTGATGCTCTGAGCTGAGGGAGGGGTGTGCTCACTGTGAGCTAGCGTGCTCAGGGCTCCATGGGAGTGGGGTGGGGCTGCCTGGAGGAGGCAGAAAGAGTGCAAGCCAGTAAGCAAAGTGAGATTTGGATAATTCCAGGAACAGGCTGGCACGGCATTTGAAGGGACGAATGGAAGTCAGCTGGAGTGGAGAGCTGAGGAGGGTGAGGAGCGGGGTCTACAGGGCAAGGGCTTTGAGTGCCAGACTGCACCACGGAGGGTGTGGGGCGGCAGCTGGAGGTCAGCGAGGGCTTGGACGTGGAGGGTCACCTGTGCCAGGTGCTGCTTTAGGCAGAGTAACTTGGCAGTGGTGTGCCAGACAGTTTGGAGAGGGGACAGTGGAGGGAAAGGCAGCCTTCTGGGAAGAAAAGCTTTGTAAAAAGTTGAGAATATAATTACAACAGGCTAGGAATGCGGAGGTGGAGGGCTCCAGAAAAATCAGATGTTTCAGCATCAGAGTGAGGAACTGCTTTTAGAGAACAGAGTGTGAGGCCAACATCCGACCTCAGAATAGGTTTCTTCGAGGGCAGCTTTGAGAGCACCATGGCCTAGGCTCAGTCAGGTGACTGTGAGGGCACAACCAGGCCTCCCCCCAACTTCTGGACCCCAGCCCTGCCCAGGCAAGGCCAGGGTGGGGCGAGCTTCCCTTCGACCTCTAGGGTTCTCCTTTTCTTTACTGCAGACAGGAGTGGGCCTGGTCGTCTGCACTTGAGTTAAACAGGCAGACCAACCCACCTGATTTCTTCAACGGCACTGAGGGGCTTAGCTCCGCCTTTGCCCGGCTTCTGGCCACACGTAAGACACAGAAACCGCAGCCCCCCCCCCCCCCCCCAGCAGGCTCACGTGTGGCATCTGGAGCCGGACGGACGCAGGCCGGTGAGTGAGCAGCCCCACGTGGCATGTCACTTAGGGCAGCGTCATGTATTGTAGATCAAAGCAGCCACAGGTTCGGGGACATTAGAATCAATGATCAAGTATTTTAAAGGCATAAAAGCCTGAAAAGGAACAGCGCAGCCCTGCCTGCAGAGCGCCCGCTCTCCCCTGACGAAGAAGGACTTTCACACAGAGAAAGTGCTGGGCTCCGAGGAAGGGGAAAGACATCTGAATTGAGGTATGAAGAGTAACTGGTACCATGGAGTGGCCAGCGCCATCACTGAGTCACCTGAACTGGAAGTTTCCCGTCTAAAACCACAGTGCAGGTGTGAGACTGGCTGCTTCAGCTCCTGGGGCTGCCGCTGTTCAGAGCAAGAACGTCTAATGTATTTCAAAGGCACCGTGGGCTGAACGCTCACTTCTTCCACATTTCCCCCTGTAATCCTCAGAGCAAGTGTGAGGGAAGCACTCCTGCCCCGTTTTAACGATGAGGAAACTGAGGATCTGAGAGCTTCAGGTTGTCCAGGGCCACACAGCCAGGGGGCGGAGGGGTGGTGCCCATCTCTGTGCCACCTCCCGTGGGAATGGGCCTGTGCAGGTCTTCCCCAGGGAGGCTGGCTGCTGAAACGGCGTCCCCTGCCCTGGGCAGATGCCTTCTGCCACTGACCAAGCCCTGGGCGCAGCGGCAGAGCAGTGGGGTAGGGAAGCCTCCAAGATCCACAGTGAACGTTCCGGAGGAGACACAGCCCTATTTTGTCACTTATTCTTGGAGACAAGGAGAATTTGACTTTCAGGGAAAACCTACTTTCTACTAGTGCCACTAAGCAGAGCTAGTGCTTAGAGAACTAGTGACTTTAGACGCAGACTATTGGTACGAAGGGGTGTCCTGAGCATCCAGTCACCCTCAGCCCAGAGTAAGGGGCCTATGATTTTCCGAATAAACACTCAGGCTTTTGAGTAAGTGGTAGCTGCGGTGCGTCTGTTTTTAAACTATCATTTACGGAGAGCCTCCTGCTGTGGGGCCCTGGGCTCATCCCTGTGCAGGCCCTTGTTCACCTGTTTCCTTCCCCGGATGTCGTGCCCAAATGCCCCAGGAGTCCCCAGTTCTCTCTCACATGAGAAGCTGACACCTGGTCTTCTCTCGGCAGGTCTTAAACCGGCTGACACCAGACAGAGGCCGGTGTGCCCCACGGCTGGCGGTTAAGGGCAGTGGTCCCCAGGTCACAGGCATCTGCAGACTGACCCTGCTGGGTGGGCCCAGGGAGGGGACTCCCAGCTGCTCCCCACAAAGGGAAGACACTGCCCTGGATGTGGCCTTGGATCCGCCATGGTTGGGTTAGACATCCCCACAGCCTTGCCGTGTAAACTTCTCTACTGGAGTTAAGTACAAGGTTCCTCATTTCTAACCACTAAATTAGCTCAGGCAGGATTGCTAGCGCAACACCTCCGGCCTTTCTGCAGCCACGAAAACTCCGGGGAGCTGGTCTCTGCCAGGCCACCTCCCTGCAGCCCTGCCTTCAGGCAGTGGACCAGGAGGCCACCTCCACCCCTGCGGCTGCACAGAGGGGCTCCCCTGCAGTCAGAGGCCCAAGGGCCTGGCCTGGAGCACAGGGGCAGCTCGCACAGCGGGTGCAGGTTCCTGCCAGTTCAAATGGGCAGCCCGCGCTCCCATATGGCCTGGCCCTGCAGGCCTGAGTGTGTATTAAAGACAGGTTTCAGTTGGCTTGTTCCAGGTCTGAGAACCAAAGTGATCTCTGCACCTGCCTCACGGGGTCAGGCTGCGGAGGGCGCTCCCTCTGCTTGTCGCACATCTCCCCTTCCCCGTGGGCTGATCTCTCCCCTCCTCCCCCTAGGCTCTCACCTCCTACAGGCCCGTGGTTATTCCCCGCACCTTGCAAGGTACCCAGCATTGAGTAAAGTCAACAAATATTGTTCAATGAATAGGGAACGTACCATTGATCCCAGAGAGGGATGGAGCAGTGGTGTCTCGGCCAGGCAGTGATGGGATGGGAGTGAAGGAAACAGTGGGGATGAAGAGCAGACATAGAAAGCAAGGGAAGTACTCAGGACACATTCTCCACATGCTTCCCCAGCTCTCAGCAACACCGACTGGGACGCCATCTTCCCTGCTATGTGAACGTCAGTGTGATCCTCATGGACGCCCACCTGTCTACGGGTCTATGTGTCTGTCCGTGTATATGTATCCATCTATCAAGTGTCTGCGAGGTTCTCTGAGTGTGCCACCTCCCCCCGCCACACACACACACCCCCACACGCACACACAAATACAGAAAGAAGGAGCTTAGAAAAACCATGTTCACCTAAGCAGTTCCTCCTCAAACTTTCCAGTATAAGCATACCTTTCTGAAATCAGAATTTTGTGGACTTGTAGTTTTTAGGATTTAATGATAAGGAAATGACTAAAACATATTAAATTCAGCATCACCTCTAAATTGAACACATCCTATCTAATAAAACAGAAACATGGTAATTGGCGTACAACCGCTACCCTTCCCATTGGCTAATCAGGGCAATATGCAAATTAACTGTCAGCCAAGATGGTGGCCGGCAGCCAGGCAGCTTGAAACTACCATGAGGCTTGCTTGCTTCAGTGACGGAGGACTCCAACGTTCCCCGCCTGCCGCTGCAGGCCTCTGAGCTGCAAACAACTATGTAACAAACATAGAAGCTAAACAAAACCCCAGAAACCTGCCGGGCTTCAGCCAGCAGGATCGCAACATTGTAAGCAAAGGCCAGAAACCTACTTTCAGCAGCAGAGGCCTAAGAGCTGGAGCCAAGCCTCAAAGCTAAAGCTGGCCCAGAATAAAAAGAAAAAAAGGAGCGGTTGGGAGCTTCAGTCACCCCCAGCCTGAAAATAGCCCTCAGGCCCTCACCCAGACTGGCCAGGCACCCCAGTGGGGACCCCCACCCTGAAGGGTGTGTGACCAGCTGCAAACAGCCATCATCCACTCACCCAGGCTGGCCAGGCACCCCAGTGGGGACCCTTACCCTGATCCAGGACACCCTTCAGGGCAAACCAGCTGGCACCCACCCATGCACCAGGCCTCTACCCTATATAGTAAAAGGGTACTATGCCTCCCAGCACTGGGATCAGCGGAGCCGCGAGGCCTCCCGGCACCGGGATCAGCATGACAGGGGGCAGCGCCCAAACCCCCTGATCGCCCTGCGGCTGTGTGTGTGACAGGGTGCGGCACCCCAACCCCCTGATCGGCCCTGCTCTGTGTGTGACAGGATGCGGCGCCCCAACCGCCTCCCCCCCAGCCCCCATGGGCCCTGATCTGTGTGTGACGGGGTAGAGCCATAACCACCCCATCGGCCCTGCCCTGAGTGTGAGAGTGGCGGCACCCCAACCCCCTGATCGGCCCTGCTCTGTGGGTGATAGAGGGCGGCGCCCCAACCCCCTGATTGGCCCTGCTCTGTGCGTGACAGGGTACAGAGCCCCAACCCCCCTGATGGGCCCTGCTCTGTGAGTGACAGGGGGAAATGCCCCAACCCCCTGATTGGCCCTGCTCTGTGCATGACACGGGGTGGCGCCGCAACCGCCCCATCGACCCTGCCTTGAGTGTGACAGGGGATGGTGCCCCAACCCCCCAGTCGGCCCTACACTGAGCGTGACTGCGGGTGGAATCACAACCTCCCAATCTCCCTGCTCTGTGTATGACAGGGGGCGGCGCCCCAACTCCCCAATCGGCCCTGCTCTGAGCCTGACCAGGGGCTGCACCTAGGGATTGGGCCTGCCCTCTGCCACCCGGAAGCAAGCCTAAGCCAGCAGGTCGTTATCTCCCGAGGGGTCCCAGACTGCGAGAGGGCACAGGCCAGGCTGAGGGACCCCCCTCCCCCCCCGAGTGCACAAATTTTTGTGCACCGGGCCTCTAGTCCTATATAATAAAAGCATAATATGCAAATCGACTGAATGGCCGAACAGTGGAACAACCATCCAGACAACCATCTGGGACCACGCTATAACACCCACTGGTGCCAGGCCAGCCAAGGCAGGTGCAATGCGATTGGTTGGGGGCCAGGCCATCGCCCCATCATCGCCCCCAGAAGAGGCGGGCTGCGGCAGGTGGGCAGGGCCTCCCTCTGCGAGGCAAGCCCGGATCCCAGGTCCCAGAGGGAAGCCGGTGCCATTAGCCAGAGGAAGGAAGGCCTACTCTTGAATGAATTTCGTGCATTGAACCTCTAATACAGTGGTCGGCAAACTCATTAGTCAACAGAGCCAAATATCAACAGTACGATTGAAATTTCTTTTGAAAGCCAAACTTTTAAAACTTAAACTATGTAGGTAGATACATTGTTACTAACTTAATTAGGGTACTCCTAAGGCTTAGGAAGAGCCACACTCAAGGGGCCAAAGAGCCACACGTGGCTCGCGAGCCGCAGTTTGCCAACCACGGCTCTAGTACTTAATAATCAGGAAAAATGACATTTAAAAAAGCATAGCCCCGCCTTAGGGATGATCTTGGATTTAAAAAATTCTCATTGGTTCACATTCATGAACCAGGAGAATGAGTTAGAGACTCTACGGTGGCTAACTTCGGGTGTCCAGCAGTGCTGCTAAGAACCTTGTCGCTTTCAGTTCTAATTGCTGTAGAAAAACCAGCTCATGCATGACTTCAGGACTTAAAATGTAGACAATAGGCACTTAGAAACAGCACATTTTCTATGTAAAGCTCTTTCTGTTATTTTCTGTCTGAACTGTCTACCTACACAATTAAAAGAAAGAAAACAGTAGGAAAGGAAGACACCTGGGACTTGTGCGTATGTGTCTGTGTTTAGGAGAGGCCCATTCCGGAGAACTTGGTCTCTTCCCAATAAAGCGCATTCTACAGTTGTATTTATTTTGGCACCTCAGAGCCCCAAATTCCTATCGTGTTTTTAGTAGGAACTATAAAATAACTTTAAAAATTTGAGACAAAATTTTACATAATATAAAATTAACAAATTTAACCATTTAAAAATACACAAGATAGTGGGTTTTAGTTATTTACAACGTTGGGCAACCATCATCCATATCTAATTCTGGACCATGGCCATCGTCCCCCCAAAAAACCTTGTACCTTTCGGTTCTACTCTCCCCCGATCCCTTCGGAACCACTATGTACCATCTGTTTCAGTGGATTTGCCTATTCTGGACATTTCATGTAAATGGAAGCATACAATATATGGCCTGTGTGTCTGGCTTCTTTTACTTAGCAAAATGCTTTCAAGGTTCATCCTTGTGGTAGCATACCTAAGTACTTCATTCCTATTTATGGCCAAATAATACTTCATTGTATCACAATTTGTTTACTAATATATCGGTTGATAAGCATTTGTGCTGTTTCAACTTTTTGGTCATTATGGATAATGCCACTACAAACAGTCACCTACAAGTTTTTACATGGAGATGTTTTTAGTATCCTTAGGTATATACCTCAAAATGGAACTGCTGGGTCATATGGTTTAACTTTTTGAGAAACTGCCAACTGTTTTCCACAGCTCCTGCAACTTTACATTCCTTGGCAATGTATGAGGGTTCCAATTTCCACACATCATTGCCAATACTTTTTAATTTTAGCCACCCTAGTGGTGTGGGTGTTGATCTCTATCTTCCCAATGACTAATGAATGACAAGCATCTTTTCATGTGCTTCTTGGGCATTTGTATATATTTGTATACTTGGACAAATATCTATTCAAATCCTTTGTCCATGTTTTAGTTGAGTTGTAAGAGTTCTTTATATATATATATTCTGGGTAAGAGATCCTTATCAGATGTGTGATTTACAAATATTTTCTTCCAGTCTCTGGATTATCTTTACACTTTTTTTAAAAAATATATTTTTATTGATTTTAGAGAGGAAAGGAGAGGGAGAGAGAGATAGAAACATCAATGATGAGATAGAATCATTGATCAGCTGCCCCCTACTGGGAATTGATCCTGCAACCCAGGCATGTGCCCTTGACCAGAATTGAACCAGCGACCCTTCAGTCTGCAGGCAATGCTCTATCCACTTAGCCAAACCAGCTAGGACTATTTTCACTTTCTTAATAGTGTCCTTTGAAGTACAGAAGTTTTAAATTTTTATGAGGTCTAACTTAGCTATTTTTTCTTTAGTTGTTTGAACTTTTCATGTCATCTTTAAGAACCAACTGACTACTCTAAGATTACAAAGATTTATACCTATGTTTTCTTCTAAGATTTTTATAGTTTTTGCCTCTAAAATTTAGATCTTTAATCCATTTTGAGTTAATTTTTGTATATGATATGAGGTAAGGGTCTGACTTCATTCTTTCACCTATGGCTAACCAGTTGTCCCAGCACATTTGTTGAAAAGATTATTCTTTCCCCATTGAGTGGACTTGGCATCCTTGTTCAAGATCAGCTGGCCATAAAATCATGGGATTACTTTGGGACTCTCAATTCTAGTCCATTGATCTATATGTTATTCTTATGCCAGTACCACAGTCTTGGTTATGGTTGCTTTGTCATACACTTGAAATCAGGAAATGTGAGTCCTTCAACGTTGCTCTTCTTTTGAAGACATTTTTGTGGTGTGTTTTTTTGCTTTGGAGGTCTTTTACATTCCTATATGAATTTTAAGATCAGCCAGTCCATTTCTGCAAAACAGGCAATTTGAATTTTGATAAGGATTGTACTGAATCTGTAGATCAATTTAGGGAGTATTGCCAAGAGTTTATTAAGGAAACTCACATGTGAGGCGTGTCCTGAGTGCCAACATAACATGGATAGCCTCCATCCTGACAGTTACATATTTATTTCTTGTCTCCTGCCACTAATATGTAAACTTCATGAGAACAGAGAACTTTCTCTGTTTAGTTTACTGCTCTATTGCAGAGCAGGGGCCAGTAAACAATGGCCTCCAGACCAAAGTGGCCTGTCACTTATTCTTGTAAACACAGTTTTACTGGACATGACTACCCCCATTCGTTCACTATGGTTGTCTATGGATGCTTTTGTGCCTACAAAGGCATGACTGCAGAGCTGCAAGATACTGCACGACCCACAAAGCCTAAAATATTTACCACTTGGCTCTTTATGAAAAACATCTGCTGGTTCCTGTTTTGAGGCCTGGCATTCTGTGCTGGCATATGATAGAGGTGCTGAACACACCTGTTCAATGAACGAGTGAATAAAAGGGAAGAAGAAAGAAACAAAGAAGTAGGGTTAAGAAATATCATCTCAAAAGGGCATCTGCATTTGTTATTAGGTTAATCATAACCATAGCAAAACATAAATAGGGATTTCAATATAATAAAGTCCAAATGTATATAAAACATTTTATAATGCTGTTTTCTGTACATTGGGAACACAATGTGTTTTCTTTTTATTTTTGGTGGTTCTCACCCGGGGATATTTTTCCATTGATTTTTCAGAGAGACTGGATGGAAGGTGGGGAGGAAGAAAAAGAGAGAGAGAAACAACAATGTGAGAGAGAAACGTTGATTGGTTGCCTCCCTTGCACCCCAACCAGACTTGGGGATCGATTGAGCCCACAACTAAGGTGTGTGCCCCTGATCAGAACTCATCCTGAGAACCTTTGGTGCAAGGGCCCATCTCTAACCACTGAGCACCGCTGGCCAGGGCTGCAATGTGTTTTCTTTGATGTGATGTGAAAGTAATGCTGAGAGGAATACTGCTAGCGTATGTGGCATTTAAGCTCATATTGAACTTTATTATCTGGGGGATTTCAGTCCAAATAAACAAACGTGCACACACCAAAAACTATTGCTTCCGAAGACTAAAAAGAAAGTTTTTTTTTTCTCCCCTTTTGTTTCTTTAAATTATTCTGGCCAACGTTTGCGTTTCCATTTCCACGTGGGCAGGAAGACAGCCTTTTGAATTTAGAACCCTCACATTGTAATAATTGTAAAGAGTGCACTTAAAAGGCTTAATGTAGACATTACCAAAAGCTTTGTAACTCAAACATCTGTGAATGCAAGGGAACATTATAAAATACAGAAACAGGATTCCAGGTTTATGATGTGATTTCTTTTAAAGGCACTAATTCTGCGAGCATGAGAGAGACAAAGGAAGGAACAGAAACCAACAAAGAAAAGGCCAGCACTAGGATTTTGTAATATGGTACGATGTCCCCACTGAACGCTCGGAGCACAGAATGCCTGAGCTGTGACTTTTGTTGTCGCTGCAGGACGAGGGGCCTACAGGGTCCTAAGGTGTTCCAGGGTAACCCATCTGAAACTCTCCTGAGACTTTTAAAATCTTGACCTGCAACACTGGTTCTTAAGAGATCTGGCTTGAGAAGCACTTGTTCAATTCCTTCTGACCTTTGGTTTTAATGTAACATGTAGTCTCAGGCCTCACCTGATACTTGGTCATTCAAACTGTTAGTTCAGTTTGCGGACACACAGTCCTAGCTGCGCACATGCGCACACGCACCCTACTGGTGGTGAATTCTGAGATAAGACTTCTGAAGGTAAAATGTGTGGTGAGCCAGCACGGCCATGGCATACTTAGCCCCACATTGGGTACCTTATGTGCTGCGCCAGCATAGCCAAGGGTGATCCTGAGAGGGGGTGGTGAAGGATTGAGAAAAGACAGACAAGAGAAGAAAGCTGGGTCTGGTGGGATGCTGTCCTCTCTGATGGACAAGCCATGTCTTTATTTTATAGCCAGATTCCACGAGGCAAAGTAAGGGCGTTGTCAAGATGTTTACAACATTCTCATGGGTTTCGATCCTAATCAATTACATGCACCTGAACACTATCAAGCCCACATCACTCAGGCACATGGGGCCACGTGTTCGGACCATAGGTTCACGCTTACAACCACAGCTATTGGCTATAATTGTGCTGGGAGTTGGGGCTTGCACGTGGCCCCGAGAGGACTGTGCCCTCTCATTAGTCCAAGGCTTGAACCTGTCCAAACACTGTAGCCGCTCTCCACAGAAATGAGTGTTCCAAAGCCCCCCAACAAGACTGAAAATATTTTAGACTAATGACAATTTGATGTCCAGCACCAAAAAAGACACAAATGATTTTTTAGTCTGTGAATGCGTAGAGGATCTGTTTGCTTAATCCAGTGGTTCTCAACCTTGGCTGCACTTTAGAATCACCTGGGAATCTTTTTAAAATCCTGATTTCCGGGCCTCATCCTCCGGAAATTCTGTTTCTTTGTTATGGGGAGGAGTCACAACATTAGTAACAAAGAAACAGAATTTCCAGAGGATGAGGCCCAGAAATCAGGATTTTAAAAAGATTCCCAGGTGATTCTAAAGTGCAGCCAAGGTTGAGAACCACTGGCTTAAGTTGTTTAGATAAGGTCCTAGAGTTTGAGAGAGCCTGGATGGTACAATGTCATTGGTTGTAACTTGAGTCCAGGTGGCCTCCTGGTCTCTTGGTATCTCTTTTGCAAAAAACAGTGTTGGATAAAATACATCCCTCACAAAAGAAAAACGGACAATGTGTAGAGATTTAAATGAGAAAACTTGACTATTTTCCCAACTTCAAAATGGCAATAAAGCTTTGCTCTATCTCAAAGTTTGATGACTGCCACGCACTGCCAACCCCTCGCCCCCAATATTCCTTCAGATCCTCCTCTACACTTGAGGGATTGAAATTCCCTCCATCGTTAGAAGTTCTGAAAAGCGGTCGCAGACCCCGTGCTTCCTGGGGTCTGTGCACTCTGAGGGGCTTTGCGTGTCGCCGGTGCCAGGGACTCTGGGTAGACAGTGCAAAAGGGGGGATACATGTAACCTCTGCGGTTTTGTCCAGGAGCCACTGAGGCCCTGAAGTGTGAGGGAAGCATCCTATTTTGGGGCGTCTGACTCAGGTCTCCCAGGAGGGCGCTTGATGTGTACTGACGGAAGACACCACCAGACAGCGAGGGTTAAACAACAATGAGGACCCACTGCAAGCTTCCCCTGTCCTAGGCACTAAGTCAAGCTTGGTCACTGACACATGTGTTCTTTTCCCAACCAAACAGCCTCCTTGTTCAAACTGCCTGTCGTAAAGCCTTTAGCCCGACTGTCTTTCTAGAATCCAGGCACAGTTTGTGATGTGGAGGCTGTCATTTGTAGAAACATCTAGAAGAGGAAAGAATGGTCGAGAGACCACCCTGAAGATATAAAAGCAGTTTATCTTCTAAACTCTTCTTGCTGTGGTTGTAGAAGACGGGCCCTGGTGGACAGGCAAAGGGGTCCAAGTTCTGCGTTTGGCTAGAGCAGTGAATCAACTTTCTCGTTTGAGCACCTGCGGCGTGCGAAGCACAGACTGCATGTCGTCCACTGCAGTCATTAACTGCATGTACTCCTGCAGGCTGCAAAAGTCTGGTCGAAAGTTTACTTTTGAGGTGCACTGAGGCCTCCGGCCTTCCCTAGTAACACTCAAAGAAAGCACTCAGGTGACTTCATGCATGCCTCCCGAGAAGCAGGGATGCACCTAACCAGCTGCTCTGGCCCGAATGATCAGCAAGGGAGTCTGGTCTAGGCTAGAGAACCTGGAGGCAGTATCTGTAGATCAGAACAGGCCCATGAAGCCTCGAGTTCTCAGGACTGTCATCTTGAACAAGTCCCTGCCAGCAAACAGCCTGCTGTCCCCAGCACCCTCGTGGGTGGTCCAGGGGCACTCTGTGGGTTCTCAGAGTGTATGTCTCAGTGCAGTCAGACCCTGTCAAACCTCTGCAGGCTCCAGATCTGACAGGATGCAAGGGGGCCCACAAAAGGCCCATGGTGCACCCCACAGAGGTGACAGACACAGGCCTGGGACTTACATCCCTACAAACAGACCTGTGCAAAGGCCATTGGGCTGGCAAACAAAACTGCACATACCAGGAAACTATTAGTACACGTCACACGTTAGTGTGATACTGAAGCCGTATAAAGCTTCGTACAGGATAAACAGTCTTCTAGCAGATTTAAAATGCTCCCTGTCAGCATGTGGGGAACAAGCGCCATATGGCATTAAACACTGGAGCCACTTTCTTTTATTGAATAACGTGAACTCAATGCTTTCAGCCATTTTTAATTTCAGGTTCCAAAGGAAGAATATACAAATGCAATTGTACTGCCTTAAAGTTTAGTCCATACCCTTTCAATTACCTTTAGAGACTATTTCTGTCATGAGCACATCCTGAGTGACTAGAGTTTAAAAATTCATAATGAGCTGATAAGGAGGTTGTATTTGTTTTCTTCTTTGCAAATCTCTTCTTGATTCTTTTGTATGTTTGTTCATCCCTTAACTTTAGCTCTGAAATATCCATTGAGGGAATCTGGCTGCAGTTTCTGGCCCTGTTTGCACCTGGTGTGGTGTTTATGCACAGAGGTGAAGCAGGGGCCTCAGAGATTTTAGTCTCTTTGTCCTCGTCATAGCCCTGCTGGTGTCCTGGCAGCCAGAGGACACCGAGGTGACAAGAAGCAGCAGAACGGGTTAGAGTTTCTGTATCAGCCTGAACTGGTTTGTCTGTTTCTATTAAAAATCTGGCTAAGCCAATCCAAGTTCTAAATCTATGCAGACCTCCATAACAGAAAGAGGGTAAGTGGAGAGCAGGGAATTACAGCAATGGAGTCTATAAGGAATGAAGTTACACTTCACGACCTTCGTGCCAGGCTGACATTAAGTGGCCATTTCTAAATCTAAAATAATAGCACCAAGGTGGGTTCCACCTACCTGACGGTGCTAGTCCCAAAATTATCTCCGCGTCTCCAACGATTACCTATAAAGGTTACAGCCACGACAGCTACTACCGATGAGGAGACTGGCCTAGAAAGAATAAAATGTTCCTCCCTCATTCCTCTTCTTTCTTTACAACGGAATCTTACCAGGAGCGCTGTGTGGGCAATACAAGGAGACATTTTATGTCACTCCAGGTTTCTAGAAGGTACTTAGAAATTCCTAAAAAACGCTGCAGAGGGAAGATGTCAGTGCGGTCCCTTCTCCCACAGAATCTGTGGAAGCCTGCAGGACTCCAGAAAACTTTTGCCATTTCCGTCACTCAGGAAATCCCGGGAGTTGGAGTCAGCATAAACTTTCATTCCTGGCGTTAGTTAGTTAAGGACTTGAGTTCACCTGGTGCGATACCTACATATTCCCCGCCGTCCATCTCACACACTCCTGCGCGGGGCCTCCTGTGGGGACTTGTGCCCCAGCTCGTGCCTGGCGGGTCTGCCGGGCGGCAGGAGGCACAGAGGGTATGGGTCTGTCACTCTGCTCCGTGCCCTCTGGAAAGGGTCTTAGCTCTCAGTTCAGCTCCCTCCTCTGAAACGGACTGATCATTGCACCTGACTCCTGGGCCAATGGTGGCTCCAACGAGACAGCACTAGAGCCACGATCAACACACCAGCTCCTTGAATGTCCCAAGTATTAGTTGTGGCTATTGAATTTAGGACTAAAGATTAAAGTGGTCATAAAGGGAAGGACAGAATGTTGGCTATTCAGATAAAAATAATGTTTTGCCTTCAAAATGACAAACGTTTACAAAGCAGAGTTTCCCACATCCTGTTTCCTGGTCCCGGACGATAAAGGCGTGGGTGTCCTGCAGAATAAGTTATCAGGCAGGTAAGCATCCTGGATTCTGCTCAGAAGTCAGGGGCGCAAGGGCCAGTCAACAGAGCTGACACTGGAAAGCACTGTGGTTTGATGCCATAGTGCTATACAGTAAGACAATAAAAATATAAAGATCACTTCAAGTTTATCCTTTCACCTCAGTACACTGACAGCACTGGGCTTGCCTGGGACAGACTCTGTGCCACGGGGCCTGTCCTGCACCTCTGGCTCGGGTGGTGGGATCCCCACCACGCCATCTGCTCCTGACACTCGGTCTCATTAGCACGACTATTTTTATTGATACACACAGCCATGCTCCTTGTAGCATCTTAGCTAAGCTTTATTTATTGTATCTATCTATCTATCTATACAACAATATTAACACAGTCAAGCACCAGGACCGGACTTGAGGGCATCATTAAAATCAGCCAGTGTTCAGTGAGAGATTTAACGATGGATTTAATAGTACTAAATGGAAAAAAATGCCCTTGGCCTTTACATTCTCATTTAAAAACATATAAAAGAGCCGTAATTCAGGCAGTTAGACTTCTCGCAAAGATTTTGCTCTAAATCACAGATGGCAACGGGAGGCCACGGCTGTGTGCTGGCTCCCACCCACTCACTCGGACCGTTAAGCCAGACGTGCCTCGTGCAGTCGTAATTAGCAAACTGCCTGCAAATGCCATCCCTTAAATCAGAGGCCAGTGAGTGCCAGGCGGAGGCACAGAGGGTAGAAAACAGCAAAAATCATGACCCGGGTTTCTCTGGAGGCTGCCTTCTCTGCAAGCCCACGTCTCAGCCTCAGTCCTGGTGCCGCACCTGCACCGGGCAACGCGGAGCGGGTGCTGCCTTTCCAGGAACGCCTCCTGGGTCGGCGCTGGGTCCTGGGGCTTTGAGGCCACCTGCTGCCCCGCACCAGCGCCTGCCTGCCCCTCACTCTTTGCCACGAGGTCATCTGTTTCTGTTTTGGAAACACATCACTTAACCAACTAATTCTCAAAATGTGCCCGTGACCTATGTCCAGAGAGCTCTGATTGGGGGCTACTGGTCTGAAAGGCTAAGCATTTCTGATTAAAGACCATTAGGCTGGGTTTCATGTTTGGACAGATAGAGTTTTGGCAGGCAGAGCAGAAAAGAAAATCCTGGGTTTTACTCAGAGGCCTCTGCTTGCTCAGTTACACACCAGCTCTGGGATCCAGGGCTGGCCCACCTCTGAGTCTGCTCTCTCCTCTGCAAAGTGCCTCCCTGAGTTGGTCTGACTTCTCATAATTGTTCAGGACCCAGGCCACTGGTACTGTCTTTTCTAGAGACCCAGGGATTGTGAAAACGTGACCAGAGTGACACCACGGCTGCCCTTCCCAGGCTCTTCGTCAGGCTCCTCTGGGTAGCAGGTGGGTTCACAGGCAGCGGGAGGCGGCCTTGCTCTTCTGGGTCCAGCATAGCACAGACGTCCATCCTGGAAATGTGGAGGGTCGGCACTGAGAACGGGTCACGCAGGAGGGCTGCCCAAGGATCCGGGCGGCCTTCCCGGGAGTCACAGTGCAGAGTCCTCCCACACTTTTAAAGTCTTGTCAGGAGAAATAAACATCAGTGGCAGAAGCACAAGCTCTGCAAATTAAAATAGAGCTACAAAATGGTCTTCTTTGCATTTTTAAAGCAAATTACAGAATCACTCAACGAATTTCAACAATGAGAGGAATGTAGATCCAGTCAAAATTACACATGCATGGACGCTGGCGACACCTAAAATTAGATTCCCGGTGGCAGCTTCTGCAAAAATAGTGATTGCTCATCAGAAAATACATACTTTCCTATGTGAATCGCTCTCGCCTGCGATAAATTCTTCCAAAAAATGACGACTCAAGCATTTAGCAACCTGCTTTAGAAAATACTGCAAGCTCATGCTTCTTTTCCAAAAATGAGTAAACAGCAGCACAGATAAGAGAAGGAGTGTGACAGCGACATTAGAGTCCTGAACGGTTTGAAAAGCCTATTTCGCAAATGAAGTTCCGTAAGAACTTCCTGAAACGTGACTAACAACCAGGTAAATATGGTAACTATAGTATCCAACAGTAGCACCCAAACAAAACAGCTAAAACTTTATTAATAAAACTATCATATGCTTTCCGACATCTAGACACAATGGGCCTAATGCTTTGGGGTTTTTGAATGAAATGCACTAAAAAGAACCTTCCATGAATGAATGAAAGAGCTAAGATTTGCTTCTCTCTGGTAAAGAAACTCTTAAGACACATTCACGCATGTGAAAATAAAGTATTTCCTTTATTGAGCACTGTTTGCTTTTACAATATTATTATCAATCTCCACTAAGTGGCTAACGAATTCTACAGTGGTTCTCAACCAGGGGTGATATCTGGAGAAATTGTTGGCAATCACAACTGAGGGGGTGCTACTGGCATCTAGTGGGTAGAGGCTAGGGGTGTTGCTAGCCATCCAACAATGCACAGGTCAGTCTCCCACAAACAAGAATATCTGGCCCCAAATATCAATAGTGCCAAGGCTGAGAAACCCTGATCAACATATAACCCAGCAATTGTGCTCCCAAGCATTTGCTCACTATATATGTCCATGAATGGGCAGCCACAAATGAATGGGTAGGAATGAATAGTCAGATGAGGAGGTACATAGGGTGAGGTCAAGAAGACCTTGAAGAGCGTCTGTCCCCATGGAGTTTGGGGTGTACCACTCTCTCGGCCCATGAATGAGTTCCTGTTCACCAACCGGGAGCACCAGCCTTCTGTATTTTTCTGAAGCCTTCATACATGGGCATGACTGATTACATCCTTGGCTATTGGAGATGAAGTCAACCTTTAACCCCCTCTCTGCTCCCTGGAGGTCAGGAGGTAGGGCTGAAAATTCCAGTCCTCTCCACTTTCATGGCTGGTTCTCCTGGCAGCTGGCCTCCATCCTTAAGTTATTCAGGGGATTTCCAAAGCTCACTTCATCAACAGAAACTCAGGTGTGGTTGAAAGAGCTTTGCTATCTATTAGTAACAAAAGAAACCTTTCTCTATCACTTAGGAAATTCCAAGGGTTTTAGGAGCTTTTGTACATGAAAGAGGGAGGAAGACCAAATATATATTTATTATAAATCACAGTATCATAGTGGTCATTCACGGAGGTGGCCAGAATGGTAACAATCTAAATTGCTCAATGTGCATGCTCCCAGCTGAGGCCCAACAGGTGACGCTGTGCCTCTTCTCAGCTCTCATACTATAAACAAGCGTCGTTCTCTGGTATATTCAACGCCATTTTTTTTTTTTTTTTTTTTTTCATTTCTGTGGGGTTTGTTGGTGATCCCCCTGTTTACAATGCCCTCAAGTGCAGTGCTGGAGTGCTTCTACTGCTCCTAAGTGCAAGAAAGCCGTACTGCCCGTTACGGAGAAATCCCGTGGGTTCGCTAAGTTTCGCTCAGGCCTGAGTTAGTGTTGGCCATCAGTTCAATGTTAATGAACCAGCAATACATATTAAATAAGGTGTCTTTAAACAGAAATACACATAAAACAACCTTGTGTATAGATGGGTTGATGAAATCGTTGTGACCAAACAGGCTTGCAGGAACCTAACACTCTATTTTCCTTCGGGTTGGTATTTGTGAATTCAGTCTTCATGGCACTTTATAGAACATAACTACTGTAAACAATGGGGACTGACGGTATATATGGGTCTTCTATAGATTTCATTACACTGGCATTTCTGTCTGTGTCAGTGTCTGCTTCCCTAAGAACCACACTTTAGCTCTCCATTTATTTAGGCTTTCATTTCCCTTAAAAATTTTCTATAGTTTTCAGAGTAAAATTCTTGCATGCAGTTTGCTAAATTTATCAGTACTTTATACACAATTTTGATGCTGTTTGAATGGACTATTTTACTTAATTATTATATCGGTCATGACTCGTGTATAAAAATTGGCAAAAGAGTATATATCCTTGGCTTATTGATTAACTTGAAGAGGAAAGCATTTCACTAATTATATTGTTACTATAGGCTTTTTGAGGTTGCCTTTTAATAAGCTGAAGTTCTCTTATGTTCCTAGTTTGCTGAGTTAATTTATATATTCAATTTTGTCCAATGCCTCAATTGAAATAGTATGGTTTTCTCCTTTATAAGTTAATATGAAACATTAAATTGATTAATTTTGTATGTTAAACTTTTCCTACATTCTTGGGATAACTTACTTGGTCATGGTATGACCTTTTTCATATATGTCTGGATTTGAATTGCTGTAATTTCATGAAAGCTTTTGAGTCTATGAAAATGAAAGGTGCTAGTTTATAGTTTTCTTAATCTGGTTCTCTTGTCAAGCCAATGCTATCTTCAAATAAGTATTTGGGAAGTATTTCCTACTTTTTAATTTTCTGAAAAATTCTGTAAATGATTAGTATTCTTTCTTCCTTAACTCTTGGTAAAATTTATGAGAAAAGCCTGGAGTTTTCTTTGGGGAATTATAAATTCAATTTCTTTAACACAGGCAGAACTATGCTGATATCTATTTTTCCTGGTGTCTGATTTGGTAATTTGTATCTGAATTATTGACTCTATTAGCATAAGATGGCTCATAATAGCCCCTTATTATTTTTAATATCTGTAAGATCTGTGGTAATGTCCCCTCTTTCATTGATGATAGTGATAATTTGTGTTTGCTCTTTTTTTCTTATTAGCTCACTTAGAAGATTATTAATTTTATGGATATTTTCAATGTATCAGCTTTAGATTTCATAAATTTTTCTCTTCTCTTTGTTCATGTTTTCTTTAAATAAATTCTTCTCTTATGTTTATTAATTCCCTCTACTCCCCTAAGGGCTTAACTTGCTCTTTATACTCTAAATTCTTAAGGTGAAAACTTACATACTTGCTTTTCAACCTTCTTTTCTAATACAAACTATGAAAGCTATACAATTTCCTCTAATGTTGCTCTAGCTGAATCCCACAGATTTTTATCTGATACATCTTCATTAGATTTAATATACATTCTAATTTCTCTTGTGATTTTTTTCTTTAATCTAGAAATGTGCTGCTTAAATATTCTAACTTTGGGGAATTTTCCAAATACTTTTTTGTTTTTGATTTCTAAATTAATTTTGTCTTAGATGGAGAACAAACTATATTTTTCAATGCTTCTAAATTTATTGAGATTTGTTTTATAGATTACTATATGGTCTATTTTACCAAATGCCCCATGTGGATTGATAAAGAATACTGGGTGCAGAACTGCTGGGAATAGTATTCTTTCTAAAAGGTTAACTAATAAATTATTGGGTTTAGTACTACTAGGCACAGTGTCAATTAGGTCAGGTTGGTTGTTAATATTTTAAGGTCTTCCATGATACTACTAATTTTCTGTCTACTTGTTCTATCAAATAATAATATTGAAGGTTGAAATTTCCAATGGAAATTGTGAATCTGTCAGTTTTTCCTGGCAATTCTACCAGTTTTTGCTTCATGTAATGCAAAGCTGTTTTATTAAATATATGCACATATGAGGTTGTTATATGCTTTTGATGACTTGCTATACAATTTTTATCACATTAAAACATACCACTATATCCCTGGCAATATTGTATTTATCTTGTATTCTACTTTGGCTGATATAAATGTAGCCCTTTATCATTCTTTAGATTAATATCTACATATATTTTCCATCCTTTTACCTTACCTATCTCTATATTTAAAGCATGTAGACAACATACTAGTATAGTTGATTACTGCTTTTATTATCTTTATTCTAACAATCTTGGTCTCTTAATCAGTGTTTAGGCCATTGCATTTAATGTAATTATGAAGTGGCATTAATTTAATGTTAAGTGTATATTACATTAGGCTTTGGTTTAAATCTATCATTTGATAGTTGTTTTTTATGTGCATTGTCTATTCTTCTATTGTTGTTTTCTTTTCTCTTTTCCCTGCCTTTTTTTTGTATGAATTGAATCTTTCTTGGAATTTTCCATATTTTTGGCTAGTTTGCTATATCTCTATTTAATTTTTAAATAGCTGCTCTTCCGTTTAAAATAAGCATTATTATCATATCTGCCATATAGGAATATGTAATTCTACTTCTAATGTAAGAGCTTTACAACAGTAATCTTTATTTTCTCCCTCCAGTCCTTTGTACTATTGTTTGTCATTCATTCTACTTTTACATATATTATAAACATTTCACTAACTTGTTATCATTTTGTTTTAGATTCTAGTTATCTTTAAAATCAAATTAAATTAGAAAAATATTTATATTCACTAATATATTTACCATTCCTGGAACTCTTTAATCTCATAAGTAGCTCCAAGTTTCCATCTGGCATTGTTTTTCTTAAGCCTGAAGAACTTTCTTTAATATTTCTTTAGTCCACTTGGCAATGAATTCTCCCACCTTTTATTTATATGAAAAATTCCTTTTGGCTTTCATTTATGAAAGATATCTTCACTGAATATTGATTCCTACATTGACAGGTTTTTTTTTTTCTTTCAACATTTTAAAGATTCCAATCCACTGTGTTGCTGTTTGTACTGTTTCTCACAATAAGGTGGTTGCCATGTTTTTGTTTGTGCCCCTATGTATAGGGTTCATTTTATTTTCCCCCAGCCTAGCTATTTAAAATTTTTCTTTCTTACTCAGTTTTAGCTTTTTAAGTATCATCTGCTCTGATGTAATGTTCTTTGTGTTTACCCAACTTTGAATTTGTTGAACTACCTGGATCTGTAGGTTTGTAGTTTTCATTAAATATGGAAGACTATTGGCCAGTATTTCATCAACATTATTTCTTTCTGCCTCTTTTTTTTCTCCTCTCCTTCTGGGATACCAAGTGCACATTATGATAAACACCTAGATATCACTTAAGGTTCTGTTTCTTCCCCTCAATCATTTTGGAAAGCCTACCTGCCTGCCTGCCTGATCGCTAACTGCCTCTGCCTGCCAGTCTGATGCCCCCTAACTGCTCCCCTGCCAGACTCATTGCCCCCTAACTGAGCCTTGGGCCACTGGGCAGCCGCCATTGGCGGATTGCCTGAGCCTCGGGCTGGCCCTGGGTGGCTGGGCAGCTGCCATCCCTGGCTTGCCTGAGCCATGGGTTGGCCCTGGGCAGTGGCAGTCGTCATCCGTGGCTTGCCCGCGGCTTTGTCCAGAAGGACGTCCAGATGGTCGTCTGGAATACGTCTGGATGGTCGTCCGGAATGCGTCCAGTCTAATTAGCATAGTACCCTTTTATTAGTATAGATAATTGAAATACAACACCTTATTACTTTTAGGTGTAAAACACAATGCTTTAATATTTGTATATATTGCAAAATAATCACCACAAGAAGTCTAGTCACCATATATAGTTACAATTTTTTTTGTGTGATGAGAGCTTTTAAGATTTATTTTCTTAGCAACTTTCAAATATGCAACATAATATTATTAATTATAGTCACCATTCTATTCATTATATCCTCATGACTTAATTATTTTATAACCAAAATTTATAATCAAAGTTTGTATCTTTTTACTCCCTGCAGTCCATTTTGCTCACTCCCGTCTCTCCTCGGTTTTTTAGACTATATATAAATGAGGTCATAAGGTACTTGTCTTTCTCCATCTGACTTACTTCACTTAGCATAATACCCTCAAGGTCCATCCCTACTGTCACAAAGGTCAAGATTTTTATTCTTTTTTTAAGGCTGAATATTAGTCAATATATACATATATTGCATTTAATATATATATATATATATATATATATATATATATATATATATATACTATATATATACCACATATTCGTTATCTGTTCAACCATAGATGGACATTTAGATTGTTTATAAATCCTGGCTATTGTAAATAATGCTACAGTAAACATGAGGGTGCATACATTTTTTTAAATTAGAGGTTTTTTTTCTTCATATAAATATCTAGAAGTATATATTAATGGATCATATGGTAGTTGTATTTTTAATTATTTGAGAAATGTCCAAAATGCTTTTCATAATAACTGCACCAATATACATTTATTCCAACGGTGGAGTGTTCCCTTTTCGCCACATTCTTGCAACACTTATTATTTCTTTTTTTTTTTAAATATATTTCTTTATTGATTTCAGAGAGGAAGGGAGAATGAGAGAGAGACAGAAACATCTGTGGAGAATCGAGCCCTATGGGGATCGAACCCGCAACCCGGGTATGTGCCCTTGGCTGGAATCGAAACCGGGATCCTTCAGTCCACAGGCGGACGCTCTATCCCTTGAGCCAAACCAGCTAGGGCCCAACACTTGTTATTTCTTATCTTCTTGATAACAGCCATTCTAACAGGTGTGCATTGGTAATTGTTTCAACTTTTTTCTTTCTTCAAAGATAAATAAAATTTGCTACCCGTGGATCTTATTTATCTTTAGAAGGCTTAAATTTAAAGTGTGTTAGGGTGGGTCCAAAGGAGCCTTTACTCTGGGGACATTCCAGACTTCTTACTAAGGCATGGCTCTTCTGGTGTCTCTACTTAATGTTCTGCTCTTTTAAATGAAATTTCTCCATCATAGCTGTGAGGATTCAAATGTACCTCTGCCCTACATGAGCTCTGGGAATTGTTTCGTTTATAGCTCCTTGGAAATTTTTATTTCCATGGCCTGTGGAGTTTCACATTACGTATGCAAGGATTGGTACTCAGAGATGACTCAAGGGACTCCCTGTGCAGATTTCTAGAACTTTCTGGGAATGCCTCCATTTTCGTATTCTGCCTCGCAAATCCCAGCTCTCTAGGCTCCTCTGAGCCCAATTCTCCTGCCCCTCGTCCCAGGGAGACTTCTAGGTCCTGCCGGAAGCTGCCTCTCTGCACTGTAGTCTGGAGGCACCTCTGAGTGTAAATCCAAGGAACTGCAGTTGTCACCTCGTTTATTTTCCTTCTTATAGGATCACAATTCTGCATTGACTGTTTTCAAATGTCTAACAATAGTTATTTCACTTATTCTGTGCAGTTTTCTATCTGTTTGTGGCAGAAGGACAAATCCTAAGCCATTAATCACTTCATCAGAGGAACCAGAGTAATCATTCAAAAATACAAAACTGATGATGTCACTCTAGCTTAAAATATTTCAAAGCTGACTCTATAATTTATTGTCTATGTTGGGACATTTTTGAAGTACTAAAACGATAATCAGAAGGGGGACTGTGCTAACAGCATAGAGCATGATAATCGCAGAGAACTGGGACCTCTACCATTGTCAATCATCTAGGCTTAGCTTCTAGGCTCTCATCACATTATCCCCGCCTCAATTTCCTCCCATTTTCATTCCTTAAGCTTTAATATTTCTATAGTGCTCTTTCTTTTGCTTGTGGCACCTCCCTATTGTCTAAGTAAATTCTTCTTCCCTTCAGGTGGTTGAAATACTACTAGTATGTTCCTCTACATCTATATAATTATTTGTACCTCATTTGGCAGGCACCTCATAGAACTGTATTAATTTGTTTGCATAATGTCTCCTCTTATTAACTAGGTTGATGAGGAAGTGAGTTCAAAAATCAAGAAATACGTTTAAGAAAAATTAATCCAAAAGCAATATTTGTGAACAATAGGATAAAGGATGAGTGATAGAGACAATTTAGAAGATTGTTCAATATCTAGAGTCTCTTAATTTCAACATTCAAAGCTAAAGAAATCCCAAATGCTCTGAATACCAAATCATCTTACTTCTTCTTCTTAGACTCTCTACCACAGTTATAACCTATTTAGAAATTCAGAATTTTAAAATGTAAAAACCTAAGTATAGAGATCTCATGTTCCGTATTTTATTCTCCACAGCTTATGACTTAGGCAAATCTGCCAAATTTTGGTGAGTTTTAAAGTTGGAAAAGTATCTGCAATTTTCTCACTGAACTATATTTAATATCCTACTGTAGTGCCCATTGCAACTGGCATATATGAACACATTGTGTCTACAATCACACTATTACAAAACCTTACAGTTTAAAACTGGTCTAATGTTCAATGAGCCAATCCATTAATATGATATTACAAGCTAAATGCTTATGCACCTAATAACAGAGTTTCAAAAGGTATGAGGCAAACTCTGATATAACAACAAGGAGAAATAGACAAACCCATAATTATAACCGGGTTTTACTAATCCTCCCTTAGTGAATGACAGAATAACTAGGAAGAAAATCAGCCAGAATGCAGTCTTGATGGTCTATGTAGAAAAATCAGTGAAATCTATAAAAAAGCTACTAAAATTAATGGTAGTGCCACAATGTTGGAGGACAGAAGATCAATAAACAAAGATCAATTGTATGCCTATATGCTAGCAACTAATACATAGAAATTAAAATTAGAACACAATATATACAACATAGCCCATATACAATAGTATAAAAATATGACTTAGGGATAAATCTGACAAAAGATGTTCAAGTCCTATAAACTAAAAACTTCAAAACATTGCAAGGAGAAATTAAAGGAAATTTAAATAAATGGATATATATATATATATATATATATATATATATACACACACACACACACACACACACACACATATATACTGTGTTCATGGTTTGGAAGAATCAAAATTGTTAAGATTTCAATTCTCTCCAAATTTATCTGTAGGTTCATTCAATACAATCCTAATAAAAAGCCAATGGAAATTTTATTTTGTAAAAATTGACAACCTGATTCTAAAATTCACATGGAAACACAAAGGTGTTAAAATAACCAAAACAACTCTGAAAAACAAGAACAGAATTGGAGAACTAATACCACTTCATAGAAAACCTTATTATAGAGCTACAGTGACCAAGTGAGTGTAATATTGGTGTTAAAATTGATAGACAGGAACAAAATAGAGAACCAAGAAATAGACCATATAAATACAGACAACTTATTTTCAATAAAAATGCAAAGATAATGGAATTGAGAAAGCAAAATATTTTTAACAGTTATTGCTGGAAGAATTAGATATCTATGTGTGAAAACTGAACTTCCATCCATACTTTAAAGTGAATCTTAAATGCAAATGTAAAACTTTAAAAAATAGGAGAAGCCCTAGCCGGTTTGTCTCAGTGAATAGACCATCATCCTGCGGACTGCAGGGTCCTGGGTTCAATTGCGGTCAAGGGCACATGCCTGGATGTCGGCTTGATCCCCAGTAGGCCTGCAGGAGGCAGCCGACCAATGATTCTCTCTCATCGTCGATGTTTCTATTTCTCTCTCCCTCGCTCTTCCTCTCTGAAATCAATAAAAATATATTTAAAAAAGTAAATAAAAAATAGGGGAAAAAATCTTTGTGACTTTGGATTAGGAAAAGATCTTGTAGCCATGACACCAACAAACATATAATGCATACAGAAAACAAATGATAAACTGGACTTCATTGAAATTAATTTTTAAAAAACTATCATCTTTGAAAGCTACCAAGGAATGTAAAGACAAGCCCCATACTGACAAAAATATTTGCAAAGCACATATCTACAAAGTATATGAAAGACTCATATATCAAATATGTATAAGTAATTTAAAAAAAACCCCAAATCACTAAAAATCCAAACCTCCAAAAGGTCCGAAGTTTTATATACTCCACCAAAGAAGAGCTATATGGATAGAAATTAAATATATGAAAATATGCTCAACATAATTAGTCATTAAGGCAACACAAACTAAAACCACATGAAACTATTCCCATTCAAATGTTTAGAATTAAAATGACCAAGTGTTAGCAAGAATCTAGAGGAACTGAAACTCTCATGTACCGCTGGTGGGAATAAGCACTTAGAGAATACTTTGATAGGTTATTTTTGAAAAGTTAAACATTCCACTTCTATCATTTGCTCCAAACATCTACCACTGGGTGTGTACTTCAGAGAAAAGAGAACATAATTCCACATGGACTTTTTATATGTAACAAACATGTGCACAAATGTTTAGAACATATTTCTTTGTAGTAGCCAAAAAATGGAAAAGCAAATGTCCTTTGAAAATGAATGGATAAACAAATTTTGGTATATCCATACCATATCATACTGCTCAATAATGAAAAGGAATTAGTCATACAAGCAGAAACACGGATGAACCTCAATTATGCAGAGTGACAGAATCCAAACAAGAGGACATACTATGTGAGTCCAT
Organism: Myotis myotis; assembly: GCF_014108235.1. Lineage (NCBI taxonomy): Eukaryota > Metazoa > Chordata > Mammalia > Chiroptera > Vespertilionidae > Myotis > Myotis myotis. Next base: position 572,173 of record NW_023416336.1, read on the forward strand.
TTATATAAAGCTCTAAAAAAACCTTCAAACTCAGCTATAATGACAGAAAGCAGATCACTGGTGGCGTAGGATGGGGCAGCATGTGGAGAAGGGTAGGAGGGAGGAATGACAAGGGGTTCTGAGACACATTCTGCGAGTGATGGGTATGTTCACCTTGATTATGAGGCTGCTTTCACAGGTATATACCCATGAGAAAACCTATCAAGCTGTCTGTCTAATTATGTGCAGTGTACTGTATGTCAACTATTCCTCAATGAAGAAATGCAATGCTACTTCCCATTTCCTCCCAATTCTACCCAGTTCAGATTTTATACATGTAATCCTTTCTGTAAGTTTCTAGCAGTGTATCTTTTATTAAAACCAGCTCAATAATTTTGAGGAAATTCTCAGAAATTTCAAAGTATGTCAACTTCTTGTAATTTTAGAGGTTAACTTCCCTCTCTAGCCTTCACCCCAGTGTGCTGTGAGGTGTTTTCTCATGTGTCAGTAACCTGGTCTTCACTGTCACAGGCCTTTTTTGTTTACGTTTTAAAGCATTATTTTATTTATTTTTTATAAGATTTTATTTATATATATTTTTTCTTTTTTTTCTTTATTGATTAGCTACTCACAGTCACAGGGGTGAACCAATGGCACTGCTACTTGAAAAGGTGGGCCGCTAAGTAAGGCAGTCCCTGCCTCAGCAGGAGACTCGTGTAGTAGGAGCAGCAAGTTCCTGCCACAGGCAAGACCCATCCTTCTTTCCTTCAGGAAACCAGATGGAGGAGCCTCCTCTGTTAAAGAAGTTTCACCAACTAAGTCCCTGTCTTGATGTCTAGTGACAGGAGCTCTCATTCTTATGCCCCCGTCACAGCTCTTCACTTCACGCATTCACCTCTGACCACAGAAGTAGAAAAGGTGAACACAGACGCTGCAGCAAGACTACTTACGGGGAGTTCCTGCTTCATTTCAAGTCATTCATTAGCCAACTTCCTTTCTTCTCTGTGAGTCAATGCTCTTGTGGCTCTTCCCATAAGAATCTCCCTCAAAATTTCCTTTGTTAAATATATGCTCCCACAGGTTTTTACATGTGTATTATGTATCAAATATATAATTACATAATTACTGTAATATAATTTAACTGCATAATTAGAATGTATAATTACATAATTAAGACATATAATTACTAAGTTTAAAAATTTATGGAAATTATTTTTTTAAATGAATAATGCATGTACAAGGAGGAAGTACTGAAATTCATGATTTGGGCCTTCTAAAAATTACTTCAACTGAAAACAATGTGTAACCACTAACCAATTATTTCACTTGATGTCTTGAGTGCTTTCACACATTTCAATGATTTTTTTATTTTATTAAAATATTACCTATCCTGGATACAGGAGGGTGACAGAAAGGCAGCGCTCGTGAAGTGTCCCTGAGGCTGCCTGCATTCCTGACCTCCCCCCACAGATGCAGCAGAAGTTTCCTTAATATCGCTGACTGATTATTAGCATGCAAGTCATTACCCAGCTGGTGTTTTGGTGAATCCAGGAAACAGTGTATCTGATTCTGAACCCCCGAAAGTCTATACTTGGTCTCAAAGGTATAGTGTTACTTCAAACGTTGATTAAATATCAGTTTCATAATAAGAAAACCTACCTGATTTCATTTAATTTCAACTTAAAGAATACAAGTTTTTAAAAGTGATGTGTATTTTATCAGTGGAATCATGACAAGCCCACTATGCCAGATGCCAGGGATAGAAACAGGAAGCAGATGTGTTCTCTGGCCTATGTCGTTCAGACAGACACATAAGCCAATAAATACGACCTGGAGAGAATATGAGCAGTAACAGCTTTTGAAAACTTTAAAAAACCTAATGTCATAATTTGGTGCCTGAGGAAATAATACTCTAAACCAGCAATCAAGTATTGATTTTCCTGATCCAAATCAGCACGACAGTTGATTAGTTCCTGTGCAGGCCCATACTTTGTTCATACTTATTAATACAACACTTCTCCCCAGCACCTCCTAACTGTGGATCTGTCTGCTGCTGCTTCAGAATGTGCCTTCCGGGAGGGCAGCTACTCAGTGCGGGAAACAGGAGTCCTACACACACACACACACACACACACACACACACACACACGCACTGAAGGAACATCGCCTGCCCTTCTCATGGGAGCAGAGTCCATGTCTCTTGACAACATATGTAACCAGCACATCTTCCGAAACTTAAGTTTAACCTGCAAGTATTCGTAAAGATCCTTCTCGAATGATGACTTATTCTTGGAAAGAAAAAGGAAGCACATGCACAAAGTAAAAAAAAGTGATGAGAGCAGGAAACTGCCGGCTGACCCTCTGTTTTATGCATTGCACTGGCCGTGAGAAGTGAGGTCTGCGTCTGCCAGAACCGCCAGCCTGGTTTCAGGAGCAGCCCCGTTCTGCAGACTGCCCCATCACGGGCCATCTTGCTCATTCATCTGCAATAGGTTCCTGTACATTCGCTCGTTAATTACTCCCCCGTCAACACTCATTGAGCCACTGCCTAGTATGTGTGCAACGCGGTGCCGGGCATGGACAATGCAACAGAGAGCAGGACACAGCCCCTGTCGGCATGGAGTTTGAGTATCAGAAACAGGGCGGACACGTCGGCCATCTCAGACATGAGAAATAGAGTCCTGGGTAGAATGGGAGAGAGATGGGACGCGAGAAAAAATGGCTTGGTATAAAGGTTGGAAAGTCCTGTAAGATCACAGAACCCCAGGTCTTGGAAGGATGTTGACCTAGCCACAAAATGAATGCAGGCATCTGTACCAATACCCCCCAAAGCCCCTTTGACATCTCAGCTGGTAGAAAGGTCTTCCTGATAAAAGCTGAAAACTGCAAATTCCGTTCCTTGGTTCTGTTTTTTTTTTTCCCCCTGAAGTCAGAAGAACCAACCTAATCACCTGCTGCTGTGGTTCAAGGCCTGCAATTACGATTCACTCCTACGTGCTGCTGGACATCTGGTGAAACCAGGCCTCCCGTGGCCTCACCACAGGGCCCCCACCCGCTCTGCCCCGGAGATGAGGTCTCCTAGCCAAACAGCCCTCCTTATGAAGGGGACCAGGCGTAGTTCCCGCTTATTCCCACAGGGGGTGTATTCCCCTGCCAGTCAGCAGTTATTCGAACAAGCCAATCTCAGCCCTGTGGGGGCCAGAGGGCACCAGACCTTCTTGTTCCTATACAGCCTGCCTCTCAGCTCTGTTGGTTCACTGTCCAGAGTGCAGCCCCTGGGACCTTGCACGGCCCCCCACCTCCAAGGCTGGGAATATATGTGAGCAATGAACAGGTGTGGATCATGTCTGTCTAGGTCAGGTGTTGCATGTGTGGCCATCCCCACTAATCCAGGGCAGGAACCCCTTCTTCAGCAACAGGGCAGAGAGGAGACAATAAAAACAGCTGCCCGTGCGTGGTGGACTTGGGAACCTGGGAAGAGGGGGTTAAAGAGAGGCCCAAAGAGCTCCACTTCATGGGAATTTGAGAATTCAGAAATCACATTTCCTCACACTTCCCGCCTTCTCTAAATCCCACCCTGACTTCTGTGGGTACAGCTGCTGACACAGTGCAAAGGCAGCAACAAGGAAAAGTGAACAGAGGCAGAAACCAAGGAGTCACACTTCAGGAAAAAGAAAACAGAAATGTTCTGGGGTTTCAGGACCACGGTGACAGGAAGCTTATTCTAGAAAATACGTGTAATTTTGCATTTAATTCATCAGCAGATTCTGCCTGCATCTAACGCTAGTTCTTTGAATATCACATCCCAGGGTACCGGAATTCTACCTGTCTCTGTGTGGAAACAAAGCATGATGAGCAAGAGAACTAATGATTAGTACTAACATGTGTGTTCGCCTGACAAACGCCAGCCAGTCTCCTCCTCCTCCCTCCTGCCCAAGCTAATGGCTGAACCTCAATCAATACACTCAGGAAAGACCACAGAATCAATAACAGGGCTAATTTCACAGAATTAAGAAGTGGCTTTTTTTAAAAACAAGAAAGTAGACACATTTGCAATAACCACATTCGTATATGTTGCCTAGCAACAAGATATAAAAATGATGCACTGTATGAGGAACTTATTTTCACATACAAAACCAGCTCCCTGCCTTCGCAATGCTGCCACGTACTTTCCCCCAACGAGAACTCCACGGAGACTATTAACACTACCATTTTCCATAATACACTCTGTTAAACAATTATGTGTTTTTGCTAGTGCATTGAAACAGTGAATTTATTTAATGACTAGTCAGTGAAGCAGCGGGAGGCGTTTTTTTCTGTTTCCAGTTTAGGCTCACAGGTTCATCCCCTGGGCAGGAGAATTCAACAGCTACAAAGCGAATGAATCAGGACACCGGAATTCACATACACAAGGTGAGAGGACAAGAGGTTGTCTTACGTACCAGTGTTTTTTAAAGGGAAAGTAGACAAGGAAGTTAAAGTGCATTATTAGTGTTTCCAGTTTTCTTTGGAATATAAAAGAAGCTTCTGGAAGGCAGAAAGCCTTTGAGGTTCCGAGGTTCGTCCTTGGATATGGGAATGAAGGGGAAGCTGTTGAGCTGCTGCGCCCCTGCTGGCCACGTGGGGAAGCTCTCAGTGAGGGCAGCTCACTCCCAACCTAGTGGCTCTGGCAGGTGGGAAGGGGAGCAGGTCCACCCAGCTTGGGCTTTACAGGTATCCTCTCGCACCATCCTCCTATGGCACCGAGTCCATTTAACAGAAGCAGGAAATGGGCTCAATGAGATTACGTGATTTACCCAGAACCACTCATCTGGCAAGTGGGAAAGCTGGATTCAAAACGGGATCTGTCTTCAATGCCACCACCCACCTTTGCCTCAGTTGGCTATTACTGGTTTCCAGCTGGGGGGGGATGTTCTCCTATCCAAGGATCTAAGGAGAAAACCTAGCCCCTCAAAAGAAAGAAAGAAACAAACAAATAAACAAAAAACCCAACAACTTTCCCAATGAGCCCACATCACCCTGCACTACACTGATGCTCTCTTCAACTTGCACGCTTACACGAGTTTTTGCAAGTTTCTTATTCACTGTTATGTGAGATCATTAACTCCTTAGTTTAGGGACACGTGTTGTATTTTGAAAACTAGTCTCTGCTGAATAGAGCATTTTATTCAGAAGACTTCCAGTAATAAAGATGGACAACCTGTGGGTCAAAGGATAGTTAGTTTTACAAAATTTGGGGGGGGGGGGCAGGGATCTATCTTATCCACAGTGCTATCTTTTAACACCTGTGCTGGAACACCACGCATGCTCTGCTCTGTAACGTGTATAAGGCCAACTTCATGCACTCGTTAATTTCCAGGTTTCCCTAACAGATGACTGACCAGTGATTTTGACTCAGGACCCTTTGGGACTTGAATCAATACTGCTATCTATGAAATAGCCTGAGACGGGCAAAAAGACAGATCTGTTATCGCTGGATGCTAATCTGAAGTGGAATGTGTTATTTAATGGGAAGAGCAGGTGCTTATAGTTGAAGACTCCTCATGACAGCTGAGCATCCTTCTGGTTGCTATGCAACTCCAGACGTCCCTGTCTTACCCAGCCTCTCTCACCTCACCTGTTTCCTCATCGAGGAAATGATGACAACACTTACACTGTCAGGGAGTCAACAGATATTGATGGCATAACCACAGGGCACGGAGCAATAGACTTACTGCTTATGTAAGCCAGGAAGGCAAAGTGGAGGATTAGTCCAGAAACCGGGGCAAACCAGAAACGAGTAGAGGCATGAGGCCCTGAAACTTTCCAGGTGAGTGTGGCCATATGCAGTCCTGGCTTTGGGGTATTTTAAACTTAGTTTCTGAAAAGTCTTGTCTACTTACTTCAGCCAACATGTTTGTATCTTGGGTTCTGTTGCTACGATAACAAATCACATCAAACTTAGTGGCTTAAAATAACACAAACTCAAGATCTTACAGTCTAGACGGGCGAACGCCACTGTGCGGCAGGGCTGTGCTCTGTTCTGGAAGCTCCAGCGGAGAATCCGCTCCTGGACCCTGCCGGCTCCTGGAGGCCCCATTCCCCACGGCCCCTTTCTCTGTCCTCAAAGCCTCCTCATACTCCCAGCCTCTGGTTCTCGCTCTCCCACTGATGAAGACGGTGATTACACTGGACCAAACCAGATCATCTGGACAATCGCCCCATCTCAAGGTCATCTGATGAGTAACCTGAACCCCATTTATAACCTGAACTCCCTGCCTTATAACCTAGCATCTTCACATGTCTGGGGCTGAGGATGTGAGCATCTTTTGGGGGGGAGTAGGAGCACTTTATTCCACCTACCGCAGTGCGGGTCTGCATTTGAGGAATTACTTGTCCACTGAGGGCAACGATGGGTTATGATTTACATGGGTGCAGCCAGGGACCTGTAAGACGTCTACTACTGCCTTGAGGACTTGTGGTCTAAGGAAGGTGATAAATACATAAAATATTAACTACAATAAAAACAACCCTGACATTTATAGCGTGATTTATAGTTTGCAAAGCACTCTGAAATACACTTTGACCTTGAGCAACACAGATTTGAACTATGCAGGTCAACTTAGATGCAGTTTTTTTCAATAAACACTGTAAATGTATTTTCTTCCTTATGAATTTCTTTCTTTTTTAAAAAAATATATTTTTATTGATTTCAGAGAGGAAGGGAGAGGGAGAGAGACAGAAACATCAATGATGAGAGAGAATCATTATTGGCTGCCTCCTGCAGTGGGAATGGAGCCCGGAACCTGAGCATGTGCCCTTAATCCAGCGGTTCTCAACCTGTGGGTCGCGACCCCTTTGGCGGTCCAACGACCCTTTCACAGGGGTCGCCTAAGACCATCCTGCATATCAGATATTTACATTATGATTCATAACAGTAGCAACATTACAGTTATGAAGTAGCAATGAAAATAATGTTATGGTTGGGTCACAACATGAGGAACTGTATTTAAAGGGCCAGAAGGTTGAGACCCACTGCCTTAATCGGAATCGAACCTGGGACCTTCCCGTCCACAGTCCAATGCTCTATCCACTGAGCCAAACCATTTAGGGCCTTTATGAATTTCTTAATGTCATTTTCTTTTCTCTGGCTTACTCGCTTATAAGAATACAGTGTATAATGCATTTAACATGCAAAATGCATGTTTTAACATGTTTAACATGTTAAAATGCATGTTAAACAACTGTTTATGTTATCGGTAAGGCATCCTGTCAATGGCAGGCCAGTAGTAGTTAAGTTTTGTAGGAGTCAAAAATTATAAATGGATTTTTAATTGCGTGGATGGGGGGGAGGGGGTTTGGTGCACCTGACTCCCAAATTGTTCAGGGGTCAACTGTATATTTCTTATTGACCTTCAAAACTACTTTATAAGACAGGTAAGACAAGTGTTCTTATCTCGGATTTATGGATGAGCAAACTTAGGCACAGAGGGATTTTCTTAAGGCCACAGAAGCAGCAGGTTCAAACCCCGGTATTCAGAGTTCTGGTCCAGCGCTCTCTGCACAAAACCGTACTGCGTGCGTCATGTCACCATACAAAGCCCAGAGAATCAGTAAGAGATCTGGTTTCTTCTCTGCGAAAGAAAGGGCAGGTGTAAGGCTGTTCAGAAACCTAACAAAGAACACAAAGTAGGCGTCTCATGGAGCTGAGGGGACTCTCTCCCCACGAACTCAGCACCTTCCCTGTGACACATCGCAGAGCGAGAGGACAGGGAGAACGGGGCACAGGCAGGGTCTTGAGCCCCCGGGGCAGAGCACCGCGCACCTCACACCCACAGTGAAGGGGAGCTGCCTGCTCTACGCTCAGTTCCTTCGTATGAATAAATGAGTGCAGTGACAGGCCGGCTTTATCCTGTGTGCACATTGGCACGGTGCACATGCACACGTAACCACAGAGGTCAGGAGAGTGTTAGAATCTTGCACTCCTGTTCACACTAGCTATTTTATTCTCCAAAAAGCTACATCATTTTCATGGAGAATCCAAGATCAGAAACTTGATCATTCAAGCCACGGTCTCACACATCTGTTCTGCCGCCTTACCTTTAAAAAGCAGCGGATGGTGGCTGTGTCCCACCCAAAGAGGTGTGCCGACAATTAGTGAGACGTGGCCACTGCTGACGACTGGGTTCGACAGCTAGGGCCCGTCCCAGTGACTGTGTTCAGTCACTACTGCCCACCCTCTCCTTTTAGCGGCTTCCCACAGTGGCCTCCGGAAGTCAGATACAGTGGGGCCTTGACTTACGAGTGTCCCGACTAACGAGTTTTTTGAGATACCAGCTGTCTCTCCGCCGATTTTTTGCATTGAGTTGACAGAGTAATTTGAGTTAACGAGCTCCTTAACGAGCTCGGTCTCGGAACAGATTAAACTCTAAGTCAAGGCCCCACTGTATCACTGTTTTCCTCCCAGGAACCTCTGGAGGAGAGAAGCTGAGAAGTCCCCACCCCTTGCAGGTAACACCCCACAAAGGCACGCGGGACCTCTGGCGGCAGTACCCTGCCCAGCCTCCTCCGGAGGGGACCTTCCGAGCCCCAGAGGCACCACATCTCTGTGCATCACTCACAACCTGACTCCCAGGGCTACGCTGAAGGCTGAGGTAGAAGATAGTCACTGGAACAATGCAGTACAATACATACTATAAATGTGAACGCATAAAGGAAAGTCAAGTGTGACTCCCTTTCTTAATTGCCTAACACAATTCTCACTGGATGCATAAATTACAGTGCCTATTAACAGCATATGAATAATAATCAGTTTACTTTCCGACTTGTATCTAAATATACTTTCTATATGATTTCATCTTTTATTCAGCTGTTTAAAAGCAGAACATCTAATTACAGTTCCTATTAGTCAACATTAATTTTTTTTCTTTTTTTTTTAACATGAAACATGTGTGACAACTGATTTTCTAAAAACAGAATTCTTTAGCATATGGAACAAATTGTGTTATTATTAATGTAGTCCCAAATGACTCGGCATTTCAATTTCCTTAATTACTTAGTCATTGCTGATTATGTCTTTTTACAATTCATTATCTCATTTCTTGCAACATGGGCATTTTATTCATTAAGTGTCAAAAGGAAGGGTCTGACCTCATAAAAAAAGATAATCAGGAAATACTGACATATTTTTAAAAGCCTGTGTGCCCCTCCTTTAACACTTCATGTGATGTGGTAACACGCTCTACACAAGTCTCGCGCGGAGGGGGTGCAGATGGGAGCACGGTGACGGCCGCAGTTGGCAGGGGTTGGAGAGGAGTCGGGGAGGGGAGGCTGTGAGCGGCTCGCCTGAGACCTGGCTAATGACAAGCACACACCAGTTCCAACCACAGCTCAATCACCCTGTGAAGCTCTCATCTTAAACAAAGTTACTATTTGGGAATGTTGACAGTTGTACTAGTTTTATTCAAAAGCTAAAATGATCTTTTTAAAAACAGCTCTTTCAGTGGTTCCAGGAAACGCCGGGTGAGAAAGGTTTCCTAAGTTAAAAGAGAAACAGCTCTAAGTAAGGATGCTGCTTGTCCTCCGGCGGATTCTGTGACGTTAGAAAACCGGAGCCTGACCTGGACCATTTAGTAGGGCCCACGCATCACGACCCTCAGGCAGACGGCGGCTCACGATTTCAGGGAGGTCTGTGCACCTTGTCTGCGACCACATCCATCGCAAAGATAAAACAAGGCAGAGAAAATAGGAAAGGCTGAGACTGTGAGGAAATTAAAAGGAGAACAGACATGCTTTTCTACCTGGTCATGCCTTGTCTCTGAGGTGTGAGGGGGCTAGGGAAGAGCACCCCCAGGCTTCTCATCATTCGCACTTTACTTATAGCCTGGATGGACGTGCTACAGTAACAGAACAAAATGGTAAGCCTTTCACTGAGCGTAGCTTCCAGCTCAGCATGCATCTCCTGGTTGTGCTGAAGTTGAGTCTGCTGAACAGGGTATGCCAATGGGACTTGGTCTGGTTTGGTTTTTTGTTAATCCTCACCCCAGGATATTTTTTCCATTGCTTTTCAGAGAGAGAGTAGAAGGGAGGGCGGGAGCGAGGGGGGGGAGAGAGAGAGAGAGAGAGAGAGAGAGAGAGAGAGAGAGAGAGACACATTGATGTGAGAGACACATCGATTGGTTGCCTCCTGACACATCCCAACTGAGGGCGGGGAATGAACCTGCAATCCAAGTATATGCCCTTGACCGGGAATCGAACCAGCGATTCCTCAGTGCAGGCCCACACTCTACCCACTGAGCAACACCAGCCAGGGCTGGCTTGTTTTGTTCTTTTTTATTTTGAATGAACCAATTGATACCAAATAATCAAAAGGACTTGCACCAAGGCAAGGCAAGGCAAAGCTTGCAACACAGGGAAGTGTTTATGACTGTCTGCTCAATACTCGTCTGAGCCCCGGAAAGAGAATGTCTTTGGAGAAAGTTGCTGAAATATTTTGACATTTTCCCTCCCCCATTTGAAGTGTGTGAGGGGAAGGGAGACAGTTCCTTCTCACCGCCAGCCTAAGCCAAAGGTTAATAAACACACGTGCACACACACACGCCCCTGAGGACTTTTATTTTCTCTGGGAGCTTGGGGGATGCCTCATTTAAGCCTGAAAGCATCAACAGGGAAGTGGCTGACTGAATGGCGTAGGTGGACTGCACTTCCTCCTGCAGGGAGACCAAAGATGCCAACGGTTGGGGCAAGACAGGGAGAGAGGAGTGGGTATTGGGAAGACTGAAAGAGAGGCACTGCCCTCGTCAGAGGAGCTACAGGTGATGTCCACAGGGGGGAATCTTTTTGGGACCATTAAAGCATCCCAAGAGAGAAAGAGACCCACTAACCGGTGAGAGAGCTGACACCTGCTCGCAGGGCTAGCCAAGGACAACTCTTTGGCCCCTCACCACTCTTTTGTGGCCCTCGCTCTAGCCCTGGAGGAGCCAGGAACCCCAGCGGAGAAAAAGAAACATGCAGACCAGTGAAACAGACGGAACCACCATGCCCCTTCCCCGTCCTCCCGGGATCCCGCCTGAAGGAAGCCCGCAACGGGGGAAGAGAGTCTTTAAATGAAGTGCAGAGATTTGACGATGGCCTGTGCCTGGGCATTTTAATTATTGAAAGGAGGCATTCTTGTGGCTCAGAATGTCTAGAAAAGTCACGGGAACTGTTGAGACTCCTTTCAGGGCCAAGGGGAGAAGGAGCCACCAAGACGGGGTCTCAGGAGGCGACTGGAGCAAAAGGAGGGCTGCTTTATATCCTACTGAGTGCTCCTCAGACGTAGCAGCGGCCTTTTCTTATTGTGGAAAAGACACATAAAACTCACCATGTTAAGCATGTTTAACTGTGTGCTTCAGTGGCACAGGTACTTCACATTGTTTTGCAACCATCACCACCACACATCCACACCAGTTTTTCATCTTTCCGAATGGAAACTCCATTTCCACTCAGTAATGTGTAATGGCTGCATTTTCAGGAGTAAATACAAGAACTCAGCATAAGGCCTGGCTCCCGGCTCCCGCATCTACTATGCTGTCGTGGCTCTTTCACTCTTTGTTTATTTCACGTCTGACACTTTTTATTTCTGCATGTGTAGAACTGAGTTTCTGACTACATCATATTCCGTCTGCCTCAAGAACTTCCTTTAGCATTCCTTGTGAAGTAGGTCTGCAGGTAATAAGTTCTCTCCGTTTTTGTTCGTGTAAAACTCTATTTCTCTTTAACTTGTGGATAATGTTTTTTTATTGAAACAAATCTCAGCTGACAGTTTTTCCTTTCAGCACTTTATAGATGTGACTTGTCTACTGCTTGCTTGGTTACTAATGAGAAGTCTGCTGAAATCCCCATCCATGGTCCACTGTTGGTAATGTGTCTTTTCTTTTTCTGGCCAACTTCAAGATCTTCTGTCTTTGGTTTTCAGCAGTTAGAATAGTATAGACCAGTGATGGCGAACCTTTTGAGCTCAGCGTGTCAGCGTTTTGAAAAACTCTGACTTAACTCTGGTACCGTGTCACATATAGAAATTTTTTGATATTTGCAACCATAGTAAAACAAAGACTTATATTTTTGATATTTATTTTATATATTTAAATGCCATTTAACAAAGAAAAATCAACCAAAAAAATGAGTTTACGTGTCACCTCTGACACGTGTGTCATAGGTTCACCATCGCTGGTATAGACTGTGGAGTGTGTGTGTGTGTGCGCTTGTGTATGTGTGTTTGTATTTATCATGTTGGGCATCCCAGAGCCTGAGCTTCTGGAATATGTGGTTTGGTGTCTGTCACAAATTTTGGAAAATTTATTATTATTAATTTTATTATTTATTTTCTTTAAAAAAATCTTTATTGTTGAAAGTATTACATAGGTAGGTCCTCCTCCCCCCGCCACCCATTAACCTCTTTCAGCCTGCTCCCATCCCCCCCAGGCCCTCACCACCCCACTGTTTGTGTCCACAGGTTATGCATATATGCATAACAGTTCATTGGTTGAATTCTTCCCAACCCCCTCCCCTGCCTTCCCTCTGAGGTTCAACAGTCTGTTCACTGTTCTACGACTTGGGGTCTATTTTTGATCATTAGTTTAGCTGGTTCATTAGATTCCACATATAAGTGAGATCATGTGATACTTACCTTTCTCTGACAGGCTATTTTGCTCAGCATAATACTCCACAGGTCCATCCATGCTTTGCAAATGGTAAGAGTCCTTTCTTTTTTATTGCTGCGTAGTATTCCGTTGTGTAAATGTACCATAGTGTTTTTTTTTATCCACTTATCTGCTGATGGGCACTTAGGCTGTTTAGTTTTGGAAAATTCTTGGCCATGATTCCCTCTGCCCTGTTTTTCTTTTCTCCTCAGGGGATTCCAATTACATGAATGTCTGACCACTTATAATTGTCCTACAGGTCTTGGGATGCTCTGTTCATTTTTTTCTCCCCTCACATTTTTATCTCTTTGTTTTCAGTTTGAGTAACTTCTATTGACTTATTTATTTTATTCATGGGTTCTTTCCTCAGCTGTGCCCAGTCTACTGATAAACCCATTACAGGCGTTCTTGGCCTCTCTGCTTTCCTTTTCTCAAAGGTTTTCATGTGCCTCTCTTTGTAGTTTGTATGTCCCTAAAAAAGTTACCTACATGATTTTGCATGCTCTCTGTCTTTTCCTTAAGAGCCATTAACATACTAATCGTAGCCATTTAAGTTCCCTGTCTGATAGTTCTAACAGTTGGGTTGCATCTGATTCTGGTTCTAATAATTGCTCTGTCCCTTCAGACTATGTGTTTCCCCTTAATTTTTAAAACATGTCTCCTAAGTCTTTGTTGAAAGCCAGACGTGTTGTATGCAACAGTAGATTCTGAGGGAACTATGCTCCATGCCTGGAGATGAGAACGCTTTTCTTCCTGTTAGGTCTTCAGAGTGGAGGTTTGCTAACCTAGGTCAGGAGTTGGGCTGGACATAAAGTCTGCTCTCTGCTTGGCTCTGCGTGAGTCTTCTCTTCGCACAGCTCCCCCGGTTGTATCCCGCTGCTATTTCTACTTAGTGCTCGTTCGTGTGGTGGCTGGAGAGTTGGGAAGAGGGTCGCTAGCGTTCGGCTTACGCCTGGTTTTAGCTGGCACTGTGACCATGAGTGTTGGTGGAGTGGCCTTCCTCCAGGCCTCATGGAATGTTAGGCAGCAGGCATTCCTGCCCTTTCCCAGGGGCAGAACTTTCAGTTTTCTCTTGTTCTCCTCCCCAGGGATGATGGGTTTCCTCCAGGGATCTCAAGATGCATTTGAATTGCCCTTCTCCGTGAAGATGAAAGCTCCTGTTTCTTAGAAATGACAGGAGATGAGACAGAGTGGAGTTTTGGTGGTGGGTGCCATTCCTCTCCCTGAGCTACAGGGGTCAGCAGGCCCCCAGGCTGCAGTTCTGTGCCCTTCTTCCTGCAGAGGAAGATGTCAAGTCAGAGGGAGAGACAGGAGTGGGTCTGAGAGGTTTGGCAGAGGCTGCTGTTCATCTCCCCAGCCAACACCCAGGAGAGGCTCCGCTGCCTGCCCCGGTCTCCCCATGAGCACCTGGTGCAGGAAAAACCTGAAAGATCTGCAAACTGCCCTGTGTTGGTGGCGCCCTCCTTCCTGGGAGCCCAACATTTGCCTTTAGCAACTCACAGCAAGTTTCCGGCTGGCTCTTCTCACTGGTCCACGTGCTCTGCGTGGCCTCCCATATAAGCAAGTGCTCAGGTCTTGCCTTTCTGAAGGTGCCGTCTCTGTTCACCTTGCAGGTTAATTGGTTGCTCTGTGACTTCAGTTCTTTCGTGGGTTTAACAGCAGTAGTTAATTTTCTGTTTCTCCAGCTTTTGTACTGATGGAGAAGAGGAAGCCATGCTCCTCTGGCTCCGCCTTCTGGAGCTCTGAGCTGAGGGATTGTTTTTAACAGCATGTTACCAAGTTGTGTGCCAGCCTCAGTCTCCTTTGAGCTACACAACCAGCCCGTGAAGCACACGATAGGTGCCCCGGGCAGAGAAGACATAATTTAGAAAACTTACTACTGATTATTCTTCATTTTCAAGTAATCATAGGTATCATTATGAACTCCTAGTTCACTCAAGTAGATTCCTACCTGAGGCAAAAATAAAGTTTATAAATTTAGATGCCTTTGCATTACCATGAAGACATGAATTTAGCATATGTGCAATGTAAGCTCTTACTCATTTATGGACCTAGAAATCACTTAAAAAAAAAATAAAATAACTCAAGGCATTGAATACAATTTAACAAGTATTATGTCCCATACTTGAAAGCATATATTATGTCTTTTTTTAATGAAATGTGTCTTTATTGATTTTGAGAGAGGAAGGGAGAGGGTAGAAAAATAGAAACATCAATGAGAAAGGAACATCATCGACTGGCTGCCTCCTGCACAGGCCCTACTGGGGGTTGAGCCCGAAACCCACACATGTGCCCAGATCAGGAAATGAACTGGTGACCTCTTGGTTCCTAGGTTGATGCTCAACCGCTGAGCCACACCAGCCAGGCTGTATGATGTCTTTAAATATGGAATGAGTCAGTTTTCTCATGAAGTTAAATTTCCAATAAGTAATTTACTTACTGAGATTATTGCTGGGTGCTACCAAACGATACAGAAATGAAGGTCTTCTCATTCTAACTGAAATTAAATATGTATATAAATGAAAAATACAATATTGAAAAGAAACACACAACCCTTCATATGTCATCCCACTTCCCTTCCTGTGTCTTCTTTTAGGGGCCTGTGTGAAGGCTGCGATTTTGTGAATTACCTCTTTACAGACTTCCACTATTTTCATTCACTGTCCTTTCAACTCCCAGTAGACTTCTGAGTTTTACATTGCTCTCCTCAGCTGCTAAGTCTTTATGTAGAAAGAATTTATATTGAAGTAGGAGGGTTTCATGTAATGTGCCAATAAGTAAGAGGGCTGGTCCAAGCAATCTACCAAGTGTATTTTGATGTGAAAATACTGCTGCAAGTTAGAAGTTATGCATGAGTTTTAATCCTTTCTGAGCTCTCTAAAGGAGTCTTGAGAAACACAGTAGACTAAGACATATATTATAAAAATTACTTTGCCTGGGTAATCTGATTCATAATTAGGCATACTTAGTATAACCATATACTTATAAAAGCAATGTATAGGCATAAGCTGACATAAATGAACATGGTTTTACAATCAGCTAAGACGGCACAGAGATTTAAATAAGCACTTTAACTGTACTTACAGTGATGAAAAGCTATGTACTGCCTCGCAAACATATGTTCCACCAGGGGGTGTAGTCTGCTTTTAT
Source organism: Myotis myotis (assembly GCF_014108235.1). Taxonomy (NCBI): domain Eukaryota; kingdom Metazoa; phylum Chordata; class Mammalia; order Chiroptera; family Vespertilionidae; genus Myotis; species Myotis myotis. Next base: position 587,961 of record NW_023416336.1, read on the forward strand.
TCCCTTTGCAGCGCCTTAGTGCACCTACCTAAGGAACAGTTGTATAAAAAAATCCTGTATTTTTGTAAAATGATTTATGAAGTCCTATTGGCTTTCATTTTTATTCCAAGGAAGCTTTGTCTTTATATTTTATTACTGCCTTTCAATCAAACTCAAAGTGATTTCTATCACTTTTGTTTTTCTATTAATGCTAAGTTTTTAAGAAATTGTAAAGCAAGTATCTAGAATCTTTAGGGAAGTTTGCTATTAATCCTAGGTTAATCTTTTCCTATACATAGCCAAGAATCCTTTAGCAAAGGAATTGTTTCTTAGCGATAAAGATAATCTTACAAACATCCTACAATTAGAGTTTACAGACTAAGATTTCTTTAAGTAAACCTCATCTCTAAGGAATTTGAAAACACTTGATTATCCTAACAAGAATATATAGCTGCTAATAGTAGCCAGTTCCAAATGAAAATGCTTTTTTCAATCCCGCACTTACAAAACTTGTTTGCTTCCAGAACCCTACTTGTCGAACGAAAACACTTTATTAGAGAGAGTGAGGCACGCTGACTCACCAAGACGTGCGTGTTCACAAGTTTATCCAGCAACAGATGTTACAACCGTATCAGATAATGAGGGAAAAGGACAGCTTTTCTTTTTGTTTTTGCAAAATGCCCGCTATATTGAGATCTCTGTTGGCTCCGCGCCCCCCAGCCAGTCTGTGGAAGAGCTGTGGTTGAGCAGGAGAGAAAACTCCTGTCCTTACAGGGAGAGGTGCTTCGGCTTCGCCCCTGGGAACCAACTCTTGGTGTCTCTGGGTTCTCCATCCTTCCCCGCCCCTCTCCTGAGGACAAGGGCAGTGTGGACTACTGTGGTCCTTCCTGGGGCCAGTAAGGGCAGGGGGAGTCCTAGGAGGGGTGAGTAACAGAGCTCCTCAGAGGGCAGCAGGAAACAGGCTGACGAAAAGGAGCCCAGTTTTCAAGATGCAGAACTCAGTGACCAGGACACGCGTGAGTGCACAGTCGAGGGCAACGTGTAAGGGGCTCTCAGAGGTATTTCTGTGCTCACTGCGCGCGCGCCCCTCGCGCTAGACTGCAGGCCTGGAGCCTCAGGCGACCCTGGGCAGCTTCTCATCCCAGAAGCAATGAAGGCAGCATCCGGCGCGTCACCTAGCTTCCTCGGGCCTGTGAGAAACAGGCAGTACAAACACTATGGTCCTGATACAGCCCCACAGGAAGAATCTGCTTAGTCTTCCATTTAAAAAATATTCAGATTTTTAAAAAATCACACTGTACTGTGTTTATAAACGGGCTCTGTTGTCTGCGAGGCCCGAGGTTAAACCCTAACCAAGTCTCGTCATTGCTGTCTGTTAACCTCCCCACATGTGAAGTTCCTCTTCCATAAGATGAAAATGACATCATAGGGGTCATGGTGAGGACTGAAAGAGATACGGGATGGTAAGGGCACAGTAAGCCACCACCACAGGTTAAGCAATGCCGTCACTGTTGTTTCTGTTGCGTGAAGTCATGGGGTCTAATCCAGTCCCCATCCTTTGACTTCCAAGAAAGGGAGGCTAACATGCACTATTGATTCATCGGCTCTGGATGATTTTTAGTGCTGACAGGTCCAGCACCCATTCTGCGAGGGACTTGAAGTGTTCCCGTGCCCCTAAGACACGGGGGCCTGGGTAGAGTAGGGCGAAGGAACACGTTTTTAAAAAGCTCAAACCAAAATTATCGCTGATCTGATATCCTAAACATTTGTTCTAATTCACCAAAGATGGTGCTCACTGCCTTTTCATTTCCCCTCCTTTTGCATGTGCTTGGCTTTTGATGTGGCCACACTTTAAAAATACATCATTAAGCAGACAAGCATGTGCCCCCTGGAGCTGGCCCTCTTAACAAATCTCCTTTTGTGTTCTTTTGTGCCGGAGTGATTAATCATTTCAACCATCCAAGGGCTGCTGCTGATCTGTGGATGACTCCAGTTACCACGGCCCTCCTACCCCCTCCACACGGCTGGAAACATGTTAGGAATCTGCGCTTGGGTTTTTATTCGCATCACAGTGGGCTCCTCGTTTCATAAAATAACTGGGGAACCTCCCAAAGAACTCAGGTCCATTTCCTGCCTTTTCCAGGGTCTGGGGTGGGGTGTGTGTGGAGGGGTGTGTGTGGAGGGGTAGTGAGAGACGATCAGGGAAAGAAACAAGGAAAGTTAAAAAGTCAGGAAGAGAAGTGCTTATGAGGCAGAGCAGAGGAGAGGTTTCTGTCCTGCTGCCTGGGGAGGGCCTGTGGCTCTATTTTATTCCACTTGCCTGCGCAGGATCATCTTTACTGCATGTGGCTGGTTTCTCTCCCTCTTCCCCTTCCCCCTGGTTCTCTGCAGTGGAGCCTGGGAAAGGCTTTCGGATTTGAAGCGAGTCTTTGGCTCAGCAGGGCCTTACTCTGTGATTTGGTTTCCTGTGAGGCAGCCTAGGTAGGCTTTGGGGGGCTGCTCATTTTTTAGAAGCTGTTACTAACATGTTTAGTTAATTCTTAAGGTTCTAGGTTAAAGAGCCTATTCTCCACCATTCCCACCACAGATATACTCTGTTAACTGAATTCAAACATGTTTTTAAAAAGCTGAACCAACATGCTGTTAGGTCACCGTTATTGCCAGAGAAGGGAGAGCTAAAATGGCTCATAAAGTAAATATGCAGATGCAACTATTTTGACAATATTCTATTAGTTAATATAAAATTCTGGAATGATTTTTTAAAAATGTACTTTATATAGAGAAATAACTCTACATGTGAGACTATTAGAAGGTATTTAGCAATAGCTGAGGATTTAAATTAATGTATAATAAATCGATAATAAGCATGCTGATCTCAGGATTTTAAAATCAGGTTCAGAAGCCCAATCAATGCTCATAGAGAAATACTTAAAAAAAAAGAGAAGAATATAAAAACCTTATTATGTTTAATTCCACAAAATCACAGACCTCTAATTTAGAGTTACAATTTTAAAAATTAGGCACTAAAATAAAAACATTGTAATGAAAAAGTTGTAATAACAGTGAATTGTCCATAGATTACAACTTCTATAACTTTCTAGGAAATTCAGAGAGAGAAAGACATCCTTTTGCACAAATAGGCTCCCCCTGCCCCCCTTCCCTCCTCCCCCCGGCCCCGGTGGACAAGCAGCGGAAGAAGGGAAGCTACAATAAGTAAGTCACCTAGTGTTACCATATGACAATTCGAGGTTAGTGTCTGGAGACAGCAGATGCACCGCTCCTGATTTCGATCGGACCCTGGAGGCGTGGGGAAGCGGTGCTGGGCGGGAGGCTCCGCAGCGCCCGCCGTGCCAGGCAGCACTGTGCCAGGGCAGTGAGGCGCACGCGGGCCAGGAGTGGAGCGAGGCACGAGGGAAACACCTCACGCTCAGTAAGGAGTTAATCTGGGAGGTCCAAGAATGGTGACACCTGGTTACCCATTATTTTATATCTTAGAAATTGTTTTAAGCTTTCCTGTGAGTGTACAATAGTCATCTGCAGAAAATTGGTATAATTTCACAACCCTCAATTCCAAAAAAATAACAGGAAAGACTGTGTGTGGTTTAATGATAATAAACACAATTTTAAAATGAATGTCTTGGGTTGATCACTTTGGATGGATGTGTTTTAATGTGTTCTTGTTCCAAGAATTGCTTTACACAGAACATATTAACAGTGGCAATAGCTTGGAAATAGCTTTGACTTCCAGCCCTTGATTCTAGGAGCAGCAACAAAGTAATTAGCCAAATTATCCCTGCGAAGTTATTATCCTGATTCTTCAACTTGTACATCGCACTCATTATCTCTCAAAATGGAAAACTCAGGCCCATGGAAGATCATGGGAGTACAAGTGGTGGGTGCGGAGGTGCTGGCGTTGCTGCGGGAACCGCAGGCAGAGGGCCAGGCTCCCTCGCTCCCCACCGCCGTGAGCAGGGCACAGACTGCGCATCTGTGCTACTGCTGTGTTCTCACACCCCGGGTAACACGCAGCCTCGCAGGGCAGCCCGTGGAGATCTGATGTTTCAAATGAACACCTCAACCTTTTTGTTGCAGGACTGGGAGGAAGACAGGTGGGGAGCAGGGACAGACACTGAGCAAAAGGTCAAAGTTATTGGTTTTCACCCACTTAGTTGGTATTTATTAGACATCTACTATGCGCCAGTCATTGTGCCAGTCCCTGGAGACGGGCCTAATGGGGTAAGAAAGACCTTGGCGACTCAACAAGAATAAGAGTAGGGGGTTCCTGGGAAATAGGGAATCGGAGCATTAAAGTCAGACTCGGGGAGCCAGGAAGGATCCCTGGAGGAACGGACGTCTTAGTGGGGCTTGGAAGGTAAACAGTGGCTGGAGGTGGGGTGACCGAGGTAAAACACCTGCAGGCAGTGGTGCCAGGTGAGCCAAGTCAACAGGGAGCTCCCGAGAGCAGGAGCCACACTTGAGGGAGATGGGCTAGTCCAGCCACCATGATTCAGCATAAATGAGGGGCACTCTGCCTGGCTGACCTCAGGGGTCCAGAATCCAGCCCCCAGCGCTGGCTGGTAGAGGAGGTTTCACAGCTCCATCCCAGAAATCCTGGAGGAACTCAGGCGGCGAGACTCGGGGACAGAACAAGGGCCCAAGCACGACGGTGCCCTGCTAAGAGAGACCAGAGGAGCTGCCCACAGAGGAGCCGGGCTCAGAGGGCAATGCCTCGCGCGTGGCTGTGCCAGCCACAGGCGGACACTGGGAGGAGGACGCAGTGACGGGGCAGTGATGGCACTGAGGCCTCGGTGATCTGTCTCCTAGGACTTGTGTGCGAGGACCAGCTGCCTGATGGTTTCCAGGTCAGCGAGAGAACCAAAAGGTGCAGGGTGAGGTGAAGCAGGTCACAGGGCCCTGCATGCTGAAAACGTTCTCACACAAACACACACTCCAAAATACTTCTGCAACACGTGGAACTATATTTGCCTTCGTATTTTAGTATTAATATCACTTCAGCTATTATTTTAATATTTTGTTTCTTAATTAGTACCCCCAAATATTCTTTATTAAAAGACCCCACATATAATAATGCACAAGTCATTTAAGAGAAACTCAGATTAAGTGTCCAAGACATTGAAGAGTAAACCATGGACACAGTCTATAGGGTGGTGAAGGCCTGGGGGTGGGGGGCAGGTTAGAAGAAGTCAATGGGGGGGGGGGGCATATGTAATACTTTCGACAGTAAAGATAAAATTTAAAAAAGGACATTACCAGAAACCCGGCCCGTCATGCACTCTGTGCAACATGCCCCCTTGGCCCTCTCCTGACTGCCAGCCTGGGTCAGTGGGAGGCGTCAGCTCCACTGGCTTCCATCGTAGCCGGTGGCAGCTGGTCCTGGTTAACACGATTTGCGTGCCTCTTCCTTTCTTCCAGTAACATACTGACAGACACCCATGCAAAGACACTGACTAAGGTATCAGAACCCGCCCTTTAGGGCAGAAAATATATTCCACAGACTTCCAGCTACTTTGGCTGCTAACATTCCCTTAGTCTCTATCCCCAAGGTCCTGTAAATGCCCCTGTGACTTCTCATGGTGCAGATTAGAAGGAGACAGGGGAATGTAGAAAGGCAAGAGGCAGTCCTTCATAATGGGGGCTTCAGCACTTCCAGGGTTCTTTTGGCCATCCCCCCAAAATGTCTGGGCTCAGAACAGATCCTGTAGAGTGGTCTCCTGCCCCAGCTCCACGGAAACTGACCACCTGTAGAGTGTAGCCAATAGGAGCAGGCCATGGGACACCCTCACAGACACTGGGCACCCTTAGCAGGGGTGGAGCCATTTAAGTAGAGTTTTTGGTTTCAGCCCAAAGGACAAATATAATGACATCTATTGAAAATGCAAAAAGAGGCCTGGCTGGTTAGCTCAGTTGGTAGAGGGATACGCCAAGGTTGTAGGTTCAATCCCTGGTCAGGGCACATACAAGAATCAACCAATGAATGCCCCGGTAAGTGGAACAACACATCAATGCTTCTCTCTCTCTCTCTCTTCCTTGCTCTCTCTCTAAAAATGATAAAAAAAGAAATATTTTTAAAAGAAAAATTCAAAATTAAACCCTGCCAAGTGAAGCTAATTTCTCTTGGGCAAGTAGAGTAGGTTTTTCTCAGTGAATTTCTCTAACCTACTTCTCGTTGACTTTGATTTGATTTTACTACAACGAGTAATGGGATATGCCAATGGGGCTCCCTTATAGTTATAGTTATAAAATGGCATTGATTTTGCCATTTGTGGGCTTCTTTTAGTCACTGGTAAAATCTTTACTGTTTGAAACAAATGAAGTAAGTTATAAGGAAGAGCTGGTCTGGTCTGAAGCAGGGGAGTCCGACCTGGGTCCAGCTCTGCAAATGGCCCAAACAGTCACTTAAAACAAGCCGCCTCTTCCTTCTCTGGCTTCTCTCAGGTGGCCAACATGTTCATTGGGTTAAGGAGCATGTGGACATTCAAGCCAAGGTTCCTCTCAGCCCACCACCCAGCGTCTGAATACATGGTGGGGGAGGGGGCTCAATGAGGTGCATTTCGTGTGACACCACTCTCAGCTCTCTCCTCACTCACGGTCTCCCAGGAGGTGCCTTAGTTTCCAGAAAACCAGGGAGAAGGAGTTCCCTTTACTTGTCGGCAGTCTGTTCACTTACTGCATCAGAATACTGCTCTGGGTCTCCAGAATTTAAACCACCATCAGTTACTTGCTTTCGATAAACAGAACTGCAACTCTAGGTAGGTACTCACTATGAATGTCTCACAGGACACGGGCACTGAATTAGCGTCTTCAGATGAAAGCCAAGAAGGTCATCTGCTCAGAGGCTGCACTGAAATCGACTCTGAGTTCATCCCTTAAGTCCAAGCCAGAATCTCAACTCGGGTCTCCCGCTGAGAGGCTCGCTCTGTGATGCACGCTGCCCCTCAGCCAGCGCCAGCTAAGCCTGTCTGCATGAAATGTGTGCATCCCAGGTTCCAGCCCTGCACAGCCCCATTAAGTTGTAAATGGATTTTATTTGCTGAGCAAATGTTAACGCCATTCTACGCTAATGGGTAATGCTATGAAAAGCACCTAAGTACTATAGCACCAGAGCCTTTACGGTGAAATATTGTGTAACTTAGGAAGCTGTCTGTTATAAACAGATGTCAGCCACGAGGGCTTCCAGCCCTTATTGCCCATCTTCATGGAAGTCAGTTATAAGGTCTCCCTCGGTTAAGTGAATTTTTCAATAGTACACAGATTTATTAAGTCCTAGGATTAAAATTCTCTGAGTAAAAATTAAAAAATAATTACCCTTTAGAACATAATGTAATATTTAAATGACTTGAAAACAGTCACCTCGGCAAAAATAAGACAGGGGAAAGAGAAAGAAGTTTAAAAATGAAGTTGGAGCCCCGACTGGGTGGTTCAGCTGGTTGGAGCGTTGTCTCACACACCAAAAAGGTTGCTGGTTTGGTTCTCGGTTGGGGTGTGTACGAGAGGCAACAGATCGATGTTTCTCACATGGATGTTTCTCTCTTTCCTTCTCCCCCTTCCTCTCTCTCCTAAACAAACAAACAAAGCAAAACATACCCTTGGGTGAGGATTTAAAAAAATAAAGTTTGTAACACTGTCCACAAAACCTCTATTGAGTTCAAGTGCACAAACGCGCGATCTGGCACTTCTGATTCATAAACATGTAAAAATGGAAAACCTCCCACTCACAGTAAAATACACAAGTGGTTTCATTAATGAACCAGCGAGTTGTGTGTGTGTGTGTGTGTGGGGGGGGGGTTGCTTCTTAATTTAATAAAACACCATAATTGTTAAGACAGAGAGAGGGTACTGAAGCCAGATGATGCTTGTTAAAATCCCAACTCTCCCACTTACTCACTCTGTGACCTTGGGCAAGTTGTATTTAACTTCTCGACTCAGTTTCTTCATCTGTGAAGTGGGGATGTTAACAGTGCCTCCCTGTGGGCAGCTGTGATGCTTCAATGAGTTAGCACATGCAAGGAAGTTAGTGTCTCACTCATCATAAATGCTAGCTCTCCATCATCTGGGAGTTGTCACAGTATGTCACATTTACTGCAAATGAAAGGGATCCCAATGGAAACTACGGCCTTTCCTCACGAACTGTGGCCTTTCTATGACTTTTCACTGTTCAGAGAACTCACTGACTCCATCTCTCCAGACTGGATTCACCCAGCCTCCCCACAGAACCAGCACTCCAGGTGAGTCACCAGTGACTTTTCTGTCGTTTGCCCAGTCCATCAGGTGGTTTTCGATCCTTGCCTCTCTTGTCCCCTTGGAAAGTCTGGGCACCACTGAGCTTGACACGCTCTTTCCATGGGTTGTAGGACTTTTCACTGTCACAGTTTTCCCTCGGTGTCTCCAACCACTCCCTCTCGTCTCCCCTGGACACTGGATCTTCCTTCTCCTGACCTTTAAATGTTGGAATTTAGACTCTCATTGCTCTTCAGCCTCTAGTGTCTCCCCAGGCAAATTCACCCATTTCTGTGGTTTTATTGCCAACATTCTAATTAATCCAAAAATGTTGGTCTACAGCTCAGACCTCTGTTCTGAGCTCCAGACCCATGTATGTTCATTTACATTCCCCATGTTACTGAAATGTCTCAAAAGGTACTTTAAACTCAACATGACTAAAAATAATTTATGATTTCCTCTCTGCCTCAAAGCCAGCATCTCCCTCACTGCTCCCTTGTCTGTGAGTGCCCCACAAAGCATCTCCCCTCTGGACATTGGCAATACCCTCCACTCCTTTTCTTCATCCCTTTTGCCCTCAATCCATTCTCCGAAGCAGCTAGTGGTGCATTTACATTGCCAATGTGACCACACTGCTCCCGTCTGAATCCTTCACTGGCTCCCTGTGCTTATGGGAACTTGAACATGGCCGAGAAGGAATCCTAAATTCCAGACCCCGGGGCCACAGTGTAGGAGCAATACTGATACCCAGCACATCTGGCTTCTCCGACTGACCTTTATCCGCATGCACTCCAGCCACTCTGGCCTTCCCTGGCCTTTCTGCGTCTCTGCAAGCCAAGCTCTTGCACGCCCTCTGCTTGGAACCCTCACCATTGCATCCCCGAGGCTGATTTCCTATTCATCCTCCAACTATCAGTTCAAATGGTGCTTCCTCGGGGAAGCTGTTCTTGACCCAAAACTAGGTCACGTGCCCTATGATGAAGAGGCTGTCATAAAACCATAAGTGTTTATCACAATTGACATTCTACATTTATTTGTAAAATGAAAACTTAGCTATATTTTCTGTAGAGTTGAAGAGGGGGCATGTCTGTTTGGCCCACCGTCGTTCCCCCAGTGAAAAGGGCACACTCACACATGTTAAATGAATATCCCAGTTTCCATCATTTTAAGGCATTTGTTGATGCCCCTGCTCTTACTCCACAACAAAAGGGAACCTTCACTTAAACGTGATGGCCGTGAGTAACAAGTAACTTTGGTGACCTTGGACCACAAGGAGAGAGAAACTCACCAGGACAACCGGGCTCCACAAAGACCAGCCATGGGAACCCAGCATTGAAAGGGCCAGGGCACTGTTTCCCTGATTTACGGCCAAAAGAATGTTTGTGAGCTGCCAAAATGATACTCACCCTTCTCTTTTGGAGGGTTCTTCCACTCACTCACTCATTAACTTATCCACACAACAAAATCGTGAATTCTAAATTCCAGACACGGGGGCCACAGTGTAGGGGCAATACTGATGCACATCAAATACAGATACACATACAGTAGGCTGCAGCTCAGAGAGCCCGTGCTTGTTTGCAGGAGAGGACATGCTTACGGTAAGAGGGGAAGGTGATCCTGGAGAGTGAATGGTGTGCGTGGGGCAAGGGACAGCCAGAAAACAGTCCAGGCAAAATGAGAACACTGACAGGGTCTTCGAAGAGCTGCCTAAATGCCAACTACTACCTAGATACCAAAGACCAATACCTCAGGCTGACAGGTAAGGAGAGAGGCAAAGTCTGCCTGTGCAGCACTGTTTCCTCCAACTCTGCAGCTCCTCTCGTCCCGGACCACTCTACATGGGCTCTAGGAAGAGGGGAGCTTACCGAGAGCTCGCTGTCTGCTAATGAAGGCACCGCCTCCACTACCCTCAACCTTGCATATGCATATGAATCAATGATCTGGTTGGTCCAGGCCTTCCCTTTTATCCACACCCGACTCGAGGTGGGCTGTGGCAGTGGTCGATGCACTAGGGGTCAGTGTCCTGGGAACGCAGCAGTGGGGTAAGGCAGACTGAGGCTCTCCTCAGTTCTCTTAAGGAAAAAAAACTAAGCTTTAAACTCTTGGCTGCAGCATTCAGTTTATTCTAGGTACACTTTACATTACTTATACTATATCCTTTTTTAAAAATATATTTCTTTATTGATTTAAGAGAGGAAGGGAGAAGGAAAGAGAGAGAGAAACATCAATGATGAGAGAGAATCATTGATCGGTTGCCTCCTGCACACCCCCTACTGGGGACTGAGCCTGCAACCCAGGCAGGTGCCCTGGGCTGGAATCGAACCTGGGACCCTTCAGTCCGCAGGCTGACGCTCTATCCACTGAGCCAAGCCGGCCAGAGCTACACTATATCCTTTTGGTCTGTGTGAATTACTCAAGCTCCTACTCAAACTTCGAGCTCTGCTTGGAGTATGGAGAAGAAGGGTCACATGACAGATTTCTTCTATATCCTCAGAGAAGATAGGAAAGGGTAGGGGGTAGTGTTTTAAAGAGCAGCACCCAAGAGGGGCCCGGTGTGTTCTGGTATTGTTATTCCATAGATGTAAACACCATAACCAACCAAAGGAAGATGGCCTTAAACATTGAATATTTGGACTCAAAGAGGAAAGTACACTGAAAGAGAAAAACAGGAAAAGTATATCAGCATTTTACACGATCTATTCTTTAATCTGAAACAAAACTCCAGGACAGAGAAAACATAGATATAAAATAAAATCTGTATTTTTTTTAACATATCCTTAAATGCCAGAAAAGAAGCTACCCGCTTTGAAAATGTTTTCTATATAAATCTCTACCAGAAAAACAAAAGTCAGTATTAATTCAACAAATCGAACTTTAATTCATTATTTTGGTCAACTTGAGTTCCAAGATTTACTTATGACATAATGCTTTCCAGGAAGAAAAAAAATATCCTGTCCCAGAAAACAATCTGATGGTTAATGTAAAGTTTTAACCAAATAATCATGTTACTGTAATTCACTAGAAATTCAAGAAAAAGTGTGTAGGGTGTCCAAATTTTAGAAACATATTAAAATGAAGTTTTTTTTTTCTTCCTTTATAAGGAAAGAACTTCCACACCATCTGGTCTAAGTTATCTTGGTGTTCTGCCGAACGCAGTGTCAGCTTGCTGAGAACTGTAAATTATTAGGTTACACCCCTAAAATATGAGTGAGGAGAAAAATGGATGAAGAGGACACTGACTCTAAGTCTGGACACGCAGGAAAACACTAATACGGGACAACAGCCCAGCCCAAGTGCCTCTGGGTAGGAAACGGTTCCTGGAGGGCATCCACTCCGTAGGACCATGACGAAAAGGACAGGTTTACGAGAGTAACACGCAAAGTAGTAACATGCAAAGCAATACCGAAGTGCATTTCCAGACTCCGAGATGCCTCTTCGTCAGAGTGCTTCCGATTCCAGTTAAATTTAGGGGGAAAACAACAAGGCAACCCCGCCCGACTTAACGTACAGACCATTACAGCTGCTTCTAAATGCCTCCTAACAAACGGGGCCTCCAAATGTGAGCACAGCCATGTATGCCACCTGAACTCTGTTCTCCTGCCTCCCAGCTAGTCCTGTGAATCCAGTGCCCCTGCAGCCCCGGCAAAGGCACCCAACTGAGGAGCAGCTCCCAGATCTCGAAAAGAAGTGCGGTTTCATCAAGAGGCATTTAGGCAACTTGCGTGACTCCCCGCAGAAAAGGTAAAGTGCCGGACACGGAACGACCAGCTCCCTCTGCCGACGCAGCCACATGACTGCTTTCTATCTGGAGACTGTCCAGCCAGCTGGTAAGATTTGTAAAGGAAGATCCTTACCCGGATTATTTCTTCCACACAGCTGTTGGTTTCTCCAGATCGACTCTCCTGGAAGCAAAGGAAAAAACACACAAATTAATAAGCCTGATAGACTAGATTTATGGTTACAAAGAAAAGATGACACGTTAGCTCCTACATTTAATAGAGTTTGGACTCAGGGAAATGCCTAAACTGGGACCTACCCATAAGCTCCTTTCCTTAGCGGGACAGCTCCCATCATAGCTATGACTGCTCTCCCTCCCCCACTGTGCACTGCGCTGGACAGCTCCGCCGGGAACAGGGCACACGCGGGGAGGTCAGGCTGGACCCTCAGGCACAAGGACACCGAACGGCAGGCTCCTCGGAGTAACAGTACACAACCTGCAGGGCTGAGCTCTCTTTGCCTTGGGCTCATCCAGATGTAGAAACATGGCATCTACTGCCAAGCGGATCCAGTTCACCTCCAAATACATACAGTGGCCCCGCCAAATACAAGGTTGCTGCGGCTTAAGTAAAAGTGTGGCAGTTCCGCTGTCCCCAAAGCCTAGAGTTACCAGTTTGATGGGCCGAGACCCAAAAGACCAAAGGAGACACATCCTCTCAACATTCGCACGGCATTCTGGGCGTCATGTTCCAGAGCCGCTTGCTCCAGGACCCGCACTGCCCTGTGTCATGGAGATGTTAAGGGCTCTGGGAATGGCAGCTTCCGGTCACAGCTGACTGCGGAGCATTTTAAGCTCCAGAGATGCTGTGTGGTGACTACTGGTGACACAGCCTGGAATGCAGGAGGTGGCTGTGTGGGGACATGAAAGCAGCAGCAGACACAGCAGGTAGAAGTGGTACTGTGGTGTCAGGGAGAGAGTTCTCTTGCCTTTTAATTCAATGATACTGACCACAATTCAGCATGACATCCTAAGCTCTCCTCACCCTGAATGGAGACCCATGCCCAGTAACCAGGAACTCCCCATTCCTTCCTCTCCCCAGCCTCAGGTAACCACTAATTTACTTCCTGTCACTATGAATTTATAAATTCTGGGCATTTCATATAAATGCAATCATAAAACATGTGGACGAGCCATTGTTTCTTAGGATTATGCTTTCAAGGCTCATCCATGTTGTACCACGTATCAGTACTTCACTCCTTTTTGTGGCTGAATCGTACTCCACTGTATGGTAGACCACATTTTGTTCATCCATTCACCAGCTGATGGACATTGTTGTTTCCACTTTGGCTATTGTGATAGCACTTCTTTGAACTTTTGTGTACAGTTTTTGTTTGGGTGTGTAACTAGCAGTTGACTTGGTGGGCCATATGGTAGTCCTATACTTAGCTTTTGAGGAACTGTCAAACCGCCTTCCCCAGGGGCTGTTCCATTTCACATTCCCACCAGCAGGTTCTGATTTCTCCACGTCCTCATCAACACCTGCTATTTTCCAGTTTTGTTCTTGGTAGTAGCTAACCTAGTGGGTATGAAATGGTATCACGTTGAGGTTTCAATCTGCTTTTCCTAATGATTAACACATTGTATGCGGGAAACGTATTTATACATTTTATGTATTTATACGTTCTACCAGTGTAGTAGAGCACGGGACACATATTAATACGTTTTTTATAGACTAGTGGTAGAATGCAGGTAACATATAAATACGTAAACTAAAGTTATCGTAATTTTACTGAACGTTGCCATTTGTGCAAAAAATTAGCAAAAATGACCTGGGCCACCTGTTAGCGCGCAATAAAAACTACCCGCAAACAATGTGTTAATGATGTTGAGCATCTCTTCATGTACATGTTGGCCATTTGCAACTTCTTTGGAAAAATGTCCTTTTCAAATTTTTTAATTGGATTGTCTTTTACTTGTTTTAAGAGTTCTTGATATATTCTGGATATTAGACCCTTTATCAGCTATATGATTTGTATATATTTTCTTCCATTCTGTGGCTATACTTTCTTGATAGTGTTCATCCATGTACAAAATTTTTAACTTTGATGAAGTCCAATTTATCTGGTTTTTTCTTTATTGTTTTATTTTTGGTGTCATATTTAAGAAACTGGCTAAATCCAAGGTTATACAGGTTTACCCATTTTCTTTGAAGAGTTTTATAGTTTCAGTTTTTATACTTAACCCAATAGTTTGAGAACTTTGGGTAAAATTTATTTCCTTATGGACATTTGATAAGTTTTAGTTAAAACAGAAACATTATCTTTGTATAGATTATTCCATTTTAGTCTCCTTATTAAAAGATCAATAACAAAATGTGTAAGGCACAGCCATTGTTGCTAATGGTGCATGAACACAATATACATGTCTATCCTTATAAATCAAGAAAAACTATGTTAAATATCATGACAGAATTAGCAATAATACTTCATTACCCTCTCCTACATTCACCCTTTCTTCTGTTCTTCTAAAGGTTACAGTTTGGTGACATACATCTAATGAGTCCCCACTCCACCCCCAAGACTTATTCCAGGACTTATCTGGAAATGTCACTATTCTGACACTCTGATCCACATTGGCTCAGAGAGCTCTTTTTGGAACCTGCCCCAAACCTGCTTCCTTTCCAAGGCAGCCTGAGGAAACCATCACAAATGCTGCTGGTAAATTCTCACTCAGGCAAGGCTTGATGGCCCTTTGAAACGACATTTGGAATTTAGTGGTGGGAATGAAGGTCTCAATTAAAAAATGTTTCTTCAAACCCATAACCATTTCTCTTACTCTACTTCCAAGTCTCAACCCTTTCCTACCATGTAACATACGGGTAGAGCAAATGCTAAAATCTCACTGTACTATTCTCCACTCTAAAACAATCAAGGAAAACTTGATTTCATGTTCTCCTGGTGGACTCACCCAGACACAGAGTACACTGAAAAGACTCAACAAATTAAACTCTGGGTTTGATCACTTAAAGCTAAGCTTCTTCTGAAAGTAGATTTATATACATGATTGCTCTTATAAGTAGCTCTCCCTATAGTCCTATAAGTTTCCATGACCCTACTCTGAAAAGGGAGGGAAATGCAGTATAGATGCCGCAGAGATAGGGTATGTAGGATTAATACATTGCGTCATCTCAGTGAGCTCCAACTGTGAGCTCTGATGGTCTAGAATGACATCAGGTCTTCTGTACTAAGAGGGCCCCTTGCAAAGTTGAGGAAGTGAGACCAGACCCAAGGACTTCTAAGAACAGTCTCAGCCATCCTGGTCTTACATTCCAGTGTGGAAAGTTCTCAGCAGGGGAAACTCTTGGGCCTTCTCTGAAGCATTTCTGACTCCTGGGACACCTGGTGTTACAACAGGGGGAACCAAAGAGGGGTAGTACATTGGGTTTGAATCTCTAGGACCCTGTCTGGAATGGAGTGAATGCATGAGGCATGGTATTAAGGAAAGTTTGAATTAAAAGGAAACCTAGAACTCATTTTAGGCCACTCAGTGACTTCAGCAGATGGAGAAACTGTGGCCCAGAGAAGTGGAGGACTTTGTTTAAAATCATTCTGGTGCCAAGGGGCAGGCAAGGTAGAATCCACACACATTTCTTCAACGCCAGTTCAACCCTTAGAACTGCCTCACCTTGAGGTCACTGTCATGTTTTAAAGTATGAAACTAAAAGGACCTGGACAGTATTGGGGTACATTTCCTCCTTCTTTTCCATGCTGCAAATTCTCCAACACTTGGTCACTCTGTCTCTTCCTCACTGACATCACACGCATAGGCCAAAGCAGGAAGTGACAGGAGAGGAAGTGGAGAGAAACGGTTAAAAGGACTATCCCTTCTCTGACATTAACAAATGAGAGACAGGACTTGTGTGCTCTGAAACTGGAGGACAGAATTCCGCCTGTCTCCCAAATACACAAAAGGGGGTTGGTGGGGAGGGCTGTGTTGGCAGGGCGTAGGGGTGAGGGGAGACCAGAGGGCCTTTCACCAACTTGAGATCTTTCTCAAATCTGGTTTCAGTTGCAGTTGTGTACTTTGATTAGAATTACATTTAAAAACTTCCAGTGTTTATAAACAAGATTCAAACATGCATGTAATTTACATCTCCAAATCTGAGTTTGTTTTTTTCACAGTGAAGTTACTGCTTTCCTTGGAAAGGTACCCACTGAGAAGGAGGGCTGCACAAAGCAAATTTTAATTACTCTGGAGTTTTTGAGGGTTTGTAGCTGTTGCTTCCTGCTGAGCCGCTGAGCTGTTGTTCTTATTTACTCCGATGTTGATGAACCCACTCCATTTCGCTATCATTACATTTTGAAATCTGTCATAACAGTCTCACCTCATTGAATCTCCAAGTAAACTTCAATTAAAAGCGAGCAACCCCAGCTGATTCTCCTCCACAGCCTTGCTTGTCACAGAACTGCTTTCCCCAAATCCTACCACTTAAGAGCGCTCCACACACCCTGCCAGGGAAATGCAAGGAGCTAAGGACAGCAGGTCCTCTAATAATGTTGTTTCACCCGTCAATTTGTTACACTATCGATGAGATGCCATAGAAACTTAACTCTTGTTTACATCAATTAGACTACGGTAAAATTCCACTATACATCAGCTCCTCTTAAAGTCACAAAACCGACTGACCACTAAGTGGGGACTTACTGTATAGCTCAAGACACAGCCAGGAGCTTTCTGCCAGTGAGAGCAGAAGCCCCTCATTACCATGCCAAGCACAGAGCCCTGGAAGAAGCAAGCAAGGCTTAAGGAGAAAATACTTGATCAAATCAGTGGGAAATGGCATTTCACTGCAGAGGCGATGAAGCCTATTTTAAAAAAATAGCTTAACTCTTCATCGGACACATTTAACGCAGAACTTTCATTCTAAAGTACTACTACTTTAAAGTCACAGTGCCTTTGTCTGCAAGCTCTCAAAAGGCCCTCAAGCATTTAGAAATTATTTTATCATGTGTACACTCTTACATACTTCACCAGAAGTATTTTAAAATAAGTCTTACTATTCTGGATTTACAGAACACCTCAGGTACAAAGAAATCAAGTGTGCCATCAATGCCCCCAAAACAGTGGGCGAGGGTCTGAACTCAAATTCGGGGATCATTGTAATTCTGTATGAAGGCCGTCCAATCAATGACTATGCCCCCAGCCTCACCTGAAGCTAGGGTTACCTATGGACGAGAAGACAGTCAGCCAGTTCTCTTCCAAATTCCGCCTGTCTTACACCAACCTAACACCTCCCCTTCCAAGGCCTACATTCTGTTCCCTATCACCCAAGCCACAAGCCCGGCTTCATCCCTCAATCAGTCTCCTCCTTATCTCCTGAATCTTGCTTTACCCGCCATTCACATCCATCTCTTCCTCCATGATCCTACTGTCACCATATCTCTAGACATTTATACAATGAGAGAAAAAAATAAGCAAACACAATTGTAAAAGATGTATAAAGGCATAAAATAAAAATGCAAAGAAAAGGACAGCAGACAATATTAACTAAAAGACAGGTCATAGAAAAAAAGAATTAGAGAGCACAATACAGAAGGAGTAAAAATAGGGCATTAATAGGAATGGTATGGAAAAGGAGGGGGAACAAATATTATGGATATTAAATATATATTAATCCACCCCTATTTTCCTAAAAGACAAAGGACACTCCTCCAAAAGCTACATAGGGAGATAATTCAAAAAATAAAATTAAATAAGGCTAAATTAACAGATAAAATGAACTTGGAATGCTAAGAGGAAACCCCGACTTTTCAAGCACGCTTGAGATAGTTACTGAATGGTGCTTACTGAAGTGGTCATGCACACAGCTACAAAACAGCTTCAAAAAATTCCCAAAAGTAGCTGTTTTATAGCCCAGATTCCTTAACCACAAGTTATCAAAATAATAAGTGATGAATTAAACATTGTGAAGGCATAAAATCTCCTAGAATTCTTGGAATAAAATGGATACCACACACTTATCAATAATTCTTTATATTTACAGAAAAATAAAATTAAAATGCTGCAAAACAAAACAATGGGATGCCCCCAAAGATATTCTTTGAGGCAAATTCATATACTAAAAGCTTTAATTATTTTTAAAAGGAAATTTATGTACTAAGTAATATATTTAAAATTTTAAATGAAAAGAAACATACAAAAGGAATAAAATAGAGAAAACCAAAGAAATATTTACAAGACAAAAAATCAGTAGCATTTATAAAACCAAAATACAATTTCTTAAAAACCAAAATAGAATACACTACCCAAAATAATAGAAAGGGACTTAAAAATCTGTTCAATAAAAAGTAAGCCCAAATAAACATAATTTGATATAAGGGGATAATAAAATATGTGGAAAAGATAATTATAAGAGAATCTTAATATTAATATTAAAATAGAATATAATACTAGTAAGTAAAAGTTTTTATGAAGTTGGCAACTTTTTGAAAAACATCTGACATAAGAAATAAAGAAAAATGATATTAGACCTACAAACTTGAGAATGCAGACTAAATTAATGGAAACTTATCTTCTAATAAGGTGTTCAGCTGGACAGTTTTAGAGTGAAGTATTTCAAACTTTTAAGGAATAACTAATTCCCATATTCTTTCTCTTTCAGAGTAGAAAGTACTAGAAAGCTCTGTCACTTACAAATTAGTATAAAAACCTCATGTAAAGAAAATAAATAATTATCCCTTATGAAGTTAAATATAAAATCCTCAACAGAATATTTTTTATTGTTTAAAGTATTACTAATAGTAGTACACATGTCTCCTTTTTTTAGAATATTATAAATATAATTCAATAAAACATTATAAAAATTACTAGAAATTTAGTGGATTTTGTCCTAGGAATAGAAAAATGGTTTAATATTGATGCCCTTTGAAGGTAGTGCATCATAGAGGGAATATGTAAAACTGTGATCATCTCAGCTTACAAATTTTTGATCACATACCTGGAAAAATCCAAAAGACACCACTGTTACTCTTATTTAAAAAGGAGTTTAAAATGTGGAAACCAAATACTCAAAGCTCAATAGCTCTTTTGTGTAGCAGCAATAAACAATTTAAAAATATGAAAAAAAATCCCACCTGTAATATCAAGAAAAATGAATGAGGAATAACCTTAACAAGAATGTTGAAAACCTTTAAGAGAAATCTACAAAATTCTACTAAAGAATACAATAAATAAATAAACAAACAAATAAATAAATAAATCCATCCCTGAAAGGGACCGAGTTAGACTTCTCAAATACTTCCCAACTCTAACATATAATAATATCTCAAAACTGCATTAACTTAAAATAAAATGAGGTGAAAACCATGTAACAGAAATTCAACCATTTAAAAGTGTGCATACAACTCAGAGGCATTTATGCATTCAGTGCTGGGAATCACAATCACTTCTCTCTTGTCCCAAAACGTTTCTGTCACTCCAAACAAAACCTCTGGCCCCTTAAGTAGTTTATCCACACTCCCCTTCATGTTAACTTTTTAAATATGACTTTTTTTGTATTACCAAACACTATGCTGAACTCAAAGAACAAAATCAGAAAAATGTTGATGAGTACATTTACTTGTATTAGTGGATTTTATGATTGATACAGCTCTCATTTATGTGTTTATGACCAGCTCCTGGCAGAGTACTTGTTACCTCATAGTAAGCTCTCCATGGTGTTTGTTGAATGGATAAATAAATCAGTGGTCATATACTAACAGAAAAAAAAAAAGACTAAAAAGTAATAGGGCTGGTCATCTACATTACAAAGGGAGGTCTGCTCTACCCACAAACAAAATAAATCATCACTAGAGTTATCCTAAAGACAAATTCTCAAAACATCAACATTTATTTACTTCAATAAGTTAAGCTTATTCTGATGAATACAGAAACTATTAGCACGTTGGTGTCTATAAATCAGAGAACAAGTATTAGCCTCCTGGCAACAGGCAATAGTGCTAAAGAGTTAATAATCAATTTTCTATCAGATTCTTAGCCATTGGACAAGGTCTTTCAATTATGTGATTATTTTCATAATGAAAGTTAGTGACCTCAATCAGAGGCTGTGGTTAAAAGTGTACTGGTTTCCGGAAAGTTAAGTGGTCTGTCAGTGCGATGACCTTGTCAAAAGTCATTGATGACATAAAGACATCAGAACAGAGACAGTGGTCTTACATCCTGATCACTAATTGACATCGAGTGCTTTCCCACTTAATAAAGAGCCCGAGTACTGTGTACTGGGGACGTCTTCCATACTGTCCTGTCAACGCTGGGAAGAAACCACAGAACAGGGATAATGAACACATGCTTCCCACTTGCAATCTGACACTGACAAGAGTACTTCAAGAGCTCTGTGTTCTGTCAACTAAAACGGTGCAGCCATTGCTTTCAGCAGGAGGAAGACCATGCAGGTTCAGGCAGGAATGACGATGCTGATGTTACCGCATCCTCACGTGACAGGCAGACTGTGGTGAGATTTCTAAAACAGACCATTCCTTTTTAACATTTTCCTGATTCCCATCCTGCGCCCAGTCTATCCTATCTAATAAAAGAGAAACATGGTAATTACCCGTACCTCTGCTACCCTTCCCATTGGCTAATCAGGGTGATATGCAAATTAACTGTCAGCCAAGATGGCGGCCGGCAGCCAGGCAGCTTGAAGCGAACATGAGGCTTGCTTGCTTCAGTGATGGAGGAAGCCAACGTTCCCCGCCTACCACTGCCAGCCTCTGAGCTTGCAGTTTGAAACATTGTTAAAAATATAGAATCTAAACAAACTCCAGAAACCTGCTTTCAGCCAGCCGGGATCTCAGAGCTGGAGTTGAAACAGTGTTTTGATTATAGAACCCAAACAAACCAGATACCTGCTTTTAGCAGCGGAGGCCTCAGAGCTGGAGCCAAGCCTCAGAGCTAAAGCTGGACCAGAATTAAAAAAAAGAAAAAAAGGAGCGGTTGGGAGCTTCAGTCACCCACCAGCCTGAAAACAGCCCTCAGCCCCTCACCCAGACTGGCCAGGCACCCAAGCGGGACCCCCACCCTGATCCAGGACACCCTTCAGGGCAAACCAGCCGGCCCCCACCTGTGCACCAGGCCTCTATCCTATATAGTAAAAAGGTAATATGCCTTCCAGCACCAGGATCAGAGGAGCCGCGAGGCCTTCCGGCACCGGGATCAGCGTGACAGAGGGCAGCGCCCAAACCCCCTGATCACCCTGTGGCTCTGTGTATGACAGGTGGCGGGGTCAAAACCTCCCTATCCACCCTGCTCTGTTCGTGACAGGGGAAGACGCCCCAACCCTGATAGGCCCTGCTCTGTGCCTGATAGGGGGGAGCTCCCCAACCCCCTGATTGCCCTGCAGCTCTGTGTGTGACAGGGTGTGGCACCCCAACCCCCTGATTGGCCCAGCTTTGTGTTTGACAGGGTGCAGCACCCCAACCCCCCCCCCCCACACACACACAGGCCCTGCTCTGTGTGTGACGGGTAGAGCCATAACCTCCCCATCGGCCCTGCCCTGAGTGTGACAGTGGCGGCGCCCCAACCCCCTGATCAGCCCTGCTCTGTGGGTGATAGAGGGCGGCACCCCAACCGCCCCCCATGGGCCCTGCTCTGTGTGTGATGGGGTAGAGCCATAACCTCCCCATCGGCCCTGCCCTGAGTGTGACAAGGTGCGGCGCCCCAACCCCCTGATCCACCCTGCTCTGTGTGTGACAGGGGGTGGTGCCCCAACCCCCCTATCGGCCCTACTCTGTGAGTGACAGGGGGGAGCTCCTCAACCCCCTGATCGGCCCTGCTCTGTGCATGACAGGGGGGAGCTCCCCAACCCCCTGATGGGCCCTGCTCTGTGCATAACAGGGGGCAGCGCCCCAACTCCCCAATCGGCCCTGCTCTGAGCCCAACCAGGGACTGCACCTAGGGACTGGGCCTGCCCTCTGCCACCCGGGAGCAGGCCTAAGCCAGCAGGCTGTTATCTCCCGAGGAGTCCCCGACTGCGAGAGGGCACAGGCCGGGCTGAGGGACCCCCCTCCCCCCCGAGTGCACAAATTTTTGTGCACCGGGCCTCTAGTGTAATAAAAGATTAAAATGCAAATTGACTGAATGGCAGAATGACTGGTCACTATGACGGGCACTGAACACCGGGGGACAGATGTTCAATGCAGGAGCAGCCCCCTGGTGTTAAGTGTACTCCCACAGGGGGAGCGCTGCTCAGCCAGAAGCCAGGCTCACAGCTGGTGAGTGTAGCAGTGGTGGTGGGAGCCTCTCCCACCTCCGCGGCAGCACTAAGGATGTCCATGGGGAGCGGGCCTAAGCCGGCAGTCGGACATCCCCCGAGGGCTCCCAGACTGCGAGAGGGTGCAGGCTGGGCTGAGGGATGACACCCCTCCACCCAGTGCACAATTTTCATGTACCAGGCCTCTAGTCTAAAAAATAATATGTTTTAGGTGGCAGAAGTCTTGCTATAATACAGTTCTTTTGTTTTCTTAAATGATGGAGGAAAATTTTCAGGAAAAACACATTTGATTATCATTTAGAGGTGGCAACACAGTTTTCTTTTATAATCATGAAATTCTGAACACAAAAGCTTGTGTGATGGAGAGTCCAGCCCAATGTGGCTGAAGAAATTAGCTAATTACAGATACTAAGGACTGCTCTAATTTGTGTCCCAACGGAAGACAGGTAATCAATTCTCTTCAGCCAGGAACTGAAATCACTATTATAAATGCCAATAGTGGTGCTATGCATTTGACAATATTCTAGTTGGCTTGTGCTATTAATTTTACTTCAGCATTTTGCCAAAAGAAATAAAGGACAGATTCACAAATAACCCTTAAAATGTGATGTTATTATGACTCTTTTTTCTCCATCATCATCTCACCTTTCCAGAGAGCTCTCAGGTCTGTCTGACCTCCAAAATAGCATTCATTCTGGGTGTGCCTGACATGGACTGTTTTCTGAATGCTCTCTGAGGAGATGGGCTGTAAGTAAATGCTGGGTAAAGAAAGACAACTGCAATCAGCTGGGGAGCAGGGGAGAAGGCTTACCTGAGAGGTGGGAGTGGGGAACATGGAAAACAGGCGTGAGAAACTGGTACGTATTTTTACTGGTTGATGGAAATTTTTAAGTATTCCACGTTTTATATTTTTAAATAAGTCTATCTACAATGCCACACTTAAATATTTTCTTCTTTTTCACTTTTTAAAAACTTTGTGTATATTTAGAGCATTTTCATTCTTGACTCACTATGACTCTTGGGAAATATTTGCAGGCTGTTGGAGAAGAGCTGTCACCATGGCAATGGCTACTCCTATAAAATGCTCAGTTCCTTCAAACTGTCCCCCAGTGTAAGGCCCAGTGAGCTCAGTGGCTTGTGGAACTTGGGGTGCTGGGGTACCTGGGGCTGAACCTGGATATTGGCCCACACATGCGCCCTTTCCTCTATCAAGGCAGGCCTCAGAGGCCCCTAGAAGAACTGCTGTGTAAAACATCACCAGGTAAAGTCATCCTTTATTGTGGTCCTTGGGGGGCAATTCAGGCAGAGAAGAGACTGCTCCTAGGCCCCTACCAGAAAGAGGGCAGACTGTCTTCCATCCCAATCCAAAGCTTCTGGATCCCAGGGGAACACACTCGCTCTTATCTTCATACCCTCACTACTGTCATTCATCCCTTGGATTGCTATCCAGAGGGAGAGAAACAAAGGTTTTACAAAAGTTTGGTACGAAATAAATGCAACGTCTGAACTATGCTGAGGTTATTATGGCGAGATCTCATTTGGACAGACGCAGGCATTCCCTTTTCAACGATATGTAACACCGGGTGGGGGATCCTGCACCTACAGGGAACAGCTGGAGAGAAATCCATTTGTTTGGGCCACTTTCTGGTTTCACCACCTTTGTCTTCTCCAGCTTTTCTCGGTAGATATTACAGTATGGAACTGATCATCAGGCTATTTTCTGCACCAGGAATCTCTCTTCTGAATAGAGTCAACCTTAACTGAGTTTATTAAAAAAAAAAAAAAAAAAAGCCTGGAAATCTAATGAAGGCACACCCAAGATCACGTTGGAATAATTTAATGAAAAATGATCATTTTGTGATAAATACCAACAAGAGCAGTCAAGTTAAATCAGAAAGTATGAATAAAAATTAGCCAAGGCTATTTTCTATCTAACACTACGGCTTAAAGGCCTATAGAAAAAGCAAGAAAAGAATCACTCAGTCATCTATCAACCTTCCTCTCCGACCTGATGCCAATGGACTAAGAGGCAATGTTTGATTATGGACTCAATTTCCAGCAATGGGGAAGGTGGTGAGTTTTAGAGCTCCTTCCCAAAGGCTAAAGAACAAGGACACCCAGAACCTTAGCAATCGTGATGGAATAAATGATACACATTAATTAGTGAGACATGCAACCAGAGAGTAGACCTGAAAAACCTGTAAGTTGGCATAAAATGGAAGAATAAAAGGCTGGCCACTGCTTAGGTAGATGGTGTAGTATGATGACAGAAAAGAGCACGATTCAGCTTCTCGTGTACTTCTGCTTTCACACTCAGGACCACCTTCCGAGTTATAAAGAGTAGAACAAATTAAGAAGGAGTTCACGCCCCAGTTAGGTGGCAATACTAAGAGAGAGCTTTAACCACTTCACATGGCCGCCCCAGGAAAAGTGCACTCACGGCACTGAAGGGACTTGCTGCTGTGGTCACAGGCCCACCACCTTGGAGAAACCACAGCCCCCTCAAAAAAGCAAATGCGCTAGCTCCTCCTAAGGGAGGGTCCCCAAACTCCAGACTTGAGTTTGCTCCTTAGGGCCCCACAGTCCCAGCAGAAAAGCTTGGGCTTCCACAAATACAGCCTTGCCCTTTGTCACGCATGCCCCCCAGGGAAATTACCTAACTCCTCTAGACCTCATCCTTCTCACTTGTAAAGTAGGAATAATACTAGCACCCAGTAATGGGAGGACTACATAAGGGAACACATAAATGCACATAAGGCATTTGGTGGGGTGCCTTCCATATGACAGCTGATCACTAAATATGAACAATTATTTTATTGTAGAATTACATAAGAGTACTTTAGTACTTAGAAAAGAAGCAGTGATTATTAGAAGTCAGCGTGAGTTCCCAAAGACCAGGGATGTTATCTCTACCGTTCCCCTGGTGTAAAATGTAACGCATCTGCATTTTCTGCAAGGCCTCTGTGAAGATCTTGTAAGACCTCCCAGTGGATGAGAGGGAAACATATGTTTTGGTTGTTAATACAGGTAGATGGAGCTAACGGACTAGCCACACCTCAGTAAGTTAGTACTTATAGCGTGCTTACTATGTGCCCATCATGTTCCATACTAGGGATTCATAACTGAATATAACATGCCACAAGTCCTGCCCTCGTGGAATTTAGATTCAAATGAAAGGAGACAGTAAAGTAAACAGATTACAGTACAATGGAAAATGAAATGTTATGAAGAAAAGCAGACCAGGGGTCTGGGAATGTGCGATGGGGTATTGTTAGTCATCTCTTCATCTGATGAGCAAGTTATCTCAGAGATAAGACCTGGGCTAGGTTAGCTCCCTCTCCTACCTCTTTTCCTACCTATAAAGCTATAATGTTTTTTCCTTCCACGATGAGAATTTCATCATTCTTAGTGACAATGATGTGTTTAATGTTTACCTTTGTGGCTGAATTAAAGCTCCTTGAGTCTAGAAAAAGACGGCATGATTAAAGGAGGGTCTGCCATTGGAGGAGCAGCTGAAGAAAGCGAGATAGCGTGTCCAGGGCAGGTGAAGAGGTAGAAAGGCTCAACTAGGTGTCTTCACACATTAAAGGGCCTTGATGCAGAAAAGGGTTTAAGCTTATCCTGGGTCATTCCTTCCAGACATGGGCGTGTAGACCAACGGGGGAAAGTACAGGGATCATCTTAGCTTCCTGAAAGCTCTTTTCAGAATTAAAACCATCCGCAGAGAGAATGGGTATACTGATTAAATGTCCAACCAGAAAGGAAATGACTATTTGAGTAGAAGTTAGTTATTACCTCACGTCTAAGTGTGAAACTCTTTCTCGCTTTCAATCTGTAATTCTGGTCCTTTCCAACCAATTTTTGACTAATAAAATGTTGAATGGTAAATTTCTGTATCTTCTGGTTTAGTATATAGTCTATATGAGTTATTTATGAAAAAAACACACACCCTAAAAAGAATAAAAAGAATAAAAAGAATATTCTAAAAGTACCAATCTACAGGTATGGCATAAGACCTATTACAGTATCCAGTAAATTAAATAGACTAATTGAGTGGAGATTTGAGAAATTTTAATGAATAATTAAGCAATAAAAGAATCCAATATGAAAATCTATTACAACCTGTTTACATTATTTAACTTCAAGCACTTCAGTTCTGTGTGCTTCTAATTAGCAAGCTATAAAATATGCCATCCATGACAATATAATGAGAAGAACTGTTTATAATAATAATTGATACTCATTTTCACAGAGAGGAAGGTTACATGGATACAGGTTGCAGCAAACAAAGGGTTAAACTCATCACTGAGGAAAATGCTGCAGGGAGGCAGCCTTTATTATACATTTAACCTCACAATGCAGGGCCCTGTCCTAGAAAATACTACATCACAGCCGAAGCTTCCTGCTGAGGCAGGTGATTTCCCAAGGTGAGGAGGTGAGGGCGCGGGCAAGCCAGGTGTCCATGAAATTCCATACTTTCCCTGGATTGAATGAATCCTACCATGCTGACAATGACTTAACTCCAGCTGCTAACTTTCACGTGGTCTCCCTGATTCCTCAAATCCTACCTGCATAAATGTTTTACAGAAACACTGTGTGTGTTGTGAAGGACAGGAAATTAAAAATGGTTGTCATTCTGCATTTGGGCTGGAGCTTGCCCCCTGCGGCACTCCATCCCTGAGCACGGCCAGGCTGATCGTGGGCTTGGCAGTGCGAATCTGGGCTCAGAGGTGGGAAACAAGCCCACAGTACAAAGACCCACCCTTTCCGATCCTTTTGTAATTCTGGCTTTAGAAAAATCAAAGTGTTCATTCAGGAGAGATGCAGCTCCTGCCCCTTTTCACAGAAACAGGAGCATCTATAAAGACCCGCGCTGGGAAGCCTCAGTGCTTTCTAGGCACATGATTGTGGCGGTAAACGTGTTTCTTCACCTCTGGCTGTACCTCTGAGCTGCCAGACAGAAGCCGTTACTCTGCCAACAAATAACCTGCCAACACTTCGCAATAATTAGAGCAAAAGGTCCTTTTCTAATATCGCAGAGTAGAAACTTCGATATTAAATTTTCCTCTATTTGTTCTATGTGCAAGGCTAAGACTGAGCGAATCTTAGACTGGTTTACAGCTTGGAGTCACGGAGACACTGTGAATGTAGGTCACAGTCTGGGACCAGCAACGACCTAGGACAAAGCCAGATCAATGTGAGCCAGGAACCAGTCATCACAGCGTGGCCACTGTGTGCCAATTCCAAGCCAAGCAGGCATCCTACCAGCCCTCATTTAAAAAGAGAAAATCAAATAATCTTAATAGAGTATTGGTGGGCTTCTTTTTCACCCCATACCTTTTAAGGGAAAGACCGAGTCCGCTCTGATCAATACAACCTCTCCTGCTTCCTGTGTCTCTTCCATCTGTCAAGCAAGAAAATGCCTTTCTGTTGGCACTAACCCACCGTGCCCCCAAAGGGAAGAAAACCTCTGAAGGGACTGTCTATTTATAAGCCTGCAGTCTTTTCATTTCATTAAAAACACACACATAAAAAAAACAAGGAAGTGAAGCCTATAAAGAAAACGCTTCTCAGAAAACCTCTTGAAAACATAGCTGAGTAAAATGAACAAGAAGATGAGAGAAAGCAAATCATGTTCAGGGAACTCAGATTCTGCTTTGTGAAAGACACCCCCCCCCCCCCCCCCCCCCCCCCGTATCTAGAAGGCCACTTATCAGTCACTTCACGTGCTCATTCCTTCGCTCACAGCTGGTCACTGGGCACGGACACTGTGCCAGTACTGGGGGCGGGTGGGAAGCAAGACAGATAGGGCCCAGCTCAGCTCATTACACTTTATGGCAGAGCCGGAAAACAAATACACAGGCCAGTTTCAGAGGGTGACGAGTGAATACCGAAAAGTCCAACACGGCGACGTGAAGGGGCTGGAACCGTCATCAAGACTGCCTTCCGCACGAATATCACCTCACTTTACTCACAACGCAAAGGTACAATGGGAGCTTACTGTCCCTTGGATGAAAGGGGCCTGTTTAAGATGAGACAGTGATTAAAAACAGCCGGTGCAAAACCCCAAAATATAACAACATAAAATTGAAAAGCTGCAGCAATATGTGGTCCCAATTTCCATCACATCCTCACGACTCTGGGAAAAAACTATTTACAGTTCCATCGCAGCCATACTGAAAAGGTAGGGAAAGAACCACAGGTTTTTTATAAGAAATTTTGCAAATAACATGGCAGTATTGCAAAATGCAAATGCAAATGCTGCTGAGCCATCTGTCCAGTATTACGGCAACATTGGGAAAAGGCTCTGAAAGAAATGATGTTTGAAATCATTAAAAAAATAACATGTCAAGTTTAAAATACTCAAGAATCTTAAAACCAGCATCAACACATTCATCAACCATATGGCCCTACAGCAGGTTTAAAAAAAAATTCGCCCTGCTTGCATTTTCTACTTCATCCCAATGGTTTTTAAAACATGTTTCTTTTCCTCATTTGAGTACCTTTTTTTTCTGTTGATTTCCTTGGTATTTACAGCTCCTTGAATTATAGCTAGATTCATAATATTCATTTCACCCTTTCTGAAGCAGGAGATAATACAGTGGGGAAAATTAAAGTCAAGCGTTCCAGAAGAAGAGGCACGTGGGTGACTATATATAACTTCTTGAACACATCTTGCTTTAGGTCTAGTGACCTCACATTCTCAGTAATAACAGCTGGCTTCATTGACAATCATACTTTTCTAGGCACCGTGCTAAGTGCTTTGCATTCATTGTACCATTCGGTCGTCACAGCTTTACAAAGTAGGTAACATTATTATCCACATTTTGCAAAAGAGGAACTTCCTCAAGGTCACACAGCTAGCACGTGGCAAGGCCACAGTCCAGGCCCAACTTTGTGGGCCAAGTCTGTGCTCTCGGCTTGTGTTACCTGCAACACATCAGTGTTCAGATGTTTGTGTGCACAAACCTGAGTTGGCTTTTTAAGATTAAGAATAAGCAGTATGTGTTAAGGGTAGAGACCTCCCTTATCTCATCAAGAAGGGACTCTTGGGGAAGTGCCTTACATTCTGCACAGAGGTACTTTGGGTGGTGGATACACAGTGCAACATACAGATTGTGCATCTCAGAAATGTACAATTGAAACCAATATAAGCTTATTAGCCAATGCCACCCCCCAAAATTTAATTTAACAATAAAGTGAGTGGAAATCTTAGAAAAGAAAAAGAAATGTTCAAAAAGTGGCTGTTGTGATGGTGGTATAACTATGAATATATGAAAAATGATTGAATTGTACATTTTTTTTTAAAAATATATTTTATTGATTTTTTTACAGAGAGGAAGGGAGAGGGATAGAGAGCCAGAAACATTGATGAGAGAGAAACATCAATCAGCTGCCTCCTGCACATCTCCCACTGGGGATGTGCCCGCAACCCAGGTACATGCCCTTGACTGGAATCGAACCTGGGACCCTTCAGTCCGCAAGCCGACGCTCTATCCACTGAGCCAAACCGGTTTCGGCAGAATTGTACATTTTTAATGAGTGAATTGTATAGTGTATGTTTATCTCAATAAAGTTGTTATCCAAAAGAAGAAAGAGGAGGAGGAAGAGGTGGTGCAGGAGGAGATAATCCACGGTCTCTAGGAGAAAATATTTGCAAAACATGTATTTGAAGAAAGACTTGCAACCAGAATAAAGAACTCTTAAAAAAAATTATATATATACACACACACACACACACACACACACATACAGTGGGGCCTTGACTTACAAGTGTCCCGACTAACGAGTTTTTCGAGATACCAGCCGTCTCTCGGCCGATTTTTTGCTTTGAGTTGCGAGCTAAAATTCGGGTTACGAGCCAGCTTCAGATACCCCACCGCTAGTTGGCACAGCGAACGTCACAGTGAACGCCACAACATCAGCCCAGCATCACGTGTCTCACTCGTTCACTTTAAGATTTGACATACGAGTAATTTGAGTTATGAGCTCCGTCACGGAATGAATTAAACTCGTAAGTCAAGGCCCCACTGTGTGTGTGTGTGTGTGTGTGTGTGTGTGTGTGTGTGTGTGTGTATATATATATTTCAGTGAAGAAGGGAGAGGGAGAGAGAGATCAGCTGCCTCCTGCACGCCCCCTATTGGGGATCGAGCCCACAACCCAGGTATGTGCCCTTGACCAGAATCGAACCTGGGACCTTTCAGTTCACAGGCTGATGCTCTATCCACTGAGCCTAACTGACTAGAGCCAGAATAAAGAACTCTTACAACTGAGTAAGAAGGGGACAAACAGCTCAATATAACATGTGCAAAAACACAGTGATGGGGTATTGTGAAAGGGACTCAGGGACCAACTGAAAGAGTTCCTAATGGCAAAGCTGAAATAACACAATTAAGTCATATTGGATTATAACTCAAAGTATAAAATAAATATCCATGATTCCATACTGATATAAACAAATGACTGAGCAAGTAAATGGAGAAAAATAGATAAATCCCCTGTGGACAAGAATTAAAGGAATTGTAGCTAATCTTCCCTCAAGGAAATGAAGCACAACCATGCCCCCCTTAAATGCCGGCTGCACATATGACTTCTTTCCGAAAACTACAGCATGAAAAGGAAAAGAGTCTAACTTTACAGGGAAGAAGCCTGGCAAACACTACTCCAACTAAATGATCAAGGTCAACACCAACGGTGATAAGTCTTGCTGACAGCTTGTACCCTTTTTAAAAATATATATATATTTTATTGGTTTTCCACAGAGAGGGAGAGGGATAGAGAGTTAGAAACATTGATGAGAGAGAAATATCCATCAGCTGCCTCCTGCACGCCCCCCACCGGGGATGCGCCCGCAACCAAGGTACATGCCCTTGACCGGAATTGAACCTGGGACCCTTCAGTCCGCAGGCCGACACTCTATTCACTGAGCCAAACCGGTTCGGCGACAGCTTGTACCATTGATATGATGTGATGCAACTAGCACTTGACCTCTGTGGTCTTCCTCCCACAAACCCAGAACTCAGTCTAAATCATGAGAAAAAGATCAGACAAAACCAAATTGAAGGTTTTTTCTTCAAATGCTGGGCCGGTATTCCACAACACTGTCGAGGTCATAAAAAAAAAAGTCTGAGAAACCGTCACATTATAGAGAAGATTAGGGAGATATGACAACTCGATGTGTGGCATCCTAGATGGGATCCTAGAATAGAAAAGGACAGTAGGTAACAACTAAGTAAATCTGAATAAAATATTGACTTTAGTTCATAATAATGTGTTTATGTTGGATCATTAGTTGTAGTGAATGTACTGTCTATATATATACAAAAGGCTAAGTGAACAGCTGATCAGCTGACTGGCAGATCGGCCAACCAGTAGGTATGATGCACACTGACCACCAGGGGGCAAATGCTCAATGCAGGAGCTGCCGAGTGACAGCAACTTTATAGTTTTTTATAATTTCCTGGGCTCACCACTGAGCTAAACGTGCTTGGATATAACTCTAAACAGCAAACCATAGATCTGAACTCTGGGATAGGCTGGTCGCAGACAAGACACTGAATGGCACGCAACCAGAACTATTCTGAATGGCATGCAAATGAGCTGAAAATAAAACTGACATTGAAACTAAAACCCACAGAAGGCACATCAGAACTGAAAGCCTGAATCCCACTAGGCTGAGTGCCTGCTAAAACAAAAGTATCAACATTCTCCATAAGATTTAAACAAGAACCAGAGACTTCTTGGGTGATATTCAAAATGTCCAAATGCAATCCAAAGTTACTGAGCATAGAGAACCAGGAAAATCTCAACTCACATGGGAAAAGACAAGAGATGCCAATAATGAGGTTACAGAGATGTTAAAATGATCAAAATTTGTTGAACTGTCTATTTAAAATTGGTGACTTCTTATATATATTAGAGGCCCAGTGCACAAGATTCGTGCACTGGGTGTGTGTGTGGGGTGGGGGGGGGGGAGTCCCTCAGCCCAGCCTGCACCCTCCTGCAGTCCAGGACCCCTCAGGGTATGTCCGCCTGCTCGCTGCGCCTTACCTCTCGGGCTGCTGCTCCTTAGCGCTGCCATGGAGGCAGGAGAGGCTCCCACCACTGCCGCTGTTCTCACCAGCCATGAACCTGGCTTCTGGCTGAGCAGACCTCCTGCTTTGGGAGCGCACTGATCAGCAGGGGGCAGCTCTTGTGTTGAGCATCTCCCCCACTGGTGGTCAGTGTGCATCATAGTGACCGGTTGTTCTGGTCATTCTGCTGTAAGGGTCGCTTAAGGCTTTTATTATATAGATATGATGCCTCAAAAATGAACAAAATGAGAATACGTTTTAAAAGGACTGATACAGTTGAAATATATTATTAGCTTGATTATAGTCTGAGATAAGTTGATTCTTATGGACTATTCTGAAACTAAACCATTATTCAAAGCATTGTTCTTTGAGAAGTTATGTTTTAAGTTTCAAACAATCCATTTAAAAAATATCTTTTGGCAACTAGTCCTTTCATAACTTAATGATGACCAAACATTTTAGAAAGCATGGTACCTTAGAGATCCCATCTTTAACCCAGAAACATGAAACTTCTGATCAAATTATATATAAGCATATCTTTTAAAAAATATATTGGGGTGACACTGGTTAATAAAATTGTAGAAGTTTCAGGTGTACAATTCCATACTACAGCATCTGTGTATGGAATCTGTACTGTGTGTGTATCACCCCAAATCAAGTTTCCTTCCACCACCACATAGTCCCCCTCTACCCTCTTCCGTCTTCCCCTACCTCCTCCCAACCCCACTGGTAATGACCATACTGTTTTTGATGTCTGTTGAGTTTATGTTTCTTTTTTTTTTTTCCTTCATCACTTCACCGGTTTCACCCAGCCGCTCAACCCCCTTCCCTCTGAAACTGTCATTCTGTTCTCTGTCTTTGTGAGTCTGTTTCTATATTGTTCGTTAATTTAATTTGTTCATTAGATTCCACACAGAAGTGAAATCATATGGTACCTGCCTTTCTCTGACTGGCTTTCTCCACGTAGCATAATACTCTCCAGGTCCATCCAAGCCATCACAAAGGGTAGGATTTCCTTCATTTTTATGGCTGAGTAATATTCTACTGTGTAAATGTACCACATAAGCACGTCTATTAACATCTCTCAGAAAAGTCTCAAATGATGACTCAACCGGTTTGCTGGCATGGGGGATGTAGGAGAGAGCTATTAAACCCCCTCCATTCCTCTGGCATTGAAATTCTGTTGGGAATTAATAAGTCCTTCTTTTATAGAGTATCTCTCATTAAAATCCTCAGTCTTGCCCCTAGCCGGTTTGGCTCAGTGGATAGAGCATCGGCCTGCGGACTGAAGGGTCCCGGGTTCCATTCTGCAACTTGCTTGCAGGCTCCTCCCTGACCTGGGGTCTGGTCGGGGCGCATGCAGGAGGCAACCAATCGATATGTTTCTCTCACATGGATGTTTCTCTCTGTCTGTCCCTCTCTCTTCCACTCTCTCTAAAAATCAATGGGAAAATATCCTCCAGTGAGGATTAAAAAAAAAAATCTTCAGTCTTTTCCTAGCAAAAACCTCAAAGACAAATAGCATTCCAGTTTTTATTTCTACTGATTACTAAATTATTTGGAGAGAGACATACATATAGGTTTCAAGAAGACTGTCTAAATGAATATTTATTTTCTCAAAGGGAAAAATCTGTAGAACTGATCATCTTTCACTCTAAATAAATGACTAATCATAATTGGTATCCTTGTTTGGGAGCTCATTAGCAAACTGTTCCTGTAATTGAACCACTCATTTACAGGCACAATGGAATGAATCAGAACAGAATATTGAACCCCACTTATTTGCACTGATTGTGATAAATTGTCGCAGTTTGTTTATAGCACTGAATAACTTTTAATCCTAAAATAAATAGGCTGATTATCAAATGATTCTGTATTATTTAGCTTTTTTTCTTTAACATTTAGAAAATGTTTTATGTAATGATTGCATGCATAGATCCCGAACTACAGAGCTTTTTATTTCATTGTTTGCTTCAGTTCCAAGAATTTAGAAGTTTTGCCAAGTCACTCTGTCAATAGCTCATTAGAAAAATAAGAAAAATAAACTAAGGGGAATATATGCTGTGGATTTTATTTGCAATAGGCATGAAGATACAGAAATATAACCCTGGAGCACATGTCCACATAAATCCCAAGCTTGGGTCAGACTGACTTTCTCTCCATGATGGTGAAAGAGCCCATGTACCTTATGGAGCCTACTTAATTCAACCTTCCCAGGTGGCCCCCCAAATCATGAATCGTTATCTTTTATGTTCTCCCGAAGTGCCCTGCCTATGTCTCCACTGTCACATTTCTCCCAGCCTATCTTTATTTGGGTAAGTCTACCTCCTCAACTTGACCTTGTACCCACGGGGAATTCATTAATAGCTTTTTCCCCTGACATAAACTAAAGGAAAATATCTCTATTATTGTATTACTCTGAATTATTGTTCAAAAAATATTCCCTCCCCTTTCCCTCCCACTGTGAGTGGAATATTCTCCCCCCTCCCTGCAACCGCCCCCTCCCCCATCTTGGTGGGTCAAATGACTTGCTTAGGCCAATGGTACATAGTAGACATGATACAAGCGAAGGCTTAAAAAGAACTTGCTCAGCAGGGATTGCCCTTCTAAACTCCTGCTATCTCCATGAAAAGGACGTGTGGTTGAAGGAGGATTAACTCTTAGAACAGATCTGAACCCAGCCTTCAATATGGAGCTGGCAGGCCTGGCTACAGAGCAAGAAATTAAATGACTGTTGTTCTCAGCCACTGAGTTTGGGGTGGGATATTCCTCGATAATGATGCCCACATTAATGTGGGGGTTTTAGCCACTAGGAATATGTCCGGGTTAAAATACATTTTGGAATAATCCCCCAAATGAAGTAACTCTGCTTTCCTCTGCCCTAAGTACAGTGCTAAATCGCGTCCACATTGCTTTCCACCAATGGCCTTACCTTACACTTGTTTGCATTAACACTAATGTCTCCCTTTCCTGTCCACTTAGTGGCTGAGGGTTTTCCTGTGGTTTGTCCTGACCACTTTGGCACACTGCTCTGCATCGGAGTTGGAGTTATTTGCAAGCACGTCACTGTGCCACCCTGTCTTCTGGAATCCCATCGTTTGGGGACGGAGTGTTTTTGGAGTGGCCAGGAACCACCTGCAGCCCAGTCACCCAGACCTCTTGTTAAAATTAGCAATTACTGGGCCAGCTCCTGGTCTACTGGGTCAGAGTTTCCGGGGCACCATCCAGGAATTTACATTTTTTAACAAGCTCCCTAGGAAATTCTTATGTTACAGCAAACTTTGTGAAACACTTGAACAGTGTAAATGTTAACTAACCAGATCTGAAGCCAATCCTAGTCCTAGAGGATTTAAATGATTATATATCTTTATCCAGAAATATATCTGTTTATTCTTTATTTTTGTTTTCTCTATGTTCATTATCGACTACTTTAAACCATGACTTTTTTCTTACCTCTACTTTTAATTACATCAAAGTTCAAATTTTGTTTTAGTAACCTTGGTACATACTATTTAAAAACCTTTGGATAATTTCAGTAAATTATTTCAATGGCTTTTCTCTATTAAAAAATTTATATCTTCTGCCAAAGCCGGTTTGGCTCAGCGGATAGAGCGTCGGCCTGCGGACTGAAAGGTCCCAGGTTCGATTCCGGTCAGGGGCATGTACCTGGGTTGCAGGCACTTCCCCAGTGGGGGATGTGCAGGAGGCAGCTGATCAATGTTTCTCTCTCATCAATGTTTCTAACTCTCTATCTCTCTCCCTTCCTCTCTGTAAAAAATCAATAAAATATATTAAAAAAATATTATATCTTCTCTAAAAAAAAAATGTGGCACTTGGAGTTAGTTACATATTTGCCCCAGAGAAGTCATAATTCCTCCCCTCCAAATAATTGCTCTTACATTTTGCATTCAATGATCCTCCTCTTTAATGGAATTCACTGGCTGGTCTCACATGGAACTGACTTACAAGTCTTAACTCATTCAGTTTCTTATGGAAAGAAGTAGAATTGGTAGTTGGTCAGGTTTTTAGCAGTTTGCCAGTTACATGACAGGTTTTAGTCAATAGTTCCAAAATTGCCAGTAACTCTGCTTCTTCTGTGGCTTCTATTCTATGTAAGAATGAATGCAACATTATATTTAGTCTCTTTATTACCATGTGGATGGTATAGAAAGAGCACGGGCTTTGAAGCCAAAGTGCCTGCACTGGGGCCCTGATTTTACTCTGCCTCAGTTTCCCCCACTGTATAAACTGGGATGACAATAGCATACCACACCAGCCAGTGCATTACACACTGATTACATTTAAAAGTGCTTGCACAGTACTTGCTTCATCAGAAGTTAAGATGTGTAAGTTGTTGTGATTATTATTTTGAAATCCTTGAATGTGTTCTTGGCATTGTTATAAATCTTTAGTTAGGTTCCTTTGTATTTAACCACACCCCCTTTTTGTTTTCTTAAATGTTTCATTTCAAAATATAGGAGACATACCAAAGAGTATCCATAATGTATATGTACATTTTAAAGAATAACAGTAAAGTACATACTTGTGTTCCCAAATAACTTAAGAGGCAGATTTGTAACAATAAATTTTTGGATCCACTGGGCTTCTTACTTATGTCATCACCTTGCCTTCACTATTCAAATGGTGTGCTTGCTATTCCCTTGCTTTTCTTTATGGTTTTACTACCTATTTGTTTATTAGTATTTCTAGGAAACTCTGTAAGTTGCCCATAAATTTTTTTATGACCTATTTTCTTAACACTCTCTATCTGTCACATGTTTTTAGGCTCTCCATTTTCCTCAACTGCGGCACTGTCACAGATTTTGAAAGATGTTCTGCTCCCCGCAATGGTCAATTTTTTCTACAGTGCTTAGTTTTGGAAGGTTTCCTCCCCAAGACACCCTCACCCAATTTTTCAGCTTCTCCAGTCATGTTTACAGATAACACCCAGCATCATTTGTCTGTCCCAATGCCCCACTGTGTGGTCCCGACACTGGCTGAATTATTCAGCAGGGAATTCCCACAGTCTCACCTCATTCCTTATGCTCTTTACCCTGTGTAAGAGCTAAGTAAAAACAATCACTGTTTTACAAACATAAAAGGGGTCTCTGAAACCTATATGATGTGTTAAGATGCGAAGACATCACAAATGACACTGAATGAGGCTGCAATTAAACTTATTCAGTTTTCTAAGTTAAAATCTAGTGCCAGATATCAAAGGTTTCTTCCTTCGGTCCTTCTTCTTTTAAACAGTTATGATAGCAATTAACAAGACCCCTTTGGTCACTCTTCACTATTCTGCATTCCAACCACTTCCAATCATCTAACGATGCTGTTTTGGTAAACTAGTATTACAAAGGTTTTTTATTAAAATAAATGTCGTTTTAAATGGAAACACTCAATAAAATATCTCAGTAGATGTTTTTCCTACAAAGGAAATGGAACCACAGAAATTCAAAACTAATCCATCCACCTTGCTCAATAAACACTCCACTGTTCACTTCCTATGGGCATTGATTTTTGCAGTTAATAACAGAAGTTGAGAAGAAGTAAGCTTTGTAAAAGGTAGCTGTATTTGTCACTCGCCAAGGAGCTCTGCATTGCCTATTCCAGATCCCACAAAAGGTAAAAATTTATCTTGTGTTACAAGGGTAACCATCTCAGAGTAAAAGTCAGACTGTGGTGCTGGGAAGATAACTATTCCAATTTAAAGACACTACTTTCTCATGGGCCATGAAGTCAGATGATGACTGATTTAAACTATACAAACATCAAAGTCAGACTCTTCTATTTATTTTGTCTCCTCTTTTAAAAGAAATTCAGAAAAGAGTTCACATAACCTCAACCCTAATCCTTCAACCACCAAATAAAATATCTTAAATAGATATAAGGATGACTTAGAGATACTGAAAAATATTTGGATTCCTCTACTGAATTACTTTTTTTTTTATATTTAATGTTACAGATAACACTGAAAAATCAATTATTTCATATATATGTTATGCTTTGATCTGAAGATAGAATAATATTATTTAATGGAGACCAAACTTATCCACACAACAGACCCTTTTTCATCAAAACTATATCCAGAAGTTACTGGGACGAGTGTGGCAAGCGTGTATGAGTCAGCTGGCAGCACCTTAACTGAGCAGCTCTGAGGCAGATTAGGATGGAAGCCTCGGCTGAAAGAACATGACAAGCTCATGATCAATTTTCATTTGAAGTCCACATGCCACAAAGATGTTATTTCTTTCATAATGGTAGAGTGAACTCTCCATGTTGGAGATGACAAGGAAGAACAAGAAGGAGATATTATGAGGCCCTTCTAAGCCATCAGAGTTACAGGAAAGTGAAGTAGATATAAACTATGTGTTTGCTTCTTCAATTCCATAGAATCACCTCCCGAAGGGAAGCCAAAAAAGCTGGTTGTTGCTGTGGTCCTGACGGACAGTTCACTACAACTGGAAATGTCTGACTAGATTATCTACTTCCTAATCTCACCCACCATGGCCTTGGAGAATTACAGTCTAATGTAGCTTTCTGATGTAAGGAACCTGATGATGGCTGCATAACACAGACAAAAAACAGAGGATACGATAAAGGATGTCTGATATCACTGCTGGACTTGGATTCTGGGGTCTGGATAAATTTGTCTGCTAATAAAAGTCCAAATGCCTTTAAAAATCCACCTAGTCTTTTGCATGATGATGAGGCCAGGAGTGGCAAACATGTCTGAACCAATACTGTCTCCTAACTGGGCCTTAAGTAAAGCAGAGTTCCATAATGGCTTCCATTTTGTTCAATCTCTCTTTTTTTAAATGCATTTTTAAAAATATATTGTTATTGATTTCAGAGAGGAAGGGAGAGAGAGATAGAGAGATAGAAACATCAATGATGAGAGAAAATCACTGATTGGCTGCTTCCTGCATGCCCCACACTGGGGATCAAGCCCATGACCCAGGCATGTGCCCTGATTGGAAATCGAACCGTGACTTCCTGGTTCATAGGTTGATGCTCAACCACTGAGCCATGCTGGCCAGCCTATGCAGTTATTTTTAAAAGCACAAACACAGATCTCTAGACTGGCATAACTATTTATCTGCCCGTTGGGAGAGTCTCTTAAGTTAATAGGCTACAAAAAGTTATGACCAGCCATTCAACCAGCCATATAACCAACTATTCAAAGGCGGCCTGCTCCTGACTGCTCTGAATAAAGCCCGCCTTCCAGATCCGATGACCACTCTGCTGTGAAGGTCCCTATCATTAGCAATGAGAAGTCTGAAGTTAACATGTGAGCCAAGCCAGGCAATCCTGTAAGCAACGAAAGAGCTTCATCACAGAAAGAGAGCTGGAAGCCTTGTCGGAATCCTCTTTCACAACCAAATGTGTTCATTGAACATGAAATATTAAGTAAGAGCTGATATGGTCTTTGGGAGGGTGATAGAGTTCAACACCATTAAGGCCCCCTGAAACTCCAAATCAAACAAAAGGGCAAAGAGTCGTGCATTCTCTGCAGCTGGAGACTCAGAGGTGACAGAGATGACACATAATGCTTCTTAGGCATTTTAATTAGCATCCCCTAAGTACCTTCTTAAGCATTAAATAGAAAGAAAACAGATTCTTAAACAGAATCGATTTGCTGAGCCCGCACTGCTGAGGATATGTGGAGGTTGGATAGAACCAGACAGTTAAGCAATAGCTGCATGAAATGCTGAACGGAAGTGAACAGAAGCTGTATGGGTGGATAAAATGCTCTCAGGGCACAACGGCATACCTTCAATAGCTGTAGCCCAGTCATCATGTGCTGGGGGAAACATCAGGGGACAATCATAACCAGTGGAAAGGGGAGAGCTTCTTGGAACAAACTCTGAAAGATTCAAGGACAAAAAGCAGGCAACTATGGCCCATGAGCAATGGACTATGGAAATAGAGAGTAAACCAAAGAATTATTTATATGAGCACTGAAGGTTCTGGCTATCAAACTGCTTATTTTAGCCTCGCATAGTTCATATGTTTGATGACAGAATTCGATTCAGAAAGATCTCATTAAGATGGATCAGCCATACCAACAACATAGAATTTATTAGAGATCCATGAGAATTATATTTAGGCCCAAAGATACAACTCTAAGAACCTATGACTTGTAGCTTAGGAGCTTCATGTGTATAAGACTTACTTCTGGGAGTCAACAATGAAGCAACATTGACCAATAAATTAATTTGATTAATTATGTAGGAAAAAGAAGAGGACAATCCTATTCATGGATTAAATGTGCTAGGTTCTGGATGCATCCCTTCAGAACATGTCCAAAGAAGAGGCTGCATCAAGTCACTGAAAATGCTCACTCAGGGGATATGAGAACACAAGGATATCAAAAAGCCTTAACATTTTTGAAGGGCTATGTAGACAAGAGATAGGCATTATTCTATGAGGCTATTATGGGAAAAATTAGAGCCACAGTTGGACATTACAGTTCAATCATTCATTCAACAAATACTATTTGTGGAGCTCCTACTATGTCAGGCATTGTGCTAGGCAGCAGAATTACAAGATAAGGGAAATTGTCCCAATACTCAGAGGTTTCTAGAAAAAACTGACTGCCTTATGGAGACAGTGAGCCCATAGTCTCTGAAGACACTGAGACAAAAAAGTTGGAAGCTACATTTTAGTCTTAGACTGGTTGGAAATGGTAATCTATGAATTTGAAGCTCCCAACCTCAGAGTAGTTTATGATTCTCTGATGAGTTCCACCATGCATCTCTTTGTCAGTCTTCTACATTCTAAGAAAGAGGCTATCTCAATATGGTTTTCAGTGGAAAGCAACAAAAACCAACACTGGTTATTTTAAATAGAAATGGCATTTGTTAAAGAAGATAGGATTTCTCAGAGAGTCTCCAGGAAACCTGCAAAGCTAGATCTTAGAGAAGGTCCCCAGTGTGCATGGCCAGAACACCTCTGCAGTGACTGCCGATGGTGCTATAAGAACACTATCCAGGAAACTGACACCATTGCTCCCATTCTCGCTGGGATGGGTTCCATGCATTCCTGTATCCTCACAGCACTAGCCTCTAATTTAATAACTGGAGGGATGAGTTGAACTGGCAGAGCCTGGATCATGGGCCCAAGTCTTGGCTTTAAGGGAAGCTGGGAGATCAAGTATCTAGCATTTTCAGCCTTGACAGGTGGGCTCAGCCTCACTGCGGGGTGGGGTGTCCTATTATGATGCTCAGATGCTGAGAGTCCCCAAAATGTAGTAAAGGTTTAAAAATACTCAATGGAAGTGATAGCGGTTCTTCCCCCAGTGACACTTTAACAAAGCCAAATAATGGAAACAGAAGCCCAAAAGGTGAAAAAAATGAAAGTTGGCAACATGACTTCCTTAAAATCACAGAGAGTGTTTGCTTCTCCAAATCCCCTTTTAGGAAGAATTATGACAGTCATGGTCTTTCACAAACATGCTCAACACCAGTCGGAAATTGAAATAAAACTGGTAACAGGAGGAAACCAGGAGAAACTGGGGAGTTTCGGGCTGTCTTATGGCAGAGGTGTGTGTTAAGTCAGCCTTGTGAAGAGCTAGTTGCCACAGCGGTGACCAAGAATAACCCACTAGGATCACAGGACTGGAAGAACCCTTTAGCAGTCAGGAGATCCATCACAATGCGTCCCCAGGTCCCGCATTTCCAAAATGATGGCTGGCAGCCCCCTCTCTCTAAAAGCCTCTCGGGAAGGGCATCTGATGACCTCCCGAGGTAATCAGGAATTGCAGATGTCATACAGCTCATCGTCAGAATGTTCTTCAATAATGTCTTGTTCATTCCATCCACATCCTCCCCACCCGAGTAGTGAAAACAGAGAGGAGGGGCTCACCATCTCTTCCATCAATTTCACTGTGGTTTCCATGGGACAGTGCTGGGTCAGAGCTGAGTGACCTCACACCTCAGAATGCGTCCCCGGGGGCATCGTGGACTCTGGGTGACTCCTTAGAATGCCAGACTTTCTGCAGGAAGTGAGAGCATGCTAATTGTGCCCCTGGGACGGGTGGGCACTGAAGAGAGATTAGCTTTCCCCCAGCTGTCAAGCTGGGGCCCTCTCATTAACACCCACGTTTCTCTCTCTTCCTTTCTTTTTTTTCTTTCTCAGGTCCTTTGACTGCAGCTCGTGTACTTGAAGTATGTAGCTGAAAACATGCACAGATGGGACCTGCGAGATCATGAGAACACTTTCACAGCTCCGGAAAGTGTGCTGGGCTCCTTTCCTTATGAAGAAAAAAACCCTGTATTCTAATTTCTACCCATTTTCCACTCTCTTTCTGTTTCAGAAATAGATGATTACAGAAGCCAATGTTCCAAGCAGTAATAACCAATAGGGCAATAATTAAAATCCAGTTCTTTTGTTGTTTTCTTTTAATCCTAAAGCAGCTAATTGTGTCTGCTAATCTTGTCTTCATAGTTCACAGAGAGGGCACAGCATCTGAAATATATTCAACATTAGCTGCAACCAACTGAAATTCAATGTCAGCCAGAAGGGGAGACAGCAGGGCGGCTGACAGGTGGTGCCCTGAGGGGAGATGTGTCCTGAAGGAGGAGGGACTTGGGGGAGGGGCTTTTATCTTGCTAGGAAAGTTCTAGAAAAGGGGTTGGGAGTTTTGTACAGAAACAGCAAGATAATGAGGAACGGGGGAAGAGTACTGAGGACATGAGTCTGTCTTGGATGACCCCTGGCTTCTTGAGCATTTTAATCAGTCATCTATGACCCCCTGAACAATATCAAAAAGGCAAAGAGGATGAAGTTACTGTTCTCTGGGTGGACAGTGTGTTCTCTTTGTATGAAGAAAGGGAGCCACGCCAAGATCCAACAGTCCTATTTTTAATACAAGTTCCTACTTCTGGACTTCTAGGTGGCCCCTGCCACACCCGCCTGACCCCGGCCACTCAGGCGCTCACCAAACTGACCCCAAGCACAGTGGGGCCTCCGGTATCCTGTACAAAGAGGGCTGTCGTCTATAACTTTAACATATGCTCAGGATTTGGAATAGATGAGATTAATGATTTTCCCAGAAAAGAGCTAACAGAATTTATTTGTAATGACTTGATAAAATTATAGTACTTCTTACATCTCAGCAAGGGTCTTCCATAAAAGAAGGTACTCATTCAATAAATGTACCCAGCAGCCACTCTGCCCCTGGGTCAGGTGTAGGGTTAGAGGGTGGGGTGGGTGGGGGGAGAGAATGCAATATGACTATGATAGAGTACTTACTGCACAGACTTCCACAGTTTCAAAGGTCACGAATCTAATTTTGGAAATTATGACAGCTGTCCCGAGGAAGTGTTGGGACGGACACAAACTTGATTAATAAGAAATGCTGAACAAGAAGTATTCAACTGTTTTCGTTTATCTCCAGCGTAGCAGTCACCACTGTGTGGCCTTTCAAAGGACATCAGTAACACAGCCTGCCCCGGCTCACCCCCAACAGCGCCCCGGTGTGCAGTGATGTGCCAGACAGCAAGTGACGTCAAAGCCCAGTGACAGAACCTTGACCAGAGGGCCACTTTTATAGGGTGATGGGGGTTAGGGGCCGGGCATATATTCTTAAAAATGTTGTCACTAGTGGATACACTCTTCTACTCTTCACTAGTGGAAATTCTGTTCTTCTGTAGCTCACTTCATACAGGTCCTGCAAACACAGCAGGAGTAGGCATCTTTATGTTCAGGGAGATGTGTGGGCCTCTGGGCCATCTTCTCTGCCGCCCTCTGCCTCTGGGAGCAGCAAACACCACTGCTGTGGGTGGCAGCCTGTCAACCGACCAGACAGGAACTCCAGATCCAACAGCATCACTTCTCCCCAGGGGAAACCACAGCGGCTTCCTGGCTGCCTGCATCAGCCTCCTACACTTGCTTCCCCTGGACCTAGACTCTGGTGGGAGGTAGCGGGAGGACACATGCCTGCCCTCTCCCATGGTGCAGGAAGCTGGCCAAGATGAGTGGCGGGGGTGGTGGGGGGTAGGCACCAGGGGCATCCCGGTGCTGTGAAGCACCTGTGCCAGCCCTGGGGATCTGGCCACACAGATGGCAGCCCAGTGACTTCCTGGAGAACTTCTTAGACCAGGAGATGGGTGGTCACCTGACCATCCTCCACAGGCTGGGCCAGGCAACAGCCTCAGTGACCAGGAGCCTCCTGGGCCTTTGAGGGAGCTCTTTACCCACCCTGGAGCCTTCCCTCCCAAGCTGTGGGATGAGCGAAACCATAACGCTTTTACAGGAAAAAAAAAAAAGAATTAGCAACTAGTATTTGAAAAATAATAAATTATACAAAGAAACCACTTTGTCCCTCACACTGATTTAAATTCCATAAAGTAGAATTAAAAACGTGGGATTCTG
The DNA here is from genome assembly GCF_014108235.1 of Myotis myotis. Classification (NCBI taxonomy): domain Eukaryota; kingdom Metazoa; phylum Chordata; class Mammalia; order Chiroptera; family Vespertilionidae; genus Myotis; species Myotis myotis. The sequence continues at coordinate 632,615 of NW_023416336.1, forward strand.
GGAGTAAACAGCCTCAGTCTGCATGCTGACTCTGTCACGTAATAGCGACTAACCCTTATAGTTTCTTCACCTACACCAGGGGTCCTCAAACTTTTTAAACAGGGGGCCAGTTCACTGTCCCTCAGACCTTTGGAGGGCCGGACTATAGTTTAAAAAAAAACTATGAACAAATTCCTATGCACACTGCACGTATCTTATTTTGAAGTAAAAAAAAAAAAAAATGGGAACAAATACAATATTTGTATTTGCATGTGGCCCGCGGGCTGTAGTTTGAGGACCCCTGACCTACACAGTGAGGAATATAAGGTCACCTGCTTCACAGGGAGCTTGTGAGTGTTAGATGCACAGCCAAGAGCTTGGCACATACTAGGCACACAATCTCAATAAATATAAGCTATTAATAATATTATTAAATGTTGATTTCACAACACTATGTTTTGTTCTATTTCTCACCTCAGTGATGTCCTATGACCCATCATGAAACAGATTAAAAACCTGGATAAGCTGAATACAGTTAAAGTTTGTCTAAACGATAAGAAATGCTCTTAAAAATGGCTTATTTTACAGATGTTTCTTCAAAGCTGAGTCTTAATCAACAATTGAAGGTAGTATTGTAAATATTACTGAGAAATTAAAAATCAAAGTAAGTAAATGTGAACTCTGAAATCACAGCAGTGAACTTTTCAAACCCCATGACATTAAAATCCGCTGGTCTCCCCGACACTTTGCACATGCATCTCTCACAGAAGCATGATTATGTAATGCTATGCATTGGTCACTGGCAAATATTGGTTCAACTGACTTATATGTATCTTCCATATTAGTTAACACATTTCATTATGGAACATCAAAAATCATATTTGTTTATATCACCACTGGTGTCATCAAAAGTCTTTAAGCTCAAGTTAGCGTCACTGTCAGACTCCTAGTGGCAGATGTAGGATTCGCTAAAATTCTGATTTTTGCTTGACAGCTCAAGTCTTATCAGTAGCAACAAACACTGTCAGATGTTTTCCTTGAAGTGACAATTTACTTCATTCACTTTTGAGAACATGTCTGCCAAACACCCAAGGTTGAGGATCAGTTTGTCTCTCAGCCACTCTTTAAAGTCAACTCCTGTTCCATTTTACTCTCGTGCCACTAAGTGGCTTTTTTCATGACGACCATTCTCGGGTCAGCGGTAGAAGGGCCTCAGACACAGCATCAGAAAGGCATGGACTCAGCTAATGAGATCTAACAACATGAATAATTTTTGCTTCCTTATCAGGGACATTCTTAAGTGGAACTGGAATTCCTTTTAAACTGTGTGTGCATGGCAGTTAGGGGCACTGCTACCATTCATGCTACGGTGCCTGCCTGCAGTCTTACCTTCCATTGTTTCTATACCTAGTGTAATGTCAACACAGTGAAAAAAGACAAATACCATTTTTGTATTATTGTGAAGACAGCTTTGATCTGAGGTACCCGCTGTAAGGGTCTTGGAGCCTTCAGAGAGTACACTTTGCCAACTGCTTTCGACAGATTCCTTCACCTTTCCAGGCCTCAATTTTCCTATCAGTAAAATGGAGAAAACTCGTAGGACATATCCCATAGGGTATCATGAGGACTCAATGGAATAAAGCATGTAAAGACAGAAGAACAAAGCTGGCCTATAGTGAGTGCCATAAAATATCAGCTAAAAGGAGATCAGGGATCACTCGAGACCCTTGGTTCATTTGGGTGTGATAAAATAACCATCTCAGTGTTTAATGAAAAGGAGAACATCTGTCAGTCATTTCCATTGAAAATTCTTGGTTATTTCCCTGACGTCATTAAAAGTGGTCAGAGACTCCTTCAAACACCTCCCTTTAAAAAGCTCTAATTGCTGAACTCACCCTCTGTGGCCTGAGAATACGACCTCCCCACTCCTGCAGAGTGTTCTGCGCCTCTCTTCTGAGGAGCTGCCTGGAAATCACCCAAGGTCCTGGAGAAAGAGCTGACATTCACATCCACGCCTCTGTGTGTACCTGGGTCCTCAAAGGGAGGTGACACCAGGTGAGAGGAGAAACTGCTTGTACCCTGAACCTGATGTTCCATGTCAGCTCTGCAGGTCAGTGTCATTTCCAAAAACACCAGGCTCAGGGCACACACATCTGTCCCTCTAACCCACAAGACAGGCAACTGATTTCGGAGGTTATTTTTTCCTGATGATACTAATATGACTTTTTGAAAAATTAAGGCCGACACAGATGTATAGTGGAGCAAAATATAAACTTGTATGAATGTTTTAGACAATGCACTTTTTGCTTTTGTTAAGACACTTATGAATGATGCTGCTCACCGGCCATGTGTTCCATGCTGACCTGCTGGGCCCCGTTGTCCAGAGCCAGCTTCCTGCCTGGCTCAGAGCACCGCAGTCAGCGCTCCTCTCGGCCTCCACAGGACAGACCTGCTCTGCCTGCGGCCGTGCCCTGGGGTCTCCCGGCCTGGAGCACGCCCCGCTCTGCTCTTCCCAGGGCTGCTCCTCCTACAGGCAGGTCTTAAAGCAGGAATCACCTCCTAGAGGCCTTGTCTGACCACCGTATTTACAAGGGCTCCCTCACTCCCACCCCAGCTCACTCTCTCTCTATCCATTCGAGGTTTGTCTGTTTTTAAATAAAATTACCAGTATCTGAAATTGCTTTATTTACTACAGTTATGTATCTTCCTCCAAGAAAATTATTCCCCATTGAGGGTAGAGACCTGGTATTTTTGGTCACTAATGTTATAAGGTTTGTCTGCCTGATGCTTCAAAAGAAAGACCAATGCTCAATTCCCTTGGGCAGGGCATGGAGTGATGCAGGCACCGACTGAATACTTGTCAGCTGAGTTGAAGACTTGGCAGTAGGCATCAGTCTCCACCATCAGGGACCCTGGCCATGTGGAGTACTCAATATATATTTATTTTGACTGAGTGATAATATGTTAATGAGTGAATAAATCACAGAGTTTCTGACTCTAAAAAGGACTATATTGTGGAAGGCTAGTGACCACACAAATTCCACAGAGAAGCTCACATGCAGCTTGGCTGGAGAGTCTGCCAGGCACTGGTTCTGACAGTTATGCTTTGGATAACCCCAGTCTGGCGTCCACCCCATCATTCCACAGAAGGTGCTCATGGTGGAGGCACACAGGATGTCCCCGTTGCCAAATCAAACAGGCTTTCTTCAATCTTCATCTTTCTTGTTGTTCTAAGCAGCGAGACAGAGCGGCCCCCTCTTCACTGCTCCCGTGACTTTGGTGACTTCTGGTTGCTCTCTGACTCTCACTCTCCTTGGCCAGCTCCGCCCGAAATCATTTACTATTCCTGGTGGTTACAAAAGACTCAGTTCTTCACTGCTCATGCCACACTATTCCCGAGACCATGCCATGCTCTCCTGTGCCTGTCGATAGCATCTGTATCTTAAACCCGAAATGTGTATCTCCAGCCTGGATCTTTTGTTAAATTCCAGGCTCATTTTCCAGCTGCCTGGCTAGCACATCTACTTGAATATCTAACAGAAATGTCAAAATTTCTAAAATTGAACAAAATCTTCTCCTAAATTGCTTCCATCCTTCTCACCTCAGGAATGTGCACCCCATGAAATCCACCTGCTGTCTTCCTATACATCCACTTCATCAAAAAGTCATGTCAATTCACGTGATTCAAAAGATAATCACATTGGAAGTACTCTGAGGTACCTCCAATTCACCACCTACCCTAAGGTATCATCACCTCTCATCTTTTAACCTGTTTCCTTGCTTCTCTCCTTGCCCAGTTCTATTCTTCATATAGCAGCCAGAGTCTTCTTTATAAAAGAGGAGTCACATCATGCCAATTCCATGCTTCAAACCATCTGTGATCGACATGATCAAAACCAAAATCCTTAACATAGCCTAATCGATCCTGTGTGGTCTCGTTCATCCCACCCCCTTCACCATCATTCCAAAATACTCCCCCGCTGGCTCACTAAGATCTAGGTGCACTGGTTTTCCTTTAGTGTCCCCAAAGTACAAAGATATTTCCTATCCTAAGGCCCTTGCCCATGCTGTTCCCTTAGCCTGGAATACTTCTTTTCTAACTTTTCTGCTATCTGAATGATCCACAACAACCTTGGTTTTAGTAAGCATTTTTTGGAAGACTTTAAGCAAGAAAAGTGCTTTAAGTCAAATTTGTAATTTATAAAGGCAAAAGGCGGGAAGAGGAACTGGAGTGGTGAGGATAAAGCAGTGATACCATTGAGATGGGGTGTGTAGGAGGAGATGTCATTGGTATATTGGGTGGGGGGAAGATAATGAACTGTTTGGGGCATGAATTTGTGACATCAGGTAGAAATGTCCATCACCTGCCATGATGGGTGGGGGCCATGGAGGGTACCAGCAGGTTGGTACCGCCACTATGAGACATCAGAAAGGGAGCTCGCTAGGAACGTGGAGAAAGAGAGACTGAGAGCCAATGGGTGGCAGAGCCATTACAACTGTTGGCACCCAGATAAGGATGTTGAGATGATCATTGGCACTTTATTAAAGATCATTACTCTGTAGCCACACAGAACACATGAAGTCAGCATTACTTTTGCAATGTTACAAAAATATTAAGTGAGATATTAAACTATTTTATAAACGCAATATCCTACTTTGTTTAGAAGAAAACTATAACTTCTGCTTGCCACTAGCATAAACATTGCTAAACAGTGACTGGACGTTATCTTCTAAACTAGAGGCCTGGTGCACAACATTCGTGCTCTGGGGGGTGTAGAGGTCCCTCAGCTCGGCCTGCACCCTCTCCAATCTGGGAGCCCTCAGGGGAGCCCTCTCCAATCCAGGAGTTTCTGTCTGTCTTTGCAATCATATGAGCGAATTGTCTGAGACCCCAACCCAGTTTGGTTTGTTGCTCACAGAATTATAGAGACATTTTTTTTTTCTTTGCTTCATGGGTGGAGATTTCCTGGAAGTTTTAGGGTAGCTTCCCTTTAATTTTTCCTAGACGCTCTGATTTTACTTATGTCTCTCACCTTTGCTTTCCCTCCATCCCCACCGCAACAGTAACTTGCTCCAGGCTTACTTTGCTCTAGTGCAGTGGCTCTCAACCTTCTGGCCCTTTAAATACAGTTCCTCATGTTGTGACCCAACCATAAAATTATTTTCGTTGCTACTTCATAACTGTAATGTTGCTACTGTTATGAATCGTAATGTAAATATCTGACATGCAGGATGGTCTTAGGCAACCCCTGTGAAAGGGTTGTTTGACCGCCAAAGGGGTCACGACCCACAGGTTAAGAACTGCTGCCTAGTGTCTAGGAGATCCACCTGCCACCAGAAGTACGATTCCCAGCATTCCTGGTGCTCCCCGCGCTCTGGGCTCCCGCTTCCGGTTCTGGGGTTGCCACCAAAACTACTATTCCCAGAATTCCTGGTGCTCCCGCAATCTTGGTTTTCCCTTTCTGCTCTGTCTCCCTCCCATGGCCTCCCACTCTGCCAAGTCCTCCAAGCTGCCAGCTCTCCCTCTCTGCTCTCTGTCTGGCAGCTTGGGGAGCCAATTTCCCCAAGCCGCTCCACTCTCTGCTGGCTCTCCCACTCTGCGCCTGTGTATGGAAATTAACCCACCATCTTTGCTGGGTTAATTTGCATACTCACTCCTGATTGGCTGGTGAGTGTAGCAGAGGGATGGTCAATTTACATGTTTCTCTTTTATTATATAGGATTTATTATATATAGACATTAATTTTCTTCCAAACAATGTAATTCACAAAAGACTGAACTCTTCATTCAACAAATATTCACTGGGTCCCCCTGTGTGTCAGACAGTATTCTAGGTGCTAGAGATAAAGTGGTAAGAAAGACATACAGGAGGCACAAATTGGGTGCTGAATGAATGGATCAAATCAAATCACACTATTATATATCAGACCCTCAACAATATTTGTAGAACAGTGTTGTGTGTAGCATTTCCCAATTATACATACATGATACTATAAGTCAGCTTACCTTGATCAGTTAGCATTAAATGTTGCAAAAATATCTAATAGTTAAAAGAAACATCAAATGAGATGCAATTTTATAGTAATACTAGTGGCCTGCTGCACGAAATTCGTGCATGGGGGGTGGTGTCCCTCAGCCCAGCCTGCACCCTCTCCAATCTGGGACCCCTCAAAGGATGTACTACTGCCAGTTTACAGGGATTGGGCCTAAACCAGCAGCCGGACATCCCTCTCAGAATCTGGGACTGCTGGCTCCTAACCACTCACTTTACTGCCTTCCTGCCTGCCTGATTGCCCCTAACCACTCTGACTCCCAGCCTTCTTGGCCCCAACTGCCCCCCGATGCCGGCCTGCTCACCCCCAAAAGCCCCCTGCCAGCCTGATCGCCCCCCAACTGCCTCCCATGCTAGTGTGCTCACCCTCAACTGTCCCCCCTGCCGGCCTGCTCGCCCCCAACTTTCCCCCCTGCTGGCCTGCTTGCCCCCACCTCCCCTCCCCACTGGCCTGCTTCCCCCCAACTGCCCCCCTGCTGGCCTTCTCACTCCAAATTGCCCCCCCAGCTGTCCTGAACACCTCCAACTGACCCCCACTGATGGCCTGCTCACCCCCAACTGGCCCCACTACTGGTCTGCTTACCCCCAACGGCCCCACACCTCATCAGCCTGATCACCCACAACTGCCATCTCATCCTAGCCTGATCACCCACAACTGCCCTCCTCTCTTGGCCTCTTACCTCCTCTACCTCAGCCATGCCATCATGGCTTTGTCCAGAAGAACGTCTGGAAGGTCTCCTGGAAGGTCTCCCAGTCTAATTAGCATATTACCTGTTATTAGTACAGATGTAGGAGAAAACAGGAAGAGGAAGTTTGGATAACCTCTGTGGCAATTTTCTCCAGGCCAACCGCGAACTTTGTTTAAGTTGAGAAGAAAAATCAAAGCTGGGCAATTTGATCCTGGGACAAAATTATTTTGGTTGAATTCTAAGTGGCTAAATTACAACTTTTGGGAGCAATAGTTTCTGCCATGGAACGTTCTTTCCCGTGTAATTAGTCTTACTCTCAATTTTTGTTTTTAAGTACTTCAGAGTCAGGAAAATTCCATGCTATAATCACCTATTTATTTGGATACATTACGTGTTTTTACTCATTAATTATGTCTTTTTGAACACTCATAGCCTTCCACATATCATGGTTTCTTTCTTTAATATGTTATTTTACAGTAAGTAGATTTTAATAAAAAACAAAGGCAAACAATTCTGTTCTGTCAGTAGGCACTGACTTATACTTCTTCCAATTCTCATGCTCTCTGGGGCTATACTTCCATGAAAACAGATACAATCTAAAAATAACCCATGATAAGTATAAATTTAAGAACATGCAAGATAGTCTAATTACTTAAGAAAGCTATCCCTGAACTCTTGATTTGGAAGTCTTTCAAGTAAAGAGTAGGTGGGTGGGTGATTCCCGGAGTCTGCCAACAAGTGTTGTCTTTTCACTCCGATTTAATAGCATCCTGGTCAATACACTTCATCTGGATTTAAGCTGTAATCCTCTTTTACACAACTTGATTCTTTAAGTGTTTGGAAAATCTTTCAAATGTCTGAATGAAACGTGGGCAGAGGTAAAGAAAACTAGACAACTGCAGGCCATGAAACTAGGTCCCTTCGAGACATCAGGCTTTCTTTGTGAGGGGACGTCTGCACTCAGGGGAGCCCAGGAGTCTGCTGGACAGAAGCAGTGAGGCAGTAACACGGGGCTGGGGCTGGGCAACCTGCAGGGCGGGTCACTGCGGTGGAAACGCAGAGCGTGCAGTTCCAAAGCTGTTTTCCAGACTGTGTTCTTTAACTAAAGATACCTATTATTTATGCTTTAAAAAAAAAATCAGTGACTTCCCCACGCAGTCCATAATGAGTTCTGCAGATTCATGGAATTCCTTTCTTGAAGTCATTCCCTTTAGCTGAATTCTGTTTATACTATCCATCCTCAAGCTTATTTACATTCAGACTGTGAGCAGGGACTATTTTTATATCTTCTAGTCGTGCTCATCAACTTCTAGTAGCTCCATAAATGTCCATATAACAATATTAAAAATATTAATGAAGCATTACATAAAAACTACCGAGTGTACATCAGTTTTTCTTCCATTTCCTTGAGGTACAGCAAGCTACCCTCATAAAATTTCTCTATTACTTCACAGGAGGAGAATAGTCAGAGGTTCTCTGTGAAGGTAATTTGGAATTCTGGACAATTTACTCAGTCAACTGGGCTAAAACAACTGGTCTTTATCATCTCTTATATTCTGCAAAAGAAGTTGGTCAACATTTCAGACATGGCCAGGTTCACAAGGCATTGGGTCTTGCCAATGTGTCTCAGGGCCACATATGTTCTTGCCCTATGTAGGGAAACCCTGAGGTTAATGTCTTCACCTCTTCTGGAGTTTTCACGTCCTTTTTGATTTCATTAATGTCCATGGAAACAGATAAAGTAGCTACTCTTTTAACAAGTATGAGCTACCATCAATTACCATTGTAACTTCAATTAAAATATTAAAGCAGTTAAGGATCCAATAGAAATAGTTTCCCTTTTTAATAGCACTTAAAATAACAATGAAAGTGGCAAGACGGTTATATGTTCATTTAATTGCTAATGAAGCCAAACCAATCATTCAAAGTTGAGTTCCCTGTAGAATATCGATCTGAAGGACCATCAGCAAAGTACCATCATTTGATAATAGAGATTTAAAATTAGTATCAGAATTTTACTTTCCAAAAATTCACCTTTGAATTTATGTTGCTGGCTGTTTCATCTCCAGCTTGCTAAAAAGAAAAGTAAGATCACCTTAAGCAGGCAGGCGTGAGTCTAGGGTGGAGGAGTGAAAGTCTGATGAAACGTGTGCCTCATATGCAGTGGACAGGAGCCCTGGGAGAGCTCCGGGGGCCTGCTGAGGCCTCCAGGGACAGGTCGCCCTCTGAGGCTCTGACTCACAGCACCAGGGCTGTTTTTCCTCTGGGGAAGGACCAGACACTTGCCCTTTATAAAAACCTCTAGGATGAGTCATCAGCAAAACTAGCTGGCACTGGGAGGTGGCGGGTAGAAATGAGGCCTGAAAGGAGACCATGCGGTCCCTGTGGCTGCTGCCCTGGCAGCGTAGGCTGGTTTTCACAGGGAGAATCCCTGTGGATCTCATCATATATACAGGACTCCTACTCAATTTCAAAGGGTGCTACCCACCCTGGGAAAAAAAAACACCCACATTAGCCCACTGAGGAGCTGTGAAAAAACACAGGCAGGCAAACAGATGGCTCAGGAAGCAGCAATGTGGAATAATAGTGAGGGTGTGGGAGTCGGAGGTGTAGGCTGGGCGATGATCAGAGAGGAGAGGAAGGACAGCAGCGGTGACAGATGACAGAGTGTTGTTTGGGAGGAGCAGTTGGAGGAGGCAAGGGGAATGGAAGGGCAGGAGCATAATTAGGAAACATCCCCTTCTGTCGACTCCTAAGTCCTGCTTGGTTCAGTCGGAGAGAGCACCGGCCTCGCGAGGAAGCCCAGGTTGGCTGCATGCTCTCCTAGGGGCCTTCCCTTTCTGATGGAGACAAGTCCGAAGTGAGCTCCTGTGTGCAGCTGCAGGCAACATCAACATGGCTGTTGAGAATTCTTTATAGAGCATCCGCCTTTGTACTCCATACTTCACCGAAGTTAATAAGTAGGTGTCAAACTCTGAATTAAAATTCCCAGAAGAGGACACAGCACAAAGGACAATAAAAATGATTTTTAAATAATCATAGGGATAAATAGCATCCACTTCTGACAAATGTAAGTGCGGGCATAAAATGTTATTAGGCTACAGACACCGTCCTTTGTTCAGGAAGTGTGCCTCATTCTCCAGGCGTGCCATTCATCATCCTAATGAGCCCTCAAAATGTAAATTAAACAGCAAAGACGGATTCGTTCGAGAAGCATCTTTGTGCGAGGTGTGAAACCATTTTTCTACTTTTATTCTTAGACAGGGCTTCATTTTTGCATTGGGGGGAAAAAAGGGCCCTCGATACTCGAACACTTTATGGGGTAAGTTCATGCAATTCACATTTTCAGTAAACCGTTCATTCACTCTTCAATACTTTGGGATCTGCAATTTCAAAGAAACAGAATCTCATTTTAAAATGCTGTGCCCTGTAAATTATGTTTGATCTGGAAAATCTTAGGAACCTGGGCATGCATATGCTTTCTTGTTTTATTCAGAAGTGATTTGGTCTAAGGGAGGCCCTCAATGAGAAAGGATTAGTGAAAATTTCAAACAGCTTTAGTTTACTGAGCCCAATGCTGTAATGGCTGGGCAAACACCATTTCAGCCATTAATGATAAAAGATTAAGGTCATGAGACAAATTAGTTGTGATTTCTTGTTATGTATTGATAAGAACATTACCCATTCCTGGGATGAATAGAGAAATCAGGGTTTTGTACTTGACCTGAATTTATGCATGAGCACACACAACAGGAGGGACTGAGCAGCGGCTAGGGAGGGATCCAGGAAAAATACAGAGAAAGGAAAATAGCAACAAATCATGTCTCATTTTGGCCTGATTGGTTCTCATTTGCCTCTCTCTGTCTCTCTTTCTCCCACCCCCACCCCATCCTCTCTTATTGCAACATATAAATCATTCTTTGCATTCTCTGGCTGTCCCTGTGCATGCGAGAGCTCAGCTTACCCATGTGTCTTCCCCAGCTCTTAGCTCTGTGTGTGAGTGAATGTATATAAAATGAAGATACAAATAATTGCCCTATTGAGGTTTACCTCCTGTCCAGGGAACAGCCATTAATCTGCCCAAGGGGGTTCCTCCAGCCCCAATCTGCAGAATAAATTATCATTAACCAGTCTAGGTATTCTAGAGACATTATATTTTATGGGGTCAAAATGTTGGGGAAGTAACCCAGAGGGAGAGCTGAAACCATCCAGCTGGGAAAGAAGCAAGCCGGCGAACAGCATTACAAGAAAGCCTGGGTTCTTAGTGGCAATGGATCAACTGCTGGTCCGGCTTGAGGTCAACCCCCAAACCCTGTCTGAATCATTGGGATGGTTGATTGTGGGAAGCACCCCTGCCCTGTCACAGTGCCCAGCGATGGCCCACCTCTCAGCGAGAGGCATCTCTCTTTGAAGGTTGGGCTAATGAAAGAGCGCATCATGACTAATGGTAGCTCACGTTAAGCCTACATATTCCACTGAACATACTGTTCCAGGTAATTTGATGGAGAATTTTCTTTTCAGCATGATCGAGCTGATTCAATACAAGGCTCAGGACTGTCAACATGACAGCTGGCCACATAAAGAAACTGCGGTCTCAGCCCAAGCTGGGGCTATTTCATTTCTGCCTCTCAGTTTCCTAATAATGCACATTTTGATGGGCACGTTGATTGGGTTATGATCTAAGAACAGCACTAATTAGTAAGAGAGAAGCTAATGCTATGTATCCATAGGCCTTGAGAAGTACTGGGGACAAGGAACAGGGAAGGAAAAAAGCAGTTTGAGTTATAAAGTCAATGTTAATCCTGACAAAGCAACACAAGGTATTATTCTATACAGATATTAACTCTGAAAAAGCACTGTACACCAAGAGACATATGTTAAAGTGGAATTTAAGCCTCGTCTGGAGTAATAAACTGTTTTATTTTCCACCCCCAGGTGGTAAACACAACGTACAATACAGGAACTGGAAAGTGCCCTACTGTGGTGAGCATGCTTTTTAACCTTGGCAGTACGTTAATAATATAAATTCACACCAATAATATAAATTCTCACACATAAAACCTTTCAAGTATAAAGGAAATAAGCGACTCCCTGAATGTTTCCTGAGAAAACTCCCAATGAGGAAGGATCTCACAGTTTGAATGCACACTTCTGGCCAGATCTTAAAATTCCTGTGAATGGGCCTCATGTTAAATGGCTGACAGCACCGCTAGGAACTCTACAAAGTAAAACACATGCTTCATTAGTCCCCCAGCTGAACTCGGGATCCTCTGGCTCAGAATACATCACGGCCTTCAAAAATAAATCCCCTTCTGAATTAACAGCTCAGAATCATTACTCTTTGGCGTGACCCTTCAGTTTCCTTGGGAAGAGAACTGCATCTCACAAAGGTCTATTTTCTGTGGGCAAACCAGGATTTCATGGAGAGAAGGCACATTAACATGCTCTTCCTGATATCATTTCCCCATTTTCACCCCCAAGTGGCTTCTTTTCCCTTCTCAACTGAAACATCCTTGATCGAAAATCAAAAGACATCTAGAAAGAGACTAAAGTTTAGTTTTAGGTGTATGTGAAAAAAAAAAAAGCTAGATGGAATTATTAACAATTTCGGAAGAAGGACGCATTATAGTTAATAAAATTTTGCCACACTGAAAATGGTCGGGGCCCAGGATGGGTGGCTCATTGAACACGCAACCCTGTACTTCAAAGGGTTACGGGTTCAATGCCCAGTCAGGGCACATGTGGAAGGTAATCAATTGTTGCTTCTCTCTCACATCAATGTTCCTTTCTCACCCCACTTTCTCTCTCTCTTAAAAATCAATGAAAACATATCCTCAGGTGAGGATTAAAAAAGTGGTTGGGATGTTCTTCTTTTTTGTTGTTGTTGTTAATCTTCTCCTGAGGATATGTTTCCACTGATTTTTAAAAAAATATATTTTATTGATTTTTTACAGAGAGGAAGGGAGAGAGATAGAGTTAGAAACATCAATGAGAGAGAAACATCGATCAGCTGTCTCCTGCACACCCCCTACTGGAGATGTGCCCGCAACCAAGGCACATGCCCTTGACCGGAATCGAACCCGGGACCCTTCAGTCCACAGGCCGACACTCTATCCACAGAGCCAAACCAGTTAGGGCTGATTTTTTTTTTTTTTTGAAAGAGTAGAAGGGAAATATGGGGAGAAAGAGAGAGAAACATTGATGTGAGGGAGACACACACATGTCTCCCTCATGTACCCTGACTGGGGCCGGGGATCAAACCTGCAACCCAGATTATATATAGGTCCTTGAGCGGGAACTGGTGTGCAGGCCGATGTTCTAACAACTGGGCAACACTAGCCAGAGTTTGGATTTTATTCTCTACTAGAGGCCTGTTGCATGAATTCCTGCACGGTGGGGTCCCTCTGGGTGGCCTGCAGGGATCAGGCCAAAACCCACAGTCCAACACCACCTGCAACTCCTACCTGCCGCTCCCGATCATCCCGGCCCTACTGGGCCTGCTGTGATCTCACGCCCAATCAGTCCCGACTGGGAGAGGCTTGCACTGCCGCAGCAGCACTCTCAAGCCCTTGGTCTGGCGCCCTCCCAAGGGCAGTGGCCTGCAGGGACCGGGCTGAAACTGGCTCTCCAAAATCCCCCAAGGGGTCCTAGATTGTGAGAGGGCACAGGCCAGGCCGAGGGACTCCACTGGTGCACAATCGGGCTGGGGAGGGACCGCAGGAGGGCTCCAGGGCATGTCTGGAGCTAACCTACTGGTCAGAGTATCTGCCCCTTGGTGGTCAGTGCACATCTCAGCGGCTGGTTGACCAGTTGACTGTCTGCCCCCTGGTGATCAGGGCATGTCATAGCGAGCAGTGGAGCAGCCTTAGCATATCATTAGCATATTACACTTTGATTGGTTTGTTTGGTTGTTCTGCCATTCAGTCTATTTGCATATTACCCTTTTATTATATAGGATTGCAGGGGCCTTGTTTATCCAATTAACCAAACTCAGTTGATTATTTCAGTGTCACCACCAAAGATTAATAATGTTTATTTATTTAACAGGCCAAATGAAGGGATGAAGTCTGTGTATAGTCAGGATAAATGCTGCCTCATTTCACCAGATGTGTATGATACTACAGACATAATGTTTTAAACACATTAGGAGAGCTTGGTCTATGAAGTAATTCTACTGTAATGCCTTCATAAGCAGAAAACCATTCCTTTATTTGCTTATTATTCCAGATTTTTCAAAGGTGGATGTTTACTTAAAGCAGAATATGACTAGACTATCCCCAACTTTCACTGTGAAGAGCACATAAGCCAAGTCCTAGAGGAGACCTATTCTGGTTTAGGAGTTGTTGGGTTCACTATATTTCTTCTCCTACCCTCTCCAACCCCAATGTTTCAAGGGTATTCACTGGAACAATCCATGTGTATTCCTGCATTTTTGGTTTTCTTCAGCCAGAAATCACTCCTGTAAAGTTAGTCTGCTACCCACCGCTAAAGAACTCTATCCTGTACTTGTAGGTTAATCTTAAAATAGAGCTCTCACCATTTAGTTCTCTTGTTTACCCACCACTAGTGGCTCCCCATCATCTAGAGCAGCGGTTCTCAACCTGTGGGTCGCGACCCTTTCACAGGGGTCGCCTAAGACCATCAGAAAACACATATATAATTACATATTGTTTTTGTGATTAATCACTATGCCTTAATTATGTTCAATTTGTAACAATGAAATTGGGGGTCACCACAACATGAGGAACTGTATTAAAGGGTCGCGGCATTAGGAAGGTTGAGAACCACTGTCCTAGAGGATAAATCTACAGTCCACAGAGCCCAGTGCAGCCCCACACCAAGCCTTCCTGTGTGGCTCATTTGGGCATTTCCTTCTGAACAGTGTCCCTTCCTGCTGGGAGCTCCTCCTTCCACCTCCCCCCATTCAAATTCTTCCTCTGAAGGTCTGCTCAAACCCTACTTCATCTATGAAGTCTTTCTCACCTCTTCCTCCCCAAACCCTATGTCTACACCTCTCTTGCTTGATACTCATTCCTTCCTATCTTTCTGAGCTATTTAATGTCCCACCTGCTTAAGTGTTACCAACATCTCTGAGTAGGAAGTATGTCCGATATTGCCAGGCATGTAGCCTACCCATGGTAAAGACTAAATAAAATTAATCATCTTTAAACCCTAAAAATTCCATCCTTGGCCCCTTGTAAGTTTTAGAGGAGAGGAAAGATACGGAGCCCTTTGGGGTCCTTTGCAATGATCACCAATTTTTCTGTAGTGAATCTGGGCGAGAAATGCAATCACTTGCTTGGGCCATTTGAACAAGCTCATTTGGCAGGAAGACCTCACTTTTTGAGCAGATGTAACCTACAGGACCAGCTTTGGAATCGATCAGGTGACGGGCTTCTCCTCCGACCCTGTCCAGCGACATTATCAGAACCTGTTACTGACTAGTTCTATTTCGTCTCCAACTCTCCAGAGAAGTTCCAGTAGACACTGGAAGAGTGGACATGTAGGCAGTAAAAGTTTATCGATCCAGTTTACTCCTAGTGACTGATCTGAAGAAGGGGGAACAAGGCCTTAACTAGAAGTGCAGTTATTTCTTAGGTTTTGAAAATACATGTAAAAATCTCCTTTAAACATACCTCTTATGCACCCTCTGCCGGAGATCCGTCTTTGGTCACTTTTTGTTCAATAATATGGGACCTTTCAGATTTGCTACCTCTTGCTACTTCAAAAAGGTAACAAGACACTGAGAGGGAGCTCAACCTCACACTAGTGACATCTTACCACTCCTTTCCACCCACACATCCAAAACTGGGACAACACTCGTCTTACCCCTGGCCAGCTCTTGCTGGGGAACCTTTTCCTCAGATTGGTCTTAGCTACCTGAACACATGGATGCCCCACGATGCCCATGGCTAAATTAAAGCTAATACACTGGAGTCATTACACCAACATTTTTTGCCAAGAACACAGGAGGGGTATACATGGTCAGAGAAGCCCCCTTAATTAAGCAGGATGGACACATTCCCTTGATGTTGGGTCTGGGGGGAGTCTCCTGTGTCCTTCCTCCCTGCTAGAAAAAAGGAAAGGATGCAAGTTTGCTATCAGGAAAATCTTTAATTGCTTTTGGACTATTTTAACTTCAAGTCCAGTGGATTAAAGTCCTTTAAAACGGTTCTGTATACCATGCTCCATGGAAGAAATCTTATTAGCCAAATTGGAAGAAAAAATTAATGACAATAAGGCAGACATATACAGGTAGGTTTACAGTTGTGAGTATGTGAAGCACAGAGTTTATTCTTGTATTATTATTAATTACTGTATTGTTTTCTATAGGAACCACTGTAAACCTACTTTTGCCCCACCCTGCACGTCATCAAAGCGACTGCTGCAGAAGACATCCCAGGGTAACATTGGATTTGTAGACTTCCTGAATGGCGAAAGAACGACAGTACTCATGAAAAGGTTTCACTATATTAATCTGGGATATTTTCTTAAAAATTATATTTTTAAAAAGACTTCAACTTAGAAAAACCATCTTTAAAATCTACTGACTTCTAGCCCTAACTGGTTTGTCTCAGGGAATAGAGCATTGGCCTGCAGACGGAAGGGTCCCAGGTTCGATTCCAGTCAAGGGCATGTACCTTGGTTTCGGGCATGTCCCCAGTAGGGGGTATGCAGGAGGCAACTGATCGATGTTTCTCTCTCATCGATGTTTCTAACACTCTCTCTCCCTTCCTCTCTGTAAAAAATAAATAAAATATACTTAAAAAATAAAATAAAATCTACTGACTTCCAGAGACTGCCCATCAAGGCGGCCGAGTTAACACTGTTCTCGCACCTCCCTCGGCCACACCAAAATTACAGCTGAACTGTGATCGGCCATCATGGAGAAACACCAAAGTCTAGCTGAACAGAAACCCTCTAAGAATACATAGGAGAAGCTACGCCACGACTGCATATGTCAACTATAAATGAAAAATAAAAATTATTTTAAAACATCTATTCATTTCCACTTTTATACCCAATGCTATAGGAAGTAGCAAATTTCTCTTAACTAAATTTCCAGTGACACATCACTTTAAAAATCACATCACTGAAATTCTCCCACTTCCCTTTGCGGGTGGCTGAGCTAGCTCATGCACCTAAGGCTGTATCACCAGTCAGTGTTTGAAACAGAAATGGTGGCACGCCGTGTTTGCCCGCACAGGTGGCAGCGCCTCCCTGCTCTGGTGGGCAGGACATCTCAGCGCTACAGGTGTGCGGATGGGATGGAGGCCGGCTGAGCTGATCTACGCACCTGTGCCTCCCCAGCATGCTACATTTGCCCTCAGTCTCTGGAATGTCAGAGGTCTAAGGGAAAGAGCAATGAGCAAGACTCAGCCCCAAGTCAGAGAGCCTGTCTCTGAATCCAGAAGAAGTTAAAGTACAGTTTCCTGACAATTTACTTTTAGAAACACAAAATTAGAGGGGAAAACCCACCCTTGTTACTAAGATCATCTGTAAGAAGGATGGCGGGTGCTTCCTGGACTGTGAGTCCTCTTTACAGCTGGTGTTCAGGGCCCCAGTGTCAGCACGGTGCTTGTTCATTCAGCATCTGCTCAGTTTTATGAAGCTGTTTTTTAACGCAATGCATTATCCTGCTCACAGAGCACCACAGTGTGTATTAACAGTAATGTGATTATCACAACCTGTTATAATTATTACCTACATATACGTACTTTTACTAGAAAATATAAGCTCTTCAATGGTAGGAGTTATTCTGTGTGTGTGTGTGTGTGTGTGTGTTTCTCCATTCCAATTCATAATACAATACCTGGAACACAATTATCATTCAGTACACATATATTTTTATTATTATTGTACTGATAATTATTAAGCTATTGTAACAGTTATCAAGCATTGAATACTTATTGTAAAAGGCACTATATTAAACTCTTTCTATATTTCATCTGATTTAATCCTTCATCACATCCCTATGAGATGGGTATTCCTTCTCTCCATTCACAGATGGAAGGGGAGGAGACAGGTATCAACTCCAGGCAGATAGGTTACTGAGCCACACTAAACATCCATGAGCACATATGACTCCAAGAGCCACGGCCTGCGCTGATATTGGTAACCAAGTTCAGCCAGTACTAGATCAGTAACTTGACAAACACTGTCATGTACAGTCAAAACTTTGCTTCTCATGTTTTGGTAATGAACCTAATGTGAATACTTTAGATTAGTGGTCGCCAACCTTTTGGACCTTGCGGACCACCAGTGGTCCGTGGACCACCGGTTGGCAACCGCTGCTTTAGATATAATTCCAAAACAAGGGATGAAAAAGTATATTCCCAATAAAACATGGATAGGAAGGCATAACTCTAAAAATGAAATATAGTAAAACTTCACTGTAACTTAAGAACAAATGATAAGAGGAAATGATGGAAGTATTGGCCTATGTGAAAGGAATCTCCCCTATAAAGCACAGGCATCGATGACATTATATGTAATTTCAAGTGAATAAAAACTGTTAATTAAATAGAAGCTTTAACATACGTACCATATTTGAACTTGGCCGTTAAAAAATGGCATTTCTGGATCTATTTTTGTTCCAGAGACAGAGAAGCATCGAACAGACTATCAAACTTCAGAGGGAAGTCGGGGTTGGGGCAGAGTAAGGGGTCAACCGAAGGACTTATGTGCATGCATATAAGCATAACCAATGGACACGGACACTGGGGGGTTGCGGGGGAGTGAGGGCATGTGCTGGGGGGTGGGGGTGGCCAGGGAGAGGTCAATGGGGAAAAAGGAAACATATGTAATACTATATGTAACATTTTAAACAATAAAGAATTTTTAAAAATACATTTCCTTTTCTGTATCATATTGAAAACTACATCCAGGGTTTCACAGCTATGAGACTAGAAATTTTTATTTAAATTAATGCTACAACTACCCTAGTACCTCTAGGTAAGTTCATTATCTTTCCCTTATTTCTTCCTACTTTGCAGTTTGCTGTTTAACAGTCACCATTGACAATGACTTTTATACTTAAGTATTTCAGAAGGAAGGACATTTAGCCAACCTAACTTGAAGTCTTCTCCTTGATGCACTGTAATCAATCACTACTTCTGAAAAGACTAAGGCATGTGCATCAACACTGTACCTTAGAGCATGCAGGGTCTTTGTCAACACACTGCATCTTCGCAAGGAAATGCCAGCACTGTTATTTTGGGGCCTCCCGCTGACCCCGAGGCCAATGAGGGCCCAACCAAGAAGCCAACGGGACGGTTAATCAATAGCAGCCACGGCACCTTTCCTTATCCCCCAGAATCTTCATTTTCAATGAGGTTTTTATATCATTAAAGTAAGAAAACAGGACCTTCAATCTCCACTGGTTTCAGTGGAGGATGGAAGAATTAATTTGACTGTCACAGAAGTAATGATCCAACTGTGTGCTTGAAGGCTTTAAAAAATCAGTTTTAGATTTAAAGCCCAGGACAGATATAGCTGAGAATGAAAAGCACTTGTGTATCAATTCTCTTTCTCACAGCCCCAACGGATCTGAATCTTGTAAAGAAGAGCAAGAGGTTACGAGTCCTTTAAGATACTATGAATAATATATTTGAAATGGTTTATCAGCAGTAATACCGGTGCAGTTGTTTCTTAACCATGTTGGCACGTGTCATCTCAACACATACATAACCACATGACCCCTTCCTAGGGGCAGACACAGGTTGTGTGGGTCTGAAAGGCTACTGAGCGCGCTTTTAAAAATGGTAAAACTAGGTACGGGCCTTGTGAGAGGACCATGCAACCCAGGAGCCTGAGATTTAAGCTTAATTTAATAGGAAAGCCGCCCTGCCTCATCCGCTGGAAAACACGAGTATCCTTCTGCTTGTACAGGGGCGAGTTCCGAGTGGGCCCGGAGAGAGCAGCGCGGGGACCCACTCAGCCCACGGTGTTCCGTGGACACCCTGGAAAACTGCAGGCGCCCTGGAAAGGGGCCAGGGAAAGGGCACAGCGGTGAAGGAGTGCCTTCTGCTGTTCACACGATTTAGGGGACTGACAGTCTTGTCATTAGGCATATGTTCAGGGTTTTCAGAACTAGCTTTACACGTTTACGTGTTTTGCTTCTCATCATTTGTTTCTGGTATTAATTTTCAATGGAAAATTCATCAGGAATGCAACAAGGAATGGAGAGGAAGTCAGAAGAAATAACCGGCTTTTCACACTTGATTAAAGTACATGTGCCGGCGCCTGGTTTTTAACTGAGACACAAAGGACGCACGGCCTGCCGAGGGCACCAGGAGCCTGACCAGGCAGACCGGGTCACGGGCCAGAGCAGGCCGAGGCCCGGGCGGGAGGAGGCACACCGCCTCTGACTCGCATGCTTTCTCACTGCCTCTGTGTTCTCACACATGCTCACCAGCAGCCCCTCCCCGGCCTTCAAACAGCAGGGGCCTCTGAGACAGGCTTTGGTGTTCCTACTCTGTCTGGGTAGCCGTGACCTCTGTGTGCCCCTGCCCCACCAGGTGCAGGATCAAGGCCTGTCACTGATCGTCCCCACCTCTATCATGGGACCCAGGGGGCTGAGAGTTAGTTCCCTGGCTCACTGGGGCCTGCCTTGGGCCTGTGTCTTTTACATGTAGGTTTTACCGTTATTGAGGTATGGGGACACGAGGCAGCAGGTTGGGAGACTGCCGAAGAAACAGATGGTCAGTCACGGGTCCCGAGAGGAAGGAGCACACCACACCGTGGGGCCACCTGGGGGCGCACCAGGGTCAGTCGGGAGGCAGAGGGATTGGGGGGAAGTGACCAAGAGCCTTTATTGTAGTTTCTAGGGAAGGAGCAAGCCCGGAGGGACGGGTAAGCAGATTCAGGGTTGGCTAGTTTGAATGATTTTAGAGCTCTGGGTCAGGCGATGTCCATAGTTCCCTAGTACCAGGTCCTGGAGTGAGTGGGGCAGGGAGATGGTGGGCAGATAAAAGAGGTGGCTGGGCAAGGAGGATCTGGGTTAGTTGGTTTGCATCTGAAAGGTGCACTCCCAGCTGGGAGTCATGTACTATCTCTAGGAATCAGCTGGCTTTGGGAGGGGCAGTCCCCCCAGGGTCAGCTGGCCCCGAGATATCAAAGCACCAAAAACACACAATAAAAACACATGATTAATACAGGAGGGAGCAGCCGTGGGCAGCTTTGGGGATGCTGAGACTGGAAGAGAGACTTCCTTGACCCTGTTTCAGGCGTGGGCCCGGCGGGCTACTGAACCTCCCACCGTGTCCCAGTAACGGATGGAAAACAGGTGCAGGTGGCTGTCTCACTCAACACCAAGGCAGTACACATGAGATCCCCCCCCATGTTAAAGATGAAGACACCGAGTTCAGAGTTTGAAGGTGCTTTTCCCATGCCACATAGCTAGCAGGCAGGCGAGTCAGGGTTTGTATCTGGGCTCAGGATCATCCTATCTCTTAGGCACTGGGTTTGAAGTCTACCAGCTTTTAAAGGTCCCAAACAAATACATGAGACCTGAAGAAGGAAAATATATCAGCTCCAAAACAAAAAGAGAAAGCTATAATGTCAAAAGTAATACAAGCTTATAATTAAATGTGCAAAAATCATATGAAGTAATTTTTATTGTTCCACTTAATATTCACTTAAAAATCCATTACACTTCACAAAACTCAATTACACTAGACAATAATGTGTTGCTTAGACTTTTTTTTTTCACGTCCCAAGAATTCCTGCGTTTACCTGACGATCGCAGAAAAATCAACTGTAAATTAAATGAATTAGTTACAGTCAAATAATTTCAAAAGCAAAATTACAAAAGCCCTTTCAAAAGTTATACAGCATTAAAATAAAACAATGAGATGTTGTGCTCAATGTGGGATATGGGTATCTTTTCATATGTTCAATCAGAGCCACCAAAAGGAAGCAGGCCTGATGGCTTGGAGGTCTGAAAAGAACTCGGCCTGAGTCAGCCCGCTCCACATGTGAGCTCTTTCCACTCATATTCCTGCCCCCACCACCCCGGGCATGGAAGGCGTTTCAGAGGTCCCTGCAGGAAGGGCCTGTTGCAGAGAGTGGCTTACGGGCTCTGCTCACTGCTTACTACGCATGTTATACCTTCAACACGGTAGCATATAACATCAACTATTACAAAGGAGGTGAGAATATTCAAATACACAGAAATTCCAAATGGAGTTTCTGGAATGTCTGTCAAGAGCACCAGTGAGGTCTGGGAGTCCGAAAAGCCGAGTTCTCCTTTGAGTGCCACCACCCTGTGACTGCCTGGGCTGGTCTCAATCCTGGGCGGGCCCTGATTTTCCTTAGATATGCATTTTAGGACTTGAATGATACCAGACCACAGCATCCCTGATCTTTAAAGTCTTTAATTTTATTATAAAAAACCACACAGCTCTGCAAAAGGGCTTGATTGTCAGAATGGAATGGCACACATTAATACGCTGATAATAATAGTATTTACAGGCTTAATTTAAACAGAGGGCATACAGGGCAGCCATGGAGACCAGGCTCCAGAGCCAGACAGCCAGATTTGAATCTTAGCAACGGAGACTTTTGGATAATTTACTTAACCTCAGCTTCTCTCATATGCAAAATGAGGATAAAGGCTCCTACCACACAGGGTTGCTGCTGCTGTAATTAAATTTAAATGTTTACAGTAATACTTGGCACACCGTAAACTCTCAGTAAATCTTGATGTTGTTCTTAACTTTTAGAATCTGTTTTTAATTTTCATAAAGTAAATTCACCAACAATAATGACTGTACCTGGAAAAGTCACTGGAAAAAAAAAAAAGTTTAAACCCAGAGACACTTGGAACCTGCAGGTTTTGTATTTGCACCGGTTCCTAGATTTCAAATGACTATACATACAACTCCCTGGTCAGGGCTGGCACTAACTCGGTGCCTCCAAAATGAACTCATATTCTTCTGAGTTTCAGAACAATGTCACACCACCTACGAGAATCAGAAAATTAAATGTACAGCTATGGAAAAAATGTCACTCAACTGTATAGATTATGATATCCATCCTAATTTTAAATACTCAGGAGAATAAGAAATTAAAAACTTAAAAGCAGCAGAATGTAAAATTAGTATTCAGAAATCTGTTGCATTTTTATACACCAATAATGAATCAGGAAAAATTAAGAAAACAATCCCATTTACAATTGCATTAAAAAATACCTAGGAGTAAATTTAACCAAGGAGGTAAAAGACCTGTGCTCAGAGAACTACAAGACACTGAAGAAAAAAATTGAAGACAATACAAAAAAATGGAAGCATAGCCCTAGCCGATTTGGCTCAGTGATTAGAGCATCGGCCTGCGGACTGAAGGGTCCTGGGTTCAATTCTGGTCAAGGCACATACCTCGGTTGTTGGCTCAATCCCCAGCCCTGGTCAGGGTGCGTGCAGGAGGCAACCAATCTATGTGTATCTTTTACAGCAATGTTTCTTTCTCTCTCTCTCTCTCTCTCTCTCTCTCTCTCTCTCTCTCTCTCTCTCTCCCCCCCCCCCCCTCTCCCTCTCCCTCTCCCTCTCCGTCTCCCTCTCCGTCTTCCCCTTCCTTCCACTCTTTAAAAATCAATGGGAAATATCTTTGGGTAAGGATTAGCAACAACAAAAAAAGGGAAGCATATACTGTGCTCATGGATTGGAAGAATTAACATTGCTAAAATGTCCATACTACCCAAATCAATCTACAGATTCAATGCAATCCCTATTAAAATATCAATGGCATTTTTCATAGAACAAATACTCCTAAAGTTTATATAAGACCCTGAATAGCCAAATCAATCATGAGAAAAGAAGAACACAGTTAGAGGTATCATACTACCTGACATCAAACTATGCTACAAGGTGCTAGTAATAAAAACAGCATGGTACTAGTATAAAAACAGATACATCAATCAATGGAACAGAACAGAGAACCCAGAAATAAACTCACACCTATATGACCAATTAATATATGACAAAGGAGGCAAGAACATACAGTGTAAAGCCAGTCTCTTCAATAAATGGTGATGGGAAAACTGAACAGAAGCATATATATATAATCACTTTCTTACACTATATATAAGAATAAACTCAAAATAGATTAAATACTTAAATATAAGATCCAAAACCATAAAACTCCTAGAAGAAAACATAGGTGGTAAACTCTCTGACATTGCTCTTGGTTCCCTTTTCCTAATATGCCTCCTCAGACAAAGGAAACAAAAGAAAAAATAAATAAATGAGACTACATCAAACTAAAAAGTTTTTGCACAGTGAAGGAAAGCATCAACCAAGTGAAAAGACAACCTAGTGAATGGGAGAAGATATTCATCAATGATACATCCAATGAGGGATTTATATCCAAAATATGAAAGAAACTCATATAACTTAACACACACAAAACAAACATACTACCAAACAATCTGATTTAAAAGTGGGCACAGGACCTGAACAGACATTTCTGCAAAGAGGACAGACAGATGTCCAATGGACATATGAAAAGATGCTCAACATCACTAATTACCAGGAAATTGCAACTTAAAATCACAATGAGATATCACCTCACACTTGTCAGAATAGCTATCATCAATATATCGACAAAACACGTGTTGGCAAGGATGTAGAGCAGTGGTTCTCAACCTTCTGGCCCTTTAAATACAGTTCCTGCCCTAACTGGTTTGGCTCAGTGGATAGAGCGTCGGCCTGCGGACTCAAGGATCCCAGGTTCGATTCCGGTCAAGGGCATGTACCTTGATTGCAGGCACATACCCAGTAGGGAGTGTGCAGGAGGCAGCTGATGCGAGGTTTCCCTCTCATCGATGTTTATAACTCTCTATCCCTCTCCCTTCTTCTCTGTAAATATCAATAAAATATATTAAAAAATAAAATAAAATAAAAAATAAATAAATACAGTTCCTCA
The DNA here is from genome assembly GCF_014108235.1 of Myotis myotis. Taxonomy (NCBI): domain Eukaryota; kingdom Metazoa; phylum Chordata; class Mammalia; order Chiroptera; family Vespertilionidae; genus Myotis; species Myotis myotis. The sequence goes on from NW_023416336.1 coordinate 657,257, forward strand.
TGTTGTGACCTAACCATAAAATTATTTTCGTTGCTACTTCATAACTGTAATGTTGCTACTGTTATGAATCGTAATGTAAATATCTGATATGCAGGATGGTCTTAGGGGTCGCGACCCACAGGTTGAGAACCGCTGATGTAGAGAAAGGGGAACCATTGTATACTGTTGGTCAGAATGCAAATTGGTGAAGCCATAATGAAAAACAGGACGGTGGTTCCTAAAAAAAAAATTCAAAATATGACTACTGTATGATCCAGCAATTCCACTTCTAGGTATCTATCCAAAGAAATCTAAACCACTAATGTGGAAAGACATATGCACCTCTATGTTCATTTCAGCATCATTTCCAACAGCTAAGATACGGAAGCAATCTGAGTGTCCATTAGCAGTGGCTGTAGTACATATATGCAAAGAAATATTACTCAGCCATAAAAAAGAATGAGACATTACCATTTGTGACAACATGATGGACCGAGAGGGTATTATGCTAAGTGAAATAAGTTAGACGGAGAAAGACACATAGCATAATTTTATTTAAATGTGGAATCAAAAAAAAACCACAACAAAATAAATGGACAAACAAAACAGAAACAAACTCATAGATACAGAGACATAATGATGGTTGCCAGACTAGAGGAGGGTTGAGAGGCTGTGTAAAAACGTGAAGGGATTAAGAAGTACTAATTGCAAGTTATAAAAACAGTCATGGGCATATAAAGCAGAGCACAGGGAGTATAATCAGTAATATTGTGATAACTGTGTATGGTGTCACATGTGTATTGGCACTTATGGAGTGATCATTTCATAAGTGACATAAATGTCTAACTACTATGCTGTATACCTGAAACTAATATAATATGTATGTCAACTGTAATATAAAAATTTAAAAAATTCAAAGGAAGAAAGAAAGAAGGAAAGAAGGAAGGAAGGAAGGAAGGAAGGAAGGAAGGAAGGAAGGAAGGAAGGAAGGAAGGAAAGAAGGAAGGAAGGGAGGGAGGGAGGGAGGGAGGGAAAAGAAAAGAAAAGGAAAAGGAAAAGGAAAAGGAAAAGGAAAAGGAAAAGGAAAAAGAAAAGAAGGTAGAAAAGAAAGACGAAAAAAAGAAAAATGCTGGTCTTACCATCTGGATAGACATGACAGGCTTTTTCCCACAAACGAATATTTCTAAAAATCCAAATAAACCATCTTTGTATCCTTTGGCTGGGCCTGCCTGGTCCCTGGACAGTCAAGCTTTATGCTCAGGATAATAATGTTCACACCTTCTCAAAACCTCCCACAGCAGGAGCAACCTCCCTGAAGCACTTCATAGTGTGCTACACAAAGCAGGTATTTAATAAATGTTGGAAGTTGAGCAGTCTACATAGATGGTAGTATGGACTGAGTGTCTGTGTGCCCTTATAAGTTTACGTGTGGAAGCCCTGTCCCCCAATGTGACAGGATTTGAAGGTACAGTGTTTGGAACATAATGAGGGTTAGATGAGGTCTTAAGGGTGGGGCCCTCATCACAGGATCAGTGCCCATAAAAGAAGAAATACCATAGCCCAGCTGGTGTGGCTCAATGGTTGAGGGTCGATGCATGAACCAGGAGGTCATTGTTCAATTCCTGCTCAGGGCACATGCTTCTGTTGCAGGCTCAATTCCCAGTAGTGGGTGTGCAGGAGGCAGCCGATTAATGATTCTCTCTCATCACTGATGTTTCTTCTATCTCTCTCTCCCTCTCCCTTCCTCTCTCTGAAATCAATAAAAATATTAAAACACACACACACACACACACACACACACACACAACAAACTCAACTTGCTTTAAAAAAGGGGGATATCAGGGAGCCTGACTGCCCCCTCTCCATCATGTGAGGACACAGCATGAAGGTGTCTGTCTGCAAGCCAGGAGGAGGGCCCTCTCTAAATCCCAACTTTGCATGCACCCCGATCTCTGTCTTCCAGCCTCCAGAAACTACAGAATCTAAACTCCTGCTGTTTAAGCCACCTAGTCTATGATATTTTGTCATGGCAACCCATAAAGACTAACCCAGATAGTTTACAGATATTAACTCTATTTGATTTTATTACTTTAGACAGAGGGACTAGGAAGAAAAACCCAGAAGTCACTAAATATCTGTATCATTAGCCTCAGCTTTGGACTTGAGATTTTTATCTTTCAGTATTTAAGGGCCTCAAAACTAGGAATCCTGTTTTGTCACTTTCTCATTTTTTTAAGGCTCTGTCTCTCTGACCTATAAAGGCTCCTCATCTAGAAAATCAGGCTAATAACAGGATTAAATGAGATGTTTCATATAAAGTGATATTATACAGCTGCATAAGACAATGAGATAGCTTCTGAGAGTGATAGCCAAGGTAAATTGTGGGTGGAAGAAAAGAAAAACAAAGAAGAGAATAATACACACAGATATGGCTCCCTTTTGTAAAAAAAAGAAAAAAAAAGGAGGAAGAAAAATATTTGTTCCTATGTGATTTTATCGACTTAAAGAAAACTCTAGAAGGATTCACAAGACAACAGTAAATACAGGGATCTGTGTAAGCTGAGTGTTGGGAGGACAGAGTGCAGCAAAACAGGGTAGATGGGACAAGGGGAGTACAATGTGACTGTAAAATTTTTTTATATTATTTAAATTTGAAAAATTATTTATTCAAGAAGGAAGGTAAGTAGGTAGGAAGGAAGGACTTAGGAAGCATTGGTACTTAGTAAGCATTTCAGTTGTTTGACATTTTTTCTCATGAATGTCAGGAAATACTTTATAAAAGCTTAATCACAAAAGCATTGCTTTTAAAAACGTCACACAATGCAAAAGGACATAGATTTAAAAATTTTAAATCCCCCTTTATTTCTGCACCAGTCTATATCTCTCTCCAAAAATAATCAATTACTAATAGTTTTTGTGTCATTATTTAAAGATAAAAGTGGGATCGTCCTATATGTTGGTTTTGCAGCTCCTTTTTATTTAATATTTCTCGATGTTCATGTAACTGACATACAATAACCCACAATGTTTGTATGCCACAATTTCACTTCTTCCCTGTAGGAAGGCTTGCGGACTGCCGGCAGTTTGTTACTATTACAAATTCTTCGGGCACGTGTGTGGGCATTTCTGCCGGAAACGCTCTCAGAAGTGGACCTGCCAGCCCGAAGGGCTCACACTTTGGACTGCTCACAGGTCTTGCCCCACTGCACCAGCTGACAACCGCACCACCAGGCACTTCCCTCTCCATCAGAAGGATGATAATATGAAAACTGATTTTAAAAATTTAAATGTTTGAAGTTGATCTGTGTTTCAATAACACAGCGTAGAAACATGCCTTTGATTTTAATAAGACGACATGATGAAATTCTCTGAAGAGAAGAGGTTGTGTGGAAGGGGGGGTCAGAGCCTTCACTTACACATTATGTAACTGCACCTATTCACCAAGGTTTCGAGGTCAGGTTTTGAGAGGCCACTGAGCTCACTGCAGAGAAGCCCTCACCCTTGGTAAAGCCTGGCCTTTGACCCTGTCTGCAGAACCTCCTGGCCATGGTGCCGACTGCAATAAAGGCCTAGGCTGTACATTCTACACAGGCCAGTGAAACAGAAGGAACAGCACATCTGGGACTTGGTGGCAGTGCTTTAAGGTGAACTGCGTCAAGTATGAAACCGTACTTGTGCACCCCTAGTAGCTGCTTCTACAATATCAAAGCCTTAAATACAGAGACGTCCAGCCGACCTGCTTCCATGCTGCAGCCCCCTACCCGCCATGCCACTCACTCCTGCCACATTTGCAGGCACATCTGGTTCCAGAAGTACCTTCCCCATCAGTACCTGACGCTTTTTTGCATAAAGCTCTACTCAAGAACCTGTCAGAAGCTCCCATCTGAAGTGAGCAGAGTTCAATCAAAGGACTTTAAAGGGCTAGTAAGGTGTTTCCTGTGGTCATTCTATTCCCTGTCAAATGTAAATGAACTGTTTTTGCAAACACACCCAATACATTCTAAAGAAGAGATTTACTTTTATTTTATTATTATTTTATGTCTTCAATAGTATTGTGAAGATTTATTCAAACAATGGTTACTTTATTTGCCAAATTAAATGAAAGACATCCTATCTGATAAAAGAGTAATATGCAAATTGACCATCACTTCACGAAAAAGATGGTGGTGCCAACAGCCAATAAGAAGGGAATATGCAAATTGATGTGACAAAGATGTGACAGAGAGGAAGGGAGAGGGAGAAAGATATATAAACATCAAGGATGAGAATTATTGACTGGCTGCCTCCTGTATGCCCCCTACTGGGGATTAAGCCCACAACCCCAGCATATGCCCTTGACCGGATTGAACCCGGGACCCTTCAGTCTGCAGGCTGACACTCTATCCACTGAGCCAAACCAGTTAGGGCTTATTTACTTTTTTATATCATAATTTCATAGTCTTTCTTTCTGATAAGATACCCTTTAGGAGCAAAATATACATTTTATACCTTTTTATTTGTCCAGAATTGTGATGAAGATACAGTTGGCAAGTCCAGTAAATACTGAATTGAAGTGTTTAGTTGGGCATACATGACATAGGCACAACAAGTGAATATTACACATTTAAGAGCCCTGGCCTACAGACAGAATTACGAACTGCCAGTTTAATAAATAACATAAATTGTGAATTGATAAGAAACAAATGATTAACCTTGGAAACATACCAGAGAGTTTATCTGATAAGCTGGGTCAATAAGCCTTAAAAATTTCCTACTTCCAACCTTTTCTGCAATGCCCACTGAGCACCCCACAGCCTTATAGACAGAACACAGACAGAAGTGGGCCGCCCCCCCACCCCACTAATTCAGAAATGTGCTTGCAGAGTGAGAGAAATCTGAGCTCGCATGGCTTTTGCTTTTTGTTTTGGCCTTCTTAAGTCTTAACATTTTCCTCTATGTAATTCTCAAAATAACAGCTACTCACCTGCACTGAGCACCTACCCCATGCCCAAAGTGATGCCCAATGCTGTTACTGAATTCAACTGTCACTCCAGCCCTAAGGGACACAATTGTATGAGGACGCCAAGGCACACAGAGGGCCGGGCAGCTCCCGGCCAGCATTCTCGCATCAGCATGGGATTCCAAAGCCCTAACCCTTGAAACTGACCATGACCCCCACATCTCAAATCTCAAAACAAGGTCGTGATCAGGAAGAGCCCTTCCATAAGCAACCACATCTTAGACGCCTTCTTTTTCACCAGCTCCTTTTCTCCCCGGCATTGTTCTTAGTCCTGTAGTTGTTCGTACCAACACTGGCCCACCACGTGTTGCTTCTAGCTCTCATGGCTGCACCCAGCGCCGGACCCAGCTCCATTGCAGCCTCTTCCAGCTGCCCACTCCGCACACCTCCTGCCACCAGACCAATTTTTCAGTAATACATTTCCATTTCAGCTTAAATACTAAAACAGCTCCCACTGCCTCATGGCCCTGCTGACTGGTATCCTCATGTTGACCAACCTTATCTCCTATGACTGCCCCTGCTCCCAATGGGGCACACCTCCCCCTCATCTTCCTTTCTCCTCCTTGCACACCAGCCTCCTTCCTGTCCTCTGTCCTCTTCTCTCCTGCTTCTGCTTATGCTAAAGTCATTTTCAAAACCAAGCCCAGTGCTAACGTCAGTTACCCTAAAATGCTTCTCAGGGATCTAGGTCCAGGATGTCTTTAATAAGTACTGTGCATTTCAAATGTGTGGATTGGGCAACACTAAAGAATGCTAAATATTCGAGAAAGAAAAAAAAAAGCCCACTTCTGGACAAAACCAAAACCTTCTTATTTACTTTTCTGTTTTCACCGCACATTCACCAATATACGCCAGTCCTCCCAACTCCCCTAATCTTGGCAAGTTTACGCTGCAGTTTTGTGAAACAAAGGTCACTTGCTCAGCCACAGATAAATAAAAATTCACAAGCTTCTCTAGGAAAATCAATACAGGTACTAAAAAATCTAAGTTGATAATAAATTTTAGTTCCCCTTGCACATATCTCAGGAATGTCACTGTTTACTGGAACCGCTGTAATATCAAGATACTTCACAGGGGTATTGATTTTGCCACTGAAGTGTGACTAAAGGGATAAATAAACTGCTCTTGGGGTCAATCGATCCATTTATCTTCACTGGCATTTTATAAAAAGTCAAAGTAGCATAAACTTTGATAAATAAATGTTATCATGAAAGAAATATTGCTGACATAAGGATTCGAGGGGAAAAGAACCGACAAGTCTGCTATCGGAACGACGCGCAATTGACCTAACGTTTGAGCAGTTTTTATGAGAGCTACCCACACACGAACATCTTTTTCACCCTTTCTACGTAAGCCATGTGGGCCCAAGTAAAATTTTAAGCCCCAGTGGCCAAGAAAAATAGGGGTCACAAATCAAGCCCCTGTGAAATAGAAATGCAAGAGAAACAGAGTTTTGTTTTGTGTTCTGTTTAATCAGAAAGAAATGCTGGAGTCCCTAAGGTAGACAAATGTCTTTGGCTATTTGTACCTCATCACGCATTCCCAAAGTATGTTTGGAAATAGCCCAGCTATTTAGACTTTAAAGAGTCATAATGGGCCACGCTCTGAAGTGGCTTCTTGGGGCTTTATTGTTAAGTGACGTGGTACTAATAACCACTTAACGGCACCACAATGATCCCATAAAGATTTCAACGTGAGGCCATGAGAACACACAGCATCGCGGCTGTCATAGGAATTACGAGTCCAGAAGAATTTTTATTCAAGTGCAGGAAGAGTGGGCCCTGTGCGGAGGCTGTAACTTAGCAGGAGAAATGATACTGGCAAGAAGGTTTGCCTGCAGTTGTGTGCAGCTGTGTGAAGACAGCACTAACGCTGCAAGGACGCAAGTTGGTGCTGTACTTCCGGCCCAAGAATGACCAGTTAAATGACTCCCCAGGGAGTCGCACAGTGTTCAGGATGCAAGGACTGCTAAAGATTGTAAGTCAAGTTTAGGCGACCTCGGAAAGGGCTCTCAAACAAAACATGTCCCTAGTACGCAGCTCTTCCATTCAAGCCCAGCCCTGGATCTCTCCTCATTAACTACCAGGGACCGCTGCTGCCTTCAAATACCACCCCCCTCTACCCCCTTTCCCCACACACACACACCCCAGGGGCACTTTCCAGGGTCCTGTTGGAGGAAAGCCTGCTCAGCATTTGGTGAGGCCACTGAAAGGAGTACATCTCCCGGGGGCTGGTGCAATGCCCAAAAGGACACAGTGGGCACCGGATACAATGGGATTTACTGACTGAGAGTGTCTGGGTGGCCAGACCAGGCCTGGGATTCTCTGAGGGTCACAGGATGTTGGCAATGTGGTTCCAACAGCTGCTAACACTACCCTGGGCAGGAATGGAGCGGTAACCATGGGTACAGTCACAGGGGGAAATGCCCATGATGAAAAGCTGTCTGGCAGGCTTGGGCAGCCTCAGAAATAGGTCTGGCACATTCCCCTGATGGCAGGACCCTAGAAAGCATCCATGGAGGGCACAATGCTAGTCACTTTCCTCCGCCTACAGAGCTGCGGGTACAGGATAAGGCACAGCGGTCCAGAAATGCACGCCCCACTCTAATGGCAATGTCCCTCCTTGTCATTTGAGGAAACAGAATGTGCATACCCACGTGTGTGCATGCATGTCCTCCAGCTAAGAATTTATTGCAGAAAGTCCCCCTGATATATGGCACTAAAGAAAGAAGCGAGGTTTTGTTTGATGGGAATGCTTTTAAGTTTCCTGCCCAAACTCCTGAGGTACCCTGCCTTTCCAGTGCAGATTATCTGAGGCTTCCATTCCCTGCCAGGATGTCACCTACATGTGGGTTACAGAGCACAGCTGGAAAAAGCTGAACAAAACCAGGCAGACTGGGGCTTCATTTGGGTGCTTGGGCTACGTGCAATCTGAGTGACTCCACTAGGCCTCTCCCAGGTTCCAACAGGTTCTGCTAAACCCTGGAGGCTCTAAGCCCTGGCCCTCCCTGCCTTTCTCCACGGCCAGCCAGCGGGAGTGAACTCATTATCTTGATGCCCTGCCCCCACCCGGCTTTTCTTCCCGTGATCACTATTTCTAAGAATGGCACCACCCACGTCCCTCCAGCTACCCATGCTGACATTGTGGGAATCAGCCTCCATGGCTCCAGGGCTCCTTTCAACCTGCGCACCACCCCGTTTCCCTGAGGAGCTCTACTCTGCACACTCCTCTGTTCCTGCAGAAGCTAGTCTAGCTCCCACAGCCCTTCCTTCTTCTCTAGTTGCTGCAGTCCCTTCATCTCCCCACAGGCAGCTGAACTCACTGCAGCCACAGTGGTCTTTCCAAAACACCAGTCTCATCACATCACACACCCAGCCCCCCGCGTGAGACACTTTAATGGCTGTGCCCTTAGAAGGAAAGGCCAAATGCTTGTCGCAGCTAAGAAGGCATTTCAGGGTCTGGCACAGATGTATTTCTTAATTCCCTGCACACTTCCCAGTCCCAGTCTCTTCCAGTTCTCTCCTACACGTCTAGGTTTTGCAAATGTTTATCCCTCTGCCCCTGTGCATCATTTAAGTCTATGCTTGGATGTAATTTGCTCCTCAAATCTGAAAGTGAGATCCCTTCTGGGTGCGCCTACAGAACTCCATGTGTGGTCACTAACACTGCTCATGAAATACAGATTTCAGATCTATTAGGAAGTATGTTTGTTCATGACTGCTGAAACTGTAAGCTCATGCACTAAAAATTATAAACTTTAATAAACAGTATAAATAATTTATAGCCATATAAAGTCTTAAAATCTGGGAGCCACATGCTACAATTAGTACTGGCTTATAAATATACAATGGAGGAAATATTTCTTTTTTATGATCAGAAAAATTGAGCATTTGTTTAAAATCAATGAGTGATAAATTCTAATTCCCAGTGGGTGACTTCTGGATAATGTTTAAATAAAGATAAATGTACAGTATACTATGTGTTTTTCAGTATATTCAGCTGAATTCAATTGTTTATTCAACTCAATAATGCAGGCATACCTACCTCATCATGCAGGTACACCTCATATGCAGGCATACCTCATCATGCAGGTGTACCTCATATGCAGGTGCACCTCATATGCAGGTGTACCTCATCATGCAGGTGTACCTCATATGCAGGTGTACCTCATATGCAGGTGTACCTCATATGCAGGCATACCTCATCATGCAGGTGTACCTCATATGCAGGTGCACCTCATATGCAGGTGCACCTCATATGCAGATGTACCTCATCATGCAGGTGTACCTCATCATGCAGGTGTACCTAATCAATGCAGGTTTACCTCATTTTCATGACAGCATGCTTTTGATACTGCGTGCAAACTGAATTTGTGATTCAAAGTTGATTTTCAATGTCTCATTTGAGCAAATTCTATGATAATTCCATGTTCAAAGGAAAGAATCACCTCCTAATTTAACTTTCTTGAATGATTCAGACTTTCATAATTGGATTTACTTATAGCAATATTATAAAGTAATTAAATTGATTTTAGTCACAGAATAAAACACAGAGAAAAAACAGTAACATAAGATACATACATACACATTGCCAAGTTCCTACATAACACAGGGGCTGAAATGATTAAGCTGTCACTTAAACCTCTCATGCATAATGAGGGCAGAAACACAGGGAAGTTTAGCATTTACATTCTTCTGTATTCCATCTTCTCTTGCTAATTAAAAAATTTTTACTCTCAATTTACAACTCTCAAGAACAGACACAGCATTCTATATTGGGGCCATTTTTTCCTAGAAGTACAGAAATGAGTTTCTCAGGAGAATAATCTCTATTTTTCCAATCAATAAACATGAAATAGTTGCTTAGGTGTGTATGTGTGTGTAACTATAATTGTTTCATTATGCTCTATTCCAACAATTTTAAGATGTTGTCAGTTGTGAGCTGTACCACGATGTTGTGTGCAATTTAGGAAGAAAAACTTCTGTCAACAAAATTATGACACATAATAGACCCTAAGTCACATTCCAATTCAGAGATGTTAAAATGTGAGAAAATATTCATCTTGAAACCAATGATACACAGTATAGACTCTTTTCTGCTTTATTCCCAGCATTTGAAACAGTGCTTGACAACAGTAAACACTCTATAAATATTTGCTGAGTGAATGAAAAATTAGTAAGTGAATTAAAACAGTGAAATAAACATCTTGCATACAGGGAAATTATGAAAATTGCAGGAACTGCTCAAAAGTTTTAAAGAGTAGTTGTCGTTTCATATGCCAGTTGTCTCTTCTTTTAAATTACAGCTCAGGAAATTGGACTAGAAATGATAATTACCTCTTTACAAACTTCTACTAAATAGATAACTGTCAGGTTTAAGTCATGCAAATAAAATCATATATAAATTTGATGAGAATTTTTAAACTCGATTTTAAAGCGATTGATCACCCATTCTGACATTCTTTGCAAAGATTTTCCCTTGAGTTTTACTTGAAGCGTTTTCCTTATATCAGGCTTATCCCCAAGGTCTGGGGTATCTTCATGTCACTGAATAAACACCCCTTAGGCTTTATCGTGAATCATGCCTTACTTCACAATTGCTGACCACTTGCTGATGTCACCAATTACAAATCTTCCCCCTAACTATACGTCATGGACAATTCTTTCTTTATTAGATTGATCTTCCTCTAGCTGACATCATTTTAAGATATTCCCACTTCTGTAAACGAAGAAAGACTTCAAAAAGTTCTCATTTGTTGTTTGTATTGGCTAAGTTTTAGTCAATCACTTTATGCATCTTCTTTATAAATTCTATCTTTACCTGAAAATTCCCACTTTTCCCTCTCACTTGTTCTGCCTTCATGGGCTCATCAACATGACACCGGACACTGGTTATATCACTTCTGTCATCTGACGCTCTATTGGGAACAGAAGCTTGGCTGCCCCAAGCCTGGATCTGCATGTATCAACGCAGGTCTATCGGGTCTGGGGTGAATGTGTGTGTCCTCTGTGCTCAGCGCAGCCCTGGAGAATCACTAAGCAAGGACACTGTGTTCTGGCTCCACAGTGAAATGCACACCTCTCATTAAATGGCAATCCCTTCATTTCTAAAGGTTGAACAGACAGTGGTCACAAATGAATTCCACTCGGTTCAATTTAAAATGCAGGAAATAAGTCCTATCCAAAAATACACTCTGGCCTGGGGCCCTTTTCACTTGATTTTGAATGAATTTTATTTTACACCCCTTCCTCTCAGGATCTGTGACGCAAACACCCAGATTAGGCTCTGGAATCCGAACACAGGCATACCGACTTTTATTGTGCATCACAGATACTGAGTTTTTACAAATCAAAGGCAAGACCCTCCACCCGCAAAATAATTACAACTCACTTTATTGTGACATTTTATTGCGGGGGTCCGGTACTAAACCTGCAGTATCTCCAAGGTACGCATGTACTTGAATGCTCTGATTCAGCGGCCTTGTAGAGTTTTTAATTGGAAGAGGGCTTCTTTTTAACTGATAATACATTTTCAGTGCAAACAATATCGGCAGCGGCAACATTTCATTGCTTTGTTTTGTGTCTTCAATGATCAGCGTTGCCTTTGCCTCTCTCCCTAGAGTCCTCAGGTGCCCTCTTTCCTTGGAGAGAAAGAGAAGGTCCCAAAGGACTATGGCCAGTTCTACAACTGTCTCTCCTAGGACTCTCTGGGCCACTAACATCATCTACTTGGTTCTCTTCCTCAGAGGCCTTCTAGGGTCTAGAGCAGTGGTTCTCAACCTTCTGGCCCTTTAAATACAGCTCCTTATGTTGTGACCCAACCACAAAATTATTTTCTTTGCTGCTTCATAACTGTAATGTTGCTACTGTTATGAATTGTAATGTAAATATCCAATATGCAGGATGGTCTTAGGCGACCCCTGTGAAAGGGTCGTTCGACCGCCAAAGGGGTCGCGACCCACAGGTTGAGAACCGCTGGTCTGGAGTTACAGCCCTTCCCCACACATCTGGTGCCTGCATCCCCCTGTGGCCATGCCCGCCAGCTGCACCAGATGCCTGGTGGCCCACCATTCTGCCTTCCCTTTCCTCCATTCTCCCCTCTGCTGCGGTCACCGTGGGGCTTCCTCCCACCCCTCCATACCTCAGTACCTCCTGGGCTCCTCCTCCCTCCTCTGGGCTGTCACTCTCCACATTTCCTCCTCCCACTCTCTCCCACGCTACCCTATGGCAAGCATTCAAGGATGGAACTGTGCTGGGTGGGACATCTGACCGTGGCGAGCCATCCAGGCGGCTCTGTGCTCTTTCTCCAGAGTGGCACCCAGGTCTTCAAGGCGTAGCCCTGAAGACGTGTGTTAAAGTTCCTGCCAGCCTAACTCTGCTAGTTTGGGGAAAAACTTCTGATGAAACTTACGTAACAGCCCTCTTGGTCTTAGTGACCTTTCCCATCTAAGGGCAAGGACGGTCATCTGCTGACCTGCCTCCCATTTTCAGTTCAAATGCTTCTTGCCTGCCCTTCCACACTCCCTCCCTTTCTCTCAGAAACTAAGATTCTATTATCAGTTACAGTTTTTTCTCTTATCATCTTAGATGCCGATTATTATAAAACTAGAGGCCCGATGCAAGGGGCTCGGCCCTTACAGCCCCAGCTTCGTCCCGAAGGTCGTTCGGCTGTCCAGTCTAATTAGCATATTACGCTTTTATTATTATAGATGCCAAGGAGGAATCACCCTGGTTAGTTGCCTCTTTTGCTCTCCTGTATTTATTTATCCTCGCTTCATGCATTTCAGTGCATTGGTACAAAAAGGTGTTTGTTTCAATTTTATGTTTTGAAAACTATAACAGATATTCATGAGTTTAACTTAACTGTTTACTTACTACAGTCACGCTTGTTAAGGGCTGCAATAAACCAACTGGAAAACTAAGGGCTTCACTTCCTCACATCCTAAGTGGCACAGAATTCTAAGAATCCCCTCATTACAGATTCAGTTGGTACTCATACCAGCAGCATCGATCCTAACGACTCCACTTGGAATTCACACCGATGTTAGCATGTGTCATGCCCTCCACTGCCCTCAGAGAATCATGCTCACTTACGGTTTTTTATGCCCTGTGTTTGATAAATAAGCTGATAATCTTTGCTCTGTACAATAAAAGACTATTAAAACCAGGCCTGACTGATGTGTGGCTGGAGACAGAAGAAGAAAGAAACTTTTTAAAGTCCCAACACCAACATACAGTCCTCCAGCTCCTTTCCTGCTACCGTGTCCAGCTAATCAGGCTTTCTTACATTTCTGGATGTCATCCCAAACCACGTGAAGACACAACTCTCAATCACACGGTAAACCTTAAAACCCACCAAACCACAACTGCTACCGCCAGCGGTATTTTTTTCATGCCAGATATTCACTTGATCATCCTAAGAAACCCAGAAATTTGGCATATTGACCCATTTTGTATTCGAGGAAATAGAAGCAAGGGGGTTACCCACTGTGCTGGGCAGGCAGAGCCAGGACTTGGCGGAGCGCTGGGCTTCAGACCCAGGCTCCCCTGCTACCAAGTGGGTGTGTTAGAACTGATTTGTCACCTCCAAACATAGTCCTACCCCTACCCACCTGGAATGGCCAGCTGTGCATGTCAACTTGGCTAGGATAAAGTCACTTAATCGAACCCTCACCCAGGTGTTGCTGTGCAGATATTTCACAGATGTGGTGAGCATCCACAGTCAGTGACTTCACATAAAGGAGGTTATCCTGGCTAATCGATGTGGGCCTAATCCAATCCGTTGAGAGGCCTTAACTTCGGAACTGAGGTTTCCCTGAAGAAGCAACTCCACCAATTCCACTGGTGAACTAAACATCAATTCCTGCCCAAACTTCCAGCCTGCTCATCCTGATGGCCTGCCCCATGCATTCTGCATTTGCCTGTCAATTCCTCATGACCATATAGGCCAACTTAATACAATCAACCTGTCACCCATCCATCCATCCATCCATCCACCCACCCACCTTCCTCCCTTTTATTTATATACTAGTGGCCCAGTGCATGAATTCGTGAACATTGAAAGGAAATTAATTAGAATAAATATTTTAATATCGCTATTCGCCCTTTCTCTATAATAGAAGTGTCAACCGAATTCACAATCGACAATGACAGATGGAAACACACACGTGCGATTGTGCAAGAGATTTATATGTATTGCGTACGTGTGAGTCAATTTAGCCATATATATATAACAAACTTGCTTAATTTGACCTGCTTTCTAATTTAGCTAAACTTTTTCCAGCCTATGGAAGCACCCCAACTTCTCTTTAAGGTAATTGTCAGCAACATAGCAGTAAATATCAACATGAAGAAGATTATTATTGTAGATCATGCAGAGAGAACAAAGCATAAAATATTTAACTGCAGCAGTGTTTGACTATATTCTGCGCAGTGAGAAAACCTGAAGTCATTTTCAAGGTCCACCATTTCTTACTTCTTTTCAGTTGGGTCAAGTTTCTAAACTTTCTAAATCTCCGTTTTCCAGCTAATGAAAAGAAAATAGGATTCCACTGAGTCTCCTATACTCCAGGACTTCTGTGAGGATCAAATGAGATGAGTCAAGGGAAAACGTTTCACAGACATTTGGTTACAGTGTAAAGTGTTTCCACCTGGCTATAAAGCAAGTCATGTACCTGGGCTGAAGAAACTGCAAGGAGGCTAGTCGTTGCTAGGGAGAGGAAGTGGGTGTTGCTACGTGACGTCATTACCTGGATGGAGGGAAGGACACTTAGCATATTAGCCTTTTATATATAGATAGATAGATAGATATCCATATATCTTCTACTGTTTCTGGTTCTCTCTTGAAACCCTGACTGATGCACCACCTAAAAAGCGAACTGATGATTAAGGAGCTATCATGAGCCAATACTGTGTTAGGCACTGTGGCCTATTAATGTACAGCAAGCCTGCACATATACTACATGCCAGGCAACCTCCCCCAACCCCTACATGGCAATCAATTTCATTCTAAAATTTCGTACAACTATTTCTCCTTTTGTAATTTAGGATTCCCTTTATCCTTAATGGAGGCAGAAAACAAACTGCCCTCCTCGTATAGTTAAAGTCACTCATATATTCATGCTGTCATTGATAAAAACGATGTTAAAATGTAAAATCTGCATAAACTTCCTAACTCTAGCCCAATTCTGTTGCACTGTGTAAGTTTTACTATTTTGCATAATTAACAAGTTCATGCAAAACTCAGTCACTGCAAGTGCAAGATTAAAGTGAAGGATTTCCAGCATTACCAAAATATCATTCATCAGATGCTGGTTTGGAAAAGCCGGTTCTTCTCTCCGTGTTAAATGACCAATGCTCCCTCATGCTTCCCTGTGAATCAGCTCCTCGCTTGCAATCACTTCACTGGCTCACCTGTGGAGCTCTGGTGTCATTTTCCCCCTCATCCTAAGTCACTAACATGGGATTCAGTCTACTCATAAGAGATTCTGAAGTGCTGAGGAATGCTGCTCTTAATATGAAGCAGGTATATACCAACACGTTCAGTCTTGGGTTCACTATACCCATCCTTACACCACCACCGTCCACTCTGGCATTCTCCTAGCGGCGGGAACCTTGATTCTTTACTCTCCATCCTGAGACCTTATACCTACAGGCTGCTTACAGCTTATCTTATGTCTCCAACAAAACTACCTGATGTTTCTATTCAGGTGGCTTATACCCGCCTATGACTCCCATTTCCCATAATACTTTTCAATCTGTGTTGGCTATTTTATCTCCTCCTGTCTATTGGTCTAAAACCAACAACTGGTCACCTATAAGCCACTGAACGTAATTTCCAGCCCTTCGCTCCTGTCTCTGATCAAAAGATGTTTACAAATTCCCTTTCATGTACAGCAGCAACATGTTCACTCTGAGATGATCTCTGAAGTAACAATGTGCTGATCTGTCTGAAGAAGCATAAACACAATGTCTGCTCCACCGCAGAGACTACTCACTAAACGCCAACTGTGCTGAAACGGCCACGGAGGAAAAAAGCACCGCGAGTGCTTGGTTTGGGAACAGGTGTACTTCTGTTCAGGCAAGGCTAGAAACGATCCTCCCACTGCTTACTCACTAAGGATTGTCAGCAAACGTTTTTATTGTTCATTCGTTTTCATTCCCAAGCATATATTAAAAAAGCAGGCTTGATTAATAATTTAAAATACCGTTTATGGTAGTAGCATTTGGATACTGTATTAAAGCATTAAAGAAAGGCCTCGATAGGGGAGAGGTAAAATAGCAATGCATTCGTCCCCCACCAAGCACCACATCTGAGCATTTTGATCACTATACGCACAAAGAGAAACAACAAAAACATCTGGATGAACGTTTCCAGTTACTGCAAGAATGTTTTAAACATCTTGTCTTCCGTGTCACTGTCTGGAGGGTACATAGGAGTAATATCTCTTGGACCTGCATCTCCCAGGTGACTAAGTTTATATTTAAGGACTACGCGACTACTGAAGCCCTCCCAATTTCTCTTTTCACTTTAGCTGCTAGAAAGCTCAGAGTCCATTTACAGGCTATGTTTACTTACTCTGCAATAATTGTATAATGAATTTGGGCAAGTTCCCTTACATCCTTTGCTGAATAAGAGACCTTGTAGTTTGGCAGACCAAGTTAAATCTAATTATTTCAGGATCTGACTGGCTTTGCTGTATGGCTAACATCACATATTTCTCCAAATACTGAATTAAGGGCTCTACAATTCCTTGCTCCTTATCAAGGCTACTCTGACAACTGGTGTTAACTGAAGAATCTTAAGAGAACGCCCTTTTTTTTTTTTTTTAAATACATTTTATTGATTTTTTACAGAGAGGAAGGGAGAGAGATAGAGAGTTAGAAACATCGATGAGAGAGAAACATCAATCAGCTGCCTCCTGCACATCTCCTACTGGGGATATGCCTGCAACCCAGGTACATGCCCTTGACCGGAATCGAACCTGGGACCTTTCAGTCCGCAGGCCGACGCTCTATCCACTGAGCCAAACCGGTTTCGGCAAGAGAACGAACGCCTTTACATAAATGCTAAGGAAGGCATAAACAGTGCTTTTGACTTGTGCGCACAGAGTAATAACCCAGCACGGCGTCTGTGTCGGAGCTGCTGCGGGAGGCACTCCCTGGGGTGGAGCGCATTAGTCCATTTACTCTGCCAGCTGGCGGAGGCTCCGTCTTTGATGCTGGATTGCGAGAAGTGTGGCATCAAGGGCCTGTGGTTCTGTGTGTGGCTATCACATCCCAATCTCTTTTAATCACGGTTTGACCTATGATTTCCGTGTGTCAGTTTTTATAAGACTGAGAATGTTCCAAGACTTAGTACAAAAGTATTATGTATATGAAAAGGATTCCTCACAAAAACTCAGTAGAAACTGCAAATTACAGACTAGCAGCCTCAATAGATCAAGCCTGGTTTTGTTGGACATGTGTGCCCATTTGAAATTTGCCCGTTTGATGTTCACTCACACAGGAGGTGGGGCTGGCTGCTCTGGCAAGTACTGACCTCTGATATGGCAAAACCCCAAGTAGGAAGGCCGAACAGTCATCAAGGGTTTTCTGTGCCCCAGGATTCATACAGAATTTTACAGATCAACACTTGAACTGCATATAAAAACATTACAAATGTATGTGTTACGTTTTATCGCAAACTGTTCCTCTGAAAGAATACCCTGCTGTGCCCAGAAGCTGCCGCCACCCACCTGAAAGGATGCTGAGTGGGAACTGAAGGGGGTGAACTGAGTTCTGGCAGCCCAGGGGCTGGAAGGGAAGACGGGCATCTGGGGCACACCTGTGCTAGGTGGTGAAGAACCCCGTGCTGCTACAGCTGTGATGTGAAATTCCAAGAACCACCAGGTATTTGAAAATCATTTCACCACTTTAAAGGCTCTGGTACAGGTTAGCGGCTCTAATGATTCATCAGGATTGTCTTATTGAGAAGAGGGGCAGAATTTATAAGCACAAAACCATAGCTGGCAGAGGAAAGTGCTCAAATGGAAGAAAGGAACAGAATCCGCCCATAGCCTCAGACACAGTGTTCCTTGGGACGTGGAAATAATTCAGAGATATGGGAGGAAGAGATTGCTCTTTAGCCCAAAGGAGAGCAAGGCCACATTCTCATTACTGGGGATGATGAATCCTGATATTTCCAAGTGATCAGCCTATGCTAGTACAAGGAAGGCCACTCTATATATATCAGCCTAAGAACCCAGCATTCTTAGAGGCTTGGGGCAAAATCCACTGTGACCCGTGGAGAAATATTTGTCCAGAAAACTGATGATCAGCATTCTACATTTATGCTTGATGACAAACACAGTCTATAAATACCACTTGGTAATTTACATTAGTAAAAATTATTAGCCAAAAGTCACACTTGGAGCGTATGTGCTTCCACATACCACGTAACTTGTTACAACTTGTCCTCATAGTTATAACTACGCTGTATGTCCCCATTAAAACCCAATATATTACTTCTCTGCACACTGATTGCAAAAATTTTCCTCCATTAGGCTATCTTCCAATCATCCCGAGCTTTCGAAAGGTCATATTTTAACCTGAATAAATGTAGTTGTATTTCCCACCATATGATCCCTCAAGATCAGGAATCACTAGTGTATGAAAGAAACATGGGGCTACATCTGTCATCAGGAAACCACAAATTTAATGAGGGTCAAAATCTCACAGGGCCATACAACCCCAAATGATAACACAGGGAAACAAATTCTTAGCTTGCAGTTTCTGTATTAGGGGTTGATTGTGTTCTGCCAAAATTGCATATCCACGAGCAAAACAAATTCTCTTAGTTATTTTAAGCTGCTAAGTTTTAAACCACTAAAGTGGACTGCCACCCAGCAAGGGGTACCCACACTCTCCTACAGGGAGAGCACAAAGATGCACGAGGTGCTGTCCTCTTTGTGGAGACAGATACTAAGTGGTACCAAAACAGGGAGGAGAAAGGACAGCCCCACCTGCACTCCCAGCCCCTTGTCCCCGCTGACCCCACACCCATCCGAGCCTGAACCCTCCAAGCCCTTCCTAGGTTCTGAAAGCACTTGGGCAAAACCAATGCCAGCTCACTCCTTTCATCCATAGAGGAGAAGAATCAAAGAGTTGAAGTAATTTAATAACAAGGACAATGTCTTATTCAGTTATACCTACTATTGTCCCTAATGTAGGAAGAACTGTATCTAAGCATTTGAAATAGATAGTGAATTCTTTTTTTATTGTTGACACCATTGCAGATGTCCCCCATTTCCCCCCACCTTTGCCTACCTCCACCCAGCCCCCGTCACCCCTTCTCTGGCCTTCACCACTCTGTTATCTGTCCATGGGCTATGTGTATATGTTCTTTGGCTACTCTCTTCACCTTATTATTTGAATTCTTGATAGTATGTTTGTTTTTCACAGTGGTAGTGGTAGAAACTTTGGACCTATTGTTTGTGCATTCAAATACTCAAATAATAAAAAAAAATATTGTGGATAATGGGAACAGGGCTTCTCACTATCAGAAAAGGGAGTTATAAATACAGAAAGGGAGAAGACTAGAATGAACCGTGTGGAACGGAACTGGAATTGGAGGTATCAGTATAAACCCTGATTTCTGTTGATACAAAGGTAGATAAACAGGTGTATGGGTGATAGATGTTAGGTAGATACTCAAGTAGATACAGATATGTGTATATATGTATGTGTATCTATATATATGTATATATCTATATGTATATATTATATACTAGAGGCCCGATGCACGAAATTCATGCAAGGGCCTTGGCCCTGGCTCCCGCCCGCTGCCACTGCCATCAGGGACCTCTGCCATGGCCTCTGCCCACTGCCACCACCACTGCCGCTGCCACAGGCCTCTGCCACCTCTGCCACGGCCCCCACCTGCTGCGACTTTGTCCGGAAGGAAGGACGTCCAGAAGGACATTCAGTCTAATGAGCATATTACCCCTTTATTATTAGAAATAATATATAGTAGCTCTATCTAATGAAAGGGCCTAGAAAGAAGGATAGCCAAGTAGCAGTGAGCACACATAGTACCCAAATCTTGGTTTCTAAATACCATTTCTGGTTGCGGGGGGGAGGGGGAACCAGGGCTCCCTGAGAAATGGTTGATTCCAGACTCCAGGTCTGGGGCTGGGGAACTACAAAATGATTCTAGAACATCTTGTTGCACCAGAAAAGGGAATAATGAAGAATGATGGAAAAATGTCAAACGGAAAGAACCTAGTTTGAAAGGACTCTTGCAGATCAATTCCAGGGTAACGTGAGTGTTAAAATAACGTGAATAATCGATTATAACCCACTGGATAAAACAGAAATCCACGAGTGCACACTGATTAAGTGAATAAGGGGGAAGGAAGGCCCCTCCTTACAGAGGAGTGACAACTAGTAAACGCACCAGTCATGGCAGTTAGAAAAGCACCATTTGACCAGCACTACTATAATAATGGACCAGGCAGGACACATCAGAGAATGCTGACCTGGTCTCGAAGACACTTACTGATAGTCCTTACACTAACCTCAGGGGAGGAACCTGGCAGGTACCACTTTAACCAAGTGATGACATTCACAACATCAGTCCTAGGACAAATCTCATCATGGGCCTCTGGGCACGAGCTCTGAGAAGGATGAGCACCTCTCCTGTGACTTTCCTGTCAAAAATGCAAAGCTTGAATCCAATCATTTGAAAACACGAAACAAACCTAAATTGAGAAACAGTCTATAAAATACTGGCCTCTGGTCTTCAAAAATGTCCAGGTCATGAAAGACAAAAAAAAAAAAAAAAAAAAAAAAAAAAGAAGAAGAAGGAAAAAAAAAGAGCCGGAGGAACTAAAGCATTTACAGGAGCCTAAAGAGACATGACAACTCACGGGTCCTGAAGAGAATCCTGAGCGGGGCAAAGAAAAGGAGACATCACAAGGACAATTTGAGAAATAAAATAAGGCCTATAAGTAGCCCTGAACTGAAGATCATTGCCTAATTTTGATTACTCTCCTGCAGTTGTGTAAGAGGACGTTCTTGCTTTGTGGGAAATACACACTCAAGTATTTAGGAAAAAGTGAGCATCATGTCTGCAACTTACTCTCAAATGGTTCAGAGAAAAATTTTATGCATATATGCTAACATATTATACACTATAAACATATACAGAAAACAAAGCAAAGAGAAGAAAATATGAAAAAGATAAGAATAAAGCATTGTGGTAAAGTGTTAACATTTGGCAAATCTGAGGGAAAGGTGTAAAGGAATTTTTATTTTTCTTGCAACTTTTAATATGAAATTATTTAAAAATAAATAGTTAACATCATAAAGATATGGAAAGATTTAAAAATATCCACCCAATAGTAAAATAGATTAAAATATTACATATTAGCTTCTAACTGCAATTAACATGAAAAATACAGAGATACATGTATCAATAGGAATACATGGTAAAAATATGTTAACTGACAAAAGACAAGTTACACAATGTCATGGATAGTCCAATATCACTTAAGTCATTTAAAATACATATGTGAAACATTACTCTAATTATTTAGGGAAATTCTTATTAATTTTTGACAGGGGGCCACACATTTTCATTTTGCACTGGGTGTCAGTGTTTTTTCAAATTAAAAAAGACCTTTTCTTAAGTTCATCTTAAGATGTTAATTTGGCCTGTGATAAAACAAAAAAAAATAAACAAATAATATTCAGCATTTCAAAGTTGAATTGCCCTAAACTAGAGTTCAATTTAAAAGAAAACCTATCTGCACCCGGCTAGTGTGGCTCAATGGTTGAGCTTCAACCCATGAACCAAGATGTCACCAGTTCAATTCCTGCTCGATCCCCAGTAGGGGGCATGCAGGAGGCAGCCGATGGATGATGTTTATCTCTCATTAATGCTTCCATCTACCTATTCCACTCTCTCTAAAAGTCAATAAAAAACATATTAAAAAAAATAATTTATTTTTTTAAAAAAAGAAAGAAAACTCTGCTTAGGATGTGGTTCCCTTGTCTGAAGCAGTGGCAGTCACTTCTCTGCTGAAACATGACCTCTTCAGAAGTTTTCTTTAGCCCCCGCCCCCCATGCAGTCCATCACCCCTCGCCTTATTTGTTTTTATCACAGCACTTACTCTCTGAAATCCTACCAATTGTTCACACAGTTATGCATATTACATCCTCTTCATTAGAACATAAGCCCTGGGAGGTAAGGGGCTCTATATCCCTGACCCCTGCTACATATTCCAGGGAGCTAAACAGGACTTGGCACGCCGCAGGCATCTACTGTCTGCTGATAAAATGAACTTAAAACAAGAGGAAGGAAGAGAGAGAGATTTGCAGAGACGGAGAGAAGCCTGAAAGAGTCCATGCTTTTGGAACAAGCTCACAGCAAGGTTTTCCAAGAGCCTGAAGGTTGCACAGACTTGAAGGTGGCAGGGACACCTGGTGCTTGGAAATCACATTCTCCACTCACGTCCTCAGTAAACACTCCAGGCCAGCGGTCGCCAACCGGGGTCCGCAGGCCACTGGTGGTCTGTGAGGTCCGAAAGGTTGGCGACCACTGCTCCAGGCCACACTCCTGCACACAATTATGAGCTGCCACTACCGGAGCAGCAACCTCCCAATGTCATCAATGGTGATCACCTCACATTTTCATTTTGATGAAACTGTGTGAGAATCGCACCTTTGAGAGGCCACAGGCAAAGAGGCCTACACAGGTAAAGGCCTGACACTAAGGCCAGGGATTCCTAGGCCGCCTTGGTAAGGGGAGAATTGCCAGAATCACTTTTGTGTGTCTGCTCTTGTTTATGCTGTTCCCCGGTTCTCAATTCGCCAACCTGTAGGACTGACATGAGCTTCCCTTTGTAAAACTGGCCCTAACTATTGGGGCCACTGGATAGTTAGGGGCCTGGCAGACCGGGTAAGGTAGGACCTGGCTTAAGAGTTTAACAGAGGGACTGTCTGCCTGCCCCACTGCAGGCTAGTGCAGCACCCTGCCTGAGGTTAGAAACAGAGAGGGTCTGAACGCCCTTGGCCGGAAGGACCAGAGCCCAGAGGCTGCTAACAGAGGGCAAGCAGGGAGGGGAGGCGATGGGCCCTCAGGCTCCTCCGTCCTGATCTCCTCACTGGCTGAGCTCAACAAGAAGCCAGAGGCCAGGAGAGCCTAATGGGCTCTTAAAGGTGGGCCTTCCTGGCACTAAGCAGGAAGAAGAAGAGGTGAGAGCAGATATGGGAGAGGCAAAAGGAAGAAACTCCAAATACAATGGCTCTCCTGCTCTAAACACCTGTAACAAGGGGTGCACAGCTCTATCCTCCCTTGTTTGAGTTTAGCCCTTGTTTGCCGTGTGCTGGCCTTTCTTTCCGCTGGACTCTAAGCTCTTCAGGGCAGGGGCCTCATAGTATTCTTCCTGTGTTCTCCATCGCATCATAGCGACACTACCAGTTCGTGATGGTATGGTAGGTTACTAAGTAGGTGGTCAAGATTTCCTGATACTAAAAATGACCTGAAAGTATCAGCATTAATTTTCTAATGATCCGTGACAGCAGTGGGTGTCTATCTCGTTAACAGTAGCCAAAATTCTGCACCAAATAACATACATTTCCACAGGAGATACAACACTAGCTAGTAAGAAAAGTAAATGATGAAAGTAGTTTGCTATTTGACAAGGAAACTACATTATCTGCTTCACAAAAAGCCTGAAAAAATTTCTGTGGGGTACTTACTACTTGGCCATTACATGAAAATATTACAGAAATAAAAACCCTACGAAGAGAAAAAATCCTAACAAATCCTTATAGAACTGAATAGTATTATGCCAGTGTGCAATCAATTCTAATCCAAAAAGGAGGGAAAACAGCTTTTCTCTCTCAGTGTAGTTTTCCAAAGGGAATAAATAATTTACTGTTCTTTCAACCAAGCAATTCTCTGCTATTATTTAAAAAATATTTCCTCGTTGCAGTTGCAAAACAAAACACAGTTTGTTTGTTTTCTTGGCTTGCCCTTTACATGGCTGTGTATCTTTTGATTATGAGCATGATTACTCAGAAGTCATAAAGAAGTTTGCAAAACACCATCATCTTTCTTTGGAGACAGCGAGGAAAAGGCAATCAATCGAAGTCTGAAATATCCTGGGAATATGTTGGACTATTTAAAATAATTGTAAATTAGGTGACTTATACATCACACTTACGTTCTTTAAAAATACTACCGAACATCTACTGAACATCTTCATTTCCCAGTTCCTAGTTCCTTGGAGATTCCGGAGGTCAAAATTACTGACCAAGTCTCTGCACACAATGCCCCCCTCCTGGCTTCCACAAAGACGGTGCCACTGTCAGAACAGCATCTGTTCTGGTGTCAGTGTCTGTAATGTTAATCATTCCAAAATTTAATTAACAACTGAGATGTTGCTTTCATTCATTCATTTTTTCATCCTGGCAACAAATACTTACGAGGTGAGATGGACAGACATACCACCAATCCGCATCAAATAACTGCCAGAGGAAGTGCTAAGCTGAAGGTTACCTTACGACCGGGGTATTTATGTAAGTGCAGGATGAAGGATAAGTCTTCCTTGAAACCAAACCTAACTGAATCAGTGCCAATGGCAAACTTTACATGTTTTTATCTTGTTTTCAGATATTATTATGAAAAAGAATAGCAGGAACAAAAATACTAAATTCTGTAGAAAAAGTTGAGTATGAAGACTAAAACTTGGATATCTTACCCCCTGTTGGCCATCCAAACCACTTTTGCACAAAACCACTATCACCTCCCACTGGCCTCACAGTAAAGGTGGTTTTCATCTGGGCATTAAAATGCCTGCCTATTACGCTTTGAAAAGTAGGAGGTATATTAATCCTCCAATAATCATTATTGTTATTGTTTTATGGTACATGTCAGTTACTGTATGACTTTTATGAATATCGACAATAATCATTAATTCCCCATAGTAGCATAGAATCATTTCCCTCCACTGTACTGTCCTCATAAAGGACGTGGGTAAAAAACATTTGGGGCACCAAATTCTTTTATGGATGATCCATGAGCATAAAACTATTAATGTATAATTAAGGATAATTATCATATTTCTCACATCAATGTCCATGGCTGAACACATCAATTAAAACTAATGTGTAATTTTCATGTTTCAAATGAATTTAATTCTGGGAAGAAGATCCGTTGTATGCCTTCTTGTATCTATTTTGTAGGAGGCATTACTTTGCCAAGACTAGAAAGGATTTGTAATATGGGATGGTTCCTTTTATGAAATAGTCCAATCATCTGGGCAGCTGCCACCAAAACCAGAGCAACCACACTGTTCAGATTATTTTGGGTCTAATAGGTGAACTTTGCTTATATTTAGAAAACTGATATTAGTTCAAAGTGCCTATGATATTGTTTATAAACATTTTCCCCTTATTTTAACATTTTCATACTGATTAATCTTTTTTCCTTACTAACTAACAATTCCTTTACAGCAAAGGTTAAAAGTAATATAGTTCCACAGATTAAATGCAAAGTAACTAGAAGACAAAAATAATAAAAAATAAAAGGAAATTAATGAAATAGAAAACTGACAAACAAAACAAATCAACAAAGCCAGAAGTAGGTTCTTTTTAAAGATTGCTAAAATTGATAACCATCTAGAAAAACTAGTCAAGATTTTTAATAAAGACCGAGAAAGAAAATGGAAATTATCAACACTAAGAATAAAACAGTGACTATGACTACAGATTGTACGAAAACTAAAAGCATAATAAAGGGATATTATAAACAACTTTATGCTAATAAATTTTACAACTTGGGTGAAACAAATTCCTTTAAAGATACAATGTATTAAAACTGACACAAAAAGAAATAAAAAATCTAAATAACTCTATGTCTCTTTAAGAAATTGAATTTGTAATTAAACTATTTCCCAAAAGAAAACTCTAGGACTAAGTGTCTCCACTGTTAAATTCTTCTAAAAATTGACAAAAGAGAAAAACCAGTCATTCACAACCTTTTAGAAAATAATGAAGAGAATATTTCCCAACTCTTCCTATAAAGTCATTATAATCTGGTACCAAAACCAAAGAAGAGAGAATTATAGACCAAAATTCTTCATGAACATCAATATTAAAAAAAATTAAACAAAACATTATCAAATCACCTAGCACTATATAAATACACCACAATCAAGCAGTGTTTATTCCAAAAATTAAAGGTTGGAAGTCAATTAATGTAGTTCACTATATAAACAGATTAAGGGAGAAATTCATATAATTTTAGTAGATGTAGAGGAAGCATCTGACACATCCATTTATGTGAAACACTTTCAGTAAACTAGGAATAGAAGAGAATTTCTTCAGCCCGTAATAGGCATTAAAAAAATCTACAGTCAAAAACACTTAATAGTAAAATATTAAGTGCTTCTACCAAAGGTTGAAAAGAAGACAAAAATGTCTGCTTTTAGCACCACTATTTAACATTTTACTGGAAGTCCTAGCCAGTGCAATGAGATAAGCGAGAGAAATAAAAGGATACAGATTGGAAAGGAAGATGTAAAACTCTTCGTATTCAATGCTCACACATTGTGTATAGAAAAAGTCCGAATAAATCTAAAAGAAAACTACTAAATCAATTTAGCAATGTCCCAGGACACAACGTCAATACATCAGCAATAACAACTGCTAAAAATACTATTTATGAAAATATCAAATACTTGGTGAGAAATGTAATAAAAGACACACACAATCTTTAAACTAAAATCTCTCATACATTGCTGGAAATTACAGAAGACCCAAATAAATAGAGAGGTATAGTATGAATGCATAAACTGAAAACTCAATACTGTTAAGATGTCAATCTACCCAAATTGATCTAAATAAAGATTCAATACAATCCCACTCAAAATTCCAGCAAGCTTTTTAAAAAAGAAAATGCACACAAATAAAACTGAGATAATCATAGACAAAAAAGCTACTAGAAACAATGAGAATGCATCATTTCTCTAAGTACTCATTCTTCCCAATAATCCATAACATCAGTCTAATCAGGAAAAAATTTTCAGATAAACCCAAACTGAGGGTTATTCTACAAAATTCCTGTAGTCGTCGTCAAAAGTATCAAGGTCATAAAAGATAAGGAAAGACTGAGGAACTATCGCCTTTGGAGAAAATTAATGACTAATGACAACTAAGGGCAATGTGGAATCCTGGATTAGATCCTGGAAAACAAGGGCTTTAAAGGGAAAACTGGCAGAATCTGAACAGAGTCTCTAGTTTACTGAATACACTGTATGGATGTAAATGTCTTATTTTTGATCATTGGACCAAGGTCATGTCAGGGGAAGCTGGAAGAAGGGGATTATAGGAACTCAATGTGCTACCTTTGAAGCTCTTCTGTAAATGTACATTTCAAAATAAAAAGTTTTTAAAATCTATTAGAACAAAGTACAGAATAATAGATTCATGATGCTGAAGTAGGCAAAGATATCTTAGAGAGAGTACAGAAAGGAATAAACATAAAAGGAAAAACAACTTGGATCATATCACAATTTAAAATGTCTGTTCATCAAAAAGCACCACCTAGAGAATAAACAGGTAAGCCAAAGAATGGGAGAAAATATTTGAAAAGCCCATTTCTAAAATATAAATTGCATGTAGTGTATAAAAACACTCTAATACCCAATAAACAAAAACAACAACACCGTTAAAGATGGGCAAAAGGCCTGAAGAGACACTTCACAAATGAAGATAAGCAAACAGTCAAGAAGCACATGAAAAAGTGTTCAAGCTCATTTCCATTCAGGAAATGCAAATTAAAACCACAATGAGATACCCACACTCACCCACAAGTAAGTGAAATGAATGAATATACGAAAAAGACGAAGAGTACCAAATGTTGAAGAAGATGTGGGGTAAACAAAACTCGTCAATACTGCTGATCAATATTGCTCATCAAGTATAAGATGATAAATCACTTTGGAAATCTTTTGGGCAGTTTCTTAAAAAGTTAAACACACATCCACTCTACGATCCACCAATTCAAACCATGTCTGAAAAAAGCCCTCTACTGCTGTTTTATTCTTAACTAGAGGCCTCGTGCACGAGATTCATGCACTCGGGGGGTGGAGAGGGCCCTCAGCCCAGCCTGTGCCCTCTCACAGTCCAGAAGCCCTCAGGGGATGTCCCCACAGGGAGTGGGCCTAAGCCATCAATGGGAGATACTTAGTGCTGGTGGGAGAGGCTCCCATCACCTTCACTGCGCTGGCCAGCAGTAAGCCCGGCTTCTGGCTAAGTGAGGCTCCCCCTGTGGGAACGCACTGACCACCAGGGGCAGCTCCTGCATTGAGCGCCTGCCCCCTGTTGGTCAGTGCCTGTCATAGCGACTGGTTGTTCTGCCATTCGGTTGATTTGCACATTACCCTTTTATTATAAAGGATAACCCACACTTAGAAATAGCCCAGATTTCCATGAAGGATCAACCTACAGTGACATGTTCAGACAGAGGATTGCCACTCAGCAATGAAAAAGAAAAAGAGAAACTACTGATTCAGACCAACATAGATGAATCTCAAAAATATGACGCTGAATTTAAAAATCCATAAATAGAAAGAACATAGGTATGATCCCATTTCTATAAAATTCTAGAGTAGGTAGAGTCATGATGGTGACAGAAATGAGATCAGAATTTGCTTCCGGTGGCTGGGGCTCCAACTAGAGAGAGGCATGGAGATGACGGCATTTAGCCTTCGCACTTACCATAATTGACTGAAAGTTACACTTAATAACTGAACCTTTCACTGCATGCAAATCATACCGCAACTTTAAAAAATGGTAAAACAGTTCCTAAGAATTAACAACCATTATAAATTATCAAATTAACATGTTTTTTTTCTTTTATGCCTAGACTCTTGCCTACTTATGGGGCTGAAATAAACCTTTCCACAGTTTCAGTCCTTTGGCCACTTCTCAAGGAATGGTGGTGAATATTTTCTTTTCAAAAATATTTATCTTTATTGTTGAAAGTATTACATATGTTCCCCTTTTCTCCCCATTGACCCCTTCTAGTCCGCAACCATCCCCTGCCCCAGGCCGTCACCACCCTGGGTCCATGGGTTCTGCATACATGCATACGAGGTCTTTGATTAATCTCTTCCCACCCACCCACCCCTGCCTTCCCTCTGAGATTCTGCAATCTGCTCCATGGTGAATATGTTCTTATCCACCTTTTTGGAGCTCTTGCCTACAACAGGCTACTTCTCATTCAGGTGTCCCTGAAATACTTCTCAACTGTGTATACTACATTCATGCATGTGCCAGCCATTTCCAACAAACGCATCCAGAGCATCAACAATTTACAGACTTTTAAAAAGAACAGAGATTTCGACTAGCCTCCACCTTTGCAAATATTTTAAGCAGCCATGACAAATGCAGTGTTTTAAGCAAACACTTTTCCTGACCCCACAGGAAGCATGGCAGTAACCCTACTTCATTCTAGGTACAATGACATGGGGGAAGTCTGAGGATGACAGAGCTGGGGTCCTGTTTAACCTCGATTCTCCAGGATGTTCTCACAGTTGCCATCTCTTCAAACCAAATGTCAAGTTGCTCAAAATTAAATGGCTCCTTAGGGAGTTACTGGGTAATAGGCACAAAGCGTTGATGAGGACTTTGCTCTGAACCACATTTGTGATGCTCACCAGAGCACAGATTATCAATTTCCAGATAGGAGCTCTCAATGCTGAAAAGCATACAGAATAGATGGAAAGAAATACGCTTTGGGCCTTAAGAATAAGCAAATGCTTTATTTTACATTCCACCCAAGTATTCTCAAGAGCCACAATTACAAGTTCTATAAACTTAGAAGCTAATTTGTATTTTTGCAAAAGGAACCATTAAAGATGAGTAGGATCTTCTGAATTCTAGCTGGGTAGAAAGTAAGGTCCAATGAATTAATTCGAAAGAGATAGCAGTTGTTCAAAAACTGGCAATAGTTGTTCAACGGCATATGAACATATCTATTGTGCTGACTGTGTAAGTCATTTGAAACAGATATTTTAAATGACTTTGTTCCATAGTTCTTCTGCAATAAAAACTCAATTTTGCTTTGGGAAAAAATATTCCCCAAATAGAAAAATTTTGCATCCTTGGTTTCTGGCATCAATATAGCTTTTAAAAAAGGAAAAAGAACATGCTATGATCTACCCCAGTATGCATGTACTGAACATACGGAACATGTTTATTGCCTCTATACAGTCACACCATAGAATTTACTTTTGATGTTGTAATTCTTACAGTTACAATTAAACTAAGGTGCAAAATGCAATCAATAACAGCTACTCAGAAAGGACAGGAAGAACCATCTCTGCTTTCTGACTCCACAGTGGGTGAGAGTCAGAGCACATGGCCTAGTGCAGGTCTGCAAGGAGTGGGCTTGCCCATGAGTCAGCCTGCCAGATACGAACTGCACAAGAAGGGCATCAGATCTTGAGTTTGTTGTTAACATCTCCCCTTGAATGGCGCTGCCCTGTTCTTCCTCCCAGTATCACTTAACAAATGTTTGTGCCCTACAAGGGCCTACAATTGAGGCAATTTCTTTTCCCCTAGCTCAGAGGATTAAATTCTGAGTTGAAGAAAACACACACACACACACACACACACACACACACACACACACAATGCATTTCCTCCCACTGTGGCTAACACTAATCTTATAAACCCTTCAAGGTTCTACCTGTATGTCACCTCCTGTGAGTTGCTCTCTTAGAGCCCCTGAAGAATCGACCTTCCTACTCATGTCACAATTTGCATCTCTGCTATAGCTCTTATTTGTCCTGCTCTGATCCACAGCTTCTATCTAAGGCAGTCGAAGACTCTCTCGAGTCCTATGTGAATTCTGCCCAATGTTCAGCACAGCACCTTGCATGCAGCTGTGATCACTAAATAACAGCTGAATTCCTGACCTTTTTGTCTAAACATGGAACCTGTAAGCGCACTGTCATTCTCAGGAAGATGACCCGGGAAAATCCTGCTTCTTGGCTGCTTATAGGAAAGTGATTGAGCCCATTTAGTCAACAGTGATTGAGCCCTACTCAATTCAACTGTGTCAGGAGCAGAGGATACACAAATAAATAATTTGGCCCTGCTCCTCACGGGGCTCCCTGCCATGGGGTCAGGGTCAAACATAAACCAATAAGTACAATGCGAAAATCCCCAATACATGCCTGGAAAGAGACAGAGTGAGCTGATGAGAACATGAAAGGCAAAGTGCGAACACATGGGCGCAAAAGCGTAAACGTGCAGGCAGACCTTAGGTATATGGTGTTTGGTTCTAGACCCCGCCGCAATAAAACAAGTCCCGCAATAAAGTGAGTTATAATCTTTTTGCCGGTGGAGGTTCTTGCCTTCAATTTGTAAAATGCAACATCTGTGAAGCACAATAAAGCAACATGTAATAAAACGAGGTGTGCCTGTAATTAAAACAGAGCTCTTGCTTTAATTTACCTTTAACAATAAAGATAAATTTTTTTAAAAAGAAAATATTCACCACCATTCCTTGAGAAGTGGCCAAAAGACTGGAACTGTGGAAAGGTTTATTTCAGCCCCATAAGTAAGCAAGAGTCTAGGCATAAAAGAAAAAAACATGTTAACTTGATAATTTATAATGGTTGTTAATTCTTAGGAACTATTTTACCATTTGTTAAAGTTGCGGTATGATTTGCATGCAGTGAAAGGTTCAGTTATTAAGTGTACCTTTCAGTCAATTACGGTAAGTGCGGAGGCTAAATGCCGTCATCTCCATGCCTCTCTCTAGTCAGTTCCCCAACGGCACTTGCACCTGCCGTTCTCGCATAAGTGTGGCTGTGCAGAGCGGGAGCAGGTCAGGCCACAACTCCCTCATGCTTCCCATCACCCCACCCTGAGCTGTGCTCTACTGTTTAAAGAGACATACTTTTCATACAACAAAGCCCTAAACCCACACCACCTATCTCACACATTATTATACATACCCATAGGGGACAGGATAGGTTAGAAAAGGCATCAGCTGTTTTTAATGAGAAATGTACGGCCTCTCGAGGGCAGTTTGATTAAGTGCAATTTTCATCTCCTACACCAACTCTGAAGGCCCACTGGACACTTAGACCCTGTAAGGCTGCAGGAGAATTAGGAATGATCTACACGTTTATCATCCTACATCATGCTTCTAAAACACCATACACACATGATGCTTCCAAAGACCTCCTTCCAGAAACCTGGCTTCCTTCCTCTGCTTGTAGAAAAAATTTTAAACACTAAAATAAAATTTCTAAGGTCAAACACAATCAGGATTTTGCCCACAAATGTACATCTCAAAAGAACCTAAACAAAAAGATTGTAGCTGGCCATTGAGCTGGACTCAACCCTGATTCACTTCCTCTGAGTCTCCCGCCGGCCCCTGAGGTCGCTCCCACAGCTGCTGTGGACATGGACACAGTGGCACTGAAACTCCTAAGGGAGTGGCCCCCCGCCTCCTTTCATCTCCCTAAGGCTCAACATGCCCCCAGCTATGCAAGCCAAATCTTCCTTCGAAGTCAAAAGCTAGGAGATGAACAATTAGACAATCTTCCAAAGGCTTCCAAATGAGTCGGAAGCAACTTGGCCGCAGAGCCACAGCAGCGGTCCAAACCTTAAAATCTCAGTGTCCTGATCAGAGAGCCAGAAGCATTCGCTGAGAAGCCACCGGGCCCGTGGGGGCGAGTCCAAGCTTCAGAGTCCGTGAAGCTACTGTAGATGTACTAATACGGAAAAGGAAATTACAGTTTAGAGCTAAATAAGTTCATGAAAACCTCAAAATGGTAGCTAAATAGCATTATGTATTTTTAATACGCATGGTATAAAGCCAGCAACCTCTCCTTGAATACAAGTTTCCTAAAGCTCTTTGTCAAGTGGCGGCTGATATTTATAGGTCATCTGGGAGGAAAGTGCTCACCTAATTTTATGTAGATGAGGACAACAAGCTGGACTTTGTTTGCCAGTAGTTTCAGGGGGAGCTTGAAAGCTACTCCTGATAAAAGAATCTTCCTTCAAAAGCTCAGTAACTGAATCTGCATAAACTAAGTTAGATGACTCTTTTTATCATATCACGGGGTAAACAAGGCCAGGACTACTCATTCTTCAGTAGGAAACACAGAAAGAAGCCAGAAAGCAAGATACAGCTGCTCAGGCAGACCTTGGCGACTTGCGGGGTAAAGTAATACCACTGCTGTGGCTTGCGGTGGCCCCAACCTCAATTCACTTAAACAAAGAATGGCATCCTCCTGGCTGAGGAGGGTGTGGATCCGTCCACAGGGAGCTCTGAGCTCCTCTCCTGGAGTTGCATGGCCGCGGACTGAGAGCGCTGGTCACAGACACCCTGCATCGCAGCGTGCCACGCGCACGTCCCATAGCACCGCGGGAACCCAACTTTCATGGGTCGAATTAAATGCTGTACAAAGAAGTACAAAAACCGTTCTAGACCAGTTTAATTCTTTTCAGGCCATTCTGTAAGAAATGGCATGGGTAAGCGGAAGTAACCGTGAGAAAACTCACAATCAATTATGTAACAGGAAGGGAAGTCTCTATCTAGATCAACTCAGTTCAAGAAGAAAGGACACATTCCTTCCTTTCATCACTA
The DNA here is from genome assembly GCF_014108235.1 of Myotis myotis. Lineage (NCBI taxonomy): Eukaryota > Metazoa > Chordata > Mammalia > Chiroptera > Vespertilionidae > Myotis > Myotis myotis. Next base: position 690,898 of record NW_023416336.1, read on the forward strand.
AGCCGCCTGCCTACTTTCTTCCGAGTCATTTTATGTTGGCCTCAGTTATTTTCTTTAATGAATTTAGTTTCTTTGTTCCCCAGGACTTTTCCTATTAATCATCTGAAAAGCCCACATCACTCAAGCACATCTCACAGAAAAATGCCCTCTGAAAGCAAAGCATGTCGGACATCATGCTGCATGGCCCTCCCTTGATTTAGATGCAAGTTCATGGTGCAGTAAAGCAAAAAGCAATTCAAATTTTTAAAATAAAACGTTTCAGTATAACATTTTACAACCAAAGTAGCTTGAAAATGGCATTCCAAAACAATGAGAAAGGCTGGGATGCCAACGAACGCCTAGCATTCGGAACATGTGGGCGTGAGGACCATGTTACATGCATCTGACATGTCCAGTGAAGAACCAGGAGTAAAGGTACTATCACACATTTAGAATTTCTATTTTTTTAAATGAACACCTGAATACATTATATGTTTCAAATTCGGGAAAAAGGAAAATCCCAGGATATTAAAATAAACCATTTCCCGGATTATACAGAGATTGCCACAAACCTGCACCTTAATCTTCAAGAAACTCAGACTCTGGCTAAGAGAGTGATCCACACACAGGTGAGGGCTACAAGGCGAGTTCAGTTTATCCAAAGCCCTGGCCTGCTCACCAGGCAACAATGAAAGGATGGGTCATACCTGAAGACTGAGACAACTCTCATGCAAGCAGAACTGAGCCAACAGCTGGTCCTCAGGAAGGGTCGTGCTGGGTCATTATAATGTGGGTTCAAAGTTCAGAGTGTCTTCAACGTGGCCCCTGTAGGCTGGTCTTCTCAGTCTTGAGTCCAGACTGAGCCCCAACCCAGCCACCATGTGGTCATGTGAATGTGCCAGGAACTTGTTTTCAGAAGGAGATTCTTTGGTAGCTGAGTAGGCTCCAGTCCCTCCCTTCCCTCCTCCTCCCCTCCCCTCCTTCCCTCCCTCCTTCTTTTTTCTCTCTCTTTTTCACATAACTACTACATTTCTGTACTCTGGGGCAAACTAGGCTGCTTTCTGAAACAAGCGATTTGTGCCTGGGGTTCAAATCTGAGTCTGTGTTGATTAATGCCTATACCTGCAGATCCAAGGGCGGGGGGAGGGGAGGGCGCTACCCTAAGGGCTTTTATAGTTCTTCAAAGCATCGGCCATTAATGTGCTAAGTTAACTACCAGGATCCAGGAAGTTAGTCTCAAAATATAAGCTCAAATACCTGTCTTTTCTAATGTATGGTTCTCAAGGACATGTTCCATTCCTATGAGACTTTAGTGAGAATGGACATGTGTTCATTTTTCTAAAAAATGTTTTATTTATTTTGAGAGAGAGAGAAAGAGAGAGGGAGGGAGAGAGAAACATCAATCAGTTGTCTCCCATAGGCACTGAGCTCACAACCTGGGCATGTGCCCTGACCAGGAATCAAACCAGTGGCCTTTTGGTGCACGTGATAATGCTCAATCAACTGAACCACACTGACCAGGGCAGGTGTGCATTTTTTTAAAGCATGTGTTTATAATGGCACTCACAGTACATCCCGGTGTGATTCAGTAACTTGACCAGCTTTATAGGCTGGAGTTCCAACAACCGCTAGCTTAAGATTTAGAATAACATTCCTATAGAACAGGGTTTAAAGTCACAGAACAACTCTGTTTTGTCAACATCACAATCTTACATATGATTCATTGTTTTAAGACACTGAATAAGCATGGATTATGATGACCCTAGGATGCGTCTGTTTTGTAACAAAATGATAAAGTATAATCATGTCCTCCCTTTCTCATTACTTCTGGTTGGCTTATGCCCCAGGTATGATGACTCAGGGCCTAAGAGTCATTATTCACTGAACAGTTATTGGGCTCATGCCACTCGCTAGGATGTAAAACTACACACTCTGCCTTGTGGAGCAATCATTGTCCGGCCACCAAAGAAAGCCAAATTATTCAGTTCTTTTTTTAAGGAGAAAAAAGATGCTACATGGCCAAGAAGAGACTGGACCTGGATATGAACCCAGAAGGAGCCCAGCTGTGAGGGCTCGGTGAGGTATTGGAAGGTCACTGGTGGAGTCTTTTCTTTTTCCATTTCATTGAGTACTTGAAACGAGTTATTTATGGGGCACTGTTTAGAGATCACCATGACACTTTTATACAAACACACTACAAGTATAAATAACGTGCATTGTAAGATTTTCTATGTACCCTCTTCAGTCCATGGGAGGCTGAAGTCCAAGATGTTAAATAGTGCAGTCTGCGTAACTATCAAGATTAGATGCATTTATCTTCCCTAATTTAGCACTACTATTAGTGTACAGGTGATGTGGCTCACTCATCTTCCCCTCTGAAAAAGAGCATTTCGGAAGACATGTCTCCTCATTTCAGATTTTACGACGATTAAAGAAAACAAGATTTGGAGACAGAGCATTCCCCAGCTATTGGGGGTAGCAGCTACCGCCAAGAGAATGTTCTTCTCCACAGGTGTCCCCATGTTCATGGCCTTTCCCACACTACATCCACCACAGGACCATCAGCCAACGGTGCCCGGGGCCGGTCAGATGCTGCTGACTCTCCTTGCTGGGGGCCAGCGCTATACCTAAAACACTTAAGTCACCTTACAAACTCCACTGCACTGTTATGTATCTGCCTGTCCAGCTAAGCTGGAAGAACTGGGGAGTGAGGGCTGCCTCTCAAATTCATCCGTGTCTGGAATGTACAAAATGCTCTTCGATGTCAGTCCCATACTCTCAGAAACAGTGAATGCATTTTCAAGAGTTTAAAAGGCAGCACAGAGAGGCAGCAAGGTAAACAGTTTCCATGTGACCCTGAGGCCTTCTCGGTTAATCCTGTTTCCCAGTTAACTTCTCTGCCGTGCAACAGAGATCTTCTTGTTCTGTTCCTGATCACAATGCAGTCTCAACAATGTGGGTTTTTACTGATGCTAAATATGCTCCTAAAAGCTACACTGCAATCAATTTCATGGAAAGGCAAACTAGATTTGCTTGTCAGATAATAAGTGTATAAATTCATAATTAAAACAGATGTCTATTTCCATTTCCAAGAAGGAGCCTAATGGAATGGAGAGAGGGAACTGAATTCTTTTTTTTTTTTTTACAGGCATACCTTATTTTATTGCACTTCACATTGCACAGATATTGTGCTTTTCACAAACTGAAGGTAAGATCCTTCGCTAACAAAATGATTACAACTCAACTGAAGTCTTAGATGAGGGAACCGAATTCTGAGTCCTATACCACGGGTGACTTATTTCACCTGAGATCTCTTTCAGACAAACGCAACATCTGAAGATTAAAGGCTTAGGGATGACTTGGAACAAGTTCCTTGAAAGACCCATCAAGGAGGCAAGGAGCTTAAGCTAGAGGCAGTGGTATTTATATTAAGCGTTTGAAACAGTCTTAAACACGAGACTTGATAACTGGTGGAAAAGAGAACTGAAGGTGGCCGGAGGTATTTAATAAGAACAGGACTGTCCCAAGAGGGACCAGGCTGTCACGCCAGCTGAGCACCATGACCTTCCTCGGGCCCTGTGACTCCCTCTGCACAGCGCCCACCATGCACCCCAGGCTCAGGGCAGCACACCTCTGGGCAGCCTGCCCGTCATCCCTGGGGACTGGTTTAGAACCACACACAGGAATTGAAAGAGGCCTTATATACAAACAGCACATCGAGTGAGGGACAAAAGCTATGCCCAGAGTCTTGCCTCAGAAGCTGGGCGTGGGCTGGATGCCTGATGCCCCTCTCTGCATAGCCCCGGGGGTGGGAAGGGGACAATGATGGAGAGGGTGATGTCCAGGTCAAGTGTGTGGTGTCTTTTTGTTCCGTGGTTTGACATTTATGCTGACCTACCGACAGGGCATTTTCAGGTCTAGAAGGTGAGTATGTTATGTGAGTTTCCATAAAGTTCTGGATGTCAGCAAGTTTTGTGAGAGGCCTCCTCTGTGGCCCAACAGATAAAGAAATCCAGAGGCAAGTCCCTTAAACCCACAGGGCCTCAAAGGTGTGGCCCTGAAGTGCCTCATGGGCGGTAAAGATAATCAGAGCAAATCACCTGTGAGGGAGTAGAAAGTAAGAACAGAGGAGAAATGTCCTGCAAAACCTCTACCTGTGGGATGGGCCAAGAGATGCCTGGGGCTTCACCCAGCAGGGAGGGCTGCGGGACCCAGGCAGAGCAAGAAGGCAGACCAGGTGGACTTCCTGGATGCTTGCATTAGAATAGATGCTTGCAGATAACTGATTGGTGGGTTAGTGTTCCCTCTTCTCATTTGACCCGGAGGGGAGAAGCTTGCCCTCCATTCCTGAGAAGGGGCAGCTGGGAAGGAGCACTTCCGGCCCCACTCCACCCCACTCACTACTCTCTCCTTGGGCAGGAGCCATATGCTGTTACTGCCTAAGGGAGAAGGTTCAACGCACCTGGTGACCTGGTCCTTCCGGATCTTTCTATGAAGAGAGCGCACTTTGCTCTGATCCCCTGCCAGGCAGGACGCGGAGCCAGGCAGGACATGCCCCTCAGGACCAAGACCACCGTGACTGGCACGTTTAATTCTGAAGAGAAGAAACACAGCAAAGGCCACCCTCTCTGTTGCCCTTTATCGGCTGAGAATTCAACCTACATTGGACTGTCACTTATGTCTTATTTCTCAATCGGTTCTGAATTCAGGAGAGGAAGAAAGGAGGATGTTTGCACACCTCCGAACACCCCGACAGCTTTATGTCTGAAAAGAGGAGGTCACCTAATGTGTGCATTAGCACAGGGACAGCATATGACTCTGTCGTCTCCAGCATGAGTGACATTCTTTCCTCCTGAATCATGAAGAACCTCAGAGTCCCTCTCAACATGCTGCTGATGGGGACAGCCACCACCAATGAGCTGCGTCTGCAGCATCAAATACAGCCCATTTGTTATTCTGGACTTCTGCATATTGGACGATGGCTGAGTCACTTTCTGAAGAATGCCTTCTCAACTATACTTAGCCAGACAGGTTATCGGTGGCCATTATTCTCATTCATTCATTCATTCATTCACTGTACAAATATTTATTGAGCAGTTGATAACTCAAATGGAGGAGAAGGAGGCTGGTATTTTCTTTAAAGAATTTCTTTAAGATAATAAAGTAGTGAGGATAATAAAGTGCCACAAACCTCACTGTGAAGTCATGGTCTCACTACAGTCGAGGGTGCAAATCAGAAGGCAAGGGACTGAGAAACTCCAGCATTCCCAGAGATGGCAGCCCTCCCCCAGGAATGAGTGGGGCAATCTTAAGCTACAAATGACAGCTGAGAATTCCCGAGGCCTCAGTCCCACCACAGGTTTTTCCTAAACCCTACAAATGGCCCCACCTCATAAGGCCTAGAGTCTGTCCACAACTCTTATCACCATTTCTCTATTTTGAAAGTACTCAAAATCTAAATACACTTCAACTTTTTCCATTGCATTTTCAGGTGTTGACCACAGAGTACTCAGCACATGGAGGTAGGAATTAAGAACATCTGCTTGCAACAATGCAGTTTCAAATAAGCAGTCTTCTTGGTAGGTAACCCAGCTCCCTATCCTCTATCATAGGGGCTGCAAGAGGAAGCATTCACTAAAAGCAAAAGGAAGGGATGGGAGGAAGTGGGAAGAAAGAATATGAATGCAAACACAAACAAGAAAATACCTCCATGTTTTCACTCCAGAATCAGAAGAGCAAAAACACTCAAACTGATCGGCTGATATTGGAAGACAGGTGATGGGTAGATAGAGAGATATTCATTGAGAGAGAATTTCCAAGATGCTTGGAAGGAAACATAAATATAACTTCAACACTCTTGTCTTTATATTTATTTTTTCCCTCCTGCTCTGCTTCTTCCTTTCTATCCTTCAGAGACTACAGCCTTTGGGCAAACAGATTTGGGTATTAGCTGGGTATTAACTAGACCATCTGAGCTGCTGGTAGGAAGGATTCACAAGAGCTAGCCACACGACACTTGACTAATCCCTCACCTGGGCACCAGCAGCAGCTATGGCCTGGGGTGCTGTGCGGGCATGAGTTTCCAGGAAATCGGAGGATCGTTCCCGACAGCTGCATATTCTGAGTGTCAGCACCTGGCCTGCTGTGATGATGGGCTTTACCCTAATCAGACCACCCGGACTGCAGGGACATGGAAGCCGCTGAGAATAAAGGCATTCCTGTTATCTGTCAAATCCACACGCATTCCTACACAGGCAGGAGGAAATGCCATTTGGGCCGTGTGTGTACGCAGTTTACAGGCTGTAACTTCATGTTCTGATGTTTTAGAATATCAAGGAGAAGTTACACAATACTAAAGGCACAGAGACTGACTTCAAACTCAGAAGTCCCCAGGAAGGAAAAGGAATTAAGGGCATTCACTTTGTTTGCAGGTACTGGCTCACTGGGAGAAATTACTGGACTTCCGAAGTGTAAACACACTTGTTAAAAAGGCAAACACTCTTTAAAGTACTAATGGCCGTCGTCAAGGAAAGGTTTTGTCCTCGGATAATTACTGGCACGTGTCTGCTGCCCTCAGTCCAGACCAATGCCAGGGCTGGATTATCGGGGGCCTGTCCATGATCAGTGTTGGTTTAGCCTTGGCAAGTGAGGCCCTCAGAGACTTGGGCATAATCCTAGGACACCCATGACTATTCAGTGGGTCCAAATCCTCCAAAAGATCACATTCTAAATGATAGTTTACATTCAGGAAGAACACAGAAGAAAAGTACAATGCATTTCATGGTGGACAGGAATAGGAACCAATGATGTCCTAATCTGAAAGGCTAGAAGAGAAAGGAAAGGTCATTCACAAAGATATCATTTCACAGGAGCATAACGGGGAGATGCAGGGACAAAGGACATATAATTTCAGTAAATCGAAGGGTTCTTCATAGAATAAATTTCGGAAGAGTGATAGACTTCTTGATAGACCATAAGTCTAGTGACACATGGCGTTCTAAATGAATGTTTTTGAGAGGGTGGACACACACACACACACACACACACACACACACACACCCATTGGTTTTGTTTCTCTGGAAGACCCTAACACAAATGTTATTATCTTATGGTCCAGAAAGACAAGAAAAGGGAGAAATCAGTATTACGAAGATTCCATCTTCATTAACTTCTTCGGCAAGCGCCATCCTGTTTGATCATGGCTGCCTGATATAGTGGTGTTTCCTTTCGAATAGAAAATGAATACAAACGTTTATTAGGATAAACTTAAGTAACATTTAAACTTTCTGATGACACCATTAGGCAAAGATTTTTTAGATTTAACCCACCTAATCACAGAAGCGTACGGCTAAGTTCTTTTAGCGGAAAAAAAAGGGTCTCCTTACCCCTTTCCTCACTTTGCTAAAGAACACTAAGCTCCTTTCCTACAGAACAGCCCCTTTCAATTGCGATTGACACTGTATCTAAGAAACATTTAAGTATTTGCAAAAAATTAGAACTTATTACCTAGGATGAAACATTCAAGGACTACATGCAGCTTTAGAAAGGCTAGAATATATTAAATTAGAAACTAACAATTTGCTTTAATATCTCTTCACTCCAGACAGAGATAAATACAGCTATCCTATATAATAAAAGGCTAATATGCAAATCGACTGAGCAGTGAAACAACCGGTCACTACAATTTGCACTGATCACCAGGGGGCAGACACTCAACACAGGAGCTGCCCCCTGGTGGTCAGTGTGCTCCCACAGGGGGAGCGCCACTCAGCCAGAAGCCAGGCTCATGGCTGGCGAGCTCCACAGCAGAGCTAAGGATGTCCAACTGACAGCTTAGGCCTGCTCCCCCAAGGGCTCCCGGACTGTGAGAGGGAGCAGGCCGGCGGAGGGACCCCCCTCCCACCACCGAGTGCACAAATTTTGTGCACTGGGCCTCTAGTTTGTTATAACTAAGCTTCCTGAAACATTTGATATTCTGACTACTTCTGCTAGAATAATGAAACACTTGAAATACAGAAAGTGAAATCTATTTCTTTCATTATCTGTTTATGGCAACCTTTTTCATCTCATGCACACATAAGCTAATTACTAAAATTCTGCAGCACACCAAAAAATATATTATATGTTTCGCTGATCTGACATAAAAAAATTGGTATGATTTTGATTGATTCATACCAGAGGCTATTGTTGTACTGGTGGCTGTCATTTTTTAATTTGACAATCTAAGGGAAAAGAGGTCAGTGCCCCTGACTAAATAGTCAGGTATTGCATGTTTAAATATCATTGTGGCCCACTGATCTAGGAATATGATGATGAGATTATATTCTAGATGGCATGGGGAAGAGCAAGTTGAAGGGAGGAAAACAAAGATAAGGAAGAAGAAAATTAGTGTACAAGACAATTTCAGAAAATAAAGACGATGTGAGAGCGAGTTACTGCTGGGAGCTATTTTAGATATGTGACCAGAAAAAGCCTCCTATGAAGGTAATATTTAAATTGAGATCCTGAATTAAGAGAAAAAACAGCTTTGTGGAGAGCTAGGAAAGAAACATTCTTGGCTAAAGGCATAGCAAGGGCAAAGGTCCTGGGGCAGGAATAAGCTTAGCCTGTTGGAGGATGGTGCTGACTCAGAAAGGAGCACTTGGTTCTAACTGAGGGGAAGGGGTAAGTCAGGAAAGTGCTTCCAGTTGGCCCTGGCTGCAGCCAAATCCTCTCCTCTCTAGAGCACGGGGTTCCCACCAGAGAAGGAGCACAGCAAGGAAATCCTCTCTCCACCCATCCCACCTCACACCTGGCTCAGTGATACCACCCTGTGCCTCACTCTCAACAGATTTTCCTTCCCTGCATCACAATCACATGACACTTAGAGGAAAAAAACAACAACAGAGGAAACACCTCCTTCTTCTGTATTGAAGAAAAATACTTTTCAGTAGCACTTCCACTTAATAAGTAGTTGTTGCCCGGCCGGTGTTGCTCAGTGGTTGACCACTGACCTATGTGCCAGGAGATCATGGTTCCAATCCCCGTCAGGGCACATGCCAGGTTTTCAGGCTCAATCACCAGTAGGGGGCTTGCAGAAGGCAGCCAATCAATGACTCTCTCTCATCACTGATGTTTCTATCTCTCTATCCCTTACTCTTCCTCCATGAAATCAATAATTTATATATATATATTAAAGCAGTTGTCATGACTAAGACGCAGTCAGTTCCCATATCAAAAGCTCACTAAAACATGGTCCCTATCCGAAGTTTGCCAGGTGCCTCAGTTCAAAAGGTCAACTGCATCTTAACCAGCCATAGGCCAAGCCATTGCAGAAGAGAAATGACCCCTGGGACCTCCAGGCTGCCGTGAGCACCTGGTGAGGGAACCTGATGCAACTGTCCCCCTTCCTCCGGACCCTGTCAGTGAGCAGCGGGTCAGTGTCTGCAGGCCCAGCACCTTCAACACTGCCAAGAAGACAATGGCATCCTCAGTCTGTTGTTTTAGTTACCATTATTTAAACATCAGGAAACACACTAGTCCACTGACTTTAGTGGCGATATATCTAATTTTCAATGAATGATGATGACATTACACAGAAAATGATTCTTTAATCACTAAAGAAAATGCTACACTGTTCTCTGCTCAAACCCAAAAGAGCTTTTTTTCCTCTGGAGTTTTTATCAAGTGGAAGTGTTTTCATTTATTTTAATACAGATCCATCCTTTCTCTCCCTTCACAGACTTACTGCGCTCAAATAATTGTCAAATTACCTGGTGACATGCTCCTAATGAGTTCTACTTGGCTAAAAAAGAAGTCGAATGTGGAATAATTCCTCATCGGGTTTCTATTACCCTTCTGCTGACTGGCACAGTCTCCCATCTAATAATGATAGTTTGTGGGGTTTTCTGATTTCCCTCTTGTATGTTTCTCTCCGTTAGTGTTCAGGGGTCCCAGTCGTTCTGAGAAAAACACATCCTTTTCCCACTGAAGTCTCTACCTGCAATTTTTGTCTGGATGTCAGATTAGACAGAAGGTGGACTTTCAACCTAACCCACTTCTGTCTTCCATGACCTCTCTGTGTTTACAATAAGCCTACTTATATAGCCTCATTGTTCTAATGGCCTGAACTGGGATTGGAGTTGATACCATTGCATTGGAGTTGGCAATATTCTCTCCATGTTGTCTTGGTGTGACTACTTCCCAATGTAAATTAAAGCTACTTAGCTGTATTACCTAATTCCCGATCAGTAATAACCTCTATATTTAGAAATGCCCTAATAAGTAAAGTGGGATTGATTAGACAAAAACTCAACATAAGGCGAGGCAGATGTGAGAGACTGCCAGTGGGGAACCTGAATGCTTGCTTCCTCAGAAATGCAGAGGTTGGTCAGAGCCCCGCATCTTCACCCAATGGCCACCCCCGGCCGGGTCACCAGCACTGAACACAGAGAGCAAGAGCCAGCCCTTCTTTCCTTGCGGGTCAAGAAGTTTATATTCTAAGGGGTGACATGCTCGACTACTTTTTGCTGTTTAAATTTTTCAGCCGTTATATGCTGTGAACCATGCTTGGCCCTGGAGGTACACAGGATGAGACGAGGCAGTGAGCAACACGGCCTCAAGGAGCCACTCTCTAGTGGGAGGGACGTAGGTCAAGGGCCCGTTGCCACAAAGAACACTGTGTTCCACGCTAAAGTGTAATAATAAAAAACAAAATGACGTATTATTTTACATTCAATTAAGAAATAGACTTTAAGAGGTTATCTGATGGATTTTTAAAAACAGACCTAGAGAAAATGGCAGTCATGAGGAGTTCATGTGAATCTCTAATAAAAATTCATGAATGTGATTCACCATTTAAGCATTCCATAGTTATTAGACACCTACCACACCTGGTACTCCGTTAACGCTGGAGTGACAAAGGTGAGACAGGATCACCAGGGGACCTCATCCTCGGAGATGAACATGCAGCATAGCTCCCAATGCAGAGCAATAAGGGTGGTGCAGAGAGGTGAGCAAGCCCGGGGAAACCAGCCATCAAAGAACGGCCATTAGCTGGTCCTCAGGAGACAACTGTGGCTTCCAAGAACTGGAGTACTATTAGTAAGCATTCGTTTGGAACAGAAATTCTCCCAAACAATAGTCCTAATCCCGCCTGTTCAGACCCTCTCAGATCAAATTAATATATAATCACAGAAAATACAAGTAAGTGTCTATGTGTCTAGTTCAAACAAAACGAACAGCAAAAACCCAGCTCTTTGAACAAGAAAACCATGCATCTAATGGAAAAGGAGTAGCTTTTATGCTTTCCTTGAAGACTCACGGCAGATACAGACCTCTTCTCCGTTCCCATCACCCTTCCTCACTAGGAAGTCCGCCTGCCACCCAGGCACCTCCTGGTCCCCACCACAGGTCATGAGGCAGTGAACAAGGAGGAGTTGGGAACAGTTGTGCGTGTTTTTTCATATATGGGTGTGTGTGTTTTATTTCAGAGAGAGGGAAGGAGAGGGAGAGAGAGACATCAATGATGAAAGAGAATCATTGATTAGCTGTCTCCTATAACCCCAGACCAAATGATTTCATGGGTCTCATATGGCCCTCAGGCAAGACGTTCCCCACCCTGGACTGAAGGAAATAACAGTGCTGAGGTTGGTGTGTGGGTGCAACACAGGTGACCTGCCGAGGAGACTGAAGTTCAGGTGTACCCCACTTTCCACAGCTTGCATTATGCCACTTCACTTTACAAAAGATCTATATCAGTACGTGTTTTCACTAAGTGAAAGAACTCTGAAGAGGACTTTCACTTTTACTAAAAAAAAAAGTGAAAATAGCGTCATCATTTGCTTTGCAGCATCCATTAGAGGCAGAGGCACCTCAGCAGTGAGAGTGGCCCCACCGAGCTCTTTACCCAGGAACCACCCCATGCATCTCGGCATCCAGCCCTGAGCACCTGGGCTTTATCTTCACTTATTTTGTGCATCAGTAGCAAGCTGTGTCCTAAGATAACAGAAATGCCTAAGAAAGCTTGTAAAGCTATTACACTTAGCCTAAAACTGGACCTAATTAAGAGTATTTTGTATGGCTTGGTAGGTTATTTTGGGGGGTCTGGGAAGGCTCAAAATCTGTCCCATGTAAATTCAAGGTAATTGTTTCTTTAATTTATGCTACTTGGGTTTATGAAAGGTTTCATAGGAATGTCCTACTTTCAGATAGTGGGGAAAACCTGTATCTCAAGCACTTTTAATTCCCCAATTATGTATAAGTAACTTGCAAACTAATCACAAACCTTTAAGGCAGTGACCACATCTTTTGATTTCTGTATCACCCAGAGGGCTTTGCACTGCATTCTAAATAAAATGGTCCTTATTAAAATATGTCAATCAGCCCTAGCTTGTTTGGCTCAGTGGATAGAACGTCGGCCTGTGGACTGAAAGGTCCCTGGTTCGACTCTGGCCAAGGGCACATGTCTGGGTTGCAGGCTCGATCCCAGTAAGTGGCATGCAGGAGGCAGCCGATCAATGATTCTCTTTCATCATTGATGTTTCTATCTCTCTCTCCCTTTCCCTTCCTCTCTGTAATCAACAAAACTCTATTTTAAAGAATATGTCAATCATATTTCAGTTGAAACAGAAAAACTCAAAAGAGGAAGGTGGATGAACATGAATGGTGGACGAGGGCCTCGTTGAAGGACACATTATCCCTCTTCCCCAAATGAGCTTCTTCTGCTATCCCCAATGGACCTCCCTGCCTGATGCTGAGAAAGAACAAAGTCCTAACGGCACTGCCCCAGGAAGTCCACGCAGAGCTACCAACGCCTGCAGCCTCCTCTCACCCCAAACCGGCAGTCCATGCGGGAAAACACCTGAGAAAACCACGGTGTCAAAACACGCAGACAAACGCGCACGCAACAGCAACCAAAACCTGGTCTTCCCGGCCATGAGCTCATAACAACATCCAACTCTCCAACTAGAGCAGCGTGCACACTGCTAAAGAAATGGGTGAGAAACCTCTGGATGTACTTATTCTAAGTTTAATTCCTCCAAATAAAGTTCTACTTGGAAAGATGAAAGCAGAGGGCCTTTGTTAAAGTGGCCAACAATATCTTCAAGTAAGTCCTATTTGATCCAGTTTCAGGAAACAGGTTTGGTATCTTGCATAGTTTCATTTCACTTGGGAGAACAGGCTACAGCAGCACGCTGGGAGCCAGTCCAGGCCTGGGGGTCAGAACAACTCTGGATTTCAATCCTGGCTCTGCCACTTGCAAGGTGACCTTGAGCAAACTATTCTGGCTGCAGGTTCCTCATCTGTAAAGTGGAAAAACAATAGTACCGGCCTAACAGGCCTGTCGAGAATTAAATGAAATGATGCATATAAAAGTACTTAACCCATCCATTTAGGAGATCATATTGCTGCTAACATTCATGGATCTACATTTTTATTTATTTAACTGTTTCCATTTTCTTAAAAAATATTTGTTTTCTTTTAGTTCCCTTAAAGATGAGAGAGGAAGGTAAACTTTTGGGGAAGCATGTGTACTTCATTCAGTGTATGAATGTTCTAAAACACGCATAGGCATCTCTGTATGTCTTCTATAATTTTAAAATAATGTTTCAAACATCAGATAATGGAATAAACGATCTTTCCATTCACTCTTCCCAAGTACTTTTAAAAACAGTTTCTTGTATTTTTCCTAGCCATTACCAAGAAATGTTAAAAATCAAATTTCTAAGAGCAATTGGCTTTATAAGAAACAGACAACAAAGCGTTTCTAACAAAATAACTTCATAAGCTGAATCTTAATTACATGTGCAACCGTAACAATTCAGTCTGGACAAATGCACAGGGTCACTCCGCAGTGACCCCGAACGTAGCATCACCAACCAAAGGCTACTTGGGTTATCTCTCTGCTCCTTCGGTAGCCAAGTCCTTCAGCATTTGTGGTTGGGTTTCTAGGTTTTTCGTTTGTATTTTTGAACCTGTCAAAAAATAAGGGGGAAACAAGCTAAAGGAGAGGAGGTGTGGGGGTGAACATGTAACAAGGATTCCAGAAGAGAAAGAATGAAAATATGTGTTGGATCTGAATATTCTGTTGGGTAAAAGGGAGATAAAAGTCACTGTATTCTGTACACAGTGCCTGGGGCATGGGAGATAATTAAATGTTGGTTCTTTGAATGATCATAGTAATTCATTACCATTAATGATGAAAATAATATGGCCAAATAAATATTTAGTGTTTTTTTGGTGTGTTTTCAATGAACTGCCATACCCATTAATCGTTTTATTTTATACTCCTAGGATTAGAAGAGTATATTTAACTGTATAATTCACAGATGGAGAATATATCCATCCACTTAGCAAGCATTTCTTAAGCATCTATTATATGTATTTACAACAGGAAAATCAGACTCACATATAAATCTGTTAACTTAAAACTGTATTATTTATGTTTCTTGTCCTATATCAAAGTCTTAACAAGTTGTTGACATACTCTCTGTCAGGGCAGAAAATAAAATCTAATGTTTAGATAGAAAATTAATGCTGAAGAAATTAGATAATAATGAGAATACATATGCCGACATCCAAAAACATGTGCCCGAGGACACAGACGTCCCTTATCTGATTTGGTGCCAAAAGGGGGCAGGATAAAATGAAGCCACTGAAAACAGAGGCTGAAGTCCTACACTAAATAGTAAAATAAGCTTTCTATTTCACCCAAAAGCTAAAAAATAAAACTTATCTATTTTTATAACAACACTTTTATGTCCTAATTGCAACCATGCACCCAGCCTTTAGCGAAGAATGAATCAAGCCACAATTATTCTTCAAAATAAATTCTCCGACCCTTGAGAATGAACATCTTGGTGGGTTTTTTGATCCATAAAGAGGATTGCTTTTACGAAGATGACTGAGCGTGTCTGTGATTCTTACAAGGATTTCTCTTTCACACAAAAATACCTACCGCATTATCATCCTGGTTGTTCATGCGCCAATGGCGCTGCCTATGAACTGAGTTCTCCCACATCATTTTCATTGCTATCATGAAATCCCTCATTTGGGTAAAAACTGCATGTCACATTTCTAAATTGCAGTGTATTTGCAAGTTAGTGTCAGAAATGTACAGCGTCGTAGTGAGGGACAGACAGACAGATGCCTGGTTAGGTAAAGAGGAAGGTCTGAGTAGAGGTTAATTTTATAAAGGGTCAGTTCATTAGTAAATACAACAACTTGATTTTCTCTACAGCCCTGGCAGTGCCTGGCTTCCCTGCGAACGATGTGGAGGCTGAGTGAGGGGCAGGCTGCCTCCTTTAGAGAACAAGAGGGACCAGCTGAGCTCCGTTTCTCTCGCTCCACCTCAGAGCAGTCCTTCGCTTTCCAAGCACCCAAACCTTTGCTTGGTTCCCTCCATCCCATGCCCCCCACCACGAAAATGCTCGCCTTGACCTGCCCTCCAACATCTTGCTCTTCTTCCTTCCATGATTTCCCAGTCCTGCCTATGATTATTTCTAAGCTTTGCTAGGAAAATAGCTCCTTACAATAAAAAACTCACCTGAACTCTGCTATGTAGGATTGAAAAGGGGTGCGTGTGCAGAAGCCCTCTGACGTGACACATTTCCCGTTACCAGAGCCTCTGCGCTCCTCCTTATCAAAGGACCGACAGGTGCAGGCCCACAGCCCTCATGTCAGGATGTGCAGCTGGGGGCCTGGTTCTCTAACTGACGATGCAACCTCTGGTGAGTTCTTTAACTCTTGGTGTGTTAGCTTCCTTACCTGTAAAATGGGGGTGATAACAGCGCTGTACTCCATAGAGTCGAGTCAGTACGAGGACTGAGATAATTCACGGCAAAGTGCTTCAAACAGGGCCTGGTACCGGCAAGCACTAAGTGTTCGTCCTTACTGCGGACCTCAAGCACCATGTAGTGCTCACATCAGGCTTCGTACCAGAGCCGTGGGACCCAGAGATCACACCCAGCTCCTGGGCCTGAAATCTGATAGGGGTCGGTATGGCAGGGGCTTCGATGGCCCGTCACATTCACGGCTGTGTGATCTGGGGGTGGGGAAGCAGGGACAGACATCCAAAGCCGCCTGCGCCTCTTGGCAGCCATATGGCTCTAGATCAGTGGTTCTCAACCTTCCTAATGCTGCGACCCTTGAATACAGTTCCTCATGTTGTGGTGACCCCCAATTTCATTGTTACAAATTGAACATAATTAAAGAATAGTGATTAATCACAAAACAATATGTAATTATATATGTGTTTTCCGATGGTCTTAGGCGACCCCTGTGAAAGGGTCGTTTGACCCCCAAAGGGGTCGCGACCCACAGGTTGAGAACCACTGCAGTCTAGATTAAGTATCTGATGTCTTTAGGCTTCTCTCCTCTGCTGTAAAAAATGGAGACAAGACTTCCTAACTCGCAAGGTTCTTGGATGAATATGTATCATACACATTTGAGAAAGCATCTAAAACAGATTCAAACAGATACTCACAAATGTGCATTTCCCTTCTTTTCTTTATAAAAATGACCATAAATTCAAATTGCAAATACCTAGACGAGAACGTGCCTTTTAAACAAGTCACTCTGGTTAATTTTAAATCCTTCTATATCCAACGACAGTCCTTTGAAGACTGAGCATCAGTAAAAGCTGTAACTTCTCAAATTCATCAAAATTTATTATTTCATCCTGCACCGAAGTGGCTAACCAATGAACTGAGAAAATTATATTGTAATATCCTTTCTGGGGCTCTGTTTTATATAGAACAGGAGGGGAAATGCCAGTTGTTAAAAATAGGCAGGACAATTATGTGAAAATGAGAGACCAACGGATAGATGGCAACAATTTAGAACCAGCACAGCAGGGTGCAATCACGGTACAGAGAGGCAGAATGGTATGGGTGGCCCCAGAGAGGAACGGCTGCCTCCTGCCAGGACCCCTCTTGCTGTGATGACAGTCACAGAAGCACGACCCAGCCCTCACCCACACTCCTGAGTGGGGCACTGGGGAGACGTAACAACTGTTTCTCGAGAATCAAGTCCGTCTTGTGGGCTGGAGTGCTTGGCCACGGGCATGGCTTAGTCTGCCTTGGGCACTGTTTCAGGGGACTTTTCATGAATGCCGGGCAAAGTGTGACGGAGCGATACACATTCAGTGCTGCACACAAACAGACCCAAACCCTCACAGATTAAGTCCTATGGACAGAGTGTCAGTGACATATTTTCATGTCCACTTAGCATTATACAAATGCAGGGAAATTAAAATGCTGTGGTACTAAAAAATAACTTAATTAACAATTTGCCATTCTGATAACTGTACAGGATGCTTAGGTTTTTTCCTATCTTCAGTCACATTTTAAGGCTACTCTGCCTTAAAATAGAGAAGATAGATTTCATATATTTTCTAATACACAATGGTATGTATGTGTGTGTGTGTGTGTATATATATATATATATATATATATATATATATATATATATATTTCCTGACACTCTGTGGAAATGTTAGGAAGGTAATGGGGTGCACATATGAAACATACCTTGGAAGTGCAGTGTTTAGAAATGCCTTGGTTATCACCAAGGTGATGTAGTAAAATGAGGATAATAAAATATAATTAAACATTAATTACAGAAACTATCAAAAATAATCAACCTGTACAAAGCACAGCACTCCTATTAAAAAAGAAATTGATGGATAATAAAATATATACAGTATTCTGTCCTCTAGACCTAATTACTTCAAGGCAGCAATTAAATTTATAGAAAACTGTTAAGTTTCTTCTGTAACGCTTTACTACTATGAACTCAAGACATTTTGACTGAGAATCGCTTCCCAAAAAATCCCTGTGATTGTTTAACATCTTCATGGAGACCACGAAGTGCCATAAATTCAAAGGTGTCTGAGAGAAACAGACAGCAACGGATTTCAGCACAGCTGGGCCTGCTGTGTGCTCCTGGTGCCCACGGGACAGGCTCTCCTCCCATTAGAAATGTCTAATGCTCTCATAGCCAAGGCCAAGCACAGTTTAATAGGAAGAAAAACATTTTATTTTAATGCGAAAGTAATATTCTGCAGAAAGACTGGCAGAACATATTTTCACTAATAATTATGCCAAACTGCTTACACCAGTTTGTTTCCCTACTTCAGGAAGCAGGACACCCTTTCATAAAGCCACTCAATGTCCTGAAGGGAAGCATTACGTTTTTAAGTGGGTATAAAAATCTCCCCTCTTGGCCCTTTTACAGCACATCCAGCGAGTTCAGAGAATGCTCTACGTGTAGGCAGCCATAAACATAACTTCCCTCCATTGCTGTGGGGTTGGGGGAGGAGGCTGGGATTTCAGTTTTTACACCGATACATTTTTACCCACTAGGAAGTGGTTTTAGTCAAAGTAGGTGTGTTTAGGTGCAGTGATAGGCAAAAGTCAAAGCAGTAAATGTGAGAATGCTGCATGCATGTGTCTCAGGGTGCAGAACAGCTTTCAGAAATCCAACTGTATTTCATCTTTCCTCCTCTTATACTTTCTCTGTCTATAAAAGATGCTCTTCATCCAAAAAGATGTTGTTAGTCCAAAGACACTCTCAGCACAAGTGAAAACAGCATGACAAGGACATTAAATAAAGGAAGAATTGAATGATGTGCGCCTGCTGAGAGAACTGCTTAGAGTGAGAGCTGGGGACAAGGGGAGACACCGCTGCAGGCACAGGGCTCCTGTCCTGATGTGAGACGTCAGCCTGAGTCTCCGAGTGACTGTTTCCTGAAGCAGAAGTGAAATGGAACCGTGGCAGCCACGTCTGTAAACCACGCTCCTGGAAGCCAATAAATCAGGGTTGTTTGTCACTGCAGAATCACTCTCTTTAAGTTGACTGACGTCTGGTTTTTATATGCAAGTTACGGTTAGGGAACCTGATTTTAAGGGAACACAAGAGTGATCCCTCCGCCTGGCCGGGCAGCTCAGTTGGTTGAGCATTGGCCTGTACACCAAAAAGGTTGTGGGCTCTATTTCCCGGTCAGGGCACATGCTTAAGTTACGGGTTCAATCCCCAGAGTGTGTAGAAGAGGTAACTGATTGATGTTTCTCTCACATTGATGTAACTCACTCTCTCTCTCTAAAAATAACAACAGCAAAAAAATCCCCCCCCACACACACACAAAATGAGTTATTCTTCATCTGTAATGCCTGGCTTTTATATTAAATGAAACAAATGATTTGGCAACATTCCTTAAATATGCCTCATTTTGACCACTCAAAATTATTCCAATGAAGAGATTTCAGAGGCACTTTGCTCATCATCCATCTCTATTCATGACAGAACATTCCATCGTCACTAAACAATAAGCAATATTGTTGCTGCAGTGTGGTGCGAGGCAGTTTTGGCAAGGAGTTTCCAAGAGAGGAACAGGAGATGGAATAGGAAAGAAGGAACTCAATATCATCTGATAATTTACCGCTGTTGTCTTTGACTGAAGAGGAAATGTGAGCTCCATGCCATAAGAATCGCAATGTAAAAGTAGGTTAAGCATAAAGCAAAATAATATAAGCACCTACCTATGAAAGCTCCAATTTATGAAGCGATCAGCAGACGCAGCTGCACGCGCTGTTCAGCAAATGCAAGGCCCCACGCCAGGGCCGTGCGGTGCAGACAATCCGCATCTGCTGCCCGTGACCTGAAAAGGGGTCTAAGCCGTGGTCGGCAAACTGCAGCTCTCAAGCCACATGCGGCTCTTTGGCCCCTTGAGTGTGGCTCTTCCTAAGCCTTAGGAGTACCCTAATTAAGTTAATAACACTGTACCTACCTATACAGTTTAAGTTTAAAAAATTTGGCTCTCAAAAGAAATTTCAATCGTTGCACTGTTGATATTTGGCTGTGTTGACTAATGAGTTTGCTGACCACTGGCTCTAAAGTAATGCACACCCCCTCCCCATATACACAGGCTGTGTTTGTGTGTGTGTATGTATGTGTATGTATGTGTGTGTGTGTGTGGGGGGGGGGATGTCCCTGAACCATTAAGTAGATATCTACCTTAATTAAAGGTGAGGTACCTTTACTTAATTAAAATGTTGACCCCTAGAGAGTTTGGTAGGGCATTCCAGAGTTATTTTTAAAACTTCATCACTCCTTTACAGGAAGGGGAGTAACGCTCAGCACTTCAGGACGACACGCAGAAACAGACTAAAATCAAAAGACAATAACCCAGCGTGACACTTCCCTTGCATTTACCTCCACAGCCTGTCAAATCAGGAAATTCATTCGCGAGTGTGTGGGATGTGAAAGGAGAGAGAGAGGAGAACACGGTGGTGAGCTGGTGTAGTTCTTCGCAGAGTGGAAACATACTGCACGGAGTCACACAAACACCAGCCTCCTGGATGCGGCCTCCGTAGGGTGTGCAGAAGGCAGTGCTGTGCCCAGAGCGGTGTGAGGGGTGAAGGGGCCCGGGCAGGTTAGAAGCCCTTTCGGAGACAGTGGCATGTAGCAGGCACAAAGGGAGCCAGCTCTCAAGCTCCGTGGATGAGAAAGTCAGCACATCCATCTTGCTCAGGGGAAAGTCCGAGCTGTGTGTGGAAGCAGAGTTGCGTCTTGAGTATTCCCAGCGTCTAAAGCAAGGGCGGCAGGAAGTCTCTCAGAGGTAGGTTAGCAGGATGATGGAGCAGGCATAGCCACGAGGCCTGGTGGCTGCCTCAGGCACACTGGTGCCCAGAGAACTCTTGTGGACCTGACTTCCCCCCGATAATTAAAACAAGACAACTCTCAGCCTGGTGGTAGTTCTGCCTCCCAGAACAAGGAAATGGATGGTTGTGCTGTATACGCCCTCCCCCCCGCCCCCCAAGAACACTGCTTTCAATCTGGACACATTGCGAGAGGAGACAGTGTCCAAACATGAGCAAACAGGAAGATAAAGGCTTTGGACACGTTGAATGTTAGGGGAACTGCAGACGTATAGCCCTGGAAAAACTGCTGGAATGGGAAAGTGATCCCCAAAACATCCGAAGGTTCGTTATAAAATACATTTCAATAAATATTTACTGAACAGCTTCCCGTGGACGCCCCTGGAGGGACACAGGGGTTGGTAGACAGGCCTGTCCTTGGGGAGTGTGCGATCTAACGCAGGCAGAACAGCAGCACAGCGGGGCGAGGGGGAACAAAGCCCCCATTTCACCACAGGACGTGCTTGGGGATGGATAAAGTCTTGAAAGCCAGAGATTTTTTTGAGGAGAGAGTAAAAGAATAGGAATGGCTTGAACAAAGAGTTGGAAGTGGGAATAAAATACCTGAGGTTGGAGAAACAATTCTAGTTTGCCTGATAAATATGGTATGATGAGGAAAGTAATGCAAGACTGGTATGTCAAATGCATATTTCCAAGGCACGTTTGCACTTAAAGAGTATTTTATCACAGTCCTATAACCCTCTCATTTTAGTATTGGGGGGAGAATTTGTATCACAGGACTAAAATGCCCTCATCTATGCTGGGGAAATGAAGCACAGAATTCTCCCTCACAACCCTTGGATCTAGCACCTTGTGAACACTCAGAAAGGGTGTGTTTTTTTTAATAGAACAGAAAAATTAATTTATATTTAAAAATAATGTTTAGCATAAATACATAAGATTATGAGCATTCTTCTTCCTAAGAACAGTCATATATTATTCCTTTCTATCAGTTTGCAAACTCTTGTTCAAGGAATGCTTACAATATGTGCCCTAATTTCAGTATGTGCCCTACTCGACACGTGGCAATGGAAGGCTTCTCCCTACTGTACCCCAGCACACCCACCCCCAAGCGTAAGCCATAGGTCTTTCAATAGTGTCCAGACAGACAGACAAGTGCAGGACTTGAATGGTTGTTGTTCACTGTTCCATTCCCAGAGCCTAGAAGAGTACCTGGCACATAATTTGTGGGGGAAAAAAAAAGTTTGGTTGTTGAATAAATAGATTTTTAACTTATGCAAAATAAGCCAAAATAAGTTATGTGTGCCCCAGGTGGGTGGCTCAGTTGGCTGGGGTGTCGCCCCATACAAAAGGTTGTGGGTTCTATCCCGGGCGGGGCATGTACAGCAGGCAACGAATCTATGTTTCTCTCTCACACTGATGTCTCTCCCCCCTTCTTCTCTCTCTAAAGATCAATAAACATAACCTTGGGTGAGGATTAAAAAGTAATAAAATAATGTGTTTTGTTGCGTGTTTGTTTGCTCAGATTACCCATGATTTTAATGGAGTGGCACAGTGAAAAAGAGTAAATCTCCTCTCTTTGATGGGCACTGGAGTTGTTAACATCTAAGCAATCCCTCTTCCAGGGCTCATCTTTAAATTTTTAACTATTTCAACAATAACAATAACTGTAATAATAATAACAATGCAGGCTTCTGTACTATGATTTTTAGACACAACTAGAAATTACCTGTCATTATAACTTCACACTTTCTTAACTATTAAAAGGAAAGTAGTCTTTTTGATGATTCATTTAATATCACTACTTACAATTCTTTTTTTTTTTTTTAAATATATTTTATTGATTTTTTACAGAGAGGAAGGGAGAGAGATAGAGAGTTAGAAACATCGATGGGAAAGAAACATCGATCAGCCGCATCCTGCACATCTCCTCCTGGGGATGTGCCCGCAACCCAGGTACATGCCCCTGACCGGAATCGAACCTGGGACCCTTCAGTCCGCAGGCCGACGCTCCATCCACTGAGCCAAACCGGTTTCGGCACAATTCTTTTTTATGTTTACTAAAAAAAAACAAAAAACACAAAAAACCTCTAGCACCATATGGACTAACTCAGAGATATCCTGCCGGGATGTCCCATTTCATCAGCAGCACACTAAATGCTATTATCCTCACGATAACCACGAAACATAGTCCCTTCTATCAAGTGCCGCGCCTATGACAAACCTCTAATTAAAACATCAACCTTGCCATCTATGTTGCGTTATTTTTCACCTCCGCCTCCCCTGCATCTGTCCTCCTTTGCACCACACACCACCTGCCACCCCGTACAGGCACCCTCTGCGGAGGGGCAGGTGCTCGAGGTGGCTGCGGAAGGGACAGGTGCAGGGGCTGAGGCGGATGGGCATCTGCAGCAGCCCGTGTCCAAGAGGGAGCCTGACAGCTACTTCGGGATTTGCCCCACCTTTCCCGTGACCATGACGTTGCGCTGTTTCCTTCCGAGTGCCATGATGGAGCGGCCAAGCCTGTGACCCACTTCCACACAGCCCTGAGCTCCCGGCTGTCCCGGGCACACGCCCCTCCATGCTTGGGCTTGCTACCTGTTCTCAAAACCAGAGATCACACAGAGCCAGCCAGCCATGTTTCAGCACACAAGTCGCTGCTTCAGAGTTTTAGTCCTTCTGAACGCCATTATCCCCAAGTTTTGCCCATCACCTGTCTCGCCTGATATCTCACCACCCTGCTTCCCACCGCCCCAGGATACAGCAAAGCAGAGGGAGCTGACTCGGGGGAAGGTGACCTGTTTTCAGAAGTTACTTTCTAGCTGTCTGTTCCAGATTACCAGCTAGAAGCCTCTTTCATCTGGAAATTATGTCCTATGGGCGTCGCAACCATTGAAAAACTGTGGTGATTAATTGCTCAGGTCAGGCGAGGGGACGCATTGATCTTTCCTTCCTCTGGGTCCCCAGTGTTTCTTGCCCATGTCAGTCACTTGGCAATTAATCACGTTTTGCCTGGAGACATCTGCGGTTTCACTTTTGCTATTTCTATAGCTCTTTGTTCCCAACTGGCCATTCCACTTAATCCACACAGATTCTGTAGATCATGCGTCCGCATTTTCCACAGACTATTCACACTGGGTCTCAAGTATCTGTGGACTGACCGGAAGTCAGGTCTAGACACGGTGGTGTAGACTCATTTCTCCCTGCTCCTCCCTCTCACCACAACAATGAACCCTGGAAATAACACAAGTAGCAAAGGAAGGAGATGCCTGAGAGGTGGCAAAAGTAAATTGGCTAGGGACCTGGGTCCAGAGGCTCCCAGAGTGACAGGCTTCTGAGGACTGCCCCATCCAATAGAAGAAGGTGACCCAGTCCTGGCACTTCCCAACCCACAGCTCATAGGAACGGAAGGCAGCCCAGGAAGGCTCCTTCCTTCTGAGTAAGACAACACTGGGTAAGGCAGAACGGATAAGAGGGGGAAGCCAGAGGGCCCACTGACGAAACTGGACAAGGAGAGATGTTCTCCTACCCTCGAAGGCCTGAGACTGCCCTCCCCCACCCAGACACACACGCAAGGGGGATCCTGCCACAGACACCCTTCACCTGTGCCCTTCCCATGGGCCAGGCGCTCCCTTCCCTGCCCTGGAGGCATCAGGGACCCAGCCTGCAGAAACTCCTTCCTTCTCCTCAAGCAGCACCAGGACACAAGGTAAGCCAAGCAGACCAAACAGCATTATAATGGCTCTGAATAGTAAACATCATTGCAACTATAGCATACAAAAGTAGCCTATGTGCTAAACCTAAAAAAGAGAGACTCCATGTAATAGCCATGGTGTCCACAATAAAATTTTAAAATCATCCGTCATACTAAGAACCTGGAAAGTCACAAGTTGAATGAAAAAAAGACAGTCAACTGATGCCAACCTTGAGGTGATCAGACATTAGAATCATCTAAAAAGGACTTTAAAGCACTTTCCATGAAAATGCTTCAACAATCTTATAAACAATAAAATCTCTTGAAACCAATAAAAAACAGAAAACCTCAGGAAAAATTAGAAGTTATAAAAATGAACAAATTGAAATTGTATAATAAAAAGTATTTTAATGAATATAAACTCACTGAAGAGCCTAAATAATAAAGTATGGATGATAGAGGGTAGAATCAATGAAATTGAAGACTTATCAATAGAATTTACCCAATCTGAACAATAGAGAGAAAGTAGACTGAAAAAAGAAAAATAAACAGCCTCAGAGACCTCTGAAACAATAAATGGAAATCCAATAAATTTTATCGTCAGAGGGCCAGAAGGTGAGAGAAGAGTATGGATGAAAGAGTATTAAAAAATAATAACAGCTGAAAACTTCTTAAATGGGGTGAAAGACATAAAGTTACAGATTCAAGAAAATGAATGAATGCCAAATAAGATAAAATTAAAAAAAAAAGACATCATGACACAACATAATTAAACTTTTGAAAATTAAAGGCACAGAACAACTTGAAAGTGGTTAGAGGGAAAAGATATATAGTTTATAAGGGAATGACAATTCATATAAAATTATATTTCTCATCTGAAACCATGATGGCCACAAGGAAATGGCACATCATTTTTCAAATACTGAGAGGAAAGAACTGCCCAACTATGATTCTCCATCTGGTGACAATATCATTCAAAAACGAAGGGAGAAACAAAAACATCCTCAGGGGAGGGAAAACAAAGAGGATGTGTGCTGGCAAACCTACCAGCGTGGCTAGCAGAAGGCCTGTAAACAGGGACAAAAGCAACAGAGAAAACCTTGGAACTTCCGAAGAAAGGAAAATCAGAGCCGGTAAAATGGCTGGTTGGAGCAAAAATTATTACACCCTCTGATGTGGTGCACAATGTGCATAGAGGGACCCCCAAAACCAGGAGACTTAAAGAGAGGGAAGGGTGAAAATGCCCAAATGGCAGCAATGTTTCTACATTCTGCTTAAAAATGGCAAAACATTAATTAATACCAGAGATATGTTCACATGTGTAGTGTAATGCCTAGAATCAGCACTAAGAAAACTATACAGAGATATACTTTTTAAAAACTATAAATTAGCCCTGGCCGGTTTGGCTCAGTGGATAGAGCATCGGCCTGCAGACTGGAGGCTCCCAGGTTCTATTCCGGTCAAGGGCATGTACCTTGGTTGCAGGCACATCCCCAGTTGGGGGTGTGCAGGAGGCAGCTGATCGATGTTTCTCTCTCATCGATCTAATTTTTCTCTCTCTATCACTCTCCCTTCCTCCCTGTAAAAAATCAATAAAATGTATTTTTTAAAAAACTATAAATAAAACAGCGCAGAATAATTTAAAATGCTCACATAATCACCAGAAAAGTAAGGAGAAACAGAAGAATGAGAAACAGTGAAAATAAATCAGAGGGCAAATAAAACGAAAGAGATCTAAGCATGTCAATAATTACCTTAAATGTAAATTGTCTATATAAACCAATCAAAAGTCAGAGATTGTCAGAGTGGATAAAATACCATGATCCAACAGTATGCTGTCCACAATGATCTCACTTCATATACAATACCATAGGTAGACTGAAATAAAAGGATGGGAAACATCAAGAAAGGGAAAAGGGTAGAAGTGGCTATATTAATATCAGACTCAAGATAAAAAAAAATACTAGAGATAATGGGGAATATTACATAATTATGAAACAACCAATCCACTGAGAAGGCATAACAATTCTAAAATTATAGGCACTAAAACAACCATTAAATCCTCTAAATGCATGAAACAAAAACTGATAGAGCTGAAATAAGGAACAGATGAATCCATAATTATCACTTGGGACTTAAACACCCCACATTCAGCACTAGTTAAAATTACTAGACAGAAAATCAAGGAAGATAGAGAAGAACTGAACATCACATTTACCAAGATCTAACTGACGGGTGTAGAAAACTCCACTCAGTAACAGCAGAATACACATTTTTTTTCAAGTGCCCATGGAACATTTCATTCATCAAGATTAAGCATATCCTGTACCATAAAACAAACTTCAGATCTCAAAGCACTGAAGTCATACACAGACCATACTAGAATCATATCGGAAATAAATAACAGAAAAACAATAGGACAATCTACAAACCCTTGGAAATTAACACATTTCTAAACACTCCATGGTTCAAAAAAGATATCACAAAAGAAATTAAAAATCCACAGAATGGGAAAACATATAATTAACAGCATATCAAATATGTGGCATGCAGCAAAAAAAGAAAAAGCCAAAGAAACAGCGCTGAGAGGTAAACTTATAGTACTGAATGCCTGCATTACAGAAGAGAAAAGGCCTCAAATATTAGATGCAAAAATACTTAATAAAATATTAGCACATTAAATCTAGCAACATTTAAAAAGAATTATGCACCATGAACAAGTGTAATTTATTTTGGGGATGCCAGGACAGCCACGGTGGCCACAGAATCTATACAGAACTCTCTGCATCCTGATTGTGCCAGTGTCAGCATCCTGGTGGTGATACTGTACCTTGGTGCTGCAGGACGTTACCACTGGAGGGGAATGGGTAGAGGGTACACGAGATCTCTTTGTATTATTTCTTACAACTGCATGTGTAGATTACAATGATCTCTAAATAAAAAGTATAATTAAAACACCTGTGGGTGCTAAATGTAACCGAACTCAATCATTGATCTTTAGGATCTTATATTACGGAAGACTGAGCATGTCATGGTTGTTGGTTCTTAGGGTGTAGACTTCCCCAAATTGAGCAATGTTAGATTGCTCCCTGAGATTTTAACTTTAATGACGCAAAAATATAAAAATAAATTTTCAGTGAAAGCTAGACCTAGAAGAAAACATGTAATCTCAATGAAACTACCTACCTAAAGAAAGGCCATGTGGCTCAGAAGTGGGGCAGGGGGAGAAAGACACCCATCCCAGGTCTATTCAGGGAAGAAGCAGGAAGTCTTAGACAAATCTATGCCTAATACCCTGTTAGTAAGGACTCACACCACTGAGGTGGAAGCACAGAATTGCACTTATTGGACCTTAAATATTCCAGTCCTGTTCTCTCTCCTGGGGCATATAGAAGATAAGACAAAATATTCAGCAATCTACAGTAAACCTGGAGCTCATGACTAGCTGAAAGCTGTTGGTGCATACATGCCTACCTTCTGCTTTTTATCCTCTGAGCCAGGGGTGTGCAACCTTTTTTCTATCAAGGGCCATTTGGATATCTATAACATCATTCACGAGCCATACAAAATTATCCTGCTATATTTGGTCAAACATTTAATTAACTCACCCCTACTGGCTCAGCAGGGCCAGACCAAATGATTTCACAGGCCTTCTATGGCCTGTGGGCTGGACGTTCCCCACCCCTGCTCTAAGCCAACCAGATCTCAATCCTATATTCTTTACCAAACTTGTAGTTTGTTTCCTGCTTAAACTAATAAATGGACATTCTAATTTCACATATCAGGCTTGTTAGTTTAGATTACGTGAGTCTAGTCTGAGGAGTTTGGTGGCAAAACCAGCTTTCTGAGCCCCAGGTCCACCCTGCGTGCTGTGGCAAATTCCTCACGGAAATGGCGCCAACTACAAGTGGGCTCTTAGAGGCTGGGCTGACTCTCCTGGCACTGGTTACTCCCTGCTTGTCTCGGGGTCCAGTGCTGTCTTCCTGAATCTACTAGTCCAGTGATGGCGAACCTATGACACGCGTGTCAGAGGTGACACGCGAACTCATTTTTTTGGTTGATTTTTCTTTGTTAAATGGCATTTAAATATATAAAATGAATATCAAAAATATAAGTCTTTGTTTTACTATGGTTGCAGAGTTAAGTTAGGGTTTTTCAAAATGCTGGCATGCCAAGCTCAAAAGGTTCGCCATCACTGTACTAGTCAGTCTTCTGCCAGCACTACCAGTTTAAACATGGTGCTTTCAAACTCTTCGGCCATTTTCACACAACTGCCACATGACCAACAGAAATATACATGAGATTGTTTTATTATTTTGACTAGCGAGTAAAAGTATTTGGTGTTTCTGCTTACTTTAAAGCACTAAGGAAATTCAAGATTTAAAAAGTATTATTATAATACAGGAAATTAAGTGACCTCCCAATACCAGACTTTAAGACTTTGCTCTATTGAGTTACTCTATTGAGTTTATGATATGAAAGACCTTTCCAAACCACTTTATCTTCTGCCATCAGGATTCCCAGCTCCTCTTAAAGCCCTGTGCTCAGGTGAGCTGTCAAGAAAAAGTGACTAACTCAGACGGGCTTAATTGAATAGTTAGTATTTAAAGACAAAGTAGAACTAACATGGCCATGGTGGCCACAGAATCTATACAGATGAAATGCTGCCTAAAGGGTCATGTAGTGTTAATGGTAAAAAATTTTAAAATAACTCAGGGAAACTGGACCTAGAAATGATAGTCTCAAAAGAAAATGAACGACACAGGATATAATCAGTACCAAAATAATCAGTCATTCAATAGAGATTTTAAAGTTATTGATAAACTCAAGCTTTATGATGATATTTATAAAGAGAATACTTGATTCTGATTTAAATATCTTCATTAAGATAAATATGAAAATGGGAAAAATTGGAAACAGATTAACTGCACTCCATGGAAAATTGATTACGGGAAGGAATTAAATAGGCTTAATGATGTTCCCCCGGGAGCTCCATGAAAATTAATCTATGCTGGGCCAATTCTGATTAAAATGTTATGTTCGTAAATTGGGAACCAAAACGTCCTATGCTGATTACGTCACTCTGCCGCTTGAACTCTGCTCCTGTAGATCCGGCCATCCTGCCTTCTCCCCATTCTCACCCCACCTTTCCATTCTTTCTCTTCCCCAGTCTTTCACTCATTTTGATTTTCCACAGCTCACCTCTTATACATGGGTATTCCCCAAGGTTCCATTCTAAGCCCACTTTGTAAATTCAATCGCCCTCCCTCCTTCCCTCTCCAGTCACTGTCCCTCTCCTCGCCCGCCCCCTGTAATGCTCCTGACTTCCACCTCCCTAGCTCGTCTGGCTCCTGAGTGCCAGCTATCAATAAGTGCCAATGCCTGCTACACTCTTTCGACATGGACGTTCCACTGATGCATTCAAGTCAAACCATCCAAACTGCACCTAGCACCTTCCTCCACAACCTACTGGACACAGGAGGAGCTGGCTCCCAACAGCTTGGGCACTGCTGTCTTTTCTCAGCTCCACACTCAGTGGCACCGCCTAGGAGCTGAACGCAGCATGGCTGGGAGCATCTACACCACGGAAATTGGCAAGCAGGACCTCCCTGTGTTATTTCTTGGCATTCCACCCACACAGAGCTTCATTCAAGCCTCACCAGTGTGTGCCTAGACCACTGCCAGTTCCCTAACTGGTCCCCTCGACTTCTGCCTTAGATCACATGATATATCCCTCCCACAGCCGCAGGATTCTACTCCTTAAAAAATAGCGTGGCACATTCAATCTGCCTCAGGAGCTCACCATTTTCTAAGGAACAAAGCCCAAAACACAGTCGATCATCTGTGTTTCCTGAACACAATAGTAAGTGCCTACACATTCCCATCTGTGGTTTTCCTTTGTATTCCCTTAACCTCAAATGTCCCCACCCTCACCCTCCTCTCAAGGCCACTCAGCTGAGAGGCGCCTTTCTGGACCCCCATTAAGAAGGAACCATTTCTCCTTAAGCCCTGCAACACCTTCGCTTGCACCACTGTCCCTTCGGGCTCTCTGCTTCTGCGTCTCACGTGTGCCAAACTCGGCAACAATCCACTTCATTTCCATCCGTTTTTAAAGCCTCCTCTTGCTCTTAAATGATGGAGATGCTATTTTTCTTTCAACCATACATTTCCTTCATGTTGCTTCCCTAACCCAATTTAATTATCCCCAAACCATAAGCATTCACAGAGTCAGGAATGCCTACTCTGTCTGTCACAATCATGGGAGATGAAAGGATGTTTAACCCCAGGCTGGGTGTTCCAAGTGCCTGCAATTAACGCAAATCTTCTTTCCCCCTTTGGTTGACTCTATGATTAAAAAAGAAAATGATTTCATTCAAGATAATTTAGTTGACATTTCTGGTTTGGTACAACTTGGAGCTGAGACGGCTCCCACTCCCTGGGATAAATCAGCATGCAGAACTGTGGAGGCCCCAGGAGCAGGAATGCCCTCGACATCTACAAGTAATGGGCAAACAGGAAGTGAGAGCAAGAAAACAAGTGACCTAGAGGAGGTCTGGTTGCCATCAAATACCTCCGGAAGTCTCGGACACTCTGGCTACAATTTGTCCAATTTTCCCACCGCCCTTCCTGTGAGCCTTCCCCTCTCTCTCCCTTTGCTCCCACTCCTCAGGCAGATGAAGCCACATCCTCTCAAGGAGGTGCCAGCACTCAGCAATGGGCCATTGCAACAGAAGAGAACCAGACCTAGGTCAGAGTCAAGCTGAGCTGAAAATGAAGCAAAAGGGAGGTGGCATGAGAAAGAGCACAGGCCCGGAGTCACCCGGCCTACACTGCCTCCCTGCTGCACCCTGCTGACTTCCCAAGTCCCACAGGAGGAAGGAGGGCAGGGGCGGCGTTCGGTCCCTGCTCTCCTTGGCCAGGGCACGAAGGTGAGGAGATGACCGTGCTGCTCAGGTGTGTCACTGTGTCCCCTCCCTCTCATCCCTCAGAGAGAACCCTGGCATTCTCTTTCTCTGCAGTGACTGGTGGCCTCACCACCTTGAACAAAATGTACTAAGTGGTTGAGAGAGCCATGTGTGTACAGCTCCACCTGCATATGCAGGCGGCTTAAACCCCCTGTCTATGGAGACAGGTTGTGCTTCATTAACTGCAAGTTATTAACATGAAAATCCCTGACTTTTCCTTCAGATCATCCAGATTCACAATTAAAAATTAATAAAGTCCTACAAAATCAACTAATTTTAGTATTTCTAAGCCTGATTATCTATTTACTATCATCTTTTATAATTAGGACCTTTTTGAAGTTTCACACAGTTACCACAATAGCACCGCACATTTATACGTTTCCCTCCTAAAAAAACGCAAACACCTACAGGTTATCTCCCTCAGGCTCAGCTGCTGTACTGCATGTGGGACTGAGATGAAACCTAATGACACCTAATAGCATACAAACGGCGCGTCTCCTCTGTGAGAGGTAAAGACATTTTCTGATAGGAGATGAAAAAGGAAAAATTTACAGCAAAAGGCAGGGACATGAAACAATGGGCTGGATGGTTTTTCTTGGGGGCATTTGCTCTACAGCTGACACTAAATGCAGTCACCTTCTCACAAGAAGTGCCCTCTCTTCCCCAGAGCAAGCCAGGGCCCAGAGCAGGTTGCACCTGGCCTGAGAGCACAGCCCTCCTCTCTCCCACCAACCCTTCCTGCCTGGCCCTTTCAAACAGCCACGCCCTCCCACAGCAGGAACCACCATCTGCCAAGCCTGTGGCTTCCCTAGAACCCATCTCCCTCCCCTCTCCTCCCTCTCTCCTTATCTCTCTCTATATAAATACATATTTATAAATATATCTCCCACCTGCCCTCCCCATCATTCTTTATTACTAAACCTGGTTTAGCATCAAAATCTCTATTTCATCACCACCCACTTACTCACTTGGTAATCCTTCACCACCTGCCTTGGGTTGTTACCGAACAATCTGTCTGTTTTTACTATGCTCACCAAGTTGACAACGGTCACAGAAATGAGCCTTCTTCCCAACCCTGCAAGGCATCTGACACTGCTGACCCTGCCCTCGCCTCAATGCCGGGCTCCCCTCTTCACTTCCAAGACACTATGCATCCTTCGCTTCCTCCTGCAGCTGCTCTCTGTTGGCGTCTTCTGCTGCCCCAATGGCACAGGGGCTCCACGGCAGAGCTCTCCGCCTTCTACTCTTCTCTCTCCAAATCTCCTCCCCAAAGATCCTCAGTTACTGCTTCGTTGGCGTAATTACCATATCGAGGACTTCAGCTTCAAGCACCTCAGCCTTGTGTTTCAAATGCTTCCTCATCATTCCACTTGGTTTTCCTTACATCAACTCAAATTCAATATACCCGATGAGAAGTTACCACCTTCTAGACCAGGTCCCAGGCCAGCTCTAAGCCAGCTGTTCCACTTTTATTAGTCATGTGTCTGAGATTTCTGAGCATCTACAACTATAACATAAGAATCAAATATCCTTGACCAGCCGGCGTGGCTCAGTGGTTGAGCGTCGACCCATGAACCAGGAGGTCACGGTTCGATTCCTGGTCAGGGCACATGCCTGGGTTGTGGGCTCAATCCCCAGTTGGGGGGGGGGGGCATGCAGGAGGCAGCTGATCAATGATTCTCTCTCATCATGGATGTTTCTATCTTTCTCTCCCTCTCCCTTCCTCTTTCTGAAATCAATAATAATAATAAAGAAGAATCAAATACACTTCCCGCCTGGTCCAGAGGGGTGTTGTGATGACCGAATGGTTTTTACATCTATAGATGCTGTAAATCCCTAAAGTATCATCATAGCAATTCGCCCACCACCCCTATCACTCCAAGAATCCCTTTCTTTTCAGTCACAGGACCGATGGCTTCTCTAATTGTCTCTCCCTTTGTGCCCACAGGTGCAGCTCCAGGGGCTGGAGCTCTCCTTCCCAATGTCTCCCAGGCCCCTTCCTTCTGTCCTCATTCTTCTCCACTCCTGCAGTGCCGGCCATCTCCAGTGCTTGCTCCCTCGTGAGGACGTTTCCCAGGTCTCCCGCCTCACCCCATTCTGCTACCCCAGGACACTCTTCCCAAGACAGCCTCCACAACAATCTCTCCTTCGTTCCTAAACTGATTATGGTTCCCAGGTTGACTAGGAAAAGATCCAAACTCTATGGGGCTGGCTTTCAATCCCTTCCAAATCCAATCTTTTCTCTCCAGTCAAAGCTATCTCCAACAAACCCAAAACCAAAACTACTCCTCCTAAATGGAAATGTCACTTCTCCCCTCAAGGCTGAAAGGTCTTTGGAAAACTATATATGTATTAAAAAAAAAAGTCTTAAATTTACTTTGTCTAATCCACACTGTGTAGCCCACTATTGAATGAGCATGTGGTATTTGATCCGTCTTGTACTGAAAATTCTAAGCAGGGTAATATGATCATACAAATATAATTTAAAGTCCATTTCGGTTTAAATAATGAGAAGTCATCATCTAGCCCTGCATTGGGGAGTCAGGCTCACAGCCAAACCAAAAAAATGAGCAACAAAAGTCAATGTACTAGTTGGAGGTTTCTGCTCCGTATGATTGATCTGGAAACATATCTTAAGGCCTAGCTAGCAAAACGTTATGGTTAAAAACATATTTGATTTACACTGTCTAAATCATGAGAAGGAAACCAAAAGAATCTGACATGTCTGTTTCATTGTAAAGACAGAACAAGCCTAAATCCATTAACAAGTGAAACAACTCAAATTCGATCCACATCAAGCCGTGTCCTTCCCTGCAGCACAGAAATCTCTGGGCTCAGGGCCAGCTGACCATTGGCCAGAGGCCAGTGGCTCTAACAAGTCCTTCGGGCACTGAGAGCATGGGACTATGACATTGGGCGTCACCCAGAATATATCCCAAACCCTGGAGAAGGGTCGATGAGGATCTCATGCAGATGCCACAAGGAGTATGCCCAGCTCAGGAGACACCGGGAGGCCACACACACAAGACCGGTTCGCAAGAGGATCCGGACAGGAGCACGTCCAGAAAATTATTGACTCCAGAGCTGTCATCGCTGGTTAACTCTTGATGAAGGTCTAAGGCTCGGGCAATGGCCTTTCCTGTAATTTTAGGACCTGTGGGGATAGAGGTGTCCGGTAAAGGCAGTGATGCCACAGGCACAGAGTTTCGTGGACTGTCCACATAATGCATCCACAGTACCTTGCTTTTCATTCCGAAGGCTATTTTCACTCACTCGGGTTACTGGCTCTTTATTGCATGCTCGGCCTGCTGTAGGTACCGAGGATAGAGCAGCGAACAAGACACAGTCCTTAATGTGTGGAGGAGGCAGGCAATAAACCAGAAAATGAATCAGGTAATTGCAGATGGCGACAGTGGTATGAAGAATTTATAACAAGCTAGAAGGGATGGAGAGTGACAAAGCAATGCCTCCACACCTAAAGTGGTTAAGTGTATATAAACCTGCAAGCTCTTCTCCCCGGGTGATTTTATTTAGTGAAATAGACACTTTTTGACACTGATCTGATCAGAATGGACTCTAAAACAACACATGATCGTTTTTTCCCCTGATATCCTTTCTATAACTTCCAAGCTCCTGGGTTCACCTGACCCTTAGCTGCTCTGTGCTGAGTGTTCACTACAGATAAAGCTGCTCTTAGCATTTGTTAGTTACCTGTCACTAACTCCAGTCCTCTGTTTCCTTATTATAGCACAAATACAGCTGAAAAGCAGCCCACACACTCACTAGAAAAACACTTCTTTGCTAAGATTTGGTGGGAAGAGGAAAAGCATAGCTCCTCGGGACTCCTATTCTGTTGCTGTTGTTTTAAGGGATGTGGAAAATGGGAGCAGATCAGCAAGCTGTTCTCCTGGCTCCATGCCCCACCACCTACACTGAGTAAGAAGACTTACTGAATGTTTTACCCATAGATACAGACAGACACCTAAGATAGGTGGTTATATTTTATTCCACTTTATGCACAGAGGGGGAAATCACTTAAAATAGACCCAAATTTCTCCTAAGTTCGATACCCTCAAATGTGTGCTACATCAAATTATAATCACACATGCAGGTCCACTGAAACATGTCTGAACATTTTGACTTGGGGATACAAAACTGCACCGCCTAAGCCCTAATTCCCTAATTCTAATTCGCAATGTTTTCCCCTTTCTAGGTAGTGTCCTCGAGTTTTTTGTTGTTGTTTTTTTAATGAGACCTTTAATGGAAAATTATTGCTACAGGTACAGGTCTTCAATTTCCATTCTCTCTCTGCAGCTATTATTTTAATTAGTTTGCCTGCCTGTAAGCGGACCCTTTGCTGCGGCCTGCTCTGGGGCAGGGGTGCCTACAGAGGATTCCCCCTCTGAAATGCAGGCGTTAATGAGCCATTTCAGTAATAACAGCCCTGCCCTGAGCCAGGAGCCAGAGCACCAGAGACACCCCATGGAGCAGAAATGCTCATGAATTTCTGAGGCTGTCTTCCTAATTTGCATTTACACATAGCTCCTGAAGAACAATTTTCACCTGTGATGTTCTGTGCTGGGGAGTAAGGGAGTTTAGATGTTGAATATGTACACATTATGTTAATACAATAGAGGTAAATGAAAGTCAAAGGCATTGTTATGTAAAATGTATGTCTTACCGAAATGTCTATTTTCTGTCAAAAATTGTTTTATTTTCTCCCTTAGGTAAAATGTGACAGAAATTTTTTTTTAATTAAGTGAATCTTTATAATTCCTATTTGATTAGGATTACCTAATTATTCCTCATTTTCCTATAACCTAGACTTCATAAACCTTGTCGAGAGGAGGATTAGTTGGTGCCAGGCGACTTCGCACAATGGCTGGAACCCAATCTAATTTAACACCTGTGTGCTCATCAATAAGTGTACTCAAGCACAAAAGTGAGCAGTGTTGAGCGATTTTGACACTGACTGCATGACAACCGCAGATTCTGTATCCAAACATTCGCAGACAAGAAGCTAATTGCAGTGATGAAAGGCACACCGTGAGAAGCATGCGTAAGCGTTGCCGTGATCCCAACAGAACCTTCTTTCCTGCCACCAGGGCCCTCCAGCGCTTAGCTAAACCTGCCTCCACGCGATCTGACCACCCTCTGTCCCTCTGACCAATGAAGAAGGGCTGTGATTTTTTCACTGTGGCTCCTGCAACAGTGAAGGTCTCTTCCATGTGTGGAGATTTAGTGCAGCAGCTGAGTATAAAATAAATGCAAAAGCTGACATTTGTCATCACACTGAGGAAATGAAAGGCTAGTTAATGAGATGTGCTTGAACCCCTTGCCCCCAATCCGCCCTTTGGTACCAGTGGTGACTACAGACACGTTGTCTTTCTAATTGTGACACAGGTTCGCCAAGGGCAGCGCAGGAAACATAGCATCGAGCAGGTGGAGTGCTGACAGGAAGGAAACATGCCATCAGGTGCAATTCCAGGAAGTGGCCATTAACAAGGTACTTCCCGAAGTACACAGCTTCAACCACTAAGTAAATGTTATGATCTATCACTTGATTTGGAACTAAAAATGCCCAGGACTTTGTGAGCCCACCCAAGAGACCTGCTAAATCGGAAGGTATTCTTATTCTTAACCTAGCAATCACATTCATCTACTCTTGTTCTAAGGCAAACTTGATTTTACGTTTCACCATGCTCTTTGGGCCTTTTCTCTTGACAGCCATTAGGATAAAGAGAAATCAATACATGTCTGATTTTAAGCTAGAATCCACTCAGACCCACTGAGTCACTGGTCTCTCATTTTAACCTCCATGAATTTGGGTAGAATTGGGTATTTTTAACTATCACACAAAGCAAACAAAACTCAACCACCTATCTAAATTACCCAACTATCTGTACTGAACAATTTTATCCGGATAAGATATAGCTGTTTATGAAATACTAAGAATGAGCAGAAAAGTCTGATTTCAAATCTACGGATGCCAACATTGATCATGGAAATACATATATAACAATACCTGTAAGTGAAGTCATTTACTATGGCATTTTGCTAATATAGTGGGACTGAAATGAAGAAAATTGTTTAGGAAATCTGGATTCTCATGCATCCTGTATCTTTAAAGTGTGCACGCGGGCTGGGAGAGAGGAGGCATTTGAATTTCCCTTTTATTGTACAATGTTTGGAACCCAGTTGGCTAAGATGGGATGAGTGACCCGTGCTTTGGTGAGCAACTGTGGTCACAACCCTTTGTACCAACATCTCACTATATCCTTTCCGCCACTCATTTTTTGCCAAGCTGCCCTTCTAGATTATAAAAGTGTTGTGCGGAGGAACATTTCACTAAATTCTGGAAGAGCACAGCCATGGAGATGGAAAATTAAAATACGGAAAAGCAAAGCTAAGAAACCAGCGGTTCTCAACCTGTGGGTCGTGACCCCTTTGCGGTCGAATGACCCTTTCACAGGGGTCGCCTAAGACCATCCTGCATATCATATATTTACATTAGGATTCATAGCAGTAGCAACATTACAGTTATGAAGTACCAACGAAAATAATTTTATGGTTGGGTCACAACATGAAGAACTGTATTTAAAGGGCCAGAAGGTTGAGAACCACTGTAAGAAACAGAGCCTGATAACAGCATTTTGCAGAAAAGGCCCAAGAAGGTGACAGATGTGCCCAGGTCCATGCGACCAGCAGCAGCAGGGACAGGAGAAGAACCCATCATCCTGGGGCCTGTCCAGGTTTCTCTGCAGCCACTGCATTGTAAGGAGGAGGTTAACACCGGCACTTGTACAAAATTAAATTCTATCAGACATTATGGATTTCTGGTGGGAATACTTCAGAAATGAAAACGCAGTTTCCACTTAAATCAAATTAAATATCCAATTATGTCACACAGAATTATACCTCAATAGGAATCTGTTTTACTTTACCTTCGCATAAAAAGAAAAACTCACTTTTTTCTTTCTGGTGATAAATTAAGAGTTAGATGCAAAATGACTCATTTCCACCTCTGATAAAAACACAGCTTATTTTAGGTTTGGGTTTAGCATTTGCGGTCCAGGGACTAAAAGGAGTTGTATGGAATAGTTCCTGTATATACATATACATATTTTTTTAGGAAAGGGTTCTTAGCTCTTATCAGATTTTCAAATGGGTCTATGACTCTCCCAAAGATTAATAACATCTGTTCCAGAGAGAGCTGAGGCTCTGGCCAAGTAAGAAATCCTTACTCCACAATCTTGTTTCTCTCAATAGCTCCTAAATCCCTTCAATTCACGAAAACACTTTCAAATTCACAAAGAAAATCCCTAATGCCTATAAGAAAAGTAAACTCTGGCTCTCACTAGAGGCGGAATGGACAGCAGTTGATTAATTCCACAGTGAAGAAAATTTAACATAAAACTTTCCTTCATTCCAGGTAACCTGAACTTCAGATGGGACACTGTCAGCTGAGAACCATTTCTTTTCTCTCTCTCTCTCTCTCTCTCTCTCTCTCTCTCTCTCTCTCTCTTTTACTAAAAATAATAAAAGGCTTATATTTACTTGATTTAAATTTTCCCAGCAAGCTTTGTCCTCTAAATTCAAGTGACTGGAACTGAAATTATTCCATCTTGGAGAAGAAAAAGCTGAAAGCCAATTTAATATTGGTTTTCAAACACATGAACGGAACTCCGAGAGAGGAAGATAGCCAAAGGAAATGGGCTTTGAACTAAAGTAGGAGGAATCAGAGTTTGCTATTAAGCTAAATGTCCTGACATGAAGTGTTCATGACATTAAACCAAGAGACTGAGAGACCACTTTTGGAGCTTTTAAAAACAGGATAGATTTTTAATGTCTGAGGTGGTTTGGACGTGGTCCTTCCTGAAGTCAGAAAAATGAATTTTTCCCCCAGTGGTCCTTCCTGGCCTATCAATCTAAGGGTATAACTGGCATATCAGAAGTGCGGACACTAGCCCAGACATCCAGCGTCATCTCTCTAATGGGGGCGGCCACCATCTCTCCACCAGCCACCACCAGCCACTACCGTCACCTCATTGCTGGAGGCCTGCTCCTTTTTGAGGCGGGAAGGGGTATCCACTGGGAAGAGAGCTGTGTTCCCTAATCCCCCCAGCCCCCACCAATCCCTCGGAGATCCTAAGTTTTCAAGAAAAACAGTAGCTCTCAGGCATTGTAGTAGAAACAATGTGAATGCAGTTGTTCTTAAATCTGCACTGAACACTTTTTCTTCCTTCTCTTGATGAAAGGGAATAGCTAGCTCTTCCAAAAGAACTATCTATACAGCTGAGCTGGTTCCACCTTTCTTTGTCCTTTCTGAGGACAATCCTGCCCCAACTTAAAATGGAGAAGGTGCCTGCAGCCTCAGACCTGCAGCTGCCTCAGAAGTCTGTGTGTGAATCCTAAAGGGGAGTCCCAGGGGACACTTATGGAGGGGAAGCTCAGCTCCCCCTACCTCCGTGGTCCTGAGTTGCTCAAGGTCCTGGAAAGCATCTGATCAACGCTTATCTGCATGCATACCCCCCTCTTCCCTGTCATCCCCTCCCAACTCCTGCCAGGGCTCCTCGGTGAGAAGGAGCTCATCACCTCCAAGCAGCCCATCTCAAAGCTGTTTGCTGAAAACAAGAGAAAGAACTCAGCTGACCTCTGCCTCTTCCTCTTGCCCCTACCTGTCCACTGCACACTGATCTCTGAAACTTCATACACCAGTCTCTGAAACTGTCCGCCCTATTTGGCCCTTGTGCCAGGACAAAGATACACGCTAAGTCTGATCCAAATGCAGGACACTCACCTGGGCCGCAAGGCTCAAAGACAGCTGCAATGCAAACCCCCTCTGAGGTTCAGGGGCAGAATTCCTACAAGGTCGGTGCCACCTCTCCTTTATTAGAAACAAAATAATCTTTACAAAAAAGTCTGAATATCCTTTACGAGTGAAGACTGCTCACAGCATCTGATCCACAGGAAAATCTAAATAGGGTAAAATGTGTATATTTGTGTTGGTGCCTATCATAAAGCAAAAAAATGCCCAGCAGGAACCAAGAGATCCATACGCTCAACATGGGAAACATATTTAGAGAATACTCACATTATGGTTTTATGGCTATTGTCAATGTCAAAAGTACTTATTGGCTCATGAAAAACTCAAAGCATCAATGGGGATAATATGACAACGAAAGTCATTATTAAGAACACGGGCCCGGCAGCCACCAGGCCAAGGAGAGACGCTGGCCTTCGTCGGGCAGTGAGGCCGTCATCCTCCCCCGGGCGCAGCCACAGTGCCCCTGTGCCCGGCACCGCAGCAGAGCCACGGACACCTACTATGGCCTACTATGTTTAACCAAAACACCAAAAAGCATTTTTTTGCTTTATGATAGGCACCAACACAAATATACACATTTTACCCTATTTAGATTTTCCTGTGTTTTCTTTCTAGAAGGGACGGACGCAGGGAGGGAACAAATATGACTTAAATTTGTCCCAAGTCTGAAAGGATATAAATGGGGAACATTTTATCATTAAACATATTGGCCTTCCCCACTGGTCTCTTCAAAGACAAGGACAGGGGCGGAGTGGGTCCCTGGGGCACCAGAGGCCCTTGCAGGGCCTGCACACACCAGGTGCTCGGCCACATTTATACAGAACTGGACGGCATTTTCTCAAATCAAAGGAAAGTCAGTGCCTGAGAACAGCTCATCTTAGTAAGAGGTTCTGTGACTCTCAGTCTTTGTAGAGCAGAACCAAGATGGCGAACCACGAGCTCGGAGAGCTATGCACCTGAGGCTGCATGAGGATGTTCTGATCCAGGCAGAAGTCTCACAAGCCATGAGACAGGACCATTCAGAGTCCATTAGAGAAGAAAAAGAAAAACTCCTTTTGTTAAGGTTTCTTTATTCTTTACCTTTACCAAAAAAATAAATAAATCATTCCCTAATTCTACTACCTATATACCAAACATTTTCTTTCCCACTGCAAAGCCACTCTGTGAATTCAAGAGTCACAAAGAACTTGAATTCCATAAAGTACAAGCAATGGAGAAAAGCAAACACTGCTCTGAGTATCACTGTCTGCACTGCTCACTCCCTGTGGTTTTCAACTACACTTCTTACCATAATCACGTACCCTTAATTAAATATAAGTTTCTGGCCGAACTTTTAAATGTAAAAACTCATGACAATGGAGCCTTGGGTGTACAGCCCCCTTTTCGCTGTAGAACACTATTCAACCTCATCTACTGCTTTGCTTCACTGAAATTAATAAGAGAGTGGGAGTTTCATACCCATGGCAGTAATGCTCCTTACGCAAATAAATATTGCGCTCTTTGCCTTTCCTGGCCGTTCCCCAACCTCACTGCAGCCTGGAGGGCTGTCCGGCCTATCTGGCCCTTGTGCCAGGACGAAGACACAAGCTAAGTCCGAACAGACACCGTGTCGATCTTTTCTTTCCTCTCACGGCGGACAGAATGACACCCTGGCACGAATGTGCATGAGGTGGCAGCTAGAGACAGGGCACATCCTCAGAGACAATGTGCGAGAAGGACACAAAGAAAGGCAACAACTTCTCTTCCCCAGCATGTGGCAATTTTTAGATTTCAAAAGAATAGACAGCCACACTCTCTGAAAGGTTTTGATTTGTGGCAATTGCTTCTCTTTCCCTGATTCCATTAATGCCAGGTTTGTTGACCTTTTAAGGCACAGGGCCAGGTATTTTCCTCTTGTTTAATACTCCCTGGTGGTTATTAACTGTATCAATTTTCCCTTATCCAGATCAATTCTATATAAAAATATGTCTTTCAGTCACTGTATGTTTTTTAACCAAAATATTTGTAGGCATCACGTTCTTTTGCAGTCAGTCTAAAACAACTTAGTCATAGAGTTATTTTTCAATTACATGAGTTGTTTCTGACTATACAATTCATGTTCATTGTAAGCACATATTGGAAAAAAGTAAAAAACTTTTAATAATTCATAATGCCACCAATCAAAACAATGTCTTGTAATAGACTGATTAATAAAATTGAGATTACCCTTTATATACTGTTTTACATTTTTTCAGGTAACAACATATCATGAACATTTTTTCATGATAGTAAGTTCCTCTTCAAAATCATAGTTTAATGTCATATAAGGCAAAGGGATTTTTTTTCCAATTCCTTGATACGTTAAGTACAACCATGAGACACATTTCTGTAAATAATATTTTAAATTTCTCCACCCATATACCAAATTGCTCTTCAGAAAGTTAACAATTTTAACTTCTATAAGGATACTATAAGACTGTCCACTCTTCAATCTTCACAGTTTTTTAAATATTTGGTAGGCAACATATTATGACACTGATATTTTCGTTTGCATGTCTATTATTTCCATTTTTTCCTTTCTTTTGTCAAATAGCTGGATATCTTCTTTTGTGAACTGTTTACTCGGGACCTTTAGAGCACTGTGCCTTTTAGAGCATTGTGCCTTTTCCCCCTATCTGATATTTACAGAGTCCTTTGTGTTTAGGATATTAACAGACTGCAAATTTTCCCTGTTTATCACTTGCCTTTAAGTCTTGGATCATGTTTTAAAAATGCAAATGAACATGAACTTATATCTGTGTCATTTCTCATATGAACTTCAAGCTGTCATTGGAAATTACTCCATTTACAATAGATAGATGTATTTTATGCGCTGAACTTGTCCATTGACTGTTAACCACCTAAAATATAAAACCACTAGGACCTTTTGAAAAAGAGCCTCTGACTGACAGGTACCAGAGACAAAAAAATGCCAGTAATTTCCATCGCTTTTTGCTGTTAATGGTGTCAGGGCCCGGCAAGGCCCCATAGATATTGCACTAGGCTCTTCTGCAAGCCAGAGGAGCCACACACAAGCAAGCAGAGGTAGTCCGGGACCAAACGACCCCCCAGAATTCAGTTTGAAGTTCTAAGGTGACCAAACCAGAGTAGCCTAAACAGAACAGAAAAATGCTCCCGGCCCGAGTTCCCTGAAGTTCAGGTCTCATGCTGGCATGCTGCTCCTGGAAATATTCCTAATGCCTCTGCGTCTGCTGGTCCAACTTCCTCCACGCTGTGGACCCAGGATATTAAATTTACCAGAAATTTGCAGGAAACATGGAGCATTTAACTCAAAATGAAACTGAAAACCAGGCAATCAAGAAGAGAGCTGGGATCAGAAATAATACAGAAATCAGAAAGGACAGAAAAACAAAACACTTCCTAATTAAAGACAGGGGAGAATTCAATAGTGGACAAAACCGAAAACATTCCTGGCTCAGGTAACTGCCACACACAGGTACTCTCCCTGAGGGACAGGACAATCTTTGTCACAATGTACAAGTTAATTCACACTTCAAGTACAAAACCAGGCATCCATAGCATCATCCACAGATCATTAATAAAGATAAAAGTCTCAGCCCGTAAACCATTACTCATGGGTCTGGGCTGATTAGGGCTCAACCATAAGAGGTTAAATATATGTTAGATAAAACCGAAGTCCTGCTCAGTGAGAAGAGCCTGGCACAAGAGTGAGGCTGATCCAGTCTTCCTTCCGTCGCCATCTATCCCAGCGGCAGAAGAGCAGGACTGAATACAGCCCACTCTTCAGTGGCCCATGCCCTACATCTGCTTTGAATATTTACGCTGCTCAATAATTCATATGAAGGATAATGATCGTTTCTCTTTTTCCCCTCATCCAAAACGAATACTTGTGAATTATTTGTAAATGTCTTCTTTATTACTACTGTTAATATGTTCAATACATATATCCTGAAACAGCTTCAAATACTTGACAAAATCTCTGCTAACCAGGCCGACTCGACAAGGGCCGGGGGTGGCTTACCCTGTGAGGGGGAAGGCTGAAGAGCAAGCGGTAGGACCAATGCCTCTTAAATCTGTTAACTTCGGAAGGGCCAGAAAGCCCAAACATAAAATTATCTG
This sequence comes from Myotis myotis, assembly GCF_014108235.1. NCBI lineage: Eukaryota > Metazoa > Chordata > Mammalia > Chiroptera > Vespertilionidae > Myotis > Myotis myotis. Next base: position 735,121 of record NW_023416336.1, read on the forward strand.
GACAATTCCAGTGAGAAAAACTCACTTTTCCCCGAATTTGTTCTGTAAAAGAGGCTTTAAAGGGCTGAATTACTCATATAGCTGTTCTGGTTGGTCTGCGTTTAATTAAAATCAGAAAGGGAAGTGCTGCCAGGCAGGCGTCTTCCGAAGGCTGGAGTCGGGAGCCCTGCAAAGGTTTTGCAATAGTACCACGTGGCTCCAAAAAGTGCCAGCAGAGCAGGACAATTAGTTTTAATTTCACTAATTTGGGAAGAAATCCACTTCACAGCGCTCATAAAACCCCGCTTTTCCAACACGAGAAAGAAAAATACGTAACATAAAACAAAATACTGTACAAGTGTTTTCCTCCCAGTTGGTGAAGAGTAAGCTTTATGCACTTTGGGTTTTGCCTTTTATTTTTAAGATGCCTTTAATACTTAAAATGTCAAGCTTCACCCTGGATGGTGTGGCTCAGTTAGTTGGGTGTCCTCCAGCACCCCCGAAGGTTGCTGGTTCAATTCCCAGTCAACGCACATGCCTGGGTTGCAGGCTTCATCCCCAGAAGGGGCGTGCAGGAGGCAGCCGATCAATGTTATGCTTTCAATTTGATGTATTTCTCTTCTCCCTTCCTCTCTCTCTAAAAATCAATAAAACATTCTTTTATAAATAAATAAATAAATAAATAAATAAATAAATAAATAAATAAATAAATAAAGTCAAGCTTCAAGTGTTCAGGTGATTGTGGTTAGAGTTGAAATGACAGAGCTCAAACTAATGCGCAAAGCATCTAAGATTGATATATGGGTATTAATCATCTCCAAGTAAACAATTCATTGATTTCTGATTTGAAAGAAATCTATGAAGTTTTTTAATTCAGTCTCGAGTCAAAAATTTAAATGATGAAAGATCTTCACTCAGCTTCCAGATCAATTCCACCCAAAGTCCTTATTTTAGGATGCTATAAAATATCCACAGAAATTAAAATAGAACCCTCTGTGAAGGCCTGGGCTGAGCATCTACGTGTGTTTTTGTTTTGTGTTGGTAACCTACATAGTAATAATACGCTACAGCGCATGGATGTAAAAATAACTGAACAGAAATGGAAAGAGGTGTTTTAGTAAATCTACAACACTGAGAACAAAACAGTATGTTAATATCCTCTGTTCCAGCTCCAGAACGTCCAGCTCTGCCCCCCATCAGAAAGACCTAGTTAATTCACATGAGCCGCTTGCTGTCTGAGAGTCTTGCCAGAACACTTCACAGCCCCCTCATTTGTTGGATGGTTTTATAGGTCTCTGGTGCTGAGCAGAGGGGTAGGGCAGCTTGCAGTGCGCAAGGAGGACAGATAAAACCTCCCTGCTGTGCAGATTTAGTCCATTTGCACTGGCTCTCAGACAGAAAACGAATTGCAACCTCTCACAAAGGGGCCCTTTTTTTGCACTCGTAACCCTGAAAAATGCTGGCAAAAATAAGTAAACCAGGCAACCTCACATCAGGAGGGGGAGAAAAATGGCTACCCCTCCAACAGCTGCTCTCATAATTAAGAACAGATTTCATCGCTAAACTCTTGCTGGTTATGTCTGCAGCAAAACAAATACACAGATGTGAGGCATTTACATGGTGGAAATTCTGTGCTGGGTAACCAAACCAAATTTACCTTTTTTTGCTCTAAAAGATTCTCTTAAAAATGTCATCCAATCAATGGTAAAGTATAAGGCAACGTCCAAACCTTAAGTACAACTGTATTTCTGTCATTACCTTGCAACTAAATTTATTTTGGCCTTTTACCAGATTCGCTTTCTTTTTACGTATTCAGAATTGCAATGGACTGCCACGGACATGACCTCTTTTCAAATAATGAAAATGTGCTACCAGTTTCTTTTACTCATAAAATTTGCTAAATTTATTGCTGCCTCATTCATCTATGTTTTAAAAAGATTGCATGCACATGCAGTAAAAAGAATACCATCTGACCTTTTAAAAGGCAAATTGGTGTGCAGTTAAATCAGAGAAATAAAATTAATGAAATGGTAAAATTATAATAAAAACGAATAAGGGCAAATTAATGGAATGCCAGTCCATTGCATTGAGAAAGTGCAACTGACAATTCACTCAACACTGATGAATCCCATGAATGCAATGTTGAACGAGAAGCCAATAATAAAAAGTACAAAAACGGGCAAAGGTAATTTTGCTTTTAGAAGTCGGGCTTGTGGTCACTACTGGGTGGGTGGGGTGTTGCCGGGAGGGGACAGAATAGTGTTTCTTGGGATCTAGTGATACCCCACTTCTTAATCTGGGTGATGGTTACAGAGATGTGTTCACTTTGTAAAAACTCCTCAAGGATTACTTTTCTCTATATAAATTGTACTTCCACAAAAAGTTTAAAATGTAAAATAAGTTAAAAAAAAATAAACAAGACATGCACAGAACTTCATGATTTTCAATGTCCAACATAAGCACTTTTTTCAGTGACTAAGTTGGCCCAATGTTTAAGTTTAAATTAATAGCACACTGTTCTAAGATAGTCTCTTGTCTAATACATTAAATTGCCTCTCCTCCCAAAAGGTGTGAATGTTAAATAAATTTTCATTGCGTAGTTCATTATCACAACTATAAAGCAAAGAAGCAGTTCTAAACATGTAATTTTCAGTAATTACTAAGTGCATTTTAAAAATGATATTACTACACTGTTTTACCTAAGGAAAAATAATCCTCGTGAAAACCCACAGATGTAAATAGGTTCTGTAAAGGTAAAAAAAAATGCAAGGCAGTGCCTACTAGTGTCTAAGAGTCTGAATTCTAACATTAGATTGAAAACACTGCTACCACCAAAATATCCCACGGGAATTCAAGAATGCTGGACTGGCAGGTTAACTAGTGGGGGAGCTTTCATTTAGAGTCACCATTGCAGAAGCTGAAATTACGCTGTAAATAAGCATTAGCCAGCAGAGGACCTGGAGAAGTGAACTTACTAATGACGACAGGGTGGTGCTTTCCACACGCTTTCCTCCCGGTTAGTTTCTTTGGGAAACAAAAAAGGCTGAGCATTGCAAACATAATCGCGCACGCTTTACCCTAAGTGGCTTCGCAGCTGCACTTCTCAAATGGCGACCATCAATGCATGAGCAGGGGTCAGAGGCATAAAGAGACTTCCTTTACCCTAAAAGGAGGGTTTCTCTGACCTCTCTCTTTATGTCTGTTCATCTATTTCAACGTGGTTGCAAAGGCTGAATTCTCTTCTGATAGCCTGATCCTACGCAGTAATTAATGTTGAACCGCTAAACCTAAATAAAGGGACATAGAAAACTTTATCCATAGTCGCTGCCGTAATCTACGTGGTGTCCACATTTATAAGTCAAAGCCCTGGAGAACGCATACCTACCACAATGCAACACTCCACAGACTGCTGCCCGCTGGAGCGAACTGAAATAGCTTAGCGTTCGGTTTTGCTTTCACATGCACTGCTTCCACTCACAGACGGGCACACGCAGGGCTGGTGTGTGAAGTGAATGTTACTTTAGATCCATCCACAGACGCTTCCGTTAATGTCCCTCTGACATCAAGCTGGGGACCCAGGCCAGCGCAGGGCTCATTCGGTTGTGATTTACTCTCAATGTGAGCTGGAATAAGCAATGTTACTGGGACTTTTGCTTATACCAGACAATGGGCATTTATTTGTTTTAAACAACTCTTTTGTGGCCAGAATTCAAGGAAACTTTATGATTTCAAATTCCTATTCACTCAGAGTATGGACACTTTTCTACTGACCATCTGCCGCTCCAAACGAAGGTCTCATCCACAAGTACTCTTGTACTATCCGTATCTTTTAAAAATATATTGTCTGGTATTTAAGAACTTAATGTCCAGCCAGAATTCTGACAGGGTGTAAGATATAAAGTATATCACTTCCTCAGTCTGAAGCCTGAGATAATGCATGCTTATAAAACACTATTGAGTCCTTTGCAAAAAGAACTGATGAGTGATTTTTAAAGCTTTTACAATTTAATTTTGCAGTAATTTGTGAAGCACCTGCATGTTCAGCACTATACTCAGTGCCTAGGACATGAAGATGAACAAGGCAAGGTGCGGGCCTGACGCGGGGCCCACAGACTAGTCAGGGAGACAGCTGTGCGCTAATGGAAACACACCTGAGGGATTGGGGGAGGGAGGGATGGATAGATGAATGGATGGGTGGATGGATGGACGGACAGATAATAAATAAGGGGACAAGAAGTGTTGTGAAGGAACATAGAAAGTGGCTCATTTCATGAGGAGTAGAGGTTTCACAGAGATGATTCCACTCACAGATGACTCCTTGCAGAGGTAGACAACTGCAGAAGCTTTCTGGTTTGGAGGAACTGACTGTAGGGCATGGAGCCATGGAAGTCCATAGCATGTTGGGGGGACAGCAGTCTAGTTCCGAGAGGCTGAAGTGTTGAGTACCTGGCTCAGTGTCACGAGGTTAAAGCTAGAAAGGCCAGTGAATTTGTGAAGTGTTCTGTATTCTGGGTCCAAGGATCTGGATTTGTCAGCTTCTAGGTTAGTATTTTCTAGCATATGTTTCTCAGAATACTGATTCCATGAGTTGCTTTGCAAAAAAAGTTTTGTGATCAAGTAAGTTTGGAAAACATTACATCCTGCAGTCTCCTTTAGGGGCTTCATAACATACATCTGGTAAAAATCAGTTTAACTTGAACACCACTTTACAGAGCTACTGACATCCCTCAAAACTGCTGGCCTGCAGATTACACATGGGGAATACTGAAAGCTGCTCTAGCAAAGCCAGGGACGAGGGAGCTGCTGGAGCAAGAATGTAAAATGACAAGATTTAGTTCTTCCTTTTCAAAAAATAAATAGGTTTTTAGCTGTGCATGTCTGGCAGTGATGTGGATGTTGAACTAAACTGGGAAGAAATTAATGGCAAGAAGCCAAGAGGTGACGAAACATGGGGGAGAGGGCTCCCACTAAGCGACTTTCTTAGACAAGATTAAAAGGAATTAATGGTAGAGTAGAGGTGGAATGTTGGGAGCACTGTGAATGAGAACGACTCCAAGGTTCTAGCTTCGAGCCCCAGTGCAAGGCCCTCCTTTAGCCAACACACAGGGTTTCAGAGGAGAAGCCTGCTCTACAGAAAATCGGCAAGATCAGTCTGCTCGCTTTCAGTGCGGGGGATCTGCTAAAACATCCACGTGGGCACATCAAGAAAACAGACAGAATATGGCTTTACAGGTTCGGAGAAGGTCAGGACTACAGGAACATATTGTAATTAGAGAGAATAATATATGAAGTCATTGAGATGGATAAAGTAGGGCCCCAGGAAAACGTGTAGGGCCAAAGAGCACAGAATCCAGAATCCCAACACCTCAACGTATAAGGCATAACATTAATTACTCAGCTGCATGGACACACGACACTTGTATATTATAATCTTAAGGTGTTTTCATTGTAACTTCATTGTAATGTGAAGGTTTTATTGTAATGTTTATTGTAAAAGGTTCTCTCTTACATTATCCAAAACAGAATGTAGTGCTGAGCCTGACAATGTTCTATATTTTTACTTTGATCATTGGTACATCAACTCATCAAAATATGTTTGGAAAGAATAGGGTCTAACTGAAGACTAGAGCAATTAAGAGAATTGACAGTCTTACCGCTAGTTAGTCTTGCTTGCCACAAGCCCAATAATGATGTAAAGAATAAAAAGGAAAGAATCATGGACGGAGGTTTGAAAGGATGCCTGAGAAGTCCATTTGTGGATTTTAATCAATATTATATTATTTTTTATCACATGAAACTAGAAGGTTGAAAATCAGTTCAAAATATGATGCTCTTGCCCTGACTGGTTTGGCTCAGTGGATAGAGCATCGGCCTGCGGACTCAAAGGTTCGATTCCGGTCAAGGGCATGTATCTTGGTTGCGGGCACATCCCCAGTAAGAGTGTGCAGGAAGCAGCTGATCGATGTTTCTCTCATCAATGTTTCTAACTCTCTATCCCTCTCCCTTCCTGTCTGTAAAAAATCAATAAAATATATATTTAAAAAAAATATGATGCTCTTTCATTTTACTTGTTTCTAAGGCATTTGAAAATGCAAATAAAATAATATAATTCACTTGAATAAGATCATTAACAGGTATTAGAAAAGTATTTCACTGCTTAACATGTTCTGTTTTTAATTTTCATTGCTCTGATATAAGAGTGTTAACAATATTCGCTTTTCCCCTCCCCACCCCTTGATGTAGCTGAAATGAGTTTCACTGGAACATCATGCAATTAGCCTGATTTCTTGGAAGGGTAGTCAGGAAAAGCAATATCCTACACCAACAATGGTCTTATCACCCACCAGAGCCAGTCAACAGGTACTGCCCAGTGTCTAACCTGAGTGAGGCACCGTTCTCACTCATGCCAGAGACACCAGGGGAAGGAAGACAGAGCAGCACAGTTATTACTGAGCTCAAGAAAGATTCCAGTAGCTGCCACTTACTTGCACATAATGCTTCTTCAATAGACCAGTATGAAGTTCTTACACACTTTAGTATAAAATACTTAAAAAGCGGCATTAGATGTAACAGGATTTCCAATTCTCTTCAGTTAGGAGGGAATAAAACCCTCAAGAATTATGAAATACTGTTGCACAACAATGTGAATATACGTTAACATTACTGAGCTGTGCACTTAAAAATGGTTAAGATGGCCAATTTTATGCTATATATTTTTTCCACAATAAAATGTTTGGAGAAGGGATTAAGAGAGGAAGGTAAAAATCATTTCACTTCCAATTTGATGGAACTAAGGAAACTTCTGGAGGGTAAAAGAACCTCTTCTAAAAACTTCCTGTGCTCTAGGGAAATAGAACAGAACTGAGAAAAATTAAACCCTTTACAAACTTTACGCCTTTAGGCAATCTGACAATTGTTGATCTTCCTTCCATATTGGATTTTAGTACTTTAGGCAACTCAGAAATTCTCTTGCTCTGGTCGGCACAAAAGGTCATCTGGGGTTTCCAGATCAATCTCTGTGGTTTCCACTTGTTAAAAGAACAGATTAAATTAATCCCTACAGTCCAACATTTACAAGGCGAGCAAGTCTCTCCTCTGCATTCCAACACTTGGGGGTGAGCGGCCTGAGTCAGATGTTATTACATGGGAGTTGAAGAATCTAACTGAAATGTATAGAATTTTTTTTTTTTAAAAAAAGGAAACCCAAAGTCTTAATTAAAACCTTCAGAAGCTTAGCACAAAATGTTTCAGCCTTTGCAAATTAAATGGAACTTTTTCCACTAAAAAAAAGTATAGGCAATTTCTTGGGGGGGGGGGGGGGTGAGGAGAACAGTACTTGGAAGAACAAAATGAATTTATTTTCACTGGAATGTGTGTATATTTATACTGTCTTACCCACCTCTGTCCTTTAAATTTAAGCTCAAATATTTATTTTTCATTTAAAAAGTGGGCATGCTTTTAATTTCTAATATAAGGATATTATGGTTTACTAAATTATTTATTTATTTACTTCTGCTAGCAATTTAATCTGTGAAATACAGCTCAGGGGAAAAAATGCAGTCATAAAACCTGTTGGTATAAAGATAAGCAGTTTTTAAATATCTAATTAAATGTGGTCACCAGAGAAATCACAGCTTAAGAAATTTTATCAGAAAATGATTAATCCATTTCGGGCTTCACCCAAATGTCATAAGAGAACTCATGAATTTAGATAGGAATCCACTTATTATCCTAAGACATTTTCATACTGAGTAAGAAGAGTCTGTGATAATGGCTATAGGCACTATACTTACTTCCACTAAATTCATATCCTTTGTAGCTATCATTGATTTCAGGAACAATTCTCAAACTAGAGTAGTATAATAGGGGAACCTTTTCCCTTTTGTCAAAAATGTCTAGCATGTCCTAAAACACTTTATGAATTTATACACCCCATTCTTTCAGAAATTCAGAAAATTACACACATTGTGTCATTTTAATTCAAAACCACAATTCAACAAAAAAAAAGTATTAGCACTATATGTTGAACTCAGGTACTGAGAGAATAAGGATGGGGAAGATAATTCCTTCCTTTAAAGGGCTCACAAAAATCATGACATAAACCCTTAATCATATACTCAATGATACAAAGTAATAGGTGCTATAGCTGCTGGTTTGCCTCAACATCTACTCATGCCTTCTTCCATAATAATAAAAAAATTTATCTGGACACATAGTGACCCAACATAACAGATGGACACATATCTTAGCCTTCTCTGAAGCTAAGATAGTCAGGTGACTTCTCCTGGCCAATAGGATATGAGAGGATGTGGTTTGTTTTCCTTCCAGATTGAACCTTTAAAGGGCAAGATATGCCCTTCCGTTCTCCTGCAGACTAGAACAGAACATGGACCATCCTGGATCATGTGGATACGCATAACACTCCTGTAAGTGGCAGAGCCAACTGTGTGTGTGTGTGTGTGTGTGTGTGTGTGTGTGTGTAAGGAGCCCAGATCCATGATAGGGTATCAATGAAAAAAGCAGTCTGCCACCTCAGATTTTAATGAAAGAAAAATAAACTTCTGCCTTGTTTTTAAGCCACTTTTTGGAATCCATCATATGAGGCAGCACCAAGCTCTAATTAAGAGCTAATACTGATGCTTCTTTTTCTGGGTGTTTTGTACTGGAAAATGCCCATTAAAAGGAAAAATTTAATAGTGTGAGTAAAGTCTAATTTTTAACTTCTTCATGAAAAACAAAACCCTCAATTATGACAATAAATTAATCTCATAATTAATTAAATAGAAATGAGAATTAAAATGTAAATTCTTAGACGAGAATGACTTAAGTAATCATTGGGGGTACAAATTTTTAAACAAAACTGTATGATCATGGGATTGAAATAATGAAAAAAACATTTACAGATAATAAGAAACAGAATAGACACCAAAAACAGAATCACTGATATATAGGAAAGGCTTAGGAAAATTGCAGTGAGTGTAGGTGAAAAAAATATAGATCAAAGCAATTAGAAAGGAACTAAACAATACAAAAGAAAAAGATGACCCAAGGTAAGGGTAAGTCCTTTCAGAGGCAAATCGAAAATAGTATGTGCAAACAACATGTGCAAATACAACGCAAAAATTCCTCTGAACTAGAAGAATGAACTGAGCCTGAAGGATAGAGCACTCCATGTCTTAGGAAATGCTCAACACTGAGACGTATTTTGTTAAACTGCAAAATTTAAAGAAATCATTCTTTAGGCATTCAAGCCGAAAGAGCAAACCATCTATAAAAAGTAACATGATGGGCATTTGGAAGAATATATATCAAAGCTCATGTGAGGCTCCAAATCTGATGAAACCAAAGAAACATAAAGAAAGAGAAAGAGATGAAAAAAGAAAGAGAATGTTATTTGTGAATGACGTTCATCTTACATTTGTGATTATTTTTTCCCCCTGGATGGTGGGATTTGAATTGATTTTTAAATTTTATTTTTCTTCATTATTTAAATTATTTAAGTGCGCATGTAACCTATTAACAGGAAAACAATGAGTAAATGGAAAAATGTGAAGGATAAAGATGGAAAGTAAGTATGCCACTATATTAACAATGAGCAACTCTAGTGGTGACTTTCTACCTTCCAAGCATTATTATTTTCATTATAAGAGGAACTAGCCTTGGAAGAAGAATCTGGCAGGCAAACTAGAAAAGGAAGCAACTCTGAGCACAAGCAAAGGGAGAAAAGTAAGAAAGAAAATGGCATGCTTGGGAAGTAGCAGGAAGTCTGGAAGTAGATGGAGAGCAGCCCAGGTCAGATTATATGCTATGCCTATACTTCATTCTAAGGTTTATTGTTTATTTTTTGTCACTGATGTAGGTTTGTCTTTCTATTTTTCAGGTGAAGAAATTCAATGTATAGACCTCAGGGGGAAAATAATTCAGTACTGATCTAATAGGACCCTATTCTAGAAGACGGTGTAAACGTGAACAGAAAGGGGACTGTGTCCTCAAAGTGCTTACAATACATTTGTGAGCTCAGACACACACAAAGAAAAGTAAAGAAGGCATATTATAATGTAACAAACATTACACAATAGGAATGCAGAAGAAAAGAAGCTCTTCAATGGCTGGCGCCAACTGTAGAGGTGCAGAACTTGACCTTGAAGAAAAGATGGAGCATTTCAATTTAAGGTTTCTAGTTTCACAAGAAATTGAGTGATAAGATCCCTACCTATAGCTACACCACAATTCCATGAAGAAGTATTTATCTTCTTTCTTACTAAAATTAGAAAGAAAAGATGGACTAATTAATCATTTATGCTGAGATTCAACTATTTGAAAAAATAAGCAAGTAAGTAAAGACAACATATCAAAATAAATTCCAGATAGAAAAATTTTCATCTAATTCTTTACGGTTTCATATGTTAGACTTAACATATATATTAGAGGCCCGGTGCATGAAATTCATGCACTCGGGGAAGGGGGCAGGGGGTGTCCCTCAGCCCCCCCTGCACCCTCTCACAGCCCAGGAGCCCTCAGGGGATGTCTGACAGATGGCTTAGGCAGTGAGTGGACCTAAGCCGACAGTCAGACATCCTTAGCGCTGCCACGGAAGCAGAAAGGTTCCCGCCACTGCCGCTATGCTCGCCAGCCGTGAACCTGGCTCAGGGCTTCTGTCTAAGCAGCATTCCACCTTTGGAAGCACGCTGACCACTAGGGGGCAGCTCCTGCATTGAGCATCTGCCCCCTGGTGGCCAGTGCGCGTCATAGTGACCGGTCGTTCCGTTGTTGGGTCGATTTGCATGTTAGCCTTTTATTATATAGGAAACACACACACATACACACACACACACACATATATATATATATATATATATATATGTATATATATATATATATATTTGTAACCATAATTACAAAGGAAGAGATCAAAAGAGATACAAAATTTAATTTCTCTATTATAAACAAAGGTTAGTTAACAAACGGAAAATTGCTTGTAATATAGTTAAGAAAGGTCAATTTGCTTCATATTTAATTAAGAGCTCATAACTCAGTAAGAAAACATATAAACACTTCAACAGATAAATGGGTAAAGAACATGAACAAAATTCACGAAAGATTATACAAGAAAACTTTTTGTTCATTTTGGAATTATAAATTAGATGTCTAACAATTTTTCCTTGGAATAGATCCTATCTGCACAAAATTCACATGTAAGTTCATTCAGGGTGTGGGTGCCTCTCCATGCCCCTCCTCGTGACCCTCCGTGCCAGCACACACCTTGCTGCTGCGCCAGGGCGAGTTTAGGCCTCTGCTCTAACAATCCCTCCACTCTACCTGGCATTTCCTTTTGCCAGATGCCCCAGCTAACTCCCTCATATCCTAGCCTCACTTTATTCTTGCTCAAATCTTACTGTCTAATGAGAATTATGCAAACCTTCCTTTTCAATATTGCAACTGGCCCAGCCCCCTTTAGTCTGCCCTGCTTTTTACTTTTTCCAGAGTACTTATCACAGATTATAAAAAGGATAAAAATCAAATGGTAAAGGAGCGACTTAAATAGACTGTGATGAAGCAAGGAAGGCTACTCTGAAAACACATGCTTAAATGTACTGTAATTGGGGTGTGTGAGGGACTCTCAGACACTTTGAAATCCCAGTGGGTACAACTAAAGCTAAGAAATGTAAGTTATGGAAATGTTGACTTGCAGGTCGACATGAGGAAGGGTGAGAGCCACCCTGAGAGGGGAAGGTGCTCCAGGAGGGTCTAGGTTCCCTCCTCACTGTGGGTGAACACAGACAGGAAGAGACCTGACAGAGGTGCCACAGAGAGCCAAGCATCCCACACTGATGCTCCCCATGAGACCTTTCAAGGCATTTTAGAACGGGGGTGGGGGGTGGGAGGGGAGAGAAGTGGCTGGCCTTTGTTTTCAGGGCTTGCAAAAATAGCTGAAAGCATCCATTTATCTATTTTCCACTGTTCACCTTTCTGTCGCAGAGATAAGGGGTCAACCATTTACTGTGTATTAAAGTCAGGCCAAGGGCTTTGTGGACCCTAAGGCTATGTAACCAGCGATATTTCTGAAGGACAACAGGTAAACAGAGCTCTGGATAAAGATGTGGGTTACGTTCGCATCAATTATGAAACAATGCATTACCATGAGTGAGTGGAACAGACACCGTGACAGAAACGGGATCGATGAAGCCCGTAACGACATGCCGAGGAAAAGGCCCCAGGGACGTCCTGGGAGTCAGGACCCGCTGGAATCGAGGGCGGCCTCTAAGAACTCCACGTGCTCCAGGCTCTTTTAAGCCCACTGCAATGTAATTCATGGGGCACAAAGTTATGAAGGCCGGGGCCCAGCCCTCCCATTCCTGTTCACCTCCTCCAGCGCCCTGTTCCCACCACCTCCCTTTGGCTACAGCACATGCCATGTGGCCAGAGAACACAGCGTCTGCGGCAGCACAGACACGCAGCACTGGACACGCTGCCCCCGAGCCAGGACGGCTGCTCATGAACACAGAACAGAGAACCAGGAAAACGAGGCAGAGCACACGGCATCGCCGGCAGAGCCGCTGCCCGCGGTAGCCGGTGTTTCTGAGGTCGGCACAGAGCGGCACAGCTTACCCCACGGGGCTCGGTTTACACACATCGGTAAGTGTGGTTCTGTTTCTCTGTGACAGCCACTGTAAGTTGCAGGTGAGAAGGGTATGGCTCCTCTCTTCCCAGAGAGGTGTGGCAGGAGTTACCGAGGCCCCAAGGAGCGGGGTCAGTGACTGGAGGGGAGTGGGTTCTTTCACTCGTATCCTTAAATTAATGGAGCAACTCAATGAATATGTACTGAGCAGCAACTCTGTGCCAGGCACAGTTAGGGAGGCTTCAGTAAGCTAAGCAGTAAAAACAAAAGGGAAATCCTTGCCTCTAAGACACTCAGATTTTAGTGAAATTCATCCACCTCACCTCAATTTCTGGATTCCGAGCTCTCAAAGCCTCTAGAGTTGAGCCCAATAGAAGGTAAAAGTGAAGCAAACAGAGCTAACATAATTATACTATTATGAGTTATTATTACTGTGGATTCACTGAGTGCTTACTATGCGTCAGTCACTGTCTTAGCAGTGTAACGTATTAAGTTATTAAGTAGTCATAAGAATGCCACCGATGGGTACTGCCGCATTGAATTGTGCCGTGGAAATAGAGTGTTTACAAAGGTAATCGAGTTAAAATGAGGTCATTAGGGTGGGTCCTAACGCAATCTAACAGAACACCTTCCCGAAAGGGGAAATTTGGACAGACACACAACAGAAGGAGGACAAGGCACAGACATGGAGAAGACAGCTCTCCGGGCCTAGGACAGAGGCCTGGAACCGACTCTCCCTCACAGCCCTCAGGGGAAACCACGCCTGCCGACACCTTGACTTCAGACTTCCAGCCTCCAGAACTGCCAGACAATTCATTTCTGTGGCTCCAAGCCAACCAGCGTGTGGTGCTTCCTGACAGCAGCGCAGCAAGCCGATCAAGGTGCAACCAGGACTCCTCATCACGCATAAAGCCAATGAGACACCGGTCACCCGGGGAGCAACTGGACTGAGAGTCAAACTCAAGACAATCCAGCTGCAGCAGACGCACTCCTCGTTCTGCCGGAAAAGCGGCCATTTGCGCAGAGAGACGGGTCCTGAGCGGCAGGGGGAGTCCACGTTCATCTCCCAGAAAGGCACTGCTCAGCCCAGCTACACATGCTATCGGTACTCCGTGGCTTCGAAGAGCTCTATCTCAGCGAGTCATTCTAAGTACCTACTATCTGAAATGTTTAGCATTTTTCCTCAGCCCACATCCTGTTGATTCTGTATTTCATTTAACTGGAGATACAGCTCAAGTGTGACATGTTCCATAGAGAGGATAGCTCAGAAAAGCCAGCTACACAGAGAGACAATTCTATCTCAGCCTCGTCATAAAATCGCAGGGGGCCAGGCATTAAATGAGGGAGACGCAGGATACTCAGGCTTTGCTAGAGTAATCCAGGATCATCTGTGTCTTCAAAGGCTTCAGTTATATCTAACAAACACAAAAGAACTTTCAGAATTTCATTTTTCTTTCCCTGGCCACCCCCTCTCTGTCTCTCACGTGCACACAAAACCACTTCCAACAATACCCCATCTCCATATTTTGTTTGCTGTTGCTGTTTCAGAGGTATTGCTAGTAAGAATAACATAGCCAATATTTCCCAAATGCTTACTACATTATCAGGGTGCTTATAAGCAAGTTACACACTTTGCCTCATCTACTCCTCCCTCCAATAACGCTGCCAAGCACGTCTTATCAATTTCTCCCCTTCACACGTGAGAAAACTGAGGCCTGGCTGTTAAACAACTTGCTCCCACCCGCGTGGTAGGTAGAGCCAGGATGTGAGCCTAGTCCTGGCTGGTCTGCATAGCAGCGGTCCTTCCACTGTGCTCGCACACAATTTCCAACCAAGAAAGGACAAACTACAAAAAAAAAAAAATAAGAGGCTTTTCTCACTGGGCTGTCCAGGGTGGGAGTGATGCTGAATCAAACGTCATCTTTGCAAGTGGCTCCAAACACAGAGATCTCAGGCTCTTGATTAGCCCCAGGGCTGGAGTCCACACACAAGGTTGCAGTTTAAGGGAAAACAGCTGTAGTCTGTCCTGATGCTTTCTGAGAGAGAAAGCTTTATGAGAACTGAGAAAATATACAGGAAAAATGGAGTGGGGCTTGCTCACAGCCTCCCCTGGGGGCCGGTTCTCTCCTCAAAGCCTCCAGCACAGGGAGCCATCTCCTACCTTACAGCTAGGACACTACCCTAAAGAAGCCCGAGAAAGGGGATGGAACAGGACACATTTTAATATGCATTCTTCAAATTCTTAAGTGATTAAGTGCTTTATCTTTTAGGGCCCCACTGGCTAAACATAGAAGTACCAAAAAATATGGCAACATTTCCACTTGCGAGCCTTCACGATGACCTTCAGAATGACCCTTCTACAATTCAGAAAACAGATGCTTTCATTATACACCTGAGATCAAAGTGTTGAGTCTTCACTCTTCTCAGTCTACACGGTACAAGTTGTGCTCTCGGGAAGAGAAGGGAGGACGTGCATTACGGGACAGGAGGCGCGCAGAGCATAACTATCGGTGCTGTTGCTAAGCCACACTGTCCCGCAGGACATGGCTTCTGTCTCAGTGAGTGAAGGGGAACGGTGACCAGGGGAGTGGGGAGGACGAGTCCATAACCGTCAGGGAAACCGAGTCTCCAGGCTGGCCCTCACCCTCATTTCATCGTGAGCGACAGCGCAGCCCGGCTGGTGTGAAAACACCAAGCAGCTCAAACGGGATGAAGAACTTTAGACCAGCACGAATATGGAACGCACATATTGCTCTGCAGATGCCTTTTTCCTCCGACAGGCTGCTGCCGACTTTAATGTGGAAGAATCCATTTTCATACAAAGGTAGCCAAGGGTGACAGGAAATAGGAAGCCCACACCATTTATCTTCTGTGAACTTGAAAAAAAAAATCACTTAATTGCTTTTCTAGGAAGCTATTTTGTAGAATCATGGTACTTTATCTTTCTGCTCTTATTCGTGGTATAAATGGTGATGTTAAAATGACCACTGTGAAAATGCGATGATCAACCAATACGTTTTAAGCTATTTAATTACTTATTTTAACAAATAAAATTCTGATCAACCAAAAATGGTTACTCTGTTCTTCTGGGTGAATTCTGAAACTCGTAATACACAGTCGATCCACTGACGTTCACCTTTAGGTGTTCCTCTCCTGGATTCCTTCCTACCCTGCCTTTCCAAGCGCTTCCATTTTCAGCCACCACGTCTACCTATGAAATGAACGGCCAGCGGCCTGACCTGAGCGTTTTGGAGCACCCCCGCTGAACTGATCTCGCCCAACAGCTTCAGAGCCTGTGCGACCACCTGATGTCTCAATAGCACTGCAGACTAGACTTTTTCAGTGTTGTCCACCTCCCCTGGCATTAGACATTATTTTTAAATTCCACAAAGTTTGAAGCGAATATAAAGCCCTCTTTTCACATCTAAAGTTATCAGTTAAATAATAATTTATCATTATTCCATGATCCAAAGACAGATACACTGAAAAGCTGGTGACACATCAGCTTCAGGGCCTCCTGAGCAGAGGTTTCTCCAAGGCCCAGGAGGGCCCTAGGAATGTGCTAATGTATGTTCTTGTAACAATTCCAGGAGAAAGGTATTTTTTATTCTGTTTTTCCTAAAGAGAACCCCCCCCCCCAAGACAGTGTCATCTTTAGGTCCCACAAAACCTGTGCCTGGCCCTCCAGATAAACGGTCCCCCATCACCTGAATCCTGAATTACGTGTTAAGGGCAAAACATTAATTTTGTGTTTGCGTGTGAAACAAAAAGTCATTCACTTCAATTGGAAGTAAGATGTCGTGTGCCCTACCCTAGAACATTCTAGCATGCATGCTCCAGTCATTCGTGAGGTTCTCTGACTCTCACCTAACAGTAGTCACCCTTCCAAGTGACACTCCAGGGAAGGCTCACTTAATGAGGGGTGGCATCAAGAGTAAAAGATGCAGCTATAACAACAAAAACATGTTTTTCATGAAACACACAGCCGAGCTGGGAAAAACCAGCCCGGAGGCAGGTGTACCAGTTAAGGAATTCCCTTGAGGTCTGTAACTTCCACATCAAATTGCACTAAATTTTTCTACACTAATTACCTATTACTGAGGACTAAAGAATTATAAGAAATAACTCGCCATGGCAGCAGACAGAGTACAGATGTTGTGAGGGACGAATGAAGCATTTACAAGTGTAAAATCGGGAAAATAGAGTCACCAATTCTCTATTGTTAAAAATAACAGAATGTTTTTCTACTACAAGGACTATGAAGGTGAGTGAATTTTCCTAGGGCAAGACAGACAATTTTAAATTTAGTTTGGACCAGGGGTCCTCAAACTTTTTAAACAGGGGGTCAGTTCACTGTCCCTCAGACCGTTGGAGGGCCGGACTATAGTTTAAAAAAAAAATATGAACAAATTCCTATGCACACTGCACATATCTTATTTTGAAGTAAAAAAACAAAACGGGAACAAATACAATATTTGCATTTGCATGTGGCCCGCGGGCCGTAGTTTGAGGACCCCTGGTTTGGACTTTAAGTGACAGAAATTACAAAGGAAAAGCTAAGTGCTAGCACCTAATTTATTCAATTGCTGTAAATTTCTTGGAGGCAGAGACCACATCTTAGCTTTTTAAAAAATATTTTTCACATCAATTATACCTAGTCCTTGACCTGATTCTTCTCAGGAGGAATGTGCCTATACAACACCATACAGCTATACCTGCACCTTCCCTGTCTTTGTCATTTTTACCTAACACTTTCTTTTAGCCCCCAAATTCTTCACACTGCCCTAAGTCTTGCTCAACAGCTAACATCCTGAAAAAGTATAGTCAAGATACAAGTTCCATTCAGATCATTTCTTCTGTCAATTTCCCTAAAAAACACATTCTCTGCTTCACTGGAGATCAGTCAACTATTTATAGAGGATATTTTATTTTTTAAGTTCTTTTATTTTCTACAAAAAATAAAAGCAAGTATTCCCTCAAAAGTAAAATCTGATTGGTTTGATAAAATTATTTAGTTTCTATGTTAAGATTGTGGATTATATGGAATTCCCTAAAAATAATGAATGATATACCTGCCAAAAGGTACTTCTTAATTTCTTAGAGTAATGTAAAAAGAAACAAACAAAAAAAACACCTTTGAGTTTAAAGGTTGGGAAATGTAACTTACAACTACCACCCTGCTACTAACTGGAAAGAGCCATTTTGTAGTATGATAGTGGGCTGGTTAAACATAGCAGTATTACAAAATTCAAATTACCACATTTTCCATAACATGCGATGCTTTCTACTAAAATAAAGACTGCATCGCGCCCCCCCCCACCACTGCCACCAAAAAATCCACCGATTACAACTTTGTCCTATCAACAACACTTTTTCTTACCTCTTCTCTATCAATGCATGATTGCCCTCTTTGAAGCGTTTAGCATAGAATGTCAGGAAGAAGCAAGCTGACTGCATATGACATTATACGTGGGGGAAGTGAAACACTTCCTGCACAAAAGCACTAATTTCTGTCGGGCTGACTCTGTCTCAGGCCTTTCCCCCCTGCTCTGATTACTGAGCACAAGTCCAGTATGCCATTCTCAATCTGGCATCCTGAAAGTGTCCACGTTATTAATGACATACCCAAAAACCTAAGGCAAACTAAATAATTACTTGCATAAGGCTGAACTGGCGATCAAACGCTGGCTTATAACCAGAGCTTTGTCAACTCAATGGGTTCCAAAATAAATAAATTATTACAGAATAAATCTGAAGTTTCTTTGGTACATAAAAATAATTTTAACAAAGAATCACTTGGGATTGAAATTATAAAGGAATTCCTGATGGTTGCAGTCACCTCTGTTCAAGGATACACCATGGTTTTTGTTGCCATTACAGGATCATTTGATAGTAATAACAAAAATCAAAAAACTTACTGAATTCAATTTTGTAAGGTGAGATCTATGTGTGTTTCCTACAAACTTTTAAAAACATAAATGCAAAAACGAAGAAAAAAACCATAAATGCTTGCAGAAGTTACATTTTTGTTTCTATTAATTTCTAATGAACATTTTCTGGGGTCCATCATAAATGAATTATCAAAAGATGTTACTGGCTTCTGGTATAATTTCCTCATTAGAACCTGTGTAAACATCTCAAAGTAAAAGAAAAAAGTCTTGTCTAATTAGGTAATACATTGGCCTCCCAATTGGTGCATGGCACTTTCTGAGATGATAGCTCAGAAATGGTTAAGCTCAGCATTGTAGGGCATTCAAGGAGATACGTTAAATCATCTGCTTCATTTGGTTATGAGATCAAATTAAGACACAAAGATTAGTCTGGCCACAGTGTTACTCATCTTTAAAAAAGAATATGTCAAAAAGAAAACAAAATCTTGAACAGTTTCTAAGTACAACATTCCAGAACTCACATTTATTTCAATTATTACACCTTAATCACAGTAAAATAAAACATGTGCAGTCATATTTCTTATTCCTGTGCTCTTGACAACTGTCATCAATTAGAAATATAGTATGAGATATGCTTCTCTACAACAAAACTTCCTTTTCCACCCAAATTTCTGTTCAAGTTACTAGTCATGGACTCTTTGCTACCTCAGTGACTATGCGATTTGCTTGTTTTAAATTCTAGTGTTCTATCCATCCACACATTTGAATAAAGTCACAATGCAAACCAGGAGAATCTGAACTAAGATATTTCGCTCTCTTCATGTAGCCTAAGATAATTTTACAGGACACAGAGAGTCCTTACTTTATTAATTAACACCAATGAACCTGGGTCTTAAATATTATAATAAAGATGGGACATCTGAATATTTACCATAATCAGCATTGAATCATTTAACAATTACTTTCAAAATCATTCAGAAGTTTACCTTCTAAAGTTTGTCCTGGAACATTCCAAAACTGACCAAAATATTAAATATCTGAACTATTTTACATAAAAATTCACCTCTTTACATATGAAAAATTATAGTTTGTGAAGTACTTTCACCTTTAGTATTTAATATCTCCATAATACTGGCTTGTTTATAAGCTATCCCCTGAACTGCATTCAAGAAGATATTCCTTCCTGAACTAACAGAGAGACACATACAACTACATCTGTTGGAACTTAACAAGTCTGCCTGAAATCAGTTGATTGTAAGAAAGCGTTACTTATGCGTACATCCTCCCTTACTGACCGCTACAAATCCTACCACGTGAAGGCAGTCACACACTGAAATAAAGAAACCTGGGAAATGAATTATCAGCGGTCAGGTGGACACACAGAACCACGCAGATGCCCGTAGTAGTCATGAGAAAAGACTCACCTCCGATGGCTTGGGGATGCTGAACTTGGAAAGCTTGGCCTTGGCTCTGGTGGACTCTGGCTTGGCGGCCGGGACGCCCCTGTATGACGTGCAGTGCACGCTGGTTTCCGTGGACGACTTCAGTTTCGGAGACTCATCGGGAGCCTGATCTTGGCCATCCATCGGCCGCACGTAAGCAGTCGGTTTCTGCTGGACCAGGCTGGGTTTGGAAGCCAGAGATGGAGGAAAGTTCTGAACACAGTGTCCACTGCCGCTGTGCTTGGCTGCCATAGCGGGTGGTCTTTCCTGGGTCTGAAGACCCACCTCTACATTGCACACCTGTTTGGCCCGTGGCTGCTGCCTGCCAGCGCCATCTCCAAGCAAGGTCCTGAGAGAGCTCTGTTGTGCTGAGTTGGAAGAAGAAGGAGAGGGGGGTGAGGGTGAGGGGGTGGACACACAGTGGTTAGTCTTTTGATTGGGGTTCTTTGGAGGAGCAGATCTGGTCAGATCGATCAACCTGTGTCCGCGCTTACTTGCTCTCTGTGGGCCGTCGGGAGGCGGGTGCCCAGCCTTCTGCCAGCCCACGGTGCCCCTCTTACTCTGCTGCCCGGGCACAGCCGCTGGTGTGGAAGATGCCGTGCTGCATACAGAGGAGGCCTGGGCCTGGGCTCTTGAATCTGCGACAAAATGTTCCTCGATCTTGTTCACAGCAGCCTGAGGAACCCCAGGTTTGGGAACGCCAACGAGATGACTCTGATTAGATCTATCAGTTAAGAAGTCCTTCATTTCATCGTAATTGCCTAACGTATTCTGGATCCGGTTGGAGAGCTCATCCCCCTTGTTAGTCTGGAGAAAGAGAAAGCACACCCTGATATTAGAGACCATGGGAACACGGCAAACAACGGCGGGGTGCCGTTATCGACCACAGAGCTGCCACATGCAGAACGCGAGCAGGAGATGAAATCTAAACCGTCATCTCTGAAGAAGCCCGCCGGCATTCGCTGCGCACCAGACCCAGAGAGCTGGCCAGGGTCGTGGCTGCACAAAACGGCGCCTGTCCTGCAGCCTGTGCAGCCGCTGAGTACGTGCAAACTGCACTCTTGCACCTCCACACCATGGTCCGACTGAGGCTCTCCAGGAGGGGACTTCTTCCTTTTTGTAGTCCCACTGGAAGCTTTTCTTACAAATTCAGATTTGGCTCAAACTGTTCTCTTTCCAGTTTCTAACTACATAATTATTCTTGTCAGAAACCCAGAGTGGCAGGCGAAAGAAGTTAGAATGAAGTTTAAATGAACATAGGCTAAATATGCAAGAAGCTACGAGCTTAAACTACACAAGCTCCATGCGGCCTGAGACACTGGGATGACATTCCATTTTGGAAGAGTGGTTATATTTCTGGCCTTTGGTATAAAGGAAAACCAATCCAACAGTTTCTTTCTTATTAGCCCTATCAAGTAACCCTGGGACCAGCATGATCCACGTGTGACAGATATGTAACCCAACCTCTTTTAATAGTGTTTGCTTCCTAACACCTTAGAGAATATAACAAATAGCACTGACTTTGAAAATCAATGCAGAGATGACATATATGTTACCGATAAAAATTATAGCAAGCAGATCTCAATATTGATACCAAGATTTGTGGGGGAGACCCCCATTCTTAGTGTCAAGGTTGCCTTCCCTTGGCTGAACAGGCAGAAAACTAATTGGAATTTGATTAGGCGACTCTTTTGGTCAAGACTGTCATCCCGGGGGTAGAGGTGCCAGTGGGCGAGGGGTGGAGATAAACAATGGAAAACCATCTACCTTGTAGGGTTCACTGAAGAGGGAATAACTGGAATTAAATGTGCCATCGTCCTGTTGAGTCTCCTGATTTCTCCTTTCTCGTTCTTTCCTCCGTAACACATTTCTATCTGGTTCATAGACACTGCATCAGGAGAAAGAAAAGAGAGTAACTACACACAAACATTAAAGGCTAATGTCCAGCATGACATTCACCCAAGTACAGAAGTCTGGTTCACGGACAAATGGTGATGATGACAAGAACATGGGTCCGGTTAAAGCTAGTCTAACCAAGGAGTGCGGGCTCAGGTGTCGGATAATTACAGTCTTCGGAAGGAGAAAAGTCCTGAGGACAAGTCCCAGCCAGCGCCAGACCTCTCTGCATGCCCTGTGAGAGGGGAACTGTCTAAGCAACTTTGACAGGAGAAGGCTGAGAGTAATCTCAAGGCAGACGGTAATTACTGCAATGTGTAAATAGGAATCTCAAGCACATTTCCTCCTATGACATGGTCCCCGTGTGTTATGTGGGCATGCTCCTGTATTTTCCTTTCTGTTTTTTTTTTTTTTTTTTTTTTTTTTTTGCATGGCTGTGTTTCTGTAGTGATTCTTCCATTAACTGGCTCCCTAAAGAGCTGTTAAACTCCATGCTGCAGTGGCTTTCACAGTTATGAGCCTTCTTCTGATCTCTGTTAATCAGTCAAGTCGTCAAACTAGGACTGAATCAATTCTTCCTTTTGATATATTTGACACTATCACTCCTCCTAACTATGAAAAATGTGCCAGGAGGAAGGGATACGGGCAGTGAAGGGAGAGAGCGGAAATTGAATTATGGCGTGTCATCAAGGAACCCGGCCTTTTGTTGAAGAACATTAATATCTCTTCTCCTAAAATGCAATTATGAAATGACCAGACACCAGCTAACTGGGAGGACTGAGAAAGAAACAGTGTTCCTTCCCCCTATTGGGGAGAAAAGAAAGGGCCTAATGTAACTAACAATGAGGAAGGGACCCGAGTAGTGAAAGGAGGCGGCACGCTTGTTTTCTTCAGCTCAGCAGAGAAAGAAATCCGGCCTAGCGTAGGCACGGAGCTCGCGCCACGGGTGGTAAAGAGCCTGCGTGTCCCTCAAAACGAGCACGGTCTTCGTTTCCTAGCAGAAGCATTTCGCTTAAGTGACCTTGCCATCGTTTTGCTTAGAGCTCCCGCTTGGTCCAGTGCGGGCAGATGCTCAAGCTGGAGCAGGACAACTACCTACTGACTGTGGGTCTCCCCTAATCAATAAGGTGATGACAAAATAGACAGGCTTCGTCTCTCCCCCTACCCCCACGCCCATCTTCATTATAGAGCAGGGCTGTTTCACGGTGTGGGGTACATGTTTAAACATGAAGACGGTCTATAAAGAGGGCTTCGCAATGGCTTTCGGTGCCACAGTCCAATGTATAGCCAGCAAATACCGTTAATAACTATTAATAATGAAAGGATCTGTGGGTCCAAAGAAGCTTATGAAAACAGTAAAGATAACCAATTCTTTAGTTAAACTGTTAACTTGGGTAAAAGAGAATATTTGTGTTATGTAGCTGTGGAGGGCACAAATAAAATAATCATAAAATATATACTGCCTATCCTCCTAGCTCTGCCCATGTGGCCAGAATATACTTTAAATGCGCTGTCTCCATGGTGATGCTAGAAATGCTCCGGGCAAGGCTGTGAGAGCACCTAGAGCCCTACATTTACATGTAAGAGTGAGGGATGTTAAAAAAAAACACACAACACACACACACAGAACATGTAGCCCATTAGCATTTTAATTTATCCTTAATAATTTACCCAAAGTTATTAGATTTGGGAGTCCAACCAGTGACCTTCATACAAAGAGAGACTACAGTCTGACCAACTGAGGGCCCCACAGCGCCTACATCCATCACCAAGCACTCTCTGGGGTGGCCCTGGTGGCACTGAATGGCATAGGGAGGCACAGGATGATGATGACACTCTCACAGAACCAGGCTTCCCGTTCAAAGGAGAGGATAGCATGGTCATGCCCTGCCATGGATAGGCACAACGTGAAACCCCGGCTTTCACGAACATTCCACGATTTCAAATGGAGATTTCTCTAAGGACACATGACTCATGCTATGGATGGACACGATGTGGGCTTTAGCCAAGAGAATTTCAGTTTCACTCTGAACTCACTACCTTTTGGACCAAAACCAGCAATTGCAGTAAGAAACAAAAAGCTTGCATTGCATGCATCACCTTCCTCCCTGGCCAGTGCCTACAGACACCTGGGAGGCCCCTATTGTGCTGACCTCCATGCACACAGACCCCCACAAACATGCTTGCTGTCCTCAGCCAGGTCAAGCCCACCAAACATATAAGACTGGTGTGATGTATGATATGACCATAGGTGACATGGAGCAGGCAGGTGGTCATTTAGGATGATTTGGGGCTCCCGAGAAGGCCCCCATGCCCCAAATAATACCTCCTGCATCGGCTGGTTGACGACTGAAATTCCACGACTAGAGAGTCACTCCTCTGGTTTAAGATGTCTTCACCCCTGTAAGAAACGCAGACACCACAGAAGGGAAAACATTTAAACCTGACCAGCCCTTGTATCTTAGCGTGGGTGAGCTGGTCTGCTTTTTGCCCCCGAGGGCCAAGCAGAGGATACAAGGACATCAGGGTGCAAAGGGAGCCCAAAAAGGAGGCGTTATAAGAAAAGGGAGGGAGTGTAGCAATG
Organism: Myotis myotis; assembly: GCF_014108235.1. Classification (NCBI taxonomy): domain Eukaryota; kingdom Metazoa; phylum Chordata; class Mammalia; order Chiroptera; family Vespertilionidae; genus Myotis; species Myotis myotis. The sequence goes on from NW_023416336.1 coordinate 759,532, forward strand.
AAAACAAATTGATTAACCCCACCTGTTAGCAACCTGGCTTACATGCTCAAGACGAAGACATCAGGACAAAAGCCAAAATCAATTAGGCAGATACCAGACTCACTGCATCTCTAGGGTCAAGGGAAAGGATTGCTTCCCAATATGAAGTGAGAGGTGAAGAGGACGCTGCTCCTCCTTAACAAGATCTGCCTCACTCCCCAACCCCTTTAAGCTTGAGGGTCAACAAAAGCACCCCAAGGTGCAGATCACTGCTAGCTAAAGCCTCTGATGGGGTTCTGCCTGTATCCCCAGCCTATGCCTTCTAATACTAAAAAGGACTGGACACCCTCAGGACCACCTGCACATACTATACCAACAGAAATGCACTGGCCGTCTTTTTTTTTCCCTTAATCTCTAAAAGATCCTCACCCCAGGACATGTTTTTACTGATTCTTAGGTGAGAGTGTGTGTGTGTGTTGGGCGGAGGGGGGGAGTGGAGGGGGAAGGGAAGAGATAGAGAGGGAGAGAAATATCGACAAGAGAAACATCGACTGACTGTCTTCCTGTATGTACCCTGACCAGGGATTGAACCTGCAATCTTTTTGGTGCATGGGAAGACACTCCAACCAACTGAGCCACCCAGCCAGGGCTGCACGGACCATCTTTTATGGGACCACCCCAATGTGGTGTCCTGCAGTACCCTCCACACCATGAGATGAAAACCAAACGACCAGAATCATCCCCCAAGAAGAGGGGCGACTCTTCCTCAACGCCTCCCTCTCCAGTGGTATCTCATCTCCTCCCTTGGTAAGCAGCCCTGTGGTCTCCACCGAGCATTCAGCTCTTCCCAAGCACCCACCCTTATCTTTCACTAGAACCACACCCCCACGTGCCGTGTCAGCCTAGGCAGCTGTAATGTCACCTGCTTAAAGCAAATGTCATTGTAAACGGAAGCCTGGACTTGCCATCCCCACCTCTCCCTCAGCATCCGAACTTTGATCTCTTCTTCCAGTACTAAACATTTTGACTCATAAAGACAGTATCTTCTCGACAGCAAGTCCACGGACCCACTGATTACAGGTGACATCTGTGCAGGCGTCCGTAGTCCCAGAGGATGCCTTTCTTTTGACCTGTTGCCATTAACACTCAGCCCTCTTCCCTCCTCTGGGTTCACAGAATGTGAGGACCACGCCATTTGCTTTATTTTTGTGGTTGTTCGGCAGTTTATTTTGTTCATTAGATTCCACATACAAGTGAGATCATACAGTATTTGTCTGTCTCTGACGGGCTTATTTCCCTTAGCGAACCCTTCCCGTGACAGGCTGACAGCCCAGCCTCACTGCAGACTGAAGCGACGGAGAATTCTGAGTCCTGGCACGCCACTATACACGCTAGACTCAGGCAGGGCCTCGTGTTACGAGCTGTGTTTCTTTGTTACTAGCAGATGGTAAAATTTCCATCATCTGTAAAGCTGTTCCTGATTTCTGTGAAAATTACAAGAACTACACTCTTCAAATGTATGTCACCAAATGTATTCATTCATTTTGCATGAAAGTGGAGGCAGCCAACTGCTACAATGTTATTTATTATTTATTGCAGATGTATAACATTCCAGAAAACGAAGCTTTTTAATAAACTCCTTTAAAAAGAACACTGATTTTTAGAATTAAAAAATGAACAATAAAAATGTAATAAGAACTTCCTGGTCATTTCAATTGATTTGTTTTAATCTACATATCGAAGTATGCTGCAGGGCTCAGGCAAAAGTCAACTGTGCCAGGTAAGTAGGAATAGATGTTCAAACGTGATCTTATCGTCATTTCCAACATTAATGTAGTCTTGACCGTATGGTAACAGTATGGAACTAAATAACGGTAATACCTTTGAGCCTGATGGCTTCTCCCTTCCACTGAGTTCAAAACACTTCACTTACCTGTCCCCTAATTATCCTTACAATGTCCCTTGGAGAAAGACAATGACAGTAGATATTGCTAGATTAACTTTTTAAAGATCAAGAAACTAGGATAAAAGTCTGATCATTAGCCCTAACCGGTTTGGCTCAGTGGATAGAGCGTCGGCCTGCGGACCGAAGGGTCCCAGGTTCGATTCCGGTCAAGGGCATGTACCTTGGTTGCGGGCACATCCCCAGTAGGGGGTGTGCAGGAGGCAGCTGATCGATGTTTCTCTCTCATCAATGTTTCTAACCCTCTATCCCTCACCCTTCTTCTCTGTAAAAAACCAATAAAATATGTATTTTTAAAAAGTTTGATCATTAAAATGATATCATAAAGAAGACATTATTTGCCAGTGATACATCTGATAAGAGGTTATTTTCCAAAATGCATAAAGAACTCATACAACTTAACAAAAGGAACACAAATAATCCAATTAAAAAAGGGTAAAGAACCTGAATAGGCACTTCTCCCAAGTGGACATACAGAAGGCCAAGAGACATATGAAAAAATGCTCAAAATTACTAATCATCAGCGAGATGCAAATCAAAACCACAATGAGGTACCACCTCACACCTGCCAGAATGGCTACCATCAACAAATCATCAAATGACAAGTGCTGGAGAGGATGTGGAGAAAAGGGAATCCTAGTACACTGCTGGTGGGAATGCAGACTAGTGCAGCCACTGTGGAGAACAGTATGGAGTTTCCTCAAAACATTAAAAGTGGAACTGTCATTTGATCCAGTGATCCCACTTGTAGGAATATATCCTAAGAAACCCGAAACACCAATCAGAAAGAATGTACGCACCCCTATCTTCATAGCAGCACAATTTACAATAGTTAAGACCTGGAAATAGCCCAAGTACCCATCAGCAGATGAGTGGATAAAAATACTTGGTATATTTACACAATGGAATACTATGCAGCTATGAAAAAAGAAGGATCTCATATCCTTTGAGACAGCATGGAGGGAGAGTATTATGCTAAGTGAAATAAGCAAGTCAGAGAAAAAAAGTATCATATGATCTCACTTATGTGTAGAATCTAAAAAAAAAACAAAATAAACTGACAAATAAAATAGATCCAGAGACGTGTAAACATGGGAGAGACTGATGAATCACAGAGGGAAGGGGGTGGGGGGAGATCAACCAAAGAACTTATATGCATATACGCATAACCCATGGACACACAAGAGTGCAGTGAAGGCCTGGGGGCGAGGGGTGAGGTGGGAGCAGGTCGCAGGGGGTCAATGAGGGATAAAAAAGCACATCTGTAATACTTTCAATAATAAAGATAAATTAAATAAGTAATAAATAAATAATATTATTCCAAAGACCAGCAATATCTACAGTTCTTTCTTCCTGTCTGTCCAGGGAAGAGGAGCTGCCCATGAGCCAAGGAAGGCCACACTTGCTACACCCTGATGTCTACAAGCCCAATGTTCACAAATAGAGCTAATGAGCCCCATGGCAGCAACAAAGGACACGCAAAGCAAAGAGAAGCTCTTCCTCATGCAGAAAGAACTAAAAGGAGAATTCTGGAATAAAGCCTGGGCTGTTGTAATTTTTAATACTCCCAAAATAAAAGACAAAAATCAGTCTCTCTCCACAGCGCACACATGCAACACAGACGACTGGACTAGAGAACAGATAGAGAAGGAACTATAGATTCAAATGCAAGGCAGATGGTAGCACCTTTTTCACCATATCTGAGCCATTCATCAGCCCTGCTCCAACCTTTGCCCGCGCTGCCCTGCTGGATGGAAAGGCTCTGGGCTCATGCGGCCCACCTCCAGCTGAGCCCAGTGCTGACCCAGCTGACCCCGCTGGCCTGGAGAGACGGCTCTCCTCCCTCCTGCGCGGTCCATATGCCGCCGTCTGAACCTGAACCGTTGCTTGAAGCAAACGGCATTTGCCATGAAGGAGGCTTTCTGCCAAGGGTAAACACGGCTAACTGTACCCCTTAAGAAGAATCACCGAAGTGTTTTATTCCTTTAAAAAAAATTATCCTACCTACTGGTATATCTCTAGGGTTGGGATCCAGGAACAAGGGAACTCACGGAGAAGAGAAGGAACCACCGCTCACTTGTTTTGGAAAGAAGTTATCATGTTCTCCATGTTTAAAAACATTGCCCTCTTCAAACAGCAAATAGAACTACAATTCACTTTCGTCCAGAAGCATTTCCTGATGCCGTGGTGCCAGATGCCAGGGAGACAAGGAGGGCTGTGAGCAGTATTCGCTGCTGCTGAGAAGCTGGCCATCCAGGGGTGGGGGGAGGGGAGCAGGGAGACGGGGTGCATGCTAAGCAGAGGCTGTTGACACCAGGTGGCCAGGCACAGGGAGTCAGGATTGCTTCCTGGGAGAGATGGCCTTTGAGCTGGGCCTCAAAAAAAAGGCAGGTGGGGAGAGGGAAGGGAAAAGAAGGGCTTGGGATGCAGATACGGAAATTACTACCAGTGGCCTTGGAGAGTATTCAGCGGAGGTGAGCCCTGCCCTCCCTATGCCATCGTGTTTCTTTAAACAGAAGTTCCATTTCTCTGGTCTGCTCCACTCCTAGCCTGGCCTGGCCACCTCGCCCTACAGGTGTATCTGATCCCTTTCTGAAAGCAGGTTTGGTGGGGAGCAAGTGAAAAATACTTCCTTTACAGTTTGCATCAGGCCTGGCCCCGAACGGCTTGATCCCAGGGAAGACCATTTTTTCAGCCATGGAGCCGTCACGGTCCCGAGACAACATGGGAAGCTGTCCCTGCGGTGGGCCGGCGGCCACAAGGCAAACGGGGAGAAGAAGGGCCTGAGTGGAGAAGGGAGAGGCTTCCCAGAAACTCTCTGCTCTTCAGAGCGGCAGCCGCAGAGACTGTGTTAATTACAGAGACTCAGACACTGAGAAAGGATAGCAACTACTTCACACTGAATGAGTCAAACTAATTAACATCTCTTGTTATTTATAAAGCAAATGATAACAGATCAATCACCCTTTCTTAAGTCAGGGAAAAGCAAAGCTCTTGAAGTATACTTGCAAATCCTCTCCTCAGTCTACAGGCAGAGCTGGTGGAAGGAAAGACTGAAAGGTGGTCAGGGAGTGAGCAGGTGAGAGGAGCGAGTCAGGCAGAGAGATAGGCTGGAATCAGAGCTCAGAAAAGAGGCGATGATCCTCCCAAGGTGGTGGTGGTGGTGGCAGTGAGGAAGGTGAGGGTGAGGATGACTGTGGTGGTGGTGGGGGGGGTGGGTTTGATGATGGTGATGAGAGCAGTGAGGAAGGTGAGGGTGAGGGTGACTGTGGTGGCGGGTGGGGTGCTGAGGGCAGTGAGGAAGGTGAGGGAGAGGGTGACTGTGGTGGTGGGTGGGGTGCTGAGGGCAGTGAGGAGGGTGAGGGTAGGGGTGACTGTGGTGGAGGGTGGGGTGCTGAGGGCAGTGAGAAAGGTGAGGGTGAGGGTGAGGGTGGCTGTGGTGGTGGGTGGGGTGCTGAGGGCAGTGAGGAGGGTGAGGGTGGGGGTGACTGTGGTGGAGGGTGGGGTGCTGAGGGCAGTGGTGATGAGGGCCGTAGAGCAGGTTGAGGACCTGTGAGGAGTCAGGCAGGGCCACAGTGACTGACAAACACTGAAATGCTGACGTGCATCACTCTGCCCCGCTGGCTGACACGAGGCTTTTCCTTTTGAGTCAAGTCATTCCAGCTTCCATGTCTGTCCACTCCGTCCCCCCACAGCACTACGCGACTGCTCACCATCAACTCTGTGACCCCAACATTTACTCTGCATTGGACTCCTCAAAAAGGTCAGTCCGACCTCACCTGTTTGCTTCTGACCACAAAGGTTATATCAACCTCAACTCGATCTTCATGCAGTTTGTGAGCCCATCCAGCTCCGCCTTGGGGCTGCCGCCCTGTCTGAGAGCGGGAAGGGGTGGAAGGTGGCTGTGCCACGATCATCCTCCCACCCCGCCCCTGCCACAGCACGGTGACACTCGGAAACAAAGGGAGTCACAAAGTCACTTTAGCCCACACACATCCTGAAGGAAAACAGCCTTTTTGGATGATCTATGGCATCTTCCCAGACCTACCAGGCCCATTTAAATTTTTCCAATTACAACAACTCCCCTTTATAACCACATGCAACCACTGTGCAAACCACTTTATTTCATGCATTATTTCACTAACTAGTCTTCAAATCCCCAAGACACCTCATTCCCATCTACCAGCAAAGAAGCAAGGGGCTCTGTGGTTAGCTAACTTGTCCAAGCCCCACACCCAGGGGGCGGCCACGCCGGGGGTCTGAAGTCAGGCAGTCTGGCACCAGAGACCAATTCTGAGGCTCTGCTCCACTGGCTCTGCGGGGAGCTTGCCCACTGACAGCCTTTGACACGTGGGAACCCCGTCCTTTGTTAGTACACCAGCCAGAGGGTGGTGATTTTCAGATCATGACAATTTCAGTTCATCCTTCTAAGATCTGCTAAGCCTCCTTGGTGGATAGAAATTAACTTCAAGGATTCTTCTAAAACCTATAACATATAACTGGGATAAGCAATTCAAATGAGTCAGCACTAGCAGCTCACTAAGGCCCCAGTCCCTGAATTCTGTCCTGTGAGCTCCTTGAGGACTATGGAACCCATAGTAAATACATCTTATAGTAGAGCTAGCACAGACGAGCCGCTGCTACCATACGGTACTGGACACTTGTCAGTGCTTTACGGATCGTGCACTGAGTCCCAACTTCCTTTCCGACTCAGTGGAAATGAGGGCTGTTCCCAAATCTCTCTTGTAAATATGCTCCGGTGAGTTTTGAGAGAGAGGCCAGGTAAACGACCACCTTGCACACCCGAGGGTCAGCCACTTCTCCTCAGGGACCAGGAGTCTGGGTGCCATGAGAACAGCGTCAGGCTCCGATGGAACTGCTCCGCTCCGAGGTCAGTGAACGCCGCAGGCTACATGACAAGCAGCTTCCAAACAGGCTTTGCATACTATGGTACAAACAGCAGAAGTGCACTGGAGTTTCTTAGCAGGACCCTTTTCCTTTACCCTATAAAAGTTCCTTGGGATGGAGCAACTCCTGATGTACCGTCACCTCCGTGGTAGACCAGAGCACTCACTCGGCCCTGTGAGCCCCACCTGCAAAGTCCCTACCACACAGCTTCAGAGAGCACCGCCCCTCGGCACCGAGCGGCATCAATCACAGGCCTTTTCATGTGAGAGCCAATTCATTACTTTTCCTCCACCCAATGCTCAGTTAAATTTCATTTTCACTTTACAGCATCGGTTTCCAAACTTCAGCTCCTACGAATTTTAAAACCATATCAGGAAGGGTCCCATTTTTTATAGCAGCCTCTGTTTTAACCATACGCCCTTCCATACAACCCCCTGGATGCCCAGAGTCCTGCATGTGGTGCCTTAAGTCAGAGGGCACAAAGGAGGCTGAGTCAGTTGGGTCCGGCTCCTGGACGCCGAAAGACCCCGAATGTTAGCCATTAAAGAATGGCTCCTGCCAAGCTGGTGTGGCTCAATGGTTGAGCATCAACCTATAAACCAGGAGGCCCAGCTTGTGGGCTCAATCCTCAGTAGGGGGCGTGCAGTAGGCAACCGATTAATGATTCTCGCTCATCATTGATGTTTCTATCTCTCTCTTCCTCTCCCTTCCTCTCTGAAATCAATAAAAATATATTTTTAAAAATAAATTTTAAAAAAAGAATGGCTCCTGCTCTTCCTGCATCCAACTCCTCAACTTCTTTTCTTCCCAGAACCACCCAGGAGAAATGCACTACCTGGCTGAAATGGGATTTCTGAGAGGAGTAAGAATCCATCCAGGCTACTGCCATCTGTTTACTAACTAGCTTACCTGTGAGGTACAAACTAGCCAGAGGCTAGAATGTAAACAGAGCTAACTTTATGGGAAGGTAGTATTAGTGGGAATATAATAAATAATATTGCAATAACCATGTATGATGTCAGATGGGTACTAGACTTATTGGAATGATCTCATCATAAGATATGAATATCTAACCACTATGCTGTACACCTGAAACTAATATAATACTGTATGTAACTATAATGAAATTATTTTTTAAAAAAGGAATATGCATGTCCTCATATGCCTCCCGATGTCTACTCAGGCCAAGCTTTCAAGTCTTCCATGTAGGCAGCACAAAAGTGGAAACGACCATCACAGAAATGCTTTTATCAGAGAAGGAAGAGACCCTGATCTGAAGATGAGAATGACAGGTTTCAATACAGGGCAGTGGGTCAGCTTAGCTGGACGTCTCGGTGGATGAGGAGGGCAGGGAAGGACATAAGAATAAAAGTCCTCATTCTCTGAAAGAGCACACAGAACCCCCCTGAGAGATGATGGAGCCTCTACGCTCACCAGGAGGCAGAACCGGGGTGTCTGGGGCATGAGGCCAGGAGCTCAGTTCCTCAGCGGCAGAGAAACAGAAGCCAATGGGCAGATGCTCCCTCAACTTCTCCTCCTCCGACCTTTCCCGCCCGCATACCACCTCGGGGCTTCACACCTCTGTTCCCACTCCACTAGAGGCCGTCCCTCCTCCCGGCCACCTCCCCACCTGACTCTGTTCTCCCCAACCCCCCTCTCCTGCAGATGCCACTTTCTCCTATTTGGTCACCATCTCGGTCTCACCTAGCTTCTCCTCATCAGCAAATAAATCCTTCCAAGCCCTCCTATCTTAAAACAGAGAGAGAGAACGACAGTCGCCCCCCTGACAGTCTGTCTTTCTGACTGTGGCTCCCGGTCACAGATTTCTGCGCGGCATCTACACTTGCCGTCTCTCTCTATTCCTGGTTTTCTGAACCAGGCTTTCCTGGTCGTGCTGTTCGGAGCAAGGTCACCACATCCTCGCTGGGCAATCGATGGATGCTCCCACTGCCCAGCCTCTCACAAGGCTGCCATTTCCGTCTGAGAGGCTTTCCTCCCCCAGGCTCCCGGCTGCATGCTCCGGGCTTGCCTCCTGCCTCCCATGCCCTACGTTTCTCTCCTAGGCTGCTCCTTTAGACGTTGTTGTCACTCGGGGTTCTGTGCAAGACTTCATGCCTATGCCTGGTCCCTTCTCATGTGACAATCTTCCTGGGTGACATCATTCTTTCCTTGCCTTCGGGTGCCGTCCTTATGGAGGGATTTATGCCACCCAAATCTCTCTTCTCAGTCAGCTCCAGACCCAACTACCCCACTATCTATCCACTCGGTCTTGTCTACGGAGGCTTCCCACAGACACACACAGCCCGGCAAACTGACACTTAGTTCATCGCCACCCCCAGACCCGGACCCTGCCTCCCCTTCCTTAGCCTGTGTGGGCAGATGGCACCACTACCCACCTACCTGCTGAGGTCAGAAACACGGGCACCATCTTGACTCCATCACTGCCCATAACTCTACTCCTCATAGGCAATCAACCCCCAGTGCTGTCAGCATCACTCAAATCTGTTCCCTCTCCTCCGCGGCTACCTCCTCAGGCCAGGCCACCGGCTCTCAGGCCCTTGCAGGGCCTCCCAGGGGTCCTCCGGGCTGGTGTTCCTGCCCCCGTGCCATCGCTCCTCTCGGCAAAGCCGTGTGCGAAAACAGCGGCCTGGCTGTGCCACGGCCCTGGCTCCGCCCTGGCTCCGGGCAGAAGGCACTGCTGGCACCATGGCTCTGCGGGACCAGCCCCTGCTTATCTCCCCAATGCCAGCCAGTCATCCACCTGATGTCCATGCCATGGCCTCTCTCCGACCTACCTACCCCTCCTGAGCCTGAAGGTCTCAGCTTGTGATGCTTCCCTGTCAGAAACGTTCCTGACTTAATCAACAGACCCGGGTCCTGACAGGGGGGCCTTCATATGTACCACACAGAAGCCTACATTCTCCCATCATCACATTTCTTATCCCAGTTATCTGAACCTTTTGTTAAACACCTAGTTCCACAAGAAGGAGGCCTAGGTCTACTTTCTGTACAACTATATTCCCAGCACCTAAGATACTGCCTGGCACATAGTGGGCACTGAAAAATAATACATGCTAACTAAGTGTCTAATTGTTTTCTCCTTCCTTTTCAAAATTAGCCAATACACACTGCCAAAATCTGAGCAAACAGAATAAAAAATCCATTTGATCCTGGATCTTACTATGTCTTTTATGGTTAAGATTTTCAGAATGACAATGAAAATCATGATAATAGTAATAATGGGTAACTGTCTGGTGCTGGAGAGTTTTTAAAGAAAATTTTATTTGTTATCTTAACTATGCTTCTCAATAAACCTGTTATACAGCCCTTATTTATGCAAAACATGAAATTTTAATAAGTGAACATGTAAATATAAAAACGAAATGAGTCCTAGTTTGGCAGCTCAGTTGCACGTTCGATTCCCGGTCTACCTAGGTTGCAGGTTCAATCCCTGGTAGGGGTCCTTAGGGGAGGCAACCAATTAATGTTTCTCTCTCACATCAATGTTCCTCTCTCTCTCTCTCTCTCTTTCTCTGTCTCTCTCAAAGTCAATAAAAACATATCCTCTGGTAAAGATTTAAAAAAAGAAATAAAATCTCCCTGCCATAAATATTCTTATGCTCCTTTTACAGACAAAGGCTCTTTTATCAATGCAAAAGTGACTCTTAGAAAATGTAAATGACTTGACTAAACAACAACTACTAGAATCAGAATTTTAAATTTCAAGGAATTTCTGAGTAATAAGAAAAATCACTATTAAAATAGTACATTTAAATAAAAATTATTAAACAAACACTATATATAAAGTGGCAGTTAGACATAAAAAAGATATGCACGGCCCCTGCATCAACAGAGACTCTCGAGGACATTTCTCTGACTACCCCTGGTGATAACTCTGTAGTCAATGAAGCTTGACTTGGAGGTAGATGTTAAGAATTATGAATTATTTGAACTCTATAGTTCTATAATTCATTCTGCGCTACTGACACTGAAGATGATTGATTCTAAATCTCCGTGTAACACAGTGTCAGAACACCAACAGGTGTTCCCATTGCTGATGAATCACTCACAAGTCCCAATTTTAATTAGACATGGAATCTATCATAAAAACATTGATCCCCAGAACATTAGAAATGTTATATTATATCGTATAAGGTTACCGACACATGATGACAATTACCACAATTCTTTAAGAAATGTTATCAAGACGACACTCCTTAAGTTCACTCTGACAACATTCTTGCCTCATGTTACCTAAAAATGTCTTTGCCACCTCCTCCCCTTCTCCTTTCCTCTTGTCCCCTACCCCTTACTCTTTTATGTTTCCCATGTACACTCATTTACAACAGAGTAAATCCGATGTCACAGGCCAGATAGGCAGCTCTGGGACATTAAGATAAATTTATTAATGTGAAAAAAGCCTATGAAGAAAGCTCTTCCTTCTCAAAATGCTGTGCACAGAATGAACACTTAGATAATGTAGGATTGGTCGGGTTGAGCAGTTAGTGTCACATTACATAGGCAGAGATGGGTGACATCTCGCTTCTCTCCTCGTCTTTGATTTCTGCAGGTTCTTATCAATTAGCCTTCTGCTGAGTTAGCAGGAGGATTCCATTGTGTGTGCTTCTATCTTGATTTCCCAGCTTTCTGGGCCCATAGGTGTCTTCCCCTCCATTGGACTTTAGAGTCCACACTCTCAGAATTAGCTGAGAACAATGCCTGGCTCACAGTAGGTACTCAGTTACCATTTGTTGAATGAATAGATGGGTGGATGGATGCATAAAACACCAACCCTCTTTTCACAAAAGAGCCCGTAGGAATAAGCAATACTGTGAGCAGATGTGTCTGGTGTTTTCAGGACAGAAAAGCCCACACTCTGATGATACATAAAGCCTTCCAGGTACATTCTGGGAGAAGCAGTCTCAAGGAGCTGATAAATTATTTTAGCAAATGATTTTTTAATGATTTGCACAAAGAGAAATGAAAGTGGTCACACTGTCCTTTTGCAATTAAAAGTTAATAGAAGATACTGTCATATCTCAGTGGGGAACTACTAGATAATTACTGAATTTGAAGCTTTCCTGAATACGAAGCAAATGATTCAGGGTCAACTTGGAACTACGGAAGAGGGAAAACAGAACAAATCCTACCACTGGACAAGAAGAATACATCCTAGCACTGGGCCTACAACTTCCAAGGACCTTCACAAATGCTAATATTAGGCCAGGAAGAGGGAGACCCAGGTAAGGTCCAGCCACAGAAAAATTAGAAGCCACTCCTTGCCTCAGGCCCTCATCTCAAGCAGGGTTATAAAACCAATCCAAACACTGATCAGTGGTTGGTAAAAAGCAAGTAATGTCGTGAACACGGAAGTCTGAAAATGTCAAAGTGCTCTGCCAAGGCAAAACATTATTAGTAACCTAAATTAAAGGTGTCTACTCACAATGCAGAAAGAAATACCAATCCTTACATCTCAGATAGGTGGCCTGAGTAAGCTGTCCTTAAAAACTAAATCTGACCCATGCATTTCTTATATGAGAAAATGCCATTCATATTTAGGATTTTGCTAGTACTGTATTATTATTTAATTGCAAAACACAAACGAATGTAAAACCAATTAAATATCATACTTAGAAGACTGGTTAACCAATTACAGTACTTTACATGCAAGACCACGTAGCCTGGGCTGGAGGGGAGCTATGACTATGGGCACAGAGACTATCCAACACATGGAGATTAGGTGAAAAGTGGGAGCTATGGAAGAGCATGGGTGATGTCATCTCTTTTATGTAAAAGCACGTATGTTTATAGATCAGCGATTTTCAACCTTTTTCATCTCCTGCACACATAAACGATTTGCTAAAATTCTGTGGCACAACAAAAAATAATACATATTTTTTGCCAAACTTACAAAAAAAATAGGTATAATTTTGATTCATTCACACGGACAGCTACCGTTGTGTTGGCTGTAGTCATTTGTTTATTTGACAATCTAAGGGAAAGGAGGTTAGTGCCCTGACTAAATAGTCAGGTATCGCATGCTTTAAAATTTCTTGGGGCATAGCGGTTGAAAATGCTGTTATAGATACATGAAAGTTTTAAAATAGTTGTCCCTGAGGTACATGATGGAGTGGCAGGGTTTGTAAGAAATTTATATTATCTGTCTTGCTTGGATGTTTTTACAAGCACTTTTTTTTTTAATAAAAAGCATTGATTTTTAAAATATTGACAGTGTAAAGTCTTAAATTGTTCTTCCCCTTCTGAGCCACCTATAAGCATGCAAAACGAAAGGCAATGATTAGTAAACACGGCACAGGATTACGTGCTGCACTGATCCAGGACCCTGGCTCTCCTGCCAAGCCAGGCCCATTTCCTCCACTCCGCCTCCCTCCGATCTCCTCAGTTCCACTCCCCAAGGACAAAGTAATCTCTCCACAAACCTAACCTTAGACTGTAATCCAACCAAACTCCACTGAGCAAGGACCTTCTCAATATCTCAGTGATTCCACTGTCTTTAGGCAGGAATCACCACATTCACCCTGACAGCATCCAATTGCATCCACTCTGGTATAATCCTGGTTTCAGGCGAATCCTCTCCATGATTCCCAAGGGTAACTCAGAAGACACCAGGCCATCTGATACCAGGTCCGGGAACTTCTCTTGATGAACTCAGCTTGTCTGCTTCTTCCAAGAGATTGAGAGCCTTAAGACTGTGAACCTGGGAACAGAGGCATCTGGGAATTTCCATTTATAGCAGGATAGCAATTTATCACAGCAAGGGTTGACTGAACCCCCAAGGCCCTCCAGAAACTCTGAACTCTACTCTCCTGGCTACAGTTTATTAACTGTCCATCCCACTGCCTTGTCCACCCCCTCACCCAGATCTCTCCTACCTTCTAATTTCATCAGAATGCTTTCGGGATTTTGGGTGAAACTCTCTTCTCTCTTCTAGGCAAACTTCGGTTGCTGTTTGAGAATACTATTGATTATGTCTATTATTTCTTTTCAAGTTAGTAAATAAAACTGAAATTTGTTATTAAAAAATTGTTCTTTAGATTATAATGTTTATTTGCTTTGTTTCAAATATTTATATTTTAAGCAGTTCTCTCTGACAAGTATTTGTAAGTATTACAGAGCAAGGAAATTATTCTTAGTAAATTTAAAACCAGCCCAGGCCGGGTAGCTCAGTTGGTTAGAGCGTCATCCTGATACAACAAGGTTTCGGGTTCAATCCCTGGTCAGGGCCCATACAAGAATCAACCAATGAATACATAAGTGGAACAACAGACTGATGTCTCTCTCACTCTTCCCCCCCCCCCCTTTTTCTCTTTCTCCCTCTCATTTCCTCTCTCTCAAATCAATAAATAAAATTAAAAATCATTTCTTCTTATTAAGCATATTATATTTTCTTAATCATTAAAGGCTGTGCATCTCCTCATACTATGAAAATGTTGGTATTCTGTAACTTTGATGTGCTATTTCCTATCCATGTCAATATTTTATCAGCATGTAAGTTCACCAAAGAAATAATAATAAATATGTGAAAACTGCACAACCTTGCTAATAATTAAAGAAATGTAAACCAAATAAATGTGAAACCATTGTAATCTACCCAACTGGAAAATATTTTTTCAATGAGTTGGAAAAATATTATTCAATTCTGGTAAGAGTTGGGTGACATGTCTGGAAAGAGCACAGATCAGAACAAAGTTCCTTAGAAGAATGTTGCATTTTATAATTCATACTGGGAACCTTTAAAAAGGCTCTTTTACCTTGCTAATTTCATCCTAGGAATCTGCCCAAAGCACAATACAACAAATACAGCACTGCCACAATGATGGGTATAGTATGTCAAAGGGAGACAGGAGCCAACTGAAAAAACTTCCAATGGCCAAAATGGAGATCTTTGAGCAACAAAACAAATAAAGCAGTACTGGATTATAACCCAAAGTATAAAAGAAATACAAGTGAGTCCATACTGATATAAGGAAATTATTAAATAAATAAGTGGGGGAGACCAGATAACTCTCCCAGGCAAAATAACTCCAGGTAATTAATTCATTGGGTCCTCCACCTTTAGGGACATGCAGCATCACTCTACACTCCTTGAGAACTACAGGTTCTGCAGCAACGTAAGTAAATCTCACAAATGTAATATTGAATGAAAGAAGCAATATTGAGAAGAATACTACATAATTCTATCTGTATAAGGTACAAAAATCAAGAAAACACAAAACCAGAGCGCTGGAATTCAGGATGATTCTCTCTGATGAAAAGAAAAAGGAACATGTGTGAAAGGATGCCCAAAGATATTTCTGAGATTCTGGCAACATTCTGTTAAACCTGACCAATGATCCATGTTCCTCCCATCAATGATCTGAACAACACAATAAATTAAACTTCACCACTACTTCACACTAAGCATGAAACCAATTTCAGTTGAAAAAAAGAAAAAGAAACCCAGAATTTAATGTTGATGTAACATAGAAATCAGTTTACTTTTTTCCCACATGGTGAGCCAAATGACCTGGAACTATTAGTTAAAAAGTGTGTATTTTCCCCAGTGTGGTTCTGTTCCTGGACTTTCTTTTCAATTCCATTTGTCTATTTTCCTATCCCTGTGCCAACACTGCCTGTCTTAATTACTACAGCTTTACAACAAAATCCTCATATCTAGTAGAGTAAGTCCTACAACCTTACTCTTTTTCATTATTGTGTTGGTATTCTTGATTGTACTTTTCATATATAATTTTCGAATCAGCTTGCCAATTTGCACAGAATTCTACACACAATTGTTGGGAGCTACTCTGGGGACAAGCACGCATGTCTTTGAATATGTCATAACCATATTTCTTCGCTAGACAACTGTGGAAGCCTGAAGATGGACTTTCCCTTCACCTGGGTCCCTGAGTGGAATTAATGTTCCAAAGAGCTCCCATGCCCATTGACACATTATGAAAATGAAGCATGAGCAAGAAACAAACCTTCATTATTTAAAAGTAATTATATGGCCCTAAAAATGTCATGGCCTTGGAGTAGGATGAGGGTTTAGAAGAAAAAGATTAAAGATTAACTCTGGATTTATTTTAAATATCTGAGCTACAACAAGCTTATTGCATAAATACTCATTCACACAAATATGGGATATGAATCATTACTTCTGTATGAAACATCTGAGTTACTTACAGCTCTCTGAAATTAACTCAAGACATTTACCAGATGGCAAATTCTGAAAATAAATTTAAAATATGTAAAATTACTGTTTGACTTTTATATGAAACACAGAATACCTAAGTATAACTTCATATCTTAATTTTGAGAAGTGGAAACAATACAGAATTTTTATTTCTAATATCAGTTTTGAATGATTATCAATTCTGATTTGTGAAAAGATCTACTTTTTGTAAGCCAGTCAGTACTTCCCACTCATGATTTTTATTGGACAATAAAAGCCATATGGCCCAAGAATTCATCAGGATTAATAAAAAGAAATGCAAATCGTTATAATACAATGTGCCCCTAAACTTTTTAAGAACCTCTGCAACAGCTTTTTGTGTAAATCAAATTAAGATTTACTATATAATAAAATTATGTAGTAATAACATCAATCTTTATCTAAAGTCATTATTCTTCAACATTTAGCCTTGCTACACTGCAGCATGTAAATTATACAGGAGAATTCTCATGATATCTATTGTACAGAGCACAGAATTATTTTGATTTAATTCTTGATAAGAAGTGAATCAGTAACCTGATACTTTAGACTGGCAAATCAATACCCCAAAGCTCCCTGGAAGATTAGGTATCACTCTAGTCATGAAGCAGCTTGAAAAACTGAAATATTAGCGCTGACAGAGGGATTGCTCTATTGGGTTTCCAAAGGCTTTCTTGTGTGACTCTATGCTTAGTTTTATGTCAAAGAAAATCAATTTCTTTGTTCAACTTGTCAATCAGAAAACACATTTAGAAACAGTTATTTTATTGAAACATATAAATAAGTACATTGTAAAATAACATAAGATGAAATGGAAATATAAAATGGCATTACATAGAAAATATACACATAATAGAATTAACATACATGCATAATATAATTAACATACATATAAATATAAACTTATATGCAAAAAATGTAGAAATTAAAACTAAACTGACACAAAGTTGATCAGATTTTGTCTATCTTCAGTGTTCAAATACACCAATCTTTTTTTTTTTTCAGAATTCAGAAAAATCATTATAACCAGCTTTTCCCATTACAATGAAAGTCCACAGAAAGGTTCTGTGAGGTTTTTTCATCTGCAAACACTAAACTTTCTAGCGGGATGGTAATGCTGGCACATTTATATCAGAGTATCAGTGACAAAAACATTCCTCTTTAAAACAAAGAGACTAAGTGACCCTACATTTCACTTTACATAACCACCAAGAAATACAGATGTCTGGATTTTGATCTAACGCCAACAAAAAGAGTATACAGTGGAAACCACGGCAGAAAGCAACCTAACACATTGATCTAATTATTGCCCAAGTTCCCTCATTCCATCAAGGTCACTCAAGTTCACCACGCATGGAGTATTACATGTCATCTACATTCATTGCCTCATGAGTTTCCTTTTATTTTTATGGATGGGTATTGTCAAAAATCAAGTCCTGGGCTCTAAAAAGTGAAGTCTAACCAAAGAAAGGAATCAGATTCATTCTTGCCCCAATGTCCATTCCCCTGGTGATCACTGTGTCCCCCGAGCTGGGCATCCTCAGGCTACCCGCCAGGCAGTGCACGACGCCACGCCACCACAAGCCATACACGCCTGTTTGCCATCCATGGCTTTCTTCACTATGGCTTTGGCCAACTCCGTTCCTTCAAATTTTAGTCTTCAGACACTGTGGAGTTACATGTGTGCACAAGTAGAATAGGCTCTGAGGATGCTCAGGCCAAGGGGCAATCTTCCTTTACACCAATTCTGTCGAGACAAGGATGCGTAGGGAGCATATTTCACCCACGCACACTTCACCTGCATCAAGCTATGCTCAATAACCTCACTGAATGAGTCGACCTTTTCCCTTCCCAGGAATATTGTTTGTGAGCAAGGAGCCCCTCAGTGTGAATGAACCCTATTTATTCAACTGGAGTCACCAGATACACACACCAATTATGAATAAAATATAACTGCAGAGAACGGTGACTCTTCAGTGCACTAAAGATGGTCGAGCTCCTGTAAGTGAAGCAACCTCATCATTTTTTACCAGTTTCAGTCGAGGGGCTTGTGGGTACATATAACAGAAAGTACGGTGCAGTGGGCAGAGCACTGCTGGTCACAGGGTCTGGGTTTTAGATCTGGCTCTGCCGTTTACTTACTTAAGCAACCGAAGGCAGGAACCTTCCTTTTCGTCTATGTATGCTCAGTACCTAACACTGCTCAGCACACGATGGGCCCTCGATGAGTATTTGTTCAATGAAAGAGAACATATTCTTATGACTTTGGACACCTAATGTCTTTTGGTGTAAGTTTCCAGACCTTCAAAAACAAGGACATCATAATGCCTCCACGCCTTCTACACTGGGTTGTCGCGACAACCAGGTGGACTAACAGACATTGGTTGTAGCTACGTAAATAGTTACCTGTTAACTATAAAGTACGCTACAAAGGTAAGTTCTAAGTAAAGAAGCGTTATTGCAATGGGGTTGGTAACAAGGGTACTTCAAGGACCATGGCCCTCAAAGCCCAGAACTCTCCTCCGTCCCTTGAACCACTTGATCACCTCCTGGTATGCAAAGATATTCAATCCTTTGAGAAAGATCATTGATATGGTTCTAATCAAAATTGAAAGTGTGTGCCAGGCTCTGGAAAAATAAAGTGCTAAAGAAAAGTTTTCAAGTCTTTCCTGACAACGATCTCCCTTCATGAATTCGCCATTCACAGGGGCAGCACCAGCATCCTTGCAATGCCCTATGTCTAAAGTGCCTGCCATTTGCCTGTCAGGTAAATGCCTTCTATTTAATAACCCTGGAATTGCCTGAGGCCATTGTTACCTTACCAACTTTTTAAAAAGCTAACTTCATATCATTACAAATCCACTTTGGGGTTATGAGATAAATAATAAAGTATTTGGGGGAAATGTTTTATCATACCACAAAACATATTCAAAATAAATGCCAACAGATTAAAGATAATTGTTTTAAAATGGAGCAACAACAAAACAAGAAGAAAATATAGGTAAATATGTGATCATGGAAGGGACTGACACTCCTAATCATTAATGCAATGAAAAAGATAAAAAAAAAATTATATATTTAACCATGGGAAAATTACACACTTCTATATATCATAAAATACCCACAAAGTTAAAAGATTAAACTAGGGGAAATATATAAAACATGTAAGAAAAGGGAGAATAGTCTTACTGTATATATAGAGTTTTGAGAAGTAAATAGTTTTTAAAAATCAGATAAAGTTGAGTTAGGAAGTCAGGTAGAGAACTCCATGTCAGGTTTCATTTATATGTGGAACTGAAAAAAAAATAAACAAACAAGCAAAACAAAAACAGACTCATAGAAACAGAGACCATAAGGATGGTTACTAGAAAGGAGAAGTAGGGGAGTAAAACTGGTGAAGGAGAATATAGTCAATAATATTATGATAAGTTTGCATGGTAACAGATGATTACAGAATTAGTGGAGTGATTACATTGTAAGATATAAAAATATCAAATCACTATACTGTACACCTGAAAGTAATATAACCAATATCATATTGTATACCAACTCTATTTAATTTTTTTTAAAGTGAGTTAGGACATGCAGTAAATCACAAAAATAAAAATAAAAGAGGGGATGAAGAGAAATAAAAATAACCAAATATGAGAAGGAGAAAAAGCTCATATCATCACTAATTTAAAGAAAAAAAATACCATTTTTCTCTACCAAATAGGCAAAGAGTTAAAAAATATAATCCCCAATACTGACAATGGTACAAGGCAGCAGGAGGTCTCATATGCTCCTGCTGGTAGCAAAACAGGTCAAATCTTTCTGAAGAGAAATTTGGCAACATATCTAAAACTATATAAAGCTTACACCCTCCAATCAGGACTTCCATTTTTAAGAATTTCTGCTAAGGGAATTATCAGTGATGTGTGCAATGAATTCTATACAAGAATGTTCACTATGGTGCATTTATGTAACTGAGTGTTATAAAACTGTTTTCAAGGACAATGTAATGGTATTTAGTGATAAATGCTCCACAATATTAGTGAAAAGGCAAGATTCAAAACTATATGGGGTATGATCCAAACATGGGGAGAAGGGAAAATATAAAACCACACATTTATATGTACATTTCCATGGGAAAGTCAATGATGGTACTCTCAACATCAACCTGGAGTTGTTTTTAATTGTTTGATTTTGGTTCCTGTAGAACAGTGGTTCTCAATCTTCTGGCCCTTTAAATACAGTTCCTCATGTTGCGACCTAACCATAAAATTATTTTCGTTGCTACTTCATAACTGTAATGTTGCTACTGTTATGAATCGTAATGTAAATATCTGATATGCAGGATGGTCTTAGGCGACCCCTGTGAAAGGGTGGTTCGACCGCCAAAGGGGTCGCGGCCCACAGGTTGAGAACCACTGCTGTAGACCCTGAAATGGCAGGGGCAAAAGGAAGACTTTCAAAGTCAAATTATGTTTCAAATTATAAAACTCTTGGCTTTATTTTTTCTCACCCAAAAAATACTCAAGTCATTAAAGAAAAGAAAAAAAGGAGGAAAAGGAAAGACAACACAGGAATCATTCTTCTGTAATGAAATCCAAGACAGAAGGACAGAAGGAACACCACCCCACCCCCAATGGAGTCCTCCAGAGGACACAGGCACAGGAGAGGACCCACAGACACCTAGGCTGAGCACATGTGTCTATGCCTGCTGCTTTCCTACCACACTAATGTATGGTCTTACTCAGATTTCAGCCAAACAGATCACCTGGCCCCTGATCTCATTCTCCCCGGGATTCCAGCCTTCCAGTATCAGTCAAGTTGACTTATCGTTTCCTCAAACTGAAAACAATCTGGAGAGATCAATGACGCCCCAAAACAATGTCCAAGTGTGTACATAGCAAAAAGAGGAGGGGTGTGGAGAGCAAAAGTGTTTTTACAGAAAGGCCTAGAAAAGAGGAAACAATCTCCACCACTTTGTGGACTAATAGTACAAAGAGAGCTTTGATTTTATTTCTCTGATACTTTATAAACATTGGAGAGAGCAAGTGAAGGACATCACGCAGCCTGCAGTGGGGGAAAGAGGCTGGGATCCAATCCAAAATCTCCCCATGACTTCACCCGTGACACATACATGCAGAGAAAAGACTGCAATGTCACAAAGCATTCAAAGGACTTAATTTCTATGGGTCATGGGACTATGCAACATGTTTATTTTCTTCTTTTTAGCTTTTCTACTTAGGAATTTTTCGAAATTTACCTAGTTTGCTTTTATAATGAGAAAAAACTATTACAACAGTGCTTACATTTTTAATTAGGTAAATGAAATACCACCTTCTTTATGTCACTTTTCTGCTCACAAACCTATAATGGCTCCCTAGTAGCTAACAGCTATCCAATCAAATTCACAATTTTTCAAGTATGTTCTACCAGATGCGATGATGTCCAGAACCTTTAGCATGGCACAGAAACCATTCCCTCCCCCCCCCCCCGCCCCCTCCGCCCCATGACATACTCACCTCCCTCTGTGGCTCTATCCCGGTTACATGGACCCAATATTCCAGACATGCAGGATGGCTCCCAAGTGTATCATGCTCGCTTTGGTGCACATGCCTTTGTTAACCTTCTTACTCAGCTTGAAATTCCTCTTTTGTCTTTTTTCTCCAGGCCCCACTGACTGTGTGCTCTACTGGAAGGTCTCTCCTCTCCTCTAGGAAGCAGACTGCTGCCTCCTCTGTGTTCCAGGGACATTGGATTCACATGCATTAGATTCGTTCTCACATCTCTCTCACGAGACTGCACGTTCTGGGGCAAGCACTCATCTTTGTTCTCCCCAGAACCTAGATCAAAGGGGCACTGAATAAATGTTTGCTAAATTGCATTTGTATCTTAACTTTTCTATTTCTGTCAATGTTAAACTGCATTTTCATCTTTGATTTCTTTTTTACTGAGTTTATTGGGGTGGAGTTTTCATCTTAATCATTCTATTCCTTACGAATCTCCAATACAAAGATTTATGAGAACAGTTCAGACCAGCAAACATCCGCCTCAACACTACTGACCATTTAAAACCCAATGATAGTGCGTGCCATGCTTTCCAACTGGAATTTCATCTATCTCATGACTCTCAGCCATCACCCTGTCTCACGACCCTCTCACTCCTTCACGGGAAGCTTCCCCTCCTTTACCACACTCCGCAGACCCACCCCTCCAAATACATACTCTTCTCTCCTTATTTTCTCTGCTGGACCTTTCTAAACCTGTAGGTATTAAGACCCTGTTTGTCCGACGCTATGAAGTACTATGTTAATTATTGCTTACAGCCTCCTCCATTAGACTGTAATCTCCTTAAAGAAAGAGAATGTTGCCAATGACTTGGAATCCCACTTCCCCTGAGTCCCTGGCACAGTCCTTCACACGGAGAGCTCCCCGCCCAGGGATGACAGCCTTCCTTTGCTCCAAGAAAGAGTCCAATGCAGCCGAAAGGCCATCCCCTTATGAATTCAGCCAATATACACCACTGAGTTTCAACAATTCCAAATGGCCCTGCGGACCTCCCCCTGGTGAGTAAGGAGCAGAGTGAGAACACTATAAAGGACCCCTTTTCTAGTCATTAGCAGAGATGGTGCTCTAGGTTCACATCCTACTGCTCACATCAGAGGACCACCACAAACCCGTTAACAGCAGGATGTTGAGGCGGTGGCTAGACCTGGTGTCAGCGTGGCCAGGTCTGTGGCACGTGCCGGCAAGAGCAACGCAGACCTGGGACTCTGAAGCACCTGCTTACTCACGGGACATTCATGGGCTGCCCCTTCTATAAAGCGTTTTCTCACGGGCCCTACAAGTGAAAGCAGAGTTAGAAACATGGTTTCGGGGCGTGGGCAAGTATTGTTTACTTGGACTGGCTGAGAATTCGCCTGCACAGTGATGGGACAGACCCCCTGAGAGGGGTGACCCACTGGGCTGCACACTCGGAGGAGAACAGGAGGTGGGACTAAAGGGCGGGACCTGAATTGGCTGGGAACGTGCTGACTGGAGGCAGACAGACCTGTGTTGTAACTGTCATCTATCACATACTGCAGCAAGTTTCTTAACCTCATCATGTTTTCCCTTTTATTAGGGTTTATAAAGTAAAACATAGTGAGAGAGTTTTCATTAAACCTGAGAAATACAGATGTATAAGAATAAAAGCTTTAAATCTTTCTCCACCTTTTCCTTCTATTACCATGCATCCAACCCAGCCATCTTTCGGTGTGTGCTCAATTCAACAGAATATGGCAACAACTAAATCTAACCAAATTCTAGTCTAAGAATTCTAAAACAGATACACTTCCAGCTCAACAAAAACAGCTCCCATCCTAAAGAGGACTGCATCCTTCTTGATCACCTTGAACTTCCTAATCAGTGTAAAAGAAATCTTGAAACATTCTAGATTAGTACTTACTATTCTATGTCTCCCTCCTAAACTGGAAAGACTTCAACTTTGCCGGGACTGACCTGCAGATCCTGAGCAGCAGATGAATGGATTACTCTGACACACGTTTCTGTGAAAGGGAGGGCTAAGGGGCTGCTTGGCTATAGGGACCAAACAGCCCCATTCGCCTGCCTCCCTAGGCTTTTATTGTAAAACAGCTTGAACTAAAATTAACCTCTAGATACAATTAGCAAGGTAAGCATCCTTGAGAAAGCACATGCTTCTACAAGGTCAGGTCTAAAGACTAAACACAGAGATTCCAGTAAAACACCCAAGGGCTCGGACTTGTTTGGAAAAATCAAGGCAGGGGCTGTCACCTTTGGCAAGGTTCCCCTAGAAGCCCCCGACCTTTCCAAGAATCCTCCTGACAGACTTTCCCACCAACTCCCGTGCTTCCCCACAACTTAATAGACTTTGGCGTTTAGCAATTTCTTCTTGCAAACTGAAAGGCAGTGTGGGGTGGTGGTAGAAGACATGCTTGATGCCTGTGTGTCTAGAACGGGATCCAGTTCTTTAACTTGCCAGATATCTACTTCAGGAAAATCATCAGTATCTTCATTTGCAAGGTGGGCATAAAAATGCTGATACTACACATACTTTTGTATTTTTATATGTTTTTATTGATTTTAGAGAGAGAGGAAGGGAGAGGGAGAGAGAGGCAGAAACACTGATGAGAGACAAACATTGACCGGCTGCCTCCTGCATGCCCCTCCACTGGGGATCAAGCCCATAACCTGAACATATGCCTTGACAAGGAATTGAACCAAGGACTTCTCAGTGCGCTGTAAGACATTTGTTCAGTATTTCTGAACAAAGTAAGAGATTACTCCTGCACTGTAAGACATTATTCAAGTACAAACACAGGGGGATATAGTTATATAATGAACGAAAAGCTGGTATAAATAACAAAACCTTAAAATCTACAGGACAGGTTCTGTCAGAGTCTCTGAATATTTTGGCTCAACTATTACTAAATTTTATTATTGAGAATCTTGTAAAGTAACTCACTTCCAGAATTTAAAAACACACTATTTAAATTTGAATGTGCTAGGAGTGTTTTAGTGGTGGGTCCTCTTAGTTGTGGTGAAAGTTGTGAACATCTCAGAATCTTCAGTTCTTTGACTCCCTGGAGGTGAGGAGTGGATAGACTCAACACCAGCTCTTCCAGCGCAGGGGCCTGTCCTGGTGGGTCAGGGTCACGGGGGCTCGCAGTCAGCCCAGTTACATCCTCATCAGGGCCAAAGCCTCCCCCTTCATCACCTTGAGAGTTAAGTCAATCCAGGTCTCTGGGTCTTCTGAAACAAGGCCCAGGCCTCGGCAGAGCTAACGCCATGTGCGAAAGGGTCATCTCATGAGGATCAAAGTCCTGTGCGATTGATGGCTCTGCCAACAGCATGTCTGCTGAGCAGCTCAGCAATAGCCTGCTGAGCGTGAGCATTTGTCAGCTCCACAAAAGGAGCAGGTAGGTTCCTAGAGAACTATGAAACGGGCCTCGCTGCAAAGGCGTGGCTTCAACCGCACTTGAACTTCGGAAGCAGAGTGGTTTTGAAATACATCCTGGAAAATACCTGACTCATAAGGAAGGGTTATACTAGTATCTGCCGGGCACTTTCAATGCTTATGTAAAAGACAGTGTAATGCAAAGCAAAATGTCCTGTTAGCAGTACCAGAAGTGTCATGATTTTAACTCTGGAATGCTAAGTCAACTAATCTTCAATATCCTGTGTTCAGATGACAGGCAGGCAGCTGAAGCTAGAGTTTAGGCTTGTCCAATTAATCAAATAACCTCCATGCCACTTATCCTTGGAATTGGCATTAGAAAAGCCTCCATGTTCCCCCAAATCATATAAATGCCATGGCTTTCTATTCATTAAATCCAGGTTGGCCTATGCCGATATGTCATATTTTGACATGTAGCCCCAAGGGACGTACAATCAAAATTAAGAGGAGACCTTAGCTAAAACTGGCATGCCCCACTCCAATGAACAATTTATGCTCACACATAGATAAAAATGTATCTTCTCCAAATGATGACTATTAAACTGTTAGAAATAGAGACACAAATGATTCATTTCATTATGTGTAAAATATTTCTTTTGTCTTTTAATTCAACATATAGAAGTAGTGTTCACATCATAGCAAGTACAGAGGCGATTATTATGTATAATTACATACAGATTTCAAGACTACTATCATCATGGTATTTACTGAATAACCCTGCAGTACTAATAAAATCTGATTTTTCTCTTGCTTTAAATCAACTCACGGCTTCCCTCTGCATTTGGACTAAACGCCAAACTCCTCTCCATCACCTCCAATGCTCCAGCCATGCCCACCGTCTGAGCCCACCGCATACAACCCCAACCCCATCCCACCACTCTCCACCCCCGGCCTGCCTGCCATCGCTCATTCTGTCCCTGCACACTGGCCTTCTTTCTTTGTTCTTTGTCCCATGAGTGAGGCAGGAGAAAGGCCTTTGTCCCTGCTGTTTCCTTTGTTTGAAAAGCTTTTCCCCAAGACCTCTGTGTGGCTCACTTCTTAGATCTCAGGTCAAACGTCTCCTCGTCAGCGGGGCTTCCCTGGCCACCCTAACGAGTGCTGTGCTCGACCTGCAATCACTCTTTATCATGCTTCCTGATACCCCTTTTACTTTCTCCATAGCACGAATATATTTCAGTCTGAAATGGGTTGTCTGTTGATTATCTGGCCCACTAAACCATAAGCTCCAATAGGAAAGCAGTTCCCTCTCACTGCATCCAGAACTGTGCCTGGCACCCAGTAGGTGTTTGTTACATAAATGAAAGCTGTGCTAGAAGATGCACAGAGCAAGCGACAGACATGGCCATCCACACTCCTGAAGCTATCTAATGACTGGAAAACAAATGGGCAAATAGCGGCCAAGAAACAAACAAAAACATACTTAGCAGTTGCATATTAAATTATGATTAAGTAATCAAGGTTAGCAGAAATTACCCAACATGAATAAATTATTTAATAAAATAAAGAAGCGTCACATGAACTGTGTGTGGCCTGGGCTGGGAAGGCTTCTGAGGTTTGAGAACGAAAAACTTGAACTTTCTAACATGGTGTGTGGACTGAACGTCTGTCTCTCCCCCAAATTACTATGTTGAAGTCCGAACCATCAGTGCGATGGTGTTTGGGGCCTTTGAAAGGTATTTAGGTTTAGATGAGGTTATGAAAATGGTATCGGAATTATAAGAAAAAGGAGACCCAACTTCTCTCTCTCTCTCTCTCTCTCTCCCCTCCCCCCCCCCCCCCCATGTGAATGCCCAGGCAGAAGACCTTCTACAAGTCAAGAACAGGGATCTCCCTGGAAACCGAATTTGTTGGCACACTGATCTTGGGCTTCGAGCCTCCAGAACTTGGAGAATTAAATGGCTACCATTAAGCCTTCCAGACAAGGGTAGGCTTACTATAGCAGCCGGGGCTAACTCACACATGTGGGGTCTGGTATGGTACCTACTGCCTGGAACATCACAGTTGCTCAATAAATATCACTGAATTTCGAACTACTCAAACTAAGAAAAATATAAAATGTTATTTTTGTTTTCTCAGTGAATAGTTTTCACAACCACTTCTCTCTAATCTTTGATGTTTCTCTCCAGCATAAATAGCAGCAATGTGGGTATTAAAAGTAGGAAGTAGAAAAACCATCCATGAATGCAGGTATAATGCAAGTCAGAAGAACGTTTTTTAAGTAGGGAAAAAATTATTTTCAGCCTTACAAAATTCAAAGAGACTTCAGCAAGTGCAAACAGACTTCAGCTTTTTCACATTCCTCATGCCCAGAAACTAGGACATTAAAATGCCAGGAACCCTTTCAATATTTAAACCATGTGATAAATGCAGGAGAAAGTCTCAAACGACTGAGATAACTTCTGTGGAGCTGCCAAAGGGCCAGATGCTTCTTTTTAAAAAATATGAACTTGGCTTTGAAAAGACCTGGGGCTCAGTCCCAAACGGGCAGGGCTGACACGTGTGCAATGCGTGTCCTCAGGGTCCTCAGCAAGCGTCTGCTAACAGCAACACCGTGTGACCACCGGGCGAGGTGGCATGTGCAAAACACAGGCTCTGCTGCGCACGCGGACAGGAATCGGACGGACTTGGTCTGAGGCCCTGAAAATAAATTCCATGCAATTACATGGGGAGAATGTGGTGTTGGAAAAGATGCAAAGTACCTTCACTGCACCTGAGACTTTTATTTTTAGAAAATTTGAACAGAGATGAAAGGGGAAAAAACAACCATATTGAAAAAGAAGTTTCATGATGCAGAATATGAAAAAATAAAACACTTTTGAACCAATACATACAACAAAGAGCCGTTCTGTTCACTATTGCCATCTATCAAACTACCAACTGTATCTGTATGATCTTTCGCCTTAATTCTGAGCTTGTAAAAGGCCCTACTCACGCACATTCATGTTCACACACTCCTGAACACCCTGCACCATGACGGGCTTGAAATACTGAATTCAAAGATTTTTGCAGTTGTGGAGATTTTTTGTTTTTATTTTTTAAGAACGCCTAGACTGCATTTCTACATTGGCAGCCCCTCGTGGAGTTCACCTGAGTTTAAATTCGCTGCCAAAATTATGTTTTCAGTGTCTTTAACATGGGTCGGCCTCCCGAGACCATGTGTCCTGGGCTTTCCTAGCAGGCAGCCGGCCCCTGAGCACCTCGGCTCTGGTAATTAGATCTCAGGGCCCCACCTTCCTTCCCGCTCGCCAGCGGCCAGCGGGGAACCCTCGGAGCCCTGGCTGCAGGCTGCCTGGCTGGCTTGCCTTCCTCGCCACCTGATCAACGACACAGTGAGTGCCTGGAGGATACATCCTCCATTTCTGCCCTCTCTCCACACCTCGCAGATCGACTCTCGTGGAATACAGCTCATAAACATTCATTTCCTGCAGTAACGATATCTACATAGTCCTAGACAATTCCACATGTTGAGTAAAAGAGCCCTTTCTGATTTCATCTGTCTCTAAGACACAGGACTGGGGATAGAGGTACAAAGAGAAAAACCTTCAGATGAAAATACTGAATTCATTCAGAGCTACCCCTTCCCCCTCCTCCTCCGCATCAGTCCGCATAACTTATAGAGTGCAAGGGGTCCCAAGGCCTTTCTTCAAGGTATTTTTCATTCTCAACACCCAACCCAGGTTCACTTTTCTGACCCGATGAGGAAGTCAGCAGCTAAAACAGTAAGATTCCCTGAGCAATGGACAGAAACACACACTATCTCATTTTCCCTCTGTGGGCTGGCCTGCTATGTGCTGGTTTCACTGGCCGGCGGATGTTTAACATGGCATTTCGTTCAGCTGATCTCCGAGACTGAGTTCAAGGGAAGTTGATATGTTTGCATCCCTTCCAAACTGCTCTGCAGGTGTGCCAAGGAGGGAAGCTGAAACAGTGCTGCCCATTCAGAGGCCCCGACCCTCTCTGTCCCACTGCTGTCTCGTTGTCTGACAGGTCAGACCACCACATGAGGCAGTGAAGGCTGGTCAGAGCCAGGGGCGGGCGGGTGGGAAGGGGGGCGGACGGGGGGGGGGAGGGAAGGGGGGCGGAGTACAAGATGAAGAGCCTCAGCCCAGAGGCTCTTGAGCACCTCCCCGGCCTAACCAGCCATCCCCATAAAACTCAGGGCCTGGTCTGAAAGGAGAAGGGGAAGGGGTAAGGAACAAGTCATGGCAATGGGGGGAGAGCGGTGGGGGGCGGGGCAAGAATGGGAGGAGGCGGAGGAAATGGCTCTTCTCTTTAATCAAGTGCCAGAGTTGATGTGAGACCACCTCAGCATAGCCAGCAACCAGGGATGGCCCAGGAAGCAGCTGATGTCAGCGGTCTCACTCTACCACGTTCTCCTTCTGCCTCTGAGAAGCACAGAACATAGCCAGGCCACTGCACACTCCTCAGGAAGAACAGCTACCACCATTCAGTTCTCAGGATGTGTCAGGCATTCTGCTAAGAACTGCCTTAAATCTTCCCTTTAAGGGACCAATAAATATTTACTTTTCTAGGAAATGCAAATATATAAATATTATTTCTAATCTCCTCTACAATCCTGCTATGTTGGTGTATGAGTCAGGTTTCTCAGGAGAAACAAAACCAGCAGAGGGGTGTGTGTGTGTGTGTGTGTGTGTGTGTGTGTGTGTGTGTGTGTGTATGCGCGCGCGCGTGCGCACACGCCCAGAGATTTGTTATAAGGAATTGGCTCATGCAATTCTGGAGGCTGAGAAATCCCAGGATCTGCAAGCTGGAGGGGCTCGGAGAGCCCACAGGGCAGAGCAAATGCTGTATTTGGTCTCCCCAACCAGACTGCAAGCTCCAGAACCTGGTGGATGCTGGGCCTTAGATTTCTCCAAATATCACTGAGGACCTTCAATGAGTCAGGCTTATTAAAAAGGGCCCAGCTCAGACCCTGTCCTGTAAAGCCTTTTCATCCTCTACCTCCAGGATAAACCCCAAAACAACCTGAATACAATAAACTGAAAATTGAAAAATAAAAAAAAATCCATACCACAGGTCCTTGACAATTTCCTTTTAAATTCGGTTACAGTGATTAAAGTCTTGAGTTAAAAAAAAAAGAAGTCAACTCTGAGCTGCCAGCCAGTGTTGAGCGGTACCACACGCGGACGTTCTCCATCCCACCGTCAGTGTGCGATGACATTCTCCGTGAGGAGAGAGCAGCATGTCCTCTGTGACAAATTACGTTGCAAAGCTGTTTCCTCTGCTCTCCGGTTTCCCACTTATATTAATGAGTGCCATAAAGGAAAGCCTTTAAAGATAGTATTTATTTGCAGAAACAAATGTCGATTCATAGCACTCAGAAGCACATGCACGCACTGAGGGGAGACACTCGCGAGAATCCTAACGTTTTATCATGTCCTGGATATTATTACCACGGTACCTGCATATTTCCACACTCCACCACCCTCATATTTCAGTCTGTCGTGGCCTCTGACCGCAGCCGTTCTGTGGCACCCCGGCACGTGACCCACAGTAACACCAGCAGTAAGTATCACGTTTCGCCCCTTGTCAGAACTGCCTCAGACTACATCAACATGAATTATTTTAAGAACAAATGCATCTCTGTTGTTTACAATGTAACAAACACAAAGCCATGACAAATGTCACAAGCTATAAATAAAGACATCTCCATTGTACTGCACTTATTCATCTCCAGGTTGAACAAATGTTAATTACAGAGAATTTGAAAATGAGTCTTGTTAATGTCATTTTTAATTTAGCATGTTACGGTGTAAATGTTTTCCATTGAGTTAATTTACACCTGTTATCACAAGCGTCATTATTAGGTTTCTAGTGGAGCAGCTCTCTGTGACTCTAAAATTTGCTTAAAATGGCAGAAACAATTACTAATTAGAAGGACATGTTTACTTTAATTATGCTTATTTCCTAGCCTAGTTGTATATGTAATGTATTATGGAAGTGTATGATTTAATTAGTGAAACTCATTTATCACAAGCAATTTCTCAAATAAGCACTGCTTTAAAAATACAACAGGTTCGTGCGGTGTTTCATAAAGTCCTTGATGATATTTCTACAGAATGAGACTATATGGAGATCTTTCACTCATTTCACTCATGAAATGAGAGCATTTACCCACTCTTTTCTCCCAAATTTTGCAAAAATTAGAATAGTCTCTCAGCTTACCAATAATAAGAGTTCAATTCTGCAGTTCTTAATGCAAAATTTAAAATACGGTGTACAGCCCTGGCGCGGCGGCGCAGTCGGCTGGCGCATCGTCCTGTGCACCAAAAGGTTGCAGGTTTCATTCTTAGTTGGGGCACATATCTAGGTGGCAGGTTTGATCCCTGGTCAGGGTGTGTAAGGGAGGCAACCAATAGATGTTTCTCTCTCACATCAATGTCAATCAATCAATCTCTCTTCTCTTCTCTCTCTCTCTCTCTCTCTCTCTCTCTCTCTCTCTCTCCCTCCGCCCCCTCTCCCTTCAGCTCCCCTTCCTCTCTTTCTAAAAAAATCAATTTAAAAAACAGATCCTCGGGTAAGGGTTAAAAAAAATATGGTGTACAAAATTTACAGATCTATAAACTCAAAATATTTAAATCTGCACTCAAAATTAACAGCCTGTTACTTATTGATATTTACACTGACAAATTCCATTTAAAATTTTTTAAAAGAAAATTCCTTTTTTTAATAAAAAGAACATGCTAACATTCCTTCCTGGAATCATGACTCTGGCACCCAAAGTACAAGTGACTTTTTTCCCCCTAAAATTTGGAGCACAGTAATCACCAATGCAATACAGGCACACTTGGGAGATATGGGAGTGTGTGTCCAACCCCCGTGGTAAAGCAAGTGTTGCAAAAAAGCAAGTCATAATCTTTTTGCTGGTGGAGGGTCTTGCCTCCAGTTTGTAGGACACACAACACCTGTGAAGCACAATAGAGAGGCATAATAAAAGGAGATGTGCCTGTAACTGATTCAGGAAAAGACCACAAAACTCCTAAGAAAGATTGCTGGAGAATGGGACATTCACCTGGTCTCCAGAGGAGAAAATCATCCTTAGCGTAGAAAAGCCTGGTTTACACAACCTCAATGGCATGAGCAAATCTAATGCCACCACCACCACCAGGACAGACTACCTGTGCGCCCTGAGGTGCGGCCTTGGGAAGGCGCCTCTCCCTAGATCGCATTCTTTAATCTTATCAAACACTGACCAGGGACAGACTGTGGTACATTCCACAGTAACCAGTCTGGACTTTTCAGAATGGTCAATGTCACAAAAGACTTGGAAAAGCTAAGGGACTATTCTAGATTAAAAAGAGGCTAAATACACGTCACAACTAAATGCCCTATGTGATCCCTTGATTGGATCCTGGATTTAAAAAAAAAAAAAAATACAAGAAAAATTGAGACGGTTAGGGAAATCTGAGTCAGGACTGTATACTACATAATATTACTATATCAAGGTTACATTTTCCTGGTATTTTAATAACAGATTAAAAGACAGCTGGAGGCAGAAATGATGAAACCAAAGCTGTCCTACTCTGGGGGCATCATGAGAACACAGGGTTCTGTGGGAAAACAGTAATACTGGGGAAACAGAAAGCAGCAGGCAGAGGAAGACCCAATAAGGGAGGGACTGACTCATGGAAGAAGCCATGGGCTGAGTCTAGTCTACAGCGGCTGAGGACAGGGCATGAGGCATCACTCACCCATGGGGTCGCGGAGTCGGAGCCGACTCACCAGCGTGTAACACAAGAGAAAAGACTAATTCTCAGGAGAGACACCGGAAATGGTCAGGAACGAGTTGTCATGATCTGCAACATCTCTTTGAACATTCAGAGAACAGAGTGAGAGCTAAGAAGCAAGTGTAGCAAAATGGCTGATGAATGGGGTAACGAATATTTTTCCAGTTCATTACACCCATTTCAACTTTTCTACAAGCTTGAAATCAAAGGCTGGGAAAAGATCAGCAGTCCAGTGGGCAGAGCGGTAGGGAGGCCAAGTCAGGCATACTCTTTACATTTCTTACACACAGACGTCCAAGAAATGTCACTACACTGCTCTGAATTTCAGCGTTTTAGCACGGCCATTAAAATGGCAGCACATTGACTCACAACATACCTGAGAAGCACGTTCTAGTCACGTTCTGTTTTTAGACCCAAGAAAGAATCCATCCACACAGCAGCCAAGGCATGCCTCATACAGATGCATGCACCCCACCAGCCTGGCTGAGAGGTCCAGGACTTGGTTTTGTTAGAAAAGATCAATCTACAGTGTGCTTTAATTTTAAGATATTACTTATGATAAGTCTCATTACAGTACACTTCTACAAACACACTTTCTTAACAAAGTAAAGTAAACCTTGGTACTTGTAGGATTTTGCCCAACCAAGAGAAATCCCCAAGAACCCAAAGGGCAGAGTGTTCCCCACTCATCTCAAGGCAACCCCCCTGCTGCTCCTACAAACACAGACGGGCTGGAGGACACTCACTAACCCCCACCAGAGCAGGTGATGCTGACAATCTCTTCTGGGGAGTGAGGACAGGCCTGCTGCACTTTAATTACTGTGTACTAACGACCAGTGAGGGGACAGTCTCACCAAAGGAGCGCGGCCTTCCAGGGTCCCTGCCTCCAATCCTCTCTATCCAGACATAAAGTGCACAACAGGCTCTCTGCTACCTCCTGAGACTGCCACCGAGCTTTCTAGTAACTATGGCATTTTCAGGAATGCTGGAACGTTATCTTTTCATTCAATTTCTGATTTCTGCTCATGGACATTCTGGTAGTCGTCTTTAAATATGGTTATCCTGCCGGTTAAGATAGATAACAAGCACTTTGTTTAGTTAGCATCTGCCCACTCTCACCCCACCCCTGCATTTTAACCTGCGGGTTAGACCAGGCCTACCTAAGGAAGTAAACAGATGTTGCTGGAAAGAGCTGGAAATTTCAAACTGAGACAATGCAATGCCTCTCAGGAAGGTGGAGAGGGCTGCTGGTAAAACTCATGACGGCTAATGAAGGTCAAGATGGTGGCATAGGAAAACGTGGTATTCACCTCCTCCCACAACTACATCAAAATTACAACTAAACTACAGAACAACCATCACTCAGAAACGCCTGAAATCTAGCTGAAAAGAAATCCTACAACTAAGGAAAAAAGAAGCAGCCACAACAAGACTTGTAGGAGATGCAGAATGAGCTGGTCCCACACCCATGTGTGATAGATACAAATCGGGAGAGAGACCTCAGCTGTGGAGGTTCCCCTCTGAGGAGTGAGGGGTCCCAACCCCACACCAGGTCCCCCAGCCCGGGGTCTAGTGCCGGGAAGAGAAGTCCCCATGACTTCTGGCTGTAAAAACAAGAGGGGATTGTGGCTAAGACAGAGGACTGCTGGAGTCCCCTACATTCCTCTTGAAGGGACCATGCATGGAAGTACTGGGACTCACTGCCTCTGAGCTCCAGCACTGCAACAGCAACTCCAAAGGAACCGGGGCATACAGCAAGAACTGAATTGCCTGGCATCAGGGCAAGAGCTGGAGGCACAGCTTTCTCCCAGACAGGACTGCTGGTAGAGGCCACTGTTCCTATTCTGAGCCCTCCCCCAACAGAGCTGGCAGGTGAGCACCATATCTGAGTCTCCATCAACGTGGCTACCACTGTTGGCTCCACCCTGGTGATTCCCTGAGACCCTACCCCATCCAACTTGCAGGCCCACCAAAGCTGTTTCCAGTGCCTTTTCCATACTAACAGCCTGTCTTGGCTCATGTTTCAGACTTTCCTAAAATTTCTCAAACAAGTAGCATCTGGCCTCAGTGTGGCCCATACTTCTGGCTAAGTGGCCCCAGGCTCGGCACTAGAGGCAACCAGCCCTGGTTAACAGCTTGGCCTCTCCTGGGCACCTCCAAGCCATCTTAAGTAGTAGCCATCTGCAGACTGCTTTGTAGCTCAAGCCAGGTGGCCCTAGGCAGGACACAGGTGGTGGTTGACAGTGGCCAGTACCTCCCAGGTGGCCCCAGAGTCATATCCACAAGCAACACACCCAAGGGGCAGACTGAGTGGGCCCCAGGACCCTGCTGAAGTAAGCCCTACTCAGTGGGTTGGGCCCCTGCACAGCTGATCCTCCACTGTGGTCATGGTCACAGCCAGGTCTAAAGCCAATTAGCATGAAGGTAAATCCCTCCCACTGATATGCTAACAACAATCAAAGCTCAACTATAACAGAAGGGTTTACACAACCCTCACGGCACCTGGAGCACCAGCTTAGGTGACTGCAGAGGCTGTGCCACTGAACCTTACAGGACACCAATATATAAGGCCACTCTATCAAGCTCCACCTAATACATAGAAACCAGCACAATGAGGAGACAAAGAAACATGTCCCAAATGAACAAATCTCCAGGAAAAGAACTAAACAAAATGGAGACAAGCAACCTATGAGAAGCAGAGGGCAAAACGCTGGTTATAAGAATGTTCAATTATCTCAGTGCCAATGTCAACAAAAAGATAGGAACATAAAAACAGAATTAGAAAATATAAAAACGAACCATTTAGAAATGAAGACTTTCTAACTGAAATGAAAAATACATTACAGGGAATCAACAGTGGAACAGATGAAGCAGAGGAACAAATAAGAGATTTGGAGAGTAAGGAAGCAGAAAACACCCAATCAGAACAGAAAAAAAATATGCAGAGAGTTTAAGGAGCCTCTGGGTACCAACTTTAAGTATACCAACATTCGCATCATAAGGTTCCAGAAGGAGAAGAGAGAGAGAGAGCAAGGAATTAAAAACTCATGTGAAAAAATGACAGAATAGTTCCCTAATCTGGTGAAGGAAATGTACAAGTCCAGGAAGCACAGAGAGTCCCAAAAGAGATGAATCCAAAGAGGCCCACACCAAGACACATCATAATTGAAATGCAAAAGCTTAAAAGCAAAGACAGAACCTCAAAAGCAGCAAAAGAAAAACAGTTATTTACACAGAGCTCCCATAAGACTGTCAGCTGATTTCTCAACAGAAACTTTGCAGGCCAGAAGGGATTGGCAAGAAATACTCAAAGTTATGAAAAGCAAGGACCTACGACCAAGATTACTCTATCCAGCAAAGCTACTCTTCAGAATCAAAGGACAGATAAAGAGCTTCCCCGGCAAGAAAAAGCTAAAAGAAATCATCACCACCAAATCAGTATTACAAGTAATGTTAAAGGGTATCCTTTAAGATGGGAGGGGGGCGTGGGAGGATGGGAGAAGAAAAGTTAAGGGATTAAGAAGTACAAATTGGTAGTTACAGAACAGTTACAAAGATGTAAAGTACAGCATAGGGAATATAGTCAATAATATTGTAATAACTATGTATGGTGTCAGATGGGTACTAGATTTATTGGAATGATAACTTAGTAAATTATATAATGTCTAATTACTACACGTCTGAAACTGAACATGTATCTTCTATCTCCAGAAAAGGGAAGAATGAGGACGAGGCAAAACTTACTGGGAGAAACAAGAGAGGCCAATAGTGAACCTGATGTACCACCCTTCACCACGCTGTAGGAAGTTTAAAGGAAAAAATTAACATGGCTCATCTTTCTTATCTGCTATTTATAGAGAGTGGAAATGAAAATCCAGGGAGCTGTACAGGAGTAACTGGATTGGTGTCTGTGTGTGTGCACCTCTGTGTTTATGCTTGTACAACACATGCTGTATCTGTGTTTCAAGAAGGAGAGGTTGCTGAAGCAGGATAAGTTTCAGCAAAATGTAACCTTCGCCTTAGAAACCAGGAACCAAAGTAATTAGATTACAATCTTTCCAACACTGTGGGAGAGATTCGATCAATTAGAACCAAGATCAGTTACATTATTTGGTTTTCCTAAGTAATGGACCCTTAAATATAATCAATACTTCTCCAGGCTGTGAATTCTCAAGACCTGAGATTCATTTAACAAAAAACACAAATGGATTTTCAAAGGGCCCTGGGATGTTCCATCACAGAAGGGATTGGAGTGGGGCAGCAGAGAGAACAGACTTTTGAGTTCCTGTCCGAGTCTTCCTTTCCTTCCCTCTTGTGTGTGCTATTGCCATGTATGTTTGATTGTTCACATATAAATTAAATTTCTTTTATCAAAGAGCCTTAATCTAGGACTAAGCAGTCATATCACTCTGTTTCTTTTTAAAGTTTCAGTATTAAAACTAATTTGATAGGGAACAGAATAAAATTGAGATTTCTATTTATGTTTTAAGAAATTGACAAAACTTAAATTGTAATGTTATGAAGAAAAGTGGCAGAAGTTGCTCCAAATCAGCTAACTC
The DNA here is from genome assembly GCF_014108235.1 of Myotis myotis. NCBI lineage: Eukaryota > Metazoa > Chordata > Mammalia > Chiroptera > Vespertilionidae > Myotis > Myotis myotis. The sequence goes on from NW_023416336.1 coordinate 796,868, forward strand.
CTGCCACCCCTCTCCTCCAAGAGTGAATTTAGGGAAGGGCAATGGGGATGTCCTGCCCAGTTTGTGGGGTGGATACCCAGAGCTGCTTTCCAGGACTATTCTTGCTTAGAATCTATACTAATAAAAGGGTAATATGCTAATTAGGGCAGGTGTCTTCCTGACATCCATCTGGACAAAGCCACAGCGGCTGCGAGGCCCAGGGCTCAGGCAGCTGTGAGGCCCGGGGCTCAGGCCTCACAGCCGCTGCAGCTGACAGTGGCAGCAGCAGCGGGGTGATGGGGGTGGTGCCTTCCCCTGATCAGCCTGGTCACCTCCCGCAGAGGGAGGCCAAACTGCGGCTTAGGCCTGCTTCCCACAGGGAGCAGACCAAAGCTGTCAGTAGGACATCCCCTGAGGGCTCCTGAACTTTGAGAGGGGGCAGGCTGGGCTGAGGGACACCCCTGCCAGTGCACAAATTTTCGTGCACCGGGCCTCTAGTAGATCCATAAGAGCCCTAGGTTAACACCAAATTCTCTGACTGCCTACTCACCGGGTCTCCACCCTACTCCAAATGTAGGAGCTAGGTTTAGAGATTGTCATTCAACTTGGTGGGTCTATTTCCCAAGTTACACAGTTTAGAGCTTAACGATAATGTATTTATCAATCGAGACAAGACAATCATCCTCAGTGCTCAAAGTCCACTCACTATTACCCTAAATTAAGTCTCCTGGAGGGGAAATCGGGAATGGCGCGCCTGTGACTTCCTCCAGCAGCTCTTGCATGGGCACCTGCAACACACACGCCTCTCCTCAGTGATTTGTGTAACACACTTGTAATAATTAGAAAGTTAAACAACTAATTCCTGACTTCCCCAAGAGCCAGGCTTCTGGTAGAGTGTGAGGAAATGTGGCGAGAGGGGAAGTGGAAAGGAGGAAATTTACACTGAGAGGCTCTTCTGCATGGCTTTTAAGTTTCTGTGTAATGAAGAGATGCTGAGGTAATCTAAAACACCAGGTAATCAAAACGGCATTGATATTACCTTTTACATCAATTACCTTCCTCTTGGCAGCAGTTGAAAAATTATGTTGTACTCAAAAGTCAGCCTGTTGACTTTATTTATACAACACCTGAAGTGTGGTTGGGTGTCAGCGCGCTAGCCACCGTGGAATTTCAAATTCTGCTGTTTGACAGTAACTGAGAGTTGACTCTGCAGGCACTACGTTAGAAACTGTACCATTTTCAAATCATGTGCTTCCACCATGAAGAAAATGCAGATCTGGGACTCCGTTTTCTCATCTGTGGAGTGGGGATAATAATGTTGGACGTCACTGGCCGTTTGGACTAGGAAACGTAAGGGATGTGAAGCACCCAAAATAGCCTCCGACACAGGGTAGGTGCTTAGCCTGCTATGATGTCTGTCAGGAGCAGTTTCCCAGAGAAAGAGCTTCCCTTTGAGTGTCTTTCATCTTTTTGACCAAATCATCTTCCGGTTCAACAAAAGGAGGCCATATGCTGGGAACACAGGGAACTCCCCCTGCGGAACGTCTGATGGCGACCTTCACTCACCTGGTTACACATGCCAGCATGAATCCTGTCTGAGGATCCCTCTCCCTCCTTCTCTTGCCAGCTTTAAAGGATTCACTAGCATTTGGTGCTCCTTGAAGAGGCATGAAGAGTGTTTGTGTAGAAAATCCAAGTGCATAAGCCTACGGCTGTCAACTGGGTGTACACTGACCCCCTCTATGTCTAGGTGAGGGGTCGGCTCCTCAAAACCTGACGCTACACTTTCCAGTGGCTGTAGTTCTTGGTCCTAATTAAGGTTTCTCATTTCTAGGCATCACTTCATCCTTTTCATTTAGCAGAGCCTCTCTAATCCCGGGAACTGGAGAGACTCCTACAGGCCATTAGCACACCCTCTGCACCTACTGAACAGTCTGGCAGGAAGAGCACAAGACTGTAGCTTTAGGAGACCCGAATCCCAGAGCTACCTCGGCCAACGGGGCACACTGGGCAATTCAAGACTATTTTCTCATCTATACAGCGAGGACGTTGGATTCGATGGTTACAGTAATGGTTAATTTTAGGTCAACACCCTGACTAGGCCTCAGGGTGTCCAGCTATCTGGACAAACATTATTCTGCGTGTCTGTGAGGGTGTTTCCGGATTGGGTGAACATGAACCAGTAGCCTGAATAAAGTGCAGTGCCCTCCTCAGTGTGGGTGGGCCTCATCGACCCTACGAAGGCCTGAACAGCACAGAAAGGCTGACTTCCCCCTTTCTGCCCAACTGCCTTCCAACTGGGACATGAACTAAGACATTCAACTGCCCTCGGACTTGAACTGGAACATGGACTCTTCCTGGTCTGGAGCCTGCAGGCCTTCAGACTGGTGCTTTCACCATCGGGTGTCCTTGCTCACAGGCCTTTGGGCTCACACTAGCACTTCCGTCGCTGGCTCTTCTGCTTCTCATTTGCCGACTGACCCTGCAGATCTTGGGACTTTCTGGCCTCAGTATCACATGCACCAATTCCTTACAATAAATCTCTTCATATAAATACCATGCACACAGACCCAATTAGTTCTGTTTCTCTAGAAAACCTGATGATACAAGCGCCAAAGATAATTTTCAATTCTATATGCTGCCAAATGGTCATCTAATCTGTGCTTGAACACCTCCCCGCCTCCCGTGCAGCTCATCTGGCTTTAATGAGGGTGGGACTTGGTAGGTTCCACCTTGGGCGAGAATCCAAAGCCCCACCACCCATCTTCTCAGCAGTCAGGAGCTTAAACCTAACTGAAGTGATCTCACCTGGGGAGAGGAGAGTGCACCTTCTCTTTGGGTCTCCTCATCATCATGCTAATGTAGGAGCCTGAGCCTGCCTTGGGCACTGTTGTTAGTTTTGTTTCATTCTGGTTTTCCTGGTTATGTTATAATGTTGGCTAATCTTGAGTCTGCTCATTTGCACATGAATAACCATGAAATAAATCACCACCCAGCACTTAAGCCAGGACCTTTAGTTCCATAAGTGCAGGACTTTGCCTTTGTTACCAAAACCAACATTATTTTGTTACCTTGGGGGCAGAAATGTGGTGATTTTTATTCTGTCACCTAGGGGACCGTTTCTCCCTCTCACCTGTCCCATCCTGAGACTGGCTAATAAATCACCATCTCTAAGAGGAAACAGGAAGTGGGTCCTCCCGCTGCCCTGCAGCACTCCCATGTCACCTCCCTCCAGGCCAGTGGTCTCCAGCCCTGACTGCCCAATACAGTCACTTGCGAATCTTTTGTAAAAAAATGTCAGACTCAATCTCACAGGTTGTTATGCAGCTGGTGAGAAGCGGGGAAGGGGAAGCTAGGACATTAATAAGAACTTCTCCGGTGATTCTAATACGTAGCAAGTCTAAAAACCAGTCTTCTCTCTAGACCAGGGGTCAGCAAACATTTTCTGTAAAAGAGCCAAGTGGCAAATATTTTAGGTCGTGTGGGCCATATGGTCTCTGTCACAACTGCTGTTTTTTCATTGTAGCATAAAAGCAGCCATAGGTGATATGTAAATGAATGGCTTGACTGTTCCAATAAAACTTTATTTACAAAAACAAATAGCGGGCCATGTTTGGCTCATAGGCCACAGTTGGTCAATTAATCCATCCATTACCCAGTTTTAAAATGGTTGCTGCATCAAATAGAATCTCATGGAACTGCATGATCACCCAGCTCACATTTCTGCATCTTGCCATTCATGAGAGACTCTCAAATGGCATGTTGAAATCAATATTCACTCTCTAGCTGACATTCCTTTCCTGTGTCATATTGATGATCCCAGCCAAACAGGAACAACCCTGTTCTAGGAGAATCCTTTCTGTCTCCCAGTAACCACTGCTGCCTTTTTATATGTTCACAAACATCTGTTTAAAATTGCTTCTGGAATTTCATCAGAAACTGACTTAAGCTCACCCATCTGCAGCTTCTAAACTATGCTTCTCCCCCTGGAGAACTGGGACATGTTCACTGAAATCATTTACAATCTTCTGGCATCCTGGTCTCCTTGGTTCTCAAAATATTATCTAAAGTGGTTCACGGTCCCGTCGGCAAGCTCTCTCAGTGCCCAGGAGACCTAAATGCACTTTCAGCGGCTCTCATTATCTCTTCTATCTTGAGTTTTAATTTTTCCTAAGCATGTTTATTCTACCCTTTCCAATTTTAAGATCCTATTTCCTGATAAATAGGATACAATCACAATAGGAGCCAAGCAGGTCTGTGTGCTCCACGTCCTCTGTTGACACTGCACCATCTGTTCTAAAGAAGGCTAGGTCTTCTTTATTTTCTTGGCTTCAAATATAAATGCTTTAAAATCCTGCATACAGGTGACCATATGTTTTGGTTTGCCTGGAAGAGTCTGGTATATGTCTTTTGTCCTGAAGTAAGTGCTCATAGCATCCTCTTCACTCTGAAAAGTATCGTCTGAACAGCTGGAAAAGCTGGGGACATGGGGGTAGACAGCATTTCCTAGACTGGATGTGTTTCCAGGTCTGTCACACACTCGAGAGAAAAAGAAAACGGTCTCTGCTAAGTCACTAGCTACACGGGATTCATTTCCTGGCTCTGCCATTTACTAGCTGTGTGACCTTAGAGCAGCGGTTCTCAACCTGTGGGTCGCGACCCCTTTGGGGGTCGAAGGACCCTTTCACAAGGATCGCCTAAGACCATTCAAAACACATATATAATCACATATTGTTTTTGTGATTAATCACTATGCTTTAATTATGTTCAATTTGTAACAATGAAAATACACCCTGCATATCAGATATTTACATTACGATTCATAACAGTAGCAAAATTACAGTTATGAATTAGCAACGAAAATATTTTTATGGTTGGGGGTCACCACAACACGAGGAACTGTATTAAAGGGTCGCAGCATTAGGAAGGTTGAGAACCACTGCCTTAGAGTAAGTTATTTAACCTTTTTGATGCTTGACTCCACCCTTTTGAGCCTTTGTACCTCTTAAATGAATAAGCACATGATCAGAGCACTTGGCACAGTACACACATTACATAGCAAATGCTCAATAAATGATACCTAATATTCCTACTAGTATTATTGTCCATGTTATTCATTCCCCCAGCCCTCTCCCCAGCGTCACAACATTTGTTACTCTCTATTCTACTGGTGCGGTTTGTCCTGCCTTTTCTGTTGGTCACGTTCTTCTTCACACCAATCTCTTCCTACTAGTTTAAACTCAACTGCACCTCTGCATCGTTTGTAAAGCCTCTCCCATGTTGTTGAAGAAATCTGTCTTCACTAGGAAGCTGGACTACTCAGAGGGGCCTTCTCCTCTCACAAAGAAGCCACCTGCATTTACAACCTACATAATCTGTGAGCTGCTCTGGCAGGAATGCAAACGTATACTCCATGAATCCCTCGGCGTCTATGCTTCCTGATCAAGATAAACTACTATCCGCCATGGATCCCTTGGGAACACACCCTGAAACTTGTGAGATTTCAACTCTCAAATAGCTAGAGTAAATCACACTAGCTATAAAATAATAACTGCATTAACTTTCTGAGAATAAGGCTGACCTGCGGCATATTCAAATAGTGCATTAGAAAAAGGATCACACAGAAAAAGTGAGTGATAGCTGGAGTTCCAATATCAACTACAAAATAGCAACCATTACTTATTCAGTGACTACTATATGCCAAGAAATGATATAGGAGGCATATGATAAATGTTATCTCGGCTCGCTCTTCAACTCAGCCATCCTGCTGGAAACTGAGCCTCAGAGGCCTCAGTCCCCCAGCTGCAACCTGGTAGTGGCAGGCACAGCAGCCACCCGGCCTGCGCCCACAGTGCATGCGCCTTCAGAGACACCATGCTATGTCTTTTGAAGACATACGTTTCTAGACACAGTTGAAAAGTAAAAGGCCTCCTTAAAAAAGCAAGATAGTGAGATTTTTAGAGAAATGTATACATTTTTAGAGAAATGTATACTTTTGATTAAGTGAATGAATAGCTGACCTTTAAGTAGTAATTTTGGATGATGAAAGCCAGATATCCAAGGTTGTTTTTTTTACACAAGAGACATCATACACACAAGGCTAGTAGCTTGAAGCAGGTGACTGTAGTGAAGCATACAGCCAGCAAATTCAATGAAGGTACCATTTTGACACATACTGTCCAGAGAGAAAGTGAATAAATATGAAGTGGCCCAAAGTTGGTCTATATATTCAATGGATTACTTACTACTCAGCAATAAAAAGGAATGGAGTACTGATATGTGCTACAACAGCACATATGTTATGCTAAGAAAAATAAGGCAGACACCAAAGGCCACATATGATTCCATTTATAGGAAAGGTTCAGACACAGGAAAATCTATAGAGACAGGAAGTAGATCTGTGGTTTGCCAGGGTTGGGGGTGTTGGGGAATTGGGGGATGATAGCTAAAGGGTACAGGGTTTCTTTGGAGGGCCATGAAGACGTTTCAAAACTGACTGAGGTGAAGGTTGCATAGTCTGTGATACCCTGTACACTTTATTATGGATGAATTGTATAGTATGTGAATTATATCTCAAGCACCTATTTATTTTAAAAAGAAAATTGCACGTCCTCGTTTCTAATCCAAAGCAAGTTTCAAAAAGGATAATGAGGAGAAGGAGGGCTAATTTTGATCCTGAGGCCACACCAATGCTCCCATCTGGCTGAGGAGTCAGCCAAGAGGCCAGATGTCGGGACTGGAAGACAAGGACCCAGGACCTGGCACTGACGCCTTGCCAGTGCCTTTGAAAGAGGACAATGAACGCTCATCGGGCACAAAACAGCAGCATCCACAGAACAAGCGGCAGGATCCCCGCCAGATGATGAATTTCTTTAAGATCATGAATAAACGACGTTCTATAAAACCACAGACACAAAACATGCATGCCTGAACGTATGAATCTGATCGAATCATTAACATTTAGAGAGCATCCTAAGGGTCTAGGATACACAAGTGGCAATGTTATTACTGAACAACGTGGGAAACACGCTCTATGTCCTTGTTCACTTCAATGTTGGCCTCTGCGAATAGATCATTTTCTATTAATCTGCCTTGCATGGTGTTATCCACCAACTTGGCCCTTACGGTCATGTGTACAGGTAGTAAAGACGCTGGGGAAATCAAGGGAACAGCCTGGTTCTAGCACAGGGATGTGGTAGGTGCCAGGTGTGCTTTGTGTGTGTTCTATCTCCTGAATCCTCACAACCACCCAACAGGCGATAGTAATTTTGCAGACGGGAACACTGACGCACAGGAATGTTCACTTGCCTAAGGTCACAGAGTGAGGAGCAACGAAATTGGGCTTTAGGCCCAGTCAGTTTGGCTCCAAGGCTATGTCCTTAACTGCTGTGCTAAACGCTGCCTACTGAACTGTGCTACCTACCTGTCCACCAGACTCTCTTCCCACTTCTGGAAGACAGTCAAAGGCATTTTGAAATACAGATAACAGTTCATATATGTTTCTCAGCACTATTAAGAAAATTATTTAAATATCTATTCTATTTAATTATCTTTATTTTAATTTTTTATTAAAATAACCTTTTTATTTTACAATAGCTCTAGGTGTACAGAAAAGTTGCAAAGATGGTGCAGAGAATCCCTATATATCTCATCACCCAATCTGTCCTATTGTTAACATCTTACATGGGGGTGTTGGGACAGCAGCACCCCACGATTACCCCATAAAACAAAGCCCATACTCTCCTAGAAAAGCATCCTTGATTGAGGTCCCAAGGCTTTTCCTACAAATTCAGATCAGTCAAATATGAGCTAGCGATCAAGACTGCCCAAATACACATGAAACAAAACACCATGAGTGAGCCGCCGAGGAAACAACAAATAACAGATTTAGATTGCCATGGACTTCAACTGTTTCAACTACCAGATACAAACTATACAATAACTACATACCTGTGATGTCAAAGAAGCAAAAGATAGAATTAAAAAAGTAAGCCAGCGATGAGTGGCTGTCAACAACAACCAGCAGCTTTCACGTTGCCCGGTGAAGAGCTCCGGGGGCTGGCTGCACACACAGCAGCGGGTAAGTGGTCAATCTTATGTTGTGTACTTTACCACAATTTTTTAAAATGACCAGCCAATTTAAGAAGAACCAAATAAAACACTTTTTTAAAAACCACAGTCATTAAAATAAAGAATCCACTAGCAAGATTATATTAGTCACAGCTGAAAAGAAAATTAAGAAGCTGGAAGGAAGAACTGAAGAAGTCACCTAAAAGGCAATACAAGAGAGACAAGGAGGTGAAAAACAGAGAAGCTGTTAACCCGTATGGAGAATACAGCGAGAAGGTCCAAAGGAAGTATAATTGCAGTCCTAGAAAAAATAGAAAGGATGGAGGAAAGGAAATATTTAAGGAGCTAATAACCGGAGGCTTTTCCAGAGGTGGTGAGACATGAAGCCATGATCTACTGATCAGGGTAAATAACAGGAAATCCACCCGACGCTGCTGAAGAAACCAAGAATTTCTCCCACCTCTTCCTTTCCCACGGCCAGGAACCGCAGGGCCGGGAAAGCGTGGTCTGTGTAAGTGCCCACGCGTATCAGAATGCAGAGGTAATTTCCATGCCGACACCCACCCCCTTCCCTTCCCAAAGTGCAAGTGCTAGTCTGCGGACTCCTGAAAGCACCTCCACTCCGCTCTTTTATAAATCCTACCGATGCATTATGATTAGATGCTCTCCTTACCCAGCAGCTAGCCAGGGAAGAGGATGAAAGGATGAATAATACCCCAGGGAAGGAAAAGCCCTTCTTCAGCTGGTTTAAGTCTTGCCGATAATGTGCACACAGAATTTTGCATTTACCATAAAGCCCTTCAATTAGTTTATAGACAAGTTAACCTTCTAACTCCCAGCAAACATAATTCATGCACTTTTTATACCATGCAGCATCCTGCTGGCTATTATCCATCATTTACAAGTGTTATTTGTCTATAAAAATGACACTAAATTTTTGAAAAATGACACTGCTCTGCCTGCTTCTGGCTGTGTTTTAACAAATGATACCACTGCAAAAGGCTTTAAGTCATATAAGAAGCAATTAGTCAAAGAAGCAATAAATATTTTTTAAAAGGATATAAATGATTGCTTGTCCAGATAGCCAAATGTCTAAAGGCTGATACACAATAAAATAAGGGTTAACATAAAAGAGTACACTTCATTATTTATGGTTAATAAAGTTAATCAAATTCAGTGCTTCTTACTCCTGCACACATTAAACAGAAACACGAATATGATATGCATATTTTATGGGAAACAGCCTGAAAGATTATTATCTCTAAAAGGAAATCTTGCAAAGAAAGAGATGCATAAAAAGTTGCTGCTATCCTATTAAAACACAAACTGTTTTGCTTAAGACACAAACATTTATTTTAATTAAAACTATTAAGCTAAATAATATTTTCCACAACTGACAACCATGACTTACACATGAATTCCAGGATTAATATTAAAATGAATTACTGAAGAGAGAAAAAGATACAGTCAGAGCCTTTCAATTTTCTTTTTTTCTGGAATCTTATCCACCTATCCTAGAGCAATACTTTTCTTCAGGTCGAAAATCTATTCTCAAAAGATATACTAGTATCTTTTTAAACAAAATGAGATAAGTGTAAGCTCATCAATCAGCCATTTCTAAATGCATTATCTTCAAGTGGCTTGGACTTTTAAGTCACTTGTCTGCTTAACATTAAGTGTAAAGGAGTTTCCAAGAAAAGAAAATAGAAAATTAACTTCATTTCATAAGTTCTCCAATCATGCCAGCAGACAGCTGACACTGTTACAGCGCACACTTACAAATCAGTGGTTATACACACCAAACGAGAAATGAAGACGGCAATCAGGTAGTGGTGAAATTCCCCAGAAGCGCATTGTAGTCCATGTTGCTGAACAGCCGTTCAATTGTGGTTTAAAAATTTTTTTTTTTTAAACCTACCTACAGATATTTTGAAGAGTAGTGACTTTTGAGGGGAAGAAAGTAGAAAATCTACTCAATTCATCTAACAAGTAAGCCAGCAAACGATCAATAAATTTTAGCTCTAACTCTTTTATTTTTGTTGTTTTCTTTCAAGTTGAATTCTAAAACTTCCATGTCATTACACAATAAAATAGTACTGACTCAAACTGAGGGCAGGCTATTTGGGGGGGAGGGGTGGTACCCAAATATCTACAGATATTGAGTAATGAATGAGCCAGCAGCAAGGAAAGACACAGGAAGTGAGCTGAGGGAAGTTTCCGCACCCTCTCCTGCTCCATGACCCTTGAATAAGGGCCAAAATGCCACTTCTAATCTGATTTTCCATTTCTTAGATGTGTTTTATTAACTCCTCTTTTATTGTCAATTAAATATTCTAACTGGCACATTGTAGACATACAGCTATTAGATACCGATTGTAGTGTAATGTGTTTGTAATGGTCTGGAGAGTTATGGTTCTGGCAGGCCCAGTGAGGTCCCATTTACTTCTTCACTGATAATGACTGCATGGTAATACCAAAGTAGTGAGTGATCACCAAGTTAGTGCCCTCACAAGAAGAGGAACGTTCTCTCCCATCTCCTTTGCATTACTCTGAAGAAATGAGGTATCTTTCTCCTGCCTCCAAATGAGAAGCAAACAATGTTGACCATTTCTGAAGGACCTCTGATGCTCAAAGCATTTGCTAGTGTTCTATTAACTAGCCCCCAAGCATCCCTGCAAGGAAAGCTGTAGGAAACCCTGTCCAATCCCCCAACATTTTACCAGAGAACAGAGGCAAATGTTTAGAAAACTTGCCAATGGTCTGAGAGCTCCCACAAATGGAACCTGGAGGGGATGTCATTTTTATGCACATCTTCACCTCCAGTAGTATGCCCTGAAGGAAATACTACTCATGACCCTGGGCAACTACAATTCATCCACTTGTATCTTCACCTAAACCATCTAACCCATCATGACTTTTCTCTCAACCATTCAACTTGAATATCTGTCCATACTTGCACTTGCTGACAAAAGGTGTGGTTCAAAAGGCCAGGCAGGCAACCCCGAGCCCGCCCCCCCCCCGCCCTACCCCCCTACAAGGAGATGTAAGACGTGTACTTCTTCCAGTCCCATCTGCAGCCCAGGGAAACCTGCCGGGGAAAGCGCCTCTTATCTATTTCCTTCTGAGAACAAATGGAACCAGCGCACAAATGCAAGGGGCCTACACGTGCCATGCACACAGCCCTCTCCACACGCATCTGAGATAAAGAGAGTTGTTTCTGGGTGATCGGTCTGCTCCCTGGAAGTCAGAATTTTCTAGTAAATATTTTTGATAACTCCATCCTGTCTAAACTAACAGTAACAGCAACATTAAAAACGAAACAGCATGCCAGAAAAAAGAGACTAAATTCCACTGGTAAGCCAATGGTGGCATTAATAATAACAGTAATTAAATATTCACAATAGCCTTACATTGTCTTATGGAACCCATTTCTCAGGACCTCTCAAGACTCCAGGTAGCCTATGTTTTAGCATCCTTTACTCCACAAGGAAGGGAAAGGTACTCATTATCCCTGTGCCACACAAAAAGCTTTGGCCCAGAAAAATTAAAACACTTGTCTCAGCTATAAACTGGTGACAAGGTGGAGACATGGATTCAGGTCTCCAAACTCCCTGCTAACTAAATAACAGCCCGGAAGAGTCATAGAAAAGTCAACATAAACAGAGTGTCCACTGTTATTTACACTGCCTACAATAAATGTTTGTTCCAGAAAAAAAAAAAAAAAAAAAAACAGTTCAAACAAGATGGGAAATAGTCTAAACACAAAGGGTTCACTAGAGGAGGAAAATATGTTTGCCTTTGCTGCAGCAGAGGAGCTGGTCGGAACAGCACGGGCCTCCCTGGGAAGCAGGGCCCGTGGGCTGCGGACACAGGGCCGGTGAGGGGACCCGAGAATAGTCAACTCCTCTCCCAACGCCCCAGGTTCCCATCTTTGACCTGGAATGTGAGTGATCTTTTTCAACAAGCAACTTTAGATTTGTGTTATAAATAATGACCAAGCGTCCTAATCTGACACAGGGCTAAATAACAAAGAAGAAAGAGAAAACTAACTGGGAATCTAGGAGGCTCCAAAGTGACAGGACACGAGAGAAATAGCCGTGGCACACGCTTCCTGGTAGGCTGGAAGGTTCTGTGGTGGACACCACGTGGTCTGTGTAGGCTGCAGTGGTATTTCTTTACCGAGGGGATTCGAACTTGGCACCTGACGCAATTAGCCTAGAGTAGGAAAGCCGCTGTAGGGGAAAGCTGGTTCTCCGAATATCCCAAAGGCTGTCTTGCAAAAGAAGGGCTGGATTTACTCTGAATAGTGCCGGAGGGTAAGACTAGGGAGTGACAGGCAGGAAAACACAGCCCAGAGTAGAGCAGAGCTTGCTAATAATCAGAACTGCTCAGCCATGGCCAGGGATGCCTGGGGAACCGGAGCCTTGTCTCCCACGGGCCTCCAGCAGAGGCGCAGATGCCCACCGGCAAGGATGTGGCGGGGGTAGCCAGCGCTGGGAAAGGTGTGAGGCAAACAAAAGCTGGATTTTTTGACATGCTAGGACTCCACGGCGGTTTTCAATGTCTCTGCTCAGGCCTCTGTGGTGGCACTGCGACGGCTTCATCACTGACTCAGGTGGGCTTCCCAAGTGTGGCCTCCAAACCCAGATGTTTATTAGAATCAGCTGGGGGAACTACTTAATCATAAAGATACCCAGACCCATATTCTACAGCTTCTAAATCAGCCGTGGGCAAACTACAGCCCACGGGCCGGATCCGGCCCGTTTGAAATGAATAAAACTATTGAAATAAAAGACCGTACCCTTTTATGTAATGATGTTTACTTTGAATTTATATTAGTTCACACAAACACTCCATCCATGCTTTTGTTCCGGCCCTCCGGTCCAGTTTAAGAATGCATTGTGGCCCTCGAGTCAAAAAGTTTGCCCACCCCTGTAAAATCCTACTCTCCAGAAGTTGGCCTAAGAATCTGTATTTTTACAAAGCTTCCACATGACTTTCTGGCAGACCAATTTGGAACCACTGGTAAGCTCTTTTGTGCCTACATCTTCGTTTGAAAAATTGAGTTAATAATAGTTTTTACCTTAATGAATCATATAGATAAAATTTGGTAACATATGTAAAATACTTAGTATGGTGCCTATTTTGAGTAAACACACCTTAAAAATGTGTTCTCTGCACTACGTGATCAAGCTTGAGAGCCTTCATTGGTTAAAAATGTGGACAGTCTGGCCCTGGATGGTGTTGCTAAGTGGTTAGAGCATCAGCCTGAGCACTGAAGGGTCTTGGGTTCTATCCCGACAAGAGCGCATACCTGGGTTGCGGGTTCGGGAGGCAACCACTGGATGTGTCTCTCATCTCTCGTGCACGTACTCACTCTCCTTCCCTCCTTTTCTCCCTCCCTCCTTTCTAATCTCTCTAAAAATCAATGGGAAAAATATCCTTGGGTGAGGATTAACAAACAAACAAAAAAATGAGGACAGTCTGGCTTATGTCAACTTCATACCTGGCCATTTCCTGTTTTCTCATCCTATCTCCTTCAGGCAACACCGACAAAATCTGATGCAATATAATTTGAATAAAATGCCTTATCTGTGTGCATATTACCTTATGATTAACTTAACACCGAGGTGCATTTAAAAGTTGAATGTAGTACAGTAAAAAGTCTGTGAAGTCTGGTTGCTCTGCAACAGTTAGAAGCTGAAGATGTAAATTCTCTACAAATAATGAGTTTAAAACTCAAATTTATTCCCACATATTTAGGTAAAGATAAAAGACCCCATTTCTCTCTTTCCCTATAGCAAGCAGTCGCACTCACTCATTTAAAACCCTGCAGTGCACTGAGCAGAAGAATATCCTGTCCTGACATGTAGACCACCACAAATGGCTTCCAGTCTTTAATTGGAAATTTGCTTCTAGACACTAGGGTGAGTGTTAAAAAAACCCCAACAGAAAGGAAGAAAGAAGGCAACTGGAGCAATTTATATCAAGTGAAAAAAGGCCTCCAGATTTCCGTATTCCTAGTTACAATTTATCAGACTGTTTCTGTTTGGGTGGTTTTATACAAAAAAATAAATAAATAAATTGTAAAGCGTGGTTGTTTAAGCACATCTAAAGGTTAAACTCCACGCAGCTCACCTATATGTGAGAAGAAGGAACTGCCAAACACTTCACCTTTTGAGACTGAAACAAGCCGACTAACAGATGTGCAGTCCTTGTTGCTGTAATTGTTGTACGTGGAAACCCAAGCATTTTTAAAGCATGCATCATTTAAGGCCTCTGGGTCAACTCTCCTGTTCATGGCTGACACAGGCTCACTGCGTCTCATTTATGCACACATGCTAATGCCTTGACCTGTTACACAGCATTCGTCATTATTCTCAGATGTGTTCCTGGAAAGCTGGAAGTGAATTCTAATCAGCTCTACTTTCACATTGTTCCACACACGATAATTTTAGAAATGCAACAGCTTCAATTCTGACTGATTGTAACTGGCCACAGCTTCTATGGTTCTCTCCTCCCTCCCATTCTCCGTGCCCACTCCAGGTTCTCTCCTCCCTCCCTTCTCCGTGCCCACTCCAGGTTCTCTCCTCCCTCCCCTTCTCCGTGCCCACTCCAGGTTCTCTCCTCCCTCCCTTCTCCGTGCCCACTCCAGGTTCTCTGCCTCCTCCCCTTCTCCGTGCCCACTCCAGGTTCTCTGCCTCCTCCCCTTCTCCGTGCCCACTCCAGGTTCTCTACCTCCTCCCCTTCTCCGTGCCCACTCCAGGTTCTCTGCCCCCTCCCCTTCTCCGTGCCCACTCCAGGTTCTCTGCCTCCTCCCCTTCTCCGTGCCCACTCCAGGTTCTCTACCTCCTCCCCTTCTCCATGCCCACTCCAGGTTCTCTGCCTCCTCCCCTTCTCCGTGCCCACTCCAGGTTCCCTCCTCCCTCCCCTTCTCTGTGCCCACTCCAGTTTCTCTCCTCCCTCCCCTTCTCCATGCCCACTCTCATCACATGCAGTGTCTGGCTCATAAGAGATGCGCAGTCCAGATCTGTTGAATGAAATAATCATCTTTAACACTTGAAAGATCTCTCTAAAGACAGTTTTTATTAAAGTTGTTTTTGTATTGTAAGACGCTATCTCTAATTAACTTGTTTGATTTTTTTTAAATTTTAATAAATGAGGCTCTTCTTAAAATGGAACATATTGTTTCTGGTTTTCAGTTACAACGTTACTAATGGGAATGAACATTTTATAACATATGAAAGCACGTAAAAGAATAAAATTACAGTTATGGTCTTCTTCAGCCCAATGTAAATGCTCAAATATTTGTTTAAAAAGACTCTACATTTTAGAAGTTACAGCATTAAAACATCTGACTTGAAACATCCTGTAATTTGATAATGTAAACACCTTCTTATTCACAATGGTCTAATAGTACATGACCTGTTCCTAAAAGGACACAATGTGTGCCAGACCTTTTATTTTAATTCTGGAACTGTCATCATATAAAGTAGAGAACCTTTTTAAAAACAAAAATGGCTGTCAAGAGAAAAGTCTGAGGTATTTTTAAATGAAAATGTAAAGGATACAGGAGTTCAAAGCTCCAAATCCTGAGTTTTTATGTGACTAGTGTACAAAGCATGGCTTGTGGAATATGCACTGTCTGAGAATGAGATATCTCCATACACCACATTCTACAGCTGTGGACTTAGGTTTGTAAGAACAGTCACAGTGCGATAATAAAGCACACATACATACACTTTTTGTACCCCCAAAACATATCTGGAGAGAGGAAGTGTGGTTCTGTGAGGCCCTGGTCTGACGGTAAATGCACCAAGCTTTGGCTCCATTCTAAAGCCGGACAAATGGCTCTTGGAAGAAACTGGAAGGAGCACCCCTAAAAATGCTTTGAGCAGAACCATAGGTAAATACCAGACGATGAACTAAATGGGCTGTCACTTTCGTTAAGAAACAGAACCGTGGTCTTGCCTTTTTTTGTCTGCGAGTCAGCTGCCTTTTCCCCGTGAAGCCATTCTCCCCATTTCCCAGTCTCGGCGAGTACATATTCATGGCGCACACCGCACAGCAGATGCGGTTGTCGGCAGGTAGTACCGTCTGCAAATCCAGCCCGCTCAACTGAACACCATTCATCATGTATTTTTAGGCCTTGTGATGTCTGCAACTAAATATAAACAAGGAAAGAATCACTGACAACGGGAGACTCCTAGCCAATGAGATGGGATGGCTGGGAAAATCACCTCTATTTTAACCACAGGATGAGTTATTTTGGCCTCATGTAAATTGAGTCACTTAAAATTAAATCTGTACATTAAGTAGCTCAGGCTGTCCTCTAAGTCAGCGGTCACCAACCTTTCGGACCTCACGGACCACCGGTTGGCGACCGCTGCTCTAAGTGACCCCCTGGTCTTTAAGGGAACACGCTGTGGACCCCTAGAGAGCAGGCCCCTGGAGCGCAGAATCCTCAGGGGGCTGGGGCCGGCGTGCTGGCTGGCCACACTGTGAGGAGCCTGTCCTGTTGGCAAAGGCTGCAACCCCAGGAAAGTGCCAAGTGTGACAACTGCTGGTGCCCCTTTGTTTTTCTGGTTTATTGAGTGTGGAAATGACACCATGAATGCTGAGAATCCACCACATCATAAATATTGACCTGTTTGGTCTTGTTCCAGTACAGTGTTTGGGACACCTCACAGATTTTCTGCACCCAGAAATTCCATTTGAAACATGCTCCCAAAGTAACTACCGTTGCTGTTTCTTCGATTTGTGTTTTCTTTATTCTTGCCATTTTATCTTCATTTACCTTCTTCCTGCTGCCCCTCTTACTTTAACTGAGTCCTTGGCTACTTAATGTACAGATTTCATTTTAAATGACTCAAATGTCATTTTTCAATGAAGTGCAAAATGAAGGCCAGTGCTTTCCTTCCGGGTGTTGAGGAGCGATTCCCAAACCTCCGCCTCGGGGCACCTTACTATGC
The DNA here is from genome assembly GCF_014108235.1 of Myotis myotis. NCBI lineage: Eukaryota > Metazoa > Chordata > Mammalia > Chiroptera > Vespertilionidae > Myotis > Myotis myotis. The sequence continues at coordinate 813,889 of NW_023416336.1, forward strand.
TCTAGTCTGTCATGGGTTGAACTATGGCCTCCAAAACTCATATAGTGAAGCTCTAACTCCCACTACTTCACAATGTGACCTTATTGGGAAATAATGTCATTGTACTAGATGTAATTAATTCAGATGAGGTCACACTGGAATAGGGTGGCCCTGACCCCATATAGTTTGTGTCCTTGTAAAAGAAGAAGGAAATCTGAACTCAGCAGGCATGCAGGGAGAAGGCAATGTGCACATGCAGGAGAGACCAGGATGATGCCAAGGGATGAACAGATGTGCTCTCGCAGCCCTCCCCTCCCAAGGAACCAACCCTGCCCACACCTTGACCATGGTGGGAGTCCTTGTCTCCAGAAATATGAGGCAAATGTGTTGTTAACGCCCTCCAGTCTGCGGTACTTGGTTATAACAGCTCTAGCAAACTAGTACACATACCATGCATTTCCTCTGTTTATCCAGAAGCTCAACAAACTGTGCTATCTGGTCAAATAAAGTGCAGTATAGAGCCAGATAATTAAGACACTAATGTTTCTCAAGTTCATAGATCATGGTCAGAAGTTAAAAATTAAAAAAATAATTGCTGGCTACGAGTCACATGTTGATGTCAAGAGCCTTCAGATGACCGCCTTCATGGCAATCAGGTTTATTTTTTACGTTTAAATTTTAAAGTGTTACACCAAAGTTTAAATTTGTAAACAAGCAGCTCCCTGTGCACAAAGCAGCATTTTATTCCATCCATGATATATAACTAATAAAGAGACTAGAGAAATGAGACATTCTTAAACTGCTAGAGGCCCAGTGCACAAAACTCATGCACTGGTAGGGGCCCTAGTGGCTGCTGGCTGCCAGCCGGGGCCGCCCTCCCTTCCCCCCGCCTGCTGCCTTCGCTGGCTGGGGCTTCCCTCCCTTCTCCCAGCAGCCGCTGCCCCACCCCCTGGTCGAACTCCCAGTTGAGGGGACAATTTGCATACTATGCTTTTATTATATAGGATGGAAAATGAGAACATGTGGCCGATATGATGAGTACTACAAACAAGTCAGGTCAGAGGAGCCAGTCTCTCACAGGTATGAAGGAGATTCAGTAGAAAATTCCAGCAGGAAGACCACCGTCAAGTCCCCATCATGGATCAGGCACTTGATCACCCTGAGCACTGGTGTCCTCGTGTGGTTCTGTCAAGGCCCCCAGCGTAGCTCCCCATCCAATGCAAATATCCGGTTCTAACTGAGCTGGACGACTCTTGTATTTTACTCTGTCGATCTCTCACCCTGGAAAAGTTCCCACTTTCTGGGCTTCTGGACTTTTCTGCCTCCTGGCTCTCCTGCCTCTCTGGTCCTTCCCCCGCCTGTGAAAGGCACTCCTCAATTTGCTTTCATTCTGGTCACTCCCTGTGGTCTCCCCAGGGAGCTGGCCCACCGTCCAAGCCTGCATTTCCATCCTAACCTCTCAACTCCCAAGCAGCAGTCTCTAGGAAAACAGCCGTGTGAATATGATAACATGCCTTGCACTTACAGATACTTAGATTTATACTTTGGCTAAACAGTATTTTCATAGTTGATCAACACAACATGAAGAAATAAGATGACCTGACAAATGGGTCTGTTAATAGATTAGTCTCTTAAAGAAGGTTAACTCATTCCAGCCACCACTTGCTTATAATATATTTCTGGTTGTACCTCATTTTACCTGGTAAAAAGTTAAAGCACAAGTTGTCTCTGAATTCTGAATCAGAGGGTACAAAACAGGTAACGTGCTTCAACAGTGCCCAACATGAAGATACCCAGGTCCTTCCTGAGACTGGATGACTGGGAAGAACGAAAGGCAGAGGCCCCAGGAGTGCTTGCTGACCGTGTTTATCCTAACAGCACAAACTCCGACCCTGGAGAACTCAGGAATAATTTGCAAATGGTCACTGCCACTTAGAGGCAAATTAAAGTCCACTTTTGAGAACTAGCAGATAGAAAGGTAAGGAGAGGCAGTAGGAAGCTTGGGTAGGTAAAAGTATTCTAATTTAAATGTTCAAAGGACCATTATAGGATCTTAATTCCTGCCAGTAAATAGAGCATTTAATTATATGGCAAAGAGCTATAAATTCAGCCCCTCTGGAATGGAAACTCAGCAGAGAGCTCTGCGCTCCAGGGAGCAGCCTTCCTTTCGCACAACAGCCTGAGCTAACGCCCCAGGACCCCAGGTGGTGATAAGTGTAGAGAAAACCCAGTTAGGGGACAGAAGGCCCAAGGCAGCTGGCCATGAGCCAAGTTAAATGTCAAGGCTCCCAAGTAAAGCATGGCAAGTGCCCGTACCCCAATCCACCTCTGCTAAAACCTCGTGGACATGCCAAGCTCAATGCCTTCATTCAGTAAATAAGTCCTTAGGCAGTACGGCCAAGGCTGAGGCAATGGTCATGCCCTTCTAGCAAAGGGCTCTTCTTTATTTGAGAGCCTGAGCTCTGAAGGGAAACAACACACAGTAAGAGCAACACATGACTGCCAAGGCTGCTTGCTTCTCTTGCTCTGAGCATCCTGCCTCAGTTCCTCCCTGAAGCACCCTTCCCCGAGCACAGCCAGAGAGCACTGGCCATGAGCACTGGAGTTCCCTAGAAACTGTCAGGCCAGAGCAATCCTGTTTCTAGACATGGCAACAGCAGTGGCAAAAAATACACAAAACAACCTGTCAATTAGGGGAATAACCAAGGAAACTTCACTATAATTAAGGAAAACCTCAAATTCTGGTATTTTATCAATATTTCCAGGTTCCACTTTTTTAAAATAGGTCCTGGCCAAATTCCTGGCGTGCATTTATCTGATGAGGTTTCAAACGATGGCGCGCGCGTGCGCACACACACACACACACACACACACACACACACACAGGAACCATTGCAGTTGTTCCTGGCGCTTGTTTCTCTGCGGGTCCCTGCTCAGTAAGCCTTTTGTGCCTTGTGGGCTGTCACAGGGCCTTGAGGTCCAGCTCCTGGGCCCCACACCACCCGGCCAGCTGCGCACAGCAACACCCACACGCAGCCAGATTCATCCCGAAGCACCGGCCACTCGCCAGGTAGCGTGAAGTCTGGTTCGGAGGCAGGGTAGCATGCTCGTAATCAAGGCAGAGCTGAAAGTTAAAACAGACTAGAGAAATGTAAATTTCTTCGCAAACCAGGTGGATTTCCTGCGATAACACAAGTCTCTCTGTCAAATCAGAGCAGAAACACAACGTTGCTGGAGTTTACGGCATAAAAAGATGTGGCTCCCGTCACTATTTGTTCCCCTGAACTCTGCCTTGTCCTCTATCAATTATGTCTCCAACTACAAACAGAGATAACTTCTTATCTCATGCAGCGATAATTAAAATGTCACCCCTGAGACACCAAGAATGCTTCTGCTGTGAGAACTATACACACTGTCAGTGTCACGCTCAGGCCCGAGCCAGGCGTTCCCTTCCCGGGGAGAGCTCCATCGCTTCCAGTGCTTTCAGAATAGCCCCCCATTGGAGAGTGAAGACCTGCCACCTCAACGCCGCGTGCGAGGCGGCGCGCAGCTGAGTGCCTGGAACTACAGCCCCGTCTCACAACACAGCAGTCCTGGCCTCCGGAGCCTATCTGCCTTTCTCTCTGCACAACTGAGTACGATGCCGCACACTCTCCCTCTGAAGGCCTTGCTGTTGACTCCACTGGAGTTGGTAAAACTGCTTCCCAACTGCGTAGTTCTTTTCCCATTTTCTCCCCTTTTTCCTTTTAATAAACCCCCTGCTGAGGCACAAGAGGCTGGAGCAGTGCAAGCGAAGGGCCCCCGTGAATGCTAGAAGTGATTTAATCTGCTGGCAATCTTTCTTTCAAGAGTGAGGAGCATGGTCTCCTGGGCCAGTGCAATGCTATCAACATTATATATGTGTGGTAGGGAGAATGATGGCCCCCAAAGACATCTGCCTCCGGATCCCCGGAACCTGTGACGATGTCGCCTTACAAGGCAGAAGAGGCTTTGCAGATGTGAGTAAGTTAAGGATCTTGAGCTGGGGGATTATCCTGGATTATCCCCGTGGGCCTGAACTAATCACAAAGAGGGAGGCAGCGGAGTCCCAGAAGCAGAGGTCAGAGCCCGGCAACTGCTGGCTTTGAAGACGGGGAAGAGACCACGAGTCAAGGCACGTGGAAAGCCTCCCAAAGTGGGAGAAAGCCAGGAAACAGATCCTCCCTGGGGTCCCCCAGGAGGAACACTTTCCTGCCGACGCCCTGATTTTGGCCCAGTGACACCCATTTCTGACTTCTAAGCTTCAGAACCGGAAGATAGTAAATGTGTGTGGTTTTAAGCCACAAAATTTGTGGTAATTTGCTCCAGCAGCAAATTACAATCAAGGAGTTTGGGGAAACACCCTGCTAGTCCCCAAAGTCTACTCTTATTATTCCAACTCTGGATGACCTGTTCCATTAACAGGTGAAGTGCCCTAACCAGGTGAAGTGCCCTTTATTTAAAGACCCAGCATGCAGAATTCTTACTACACGAGAGCCCATTTAAGCCAAACCTCTAATTTTAGCCAAGAGGAAAATAAGAACTCAGAGAGGGTCAAAGAATGCCCGGAGACACCCAGCCAATCGGTGGCTTCTGCTGACATTCTGACCCAATTCTCTAAATTTCCTGTCTCCTGCTATACTGTGAACAATGCTGTCCCTCAGAAATATTCTTCCTTCCTCTTCTAAGTTGATTCCCTTGGCATATTGTACATAGGCTGCATGTTTCAACTAGGAAGTAGCACAGAGTGGCTCAAAGAAATTCAGTTCGCATCACAATGTCAGTCCATGGGCTAAGATGGAGCACTGGGCTGCCGCAGACAGACATCCGGAAGCCAGGTGAATCCGGCTTCTCCCAAATGCAGAACATACAGAACAGGTTTATCAGGTTATAGGTTCTATGAATACTATCCAAAATACAGAGCACAGTTTTGGCCACCTCAAACTCAGAGCTTTATAAGGCTTTTTTATTTGTATTATTTTGAACCAAAAGCACTCACAGTCATAGGTCCCTTAATGACCGGGATCCCTGCTGAGAAATGAGTTGTTAGGCAGCTTCCTCATTGTGCAAACACCATAAATGTGCTGACGCAAACCTAGGTGGTTTAGCCTACCGTTAGACTGCATGGTCTGGCCCACTACTCCTGGGCCACAAGCTTATACAGCAGGTACTGCACAGAACAACACACGATAAACACAAGCACAAGAGAAAAGGATGCGATCAAGAGACGGGGGAACGTGAGAGGCAGGAGGCTGCTGCCAGCATAACAGAGCACACTTACAGCAAATTCTTTTTTATAAGTAGCAAGGGTACAATCTAAAATAATGATGGAAGGTATAATAAAGACATAAACCAGTAACACAGTTATTTATTGTCGTTATCAAGCATCACGTACTGTACATAATTGTATCAGCTACACTTTCACACGCCTGGCAGCAGGCTTGTTTACACAGCACCACCACAAACTCGTGAGTCATGTGTTGAGCTATAACATTAGGATGGCTACGACATCACTTGGCAATAGGAATGTTCAGCTCCCTTGTAATCTTATGGGACTGCCATTGTTTATGCAGCCCATCATTAGCCAGAACATCGCTGTGTGGCACATGCGTATATTTAGAGCTGCAAGAGACTTCACGATCGTTAGTTCAATCCTTCATTAGTCTGAGAATTCCCTCTACAAAAGCATGTAAATATGACTTGGTCTTGACCCAGAAGCACAAAGCACTATCTCAGAGGGCCCTGTTTCTGGCCCCGGCATCAAGTCTGGCTTTTAATCAGTGGCACAAAATGATGACAGAGAACAGGCTCATTCAGCTGAAGGCTATGCTTAAGTGAGTGAACTTGCAAACATCTCCCAATGAAGGAATTAAAAAACCAAATTCAAAATAATATGCCAAATGGAATTCAGCTTGATATTCAGAAGAGCATCCTTAATCTACAAAAGAGTGCCAAATAAAAACTAGCAAACTAGCAGAATTCAAAGTTCCTCAACTGAGCTGTAAACTCCTAAGGGCAGACACTGTGTGAACATACTTCTCATTCTTGCCTGTTGCCCCTTCTTTTACAACGGTGCGCAATCAGTACGCGTTGAGTTCAACTGGAATGCACAGACCCTGCTGAACAGCTCTCAGGAACGGGGAGAGCCTCCGAAACACGTTTACAAAATGAACTGTACCTTCCTCTAGCCCTGCAACAGAACTCGGAGTTCCCCAGCTTCATAAACACTTGCAGATACAATCTAAAGTTTTCCTGGTGGTCCAGTTCCGGAACCAGCGTTTGCTCCTTGATTTGAGGCTCATTGTTCTCTGGGCCCAAGCTGATCCCTGATGGCTGTCTATGCTGTGATGAGTGCTGGGTGAATGGGGTGCTACCAGACTCACTGCAAGAAAAGGTTAGGAGGTCAGCTGGTGGTCCGTGAGCTCCTGGCCATGAAGACAGAACATCAGCCTTATTTCCCCTGGTTCTTGACTAACCATGCCCTTCCCTGTTACTCTTGTCGCTATCACTTAAGTAGGGTATCACACCCGCTGTCATCTATCTAGACTCAGACGCAACAAACTGACCAAGAATGAGAGCCACGATCTGCAGAAACAGTTTAAGAGAGCAGCAACAGCCTCCAAGAGAGAGAGACAGAGAGAACACCGTCTTGGCTTGAAAACCAGAATGCCACAGCGACTGGCACTATGGCCAGGGTCCTACTTGAGCTTAAACCCAAATGCGTCGTGGTTGCCTCACCTGCCTGCTGCTGATGACTAGAGAGAATGTCGGTAACATGCTATTAGTTATTAGCAGCTCTTAACCATTATTGCCATGTGTATAGTATTACATGCTGTTTATTGCAATTTTCTTTGGCTCTGTCAAAGATTATATTACTTCTAATTAACACATTAATATAGTTCACCTTGAAGGTTTTTCTTTTTCACTTTAGATTTCTATCTGGGGCCTCGGCTGAAACTAAACACCAAATCCCTGTGCAGATGTGTTGCCCCTCCTATAAACTGTTTTCCGGGAGCCTGAGGACACGAGGCAGAAGCAAAGCCTACCATCACAGCTGCATAACGAAAGAGAAGGTAAAGTCTGTACATCAGGAGAAAAACAAGAGGTAAGACTCAGAAAAAAAAAAAGAAAAAAAAGCACAGTCAGCACCAAGCACTAACCAGTTTGCCTCAGATGTTCTCTAGAAGGAAATAACTTGTATTGTTTGGGCCAAATGACAAATTATAGGTAAAGATTAAGAATTGTTGCATTTTGGAGGCTTCTGGGGCCAATTTCTACTTCAGAGCAGGAGGGCATGTCCTCTTCTGAAGACAAAGGGAAGAAGAGCCCTCTGCCAATCAGAATAAGGCTGTGCCCTGACTGCCTCAATCACTGGCCACATCGGGGCATGTGCTTAACGAACCCCTCACTGTCCTACCTGCCCCGTCTGTCAAGTGGAACCATTGGATTGGCTGCCATGTAGGGCATCCTGCAGCCCGAGTCACCCGGCTCAGCCGCTAGTAGGACGTTTCAGCTCTTGCATGCACGTGTATTTTTACATTTTTTAAAGAAAGAAATTCCTACTGACATTTCTTCCCCTTGACTTAGTAATTTTTAATATCTAGTTCCTTGAAAAGCGTTTAAAGAGGGCTTTGCCAAAGTATATGAGCATATGTGTTTTCTTAACTTTAATTTTTCAAGATAAATTTTTCTCATCAAAAATTCATATCCTTCCTAGGTAAACATAACGTCAGGAAAAATCGGGACATATTGAAATATGAACTAATGAATGAAGAAATGAGCAAAGTAACAAACTTGAGAATAGACTGTGCACTGTCCTATATGCCTAAGTTATCTAATTTTAGCAAGAACTGTGACTAACCAGTGACAGCCCCACAATGGTTTCTGGATGCTAAATATAGACCGGGTCCAAATTCCCAAAATCTCACCCTGGCTTTATCACACATCCTTGGCAAAAGAATGTTACTCTGATAAAGCTCTCCGGTCTGGCCATGCTTACTTAAATGCCCCCAACTTGTACCGTCTTAAATGTAACTGCCAGGGGAGGGAGGGATCACTTTAGTCCTCCAGCCAGTCTGTACTAAAGAGTCCCTGATCCCACCACTGCCACACAAAGTGCACCAGTTGTGTCCAAGCTGTTGTGTGAATAATCTGGATATTGCAGAACGGAGGAAAAACACCGAGGACCACATTATAGCTATAAAAATGACATGTGAAGCTATCTGGTCATGATTTTATCATTGAGTCATGACCTTCAGGATAACACAAGCAACAATTAATACTTGAAAACCCCTTGGCATATAGTGTGGCATGCATTCTTATAAAGTGGATCTTGCAATAATATATTTGAATCCCTAAGCCCTTATAGACAATATTGGTCTCCTTAATTTTATTTTAAACACCAAACAGCACTTTTCTTTTAGCAATTACGAGAAAGTCTATCAATGAGCTCTTTTGTAATTAAGGCACATCTAAGCCGCCTGACTCCACCACGCCATAAGAGAGCATCCTATAGGCTCTGAGTTCTTACTGGCTTACTTTCCAATCAGTCACCTGTCTTCATGCTCTGGGTGTAACTCCAAGCCTCCTGCTTGTTCAATACAGTCAAGGAGAGACTCAGCAGTGTCTTCATGATAAAATCACTTCGCCTGGCACAACGGCTTTGCCAAGCATCCCTGTCAGTGCCCATTCTCCTCTGCAGCTGGAAACACTAACACAGAAATCAGTTCTACCCTCTCCGAGCGCAACCTCAGCTTCTGCTCATAACAGAAGCGGCTGCTGCCAGAGCCGCTTCCTCCCTCACACAAGTGGGGTCACCGACGCCTTCGGGAGTCTGAGGAAAGCTGTAGGCTCTCTTCTCAGAAAAGGCCAACAAAAATAATAAAAGGAAGGGAGTGGGGGAGAAGGAGGAGGGAGGGAGGGAAGGAGAGAGGAAGGAAGGACAGATGCTGGTCTGTGTGGCTCAGTTGGTTGAGTGTCCTCTGTACACCGAAAGATCTCCAGTTTGATTCCCTGTCAGGGCACATGCCCAGGTTGCAGGTTCGATCCCCGGATGGGGTGCGTTCCAGAGGCAAGTCATCAATGTTTCTTCTCTCTCTCTCCTTCTCACTCCCTCTCTAAAATCAATAAAATATTTATTTTTAAAAAAACAAAGAAATGCACATATGATGTGATGGGTTTTCCTGACCTCCAGGTTAAGAATCTCAGCTTTACAAGGCTGAGAGAGGAAGAATGGGGTTGATAAGATGGGGTGAGGCTACAGAAAGAGGGAGAGGGACACACAGAGAACCAAAACAAGTGACAGGACACTAGAGAAAGTGTTTCGAGGAGAAGTGGCTTCCTCCCCTTCTCTCGAGCCTGGGAACCAGGAGTCTGGGTTCTGGTCCAGGTTCTAACTTCTATCTTGAGCAAGTTCTTAGAAAACATTCCTCAATGAATACAATGAAGGGCATTAGCTAGATAACTTTAAAGCACTTTACACATGCGTGAATTCACTTAATCTGACACCTATCCTTTTCCAGGGTTCACAGTTGACAAAATAATTATGCAGTAAGACGGAGCAATAGAGGGGGATTAGAACTCAGAACACCTGGTTCAGAGCCCATGCTCTTAATCACTACTGTGTGATTCCTGCCTTCTACTGAGTCACACCAGGAGAACGATTACAGTACAAAAAAAAAACCCAGTAAAATGAACATAACTATAAAATATACATAAAGTGGAGATATTTAACAAAAAATGAAATGCTGTTTTGTGTCTTACATAACTGATTAAAATACGCTAATTTATCATGAAGGTATTGTCCAATTTCATAATCTTAATATTTAAAATATCATACAGATAACTCACTTTCTAGAGAAAATCAAGTTATCGTCAACAAAGAATAATTTACAAATGTGGATGTTTTCACTGGTTCTCACTGTGCACTTCTTAGACATGGTTATTAGCATACTGTATATCAGCTACTTTATTACCAGGAAATACAATAACTGAGTATACAAAATGATCAGTGTCTGTCTTAAAGCAATCTGGGGAAAGCAATGAAGGTACTAACCATGACACTAATGATTAACTACAAAAGAACACAAGTACAATAAGTCAAGTACAATAAATTTGGGATTGCAGAATTACTTGTGATGCAACCTAACACTTTCTTAATATCTTCCCACACATAAAAAAAAAAAAAAAAAGTCAAAGTGACGAGCAGGAGGTCTTTAGCTCTTTTTTAACACAAGTATATGAATTCCCCCCTACAGCCTCCTGCAATTATCCAAGAGAGTCATCTGATATAAAACATCTTTCTCCTTGCCTTGACTAGGCCAATTCCAAGCTCCACGCCCTGGCCAATCACTCCCCTATCCCAAAGTTCCCAGGCCACCTAAATCCTACTACCCTTTATTGCAACATGCAAGCCCTCCATCAGGCCCTTTCACTCAGTTCCCTATACCCTGAACTCCAAAACCACTCCTAGCCTGTTTCCATTCCCAAATCCATTAAGCACACTGGCGATGTCAGAATCACCCAGGACTGTGGGTCTTCTGTACCTCAATAGAATCCCAGAGACTCTGGATTCCCCGGTGATTCTGGGAAACAACTAGATTTGAGGACCACTAGACTAACTTTTAGTTGTAGATATTGGTTTTCTCTACTGTAAAATGAGGGACCTGGGCTGGAGAGATGATCTCCTAGGTTCTCCTCCAAACAGAGCGAAGAGTCCAGCTTCAAGAGCTGTTTTACGGATACTGTTGAGGATGGGCTACTTAGCAAATCTTGTGCAGATGCTGGGTTAGCTCTTGCTCCAAAAGAACCTTCTACACAGGTTTCAAGATATCAGCACTTGACTTACTATAGATAGAAAACTGCAGAAATCACTCTTTCAAATACCAGGGTACCAAGAAAATACAAGTTCTGACTTTCTATTTATTTGTTAAGGAAATCCCAGAAAGCGCTACCTATAACATAGCTGGTATGTGAGAATTATGAAGCATGTCGCTGAACTGTCATAAGAATTCACACACCTAATAGAAAGTAATAGTGAGAAAAACAAGACAGTGGTTCTTCTTGTTATAATGTCAATGGGATAATCCAGGTAACAATTCAAGTCCAGGAAATATATTAATGGGCCATTCTATTAAAAGGGGACTTTTCTAGCTGGCCTTTGAGTCAGACCTCCCACAGAGGAAGCAGTTGTGTGATGTATGGCCAGGGCAGAAGGGATTGGGGGTTATTTTGTTCACTATATTGGTGCTTTTCTTTACTTTGATTTTGAATGCAGTGAAGCAAGGTTGCAGATCTTCCAACTGGCTACAAGCCCCATCATATCCACTTGTGTTACTCCTTCTTGGCCCAGAATGTATTTGAATTGTGACCACTGGGCTAAATAATTATGTTAACATGATTATATAATTATAAACAATTATATCTTACCATCATGTAATATGAGTATATTCACATTCCATACTTTATTTGCTTCTTATAATCCTGTTTACTAATTAGGAAGCTAGTCTATATATATAAAAGCCTAAGCGACCATTACGACCGGTCGACTGAACGACCAGTCGCTCTGACGTGCTGACCACCAGGGGGCAGTCGCTAAACGCAGGAGCTGCCCCCTGGTGGTCAGTGCACTCCCACAGCCAACCTCCCACAGTCCCTCACCCTGGCCAGCCGCCCCGATGGCTCTTATCAGGACTGGGTGAGACAGCCCATATCGGCCCCAATCGCTGGCCAGGCCGAGGGACCCCACCTGTGCATGAATTTGTACACCAGGCCTCTAGTAAAAAATAAAATTAAATTAAATAAATAAATAAACCCTGAGTAACTTGCACAGTCCAAGACCTAAAATCTGAATGTCACATAATAAATAACATTATGTGGGAATTTTGAAATTTGATTATCACTTAAAGGTCAGTCATTCAGAATATGTGAAATGAAGCTTCTGTATTTCCATGGGGAAGTCCTGGGGAAGTCACGTGCCTCTGTTTTTCTCTCCAGCGTTCCTGAGCTTCCAATAGCAAAGGAAAAAATTTAGAAAAAGTCAGTTTTCAAAAGAAGTCATTCAACAAAGTACTAGCAAAATGAATCTAGCAGTGTACTAATGGATTATACACCATGACTAGGTGAAGATATTCAAGGAATGCAAGGTTGGTTCAACATACAAAAATCAATCAATGTAATAAGCCATATCAATAGAATAAAGGACAAAATCCATATGACCATCTTAATAGATGCAGAAAAAGCCTTTGACAAAATCAAAAACTCTTTTCATGATAAAAACAAAACGAAAACTCAACAAACTAGAAATAGAAAGGAACTTCATCAACCTGATAATACCTAGGAAAACCCACAGATATCATTATTAAAGTACACGACTGAAAGCTATCCTCCAAGACCACGAACTAGCAAAGGATATCCATCCACCCTTACCTCTGCTATTCAACATTATTCTGGGGGTTCTAACAGGCCAATTGGGCAAGGAAAAGAAAAGATATCCAGATTTGGAAAGGAGAAAGCAAAACTATCTCTATGCACAGATGACATGACTTTGTATATATAAAATCTTAGGCAACGCACACACACACTCTCTCACAACTATTCAGACTAACAAGTACACTCAGCAAGGTTGCAGAGTGCAAGATCAATATACAAAATAAAATGTAAAAAATATCAATGATCATGCTTCCATCACTCAATAATTACTAGCAACTAAAAATATTGCTCTTTTAATGTCATTAATCTCAACCTGACTAAAGAGAATATAAAATTCAGAATTTCCTTTAGCATTTTTAAAACTATGACATTTGGTTAAGAAAAATGTTTCCTGGAATATACACAATTCTAGAAAATGTGGAGGAAAAGATACTTTTGTTAATATAGCCCAGAGGTTAAGTGATGAGAATTAGAAAAGTGTTTGAAGCCACAAAAGATCTTCTGTTAGACCCACTAAAGAACACTATCTTCTCAAGTTTTCATTTTCCTCTAAGGGTTTTTTCTTCAGAGTGATTGCAACTTTATAGCAGTTGCAATCAGTTCAAAACATTGCACGGTGATGCTCATACAAATTAATGACTACATTTTCACTTACTTAGTTCACATTTTACTTTGGTCCAGTCTCCTAGAGATTTGAAACAACATTAAGCACTTCACAGTATTGTTGTGGACTGTTTCCTTTATCAATTTCTTTAGAATTAACAAAAAAGTGGTATTTGATTCCAACAATATTGGTCGTGCTTCTTTATAGGTAAGACAAACCAAACATTCACAAAAGTGAATATTGTTCTATGTTTCAGAAAATACTTTTCTGAAGACCTGAATACAGACCCTGCTACTCTAAAATCCATAAGCATAAAGCAGGCTAAGGGTAAACCTAATCGCTGAGATCCTGCTAAGTCCCAGGGAACTCCTTCCGCACTCTCTATCTCAGGACCTCAAACTAAACTAACATATTCATTCATTCACATCAATGGTCAGTTATCATTCCCTATGTACCTACAGGTTCCCACATCTTCTTTTGTTGTTTAAATTCTTTCAAAAACTGAAACTGGGCTAAAGTTATAAGTAAAGGATTGGTTAAAGAAAACTTTAATAGAAGCTATTTTTCTGTAAAGCAGATAATTTGCTGCATGATTCCCTTCCAATATATGTATAGATTTTGCTCTTTATTCATAATTTGATTCTAATTAGTCAGTGACAAGCAAAGTCAAGTTATTAATTTAAGAATCAGGATGTAATAATTGTTTAGAGATGAAATATTAAATAAACACATACTTTTAAAAACTATTTCCCTAATGTTGTAAGCTTATACCATGGAAACTTTTCATCATTCCCCATTTTTGCAATGAAAATTCAAAACAGATGATAAATTCAGTAGAAAGAAAGCCACTGGCCAATGGCAGAACTATTCTATAATATAAAAGGGCATCCTACCAGACAGTTCTACAGGCTATTCGTAAATCTTGCTATTTTTCTTTAGTTTAAAAATACTGATTAGCTGCACAGTACACAGTACACCATTATCTCTCACTGCCCTCCGTTTGGGAGGATATGCATCCTGCTGGCCACCAGTGGCTTGCAGTACTGTTTTGTGAAAGGAGGCTACTTCCCTACCTTACCCTGGTCATGCTTGGCCCTGTGACTTATGAGGCCAATGAAATGGGAGCCATAAGACATCTGGCTCCTTTTTCCCCTCCACCAACAGGATGGCATATTCCACAAAGGCGCACTCTGTCAGCCTGGGCCCTCGAACAAAAAAGACATCGGAGCACAGCTGACTTCAACTACCGTGTAACAAGGGCAAGAACCACACTTTGAAACGGTAAGCCTCTGAGATCTGGGGGTTACTACACAGCAGCGCCTGAGCAAAGCCGACTCACACAAACTGCAATCCTAGCATTAACCCCCTGTGGCTTGAATGTATCTGACAGATGTCATAAATAACCGTCCGGGGATGCTGACCTCACAATTCAGTATGAAACACGTATGTAATGACTCATCTCCAGGTGTGCCAGAATCAAGTGATTGGATGTAAAGATATCCTGTGTCCTGCATCAGCAACTAACACAGTGATAAGAGAAGGGAATCAAAACAACAGAAAGCACCCAAATCTGAAGTCTACGGAAAGAATGAATCCGTGACTTAGGTTCACTGTACCAGGACCACAGTGGGCTGTCACCCAACTGGAAAATCTGAGTTCATTCTTAAGTGCAGGAACGGAGGAGTTAGCATATGAACATGGATCAAAGCGTAGATACGAGGTCAAGGCACAGCCATTCATCTGAGATAGTAGAGACCTCAGTTGGTTATTGCCAGAAAAGAGTTACTAGAATGTTGTCATTTGAGCTATTAAAAGTCATTGCTCTTAAGTTCACCTAAACTGAAAAATTTAATAATATAATGCTGCTCTGGCCAGTGTTTCTCAGTGGGTAGAGTGTTGGCCACACACTTAAGTGTCTTGGGTTCGATCCCCAGTCGAGGGCACAGTACCTGGGTTGTCTCTCTCACAATGACATTTCTCTTTCTTTGTTTCTCTCGTTCTCTCTCTCTTCCTCCCTCCCTCCCTTTCGCTCTCTCTTGAAAAGCAATGAACAAAAAAATATCCTCAGGTGAGGATTCACAAAAATAAAATATATATAATGGCTTCACCAATTTGCAAGTACTATTTTCATTAAAATACATGTAATAATTTTAATAGTTCTTAGCACCTGCAATGCATAGGGCTCATTATATCAGTACTGAGGAGGTTTGTGAAGTCATTAAGAATGAATCCTTGTGCACAACAGAAGAAAGTATTAGACTATCCTCCATACCCATCTGCCATAGTCATTAAATAAACGCAAGGCCAGACCTCAAAAAAAAAAAAAAAAAGGTATCAGTTTTTAAAAAAGATACAAACTGGAAAAGTGACTCACATTTACCTCTGAATATGCCTTAAGCAACATAATGGACATAACCACTGAATATAATTACATGAAGGAAGCCATGCAAAGGGAAAAAAGAATTAATAATAAAGTGCCATATACTGAGGCCCTACTATGGGCCAAGCTATTTGTGTATATTATCTCATCTAGTCTTCATAGCAAATCAGTGCCATAGGCATTACACCTCCATTTTACACCTGAGGAAACTGTGGCTCAGAGAGTTGTTAAGTTACCTGTTTAAGGTAACACCTAGTAAGTCTCAGTCAGAATTTAAACCCACTGTATGCTGTCCCCCAGCCCCTTTCCCTTCCCATTATCCAATGGTGTCTTTTTAAGCTACCTTAAAATTTCTTATTCTCAAGAATTTTTAAAGACGACATTTAAAGTTATTCTTGTCACAGGTTTCAATATGTCACAATTCCTTAAGCCAATAATCTGTTAAATTTACTTCACCCAAATATCTCATGACATAAATTAAGCCCATTTACTCTTTCCATGTCATCAAAGAAACACTTTTTAAAAAAATATATTTTTATTGATTTCAGAGACAAAGGGAGAGAGAGATAGAAATAGCATTGATGAGAAAGAATCATTGACCGGCTGCCTCCTGCACACCCCCCGCTGGGGATCAAGCCCACAACCTGGGCATGTGCCCTGACTGGGAATCAAACCATGAACTCCTGGTTCATAAATCGATGCTCAATCAGTGACCCACGCCAGGTGGGCAAAGAAACATTTTTTACAGAATCAGTCATAGAGCTAGAAGAAACAGTTGGTTTTTATGTAGAAAACAAAAACAAAAACAAAAACCGCAAAATAATCTACATGAAAAAGAATCACAATGTCAGATTAGTCTCAGAGGTAAAATTAGTTGTCCTAGCTTTATTGCTGTACCATTATTATTGTTATTAATAAAGTTATACTTAGGTGTTACGGTAGATCTGACCAGCTGTAATAAACAGTTGTTACCATTTTCTTCACAAGTAATACTTGCCAAATTAGTGTTTTCATGAGTATGCAAATAATTAAGAGGAGATATATACATTTTATACATTTTAAATACTGACAAAAAGCAGTACCTAAATTATAATGAATTACAGACAATCCTTGCACAGTAAAGCCTGTTTAATACAAATTCCATTAGTCCAAAGTACAGAATAATTTTAACACTCTATATTTATTCATTTTAAGTTAAAAAGCCCAAAGTAGTTCAGCCAGTGTGGTTCAGTAGTTGAGTGTTGACCCACAACTACTCAGGAACCAAGAGGTCACTGGTTCAATTCTCAGTCAGGGCACTTGCCCAGGATGCCTGCTCCATCCCCAGTAGGGGGCGTGCAGGAGGCAACCAATAGATGATGTCTTTCTCTCAGCCATGTTTCTAACTCTCTATCCCTCCCCCTTCCTCTCTCTCTAAAAATCAATAAAATATATTTTAAAAGCCCAACGTAAATCTCAAGATGTCAAGATATTTTTCCATACATACCTCACTGTACCTGTTGTAGACCATACACACACACACACACACACACACACACACACACACACTCTTCTGTCAGGGAGACAGACTTCCCACCACATGTAAGGACTCCAGAGCCGGACTGCCTGGGCACAAACTAGCTGTGGGTCTTTGGGCAAGTTACTTGGCACCTTTGTTTCCTTCTCTAAAAACTGTGGACTAACAGGACCTACCTCACAGGCTATGCAGATAAAATGAGACATGGTACTGGGAAAGGGCTCACTACACTTCCTCACATAGAAGAAACCTACTGCCTGCACAACCCATTCGATGGATCCAGCCCACAACCCAGGCATGTGGCCTGACCAGGACTGGAACCTGCCACCTCTGAGTGCATGGGTCAAGGCTCAACCAACTCAGTCACATGAGCCAGGGCTGTAGATCACTTTAATACCAGGCACCGTGCTCAGGATGGTCATGGTAGTAGCTCCCAGGGACAGTGTGAGTCTGGGGACTGGTTTACTGCCAGATGGGCTAAGTGCCCATCTAAGGAGTTACTGCCGTTAAATGACAGGGCACGTGTCAGTCTTGTGTGTCTGAAAACGATTTTTAAAAAGTCCATTTAAATAGCCCACAGTTAGAAAAGTCCACTGACTTTTCCTGGCTCTGTAGCCTCATCCAGTTACTTCTGAATCAAAACTACTTTATAAAGACGCTAATTAAATTATGGATGGTATGACATAAATTTATGCTAAAGTGATTTACACAGATTTTTCCATTCATTAGTCACTGATTCAGAAATAGCTATGAAACACTAATCATCGACATTTCAGAGGCTAATATTTGAGGCTATCCTCTTCTCTGTGGTTCCATTCTCTGAAACTTCTATTCCTCACAGATTTTTTAAAATATATTTTTATTGAATTTTAGAGAAAGAAGAAGGGAGAGGGGACAAGGAACATTGATGTGAAACATGGATCAGCTGCCTCCTGCATGCCCCCTCTGGGGTATTGAGCCTGCAACCTGGCCATGTGCCCTGACCGGGAATCAAACCAGCAACCTTTCCATGCATGAGAGGATGCCCAACCAACGAAGCCACACGGGCCAGGGTTCTCACAGACGATTTTTAAAAGTGTCCACTACCCAACATATCTACATACAACCACCCACATGCTCTAATTCTGCACCTGGCCCACCCACTTCCTTCTCTGAGACCTTCCTCCATCAGTCTGCCCACCTTTTCCCTCAAGAGTGAGAACATTCGGTCTCCACTCCCCCACTTCCCATTAATTCTTTCACCCCCACTGCCGACACTGCTGACTCCACAGGCCACCTCGACCATTCCATGTCAGGTGACAGCTCTAAAGCTGCTGACCATGGACTCCACTCTCTCATGGTCTCCACCTCCCTGACGATTTCTTTTCAAACTCCCTTCCCCTCACTGCCCTCCCAGTGTCCTTAGCCTCCTTCTCGTTCTCGCCTCACTCTTCCTGGATAATTGTGTCCAATTTCACGGCTGTCACCAGCAGCTGTATGATGATAACTCCCAAATCTTTATTTCTGTCCTAACCTCCTTCCTAAATGCCATTTTCATGCAGCAAACTTTCTGCAGGCAATTTCACCTGGATGGCCCACAGGCACTTCAAAGGTAACATATTCAAATCCAAACACTTTACCTTTCCCCACTCAGCTTGCTCCTCCTTCTCCTCCTCCTCCTCCTCCTCCTATACTCCCTACCTCATCCTACAAGCTGAATAGTCTAAAAGCATCTTTGCCCCATTATCACCTCTCATTTCCCCCACCCTGTCAATCAGCAAGTTCTGCAAATGTCATCCCCTAAACACTTCTCTAACCCTTCCCCTCCTCTCCATCCTCACTGGCCCGGGCTAAGCACCATCAATCCCTGACTGACCTTCTGATCCCCCAGTCACCAGATTCATTCATATAAAACACCTTCCAGAAATAATAAAACGCAAATGCGACCACTGTGTTCATCTGCTCAGAGCCCTCAATAGCAGGCCATCACCTACTAGGAAATGTGCAAGCTCCTTGGAATGCCATGCAGGGCTCTCTAACCCCTGGCCTCCATCTCCCTAACTCATTTTCTGTCCCTTCCTACGGCTAATGCTCCAGACCTGCACTTACCCGTGTCACTGCTATTGTTCACAACACACTTGTTTTTTCACCAGTTTGCCTTTGCTGACATTATTTCACCTACCACACCCCTCCTGCTCTCTGCCTTACTCTAATCCATCCTTTAAAACTCAAAATAGAAGTTACTTCCTCCAAGAACTCTTCCCTAAAACTCCATACTGGGTAGAGTACCCTTTTATGTACTCATTAGGACTCCCTATTACAGTATGTAAAAACTCTACAGAGAGTATCTGAAATAATCTGTTACAGGCTAAAGTATAAATACATCAAGAACTAGCAAGGTGGTCTATTCACTTCTGTCTGGCTCAATTAATAGTTGTTCATCTCATCCGACTGGCATGGCTCAGTGGTTGAGCATTGACCGATGAACCAGGAGGTCACAATTTGATTCCCAGTCAGGGCACATGCAGGAGACAGCCAATCAATGATTCTCTCTCATCATTGATGTTTCTATCCCTCTCTCCCTCTCCCTTCCTCTCTCTGAAATCAATGAAAACTTATTTTTTTTAAAAAAAATAGTTGTTCATCTCAGCTTAGAAACCTATAAATCTAGAGGAAGGAAATTACAAAGAGCAGCTTAAAGCATCAGTACTATTTTACATTATTAGACATAATATTTTAGGATTTTAAGTACTGCTTTTGTCCTGCTGAAGGGTAAGAGTAAGGAAAAGAATAGAATTTAATTTATGTAACTTATTATCTACCTAAATATTAGAACCTAAAGTATTATACTTTCTTTTTTTAGACTAAATATTTAATTTTCATACTCAGAACTTATTAACTTAGCCTTGAAGTTTCATTCAAGTTGAAGGAAGGGGAAAGGAAGGGTGGCTAGGTAGTAGGTAAAATTCACTGGCTTCCCCATAGAAGACTTTTCTCAGGTATTCTGCACATCCTAAAAGATTAAACTCTATGTTATTAAAAGACAAACACTCTAAAGCAGTGGTTCTCAACCTCCTGGCCCTTTAAATACAGTTCCTCACGTTGTGACCCAACCATAAAATTATTTTCGTTGCTACTTCATAACTGTAATGTTGCTACTGTTATGAATCGTAATGTAAATATCTGATATGCAGGATGGTATTAGGTGACCCCTGTGAAAGGGTCGTTCGACCCCCACAGGGGTCGCGACCCACAGGTTGAGAGCCAATGCTCTAAAGGACAGCCCTAAGAGGTGTAGTTCTCAGAAGAGGCCATGCCATGTTCTTGGGAAGGACCTATCTTCAATGAAAGAAACAAGTAGGAGAGTCCATGTGGCACCAGCTGAGCAGCCAAAAGACTCAGCAGGCTCTACACACACCTGGCCGAGCTCCAAGCACCCACAGCAGATGATCAGTGGTGCTCAGGCACAGCATGGACTTCACCTATGTCACCCTAATGGTTAGGGTCTAACCCAGGGATGGGCAAACTTTTTGACTCGAGGGCCACAATGGGTTCTTAAACTGGACCAGAGGGCCGGAACAAAAGCATGGATGGAGTGTTTGTGTGAACTAATATAAATTCAAAGTAAACATCATCACATAAAAGGGTACGGTCTTTTTTTTTTTAGTTTTATTCATTTCAAACGGGCAGGATCTGGCCCGCGGGCCATAGCTTGCCCACGGCTGGGCTAACCTGAGCCCTGACGACACAGGCCAGGCTAAAGCCGTCCTCCTAGACCAGTGGTCAGCAAACTCATTAGTCAACAGAGCCAAATATCAACAGTACAACGATGGAAATTTCTTTTGAAAGCCAACTTTTTTAAACTGAAACTATACAGGTAGGTGCATTGTTATTAACCTGCCTATACAGTTTAAGTGCCGTTGATATTTGGCGCCTCCCCCGCGCTGCCTATCCCGCGGCCCGCCTGTGCCGCGTCTCCCGTCGCCCGACCGACACCCCCCACTTCTCCTAACGCCACTTCTTCAAAATAGACTCGCCCAGGCCAAAAACCGACTTCTGCGCATGGGCCACGAAGTTTCAATCGCACTGTACGTGAGCACCCGCACGGGGTATTTTGTGGAAGAGCCACACTCAAGGGGCCAAAGAGCCGCATGTGGCTCACGAGCCGAGGTTTGCCAACCACTGTCCTAGACAGTTACCCAGCTAGAGTTCAACTGGTATACCACCGTAAAGTAGTAAATCATTTGATTTTGCATCAAATAGAGAAGGCTATTTCATATGGCGGCTCACTGGAGTTGTGTGGTCTTCCCATTTCTGCTGATGCTGTGGTCTATGACAGACAGCTCATATATTTTGCTCAGAGGGTCTCTAGAGCTATACCTGCCAACAGGTGAATCCACCATGGCTTCAACTATGTCAGTAAAGTGCAGAGTCCATGGTCAGTAAAGACGCCTGCCTCTCAGCCTGAGGTACAGTCCTCAGCTCCACCTCAGCAGCTCTGAGGAAGGAACCAACGGGCTCCCTGCCACGGAATACAGTTGGCATGAAAGGGAGCAGGGAGCAGGCAGGGCCATGCTGGCTGCTGTCTTCTCAGTCAAGGCCGAAATCCTGAGCAATGTAACCCAAGTGCAGCATTTACCTGACCATCATCAGTTGTTGTTGTTTCATAAGGAACAAAAAGGGATTTATTTTCCTTAGGACCCACCTGAGCAAACTGCTGCCCTGAGAGAGTCCTCTCCCCCCCAAGAGTTGTCCAAATCACCTGGCTACTCATCTTTGTACCATATACTGATATCCAATAAAATGTTTTCTCCAATGTGAGGAAAATGCATGAATTTGATGACATTAGTACAAACCAAAGGAACAGCAGCACATTATTTTCTTCACTGTGAGCCCAACCTTTCTCCTTACTTGAGGGGAATAGTCTCCCTCTCTCCTCCCAATCTGAAGAAAAGTTACATTGGTGGAACATAACGTTGCATATCCTAAGAAATGGCTAAATACAATTAGATAACATATTGGATTATGATGTATAAGGCAATATTATGGCCACTGGAAGCACAAATGAGAAGTACTGCCCCAAACAATGGGCTGAAAACTACTGCAGGTACTTCCTCTGTGGGTCACCTGTGCCCCACGGCTGCAAGCTTTAAATCGGTCACCAGTGTTCCTGAAAAGTCAGCTGCCTTCAAACCTGAAAGAGCCACAATTGTTTAAACCAAGTCTGGCTTTCTCTTATTAGCAACAGTCTTCTCTGCCCATCTCAGAGCATGGAAGTGTGTGTATGATGTGACGTGTGTGTGTGTGCACACCCATGCACACATACAAACCCTCATTAAGAAGATAAAGTAAATAAACTTCCTGCCAATCTCACAGCACATTCAAAGTCAATTGTGCTATATTTGCTCACATAATCAGTCCTGTCTGCACATATTTTTCTAATGGAATAAGATTGAAAATTAAACGCGAAACTGCAGCTCAGTCTGACCATCTGATGGACTTAAGGCACTGTGGTAGGGCTGAGGAGAGCGTGCCTGGCAGGCTGGGGATGGAAGGTCCCATCTGAGGTGCCTGACCCTTGCCATTGGTCCCACTTGGAGCTGAGTTGTGATTTTCCCTAGGACAGGGGGAAAGTTGCAATTTGCTGCTATGGCCACAGGGTAGTGCAGTAATTCTGCAAGTAGCTGCCCCCACACATACACCAATGTCAGGTCCCCCACAGCCCCCTCCTGCCCCACCCTCCAGTCCCTCCCAAAGAGAGAATGGCTGGGAGAGAACGCAGACATTTGGCCTGAGTCCTGGGCACCTACAGGAGCTATGGTGAGACTCCTGACAAATCGAGAAGTGTCTGTAAGGCTATCCATTACTCAGCATTCCCTCCTGACGCAGAAGGAAGCAGCCTTTGAAGGACTGACAAGAACTGCCAAGCTGTAAAAGTGATTGGCCTATTTATCACAAACTTGGTTCATTTAGGTTTTTATTTCCTGCAATATCCCCACTAGGATACAATTAACCACCCCCTCACTCATCAGAAATATCAGAAAGACGCCCAAAAATAAATGCTGCATCTAAATGTAACCTCCTGGCATTATGGAATGATAATGTTATTATACAAAGCCGCCCCACAATAAAGAGGAAAAAATAAAGTATTTTGAAAGATCTTCTTTGCAAAGGCATTTATATCCCTTTAGTTCTTGCTACTCAAAGTTAGGTCTGTGGACCAGCGGTATTACCTGGGAGCTGATCAGAAATGCAGAATCAGAGCCAGTATGTTACCGAGATCCCTACGCTACCTGGATGCACAGTCATGTTTGGGAGACACTGGCCTAGTGAGTATACTGACCTACCTACTCAAACCAATTTTCTAAACCCTGGGTCTCTTCTTCCTCAGAATATACTTTATAGAAAAACAAATATATTTTGAAATTTGAAAACAAAAACAGGTTCTTACCCAGAACTGATGATGATCCACTAGAGCAGTGGTTCTCAACCTTCCTAATGCCGTGACCCTTTAATACAGCTCCTCATGTTGTGGTGAACCCCAACCATAAAATTATTTTCGTTGCTAATTCATAACTGTAATTTTGCTACTGTTATGATTCATAATGTAAATATCTGATATGCAGGGTGTATTTTCATTGTTACAAATTGAACATAATTAAAGCATAGTGATTAATCACAAAAACAATATGTGATTATATATGCGTTTTCCGATGGTCTTAGGCGACCCCTGTGAAAGGCTCGTTCGACCCCCACAGGGGTCGCGACCCACAGGTTGAGAACTGCTGTTCTAGAGTAAAGCCCTTTTCTAGCTAAACCATCAGGTAACTAATTAACATTTCAATGAACACTGACAGAAAATCTGTTCTGTCACTTCATAACTCAGGTAAACAGCACAGGTGTGACAAGAAAAACTTAAGTAAGACAGACTCGCATTATAGCACTCTAGAGGATTTTTGAAAACCAATTTCCTGTCCATAAAAAGGAAAACAATTTTTCAGCATCAAGGTAAGCGCACAACTCTAAACTGAGTTGCTATGTTAGTGTGGTTGCCAAATTACAGACATTGTGTTTACCTCAGCCAACAGTGAACCTGCTGGGCAGAAATTCCGTGAAGAAGTTTGAGTACCCTCTGCCTTTCTCCACACGTACGTGGAGAAATTACAAAGGGGAAAAGACACAAGTGCACACAATGAATGACTTCTGCACTCTCTGATTCTGCAACCCTATGATTGGAACGGCTGTAGAATTTTGAAAGTGGGAGGACTCTCAGAGATAACCCATTACTGCTGGTCCACTTACCCAGGAATCTCTTTCCAAAAGTTCCTGGCAGGGGGTCCACAGTCTCCTAGAGACAGCCAACTGTTACCTCTAAAACCGAGGTGTCACCTCCCTTTTAGGTACTGTCACACCCACTGATCTTCCTTGTGCCCTTGAGCAACCCAACTCCTTCAATCAGTCTGAGGCCCCCCCCAGGTGTTAAGTTTCCATAGGCTCACCCCATTTAGTATCTTGGATGGTGTGGTATCCTCCTATCCTGGTAGAACTGTATTCTGTTTCTATTGAAACTGAATTATGATTAGCCTGACATAATTTAATGAGACCCACAGTGCCAGATGAAGTCATTTGATGTAATGGGTAGTAATTCAATACATTCTCAGTGAAACATCAAAGATTATGTAATGGTTAATATATCTACATATGTTAGTAGTACAACCATAAGCAAGGGAGTATTTGTCTGCTAGACTATGACATACAATGAAGGAAAACCACCAATCTCTCCTTAAAAACATTCCCGGGTCCCACTGCCAGGGAGAGAAAGAACTCCACCGGATGGTGACCGGACCCAATGTGGCCTTTCTGTATCTTCCTTTGTTTATGATAAAGAGGTGTTTTTTTTAGTGAAGCAAAGGGCATAACAGAACTACATTTGGCCTTCACGAAGCAACTGACGCTTTTATTACTTAACATCACAACCCTATGAGGTAGGCCAGCATAAGTGCTGTCATTTTAAAAGTGATTAAACCACGACTGAGAATAGGAAATGAGAAAAATCGTGAGCTGCCCAGGGCCAAAAAGAAAGCAAGACTGGAGCCAGTTGAATTCAGAAACCTCAATTAAATTCCCAAACAAAAGGGAACAGGCAACACTGAATATAAGTTGTATAGATTTCACTTTGAAATAAAACAAGGAAACATTATGTTAGCCTTAAGTGATATTAAAATTGCCTTTTATGGCTTTGATTTTGCCATTTAGGCTTTATTCACAAATAAAGAGAATTTAAACAGGCAAATTTTAGATTACAAACTCCACTTACACACAAAAAAAATTTTGCATTCTATTTTAAGAGATTAATTTTTTTTCCTAATTTGACTGTTACTATAATCAAGATTATGCCAAAGGGCCTTTGGTTCAAGTTGCTAAACCTAAAGTGTCATTGATTCGACCATCTCTAGTTCAGAGGGACATTCTCCCAAAATAGAGTCCTAGCATTTTATAACCCTCCCACATTTTCACAAGAGATCTGGAACACAGGAAGGAGTCATTTCCCCACGCAAGACTCATCCTTAGCGTCATCAAAAGGCATTTGGTTAAAACCCATCTGTATATCCAACACAGTCTCCCTGTTATCCTGGCAGCCCTGCGTGCCACCCCCCCACCCCCCCCCCACACACACACACACACACACACACACACACACACACGAACCTGGCTTGTTCCAAAACACACCACCTTTGGCGCTGGGTGGATACAGCACTCGGCTCCTTGACCCCCTCACTTCACTGCTTCCCATCCACATATCCCTGCTTCCTCCATGCTGGCCACCTGCCCCTTCAAGGCTGCAGCCCACAGGCCCGAAGCCTGGAAGCCACTCTTCTTGGATATACATAGGGATGGCAAAAGTAGGTTTACAGTTGTGAGTCCATGAAACACAGCGTTTACTCTTGTATTATGTATTTCCCAAATGAACAACTTCTGCCCACTTCCTGTATTCAGGCCACACATACTGAGATCCTTTTCTGCGGCCTGGGCCTCTGGGGGGGAGGGGGGGGGAATTCCTCAGCCAATTAGAGTACCGCAGCCAATCACACCACCTCTTCTAGCCAATGAGAGTGCCGCCCACTGCAGGGGTCTAGATCAGTGATTTTTCACTTGTATGCCATAAGAGTGTTTAAAACACGCAATACCTGACTATTTAGTCAGGGGCACTGACCTCTTTCCCCTTAGATCAGCGGTTCTCAACCTGTGGGTCGCGACCCCTTTGGCGGTCGAACGCCCCTTTCACAGGGGTCGCCTAAGACCATCCTGCATATCAGATATTTACATGGCGATTCATAACAGTAGCAACATGACAGTTATGAGGTAACAACGAAAATAATTTTATGGTTGGGTCACAACATGAGGAACTGTATTTAAAGGGCCAGAAGGTTGAGAACCACTGCCTTAGATGGTCAAATAAAAGAATGACAACACCCAACACAATACAGCCGTCTGAGGTGAATGAATCAAAATTATACCTATTTTTTGTCAGATCAGCAAAAAGTATGTATTTTGGTGTGCCGCGGAATTTTAATATTTTGTGTGCTATGAGTTGAAAAAGGTTGAAAATCACTGCTCTAGACCACTCGCTGTAGAACTAAGGCCGGACTCAGCTCACCCAGGAGAAGGGGATGGTCCCACCACCAGGCGGACACCGCCACTTCTGCTCCTTGTGGCCTGGTGAGCTGCTTTGACCTCTAAGGGCTGACAAAAGGAATGGGGCAGGCCTCGAAATATTTGTTTCTCTGGGGCTGGAGGAGTTGAGGCACCTGAGGGTCAAGAGCAGGGTCTGGGGCAGTTTTCTGACACTAGGAAGCGCCAGGGAAGCCTGGCTAAGGAAGCCAGGAAGAAGCCAGGGCCTGGGCACATCCGTCAGCTGCCAGTTGACTTGAGAGGACCAAGTGTGTCAGTACGCACCACGGGGAGGCATCATTTGAAGACTAAGTTGTTAGTGCTCTGCTATGCCCCCGCTCCCTGCAGGAGCACAGTGCATTCCCACCCTGCTTCTGGTAGTAACTTCACCTCCACCTTCACTCGGCCCTTATTCCTCGTCATGGTCTTCCCTCCGAAGGACCTTCCTCCCTTTAATTTTCTCCTCCTGAACTTCTACACCTCCATGGTATGCCAAATGCCAGTCAAATCCATGTCAAATGCCAGTTAACCATGAAGGTCTCACTCTCTCAAGGGGATGTGGCCTCATGTCCTTGAAACGGGCAAAGTCAGCTTTTGCAGATATTTATATGTATGGCTACTCTCCTACAGGCTCCCAGAAAACCTTTCTTTTGCAGCCCCTACAGCAGCGGTTCTCAACCTGTGAGTCAAGACCCCTTTGGCGGTCGAACAACCCTTTCACAGGGGTCGCCTAAGACCATCCTGCATATCAGATATTTACAGTACAATTCATAACAGTAGCAACATTACAGTTATGAAGTAGCAACGGAAATGTTATGGTTGGGTCACAACATGAGGAACTATATTTAAAGAGCCAGAAGGCTGAGAACCACTGCCCTACTGTGAGGTTTCTTTTCTTTTGTTTGAAATCCATGAATGGGAAATTTTTAAAAAAGAAAAAGAATAGAATAGAAATTTTCAGTGCATCATACATAGTACCAATAAGTGTAACCGTGACACTTTATTTCAGTTATGTGCTTGTATGTTCCCGAATATAGTGGGTTGCAATGTTAAATTAAATGTACTTGTTACTGTGAGTGATGGTCTGAAACATTTGCAAGCCATTGCTCTACAGTACCTATCCTATGCCTAATACTTCATGAATGCTTATTAAATTGAACAAATTTATGAGTATAAAATATCCATTCATTACTTCAAAGATTCAAATTTGAAAGAATATAAAATATAATGCCTATCTGAACAAAAGTAAATAGATTCCGGCCTATGTGAAGCTACTGGGGATGGTAGTGTAGTACAGAGGAATCTGAATATTTACTATTAAACTCCGACAGACTTTCTCCCCAATAACTAAACTGTGTTTATATTTAAGGAAGATTAAATCGAATTTTGACCAAGCTCACTTTGGAAAACTTTTCTCATTCACTGAAAGTAACTCATGATGACAAAGTTCTGCATCTTTAAAATACTTGGTATAGGTAATTCCACCATGATTCATGAAAGGATCTTTCAGATACATCATGACAGCCTTTGTTCAAGCTCTTTCTTTGCCCAAGATGCCTCTATGTCCTGTCAATACCCCCACCCCCACCGTCTGTAAAAATTCCATTCATCTTCCAAGGCTTAGTTCAAAGGCCACCTTTTCCATGGAAGCCTTTTTTTTTTTTTTAACTCAATTTTTCCTCTTTCCCTCCTCCACCACCCACCCCAGTCCCAAGTGTGGTCTTTCTGTCTTCTGAATAAAAAATGTTCAGAACTTCCCTTTTCACCCTTCTCATTCCCCTATTAGACGATAACATATCAACCCACGGTTTATTCATCTTTGTATCCCCTACAGCAATCAGCACAAGGTCTTGTACTTAAAGAGATGATCAATAAATATTTGTTAAATGAGTAAAAGCAACCGTTAGCCTGTTATAAGGATGGACGTTATTTTAAAGGCCCTGAGGAATGGCTTACATGCCCAGCTGATGAGAAGCTGGTGAAGAGCAGGGAGAAGGAAGGGAGGGAGGGAGGTGTGGGAGGCTGGGACCCTGCTCCTGTGGATATCTGCCCCTGCGAGCAACTGAATGACTGAACCCCAGACTCTTCAGGGGATGCACCTCCACAGCAGATGTGGAGCTGGTGAGAGTGAGTGTCTTCAACCTGTTCCACATTGTCCACTCTTGCTTCAAATCAGAAGTGGAAATTTCTTCTCAACTTTAAGGTATGGCTGAAATGAAACGTTGAAATGGCTATCTGGAGGTCAAAAGACCTCTCTTGAAACATAAGGATAGGTGTTCGTGGGGGGTGGGGGGGGAGGTAAGGAGCCAGAGGAGATGGTTCATGAATTATCAACTAATTGTCTATATTGATCATATTCTATGCACAGAGCTTTTCTCTTCATAACGTCTATACAGACATCTTGGGACACTTTCTGTGACCACTAGACTAAGCTATTGAAGGTTCAAAACTACAGACCTAACTAACAAACTGCAATTTGTTTTATTGGAAAATGATGCCCACCAATTAGAAAAAAAAAATTATTAAGGATTAAAATACAAGTCTCTTTTCCACTAACCTGTACCGCTCCAAAGAAAAGTGTTTTTCTAAGATGAACTAAAGGAAGAAGTTTCTAATGCTCTTTATTTTAAATTTATATATTTACGTTATATACATTCATATTAAATTTATATATATATTTAAAATATACGTAATAAGTTAATTCAGATACAATAAGCATAATTTCCTAAATCTTGGTATTTCGTTTTCAAATTTTTAGTTTTAGATCAATATCATTTAGGGCTCTGACCTTCTCTTTCTTTCATATTTTAACAAAAACCTTAATTTCAAGTCCATCAAAATTTTGTTTTGTAATTAATTTAATTAATTTTTTAGCCTCATAAACTGGGAGACATCAGCCGTATGATAGAAACTGCACTGGATTTTAAATTAGAAAACTGAGCTTTGAAATTAATGCCTCATCTGACTATAGGTCCTCTAGTTGTAGATATGTGATGTTGGGCAAATTACCTGATCTTCCCCACCCTCATTTTCCCAAACTATAAAATGGGAATAATAATAGTACTTGCTTCCTAAGGTTGTTTGTTGTGAGGATTAAATGACATAAAAACATGTAATGTATTTAGAACAGAGTTAAAACATGGAATATACTTAGAACAGTATTTGATAAGTGGTAAGTGTTCACTAAATGTCCATTTGTTTTACAGTCTCAGTAAGTCACTTAACAGTTCAGACCTCCATTTCTTTGCCTATAAAATGGGACTACTACAGGCTGTCATCTCTAGGATTGTTATGATTCAAATAAGCAAACGATGCATATGAAAATGTCTGACATGCAGAAAACACACAAATGTTAGTTATTTTGGATATCTATATATAACCTTAAAAGTAAGTCATAAACTTAAAAACTTATAAGCTTAAAAGTAAACCATAAAATTTAGTTAGAAAATACCATCCAAAAATGTATCCATGACTCAGAAAACGTCTCTGTTAAAATGCATTCAAGGAGTTTATCTTTATCAGAAACATATAAGCTTTTGTAAAATGTAATTTCTACATCTGCAAACTAGAAAGACTCCCAGTCACGCACTTTCATAAGTGTACAGTCTGTACACTTCCATAAGCCAAAGAGAAATTAATGCATTGGTTAAATCTGGTTGAATGTATAGCGACTTGAAAAAATGATTTTTTTTCCACTTTTAAAAATAGTGAGTATACTGTAGCTAATGTAAATTTCAAGTCAACTCAACAGATATTTATTGTGTGAGTGTGCTCCAGGGAGCTCACGGGGCACTAAGGCCGCAAAGGGAAGTAGGCTGAGGCCCTGTGCTGGAAAAGCCCACAAAATATTACTTGTAAAAATCATGAGGGGGCTTCGATTGGAACCAGCAAGCAGACAAGCTGCATTAAAAATATGCCAAAACAATGTCTCTCCCTACGACTGGAAAACTCCAAAAGTCACTTTTAAAGCACAGTTTCTTTCTAGAAACCTATTGAATTTGTGCCAGAAACCAGCATTCCTAAATGTAAACCTGTAAAATAATAGGTATCTGTAAATGAAAGGCTGAAATAACCCTGGAGCAACAACACAGTAATTAGCAACTTTTATAGGGTAATAACATGTTTCATATTCATTTTACACTGGCTCTTTGAAGTTCCCAATATCCCACAGTGTAATATATAAAAGTTTTATTACATTAGGGTCCATCCTCATGTATTTTATAAGAAACTGTTCCACAACACGCTAGCTTTGTGTCAAGTGCGTGACACCTGGCTTCAGAAAGATAAAAGTCACTAGAAACCTAAATCACTGGAAACATCCATCCATCCATATATCATCTCGACGATCTACAAATCATAAAGCAGTTGAGCTTTAAAACTGTACATTGCATATTCATGTGCACACCACTTGGAGTTGTAGACACGTGTGAACTCTTTACGGAATTAAACAAACAAAAAAAAACACAAAAAAACAACTCAGCTCTACAATAAGCAGGGCAGAATAGGGTGCAGTTAATATGCTTGTTTCAGCAGATGTTCATTCCCGTAAATATTAAACAGAACACAAGTTCCTCCAGGAATAATATGCATGCAGTAATTTTACCACCTGAATAGGGCTGGTTGGAAACATTTTAGGCGATTGGGGTTGGGGGGAGCGCGGAGAGGGAGGGGGGTTACCGGTAAGAAGGATGTTGAAACAGCCAATGAGGTTTTTAAAACACCAGCAACCGGAATTAAACTGCTTCTAGCGGCGATTTACCCACAGCAGCTCCCCAACCTGAGAGCCGAGCACCGCACCCGGAGGCTCCCAGGCCGCCCGCGCCTGGCGCGAGAGCTGCACGCGGCGCGGGTGGGTGGAGGGGGGCAGAGGACCGCTGTGCGAGGTGTGCAAAGAGGGCCCCCGGGAATGGTGAACCTCGAGGAAATGGGTCCCCTGGGCCGAGGCCTCTGGAATTCCCGCACGGAGACACACTCGCCCTGCCCTGCGCGCACTGCCATCGCGGGTGGGAGTGGGTGGGAGGGGCAGAGAGGACGGAGCCGCCGGGACCGGCGCCGGCGCCGCGCGCCCTGGCGGGAGCATCCTCCACCGGCGCTTCCCGCAGCCCAACTCCAGGGGGTCGCGGTGTGCACCCGAGAGGGGCGAGGGGACTCGGGGGAGAGAGGGAGGGAGAGAGCGGGGCTCGGGGGTCGCAGGGTGGATCCGGCACTAGTGACACGTTCTAGAAAGCGGTTCTGTCTTTTCTCTCCATGGCTGCGCTCTGCCCCTAGCTCCCCAGATCCCCAGCCCCGGGGCTGGGGCGGGCGGCACCGGGCGAGGAGACTGGAAAGGGGGCAAGGAGACGGGCAAGCGGCCGCGCGTCCGCCCGGGGAGGCGGGAGGGAGCGGGCGCCGGACCACCCCACCCCCACGCGCAGCCCCCGGCCCAGGTGAGGTCGGGCCGCGGCCCCCGTCGCTCCCGCCGCCCCGGCCGCCCGCCGGCGTGGGACTCACCACAGCGACTCGAGGTCCCATTCCTGGAGCAGGGCTAAGTCGAAGCTGTCCATGGTGGGAGGTGTCGGTGTCAGCGCCGCCGCCGCCGCCGAGGCTCCGGCCGCCCGCGCTGCAACGAAAAGCGGCGCTCAAGGTGCATCCCAGCTGCGCCCGGGCCGCCGCCGCCCCCCGCACCCCCCACCCCGGTCGGGCTCCCCGCGCCCCCGCCCCTGACGCGGGGCCGGCGGCGGCAGCGGCCACACTCACCCGCTCCCGGCTCGCGGCCGGCTCACTCGGGAGAGCGGCGAGCTCGCCCCGCCGCCGCCGCGCCCCTCCTCCTCCCCGCCCCGCGCCCGGCCCGCTGCCCCCGCCGCTCCGCGCCGCCGCCTCTTTCTCCTCTGGGAGGCGCGTGTGCGCGAGCGAGGCCGAGGCGCGCACCCGGAGCCCCGAGCCGCGCCCGCGCGCGCCCCTGCGCTCCCCGCGCCGCCCCTCGGGGTCCCGCGGCGCCCGCAGGCCGCGCCGCCCCCCGCGCCCCCGCGCCGCCGCCCCGCGGCCGCTCCGGGGCGCCTGGGGCAGGGAGCGGGCGGGGGATGCTGAGAGGCCGCCGGTGCACCCCCGCCGCCCGGCCGGCCGGCCCGCTCTTTAGGGCCCAGGATCACGGTGACCCCGCCGGGCGCCCTGGCGGCGGGGACTGCAGACCTGGAGTCGCGGCCGGGAAATTCCCGACGCCCCAGGCCCGTGAGAGTTAACTGTGCCGCCTCCAGCAGCGCCGTAAACAAACCGTTTAAAATATCTGGAGTCAGTAAGTTAAAGGAAATAAAGGGGACCGGGAGGCTAGTTCTCCTGTCCGGACCTGCAGCTCGGCCTGCAGTGGGGCCCCACCATCCTTCAGCTGGCCAGTCCCTGGAAACCAAGCCCCCCTCTTTGTATTTCTTACAGGGAAGGGGGCTGGCCTCTGGGTGCAGACTGCAAACTTCCTGCCCGGATTCCAGTCTGGAGAGTGGCGCACTGTCAGCTGGAAGATGATAGAGTGTCATTGTGGCTCTTAAAAATCAAGTCCTTATTATCCTTCCTGATTTTAAAGGACCTTTTTTCCCCCTCCCGACTCTTAGAGACTTGCTGAGAAGCCCATGTCCAAATCTGTTTCTCCCAAACCGGGAACCCTCCTGAGCCTCCACCCTCCCGCCCTTGGACACAGCTCTGGGAACCTCGCTGGGGATTCCCGAGGTTTCCTGGAGAGAGCGGTACGGAGCAGTGTAGTGAGGTCCCACCGCTTGCACCAAACCCCCACTCCTGCCGGGGGAGGCCTTTCTGGTACTCTTCCCCTTTGTTCTTCCTCAGTGAGAAGAACCACTGACTGGGGACCCTGGAAATCTAGACCCTTGGGTAGAAGGCACAGGATCCCTCCAGGGTCAAGCCTGAGTGTCACCCTCTCACCCCCCTGACCTGTGCATGAGGATTAACAAACCCCGTCTGGTGAACATGCAGGGGAAGAAAAGACCAATGAGAATTCCTTCCTATTTGGAGTTGGATTACAAAATGCTCGCCCTTTCCTTCCCCCGGCTCAAAAGTAGTCCTTCCTTTATTAGCATCCGTAACTAATGTGCAAAATGTAAAACAGTAAATTAAAGCAGAGTGACTGTCCACATAGTTCCAGAAAACGGAATTGTTATTTTACAAGCTTACAACGCGGGTCCCTAAAAGCCTCCCTCGTTAGGCGAAGGTAGTACCAAGGCTACCGGAGAACAAAGAGACTGAACAAGCACAGGTGAGAAGAGCTGTCTTCCCGAAGCCCAGTCCGCAGTGTATTTGGAGAGGAAAAATAAAATCTGTCTCCCTAATATCTCCTTAGCAGACGCCTTTGCTGGAAATGTTTGCTCTGGCAAAAGTGAGCCTCTGGAGCCATCCAGACAGCATTCCCAGGAACAAAAGGTGCGGGTGGAGGGTGGAGGAGAGGAGGGAACAGCCCCTTTGGAAGAACTGCAAGTTCCACAGTCTGGACAAGGAATGCATCCTGTCCCTGTGCTGGGGGCTGCAGCAGGGAAGCTTCCCGAAAGCGGACCTCCCACCCTCGCAGAGCCCTGGCCCTCCCTCCCCTCCCAGCACATCTGTTTATACAGAGGAGGGCTGCTGAAGGACAAACAGAACATGTTTGTTGGGAGTCCCATCCAGGGCTTGAAGCTCAAGATACAGATTTGCCTTCGCCGCTGTGGAGTCTGGAGATGAGTAGATGGCCCCAGAAAGGGAAAGAGAAAGCTCTGGGGTGCTTGGAGCCCGTGGGTCCATTTACCATGACAGGCCTCTCCCCCAAAGCCACATCTCCAAAGGAAGATTTATATTTGAATTTAGGCACGGTGCTTCCTGTTCATACACGAGTGTACTTGAACCTCAAGCAGTTGCACTGGGTATTTAAATTTTTTTCATCTGAAACAGCTCCTATTTTCTGCGTGGGGCCTCTAGCCTGGACCTCTAGCCAGCATTAATACTTTTATTTCCAGGGGATAGAACGTCCAGGTGGGGAACAGCACCTTTTGAAGAAACCCTAGTAATAGTTGTAGATATCATTTTTACTAAGGCATCGTGGAAATACGTCTAAATGAATAGTATTTAAAAGTACAATGTAGAACAATTGATAAGAGCCTTAGTAGAGAGATCTTTGTTGTTATTATTATTTATTTGGTTTATTAAGGTGGCCCCACTATTCTTCAGTCCTTATACCTATTCCAAAACAAGCATTTAATTTAGTTGTCAAATTTTAAATCCCTAATACAAAGCAAAACGGGGCTTGGACTTCCTGGAATTAGAATGCCAGAACTGAAAGGGAAACATTTTTCATCCAGGAGTGAGGGACTACCTAAATTAAAAATTTAAAAAAAAATCTGATAGTTCCTAAGAAGTTGATGTAGCATCTGTGCGCACTAATGACCTTGAGGCTTGAGGGACCTTTCTCCTGAGACAGATCCGCGTTTCCACAGACACTGCACAGCACCTCGCAGTTCCTGAGAGCCGTGGGGGAAGCAGCTCAAGGAGGGGAGCTGCTGGGCTTTGCAGGGCAGGTTTGTTTCGGCAAAATCTATGAAGAAAAGGCCTTGGGAATGAATCCTTCTCAGTCTGGGGCAAGCGCACCAGTGCCCTTAGCAAGGGCTCCACTCCCATCCCCGAGCCTGGAGTGGGAGCCTCCTAAGTGGGCCCGGAAGCAAATCTGTGGCATCCAACTCAGACCTCCCTTTGGCTGAGCATGCATGGCTTTATTAACTCATCCCCGATCCTGAAGAGGTGGCTACCACTCAGAGGTCGCCTTTGTGACTAGGAGGAGATTTTCCTTTTATAATCTCTATTCCCCTAGAAGAGGATGCTTGGCTGGCAGCCAGCTGTGCAGGTGGTCTTGCTGGAAGGTGACGGGAGCCTCTGCTCCCCCTCTTCCTCCCCTGCAGGGCTCCTCATTGCACCTTCTCTCCTGCTCAGCCAGGCTGCAGACCCACAGGCAGCCTTTCTCCTTCCAGGGGCTTCTTGGGTGTTCCTCACTGTATCTTTGGATTGCAGAATAAGCCCTCGAGGCTTTCTGCTTGCAAATTACATGCTAATTTGTGGAGCCTGGACAGCTTGGGTTTTAATCCACCTAGGCGTTCTAGCGTCTTCAGGCCTTTGTCTCTCCACTGCTGTCTCCAAGTGGTTCTAGCCTGGGACTGAGGTGCTTTTCTGTTTCCATTTTTTCCATCATTCACCAGGTCCCAAGCAGATGGTGTGGCTGTGCAGGCTGTCATCACTCCTCCTATGTTTCCATGGAAACATGGGGCATAGGGACCATCTCTGCCTTGGGTTCTCTGACAGTATCCTCTGGCAGAGAACTTCAGCACTCTGGGCCCCTCCCCCCGTCTGCCCACATTCCTGAGAGTTTGAGAATATTCTGCAGCCCTGGAAGCCAGGGTCATTTCAGAGATCATCCAAGCACCTACTCCCCACACATGGTTGTTAACTGGCCTGAAAAGGGAGGGCGAGGGTTTGGGGGCCAGTGCTCCTGTCACATGGCTGAGGCCGATTCGCAGTGGTGGTTTATTTGGACTATTTTCCCCTCAGCCAGCTTCCATAATGGCTGATTACTGCTCAGATGTCAAAAGAGATACTCCTAAGATTGCATCAACTCATCAGGCAGCAGATACTTTTTTTTTTT
The DNA here is from genome assembly GCF_014108235.1 of Myotis myotis. NCBI lineage: Eukaryota > Metazoa > Chordata > Mammalia > Chiroptera > Vespertilionidae > Myotis > Myotis myotis. Next base: position 850,106 of record NW_023416336.1, read on the forward strand.
TTATTGCTTACAGTATTACAAAGGGCATTACATATGTGTCCCTTTTTTTCCCCCGCCCTTGACAGTCCCCTGGCCTCCCCTACCCCCCAGTATCTTATGTCCATTGGTTATGCTTATATGCATGCATACAAGTCCTTTAGTTGATCTCTTACCCCCCTATCTCCTGCCCCCCACCCCTCCCCGGCCTTCCCGCTGAAGTTTGACAATCTGTTTGAGGCAGCTCTGCCTCTGTATCTATTAGTGTTCAAAAGTTTATAATGGTCTCTATTATCCATGAATGAGTGAGATCATGTGGTATTTTTCCTTCATTGACTGGCGTATTTCACTTAGCATAATGCTCTCCAGTTCCATCCATGACGCTGCAAATGGTAAGAGTCCCTTCCTTTTGAGAGCAGCACAGTATTCCATCGTGTAGATGTGCCACACTTTTCTAATCCATTCATCTACTGATGGGCACTTAGGCTGTTTCCAGATCTTAGCTATGGTGAACTGTGCTGCTATGAACATGGGGGTGCATATATCCTTTCTGATTGGTGTTTCTGGTTTCTTGGGATATATTCCTAGGAGTGGGATCACAGGGTCAAATGGGAGTTCCATTTTCAGTTTTTTAAGGAAACTCCATACTGTCTTCCATAGTGGCTGCACCAGTCTGCATTCCCACCAGCAGTGCACAAGTGTTCCTTTTTCTCCACATCCTCTCCAGCACTTGTCGTTTGTTGATTTGTTGATGATAGCCAGTCTGACAGGTGTGAGATGGTACCTCATTGTTGTTTTGATTTGCATCTCTCGGATGATTAGTGACTTTGAGCATGTTTTCATATGTCTCTTGGCTTTCTGAATGTCCTCTTTCGAAAGGTGTCTGTTTAGGTCCTTTGCCCATTTTTTGATTGGATTGTTTATCTTCCTTTTGTTAAGTTGTATGAGTTCCCTATAAATTTTGGAGATTAGGCCCTTATCAGATATGACATTGGCAAATATGTTTTCCCACGCAGTCAGTTTTCTCGTTGTTTTGTTGATGGTTTCTTTTGCTGTGCAGAAGCTTTTTATTTTGATGTAGTCCCATTTGTTCATTTTCTCTTTAGTTTCAAGTGCCCTAGGAGCTGTATTAGTGAAGAAACTGCTTCGGCATATGTCTGAGATTTTGTTGCCTTTGGATTCTTCTAGAATTTTTATGGTTTCCTGTCGTACATTTAAGTCCTTTATCCATTTTGAGTTTATTTTTGTGTATGGTATAAGTTGGTGATCTAGTTTCATTTTCTTGCATATATCTGTCCAATTTTCCCAACACAATTTATTGAAGAGACTATCTTGGCTCCATTGTATGTTCTTGCCTCCTTTGTCAAATATTAATTGAGCATATTGGTTCGGGCCGATTTCTGGGCTCTGTATTCTATTCCATTGATCTATATGCCTGTTCTTGTGCCAGTACCAGGCAGTTTTGAGAACAGTGGCTTTGTAATACATCTTGATATCTGGTATTGAGATCTCACCTACTTTGTTCTTTCTCAGGATTGCTGCAGCTATTTGGGGTCTTTTTTTATTCCAGATGAATTTTTGGAGAGTTCATTCTAGATCTGTGAAGTATGCCATTGGTATTTTAATGGGAAGTGCGTTGAATTTATAGATTGCTTTGGGTAGTATGGACATTTTAATGATGTTGATTCTACCAATCCATGAACACGGTATGTTCTTCCATCTGTTTATGTCTTCCTCTATATCTTTTTTCAACATCCTGTAGTTTTCTGAGAAGAGGTCTTTTACCTCTTTAGTTAAGTTTATTCCTAGGTAGCTTAATTTTTTTGGTGCGATGGTGAATGGGATTGTTTTTATAATCTCTCTTTCTGAAAGTTCACTATTGGTGTATAGAAATGCCTCAGATTTCTTGGGGTTAATTTTGTATCCTGCTACATTGCCAAATTCATGTATTAAGTCTAGTAGCTTTTTGATGGAGTCTCTAGGGTTTTGTATGTATAATATCATGTCATCTGCAAATAAGGACAGTTTTACTTCCTCTTTTCCAATTTGGATGCCTTTTATTTCTTCTTCTTGCCTAATTGCGATGGCTAATACTTCCAGTACTATGTTGAACAGGAGTGGTGAGAGTGGGCATCCCTGTCTTGTTCCTGTTCTTAGGGGAAATGGTGTTAGTTTTTGTCCATTGAGTATGATGTTAGCTGTGGGCCTGTCATATATGGCTTTTATTATGTTGAGGTATGAGCCTTCTACTCCCGCCTTGCTGAGAGTTTTTATCAAAAATGTGTGTTGGATTTTGTCAAATGCTTTTTCCGCATCAATTGATATGACCATGTGGTTTTTTTTCTTTCAATTTGTTTATGTGATGTATCACGTTTATTGATCTGTGGATATTGTACCATCCTTGCATCCCTGGGATAAATCCTACTTGGTCATGGTGTATGATCTTTCTGATGTACTGCTGGATCCGATTTGCTAAGATTTTGTTGAGGATTTTGGCATCTATGTTCATGAGGGATATTGGCCTGTAATTCTCTTTCATTGTGTTGTCTTTACCTGGTTTTGGTATTAGGGTGATGCTGGCTTCATAGAATGAGCTTGGAAGTGTTCCTTCCTCTTGACAGGCAGCAGATACTTGATGAGCAAAGCGTGTTACTAGCGTTTTACACTTTACTGACATTCTACCCCCTCCATGTGCATTTCTTTTCATTTGTTTGTACAAAACCAGGTTTTCTCAAGGAGTGCACCTTCCTCCAAGTTTCTAACATCCTCCTGCCTATATAATTCACTTATATAGCCACATAGGCATTAATTAGATTCAGAAGTCCATGGAAACGGCAGAGCTGGGCAGGGTCAGAGGCCAGGCAGGGCAGAGAAAGGAGCGAAGAAAATGACCCTTGGGAGAGGGTAAGAAAGTGGAGGGAAATTTTCCATGCCACTCAAGTGCAGACAAAAATAATTTCAAAATGTGGTCAATCCTCTAACATTGTTGAGAGGATTAAAGTATTGTCCAATTAAAGAGGTTTTTCTTTCAAGGTGATCTGGTATAATTCCATGCATATATGTCTTTGGTGGTAGTTGCTTCTTATATAGCTGATACAAAAGACTAGTGTGTGAAGCTCACCACATTTTTTTAAAGTACATAAAACAAAGCAGGCACATGAACTGAAGATGCAAGTTCAGGCTGCAAAGATATAGGCTATTCATGAAAGTGGATCAGAAAAGCATTTCCCAGATCATATATTTCGTGTCATGCTGACTTACTTTCAGGATAATCCCATTATTTGTGATAGAAGATCCCTTGGTGCTGGTAATAAGAACCAAACATCTGATTTAAAACTTAATACCCCCACCGGCTCCTTGTGCTTCTTCAAGATGTGTACGGGACATTGTGCAAGACTCAAGGACTCTGAGCTTGTTGAATTTGGAGATTACCAATCATAACTATAGCAAACATTTCTTTGTTACGATGTACTGGGTACTGTTCTAACTATCAACTCCATTTATTCTTCCTGAAACCATATGAGATATGTTACCATTGCTCTTATCTTACAGGCAAGTAAACTAAGGAACAGATAAGTGTCACCAATCAAAGCATGGCAGATGGGGGACTGGATCTAGCAGCCAGAATACCACACCACCTCCTGCCCTCCTTATCTGTAGCATTGGCTCATTCTCATGCCTGTGGGTGCTTATACAAACCTAAACAGAAGGCAAGGGAGAGCCCTCTACCTCGCTCTCCTAATCTTTCTTCCTCTACTTTTGACCCCAGACCTCTGCCATACCACACCCGCAGTGAGGCACTCATTCTCGCAATCCCAGTGTCCTTCTTTGCAACATGAGACAGCTGGGCTGCACATTCTTTGTCTCTGTCAGTTCTAAAATGTTAGAGTTCTGTTTTCAGTTGCTCCTTCTTCCTCAGTGCTGGGAGTAAGTCAGAAGAGCCATCTGTCTTTTCTTGTTTAAAGGTAGGAGTTCCTCCTCCACTTAAGCAAATCTCAAGGTGATTGCTATTTTGTTAAGAGTTAGCGGCGCCAAAACCGGTTTGGCTCAGTGGATAGAGCGTCGGCCTGCGGACTGAAAGGTCCCAGGTTCGATTCCGGTCAAGGGCATGTACCTGGGTTGCGGGCACATCCCCAGTAGGAGATGTGCAGGAGGCAGCTGATCGATGTTTCTCTCTCATCGATGTTTCTAACTCTCTATTTCTCTCTCTTCCTCTCTGTAAAAAATCAATAAAATATATTAAAAAAAAAAAAAAAAAAAAAAAAAGAGTTAGCGGCAAACAAGACTAAAGTGTCCAGGTGAAAGACACTTAGCTTAGGTCTGGGGGGAAAGTCCAGTGACTGTGAGTGCCAGACTTTTCTCTATGGCTCCAGAGAGATTTGAGCATGGAGCCCCTGGAGGACCCTGAAGTTCAAAGTGGACCAACTATGACTCAGCCTGAAGACAACGCATTTCATAATTACATCTTGATGAGTTAAACATTGGCGGGCCAAGGGCAGCAGTGTAAGATCCTCACCAGGCCTTTCAGGTAGAGGCATCTCCTACAGCTCAAAGATCCATAGTGGAGGTCCTCCAGCCAGATAACGAAGAAACAGAAGCAGAATCTACCATATCAGGAGCTTGAGACAAACAAGTGATGGCAGTCACACCTGGTTGCCTACTCAATATTCATCCACCCTCTCTACTAACAAAACCCAAGTTTGGTTTGGGGAAGTAATAGGCCCAGCTGAAATAACTGTATTTCCCACTTTCTATTATATAACTTTAATTCAGCAAGAACTGAACATGTAAGAATTTCCTGGAAAGTTTTGCCTTTCTGGAATAGGCACCATCCCTTCCTCTGGGTCACTCCCTTGTTTTTGTCCAGAAGGCCACTGGAGGTCTGAGATAGAGCACCCATCTTGGATCTCGAGGCCAAAAACCACAGACAAGTTGGCAGATCTAAAGCTAAAGCTTTCTTCACACAATTGTTCCATCTTTGAACCACCAATTTTCTCTGGACTGTTGAGGATAAAACAAGACCTTATTTGGCTGCACCATGCTAGTCCTGTTTTGATTACTGATGGAGAATCATGGTCCCCCAGTGTGCCCTGCAGTCAGGTCTACCAGCTGTCCCAGCCTTGTGCCCCTGCAGAGGCAGCACTGCAAGAGGAGCCGCTGTGATTTGGAAAAGCCCGTGTTTGCTTTTTTGGAACAAAATCTTGCCTTCTGGGTTCGCTTCAATTAAGAAACCCATGTTTGATTGAAGACTGATTAATGTGGCCCCAGCATTTTTAAGTACTCCATATTAATAATTGTTTATTTACTTTCATAGTAGCTATTAACCTGATTAAGTTCCTGTTACATCCTCACAGGATACTAGAAGATCTGTGTTCTGGAAAAGAGGGCAGGGATAATAATAGTCTGCCTTTCTTAACTATGCATGTTTCAGACCCTGTCATTGTTTCTACCAATAAACTAATTACCACTGTATGGAGCTGATTTGCTTCAGAAGGAGTTTAGAAGAACAACTAATTAAGTACAGTATTTTGAAATATAAACGGCCTTACAGGGTTAGAACCCTATAATAAAATCAGAGAAGCTTGAAAGTCAAGAAAAGCCATAGAGACTCTCTCTAACTAACCCTCACTACCAGCCCTGGTTTGTGCAGCCTACACATGAACATGTCTAATGATAGGCAGTTCACTCTCTCCAGAAGCTTCCTGTTCCATTCTCAAGGAGCTCACTCTGACTGGAACAACATTTTTTCTTATATTTATGAACCCCAAGTTGATCTCCCTATAATTTCCTCACATATCGCCAGCTTATAGCAAGCATTCCAGTAGTGCTTCCTTCTGGTCCTCCATATATTGAGATTCATAGCCTCAAGTACTTTCCTCATTACTTTCAACAAAGGGAATTCCTTCTGCCGTTGAGAATACCACATAGAGAAGAGGAGACGGTCTCCAAAGGAGTCCACGGACAAGGGAATGAGAGAAACCCTGCCTTCTGCCAACGAGGAGTTGGTTTCTTGCAGGAAGGGAGCTTCACAAAGAAGATGGAGCTGGCCACAAGCAGGGACAGGCACACCACAAGACGGGGAGGCAGGGAAACCCTCCAAAGAAGACACCTCCCTGCTGGTTCTCAAGGAAGGAGTTGCACAGAGGGAGGCGGAAAATAGGAGCCCAGGTCATGGGAAAAGGAGGAGCGTGAGGACGGGATGGAGGCCTGATTAGAGCTCAGGTCTGAGGGTCAACCCTCACCCCCGCCCCCACCCCCGGCCCTTTTGAGGGGTGGTTCCCAGTGTTCTTCCAAAGCTCCCACTCTCCTGTGATGCTTATTATAACTCCATCTAATTGGCCCATACAGTTACATTTCTATGAGTTTAGCATTACTTTCTGTCATTCTCTAGATAACAATATGAGCTTTATTACAACATAAAGAAAAATTCATCCTCTAGGGTGACTGTCAGCCCAGATACTCATGCTGTCATCCCTCTCATCCTGCTTTGAAAAGCACAACCTCAAATCAGGGATGATGTCCTTGGGGGTACCTACCAAATCCAAAATCTTAGGGTCAGACCCCAAGAGAATAATCTCAAGAATCACAGAGATCATTTCAGATATTTTATTTTACTGAACAAACATTCTTGAGCACCTAGCACTTGCCAATCAGTGGGTTAAGAAATAAGGAGAGGCGAGAAGCATGTTGTGTTCCAGTGACAGAGAAGGTTCTCTGTGGTCAAAGCGCTGTGTTAGGGCGGGTGGGAGGTGGCCGAAGTCAGCCAGGGTTCAGGGTGGGACCGGAAGCAGGATGCGGGGTAAGGGAAAAGGAGCCAAGGCCAGGGCGAGAGGCTGGGCCAGGTGTGAAGAACCCTGTTGGCTGTTGTGAAACATCCAAAGTGAGCAGGAAATGAGCACCAGAGATTTAGTAGAGCAGCAAGTGAACACCCAGCTGCCAAGCCCAGGGGCACAACTGAGAGTCAGAAAGAGGAAATGGTTTCTGAGAAACCAGAGAAAGTACTTCACAGAACACTGGGCTCAGAGGTTTTTCTTTTTTGGTTGTAAAATCCAGCAAGACCGTAACCCCACCTCCCTAGGCGCAGGGCTGGCCACTATCGTGTGAATGGCCCACAGCAACATGAAAATGTGTAGCCCCTTGTGCATAAATTATCAAGAATTTCAAAATGATGATGGCAGAGCATTAAACCAAGCGCGGGACCCTTCAAAGTGGGGCCCTGGGTGGCCACACAGGCCACACGTCCATGAAGCTGGGCCTGCGGAGGTGAGCGCGGTGAAACATTAACGCCTGGGAGCCTGGCGTCTAAGGACTGGTTGAGCAGCACGTCCATTGCACAGTGCAGCACGCTCATGGCCGGCACCATGCAACCCCCACTGCAACGGAGTTTGTTCCAAAATGAAAATGTTCTGTTTTTCCTGATTGTATTGAAAACACACACAGAGGAAAACAGTTCAAGCCACGCACAGCTGTATGTGCCGGGGGGGGATTTTAAATTGCTATAAATAGCACTTTCAATCTTTCTCTTCTTTTTCTATAAGAGTGAGTCCTCAATAAACTTCTGTTTGCTAAGCAAGGTGATAATGGAGATGTAGGTTAGGGAAACTGAGGGAAGGGGGGAATTATTCTGCAAAATAGAAAAATATATGAAAACAGGATTATAGGAAGAAATGAAGAGTTTAGCCATAGAATGAAGGGAAGAGGCAGTAGCTTAAGGGAGAAGAATTTTGGGGAAAGTCAGAAATATCTAAATGGGCCCTAGCTGGTTTGGCTCAGTGGATAGAGAGCCAGCCTGCGGACTAAAGAGTCCCAGGTTCGATTCCCGTCAAGGGCACATGCCTGGGTTGTGGGCTCAATCCCCAGTGTGGGGCGTGCAGGAGGCAGCCGATCGATGATTCTCTCTCATCATTTCTCTCTCTCTCTCTCTCTCTCTCTCTCTCTCTCTCTCTCTCTCTCCCTCTCTGAAATAAATAAAAATATATTTTTTAAAAAAAGAACGGTCTAAATGGGATTTTGAATGTTTTTGCAGTATGATGTGATCACATTCTCCATCCTCCTAATGATCCTTAAATTTTAAAAAAAGCTGCATTGCTCATCAAAGTTTAGAGAGGTAGAGGTATGTTTATGTGTGTTCATGTGTATGCATGTGTGTGTGTGTGTTGGGGGAAGTGTTTTTCAAACCTAGCTACAGATTAGAATTAACTGGGGGGAAATTCCAATGGCCTTTCCCACCCCAAAATACTGACTTAATGGGTGTGGAATGAACTGAGGAACCCCAGACTCAGGGGAAGCCATCCCAGACGTAGCTAGGACTAGGTGTTTCTTCTGGCCCTGGTCCAAGTCCTTTTCTTTGGTGACTGTCATTTCCATTGGCCTATTTGTCTATCCATGGTCAGTCCCACACTTTTATAACAAAACTTGATAACAAAGTTATGGCTGATAGAGCTAGCTTTACTTCCACCTTTTTCTTGTTCAAGATAATCTTCTATTTCCAGCCCTTTATTTTTTTTTTATCATTTTAGAATCAGCTTGTCAAGTTATATACACACACACACACACACACACACACACACACAAACACACAACACAAACACACACGCAAACACACACATGCACATACAAAAAGATCTGAAAGTAGTTTAACAGGAATTGCTTTAAATATATAGGTCAGTTTGGGGAGAACTAATATGTCAATAATATTGACTCTTCTGATACATGAATATCCTATAGCCCTCTGTTTATTTAGCTTTCCCTTTCCCTTTACCAATAATGTTTCAGATTCTTCTGCATAAAGGTCTTGCATATCATTTGTCAGATGTGTTATCTAATTATTAGAATGAATAGGTTGGTTTCCTATTCATTCTAATAATTTGTCAATAGTTTTACTTCCTATGCACACAATAATTCAATAATTCACCAGGTGAAGGGTAGCTGGTTTTGTTCCCCCTCTGCAATCCTTACACATTTATTTATTTTTCTTACTAGAGGCCCAGTGCACGAAATTCATGCACTGGGGGGTGGAGTTCCCTCAGCCCAGCCTGCCCCTCAGTCCGGGAGCCCTCAGTGGATATCCTATTGACGGCCACAGTCTGGCAGCAGAGGCTCGGAGCAGGCATCCTGTGTGTGTGTGTGTGTGTGTGTGTGTGTGTCCCCGCTGGGGGTCTGCCCCCAGCCACATTGGAGGCTCAGAGTAGGCGTTGTGTGCGTGTGTGTGTGTGTGTGTGTGTGTGTGTGTGTGTGTCTTCTGGGGGCCTGCCCCCAGCCACACCGTGGTGGCTTGGAGCAGGCGCCCCTCTCTGTTGATCTCTCAGGCTCCTAGCCTCCACTATGTGTTGTAGTCTCCCTTGAGCTGTGGCCAGGGTGGGGCGCTGCCTGCAGGCCACGCTTTCCTGATTGCTGTGGCGACCCAGCAGCAGGTGCACACGGGGGCTGCCTGCAGGCCGCCCTTTCCTGCTCTGGGATTGCCATGGAGACCCAGGAGCAGGCCTTGCTGGGTGCTGCCTACAGGCCGCCCTTTCCTGCTCACTGATCACCATGGGGTCCCGGCTGGGGGCGGGACTGCACACAGGGCCCGGATGGTGGCTCACGCTGTCCAGCCCTGCCTGCATTATGCAAATTAGCCACCATCTTTGTTAGAGGCTAATTTGCATATCTCGCTGATTAGGCAATGGGAGGTGTAGCAAAGGTATGGTCAGTTGCCATCTTTGTCTATTATTAGATAGGATTTTCATTTACCAACTAGAACTTTAAATACCGTTTTGATTAGACTCAGTAAGGGTAGACATCCTTGTCTTGTTCCTGATTTCAAAATGAGTGTTTTTGGTAGACTCTTTATCAGATTAAGCAATTTCCAATCTACTCCTATTTTATTAACATCAAAGCTATGTATTATTTTGTTTAATGAAATCATGAATTGATGCTGAATTTTATAAAACGTTTTCTGGGATGATTCTACTGTTTGACATATTTTTTCTATACATGTAGGAATTACATCAATTAATTTTCAAAAGTCAAACCAGCCTTGTATTCATGGAGTAAGCACAGCTCAGTGGTGATTTGATACTTGTTATATATTTATTGCTAGAGTCAATGTGCTTTTATTAGGGGGGAGATTTCTGCACCAATGGTCATGAATAAATAAATGTTCCCATTTTGAAGTGACCTTGTTAGCTTTTGTTAAGAAAGCCCTTCAAAATGAAATGGGAAGATTTACCTCTTTTTCTTTTTATTCTCTGGGTTTGTTTATGTAACATTGGCAGGGTTTCTTTCTTTAATTATTTAGGGGCATTCACCAGTAAAGTCATCTGAGCCTACAGTTTTCTTTGAAGGAAACTTTTAAATTACAGATTTAATTTTTAATACTTTTAAGTATATTTTCTGTCAATTTTGGTAAGTTGTGCTCTTCTAGAAAGGTATCTGAGTCATGAAAAACTTTAAATAGATCTCCATAAGTTATGATATTTACTTAATATCTACCTAATTTCTATAAGATCCCCAGTTATCTCCCTCCTTTTTTTAAAGAAAGCTTTATTTTTATTTTTTTAATATATATTTTATTGATTTTTTACAGAGAAGAAGGGAAAGGGATATAGAGTTAGAAATATCAATGAGAGAGAGAGAAACATCAACCAGCTGCCTCCTGCACACCCCCCACTGGGGATGTGCCTGCAACCAAGGTACATGCCCTTGACCAGAATCCAACCTGGGACTCTTCAGTCTGCAGGCCGACGCTCTACCACTGAGTCAAACCGGTTAGGGCATTATCCCCTTTTTCATACCTTTATAGTGCTTAATTATGGCTTCTCTCCCTCTTTCTCTTTTTAAAGCAATCTCGCTAGCACTCTACTCTTTTAGCAAACTTCAGTTATTCAATATAGTGTTATCAACTATAGTCACCATGTTATACATTGGATCCTCAGACCTTATCCATCTTAAAACTGAAAATTTGTACCCTTCTACCCAAACTCTTCCTATTTCCCACCCCAGCCCCTGACAACCACTTGAATACCATTTCTATGCTTAGTTTGGGATCCCACATATAAGTAATATCAGGCAGTATTTATCTTTCTTTGTCTTGCTTATTCACTTAGTATAACACCTTCCAGTTTCATCCATATTATTGCAAATGACGGGATTCCCTTCTTATTTAAGTTTGAATAATGTTCCATTGAATAATGCAACATTTTGTTGATTCATTGATGGACACAGGTTGTTTCCATATCTTGGTTATTGTAAATAATTCTGCAATGAATATGCGAATACAGATATCTCTTCAAGGCAACAATTTTGTTTCCTTTGGATATATACCCAGAATGGGATTGCTGGGTCATATGTTAGCTAGTCCTATTTTTAATTTCTTAAGGAACCTCCATACTGTTTTCCGTAGTGGCTGCACCAGTTTATATTCCCATCAGCAGTGTACAAGGATCCCCTTTTCTTTATATCTTTGCCAGCAGTTGTCATCTCTTATCTTTTTTATAATAGCTACCCTAACAGATGTGAGGTGATATCTCATTGTGGTTTGATTAGCATTTTCCTAATGATTAGATACAGAAAAAGCATTTGACAAAATGCAGCATCCTTTCATGATAAAAATTCTCATATTAATTTTCTATCTGAATGATTTCATCCATTGTTAAAAGTGGGATATTGAAGTCCTCTACTACTATGGTATTACTGTCTATTTCTCCCTTCATAACTGTTAATATTTGCTTCAGATATTTTGGTGCTCCTATGCTGGGAACTACATAAATCTTTACTAACATTATATACTCTTAATTAACTGACCCCTTTATCATTATATAATGACATTCTTTGTTTCATTACTTTTTGGCTTAAAGTCTATATTGTCTGATATTAGTATAGCTACCACTGTTTTATTTTCTCTCTTTCTTTGTTTCCATTTGCATGGAATATTTTTTTCCCTTTTACTTTCAGTCTATGTGTGTCCTTAAACCTAAAGTGAGTATCTTATAGACAGTATACAGTTTGGTTCTTACTTTCAACTCCATTCAGCCACTCTATGTCTTTTGACTGAAGAATTTAATCCATTTACATTAAAACTAGTTATTGACAAATTTGGACTTCCTGTTGTCATGTTATTAATTGTTTTTATTGTTTTATAATTCCTTTCTTCCTTTCTTGCTGATCTTTGTGATTTGATGATTTTCTGTAGGGGTATGCTCTGATTCGTTTCCCTTTACTTTTGTGTATCTACTATAAGTTTTTGCTTTGTGACTACCAAGAGGTGTACATAAACCAATTGATGGCAATCTTTTGAAAGCAGGTAGCAGTTTAACTTCAAATGCATACCAAAGCTCTACATTTTTCACACTCTCTATTCTACATTGTGTTGCACTATTACAATGAACATTTTTTACATTGTGTTCATTAACAAATTATTGTGGTTATATATATTTTTAATAGTTTTACATTTTAATCATTATAATAGAATTATAAGGGAATTTACCCACCACCATTACAACATTAATTTAACTATAAATTTACTTTTGCCAGTGAGCTTTATACTTCCATGCTTTCCTATTACTAATTAGTGCCCTTTTTTCTGCTTGAAGAACTCCCTTGAACATTTCTTGTAAGGTTGGTCTAGTGGTGATGAACTCTTTAACTTCTGTTTGTCTGGAAAATGTTTTATATCTCTCCTTCAATTCTGAAGGACAAGTTTGCTGGGTAGAGTTGTCTTGATTGGCAGTGTTTTTCTTTCAGAACTTTGACTATATCATCCCATTCAAATCTGGACTGCAAAGTTTCTGCTGAAAAAAAAATCTGCTTATAATCTTATGTGGGTTCCTTTGTATGTAACAATTTGCTTTTCTCCTGATGCTTTTAGGACTCTCTTTTTGTCTTTAACTTTAGACAATTTAATTACAATGTATCTTGATGTAAGTCTTTTTAAATTCATCTTATGGTACTGTTTGGGTTTTTTCCATCTGTTTCCTTCCCTAAGTTAGGAAAGTTTTCAGTCTTTTTTAAAATAATCTTTTTGATCCTTTCTTTTCTCTCTTTTCTTTTTATGGGACCCTATAATGTGTATATTGGGTCTCTTGATGGTTTCCCACAAGTCCCTTAAGCTCTCTTCACTGTTTTTCATTCTTATTTCCTTTTGTTCCTCTGACTGGATGAACTGCACTGCCCTGTCTTCATGTTCACTGATCTTTTCCTCCACTTTATCTAGTTTGGTGTTGAACTCTACTATTAAATTTTTCAATTCTGTTATTTTATTCTTCAGCTTTATGATTTCTGTTTGGTGCTTTTTTCAAAATGTCTATCTCTTTTTAAAATTCTCAATCTGTTCATGCATTGCTCTCCTGACCTTAGTGAGGACTTTATGACTATCATTTTTAATTCTATCAGGTAAATTAATTATCTCCATTTCATTAACATCTGTTTCTGAGATTTACTTTGTTCTTTTGTTTGAAACATTTTCATCTATTTCTTCATTCCCCTTGACTCTTTGAGTTGGTTTCTGTATATTAGATATAGCAGCCACCTCTCCTAGTTTCACAGTGTTAACTCATGCAGGAGATGAACTCTGTCAATCAGCCCAGCATGAGCACCTGATTGTCTCTCAAACCTTTGTGGTTGTCCAAGCTACCTTCTTTGTTATTAGTGGCTCCCGGTAGTTGAGGGTGTGCCAAGACCTGTTAGTATCCCAAAAGGGAGGATCACATTCAGCTCCTCAAGTAGGAGCTGGGAAAGTACTAGTATGTAGTTAAACTCCTTCCAGAGAGAAACTGGGAGGAGGTTGTTTTGCTATTCCCTCTGTGCTGCACCTGGGTATATATCCTCAGGGGAGCATCCTGTGGGATTTGTGAATGGAAGCCCATTGGCTATTACAGTCAGGAAATCTCGGTGGTATTGAAAATAGTGGGGGGAAGAGATATATGCAAGGTCTTTCCAAGGGGATCCTGGCAACTTGGAGTAGGCTAGAGGAAGACAGCAGAGACAGGGAGGAGATGTCTGCTGGTTTCCCTGGTCTCCAGGGTAGCCAGCCTCTAGATATGTGCTAAATGCAAAGACTGATCCCAGGCATCAGCTTTCAAAGTATGCATATGGACCACCTTCAGGGAAAGACTGTGACATGTGTAATTTTTTTTTCTTCTCCCTCTGTGCTGAGCCCTAAAGGGATATCCCTGAGGGGAAGCCCATGATGAGTACCATTAACAACTGCTTCTTTGTTTGCTATAGCCTGTGGGTCTTGTGGTTACAAGCACACTAGCGTTCTGAACTGATTGTTTTAAGCGCCTGTCCCTCAGATGTGAGTCTTAAAAGAGAACCTAAAGGTGGGGGTTCATACCTTTCACTCCTCAGGGAGAATCCTGATTGTTTGGCACTGTTCCAGGGGTGTGGTTTATGGCAAAAGGGTGTCTCAGACTTTCTTGTCAGTTTCAGTCTGGGTATTTTCTCATTTGCCTGATGTGTAGGATTTTTTTTAGAGGTCATCGATCTGTGCATAAATGTGCATTTGATGTTCCCAGGGTAGGAGGGGGTCGTCCCCTATGTCACTATCTTGGTTGACCTTTCTATTTTACCTTTATTATTAAAGAATATTTTTGCTAGGCTTAAGGTTCTAAGTTGACAGACCAACGCTTAACAATTTAAATTTACTTAAAGATATTATATCTTGGGGAGTCAAGATGGCAGCCTGCAGGATGGCAGTGAGGAAGAGAATGTGAGTGAGGGAGGGAGCAAAAGGAGAGTGTGTGGACGTGGTTGTGTGTGTGTATGTGGGTGAATGAGGGCCAGTTAGATCCTGCAGGAGTCTCAGGAGCTTGAAGACTAGGCTTTCCTAGATGGGAAGCCCCTGCTAACACTACAAGTACTCCCAGGCAGCCAGCTCTGGCACAGAAAACACACCACCTTGAAGGGGAGAGCAGCTATGACTAGGAGCCCAGCCTCACGACCACCCAGACTGGACTCAGACACCACCCCGGACCCTACAGCCACTCTGGCCCAAAACCTGCTACCTCAGCTGCAGACCCATAGACACCAGGACTCCAGCCTCCCAAGCTGCAGGCTCCTGAGAGTCCCGGAGTGCATGACCCTCCCGCCAACCTGCCGCTGTGGCCATGGACCCTGAACCTCCCAGCATCTGGACTCTTCGGTGAGAGCAAAAATGGGGAGACAAAAAACAACCCCCAAAGGAAAGAAAAGGAAGAGTCACCAGAAAAGGAACTAAATAAAACGGATGCATACAATATGTCAGAAAAAGAATTCGGAGTAAGGGTCATAAAGTTCATAAACAATGGGTGAGAAAATCAACAACTTATGTAAGAATCAAATGGAAATCAAAAATTATATGGCTACAATGAAAAACACAATGGAAGGTTTCAACAGTAGACAAGAAGAAGCAGAGGAACAAATTAGTAAGTTAGAAGACAGGGCAGTAAAACACACCCAATCTGAACAGCAATTGTAGAAAAAAAATAGAAATCAGGAGGCGAGACTAAGGAAGTTTTGGGACAGGAAAGGAAGTAACATACACATAATAGGAGTGCCAGAAGGACAAGAAGAAGAGCATAGTTTAGCAAACCTATCTGAAGAAATAATGACAGAAAACTTCCCAGATTTGGGGAAGAAAAAAGTCACACAAGCACAGAGAGTCCCAGACAAGATCAACCCAAAAAAAGCAACACCAAGATGCGAGATAATTATAATGGCAAATGTTAACAACAAAGAGAGAATCTTAAAGGCTGCAAGAGAGAGAAGGACAGTCACCTACAAAGGATCTCCCATTAGATTATCAAATGATTTCTCAACAGAAACACATCAGGCCAGAAGGGAATGGAATGAAGTATACAAAGTGATGCAAAGCAAGGGACTGAATCCAAGAATAGTCTATCCAGCAAGGCTATCATTCAAAATTAAAGGGGAAAACAGGAGCTTCACAGACAAAAAAAGGGCTAAGGGAGTTTATCATTACAAAGCCAGCAATGCAAAAAAATGCTAAAGGGATTGTTGTGAAAAGAAGAAATAGAAAAGAAAGAAAGAACACAGCCATAAATAAAAATTGATACAAACAAGTACCTATCTATAATAACCTTAAATATAAATGGATTAAATGCTCCAATCAAAATACATAGAGTGGCTGAATGGATGAGAAAACATGACCCATATATATACTGTCTACAAGAGACCCACCTCAGAACAAGGGACTCACACAGACTGAAAGTGAAGGAATAGAAAAACATTTTTCAGGCAAATGGAAATGAAAAAAAAAAAAAAAAGCTGGGGTAGCAATATTTATATCTGAAAAAATAGACCTCAAAGTGAAGTCCATAACAAGAGATAAAGAAGGCACTTCATAATACTACAACGATTGATACAACAAAAGGATATAACTCTGGTAAACATATATGAACTCAATGCAGGAGCATCCAAATACATAAAAAAATTTCTGGAAGGTATCAAGGAAGAGATTGACAGCAATACAATCACAGTAGGGGCCTTTAATACCTCATTGACATCACTGGATAAATCCCCTAGACAAAAAAAACTAGCAAAGAAACAGCAATCCTAATGGCTCTCTAGATCAGATGGACTTAATTGACATCTTCAGAACATTTCACCCCAAAGCTACACAATATGCATTCTTCTCAAATGCATATGGGATATTTTCAAGGATAGATCACATATTGGGACACAGACAAAGTCTCTTCAAATTCAAGAAGATTGAAATCATATCAAGCATCTTCTTAGATCACAAAGGCATAATATTAGAAATAAACTACAATAAAAACAATTTAAAAAATTCAAATACTAGGAGGCTAAATAGCATGCTGTTACACAATGATTGGGTTACCAAAGAGATCAAAGAAGAAATAAAAAACATCTTGTAAACAAATGACAATGAAAACACAACAATCCAAAATCTATGGGACATGGTGAAAGCAGTCCTGAGATGGAAGTGCATAGCATCACAGGCCTACCTCAAAAAACAAGAAAAACTGGTAATAAATTATCTAACTCTACAATTTAAAAAATTAGAAAGAGAGCAACATTAAAAGTCCAGAGTGAGCAGAAGGAAGGTCATAATAAAGATCAGAGCAAAAATAAATGACATAGAGACCAAAAACAAACAAACAAACAAAAATAAAACCCCAGTACAAAAATCAATAAAACCAAGAGCTGGTTTTTTGAAAGGATAAGCAGGATTGATGAACCTCTAGCCCAGGTCACCAAGAAGCAAAGAGAAAGTATCCAAATAAACAAAATCAGAAATGAAAGTGATGAAATAACAATAGATCCCACAGAAATTCAAAGGATTGTAAAAAAAAAAAAAATACTATGAACAACTCTACTCCAACAAACTGATCAACATAGAAGAAATGGACATATTCCTAGAAAAATACGACCTTCCAAAACTCAATCAGGAAAAATGAAAAAATCTCAATAGGCCGATAACTATGAAAGAAATTGAAGCAGTAATCAAAACACTCCCAGCAAACAAAAGCCCTGGACCAGATGGCTTCACAGGAAAGTTTTACCAAACATTCAAAGAAGAATTAAAACTTATCCTCCTCAAGTTCCAAAAAATTCAAGAGGAAGGAACGTTTCCAAGCTCTTTCTATGAAGCCAGCATTACCCTAATCCCAAAACCAGATAAAGACACTACAAAGAAAGAATTACAGGCCAATATCTCTGATGAACATAGATGCTAAAATCCTCAACAAAATTCTAGGAAATCGAATCCAGCATTACATTAGAAAGATCATATACCATGACCAAGTGGGATTTATTCTGGAGATATAAGGATGGTACAATATCTGCAAATCAATAAACATGATACATCACATAAATAAATTGAGAGATAAAACCACATAATCATATCAATTGATACAGAAAAAGCATTTGATAAAATCCAACATCCTTTCCTGATAAAAACTCTCAGCAAAGTGAGAATAGAGGGATTATACCTCAACATAATAAAAGCCTTATATGACAAACCTACAGTCAACATCATACCCAATGGGCAAAAGCTAAAACCATTTCCCCTACAAACAGAAACAAGACAGGGATGCCCAATCTCACCACTCCTGTTTGAAATAGTACTGGAATTGCTAGCCATAGTGATCAAACAACAAGAAGAAATAAAAGGCATCCAAATTGAAAAGAAGAAGTAAAACTGTCATTGTTCACAGATGAAATGATATTGTACATAGAAAACCCTAAAGACTCCAGCAAAATACTACCAGATTTAATAAACTAATTCAAATGTAGCAGGATACAAAATTAATGCCCAGAAATCTATGGCTTTTTTATACACCAATAATGAACTCTCAGAAAGAGAAATCCTATATAATAAAAGCTCAGCAACTGAATGGCAGAACAGCCAGAACAACCAGTCGACCAGTCGCTATGACCCGCACTGACCACTAAGGGGCAGACGCTCAATGCAGGAGCTGCCCCCTGGTGATCAGTGCGCTCCAACAGTGGGAGCACCACTAGGCTGACCTGAATGAGTGGTGCTAGCACAGCGGGCCGAACCCCCACAGGCCATGCCCCACCACCAGTGCATGAATCCTGTGCACCGGACTGCTAGTTAAAAAAAAAAAAAAATTCCATTTATCACTGCACCAAAAAAAAAAAAAAAAAAATCAAGATACCCAGGAATAAACTTAACCAAGGAGGTAAAAGACCTGTACTCAGAAAACTACAGGACATTAAAAAAAGAGATAGAGGAAGACATAAACAAATGAAAGAATATACCGTGTTCATGGATTAGTAGAATCAACATCATTAAAATGTCCATACCACCCAAAGCAATCTATAGATTCAATGCAATCCCCATTAAAATACTACCGGCATATTTCACAAACCTAGAAAAACTCTTCAAAAATTCATGTGGAATAAAAAAGGATCCCAAATAGCCACAGCAATCATGAGAAAGAAAAACAAAGTTGGAGGGATCACGATACCAGATATCAAGCTGTATTACAAAGCCACTGTTCTCAAAACTGTCTGGTACTGACACAATAACAGACATATATACCAATGGAACAGAACAGAGAACCCAGAAATTGACCCAAGCCATTATGCTAAATTAATATTTGACAAAGGAGGCAAGAGCATACAATGGAGTCAAGACAGTCTCTTCAATAAATGGTGTTGGAAAAAATTGGACAGATACATTCAAAAAAATGAAACTAGACCACCAACTTACACTATACACAAAAATAAACTCAAAATGGATAAAGAACTTAAACATAAGACGGGAAAACCATAAAAATCTTAGAAGAATCCACAGGCAGCAAAATATCAGACATATCTTGTAGCAATACAGCTTTACCGATACAGCTACTAGGGCAATGGAAACTAAGGAGGAAATAGACAAATGGGACTACATCAAAATAAAAAGGCTTCTGCACAGCAAAAGAAACCATCAACAAAACAAAAAAAGCCCACTGCATGGGAGAACATATTTGCCAACAAAAGGAAGATAAATAATCCAATCAAAACTTGGCAAAGGACTTAAATAGACACTTTGAAAGTGGACATACAGAAGGCCAAGAGACATATGAAAATATGATCAAAGCTACTAATCACCCAGGAGATGCAAATCAAAATGACAACAAGGTACCATCTCATACCTGTCAGAATGGCTATCATCAACAAACCCACAAATGACAAGTGCTTGCAAGGATGTGGAGAAAAAGGAGCCCTCATGCACTGCTGATGGGAATGCAGACTGGTGCAGCCACTGTGGAAGACAGTATGGAGTTTCCTCAAAAAAAAAAAAATGGAACTCCCATTTGACCCAGTGATACCATTTTTAGGAATATATCCCAAGAAACCAGAAACACCAATCAGAAAGGACATATGTACCCCTATGTTCATAGTACATTTACACAATGGAATATTATGCTGCTGTAAAAAAGAAAGAACTCTTACCATTCACAACAGTATAGATGGACATGGAGAGCATTATGCTAAGCAAATAAGGCAGTTGGAGAAAGATAAGTATCACATTATCTCACTCATTTGTGGAATATAATGAACAACATAAACAGATGAACAAAAATAGATCCAGGGACGGAGAAGTATTGAACAGACTGTCAAACCTCAGAGGAAAGGCAGGGGAAGTGGGCGGGGTAAGAGATCAACCAAAGGACTTGTATGCATGCATATAAGCATAACCAATGGACACAGACACTAGGGGTGTGAGGGCATGTGCTAGGTGGGGGGAGGTCAATGGGGGGAAAGGAGACATATGTAATACTTTAAACAATAAAGAATTTTTTTTAAAAAACGATATTATATCTTGTCTTCTGGCTTCTATCATGTCTGTTAAAAAGTTGGATGCCAATTATATTGTTGTTTCTATGAAGGTAAATCCTTCTTTACCTCTGATTGCTTTTAAGATTTTCTTTTTTGTTTTTGGCTTTTGGCAGATTGCTATATGTGCCTAGATGTAGATTTACTTGTCTTTATCCTACTTAAGGTTCATAGGGCTTCTTATCTGTGTTTGAGAGCTTCCATTCGTTTTGGCAACCTTTTAGCCATTATCTCTTTAGTTTTGATTTTGACTCATTCTTTCATCACTCTGAGACTCCAATTTTTGCACGTTAGAATTTTTTACCATCTTCTCTATCTTTTACTGTCTTTTAAATTTTAATTCCTTTGTCATTCTAAACTGTATATTTTCTTCTAGTATATCTTCCAATTAATTAATTCTTTAATGAACTAAATGTAATCTGCTGTTAAACCCATTCACTAAGTTCTTAATATGGGGTATCATGCTTTTTGGTGATAGAATTTTCATTTGAGTCCATTTTGTAGTTTTTCACCTTTTGCTAAAATTCTCAATTTTATCTTTCTTCAATTTGTAAGCATAGTTATTTTAAGTTGATATCTGACTCCTTTATCTGGAGCCCTCAGGAGTATATTTCTGGTATTTTAAAAGAATCACTGTCCAGGAGAAACCAAGATGGCGGCATAGGTAAACACCGGAGAATGCTGCCTCGCACAACCACTTCAAAAATACAACTAAAAGATGGAACGGACATCACCCAGAACCACAGCTGAGGGGAAATTCTACAACTAGAAGGAAAGAGAAAAGCATACTGAGACTCAGAGGAGGCGCGGTGCGAAAGTAAAATACAAAGGTGCGGAGGTGCGTGCGGAGCGGGCTGGCGGCTGAGGGTGCGGTTGTCTGTTTCAATCGGGAGGGAGTCTCAGGCTCTGAGCTCCAGTTCTGGGAGAGTCTCTGGGGACCCAGACTCATACGGGAGAAGTGGGACTGTCTGGCATCGGTCAGAACTCAAGGGCAGCTTTCTCTCCGAGGTACTTGCAGCAGTTGCTGGGACACTGAGAGGCAGAGCCTCTGGGGACGGGACTGAGAGCAGCCATAACTGCTTGCTCCGCCAGCCCTGTTGATCCCCTGGGACCTGCCCTGCCCAAGCCTTGCACAGAGGCATTTGCTGGATAGCCTCAGGCAAAGGCTAGATTAGCACCTTCCTAGAGATCGGGACAGAAGTTCTCCCACTGCAGACACAGCTGATTCTCACAGCCAATTGGCCTGCAGGTCAAATCCCCCCCAGTGTTACCTACAACAATCAAGGCTTAACTACAACAAGACTGCGCACAAAGACCACTAGGGGGTGCACCAAGAAAGCATAAAAAATGCAGAGACAAAGAAACAGGACATAAATGACAGATATGGAGGAAAGCAAAATGCTGGATATAGAGTTCAAAACCACACTTTTAAGGTCTCTCAAGAACTGTCTAGAAGCCGCCAATAAATTTAGTAAGGCCCTAGAAAAGACTGGTGAGACCGCTGATAAATATAGTGAGATCCTGAAGAAATCTAATGAGACCCTCGATGTTGTGATAAAGGACCAACTAGAAATTAAGCATACACTGACTGAAATAAAGAATATTATACAGACTCCCAACAGCAGACCAGAGGAGCGAAGAATCAAATCAAAGATTTGAAATGCGAAGAAGCAAAAAACACCCAACCGGAAAAGCAAAATGAAAAAAGAACCCAAAAATACGAAGATAGTGTAAGGAGCCTCTGGGACAGCTTCAAGCGCACCAACATCCGATTTATAGGGGTGCCAGAAGAAGAGAGAGAGCAAGATATTGAAAACCTATTTGAAGAAATAATGACAGAAAACTTCCCCTACCTGGTGAAAGAAATAGACTTACAAGTCCAGGAAGCACAGAGAACCCCAAACAAAAGGAATCCAAAGGGGACCACACCAAGACACATCATAATTAAAATGCCAAGAGCCAAAGACAAAGAGAGAATCTTAAAAGCAGCAAGAGAAAGAAACTCAGTTACCTACAAGGGAATACCTATATGACTGTCAGCTGATTTCTCAACAGAAACTTTGCAGGCCAGAAGGGAGTGGCAAGAAGTATTCAAAGTGATGAATGCCAAGAACCTCCAACCAAGATTACTTTATCCAGTAAAGCTATCATTCAGAATTGAAGGTCAGATAAAGAGCTTCACAGATAAGGAAAAGCTAAAGCAGTTCATCACCACCAAACCAGTATTATATGAAATGCTGAAAGGTATCCTTTAAGAAGAGGAAGAAGAAGAGAAAGGTAAAGATACAAATTATGAACAACAAATACACATCTATCAACAAGTGAATCTAAGAATCAAGTGAATAAATAATCTGATGAACAGAATGAACTGGTGATTATAATAGAATCAGGGGCATAGAAAGGGAATGGACTGACTATTCTTGGTGGGGGAAGGGGTGTGGGGGATGTGGTAAGAGACTGGACAAAAATCGTGCACCTATGGATGAGGACAGTGGGTGGGGAGTGAGGGCGGAGGGTGGGGTGGGAAGTGGGAGGAGGGGAGTTATGGGTGGAAAAAGAGGAACAAATGTAATAATCTGAACAATAAAGATTTAATTTTAAAAAAAGGAGTATATTTCTACTGATAATATGTCATTCATATTATGTTACATCCTATATTCAGTTATTTTTTTTATTATATTACTAGAGGCCCAGTGCATGAAGATTTGTGCAATAGGCCTTCCTTCCCATGGCTGCCAGCACCGGCTTCCCTCCGGCATCCGGGACCCGGGCCTTTGCTATGGCCTCCACCTCCCACCTTCGCTCTTGGCCAGAGCTGCCTCCCACCTTTGCTCCGGGCTGGAGCTGCCTTCTGCCCGCTCTGGCCGGCTCCATGGCCACCGCCCAGAGGCCAGCCCTTGGCGGCCGGCCAGGGCTTGCGGGAGGCTTGGCTTCCTTCGTCATTGGGGCAAGGAAGGAAGCCAAGTGTCCCACTCGCTCCAGCCAGCTCCATGGCTCCAGCCAGCGTTGCCATCTTTGTGACTATGGGCACCGCCATTTTTGTGTCTATGGGAGTGGCAGCTAATTTGCATATTACCCTTTTATTAGTATAGATGACATGGTATTTGCAGAAGTAATATGATGCCTATTAAGATAAAGTGATGTTATCTTTCTCCAGGGAAGTAAGATTCTTAGGAGCAATAGCAACTCATGATTATCCTATATAATAAAGAGCTAATATGCTAATTAGACCAGATGGCAGAGGCAGAACAACCTTCCAGAATGACCACTGGGTGGGGGCGGGGGGACAGAAAGCTGCACTACCAGGCCAGCCATGGTGATCCTGGTGCCCCACCCCCCTTCCACAGAGGTGGCGGGGAGGCCACGGTACAGCCTGGTCCTGGTCCTGGTGCTGCCCCTTCCGCAGAGGCAGCGGGAGAGGGGACTGCATGGTCCCAGAGCCTCTGCAGAGGCAGGATGGGGCATGACTGCAGCGCCTCAACCTCCATGGCCCCTCCCCCAGCTGGCCTGGCCCCAGATCAGATCACCCCCCCACACACACACCAGTGGTTGGGCAGCGCCAGTGCTAAGGCACAGCGAGCCTGGTTTCTAGTTGAGCAGCAGTCCCTCTCCCTCCTCTTCCCCTCCCCGCTCAGCCAGAAGCCGGGTTCATGGCTGGTGAGTCTGGTGGTGGTGGCGGGAGCCTCTCCTGCTTCCGCGGCAGGTGCGTGGTAGGAACAAGGGGTCCTGGACTGTGAGAGGGTGCAGGCTGGGCTGAGAGACATATCCACCCCCCCCCCCGCCCCCGCAGTGCTTGAATTTCATGCACTGGGCCTCTAGTCTGTGTATAAAAAATTGACAGGATTTTGAACTTGAAACTTCAGTATAGTTTGGATCCATGTCTACTTTCAAGGCCCCAACTCTTTTAGGGTACAGTTATTATCGGTGGGGAGCACTCCATTTACCCACCCCTTCCCGGCAGAAGTGGGTTTCTTGCGATGTCATAAGAAAAGGAATTTTCTGAGACTTGCATGGGAGGATGAGATATTGTGGAAAGCTGTATTTCTGTGGAAGTAAACCACTGACTTTCCAACGTCCCGTTTCCCTTCGTCCCGCCAAGGAGAATGTCCACCTGTGTCTTCAGCAGGGCCAGAATTACAGCCGCTGCCCAGAATTCCTGCTCCGGTTTGGGCACAGTCCAATCCAGTGTCAGGCCAGCTTAGTTTGTGTTCCCAGTTGCAGCCCAACAGTCCATTATGTGTGGGGTCTGCGTGGCTGCACGGCCATGGAGGAAACACTCCTGGCCAAGAGAAGAACCGGAGAGCCACAGCCACGAGCACCAACAGCCAAGAGAGGCAAAAGAGCGAACTCTTTTGTTTGGGGTTGTGTATCCCCGAATTTCCGTGGGCTTGCAGTGTCCCTGCCCTCCCTGGTCAGTGATCTCTGTTCCCAGGTTTGACTGACAGGCACCTTCCCCATGTCAGTCGGACTTTACTGCACACACACCCATCTCCCTTGGTTGGACCCCTTCCCCCAGAGACCTGTGGGAAATGGACCGGTGGTTCCTCCGGGAGTGGAAAGTTGCAGCTTCCTGGTGACGCTGCCCAAATGACATGCTGTAATGTCTGGTCTCCCTTTTGCTCCTTTCCTTTACTAACAACTAGCTGATCACAGCTTCAGCCTTCCAATCCAAATGATGGGGATTCACTCTGCTCTGTCACTCTGCTCTGTTTTTCCTAGGTGGCCCCTGACTCCCTTGTTATCACCTGCGCCCCAGAAGGCTGCCCACAGCTTGCATTAGCCCCTCGTCCACTGCCTCCAAAATCAGGATAGGCCTCCAGGGAATAGTGATCCTAAACGCTAAATTCTCTTCCTTTAGTCTCCATCTTCTGGAGGTTGGCTATAAAATTCTTCACTCAACTTTTAATCGCCAACTCCTTTGTATTCTAATTATTCAAAAGGTCTGTAGATGGACTGAATACATGCATATGTGCTGTGGGGGAAAAAAAGTTTTATTTGGATTTGGGTAATTTTCTCTTCCAGTGACCTTCATAGGATGGCTGTAAAGTATTCTGTGTATCGGTTAAGAGCACAGGGTTTGGAGAGAGCAAATCTGGTTTAAATCCTTGTTTTGCTTCCATTAGCAGTGTGATTTTTTTTGGCAACTTAAACTTTCTGATTCCCACTTCTCTCACTGGTAAAATGTGATGATTATAGCTTTTATTGCTGACAAATAAATGGACCAATATAGCAAAGATATAACAGAGGGTTGGCATATACTGTAAGAACCTAACTATTTTTACTCACTATTAACTACTTAAATATTTAATAACATCTGCCAAAAGTACTATTTCACATTTAAAATAATTATAATGGTGGGATTTTTTTTCCTGGTGTTTTATTTCAAGCAGGAACTCTTAGGTCATGACTCTGGGGTTCTGGCACTGCTTGCTTTGTAATGTTTCCATACCCAAAGCTCCGCCGTGTTCGCACTGTATTCCATCGGGGACCCGGTGGAATACTTCCCTGGCATTCTGGGGTCAATTTCAAACTCCAATTAAGAAACATTCTGGCTTTGCCTACATGTGGCCTTAAAGCACACACAGAGGTGTGTGAGACTCCCGTATGTGCCTATGTTTCTACAATTGCCCCAATTCTTTTAACGTTTTTATTAGCTCCCTCTTGACCCACAGGTGAGGCCCAAGATGTGCCCTAGGAAAAAGCCTCTATGGGCACCCTCAGGGGCCTCCCTGCCCCAGCCCTGCTCTAAACCCCTTTGCCCCGTTTCACACGTCTAGACATTACCCACTCTTCAGGAGCCTGTGCCTGGGGATGCTGCCTGTTGGGCACTTGAAAGCAGGCTCATTTAAACATCAATAACTAGGAGTCTTCCTTGACCTCATGCTGCTTAATTCCTAACCCAGTCTTGACCCCCCAGCTCCAAAACCCGGTGAAAAGTCAATAAAAGTAGCAAACAATGTTATGTTATTCTTGGGAGACTTTTTCAAACAATGAGAGGGTTTAACAATAGTTAATTATGGTTTAATAGTTGCTAACAAGTCTTGAGTGTTTACAATGTGGCAAGCAATGTACACACATGCTCCCATTGGTTTCGCATAACAACCAAGCGAGGTAAGCACGATCATTACCCCCGCTTTACAGGGGGGAGCTGTGGTTTATAGCGGCAAAGTGTTTAACCGGAGGCCACACACCAGCTCCAGGGGCCATGTCAGCCCTTTCCAGGGTCTGTGTGCGCTCCGTGTAGAATATTAGATTGAGAAGCTAGAACTTTCCGCTTGTCATGGAGGAAGCTGGTGTGAAGTTTTGAAAGAATGTCTCCAGCAAATTAATAGGTCTGCGGTTATCCTACAGATTTGCTCTTAAAATTATGCTTTTAAAAACTTCCCTGATGAGAATAGAGCCTGAGGACCTAATGAAAACAAATAGGCTAGCAAATATCAAGACAGCCTGTCAGAACGGGCGAGAGGAGTCCGGAAGAAAGGGCTGTCACTTGGTCATGTAAGTGATGCTGTTTAATAAACAGTCCATAGCAGGAGGCATGGGCAGGTCTTGAGAAGAAGCTGCCTGGAGAAGCTGTACTAAATGGTCAACAGTAAAGGTAACCCTCCTGCAAGCCTGCGTTCCTAGGCCCAGCTGGAGTCCGTGTTTCCCCGTGATCTCTGACTAGACACGCTTGGTGCATAATCATGTTACAGAGTTCACCCCCACTAAGGATTCTAACAGTCCAGCCCAAGGCCTTCCACAGAAACCATTTCACGTGGGGATCTTTTGTGGGGGTGAAATGAACTCGTCGTGGGGATAGAATTTGGTAAATTACTTAGTAGTCCAGCTGCTAAGTCCAAGGTTTTGTTTTTCTTTCCTGTGAAAACTTTCCACACTTACACAAATGGTTCCGGGCACACTTGTTTATCTGAGGAGAGAAAAGAAATCTCCTATTCACTTTTCTAGACAATTAAAATGTAGCCTCAGGAGATTATCACGAAATTGGGGAGTCTTTCGCTTCATTTCAGCCTTTTAAACTCATCCGACCAGTGTGAGTATGGAAAGAAATGGATTCAGGGACTGTTAATGTCAAGATGTAGGATTGAAAGTGAAATGGTCTAAAATACTGCTTCAAGGATGGTGAGGGTACAGGAGGAACGGGTCATACCGTCTATAGCGGAGGCTTCCCACAGTGACGCTACATCGATGGGGACCCCATTTACTTGCTCTGTATGCTGCCAGCCATGCTGGATACTGCCCGGCAGTCTAAATGCTCAGCAAATGCTTGTGGGGTGAACAAATTTATTTAGAAAGGGCCTGAGCTGGCCAAGGCTTTGAGTTGGATCTTAAGGGATGACTCTGACCAATGGAGAAGGAATTAGTTCAAGTTGGACAGGGACGCACCTGCAAAGGGATGAGGGTGACTTTGAAGTTCTCACTCAGGCAGATGCATGGGCTCAGGTGCCATAAACTAAACACCGTGGCAGATGGAGGAGGAGATGTCAAGTCAAATTAGCAGCACACACATGATATTTTGCAACAAATTGGAAATTCGTGTTCAAGAGACTGGTACATCTTGATGAAAATTACTGCCTAAGTTGCCTTTCTCCATCAACCCCTATAATTTTTTGGTTGTTGTTATTACTAATCCTCACCCAAGGATATTTTTCCATTGATTTTTAGAGAGAGTGGAAGGGAGGGGGAGAGTCAGAGAGAAAGAAACATCGATGTGAGAGAGGCACATCAATTTGGTTGCCTCCTGCACACACCCTGACCAGGGCTGGGGCTCAAGCCTGCAACCAAGATAGGTGCCCTTGACCGGAATTGAACCCGGGGCCCTTCAGTCCGCAGGCTGACGCTCTATTCATTGAGCCAACCCAGCCAGGGCCTTTTATAACCTTTTTGTTGGTATACTTGTCACTGTCCTGGAGCTCTAGTCTCTATATATTTTCAATGTTCTTGTTTACCAAAGTGGGGTATTGCTTACTAAAGGCTGAGATGATCATAAGAGAATGCTCCAAACATTTAGTTCAAATATTTTATTATCATCTACATGTAATAAGTAGGCTGTCATTTTCCTTTTTTCATTTCTTACTAAAGCCTGTATTTTTGTGTCAACATTTTGTAAATGAGGAAATCGAGGCATTACAATACAGCATTATTCAAGGACGTGGGGCGGGTGGTTGCAAAATTAAAGTTTCCCAACCCAAAGTAGTATAAACTGAATATGACTTTGGAATGAGATGCTACATGGCTGGGACACATGGCTCGAGCATGCGTGGTTGAGATCATGTCTCTGGGGAGGAGAGGAAAGCAAATGGCTCTTTGTTAAGTCAGCGTCTCTCAAAAATGTGAGTTTTTCCAAATTGAGTGTTTCTCCAAATGTGCATTTCCCCAATTGTAAACCTGTTAGATATTCACCATGCATATCAGCAGCGAAAGGGTCTGAGAAGACCAGCAGCAAAGGAAAACTAACTTCATTTAACTCATATTTGATAAAACTCATTTGATGTTGGAATACATTTTTCATGGGCTGTTGTAAGGGAACTCACTTAGGAGATGCAATATGACTCCAGCAGCAAAGGCATCTGGGAAATGTTGGACTCTGTTTAACCTTCTGTGACTGTTTAACTCTCTGTAGCCTCAGGTTTGGCTGACTACCCAGAAAGCCGGAATGCCACCCAGAGATCAATGCCATGCCCCAGGAAAGAGGTTAATGAATGTATAGAGTGTGATAACTGCCTAAATCTGTTAACTTCGGAATGCATTGTTTTTTCTGGTGATCTACATGACTACCCACCCTATGCCTTTACTATTAACGCCCAATAAACAAAGAGACCTTGTCTGGGACGGGGAGGGGGGGGGGGGGTAGATAATTCCCAGCCGGCCACCACTGGGAGCGCAGCTCCTTTGGCCCTGTTTGTGACTTTCTCCTACCAAAACTCTTAAGAATTTGAATAAGGCTACATGACCGTTCTTCAGAATCAATCCTGAATTTAGACTTTTCAGGCCTTCCCCCAACAGACAGCTAATCTCATTTTCCAGGAAGATGTGGAAAATGTTGATTTCAGAAACCAATGTTTAATTTCATAGTGTTTGTTATATGCTATGTGATCAATAAATGCTTATTTTTGAATTTGTGGAAGTAATTTTCTAATAACAAAATTTTTATTTGTTGTCAACATTTTCTTTAACGTGGATTTTTAAAAAGTGAATAGCCACTACTTTACTTTTTAAAAATCCACGTTAAAAACCTTAGAATGAGGACAAATACCTTAGAATTTGAAATAATCTGGCTTTCTTAACATCTACTAACAATACTTTTTATTTTATTTTTATTTATTCCCTATCCTATACTATACACCCCAGGACTATTTTGTGGTTACCAACCTGTGGACCTTAATCCCTTCTATTTTCACCCGGTTCCTAAACACCTTCCCCTCTGGCAACCATCATCAGTCTGTCTCAGTATCTATGAGCCTATTTCTATTTTGTTTGTTTATTTTACTTTTCAGATTCCACATATTAGTGAGATCACCATTTGCGACAGCATGAATTGATCTAAAAATAATTTTTAAAATTTCTGCCATCTCATGGCCTGCCCAATCTCGAGAAAAATTATTCTCTGAAACTGTTCATTCTGCTTAGATGCCTTCTTAGTGTGAGTAAGATTTAATTATCTCACTTTCTTTATGGGCAAAAATAGATTAATTGCTTAAAATAAAAATAAAAAGAGGGACTGTGACATGGGTGGCGAGGCACACAGACCCTCCCTGGTTTACTGCTCAAGACAGGACAAGGTGGAAGCTTGGACTATATGTCTTGTACATTTACCAAAAATAAAAAGAGGGTTAATTTTCCACATAATCCTATTTTTCAATTTGTTTTGCAGTTTATTTGGTTTTGTGGAATGAGACTGTGTTTATCAGGCAAATTGTGGGTCAAATTTTGGCTTCATGACTTACTAGCTATCCTATATAATAAAAGGCTAATATGCAAATAGACCAGTGATGGCGAACCTTTTGAGCTCGGCATGTCAGCATTTTGAAAAGCCCTAACTTAACTCTGGTGCTGTGTCACATATAGAAATGTTTTGATATTTGCAACCGTAGTAAAACAAAGACTTATATTTTTGATATTTATTTTATATATTTAAATGCCACTTAACAAAGAAAAATCAACCAAAAAAATGAGTTCACGTGTTACCTCTGACACGTGTGTCATAGGTTTGCCATCACTGAAATAGACCGAACAGCAGAACAACTGAACAACCAGTCGCTATGACATGCGCTGACCACCAGGGGGTGCATGCGGAACATGGTGGGCATCAGTCACTGCGGTATGGTGGGGCAGGTGAGCAGGGGCACCAGACCAAAGCGGGGCGCCAGTCGCTGTCATCAGGGCGAGCCTGTGGTTACTGAGAATTCTTTGCTCCCTCACACTGTGGTCCCTCCTGGTGCTCATACCAGCTGCCGGCACCATCAGCGGGTGCGAGTGGCAGCTGCTGGACCTGATCACCCCTCAGAACTTCTCCACCTCCCCCTTGCTCCTGAGGGGCGATTGAGGCTGGCAGCCACCACTCACACCCACTGCCATGACAGCCCCGCTTGCACCCACTGCTGGTGCCAGCCCCAATTGCTCTGTGCCGTCAGTGGGTGCGGGTGGGGCCAGTGCCATCAGCGCTTGGGAATGGTGGTGGCAGGAGCAGGGCTGTCCACAGACATGGGGCTGGGCAGGGGTGTGGATGATGGGCCGAGACCCACCCCTGTGCCCACCGCAGCCTCGCGGCCCACAGTTTCTTTCAAGATGCATGAATTCGTGCACTGGGCCCTTAGTTTAATGATAAACAAGTCTGTGAGTTTTAGTTTCCTCCTTGTAAAATGTCAGTAGTCATATTGGAATACTAGAATAAAGCCTTTCTCACTTTAGCATTTAGAAATCTTCAGGATTTCTACCCTAAAGCAAAGCTACCTAGCAGACGCCCCCTACATCCCACTCACGGCTCTAAAGAACAGAGACCCAGTGAGAAAATAACCTACTAACAATAGGGGGATAAGGTCACATATGTACTACCTTAATCAATAAAGAAAAAAAACAATAAACACATAAAATGCATACAGTCACTAATCCTTCTGCCATAAACGGAAATGTCAAACTAAGGATCACCAGGTATACAAGAAGAACTGCAGCATTGAAAAGAAAACCCAAAAGAAGCAAACACTGACCAGGGCGGGGATAAGAGGGAGAGAAACACAACTAGGGAACAGAAGACAACATTAAAAGCACTCTAATTAATATGCCAGGGGAGGTTTGGAAAAAAATATTATATCCTAAAAATTAGAACAAAATGCTAAGAAAAAGAAACCATTAGAGAATAAAAGAGAATGAATGCTTGAAGGTTAAGAAAAATAAGACTAGCTCTGGCCGGTGTGTCTCAGTTGGTTGGGCATCATCCTTCGCACTGAAGGGTTGCTGATTCGATTCCCAGTCAGGGCACAGGCCCAGGTTCGGGCTTGATCCCCCGTAGGGGGCATGCAAAAGGCAGCCAATAGATGTTCTGCTCTCACATTGATGTTTCTCTCTCTCCCTCTCCCTTTCTCTCTCTCTAAAAATCAATTCAAAAATCTTTTTAAAAAAATAAGACTGGTTGAAAAACATTTTAATTAAAGAAGGATTAGAAAAAATATTCTCTCAACATTCTCAGAATGTAGGGAAAAAATAAAGAAATGGAAAACTATGAGACAGAAGATCAGTCTAGGAGGTTTGACATACAGGGTTGGAAATGCAAAAATTGTAAATAAATAAAATACTCAAAGAAAAAATGGTCCAAAATCAAAGGACAAAAATTCTTCAGAATTAAAAGAGCTTCCTGAGTGCCCAGCACAATTAATGCAAGAGATTAATATCTGAATACAGAGTACCAAGGAAAGGAAGAAACTTCCAGAGGTTTTCATCCCATACAGATATCAATCAGGTAGGAGGGCAGAATAATGATCTTTTCAGACAGGACGATCTCAGAATGTTTGTCTCCCACATATCCTTTCCTTTAAAGGCATTTGATGATGTACTCCAGAAGAACAAAAGAGTCGAATAAGGAGTTTGTGGGGTCTAGCAGTGTGTGGTTCCAACCCAGAATCCTGACGGAGTGGAAAACGTCTACAACATGACAACTGCATATCAGGCTTAGAGGGCAGCCAGGACAGATTGGAGCTGGAGAATGCTGGGCAGAAATCAGGGGTTGGGGGTCTCCAGGAAAATGGGGGCTTAATAAAAAGATAGTCTTGGAGAAAATTAAACACAGAAATAATGCAAGAAACCTCAACAGCACCCATTGGAAACTCCAGGGGTTGGTGGTAAGGTGAAATAATGTATAATAAAACTATAATTCATGTACAAAGCAAACTGAAATGTGGCAATATTGGAGGATAAAAGCAAAGAAAAATTCTATTGAATCCTGATGCTGGTAACATCCTTTCTTGATTGTCCCAGAGTTTATGATGTTAGATGTAGTAAAAAGAACAGACTCCTAACATATGACTTGATCAGTCTATGGATGAATCACGGAGACTTGGTTGCAATTACAGAGCCAAATGTGAAGTAAATGTTTATCTGACAAAGTGGAGAACAGGGCAGGGGCACCGATAACTTTATCTTTTTGTTGTTGTCGTTAATCCTCACCTGAGGATATTTTTTCCATTGATTTTTAGAGAGAGTGGAAGGGAGGGGGGCAGGGGGAGAAAAAAAGAGAGAGAAGAGAGAGAAACATCTGTATGAGAGAGACACATCCATTGGTTGCTTCCCTTGGTTGGGGGAGGAGGGAGGGATCAAACCTGCAATCCAGATTCGTGCCCTTGACCAGGAACCGAACCCGAGACCCCTCAGTGCTCAGGCTGATGCTTTAACCACTGAGAAATGCCGGCCAAGGCAATAACTTTTATCTTTTAAAGAGAAGAACCAGAGATAGAATATTATCAAAAGTTAATGAAATGAGAAATGTAGATTAGTATACTTTAAATTACAGGACGATCAAAGATAATAATAGATGTCAGACTTTTGAATGTCCAGGATTCTGGGAGGAGAGGGTGGTAGTATTGAGCTACGTCCCCAAGTTTGCTATTAAGGACACTATACATAATATCTTTTATTGATAAATTAAAAAAATAGAGTTATAGGCATATTGCCTATAGGGATGTAAGAGCAGAATTGAAAATGGAAAAGAGCCTTTTAGAACGGGGCCCTGCCTGCCTCATTTGTTGGACAGTGTATCCCGGTGCCTGGAGTGGTGCCTGGCACACCTGCTACACCTGCTGACACATGCTGAGCAGGAAGAGCTGGCTGAGAAATGGGAGTGAGAGAGGAAGGGCCAGAGGCTCTCTCTTGCCCACATTGAACGGTTACTGGATGAAGGTATCATTTGGATGAAAAAGTTGTCATTGTGAAAGTACACAGGAAAATGCAGCACGCCTCCGAAAGTAGTGACTTCCTTGGGGCCATGACAAGGGAGGTGAAACCTGAGTGAGGAATCAGCCAGGGGAGGGAGGAGCGTTCCGGGCAGAGGGAGCACATGCGCGGACATGAGGAAGGAAGGAGATCCAGAAGGCAGGGCAGAGGGGCGTGGGAGGAGGCTCGGTGAGAGCCTGGCAAAGAGGGCCGGGCAAGGCTGAGAGGCTTGGCAGGCCACGTTAAGGATGCTGATGAATTTCTCAAGAAATGCGACGTGAGGCCCGTAGGTGTCTGCATCCCATAACCTACCGCCAGTGCGGCTGGGCGCTCCTGCTTTGTGCAGCCACTTGGGACCGGAGCCCCCAAATCGCTCTGCTCTTGGCAAATCGGGAATGTGCTGGGCTTTTGGATTTGATTTTCAGTTCCAATAACTCTGAGCTACCACAGGAAAAGAAAACACTCCCGATCAGATGACGGGGTGGAATATGGTCAACAGAGGGCATACACTGTCCACTTACGGCACAAGTTGAACGAGCTGAGCTGAGAACGTTGGTGGAAATGGCTGGGTTTCCTTATCACCAACGTATTGGTGCTTGTCGAGAAGTCGTGCTGCTGATTGGCATGGATGCAGAAAGACACTATCAGGGCAAGTTAGGCATTGATCGGTGGCAAAGCTTCCTCTAATCAAAGAGCCAGAGAAGTGTTTGCGGGGCTCTCAGGAGCAGGGGCGGGCCAGGTGCCAATGGTAATTGGAAAGATGCAGGCTCTACCCTGAAGAGGCGCCTGTTCCCAGCCGAGGGAAATAGATGTGGATGAACCCAGATCCGTTCTCACGGAGCACAAAGGCTGCCCGGGGACTAGGCCTGGTGCTCTGGGAAGCGGAATGAACCCTTCCAATCCACTCGGGTCCTTGTTAGTGCGTCGAAACAGTCATTTACTCAACGCGGAGAGCTCGTGCCGCTTTCCAAGGCACTTGGCTTCCTCCCAGGATGCTGGTTGCACACCAGGGGACTCCGGCTCACTAATCTTTAACACTTGTCATAATTATTTTTCCTTCAATAATACTCTTTTCCCCCCTGAGAAACTCAAAATTATTACGTAAGGAAAATGCAGAAATAGAAGTGTGTGATATTCTTTAATAAAATGTAGTCAGCGGCCCCGGGGAATTTTTGTAGCAAAAGCCTCTCAAATCAATTATATTTTCTCATTTCTGGTTCCAATTATTGAATATTTTATTTCTGTATTTATTTAAGTTCTTTCAGAATGAAAAGGTGGAGTTGTGTCGACACACGGAGGAAGGAGGGGGTTATTAATTAACGTTGTTTAAAGTCTAAGATGGAAACAGTGCTGATGCACATAAATTTGCTGCAATGAGCTGTCAGGCTGCTCTGTGAGGTTGCAGGAACAGTTGGCAATCCTGGGAGGTGGCCCAGCGGTGTGTCACCCCCTGGTCTCTAGGAGGTAAGTCTGCAGTCACAGTTAGTCCCTCCAGTCGGAGGAAAAGCAAGCGATGCACCCAGGCGTTTAGAAAACCCAGCACTGCTGCCCCGCGCGTGTTGTTTCAGTGAGAATGCTCAGTGCTACTCCCTCTGTCTGCCACTTCAGCTGGGCGCTCATGTCACTTCCTTCCATCGTCTCATCCCATTCTGATGTCATTGCCGTGACATGGGTGGGGTGTTGCGGGTGGTTATTTCCCTTTGATACGTGAGGAACACCAGGCTCGGGAAGGTTGAGGATGCTTGTCCAGGGCCACAGGGCTGCTCAGTGGCAGAACCCGCCCAGACTAGGAGCTTTGATTCCTGGAGGGTCCTGCTTGCTAACTCCCTGAGCTCAGGCCCTGCTTTGCCTGGCCTGGGAGCTCCCACCTTTCCTCCACACCCCGGCTACGCACTGCTCGGACACCTGAGTCAGCAAAGCCTGAGAAATGCGGCTCCAAGGAGATTCCTGCTCCCAGCTGAGCTACCCAGGGGCATGGGGAACCCTCGAACCCTCAGGATGGCATGCACCTCAGGCGTTAGTCAGCACACAGGTAACTATTGGGCAGGTGGATCTCTGACCCTGGCTTGCTAGCTTCCCTTCTCAGCTGGGGGCTCCTTTGTAACAGGTATGAACAATGCCACCCCTAGTTCTCATTCTCTCTCTCTTCCCTCCCCTCCCTCGCCCATTCTCATAGGGATCGCTCACAGGAGACTGCTGATGTCTTCTTGTGGTTGGCTAAAGATGACCAGAGTGACCCACTCAAAAAAGGTTAATTTCTGAGTTCAAGCAATGAGTTTCCCGAGTCTGCCTTTTCCAACCCCAGACCACTGGAGATTAATAAAAACGTTGGTTATTGTTATTTGGCCTGGAAGATGCTAGGAGTACTGAGAATTATACTCTGTTGACTTAAGTCAATCTTATATTCTTATTCATTGTGACACCAGAAGGCAAAATGGGAAACAAGGGTCAAAATGACAAAGAGGCTGATTTTGGTTCGAAATGAAGCACTCCCCGGTAATTAGGACGCTTTGCAAAAGGACTGGCCATATCAGGGGCCGGGAGGTTTCTGTTGCTAGAGATGGTTAAACAGAACCCGTGACTATGTAACAAATGTGCTGGAGAAGGAGAGAAGGGCTGGAATAGATGACCTCTAAGGTCTCAACGCTGAGATTGCTAATTTGTTTATTCCTCCTATGGGCACGTTTCCGCAGTACAGAGAGGGAGCTGGGTCGGGGGTCAGGGCAATGGTCAGGCACGTCCAGCCCATCTGTCGCCTCTGCTGAGCCGCGCTGCTCGTCCGCTAAGTCCAGCCAGACGTGTGTAGGCTGCCCTTCCCAGGGCAGCAGCTGGCAGCATGCAGGGCCATGGCCAATGGGAAAGAGGCTCCCTGATTTCGGCTACATTGTCACCGTCGACAAACTTAAGAGCAGCAGCCACTTAACTAAGCCAAAGGGTCTATTTTGATGAGATTCTGAAACAAGAATCCCTAATGATTTTCCCCTCCAGAATCACAGGAAAGTGCGGCAGGGGTATCAGCCTATCATTCGAATGTGTACTCACTTGCCAATTACTCTGGATTGATGCTTCCTGATGTAAAAAACAGCTGAACGTAAACTATAAATCATATATTTGACACTTTAGTTGGGACAAAGATTGGCTATTTAGACAACAACATCAGCCTAGTAGTTTTCCTCGCAAATGTGCTATAACTAAATATACAGGGTGTCCCTAAAAAATGTATACACACTTTGAATAATGATAAAGGCACTGTTTATTAAAATGTAATAGAACCTACAGGCACTGTGTGTACACATTTTGGGAGGGACACCCTGTATGTATACTCCCTCTCTCTCTCTCTCTCTCTCTCTCTCTCACACACACACACACACACACACACACACACACACACACACACCTATACAGTCCACATTATGACCAAGTAATGGTTGGGCCAATCCAATGGCCAATTAACTCCCCAGAAGACCGCCAGGACCTGTCCGGCACGCACACTCTTTTCCAGGTAACTCAGAGCCATTTAGAAAATTACTGCTGTGGTTCACAAAATGCTCCATCAATCTGAGGACTCAACCAAACCCTCTTCCCAAAATTTGCTCATCCTTCAAGTAACTGACATGTTAAAGTGATGTGGGCCCAGTGTCTAAGTAATAGAGAATAGCTGCTTTTGACTGAAAGCTTAGTATGATCCAGGCACTCTGCATACATTCCATGCAACCTCACAAAGTCCTCGCAACAAGCCAGATGTATTACTACCCCTGTGTTAACTGAGGAGTAAACAGAGACTCGGAGAGAAAACTGATTTGCCCACAGTCCAACAGCCCTGTTGCCTGTTCACAGGAAGTGCTGGATGCACGAGCATTAATATTATTTTATACTCAGAGGCGCAGGTCTAGGAGTTCAGGTCTGACACCCCTCAAACCGCTCACTCTTGCCTCCATGCTGTTCTATCTCAAATGACGTGCATTGTCCACAAGAAGGAGGTGTCACGGCCAGCTGTCACTGGCAAGATCCTTGTCTTGAGGGAGCCATGTTGAGCATCCCTATTAGTAAGAGCATGTAGCATGAAGAGAGTAACCTCCAAGCTTGGGTAGGGGGCACAAAGATGTTTCCAGAAGTTTCGAGAAGTTCATCGATACATTCAGTGTGCAGGTGTCGTTATTTCTAAAACGATGTGCCAAGACTGCCGTGCAGGCCAGGCTCCTGCCAGCGTCCCATTCCCGCCTCCCCTCACCATAGGTTCTGCCATGGCAGACACTGCGTCACCCAGGCCTGGCCTGTGTACATGCATAAGACCCCGCCCCCGGTGGGCACAGGGCTTGGTGAGACGCCGGTGCCTTTGTGAGAATTAGAGAAGAGGTGTCCTTCCTCTTGGTGGTGGAGTGTGGGCTGGGTTTTAGTTGCTTCCCATGCACTCGGCAGTGTGCCCCTGTGCAAGTCACTAAACTTGTCATATATTAGGTGGTGCCAAAGGCAAGGTGGTCAGGGATGGTCTCTCTGAAATGGGGACATTTGGGTGGAGGCCTGAAGGAAGTGAGAGGTAACCTTGCACCTGGCCTGGGCATCCAGCCAGAGGGCAGCAGCGCTGAGCGGGAGGGGCTACACTCGGTGTGCTTCAAGAATGACAGAGAGGCTGTACCGGAGCCCCTACCACTGGGGGAGAGGGCACCAGGAGGAGTCGGAGCGCGGCAGCAGTCAGATCAGGTAGGGCCTGCTAGGTCCTGGGTGAGTGGAGTGGATGGCATTTCCCAAAGATGGCCATAGTAATACCCCATGTGCTCTTTGCAGTGTGATATCGCCGTGCCCCCTCAGAAGACAGGGTCTATCTCTTGGCCTATTTGAATGTGCGCAGGCCTGCTGACTGCTTTGGGCAATAAGCTTTGGCAGAGTGGGTGCTCTGCCAGTTTTGGGACTAGCCCTTAACCAGTCTGGCAGCTTCTCCTTCCTGCCTCTTAGAAGACAATCATAGTGGAAAGAGTGCAAATACGTCCTGGCTGGTATGCTCAGTGGTTAGAGTGTTGGCCTGCACACTGGAAGGCTGTGGGTTCGATTCCTGGTCAAGGGCATGTACTTGGGTTGCAGGTTCAATCTCCGCCCGTGGTTGGGGTGCATGTGGGAAGCAAACAATTGATGAGTCTCTCTCACATTGGTGTTTCTTTCTCTCCCTCCTCCCTTCCATTCTCTCTAAAAATCAATGGAAAAAAATATCCTCGGGTGAGGCTTTAAAAAGAGAGAGAGAAGGACAGAGAGAACAGATACCCCGGGACTGCCACTTTTTGAGAAGTCGAAGTCACAGCGAGAGCTCTGGAGGATAAGAGGCCACATGAAGGGACGAGAAGCCACGGAGCCGCAGGCACCCGGCATGTGAGTGAAGGAGCCATCTTGTCAGGGGTCCTCCAGCCCAGCCAATACCAAACGGCACTGACTCCTGACCCACGACCTCTTGAGCAAAATGGAAAGACCGAAGCCACCGTGCTCTGGGGTAGTCGGTTAGGTAGCAATAGAGAGTTGAAACAGTGAGGTTGGAGGCTCTTGGAGGGTTCTGAGCAATCGTATGATCTGACTTCAGTTTGACAAGAACTCATCTGGGCCTGTGCTGGGAACAGAATGCGAATGAAGAAGGGAGAGTGTGGAAAGGAGGCCAATTTGCAGAGCAGGTAAGAGACATGAAGTAGAGGCAGAAGTTGGGGGAAGAGATTCAATTCTGGATATATTTTAGAAGTCACGTGGCTGGGACTTGCCGATGGATCAGTTGTGGGATGTAAAAGAAAGGAGTAAAGGATGGCTTCAGGTGCTGGCCTGACTCTGGAAACACGAAGGGGACCTTTACTGACACGTGAGAGAGTTGCAGGAGGAGCAGGGTTGGAGTTAGGGAAGTCGGGAATTCTGTTTTGGACAGGTCAAGGTCACGAGGCGGAACACGCATTCAAGTGAAGACACAAAGTGTTGTTGGACAGTTGAGTGCCTGGCCAGCAAAGAGGCCAGGACTGGGATATGTAAGTTTGAGCATCACTGGTGTTTCCATGGCCGTACTGGCTCAGATCACCTGGGGAGTAAATGTGGACAGAGCAGAGAAATAGGAGGACTGAGCCCTGGGCACTCTACCATCTAGGGATGTAGGAGAGGTGGAGAAGGAACCTGAGAAGGAGACTGAAGGTGCAGCCAGTGAGATAGGAAGAGAAATAAGGGAATAGTGTCCTGGAGGGAGAGAAGTAAGCTGTTCCAATGAGGACAGAGTGGAGAATTGTGTCAAATCTTCTGAAGAACTAAGTCAGATGAGGACTGACCATTCTTGATATTTCTGTCTTCATTCTTGACATTGCAGTCCTCATTCTTGATGTTACTGATTCAGAAAGGTGCTTTGACCATATAGTAAATTTGCGTGTGTGTGAGCGCGTGCATGAGTACTTTCTCTTCTCTCCCATCGATCTGCTTATCCATCTGGAACTATATGACAACTGAAACTTTCATACTTGACAAGGCACGCTCCATGGACCCCTGTCACCTTTTCTTCTTTTTTACAAAAAATATGCTGGTTAATCTAACCTAAAATTCACCAGAATTCGACATTAAACTTTTAACAAGTCCCCTTCCTCCCTGAATACACTGGAAAATTTATTATATATGTATATTTTTGCAAACGAATTGGTTTTGTAAAAGTTAATATTGAGTGTGCTTATCTACTCTCCACATGGTATGTGTTTCCATTTATGTTTCACATCTCCAAGTAGATTTTTTAAATATATGGGTCTCATGTGTTTTCTCTTAAGTTCTATTCTAGGTATTTAAATTTTAGTGGCTTTTGTGAATTATATCCCCTTTTTCTTACTGGCTATTTTTTGTTATAAGGAATCTATTTTTCTATAAAGAATTATCTTGTTATTTCTAATGATTTTACAGGTGATGCAAACAGATTTCAAC
This sequence comes from Myotis myotis, assembly GCF_014108235.1. Lineage (NCBI taxonomy): Eukaryota > Metazoa > Chordata > Mammalia > Chiroptera > Vespertilionidae > Myotis > Myotis myotis. The sequence goes on from NW_023416336.1 coordinate 890,714, forward strand.
ACCTTCGCACAGCTTTGGAATCATATAGTCTGTGTATAAGGCTGTCCTAATTTCTGCTGATAAAATCCTAGTGTGGAGAATGGAATTGAATATGGCAGTATTTCAAAGTGTTCCCCCGAGAAGTCCATGGTTTCCAGGTGCTCTGGGAACGATTGTAGTCACACATCTCAAATTGTCCCAGAAATTTCCTATTTCAAATATTTTTCCCTTTGTTAACCCATGAGTCAGACCATATGTCCTTTGATCTTTGCTTCAAAAATATTGTTACGGTATTTAGAAACAGGGACAGCCAAATAAAGTTAGAACATATGGGATATTTTTCCTCTGAGCCCCTATCTTTCCTCTTAGCATTCTTCCTGGTTATGTGTGCCTGCGCACACACATGCATTCACACATGTACACAGACACACACACACACACAGACACACACACACACACACACACACACACACTGGCGTCCTGGAGGGAAGGGATTTCACTCAAACAATGCAACGTGGGCTGCCACTGTGCAGCCTGGACTCTGGATCCCCTGAGGCAGGTTCACGTGGAAGGCTACGGGGTTGGATAGCTTGGGTTTGAACCCACATCTAACGTATGCACTTGGCCAGGTCACTCAACCATCCTGAGTCTCTGTTCTCTATATGTAAAAGGAATGTCTGACATTGACAGTGTGGGCTGTTGTGGGGACTCAGAAAACTGATGTAAAATGCTGGACATAGTAGGAGCTGGCAAACAGCATCAATTACTTGGATTTGGAAGGGAGTCCCATGTCACTGCTAAGGTTCTTAAGAAAAGTCCTTGGTCTCACATTCCACTTTCAGCTGTAGACGCCAAGTGGTCAGATGAGACTGCAGGAAGCAGTGGTGTCCATCCCCTGATTCCCCCTGGGGTGCACCTAATCAACCAGTGGCTGATTTCTCATATTTCTCACTACCTAGCCACCACCTGAGATTGCTGTGCAGTAACCACGGGGAAGGCATTGGTCATTTTTGCTGTCACCTTCCAATCAGCCACTCCTTCCTATTTCCACTCCCGTCTCTTTTGGGGGGATGCCTGTGTGCATAACTTTGGGAGGTAGGGCCTGTAGTTAAAATGGATGGGTCTGATGATCCCCTGGTGACAGAAACGTGACCTAGATGCACTCATCTCTCTCCTTTCTTCTGGGACTCTATATATTATATGAGGGATGCCCAAAGTGGGATCATTGAGATCATGTCTTTACAGCGGTGGCCACATGAGGCAGCCCAGACTGTGCCCATGTTCCCATCACTGTGGCTTGTAATGGTGTTCTTACTGGTTCTGGCTGCCTGATATTCAGATCCCCTCGCTTGCTCAGCACCCAAAATCGTTCCAAAAGATTGCCTTTTGGTTCAGCGCAACTGAGTTTGGGTTTGCTCTCTTGCAACAGGAGTACTGTCTGGTACAGCCAGATTCTAAGAGGAAAAGTAAGAGAGGTTCACCCCACTTTTGTTAGAGTGGTCAATATCCAGTGCAATCTTAAAGCGCAGGCTTACAGTCATGCATCAGCTCAGGACTTGGGAACAGAATGCCTTTCAGTTCGCAGATTTATCATCAAAGGGGTCAAGAACATGGAGGAGTAAAAAAGGGTAGCAATCAGCATACATAACCATCAACTCATACACAAACTCTTCGTATGCTTTTAGGAGAACGTGAGACCATTTCTTTTTTCAGGGTGGGGAAAAGTAAACGCTCTGTTGGCCCTTTCTCTCTTCACTCCCCATGACCTCAGCACTGCCCCTTGTTCCTCAGAAAGCTGCCACCAAGCATTTTACTAGTTATCTGATTGTCATCCTATTTAACATGCTCCCTGGTCTGTTGGCGGATGCTAGTTTAACCAAGATCTAATTGGTAACATATTGTCAATTGAACTAAGTGCCATATGATGGAGATTTAAACCCTGGTAATTTTTCCATTAAAAAAAAAAATCTGTCAACAGGCTCCAGCAGAGGACCAGCAATAAATCAAATTGTCATGTTTATTAGTTATTGCAGGAGGCTCCTTGTCTTGTATTCATTATAACCCAGTTTTTAGCACCAATAAAAGCTATAAAGAGGAATGTGTGTGCAAGGTGCTCTTTAATGGGTTTATATTTGTATGCAAATACCTGCCTGTATTTTAATCGTGAGAAAAGTGTTGTTGCTTCACTTTAAAAGGAATGTGAACTTGGGCTGTTTCTGGAACAGGCATAATGTTCCTAGCTTTTACAAAGTTGTGTTATAAAACACTGGAGTCAATTCACTAATAATCAAAGAGAAGAAAATGAAAAAAAGAAAAAAAGAAAAAAAAGAGATGACACATACCCTTATCAGGTTTGCAGATTAAAAGAATGGATAGAATGGCTGCACTAAAGGGTTTGTAGAACAGTCACTGTCGTTTGACTTGGAATATTGAAAAATGGAAATAAAAGAATTTTCCAGAGATGAGACAGGTTAAACAAATTATGGAATACCATTACCGGAGAGTAAGCAGCCATTTAAAGAGTAGCTGAAATCATATTTAATGATGGATCATTAAGAACCAAGAGCATTTGTACTTTTAACTTGCCGTTAAAAGTCACTTTCACCATTTCTTCTCACATGAATTGAAGATACATCATAGTATTTTACACATGTAGCCTCACTGGAATCTCATAAAACCCTGGGAACGATATAGGATGGGTTATTACACCCACTTCACAGAAAAAGAATCTGAAGTGTGGAAGATAAAGTGGTTTTTTGAAGGGTTTCTGCCTCTGTCAGCCTCGGGAGGCAGGAGGCAAACCCCACCGCCCACCCTCCCACCATTTCTCTTCGGGTCTGGCAGCTCAATTGCACAAAAGGTGCTGATAACAATAATAGCAATAAGAACAGCCCCTAACGCCCTCGCTGGTTTGGCTCAGTGGATAAAGCATCGGCCTGTGGACTAAAGAAAGGGCCGTGGGTTCGATTCTGGTCAAGGGTACATGGCTGGGTTGGGGGCTCAATCCCCACTAGGGGGCGTGCAGGAGGCAGCCAATCAATGGTGCCCTCTCATCACTGATGTTTCTATCTCCCTCTCCCTTCCTCTCTGAAATCAACTTAAAAAATTTAAAAGAAAGAATAGCCCTAACCCTACTGAGCCTTTCAAGGTCCCAGACGAAGCGCTTCCGTATAGCGCCTTTAACCCCTGCTTCAGAGGCAGAGACCATTACTGCACCACGCCCCCAGTGCAGACCCTGGCCCGAAACCCCCGTGAGTGTGGCAGCTGGGACTTGAACACAAAAGTCAAGCAGAGGAGCAACATTTTTTTTCCCATTTTGAAGATGCAAAATAAATAAAAATGTGTCCGACACAACTAAACACTGAGTGCAGACAACATCCAGAGCAAGGGAGGAGCAGTAGACAGAACAAAACCAAAACCTTGTGGTCTTAGGATAAGAGGCGAGTGTTTCTGTTACTTTCACTGTGATAATCTCACTTCACCACTGAGCTGGGAGACCTTGACGGCCCTGGTTAAGGAAAGGCGTCCTTCCTCAACGTCGCACCAAGGGCAAATGCTTTTGATAAAAGCAAACACCATGATTTTTTTAAAAATATTGATCGTTTGGTGTGTATACCCAAGACTCACAAGTAAGCGTACTCCCCTTTGTCATCGTGGATGCTGGTTAACATCTGGCCGTTAGCTGTTCTTGGTGCCAGATCAGGTCCCAGACTAACTGAGCAGATTTCACCTCAGGGCTTTCAACCCTGGGAGTGGAAGGGATTGTGGGATGTACACTTGCACATGCTTTCGCCTTTACATACATAAGACTTGAATAGCAAGGAATCATGGTAGGAAAAAATTCTTTACCACACCATTAGTCCTCTGGTTTCACAAATGTGGTGACTATTGCTATTTGGCACTACATGTCGTGCTTATGTGCATATATGTGTGTGCCCACATGCACGCATACTTGCCATCTAAGAAAGATGGAGATAGCGCTGGTAGCCCTGACGGTAAGAAGGTCACGCGTCCTGAGTTATTCCTGCAGGAGTGGTGGTAGCCTTCAGGTGAACCACATACTCTCGTCCCTGTGCCCAGGCCTACGGGGGACCATGCACTGGGGTCTAGTCTCTGGCCATGCCCTGGGTGCTTTATGAGGTGTAATTAGTGGCCCAAATGAGTGTCAGACACGCGTATCCTCCCAAGACCCACAGGCCCAGCTACCATCCTAAATGTGGGTGAACGTGCTCATATCTACATATTCATCACATGCATATTCATTCCATGCTACACCCCATGCAGTCTGGTATTTTTTTTTTTTTTTTTTTTTATCACATTCCAAGTCTGCCTCCCCAGTCTGCCCAGCCATTCACCAGAGGCTGAATATCTCTGGGAAGCAGACTGGCGTGCTCCTGGCGGCCCAGCCCTGAGGACCTGGGCCAGGCTGCCCCACAGCCCTCCTGAAGGACGTACAGTAAGGGTGACCTCTTTTCCACCCCAGGCAGCCCAGAGGACCCGGGGCCCTCTGGCTCGATCTTACCTCTCAGCTCACACGCTCCTTTTCTTTCTCTGCCAAGTGAGTAATTCAACTTCTTTCTTCTGAGGCTGAGTGTGGCGCTCCCCGCTCCCTGGCAGCCTTCTGAATGGCACTCTCTGCATAAACAGGAAGAGTGTGTGTGGTCAGGACTCCAGGGTGCAGGTGTTGGTAGAGGATGTGAAAGTGTGGAGGCGAGTGACTGAGCCAGCCAATGGCATTTCCCCAGCAGACACCAGCCGGCCTCCTCTCACCCACTGCAGGGCGAGGTCTACCAGGAGGCTGGAAGCAGGGGCCGGGGCCCCACGCTGGGGTCCACCTGACACAAACCAGAAGAATGTGGCCTGGGGAGCCCAGGGAAGCCCGGGGTGTTCTCTGCGCTGTGCCGCTCCCTCACTCTCTGCAGACTCCTTAACGGAACCCCTTCCAGAGCGTCGTATCGCCAGGTTTGCTGACTTACACTCACAGTGAGCTTGTCCAAAACCCTGCTGGTTCCCTAAACTGCCCAGACATCCAAAAGACCAGAACCAAAGCCGTATTCTCCTCTGTAAGGTCACATCTTCTAGAACTTTCTAGAACAAAGATGCACCAGGAAACAAAGCACTAATGAGGAACCCCAGGAACCCAGGATGTGCTACTGGGGGGGGGGGGAGGGTTCCTACCTCCTCATCTCCATTCATTAGTCCATTCTCAGCAGTCCGGTTTCTGACCCCGCATCCTCTCCCTCTAACCCATCACCCCTGGAACTGCTTTTGCTGATGTCACCAGGGAGCTCACCAGTGGACGCTTTTCCCACGCCCGTCTCCTCTGATCCCCTGCAGTGTCTCACACCAGTGACCCCTCCCTTCCTTGGGGAACTTCCCCTTCTGCCCTATGAATCCACGTTCCCCTGGGTGTGGTCAGGTGACCCCTCTCACTGCCAGGCCTCCGTTCCTCTGCAATGTCTGTGTCCTGTCTTGGCCCTGGGCTCCCTGCTCAGTCCAGTGGCTCCTGCTCCCCCGGGGTCTTCTCTGCTCTGCGCAGCTGCTTCCCAAGCCCACGTCTACATTTTCACGTGTCTCTGCTGCTCCCTGGCTGTCCCCCAGGCCCTAAGGTTAACAGGCCGAAATGGAGCCCAGCTGTCCTCCCCTTGCACTGCCGTTCCAGGTGGCCTGTGAGGTCCTTCCTGCCTCTTTCTAACTTGCTCCTGTTCTTCCCTCTGAGTCTGAGTCCCTCTGACCTCTCGCTTTGCTCTCGGCTGATACGGCTTCTTCAGGTTTGACCCTCAGTGACCCTCATCCAAGCAGGGCCAACCATCTGTATCCTCAGGCTGACTGGCATCCGACACCCTAGGAACAACCCCACCCAGTCCCCTGCCACCCACGGAGAAGTTACCCCAGGCGTGGCCGCCTCAGGTCCGAGGCAAGAGGAAAACCTTTCTCTCTCCTCTGTCCTGCCTTCTTCCCTGGCGAGCACACTTCTCAACCAAGCCCTGCGGATTCTACCTCGCACCCCAGGCGCCAAGCCTTTCTCTCTCCCTTCCCACAGCCAGGCCCCGTCACTGCCTAGTCCACCAAGGGGCGTGAGCACCCAAGGCTGCAAAAAGTGCACCGAGGTATGGGAAGGAGACTGGGACATATACGTATGCTGACTTGTTTATTTTTACTGACGATAATATTTACCCAACATAAAATTAACCATTAATCATTTAAAATGTATAATCCAGGGGTATTAAATATACTCACAATATTGTGCAGCCACCACCTCCATCTAGTCCCAAGATTCACATTTACTGGTATTTTTAGGCCATATTTTAATTTTATTTATTTTTAGGATAGCTTTTTGGGGAAAAATAATTTTATTGATTTTTTAGAGAGAGAAAGGAAGAGAGAGGGAGAGAAACATCAATGTGAGAGCGAAACATCAATTGGCTACCTCCTGCACCCCTCTCTACTGGGGACTGAACCCGCAACCGAGGCATGTGCCCTGACCAGGAATCAAACCAGCAACCTCTCGGTGCGCAGAACAACACCCGACTAACTGAGCCACACGGGCCAGGACTTTATACCATATTTTTAGTGTTTTTGTTTTGTGTCTACCTTAACGCACGCAGTGTATGAATGTAATTGTATTGTGATCATTTGTGAGTAATCACACACCTATTGGAATATGTTGTGAAGACTTCTTTACAGAGGGGGTTGCACAACAGGAAATATGGACGTGTTTGATCTCCAAACTCATCTTTCAGGTGACAACATCCAGAGCATTTTCCAAAATGCCTCTAAATTTTCTTTATAAGAGACTGCAAAAGCGATCACATCGCAGGCCCTCAGCCCCAAATCCCAAACTTCAATCGCTGGGTAGACGGTATGCCTGATGCTGGAGCTCTGCCCCTCTTACATGATCTCCTGTTACGCTCACCACTTCCCTCTGCAGCACCCAACGCCACACCGCTGGTGATTTCCTGAACACAAGGCTACTGTAGGCCACTCTGCCTTGTTGTCCCATGCCATTTCCTCCTCGGGGGAGTGTAGGGCGCAGCTATGGGGCTAAGCCTCGGACTGACCTGTTGGCAAAGCCACAAACAAGTGCCAGTTTAGAGGGCACAGCCCTCTTAGCATAATTAGGCTTGACCTTATGAGGCTCCCTAGATCTTATCTGGGAAGCTAATGGGCTGAGGGAGATGCAGCAAGTGCTGCCAAAACAAGTGAAACTCACAAGAACATTGTAACTATGGTGACCACTACCTTGTTTACCTCTGGCTACAAAATAAAGGCTCAGCTTGCTGGCTGGGTCTCTCTCTGTGGCCTCAGCCAGGCACAGGAGATCCACCTAGACCCAGCTTATTCTTTCTCTCTGTCTTTTATACATCTTTCATTCACCGTGTCCCCCCACCCCCAAAGCTCACTGAACCCTTGGCTGTGCTGGCCCAGCACAGGGGTGCCTGTACTTCCATTGACTGTCTAGCAAATCCCCATGGACTCTAAAAGCCCCTCCTTGTCCCTCCTGTTTTAGGCAGCATTCATTCCACATGCCTGCCGCCCCAGAAGCCTTTGCCTCCATGCAGGATGGCACATCTGGTGGTTAAAGAGGCTCTGATGTCAGAAAGACCTGGGTTTGAATTCTGCCTCTGCCACCTACCAGCTGTGATACCTGGGGTCTGTCAGCTTCTTCCAGATGATACCCACCTCACAGAGTGATGGTAGAAATTACAGCATCCTGTATGCACAGGATACAAGAAGCAGTAAGTGGTGGGAAGTAGTACTATAGCTATCTTGTTTGTTTGCCTTGCTATTTGGAGAACTCCCCCTAACATTCAAAAATCCCATACAAAGGTGAGCTACTCCCAAGCAGGCAGAATGCCTTCATTTTTTTTTAAAGCCAATTCTTTAGTGTACGTTTGTAACAGAGGCTCAAAGCATGCATTTCCTGCCAGCTGTCTATGTGTGGACCTTGCCAATGTCCCAGCCACACGACCTCCACTCCCCTCCTCCACTCCCCTCCCACTGCTCGCCCAGCCTGACCCACCACTGGCGGGTCTCTGAACACACTGGGATGTGCCTGGCCCTGTGTTGTTGCATGAGCGCTTGGCTGTCCCGACCTGACGGGGGCACTCAAAGGCACCTGCCAGTGCTCCTGCCAGTGAGCGCCCCCTGTGCCCCACACAGAGGCCCTGCCCTGGGAACAGTGGGCAGAGGAGAAGGTAGACGTGGAATGTGAGCAGCAACAGGTCTCCGAAGGCAGGGCTGGGCACAGATGTGTTCATTTGAATTTATTCCCAGCCTCTGGCAAAATGTGCGGCACAATATTTAATCAATGTACTTCCTCTGCCGTGGCACCTGCCACACATAATTACATTCAGTGACCTGGCACCTTCCTTGTGAAGTAGAGTGGGTACCAGCCCCCTCCATGCCTGTCTCCATGTGACCTGGAACATAGTAGGCCCTCAGTAAATATTTGTTGAGTGAGTAGATGAATGAAAATGTTATTACACTTGTACATATGTGTAAGGGCAGGCATACACATCGTGTTTGTATTTCGATGTAAATCTCTATGCATAATATTTGTTCCTGCCATGGCCATCCCACATGAAATGTTCATTAGATTTCCCAGCCTCACTGAGCAACCCAAACATACACACGTGAACAAAGTCATTTTAGCTCCTATCTCAGTATCACATAAATCAGACGGAGGGAGGGAGTGGGAAGGGGCTAAGCTAGTTAGTTGAACAACTTATCTCTGTTAAGATAAATAACCGAAGGAAATGCACAAAAGGAAGAGGAACACGTCTCACATGCTTGGTTTAGACAGGGGCGGGCAAACTTTTTGACTCGAGGGCCACAATGGGTTCTTAAACTGGACCGGAGGGCCGGAACAGAAGCATGGATGGAGTGTTTGTGTGAACTAATATAAATTCAAAGTAAACATCATGACATAAAAGGGTACGGTCTTTTTTTTTTTTTTAGTTTTATTCATTTCAAACGGGCCAGATCCGGCCCGCGGGCCGTAGTTTGCCCACGGCTGGGTTAGAAAGGGGTAAGTGAGTAGGTAACAAATTAAAGGGGGATGTGGGGTAGAGCAGCTCAGCATCCATAAGAAAAACTGCTGCCAGAGCCACGGTGTAATCCAGACTGGAGCCTGAAGCAGGATGGCTGCAATGACATAGTAAGAAGCAAACAGGGCAGACAGGGATGGGACGTCATTACAGACGCTCTGTGCAACGGTGAGCATTTACCAGAGAATAAGTTGCCTGGGAGAGAATTTGCATACAAATGAGATGCTGAAAGCACAGGAACAGGATAGTGATAAGACCTCGTACATGTTATTAAAGCATGTCAGTGTGGGGGGAATCAGTAAACTGATGCCATGTGGCTTTAACTCCATCCTATTACCAAGTAAATTTTAAATAGAGTCCTGAGCTTTAAAACAAGGTACGTGGCTCTCAATTCAGAATGTTAGCTGATACTTTGTGTATGTCTGCCTCATTAGTTTTATTGTCTGGCCTTGAAGTATTATTTTTGGAAACAATATTTTAAAATAAATATTAAATTCTTAGGTGTCCTACAGGTTAAATTTAATAATGTCTTTTTGAGAGAAAAAAAATAGAACTTGATTGCCTTAAAATTTTTTCTTTCTATATTTTTATCTATAAATGTTCCTGTCTGTTTTAATTTTGTCATTGATTATAACTTATATCAATTTATAATTTCATTTCTCATTATAATTATATTTTACATTGAATTTGACTTTGTATAAATATAAATACCATACCCCTGCCTCCTTTATGTTTACATTTTCCTGAGAGTATTTATCCTTTTATTTATTTTTATTATTTTTAAAATTTTATTTGTATTGATTTCAAAGAGGAAGGGAGAAGAAGAGATAGAATCATCAATGATGAGAGAGAATCACTGATTGGCTGCCTCCTGCAAGTCCCACACTGGGGATCGAACCCACAACCTGGGCATGTGCCCTGAACGGGAATCAAACCGTGACCTCCTGGTTCATAGGTTGACGCTCAACCTCTGAGCTACGCTGACTGGGTTATCCTTTTAATTTTAATATTTCTTTGCCATTTTTGTTTATCTATTAGGAGCCTAGTAGCTCAGTTAGAGTTTATGTTTCACCTGATACTTGCCCTTTAGAAAAGGATCCCCCCTTTACTCTAATTGACTTAAGTAATTTACTTGACTTCTATTATTTTTAAGGCTTCTCCCTTTTTATATTTCTTGCGACTTCTTGTTTTAATTTTTCTATATGCATTATGTATTACTTTCTTTGAAAGGTAGATATCCCGTGTTCATTCCACCGGTCTTTTATTCTTTAAGTGTAGTCAGTTTTAAACTGGCAAAAACATAAGCAAAATTTACTGTTTTAATTTTAGCAAGACTGATACAATGTTAAACAGAGCAGCATATTAAACAGAACTACTAATGGCACAATAAGCTTAGCAATTCTGGGAGGAGCCGACATTAACTATTTGTCACGTCCCAGGAACCTGGGCTAAATGCTTCGAAGGCATGACTCAGCGAAGGGGCTCCCAAGGCTAAGGTCTGGCCACGGCCGCGAGGAGGCGGCTGCACTCTGAACTGCAGGCTGCGTGTACAGTGCCAGCCCCAAACCCAAAGTGACGCCGCAGGGATCCTGTAAGGAGCCCCTGTCCCCCTGGCCTTCTGCAGCCCACGAGGCTGCTTGGAGGTCCTCCGGGCACAGATTACATGGGTCCCGAAAAACAGCTACTTAGAGCGAACCCACTCAAGTGGGGACCAAAGTTAGATACTCAATAGACAAATAAGAAGTTTGATTGTGACTTCATCTTTAAAAAGAAAAAATTATGAAAGTAAGTTTATCTTACATTTATTAGATTTAGATTATAATGTGCTTATTCTTAAGAAAAACATGAAATAGACTGAGTCCTATCTGGGTGGCTTTGGGCGCAATGCTCCTGACAACAGCGTAGGTAGCACATGAAGACGTCCTTCACGTCACACAGCTTTATGGCACCAACATAAAGTATCTTCTTTATTAAAAAAAAATACATAAAGAAGCAAAGGATTCATCTATTTGCCTAATGCCTCTCTCACTCTCTTGACATTAAAATCACTCCCTTTCGAAGTGGCTCCATGTTGGTTTTCTTTTCAATTTTTAACTGGAGAAGCTCTGCTAAATCGCATTAGATAATAATTTTACATGTGCTTCAGACAGTTCTCCATCACCACTTTCATTTGCCTCATGAAATCCCACCATCTTTTGCAAAATGTTCAGTTTCACTTTGCAGTTGACTTACATTGCATATCTATTGTAGTGCATTGTCTTGTCCTGTTTATGGCAGACACATGGGGAGGGCCACACTGCACCAGCCTTGGTCCTGGCAAGAAACAGATGGCTTACTCACTCAGACTGTGTAACTGAGGAGGGCTTAATTTAAAAAAGAAAGAAAGCAAGCTTAGCCCTAACCGGTTTGGCTCAGTGGATAGAGCATCAGCCTGTGGACTGCAGGGTCCCAGGTTCAATTCCGGTCAAGGGCATGTACCTTGGTTGCAGGCACATCCCCAGTACGGGGTGTGCAGGAGGCAGCTGATTGATGTTTCTCTCTGATTAGTGTTTCCAACTCTCTATTCCTCTCCCTTCCTCTCTGTAAAAAATCAATTACAAATATATTTTTTAAAAAAAAAAAAAGCTTAAAAAACGTTGTTGGGCAGGGCTATGGGAAGCCAGTGAAGATGCTGAAGGATAGCTGGATGAGCAACAGCGGGAAGCCATTACCGGCCACCTCCAAGCCCTAACCCCCAACCTGTGGCCCAAAGAGCACAGCCCTAGCTGAAGGGAGCAGAGGCCACAAAGGAGCTGTGAGGAGTAAAAGGACACAGGCCATTTGCAGTAACAACTGGGAGCATAATTATCCCGACATCACTTTTATTGTCACCTGATCTCCTGCCAGTGACACCCATTGGCCAAATCCCAGTAGAATCCAGAGAGCAAGGGGAGCCCACTGATTACATGGGTAGAGCTCAGCTTCTTGGGCCATGGGGTTGAAGGGAGAAATTGGATCTAGAGGGACAAATAAAACTACCTGTTAAACTGACCCAAAACGTGTTGATGTGCTGACTCAGTAGATTCTGATGGTAAGTGGAGAGGGATGTTTGAATGAGAACAAACAATAAGTGCGCAATTCATCATGGCTCTTCCGGTTTTGTAACTTGTCTTTGCTATATCACATCATGACTGGAGTGACTGGGATGACGATACCGGGTTTGTATGATCTCCTGTAGTTTCCCTTCTGAAGGAATGTGAAAGTTTCCCTTCTACTTTGAAAAGAGAAGACATGGAATAAAAGGTAAATTGTATGTGTGTGTGTGTTGGGAACATATTTATATGTACATGTTGGTGGCAGTGGGAACGGCACCAGGTGCCAGACCATAGGGTCAGACCGGACCTGGGTTCAGCAACCTCGGTGCTGGAGTTCTGGCTAGGAAAGAATTCAGAGCCAAGACTCTCAACTATAAGGGAACATTTATTTGGAAAATGATAGAGGTAGAAGTAATTCGTAGAAGAAATGGGCTTGGAAAACAAGTTATAGAGGTAAAGGAAGGGCCCTTGGAGTTTAGAAACGAGGAAGGTAAAGGTGACCTGCCCTGGGGGAGGTGGGAGGGGGAGGGCAGGGCGTGCTCCCAGGAGGGAGAGTGCACTGGGCCCTCTGTCCTAAGGGTTTTAAGGGTGAAGATTTTAGGGGAGGTCCCAGGGAAGATCTCGGTAGAATATTCAGCTTTCCAGGGGTGCCCTTTCAGGGTTGTGGTCTCCACTGATTGACTGGCCGGCACCAAGGCAGGGGTCATTATTCCATGTAGCTGGTCCTGATGTCAATGGTGGCACATCACTTGTCTGGTTTTGCTGCTTTTCTGGACCTGGAGCTGAAATACAACTGAGGCCCAGATGTTTCCTCTGGGAAGGACAAGGTCAGGGCGTCCCAACTGCAAGACCAGTGATGTGCCAGGGGAGGAAGGTCACCCTGGGGTGAGGTCCCACGATACAACTGTCCTTTGCTAGGTACCTGGAGCTTTCCACCCTGGTGACTTGCTGTACCTGGTCCATCGTCCTTGCTCTCTGCTCACGTCTGTCTAACTGCCTACCACACATATACACACACCAAAAGATGTCACTTATGTAGCATGAGTGAACCGAATGAGTAATCCGGCAATAATGGACATTTCAACTGCTGAGATGCTTTCTAGCATTTGGGGCAGGCAAGCTGGAACCCACCAGTGCACAGGAGGCCATGTTTAAGCTTTCAAGTCTTAACCACCACTTTCATAATCTCACCTGATTTATAAGGTCTAATGAGCAAAATGTAATTTTCAGAAAGGAATTAAGGTGGAAATAATTTCATTTTGTGTTATACTTTCAATGGCTTAAGGAAGCTTAAAAATAACGAAGTTCCTTCTTTTTCAAGTCTTTCAGAAGATCTGAAATTGATGTCAGCTAGGATAATTATTAGAAATCTACTTGCTTCTAAACATTCAGGATAATTTTCTTGTTTTTGAACATTCTGATAATAAAAACAGAACAAATAAGGGCAAAAGGAGCAGAATACATCATCCTGATACAAAGCTTAGTCCAGGCTACACTTGCAAAGGAAAGCATGTATTTTTAGCTGGTGAGTCATTCATTTGTTTTCAAGCTATAGTTTCTCACTACCCATCCAACTTGGAAACAGACCACTCACTAGTGTAAAAGATTCTTTTTAATCTAACACTTCAACGAACATCCTGCCAGGCTGACCATGGTCCATGGCCCAAGCCTTCCCGCACCCTGAGCCTTTCATCTCTGGGGTCCTGTTATCTCCTCTGGTTGCTGCCTGGGAGTAGGTCCATGGCATCTGCACAGGTCTAAGCCATGTCTTAGTTGGGTTAGAAGTAGACTCTGAGTTCCATGCTTCAACGTCTCTGAATCTATTTTTTTTCATCAGTTTATTTTGTTCATTAATCTCAGAGCGAAGGGGAGGGGGGCAGGAAGAGATTAACCAAAGAATGTATATGCATCTATACACAACCCATGGACACAGACAATAGTGCAGTAGGCCTAGGGAGAGGCAGGTGTGGGGTGGAAGGGGGTCAATGGAGAGAAGAAAGGGGACATCTGCCATACTTTCAACAATAAAGATAAATTTTAAAAAAGAAGTAGACTCTGAGACAAAATTATAGTGCAAGTCATTTCTTTGGGAGGCGCAGAAAACACCAGCTGAGGAGTTGAAGAGAGAGACAGGAAAGAGAAAATGGTCAAAAGGGGGCATTAGCAAGCCACCAAGGCCAATTGCAACTTAACTCCTGGGAAAATGACCTGGGAACCGGTATAAAACACACAACCCAAGGGCTTGTGGGCTGGAGTGTTTATATACCAACTGCTATCTGTCATTGGTGGAAAACTACTTGCTGGAGACACTAGAGCTCATCAGCACTTCACGTCTGCCACAGATGAAAGCAAAGGAGGATTTGGAGGCCAGAGGAAACCCTCAGTCAAAGAAGTGCAAGTATTGGCAGTTAGAAGTCAGATGGGCATATTCTAAGGCAGTTGGTTTTGGCCAGGGCACAGAGGCAGGGCACGACTGGCATCTGGGACACTATGGCAATTTCCTCTATCACTCTTCCTTTTCCTATCCCACCAACTCAGGGGGATTAATTTCTTGTCCTGGAGTGGAGAAAGCTCTACTCTCTCCACTCTGTCTCTGTCAATAATTTTGCTGAGGCCTCACATTCTCTAAGTTGTCCTAGAGGCCTAAGCTTCTAGAACACCCAAGCCAGAGAACCACAGACCTCTGTGGCTCTGTACTCTATCATCATCACATGGGACGATGGACACTGAGCAAAGTCTCTGTGTCAGTGGATAAAAGCAAAAGGTGACTTCTGGGGAGTTTAATATCTCCAAACTTCACGCTTCCATAGAATTTACCCCTGTTATACCAACACACCATTAGTTAATTACTACTGTGAACACCACAAAAGATATTATCATGAGAACATTCATGAACACAAGAATAAGTGTGAGCAACCATTGTCAAATGATCCTATATAATAAAAGGGTAATATGCAAATCAACCCAACGGCAGAACACCCTGGTCCCTCGCCCCGCTGGTCCCACCCCCGAGTGCCCTCCCCCAAGTGGGGGTGGAGCTGGCTGGCAAACTGTCCTGGCCCCTCACTGGGGGCTGGCCCATCCCCGATGGCCCCTGTTGGGACAGGCCAGCTGGACCCCACCAGTACACAAATATGTGCACCGGGCCTCTAGTATTAATATGTAATCTTTGGCATTTGTGTTCTCACAATTCAAACTTGTTTTTATTAAAATCCTATAGAGTATTTCTCTTTAGGCTATGATGGAATGATTTGTAGCTAAAACTCCAAACACATAGAAATGTAAACATAAAGGATTTATCACAGGACATTGGAGAGAAGCTGGGACAAATGGCCAGGACTTGTGGGGCCAAAGGGAAGCTCACTGAGGAGAACAACCATTTCATTCCACTCTTCCTCTGAGGACATTTGCTTGTTTTTGACACAGAGAGTGTGAGGTTGAACTGGGCAGAAGAAAGCTACCAAGATTCAGATGAACAGAAGACCTTCAGATGATCAGAGGGATGAAGAGGCAACATAGGAGCTGGGGGTTGCCAAGGCAGTGAAGACTTCAAGGGTCAAGTAGGCAAAGGGAAAATTTCAAAAATGTGAGCCTCGAAGCATTTGTTGATTCTTAATTTGTGCGATACAAAAGGCCCCAAAACCTCAGAAAAAAAACAGCTGGAAAATAGAGCAGAGGTTTTTTGTGATCATGTATATGTAGGGAGACAAAAATTAGAGCCAGTCCCCCGCAAGCTCTAGTGAACACCCCAGCTCTCAGTGAGTCTGGAAGATAGTCTAAATGCAGATCTGAATCAGAAGTAGGCTCAATCTCACAAAGGCTCTAGCATGAACCACGGCTTAAGGTAAACTGCCTACATTTGAACTGCCTGGCAGAGGACAGCATTAATCCTCTCTGAAGGAAGAAAAAATTACCCTCAGTCTATTCAAGTTTTCATGCATAATGTTTGACATTTAATTAAAAATATCAAGTATTTATGAAACAGGGTAGAGATTAAAAGAGCCAATAAAAATAGACACAAAGGTGATCAAGACAAATCAGTTACACATATTTGATTAATATTTTTGTGAAAGTAGATGATAAAATGGAGAATTTCAACATAAAGCTCTAATATACTAAAGGGAAGTTCTAAAAGTTAAAAATATAACTGAAGTTTAAAAAGAATACATAGGCTTAGCAGCAGACTGAAACAGCTGAGGAAAGGATAAGTATATTTGAAGATCAGTCAGTAGAAAAATATACACATTAAGACAAGGAGATAAAATACAAAAACAAACAAACATGTTAAGAACATAAGAATTATAATGAAAATGTCCAAAATATGTGTACCTGGAATTTCAGAAGAAGATGAAGAGATTGGGGGAGAAGTAATATTTAAAGAGATAATGTCTGACAGTTTTCCAAAACTTATAAAAGACATTGTCAGATTCAGGGATCCTTCTGACTCTCAAGCGGTGTAAATAAACTAAAAGAAATCAAACCCCACAAACCCATACACATCAGGGCAAAAATGAAGAAACTTAAATACAAAGAGAAAACACTAAAAGCAGCCCCCCCAAAAGACACAGCACTTCTAGATGGGCAATGAGCTATAAGGCTAATACCTGACTTCTCAATAGGAACTTCCAAAGCCAGAAAACAAACTAGTAATTTCCAAATTTATACTCAGAAAATGTGTGTGTGTTTGTTTTTCTTAAATATTTAATTGATTTTTTACGGAGAGGAAGGGAGAGGGATAGAGAGTTAGAAACATTGATGAGAGAGAAACATGGATCAGCTGCTTCCTGCACACTCCCCACTGGGGATGTGCCCGCAACTAAGGTACATGCCCTTGACCAGAATCAAACCTGGTACCCTTGAGTCCGCAGGCCGACGCTCTATCCACTGAGCCAAACCGATGAGGTGTTTTGTTTTGTTTTATTAAATTCATTGGGTGACACTGGTTAACAAAACTATACAGGTTTCAGGTGCACAATTCTAGGACACATCATCTGTTCGCTATATTCTGTGTTCATCACCCCAAGTCAAGTCTCTCTCCATTTATCCCCCCTATCTCCTCCTCCACCTCTCCTGGCCCCCTTTCCCCTCCCCCGGGCAATTACCACACTGATGTCTGTGCCTATGAGTTATGCATGTATGTTCTGTGGTTAATCCCCTCACCTTTTTTCATCTATTTTCAGATCTTGGCTATTGTAGATAACACTGCTGTGGACATAGGGGTGCATATATTCTTTCGAATTGGTGTCTCAGGATTCTTGTTTGTCTGTTTTGTTAATCCTCACCTGAGGATATTTTTCCAATTGATTTTTAGAGAGTGGAAGGGAGGGAGGGAGAAGCGGGGAGAGAGATCTAACATGCAAGCCAGGTACTTACCCTTGACGGGAACCAAACCCATGACTCTTTGATCTGCAGGCTGACCACTGAGCTCTAACCACTTAGCTATACCAGCCAGGGCTCATTGTGGTTTTAATTTGCATCTTCCTGATGATGAGTGACGTTGAGCATTTTTTCATGTTTATTGGCCATCTGAATGTTCTTTATGGAGAAGTGTCTGTTTAGGTCCTTTGCCATTTATTTTTTAAAATACTTATTTATTTCAGAGAGGAAAGGAGAAGGAGAGAGAGAGAAAACACATCAGTGATGAGAGAGAATCATTGATCGGCTGCTTCCTGCGTGCCCCACACTGGGAATTGTGCCCTGACCAGGAATCAAACCATGACCTCTTGGTTCAAAGGTCAATGCTCAACCACTGAGCCATGTCGGCTGGGCTGCCCATTTTTTAATTGGAGTGCTTGTCTTCTTGGTGTTAAATTGTTTAAGTTCTTCATATTTTAAAAAAATTAACCCCGATCAGATGTGTCATTGGCAAATGTGTTCTCCTATATAGTAGGTTCCCTTTTCATTTTGTCGATGGTTTCTTTTGCTTTGCAGAAGCTTTTCAGTTTAATATAGTCCCATTTGTTTATTTTTTCCTTTAGTACTCTTGCCCTAGGAGACACATAGGCAAAAATATTGCTATGAGACATGTCTGAGATTTTACTGCCTATGATTTCTTCTAGGACTTTCATGGGTTTGGAACTTACTTTTAAGTCTTTTAATCATTTTGAGTTTATTATTATATACTAGTGGCCTGGTGCACAAAATTTGTGCACGGGGGAGGGGTGTTCCTCAGCCCAGCCTGCACCCTCTCCAGTCTGGGACCCCTCAAAGAATGTCCTACTGCTGGTTTACAGGGATCGGGCCTAAACCAGCAGTCGGACATCCCTCTAGCAATCCGGGACTGCTGGCTCCTAACCACTCACCTGCCTGCCTGATTGCCCCTAACCACTCTGAATGCTGGCCTGCTCGCCCCCAACTGTCCCCTGCTGCTGGCCTGCTTGCCCCCAAATGGCCCCCGCCAGCCTGATCACCCCCAACTACCCCCCCTGCTGGCCTGCTCACTCCAAACTGCCCCCCCCCACTGTCCTGGTCACCTCCACTGACCCCCACTGATGGCTTGCTTGCCCCCAACTGGCCCCCCTGCTGGTCTGCTTACCCCCAACGGCCCCAACCCTCACCAGCCTGATCACCCACAACTGCCCTCCCCTCTTGGCCTCTAACTGCCTCTACTTTGGCCCCGCCACCATGGCTTTGTCCAGAAGAACCAACGTCCAGAAGGTCTCCTGGAAGGTCTCCCAGTCTAATTAGCATATTACCCTTTTATTAGTATAGATACAGGCCTGGTGCATGGGTGGGAGCCAGCTGGTTTGCCCTGAAGGGTGTCCCGGATCAGGGTGGGTGTTCCCTTGGGGCATGGGGTGGCCTGGGTGAGGGGCCTGTGGTGGTTTGCAGGCCGGCCATGACCCCATGGGGTGAGGGTCCCTGCTCGGGGGAGGTGTGTGGCCACCCTGGGTGAGGGGCTGAAGGCTGTTTTCAAGCTGGCCACACCCCCTTCAGGGTGTGGGTCCCAGCTGGGGTGCCTGGCCTGCCTGGGTGAGGGGCTGATGGCTATATGCAAGCTGTCCACACCCCCTTTAGAGTGGGGGTCCCCACTGGGGTGCCTGGCCAGCCTGGGTGAGGGGCTGATGGCTATATGCAGGCTGTCCACACCCCCTTCAGGGTGGGGATCCTCACTGGGGTGCCTGGCCAGCCTGGGTGAGGGGCTGAGGGCCGTGTTCAGGCTGACCACACCCCCTTCAGGATGGCGGGTCCCGCTGGGGTGCCTGGACAGCCTTGGTGAGGGGCTGCGGGCTGTTTGCAGGCTGGCCAAACCCCCAGTGGGGACCCTCACCCCATGAAGGTGTGGCCAGCCTGGGTGAGGGGCTGATGGCTGTTTGCCGGCTGGCCAAGCCCCCAGTGGGGACCCTCACCCCATGAGGGTGTGGCCAGCCTGGGTGAGGGGCTGATGGCTGTTTGCCGGCTTGCCACAGCCCCAGGCAACCCAGGGTCCCAGACCCTCCTTGAGAGGAGGCCACAGTGGCTGGAAGCAGATATCTGGGATTTATTTACCTTCTATAATTGAAACTTTGTAGCCTTGAGCAGAGCCCACAGCCACCAGGGCAGGCAGGAAGCTTGGCTTCCTCCATCGCCAGGGGCAACCCAAGCCTTCTGCTTGCTCCAGCTCCGTGGCAGCCACCATCTTGGTTGGGTTTATTTGCATACTGTGCTCCTGATTGGCTGGTGGGTGTGGCTTGTGGGCATGGCTTGTGGGTGTAGGGGAGGTATGGTCAATTTGCATGTTTCTCTTTTATTAGATAAGATAATGTAAGTTGGTGGTCTAGTTTCATTTTTTGCGTGTACCTGTCCGATTTTCCCAACACCATTTATTAAAGAGACTGTCTTTACTCCATTGCATGCTCTTCCCTCCTTTGTCAAATGTTATTTGACTATAGAGCCTCGGGTTGCCTCTGGGCTCTTTTTTCTGTTCTATTCATCTACTAGTATATGCCTGTTCTCATGCCAATACAGGCTGTTTTGCTTACAATAGCCTTGTAGTATAGTTTGATATCAGGTACTGTGATACCTCCAACTTTGTCTTTCTCAAGATTTCTGAGGCTATTCTGGGTCTTTTTTTGATCCATTTGAATGTTTGGAATATTTGTTCTATGGTCTTTTAATAGGAATTGCATTGAAGATAGATAGATAGATAGATAGATAGATAGATAGATAGATAGATAGATAGATTACTCAGGGTAGTATGGACATTTAATGATGTTAATTCTTCTAATCCATGAGCATGATATATGCTTCTACTTATTTGTATCTTCCTCAATTTCTCAATTTGTATCTTCCTCAATGTCCTAGTGCAAGTCTTTTTTCCCTTTTTTTCAATACTAATTGGGATTATTTTCTTAGTGTCTCTTTCTGACAGTTCACTAGTGGTATAGTGAAATGCCACTGATTTCTGAATATTAATTTTGTATCCTATACTTTGCTGAATTCATTTATTAGGTTTAGTAGCTTTCTGTTGGAGTCCTTAGGGTTTTCTATGTACAATATCATGTCACCTGAGAATAATAATAGCTGTACTTCCTTCTTTCCAGTTTGGATATCTTTTATTTCTTCTTTTCTGATTTCTGTGGCTATGACTTCCAGTATGATGTTGGCTATGAGTTTGTCATATTTGGCCTTTATTACATTGAGGTATGTTCCCTCTATTCCCACTTTGCTAAGAGATTGTATCATAAATCGGTGCTGAGTTTTATCAAATGCTTTTTCTGCATCTAATGATATGATCAGGTGGTTTTTATCCTTTATTTTGTTTATGTGTTGTATCACATTTATTGATTTGTGGGTATTGTATCAGCCCTGCATCCCTGGAATAAATCCCACTTGATCATGTTGTATAATCTTTTTAATGTATTGCTGGATCCATTTTGTTAATATTTTGTTGATATATTCATCAGGGATATTGTCCTGTAATTCTCTTTCCTTGTAGTGTCTTTATCTGGTTTGGAGTTAAGATAATGTTGGCCTCATAATAAAAGGCTTTTAAGTTCATCCTAGCTGGTTTGGCTTAATGGATAGAGTGTCAGCCTGACAACTGAAGGATCCCAGGTTTGATTCCAGTCAAGGGCACACGCCTGGATTTCCGGCTAGATCCCCAGTAGGGGGCGTGCAGGGGGCAGCCATTCAATGATTCTCCCTCATCATTGATGTTTCTATCTATATCTTCTCCTTTCCTCTCTGAAATCAATAAATATATATATATATATTTTTAAAAAAGCTTTTAAGTTTTCCTTCCCCTTGAATTTTTTGAAATAGTTTGAGGAGGAAAGTTGTTAGTTCTTCTTGACTGTTTGGTGGTAAAATTAATCTGTGAAACCATCTGGTCCAGAACTTTTACTTGTTGGGAGGTGTGGTTTTTTTGTTTGTTTGTTTTTTATTCCTGCTTTAATTTAACTAATTGTAAATAGTCCATTCAGGTTCTCTGATTCTTCCTGATTCAGTTTTGGAAGATTTTGTGCTTCTAGGAATTTGTCCATTTTGCCCAGGTTGTCCAATTTGTTGGCATATAGTTATTCATATTTTCTTACAATTCTTTGGTGTCAGTTGTTACTCCTCTTTTATTTCTGATTTTATTTATTTCAGTCCTCTGTGTTTTTTTCTTAATGAGTCTGGTTAAGGTTCATCAATCTTGTTTATTTTTTCCAAGAGCCAGCTCTTGGTTTCATTGATCTTTTGTACTCTATTTTGTTTATTTCTGCTCTGATCTTTATTATTACCTTCCTCCTACTCACTTTGGGTGTTGTTGTTTTTTTTCCAGTTCCTTTCAGTGTAAAGCTAGATGCTTTATTTGAGTTTTTTCTTATTTTCTGAAGTAGGCCTGTAATCTTACAAATTTCCCTCTTAGCACTGTTTTTGCTGTGTCCCATAGATTTGGGGTTGTTGTGTTCTCATTTTCACTTGTCTTAAGATAACTTTTGGTTTCTTCCTTGATTTCATTGTTAAACCATTCATTTAGTAACATGGTAATTAACCACCATGACTGTATGTTTTTCAGTTTTTTTTCCTTTCGTTGATTTCTAGTTTTATACCATTCATTATGGTCAGAGAAGATGCTTGATATGATTTCAATCTTAAATTTATTGAGACTTGTTTTGTGTCCTAACATGTGGTCTATCCTAGAAAATGTTCCATATGCACTTGAAAAGAATGCATATTCTGCTGCTTTAAGGTGAAATACTCAGATGATATCAATTAAGTCCATCTAATCTAGTATGTCATTTAAGGCCCTCATTTCCTTGTTGATTTTCTTGTCTGGAAGATCTATCCATTGATGTCAATGGGATGTTAAAATCCTCTCTGACTGTATTGCTGTCAATCTCTCTCTTTATGTCCATCAAAATTTGCTTTACATATTTAGGTGCTCCAGTGTTGGGTGCATAAATGTTTATCAGAGTTATATCCTCTTGTTGGATTGCTCCTTTTATCATTATGTATTGTCCTTCTTTATCTCTTAACAATAGCCTTTGATTTAAAGTCTATTGTCAGATATAACTATTGCTACCCCAGCTTTCTTTCATGTCCATTTGCATGAAACACTTTTCCCCCATCCCTTTACTTTTAGTTTGTGTGTATCTTTCAGTCTGATGTGGGTCTCTTGTAGACAGCATATATATGGGTCTTGCTTTCTTATCTACTCAGCTACCCTATGTCTTTTGACTAGAGCATTTAAACCATTTACCTTTACAGTTATTATTGATAGGTAGGTATGTATTGCCATTTTATTCTTTTTTAAAAAAACTATGTTTTTATTAGTTTTTAGAGAGAGAAAGGAAGAGGGATAGAGAGATAGAAACACCGATGAGAGAAATACATTATCAATTGGCTGCCTCCTGCATGCCCCCCACTGAGGATAGACCCTGAAACCCATGTATGTGCCCTGACCGGGAATCAAACCATTGACATCTTGGTTCCTGGGTCAATGCTCAACTACTGAACCACACCCACCAGGTGCCATTTTGTTCTTTTAAACTTTGTTTCTTTTGTTTTGTTTTCTTCTTTCTTTACTTCTTAAAGCAGGCCCTTGAACATTTCTTGGAATACTGGTTTGGTGGTAACAAACTCCTTTAGCTTTTCCTTGTCTGGGAAGCTCTTTATTTCTCCTTCAATTCTAAATGATAGCCTTGCTGGGCAAAGTAGTCTTGGTTGTAGGTCCTCCTTTTCATCACTTTTAATATCTCATGCCAATCACTTTTAACCCGAAATGTTTCTGTTGAGAGATCAGCTGACAGTCTTATGGGAGCTCACTTGTAGGTAATTAATATTTTTTTCTTGCTTCCTTTAAGATTCTTTCTTTGTTTTTAACCTTCACGTTTTAAATATGATGTGTCTTGCTGTGGGCCTCCTTTGTTTCATCTTATTTGCTACTCTCTGCACTTCCTAGACTTGTGTCTTTTTACTTCACCATGTTAGGGAAGTTTTCAGTCATTATTTCCTCAAATGGGTTACTGATCCCTTGATCTCTTTTCTTTCTGGTACTCCTATGATGAGGATGTTGTTATGCTGCATATTGTCCCAAAGTTCCCTTGAACTATCCTTATTCTTCTTATTTCTTTTTTTCTTTTTGCTGTTCTATTGGATGTTTTTCTCTATGTTGTTTTCCAAATTGCTGATTTGATCCTCTGCTTCATCCTACCTACGTTTTATTCCTCCCAATGGATTCTTGATGTCAGATATGGTATTCTTCATCTCTGACTAGTACTTTTTTGTGGTTTTTATGTCCTTTTCCATGTTGTTGTAGTTCTTATTAAGTTCCCTGAGCATCCTAATAGCCATTAGTTTGAACTCTGCATCTGATAGATTGTTAGCCTCTGTTTTATTTAGCTCTCTTTTTCTGGAGACTCCTCTTGTTCTTCCACGGGGAACTGTTTCTTTGTCTCCCCATTATGGCTGTATTTTTGTGTTTGTTTCTATGTATTAGATAGATATGCTTTGACTTTCTTTCTTTGTGTGGTGGCCTTATGTAGTAGATGTCCTATGGGACCCAGTGATGCAGTCTCCTTGATCACCTGAGCTGGGTGCTCTAGGCATGTCCCTTGTGTGGGTTATGTGGACCCTCCTGTTTTAAGTGAGTCTTGATTGCTGTTGGTCTATTTGTGCATGGGATTGATCCTCAGGCTGGCTGACGGTAAGGCTCAACCCTGATCACAGGATGCGAGCTGCTGTGCAGGTGCAATCTCAATATGGCTTCTTCTACAATTTCTTAGTTTTAAGACTCCTCTTCAGCTAGTCTTCAGGTGATTATTTAGGGTTATTGTTTCCCAATTTAGTTGTATTTCCAGTTTGGTCCTGTGAGGAGGTGAGTGCAAGATCCACCTACTCTGTCACCATCTTGAAAGTTCCATGCCACCTCCTCCTCCTGTTCTGCAACCAGATCACAACCACCCCAAATCAAAGAAACTGCTGTAATCAGAAAATACTCTTTAAAATCTAAAGAAAAAATACTTTTGGACAAACAAAGAAATTACTTCCTGCAGTCCCTATGCAAGGAACACTAAATTTGGATTTTCTAGCAGAAGGAATATAATCCCGGATTGATATATAGAAAGGCATGAAGATGAAAAGAGATACACACATATGAATAAAAGAATGAGAACAAGTCATGATTTAAAATGTATGTACAGTTAAAGTTCATGCCAACCATATCACAAAAAGCAGGAACTTAGTAAAGAAAAAGGCCTAGCATAAAAGTGGTAAAAAATAACAAAACCCACAAAACTGATTTATATTGAACCTTCATAAGTAAAAAGCACAGATAGTAGTCTCTAGGATAGTCATTTAAAGAGTAGTACATGAATATATAACTAACTAAAAGCAAGACGAAAATAATAAAATTGTGGAAGATACATGCAATAAGAAAAGAAACTAGATCACCAAATTACACCATACACACAAAAAAATCTCAAAATGGATAAAAGACTTAAATGTAAGGTAGTAAACTATAAAAATCTTAGAAGAATCCATAGGCAGCAAAATACCAGGCATGTTATAGCAATATCTTTACTGATACATCTCCTAGGACAATGGAAACTAAGGAGAAAATAAACAAATGGGACGACATCAAAATAAAAAGTTTCTGCACAGCAAAAGAAATCATCAACAAAATAACAAGAAAGACCACTGCATGGGAGAACATATTTGTCAATATTACGTCTGATAAGGGTTTAATCTCCATAATTTATAGGGAACTAATACAACTTAACAAAAGGAAGATAAACAATCCAATAAAAAAAAATGGGCAAAGAACCTAAATAGACACTTTTTGAAAGAGGACAAATAGAAGGCCAAGAGACATATGGAAACATGCTCAAAGTCACTAATCATCTCAGAGATGCAAGTTAAAATGACAATGAGGTACCATCTCACACCTGTCAGAATGGCTATCATCAACAAACGACAAGTACTGGCGAGGATGTGAAGAAAAAGGAACCCTCATGCACTGCTGGTGGGAATGCAGACTGGTGCAGCCACTGTGGAAAACAGTATGTAGTTTCTCCAAAAAGTTAAAAATGGAACTCCCACTTGATTCAGTAATCCCACTTTTAGGACTATATCCCAAGAAATCAGAAATACCAATCAGAAAGGATATATGCACCCCTATGTTCATAGCAGCACAATTTACCATAGCTAAGGTTTGAAAACAACCTAAGTGCCCATCAGCAGATGAGTGGATTAAAAAACTGTGGTACATCTACACAATGGAATGCTATGCTGCTGTAAAAAAGAAAGAACTCTTAGCATTTGCAACAGCATGGATGGACCTGGAGAGCATTATGCTAAGTTAAATAAGCCAGTCGGAAAAAGATAAATATCACATGATCTCACTCATTTGTGGAATATAATGAACAACACGAACTGATGAACAAAAATAGATCCAGAGACATATAAGCATTGAACAGACCATCAAACCTCAGAGGGAAGGCAGGAGAGGGTGGCAGCGGGTGGAGGGGTAAGAGGTAAACCAAAGGACTTATATCCATGCATATGAACATGACCAATGGACACAGACAATGGGGGGGGGGTGCTGGGGGACAGGAGCGGTAAGGAAGAGGTCAATGGGGGGAAAAGGAGACTTATGTAAAACTTTAAAAAATAAAGAATTTTTTTTAAAAAAATTAAAAAGGAATAATACTTTAATTATATAAAAGAAGTAAAGAAAGGATAAATAAAAGGTCTCTAAAACAGGTAGAATGGTAAGACATTAATAATAAACTAGATTTCACAAAAATAAACCCCAACTTTATGCTGTTAACAAGATACACATTTAAATATAATATAAAATGAAAAGATTAAGAATTAAAGGATAAACAAATATGTACCATGAAAATACAAAGTAGAAGAAAGCTGGTATAGCTGTATTAATCAATCAACTACTAGACAACTGGCAAGGCAGGCTTTAAGGTAAGGAACATCACCAGAAATAAGGAGAGACTTTCATAATAATAAAATGGTCAAGTGTCAAGAATTATACAAATACTAGAGGCCTGGTGCACAAAAATTTGTGCACTTGGGGGGGGTCCCTCAGCCCGGCCTGTGCCCTCTCACAGTCTGGGATCCCTCGGGGGATGTCCACCTGCTGGCTTAGGCCCGGGGAGCGGGCCTAAGCTGGCAGTCAGACATCCCTCTGGCAGCCCGGGAGCCCTCGGGGGATGTCCACTTGCTAGTGAGGAGCAGGCCTAAGCTGTAGTCGGACATCCTTAGTGCTGCTGAGGAGGCGGGAGAGGCTCCCACCACCACCACTGTACTGGCAGCAGTCACCCTGGCTTGTGGCTGAGCAGAGCTCCCCCTGTGAGAGTGCACTGACCACCAGGAGGCAGCTCCTGCATTGAGCGTCTGCCCGCTGGTGGTCAGTGTGTGTCAAAGTGACCAGTCATTCCCAGTTGTTCTGCTGTTAGGGTAAATTTGCATATTACCCTTTTACTATATAGGATAGAGGCCTGGTGCACTGGTGGTAGCCAGCTGGTTTGCCCTGAAGGGTGTCTTGGATCAGGGTGGGGTCCCACTGGGGTGCCTGGACAGCCTGGGTGAGAGGCTGATGGCTGTTTTCAGGCTGGCCAAGCCCCCTAGCAGGGACCCTCACCCCATGGGGGTGTGGCCAGCCTGGGTGAGGGGTTGATGGCTGTTTGCAGGCTGGCCACAGCCCCTTCAGGGTGGGGGTTCCCTCTGGGGTGCCTGGCCAGCCTGAGTGAGGGGCTGAGGGCTATTTTCAGGCTGGTCAAGCCCCCCAGTGGGGACCCTCACCCCATGGGGGTGTGGCCAGCTGGGGTGAGGGGCTGAGGGCCCTTTGCAGGCTGCCCACAGTCCCTTCAGGGTGGAGGAGTCCCACTGGGGTGCCTAGCCAGCCTGGGTGAGGAGCTGATGGCCATTTTCAGGCTGGCCACTCCCCCGCCCCCTCGACCCAAGCTCTCCCAGCCTCTCCTTTTTTTCTTTTCTTCTTTATTTTATGGGATTTATTTATCTTCTATAATTGAAACTTTGTAGCCTTGAGCAGAGCCCAAGGCCAGCCAGGGCAGGCGGGAAGTTTGGCTTCCTCCATAGCCGGGGGAAACCCAAGCCTCCTGCTCGCTCCAGCTCTGTCGCCGCCTCTATTTTAGTTGGGTTAATTTGCATACTTGTTCCTGATTGGATGGTGGGCGTGGCTTGAGCATAGCGGAGGGATGGTCAATTTGTATGTTTCTCTTTTATTATATAGGATTATAAATTTGTATGCACACAATTACAAAATATATAAAACAAAACTTGATAGAACTAAAAGCAGAAATAAAGTCACAATCCTATTGGGACATTTAAACATGCATTTCTCATTAACAAAAAGAACAAGCTGACAAAAAATTCAGTAAGGACACAAAGGACTTGAATAACTGATTAATACATTTGACCTGATTGTTCTATATAGAACACTGCACTCCAAAATGACCGACTCTCTATTCTTTTGAGATGCACATCGAATAATTACCTAAATTGAACATACTGTGGTTCAGAAAGCAAGCAGTGAAATCATTTAGAGCATGCTATCTGTCAGTGAAATTAAGCCATAAATAGTAACAAAAGGTAAGTAAAAAATGGCTAAAAGTTTGGAAATTTTTAAAATTTCTAAATAACTTATGGGTTCAAGAAGAAATCAGAATGGAAACTAGTAAATATTTTGAAGTGAATGATAAGAGTTTTGGTTTCTAGTAATGGTGGAGTAACCTGTATTAGATTAACCCTTTAACAAATAAAAATTATAAATTCTGGGCAAAATACTAACAACCTCTAGACAATAACAGCAACTTAAACAAATGACAATTTGTAAATTTGTCATATCACAATCAAATTGCTTAAAACCAGTGAAAAGAAAAAAAAATCAAAAGCTTCCAGATTAAAAAAAACACACTTATGTACAGAGGAAATGAGATGAAGCTGACAATATATTTCTTAGAGGAAACAATGAAACTTCAAAGACACTGGAACAAGTTTTTTAAGTGCTGAAAAAAATTGTCAATGTAGAATTCTTTTCTGGTTGTTTTTTGTTTTGTTTTGTTTTGTTTTGTTTTTTTGTTAATCCTCACTAGAGGATACTTTTCCACTGTCTCTAAAAACCAATGGAAAAGTATCCTCTAGTGAGGATACTTTTCCATTGGTTTTTAGAGACAGTGGAAGGGAGAGGTAGAGATAGAGAGAAACATCAATGTGAGAGGAACACGTCAATTAGTTGCCTCCCACATGAGCACTGACCAGGGCTAGGATGGAGCCTGCAACCAAGGTATATGCCTTAACCGGAATTGAACCCGGGAACCTTCAATCCGCAGACCGACACTCTATCCACTGAGCCAAACCAGCTGGGTCAATGGTCGGCAAACCGCGGCTCACAAGCCACATGCTGCTCTTTGGCCCCTTGAGTGTGGCTCTTCCACAAAATACCACATGTGGGCGCGCACGTACAGTGCAATTGAAACTTTGTGGCCCATGCGCAGAAGTTGGTTTTCGGCCTGGGTGAGTCTATTTTGAAGAAGTGGCGTTAGAAGAAGTGGGGGGTGTCGGTTGGTCGGTCGGGCGACCGGAGACACAGCGCAGGCGGGCCTCGGGATACGCAGCGCGGGGGAGGTACATTGTTTTGAGGTACGTTCGCTGAGGTCGACCCCTTCCAACTCTCCCATCCACACTCGTCTATCTGAAACAAGTATACAAGACGAGTGTGGATGGGAGAGTTGGAAGGGGTCGACCTCAGCGAACGTACCTCAATCAGATTGAGGACGTTTTTAGCAAAGGCCAGCTTAGGAGTACCCTAATTAAGTTAATAACAATGTACCTACCTATATAGTTTAAGTTTAAAAAATTTGGCTCTCAAAAGAAATTTCAATCGTTGTACTGTTGATATTTGGCTCTGTTGACTAATGATTTTGCCGACCACTGAGCTAGGGCAATGTAGAATTCTTTACTCAGCAAAAATGAAGATATGTGCAGACATACAAATGTTGGAAGAATTCATCATGATCAGATTTTCACTACAGTAAATGTTAGGGGAAATTCTTTAGGCAGAAGGAAAATGATACTCGTTGGAAATCTAGATCTACACAAAGGAATAAAGAGCACCAGGAAAAGCAACAATAAGTGAACAGCGGATGTTTCTTAGTATTGAAATTTCTATAAAAGTAAAATAGTAACAATGTATTATGGGGCCTTTAACATGTAGAAGAAACAAATGTATGACAACAACACAAAAGCCAGGAGGAAAGAAATGAAAACAATCTGTGGAAGGGCTCTTAAGCTGTATGTAAAATGCTACACAATATTATTTGAAGGCGGATTATGATAATTAAAAGTTGTATACTATAAACCCTAAAGCACCCATTAAAATAAAACTACAAAGAGCTGTAGCTCATAAACAATGAAAAAGATAAAATTAAAGCATAAAATGCACTCAATTAATCTAAAATAAGGCAGGAAAAAAGAAAAGGGAACAAAACACAGATGGACAAATAGAAAATAAATAGTGAGATGATAGAGTGAAACCCAGTCATATCAGTAATCACATTCAATGGTCTAACACCTCCATTTAAAGATACAGGTCAAATGAGATTTTTAAAAAAAGATCCAAGTATATGCTACCTATGAGAAATATAATTAAGACATAAAGACTCAAATGGTTTAAAAATAAAAGAATGGAAAAAGATATTATAATTAATCAAAAGAAAGCTTGAATTTTGATTACCAGGTGAAGTCAAATATCAGAACCAAAAGATTACCAACAACAAAAGGCCATTTATAATGATAAAAAGATCAATTCATGGAGAGGACATACAATTTTAACATTTGTTTGTAAAATAGAACTTTAAGATACATGAAGCAGATATTGAAAGACTACAAGGAGAAATAGACAAATACACAATTATGGTAGAAGATATTTCTAATATCGTGATTGTGGTGATTAGTGACGGCTTCACAGGTGTGCACATATATCCAAACTTTAAAAATCATTCACATTAAGTACATGCAGTCTTTTTGTTTCTTAATTATTCTTCAAAAAACATGTTTTAAATTTAAATAAAAAGTTTTCCTGCAAAGAAATCTTCAGGCCCAAATGTATTTACTGATGAATATTTATAAAATTTAAGGAAGAAATAACACCAATTTCTTCTAGAAAACAAATAGAAAAGAAAATGTTTCCTAACTTATTTCATGAGGCCAGCATATCCTTGATACCAAGTCAGTTTAAATAAAACAATACAAAAACAGAAAAATTGCCACCTGATCTCCCTTATGATGCAAAACCCCAAAAAACAAGCTTAGCAAATTGTATCCTGAAACTTTTAAAAAGAAATTGGGTTTATGCCAGTAATGATTTTGAAATATCATTCAATGTAATTTACTAATTATCAGAATAGATGTGAAAAATCATATTATTATTTAAATAGATTTATAAAATAGATTTGACCAAGTTTAACATCTATTTATTTATATTTAGAAAGTTAGTAAACTAGAAATAAAAGGAATGTTCCTTAATATGATAGTATTTACAAAAAGTCTATAACAAACACGTTTAATGGTGAAATAGTGAAAACTTTCCCTTGTGATAAGGAATGAAACAAAGATACTCAATATTACTATTTCTATTTAATATTGTGATATATAATATGGTCATTACAACAAGGTAAGGAAAAAAGTTACAAGTATTGGAAAAGGAAAAATATAACTTTGTATGTAGATAAGCCAAAAGACTCTGCAAATTCTTAAAATTAACAATCAATTTAGCAAGACCACTGAATACAGGGTCAACATATAACAATAAGTTATATTTCTATAATCAGGAACAGTCACAAAATAAAATTTTAAGAAGCAATCCCGTAAAGTAGCATCAGCAGACATCATATAACTAAAAATGAATGTAAAAAATGTTATGTAATTCCTCTGAATTGAAAACTACAAGGTAGCATATGGACAAATTAAAGAAGACCTAAATAAATGAAGGAATATATCATATTCATTTTTACACCATAAAAATCTCCTGTATCCTCTTTGAGTCAATGAATTTATGTGGGAATGGAAGGAGTCAAGAAAAGGCAATACAATGTTGAAGGAGAAAGCTGAAGATCTTACTCAACCACAGACAAATTCTTATGAAACACATCCCTGAATCCAGAACCAGAGCTGCACATACACTATAATTGATTTATGACAAAGGTGTCACTGAAATGCATTGGAGAAATAATTATTGTTTTCTAAGAGCAGTGTTGTGCCAATTGGACACCATACAAGACAAAAATGAATCTTGACATCTACCTCACACCATGCAAAGAACCTTTTCTAGATGAGCTATAAATCTAAATGTGACAGGTAAACACTGACACTTCTAGAAGAAAATATTGGAGAATAGCTTTATGAGACAAGGGTAGGCAAGGATTTCTTATGTATGATACAAAAAGCACTAACCCCAAAGGAAAACTGGAAAATTAGACTATGTCAAAATTAAGACTTATTATTTACCGAAGGATTCCATTAGGGAGTTAAGATACTACCAAGTAGAACAAGGAATTTGCAATTCCTATCTAACAAAATTTGATACTCTTAACAATCGATAAGTAAAATACAAATGATGGAAAAAACCATGTGAGCAGCAATGTCATAAAGGAATATGCAAATGTTCAATAAAGATATAAAAAAGTGCATGTTTCATGAGGCATCAGGTGAAACCAAACCAAAGCTACAAGGAGATGCCACTATATATACACCAAAATGATTAAAATTAAAAAGACAGATAATACCAAGTGGTGACAAGAATGTGGAACAATTAGAATTCTCAAGCACCACTCATGAGTGTGTAAATTTGGATACCTGTTTGGCAGTATCTACTAACAGTGAATTACTCCATACCTTATACCACAATAATTCTACCTCTGGGTATACCCCCAACAGAAATGTATACACAGGTACACCAAAGTGCAAGGGCAAGAATGTTTATAACCACACCCTTCATGACAGCAAAATGTTAAAACAGCCCAAATGAAGAAATTGTGGCATATTCATACAACTTAATACTGCAAGGTATGGTTAGCAAACTTCTTCTGTCAAGATTTAGAGAGTAAATATTTTATGTTTTAGACCACATGTTGTCTCTGTTGCATATTCTTTTTTATTTTTTACAACCCTTTACAAATGTAAAAGCCAGTCTTCACTGGTGGGCTGTACAAGAACAGGCTGTGGTGGGCTGCGGGTTGCCAGTCCCTGCTCCAGAGCAATCGCAATGAATATGTTACTACTACATACAATAACACACATGGACTTCACAAACATCATTTTGCATGAGAGAACACAAAAAAGTGCATACTTATCATTTGAGGCAGAACTAATTGATGAGGATAGAAGTCTTGATAGTGGTTACCTTTGGGGGTAACAGTAGTGATGAAACAGGACACAAACCAGGCTTCTGAGGGGCCAGCAATATTGTTTCTTGATCTGGGTGGTGGTTACACATGAATCATTTGGTGCAAATTCATTGACTTATACACTTATGATTTGTACAATTTTCTGTCTGTGTATTATACTTGAAAAATAATTTTACTTAAAAATTCTAAAAAATTATAAAAGTGCCGTTTCTTTTCTCCCACAATTTAATTCCTTCCCCCTCATTGCCATTTTATACCAGTTTCTCTTCAGCTTTCTAATTAGTAAAATCCTTAGCCCACCTAGCTTCTGCCTTCATCTAAAAAGTGTGCCTGTGGCTCAGAGCCATAGTCCGTGTAAAGATGTTAAGTAAAGGTTTTCAAAATATTGGCTTTCCTTGTCCTGCGTGTGTGGCCCTGGGAGACAGGGAGAACGCGGTGGAGAGCAGCAGAGCGCACAGGACAGTGGATTGCATCTGGCCTGCGCTCAGTCTTCCCGATCATAACGCATTTCTTCCTGATCATAACACGACTCTGTAGAAGAGGCTTGAGAACACAAGTTAGCCCCAACGAAAAGCCTAGTTGAACATGTTTTTCTCATTTGTGCTTCATCCTAAACATTTGTAAAGACTTAGCAGCTCCCCCCAGCAGGCCTTTTCAATCCACATTCCAGTAATGGCGTTTTCGTAAAGGCTTCTCAAGGACGTTTTTATTCCAGGCTTCCACAGAGCCAGGTTACCTCATTGTCTTTGGTGGCCTCGGAAACCTTGAGATCGGGACCCACAGGACAGACAAGGAGGCGGTTCCTCCACACGGGTTGTTCTTGTACCTGGTCCAGAATTCCAGCAGAGTGGGGATCGGAGGTCAAGCCCCAGGGTCTAGACATGACGGAAATACAAGAGCAGAAAACATGGCTCCCACTGCTGGGAAGTGCTGCTGTGTCTCAAATCTACTTGAAAAGTAGTATGTACTGACTTTCCTTTCCTCATGAGCTAGTTAGGCTTATTGATTTCTTGGGGGAAATGAGGCTTTAACAGAAGATAGTAACTGTGGGGTATTTAATGGGAGCATAGCATCAGGGGGCTGGTGACCCCGAGAAGGACAAAACAATGTTTAAAATGATCAGAATAGAGAGAAGTGTCAGAATGTCAAAAGTGTGTGGATAGACAAGACTAGGGAGAAGAGAAAAAAGATGGATATGGGGAGAGAGAAACAGAAAGTGAAACGGAGAAATGAAAGGGCAGAAAGGTGAAAGGGAGTTCAGGAATGATCCTAGGGCCAGGACACCTTGGCCTGCATTAGCCTCCTTGCCTGCAAATCAGCAAGAGGTGAGGATAACTTCACACCAGCCTCCCAGGGAAAGAACTGCCCCTCCTTGGCCACATGATCTGAGCCCATCCCTGCCCTTGGTTACACCATGCGTGTACATGGAAGAACCCGGGAGGTAGAGGGAAGAAATAAGTTGTATAATAACATGCGTGGGTTCCAAAGAAAGTGAGGCATAGGGATATTACATAACCTACTTGTGACTACTCACCCAATACTGGTATTGATGGGATTTTAGATCTTCAGATTCCAAAATTAATTATCTTCTCTAAATCACCCAAATGGATGAGATTCTTAAGAGATCTTTCCAAAACATACTCCATTCTGACTGCCATTCCAACTAATTCATTCCAGTGAGACAAAGAACTCCTACCTAAGCACCTTATGGTTTAAGCCAATGGTTCTCAAACTTCAATGTGCACAAAATCAAATGGGTATGGGGGGGCAATAACAGCAGATTTCAGTCACTGACTAGGACCAAGTCCAGGGAGGGGGGCCAAGGGGCAGCCCAGCTCACTGGTTTCCAGTGGCAGCATGGGTTGAAGTGGGGGTGGGGGTCAAGTATTAGGAGATGGGAGGCTCTGTTTCTCAGTTCCCATGCAATGTATATTAGCGTTTTAGGGTTGTCATAACAAAGTGTCATAAAATAGACAGCCTAAAATGACAGAAATTTATTTGGACTTCTAGAGTTCTGGAAGCTAGAAGTCCCAAATCAAGGTGTTGGCAAGCCATGCTCCCTCCAAAGGCTCTAAGAAGAAGCCTTCTTTGCTTCTTCTAACTTTTAGTGGTTTCCAGAAACCCTTGTCATTCCTTGGCTTATAGTGCATCACTCTAATCTCTGTTTTCATCCTCACATGGCCTTCTACCCTGTGTGCCCATGTGCAAAGTTCCCTCCTCCGATGAGGACACCAGTCATATTGGATTAAGGCCCACTCCAATCTAGTATGCCTGCCTTCTTAACCTGATTATATCTATAAAGACTCTATTCCCAAAATAGTTTACATTCACAGGTTCCAGGTGGACAGGACTTTTTGGGAGACACTATCAAGTACAGTGCAGGCAATAATAGTGATTATAAATGACCTGGGTTCAGATGACTGCCTCAGGAAGCTCTAAGGAGCGTTTGTATGGGAAAGACAAAATGAAAAGAAAACCAGAACATTCAAAAGTCAGAAAATCTCTCTGGCAGCATTGAAAAGGGTCCCTTATTTCCTATAGCTGTAGGACAGGCATAGCTGAGGACCAAGGCTAAGGTCTTGGAGTAGCAACTATATTACTGCTGCTTCCATTAAGCCCAGTCCACCAGGTCCCTTATGCTAAGATTTCTTATGTCACTGTGCTAGGACGCTGTAAAGAACGAGATGAACCCTAAGAAATGGGTTAGGGACGTTTGGGCAGACATAAAGGAGCCGGGAGCTTTGAACTACCAAATCCCCCTGAATCCTTTGCTGGTGAAAAGCAGACCCTTGCTCCTTCCCCAGACACCTTCCACACAGCCTTTCAATAACTGTGGCTCAGCCGCTTTATCACAAGACCCACTGCCACCACCTCTCATTGCCTTGATCCTAACAAGAATTCCATCCAAATGCAGTCCTGAAAGTGACACAATTGTTAGGATTCATTGAAGCCTTGACTCAAACGGTGGCCTATGGTCAACTAGGCTGAATTCTGCTGGTAATGCTGTGCAAACTTGGGTGAGCTTATTAATATGCAGGTTCCTGGGTCTCACCCCAAGATTTTGAAGAACTAGGTCTGGGCTAGGACCTGATAACCTAACAAGCTTCCAGGCAATGTCTGTGCTAAATGTACACTTAGATTAGCACTGTAGCATTCAAAAGTACCTGAAGAGAAAGGTGTCTGAAGATTAATGGTATAGGAGTGATGTGATGAGTTTACTAAGTGCAACCTGTTCAGATATCATGGGAAGATCAAAATCATGAATGGATCTTTCCTTCCTTGAGGCCATAAGAGGTGCATTGGTGAGAATTCTCTAAAAGTTCTAAGGTGGATGTCCTCTGAAGGCCAAAGATACTGGTAGGTGTAGCAATACAGGGTCTCCCCAAAAATGTATATAAACACTTTGAATAATTATAAAGGCAGTGTTTATTAAACATTTCATTTTCACTTAACAGGTATCAGCTATTAAAGTGTGTATACATTTTTTGGGACACCCTGTATATTGGGTTTTCAGATCTCCATGCTGACTTGAGGTTTTATAAGCCAGGTAGTGGTGTTTAAAATTCAGAGACAAGGTAGGTACAATACCTTGTACAATACAAAGCAACAAAGATAGAATTGCTATCAATATTTTGACCTGCATAAGATGCAGAGGTGAGTCTCTAATGTCCCTTGGAATAAAACAGATGGGAAGCTTTCTAGAGTGCTGCTTGACATACATAGGTGAAAAAAACTCTAGGTCTGTGGGCGGAAACCTAAACAAGTTGCCATGGAGGGAAGTCAAGGTTGCTTATGCAGTTCTCAGACATCAGCCAGTTCACAGATCAAAATCTCCTAAATTGAGGGGTGACTGGGTTCCTGTGAAGAAGGATCTAGCAATATTGTACACAGAGGTACAGCCTTCTGTGAATATTCCTGCAATGGTCCCTCTGAGGCCAGTTTAAGGACTGTGCCCTGAGATAACGAGACTTTCCAGGAGTTATTAGATATTGGCTCCGAACTGGTGCTAATTCCTAGAGAAACAAAAAACCACGAGGGCAGAGGGCATTTTGAGGTAAGTAATAGATGAAGTCTTCTTCCAGTTTGTTTCACAGTAGGTCTAGGGAGATTATGAACCCATTTGTGGTTAATTTCCCCATTATCAGATTAGAATGGGACTAGATATACCAGTAACTAACAAAAGTTTTACACTGGTTCCCTGATCTATGGAGCAAAGACTATTATGATAGAAAGAGACAAACAGAAGTCCCTGAAATTTCCTGCAAGCCTATCATTAAGAAAGTAACCTAAATGCAAAGATGAATGCTGCCAGCAAAGACTTGACATATGCAAGGGTTCAGACTCCAGCCATATCTCTATTTAAATAACCTGTTGAAACAACCTAATAGCTCCTGGAGAATAACAATGATCACAGACTCAACCAGACGGTAATGATGATCTCACTGGTGTGGGATAATCAGAAGCAAATCAACATGGTTCCTGGTATCTGACATGTAGCTGCAGTCCTAGTACATCCTTTTTTCCCTTTCAACATCAGCAAAGATAGTCTGAATCAATTTACATATACAGGAAAGGCACATCCCTGTCCTGTCTTAGGGCTACGTCATGTCTCTCACTTCCCACTGAAATATAGTCCAGAGGGAACTTGATCTTCTTGCTATCTCACATGATCATGCTGATCCATTACATTGATGATATGGTAATTTGAAAAGCAATGTTCTCATCTGCTGATAAATCTCTACTTGAGAAGCAGCTCCTGGCATGCTACTGAGTCCTGCTGGAGACTAAACACCTCCCCATGGAACACTGTTTCAGTTATCTATTGCTACATAAGTTAGTTTAGTAGCTTAAAACGACCATTCATTATCTCTCATGATTCTTTGGGTAGACTGAACTTAGCTGAGCTATTTTTGTAATCCACATGAGCTTGGGCTATGTCATCTGGGAACTCATTTGACCTGGAAAGTTGAAGATTGCTCACCAAGTCCAACATGGCTGGTGATTGATGTTGCCTGTTGACTAAAGAGTTTGGGGCGGTTGATCAGAGTACCTATATGTAACCTCTCTGTGATACTTGGGCTTTTGACAGATTGATAGTTGACTTCCAGAGAGGAAGGAAGAGAAGAAATGAATGCTCCCAGTCCTTTTAATGTCCAGGCCTACCACACAGTGGCACAGTGGCACTCTACCACATTATCTTGGCTTATCAGTCTAGTTTCAAGAGGAAATTAAATAAACTATCTTTTGTTGAGAGAGAGAGTGACAAAGACTTTGCAGGCATTTGTAATCCATTACGGATACCAAGTAACTATGCAATCTTATCTGGCTACCATAAATACATTATTTGATCTATCAAATCATAAAAGAGGACATACATAACAAGCATTCCATCGTAAAATGCAAAATGATAAATATAAAATTGAACCAGAGTAGGTCTGAAAGGTCATTAATACACTGTCCAAGTCAATAGATGATAGTTCTGTGGTACCTACTCTTGTTCCTTTTCTTTCTCTCTTCTCCCTCAACCTATGGGCACATGGGAGTTCCTTGTGATCATTACAATGGGGATGGCTGGGAAAGGGGGAAGTAGATGGGTGCTGCAGTACAGTCCCACTTAGAGTAGCACTGAAAGACAATGGTGAAGTGAATCCTCCAAGTGGGCAAACCTTCAGGCAGTACATCTGGTTGTCCACTTCCTATGGAAAGACACATGGGCTGAAAAATAAGTCTACATTTATTCAAGTGCAGTGGTTATAGGTTTGGCTGGTTGGTTAGGGTTGTGGAAAACACAAGATTGAAAGATTAGTGGCAAGAAGCTCTGAGGGAGAATTAATGAATCTTTGGAAGATATCCAGGCCCCTGTAAGTACCCATTGCAGAGGAAGTTCTCAATAATCGAATGGACAAGACCCATCTGGTGATGCAATTCAGCTTCTTTCCCCAGACCTCTTGGTCCTTGCTGAAGGGACCCATTTACAAAGTGGCCACAGCATCAGGGATGGAGGCTGTGCAGAGCTGCAACAACAGCAGGTGCTTTCCGTTACCAAGGTGGAGATGGCTATTCTCATTTCTGAGTGCCAAACCTGCCGATTACAGGCCCAGAGCTAAGGCCTTGATATGGCACCATTCTCTTGGTGCATCATTCATCCACTTGGTAGAAAATTGATTACATTAAACCACTTCTATCATGAGGGATAAGTGTTTGTAGTCCTAAGATCAAATTTACCTTTCTTACCTGAAGCACTTCTGACAATACCACCATTCATGGCCTTTAAGACTATTTTATCTATCATCACGGTATCCCACACAAGATCTCCTATGGGTAGAGTATACATTTTATAGCGAAGGAATTGGGTCAATGAGCTCATGACACAGAATTCACTGGCCCTCCCATTACTTAGTTATAGCTGCCCTGACAGGTTGGCATGTTGTCTTTCAGGAAGCAACACCAAGCTTTAAACCAGCTACTGTAATATGGTACCATCTTCTCCAGAATGTTGGCAGCCAAAGATTGGAGGTGGGCATGGCTTCTCTTACTCACACATCAAATAACACTGAAGGAATATGTACTTTCTGTCCCCACAATCTTGGTTGCAAACAATTTAGAGTTAATAGCATTTAAGAAAAGGATGCTTTACCTGGGGCCACAGTCATGGTTCTGCTGCATGGGAAAGCCTTCTGGTCATTTCAGCCTCCTCCCACCATTAAACCAGGTAGGAAGAAAGGGATCAATATATTGTCTGGGGTTCTAATAACCATAGAAGGTGTTAGATGGTGTTCTGATAACCAAAGGGGATATTGATTGGGGGCAAGAAAAATTATGTTTGCAATCCAGGATATTCCCTAAAGTGCCTCTTGGGCAAATAAAACACTGGTGACCAACCCAGGCAAGACGGCCGAGGATTGAGATTTTTCCAAAATAAATATCTGGGTCAGGAACACACCTCAACATAATAAAGACCATAGATAATAAATCCACAGCTAACATCATATTCAGCAGTGAAAAGCTGAAAGCTTTTTCTCTATGATCAGGAACAAGAAAGGATGCCTGCTGGTATTGCAAGTCATAGCCACAGCAATCAGACAAAAAAAATGTATCCAAATTGAAAAGGAAAAAGTAAAATTGTTGCTATTTACAGATGACATGATGCTATATATAGAAAACCCTAGGGGGGAAATGGGGACATCTGTAATAATGTCAACAATAAAAATAAAGTTAGAAAATAATTATCCAATAAAAAAACCCCTAAATATTCCACAAAAAAACTATTAGAACTAACAAATTCAGTAAGGTTGCAGGATCAAAATTAATACTCATAAATCAGTTGCATTTCTATATACAAATAATGAACTATTGAAAGAGAAATTAAGAAAATAATCCCATTTATAATTGCATCAAAAAAATTAAAATACCCATGAATAAATTTAGCCATGGTGGTTAAAGTCCTGTACTCTGAAAACCAAGGACATTGGTGAAAAAAATATTGAAGATGATTAAATGGAAGACTACTGGTACCATGCTCATGAATTGGAAGAATTAATATCATTAAAATGCCCATACCCCCCAAAGCAATCTACCAATTCAATGCAACCCCTATCAAAATACCAATGACATTTTTATAGATCTAGAAAAATAAGCATAAAACATATATGGATCCCCAAAAGACCCCAAATAGCCAAAGCAATGTTGAGAAAGAAGAACAAAATTGGAGGTATTGCACTCCCTGATTTCAAACTATAAGACTATAGTCATCAAAACAGTATAATAATGGCACAAAATACAGACACATAGATCAATGGAATAAAGAGCCCAGAAACAAATTCATATTCTCCTTGGCTGCCCAATTGGTCACTTGGATCTACTCATTTCCAAAATCAGAACCATTGCACCCAGTCTAACAAGATGCTTGCCCACCACCTGCACTTTCTGAGCCAGGTCAGCTTCTTCTTCCCGCTTCTAGTCAATATTTCTTGGCCTCTGCACAGCTCCAAATATTTCACATTTGAGCTGCCTCTTCTCGCCCCCCTCCCCACCTTGGCCCCCCCAGCAGACGCCAAGGCTAGACAACCTCACAGCATCAAATGCCATGCCTTGCATAGAAGTTCCTCAGGAGAAGAAACGAGCTGTCAGAAAGCATTTTATAGACTGTAAAGTCTCAGAGACAATGTAATTTTTGTTGAAGAAATTAAATGATCAGCATTACACCAAAGTTTTATATTTGATAGAGTCTTTTCCACAGTTGATATTTGTAACATGACAGTGGAGAAAACCACATGTAATTTCCTTTTATAAGCATATTTTTTCCTGCCGAAGGTTCATTAGGAAAAGACCCACCTTTAAACCCACGTGGAAATGGTAGGAACATCCCTCCCTGCTCTCTGGGAATGAGCTGGAGCCCATAGCTCTCTAGGATAGTGGTGCACAACATTGCATGCATCAGGGTTTTCTGTTAATCCTCACATGAGGATATTTTTTCATTGATTTGTAGAGAGTGTGGAAGGGAGTGGGAGAAACAGAGAGATAAGCATTGATGTAAGAAGGACACATCGATCGGTTGCCTCCCACATAAGCCCCAACCAGGGCCAGGGATTGAGCCTGCAACCAAAGTACATGCCCTTAACAGGCATTGAACCCCGGACCCTTCAGTCCATGGGCCAACGCTCTATCCACTGAGCAAAACCGGCCATGGTCATTGTGTGCATCTTTGTGCATGTATGTGTATATGTGTATGTGTGTATATGTATACATAGGTATGTGTGTGATGTGCGCCTCTATGTGCATGTATATATGTGTACATGTGTGTATTTGTGTGAGGTGTGTGCACATGTGTGTTGTGTGCAGGTGTGTGGCTGTAGGTATGTGTGAATAACTATGGATGTGTGTAGGAGAGGCAGTCAGAGCCTAGAGCAGAGATGGAAGGCAGCAGGCAAAATGTGTTTGAACTCCAGGCTAAGGAGAGAGCTTCGGCAGAGGGGCTGGCAGGAAGCTGACGGATGCCTTTCTCTGAGCAGAATGAAGCAGACGCGGCCAGAGGATATGGGAAGGTTCCAGGCCAGGGAAGAGTCAAGAAGAAAAAATTCACATTCTTAGGTCTCAAAGGGGACACTGTTTAGGGACATAGGGATTACAACAGTTATGTACTGACACGAAGGCTTACTGTAGTTCTGTGTTTTAACCCTTGCTGTACTGGGCGGCAACTTGGGACTTAAGAGAAATAATGATGATGGTAAGACCGATTGAGCACTATGTGCCCAGTGCTGTTACAAGCCTCTTATATGTATCAGCTCATTTAATTCTAAGAAGAACCCTCTGACATATGCTTTGCTATTGTCCCCACTTTACAGGTAAAGAAACTGAGGCACAGAGAGATTGAAGGATAACTTGCCAGAGTTCATAGGCTGGTAGGTGTTGGAGCCTGACACAGAGTCACTGGGGTCTGTCTACCTGCTAAGTCGCTTACAGTTATTTCTGTGGATAAAGCTAAGGGAGTGAATCTGTGTGATTTTTGTCATCGTGTCTGAAAAACTTGATCATGTGTATCAGACTGTCCCAAACCAGCCGCTCTGATATTCACTGACAGAGGGTGACCAACCACCCTGGTTTGCCCAGGAGCTGACCCTGGAAACAGCCCCGGAAAACCAGTGGGTCATCCTCAGAGGTCTGCTACTTAAAAGGAATACTTGCCTCTATGGACTTCCACCAGTTTACTTTGTTTTAGCAACAAAAACGTCACCAGGGTAGTTTCTACACTTGGTCTCTGGCATCCATTCATAGCTGTCATTTAGGTGTAACGGCCTCATTTGTTTTTCATTATGCAGTGGCTTTCTTCCCAGGCATCCTGGGATGGGTCTGCTGTGCGGTGGAGTGGAGGGGAGTGGGCGGCTCTCTAACCCACTGCAGGTGCAGGAATGTCGAACAGCTGGGTAGACCAGCACTCCCCGCTCCCCATGGAGAGAGAGGCCCCAGGGCTGGTGGAAGCCTTCAGGCCCTGCCTCTCTGACCCGCAGGAACTCCTGTGGCTCTCTGAGTGCAGGGTGGGTTAGGACAGATCGGTAAGGCCCAAACGGCCCAAACACCTCTTGCACTCGTTCGACAATGCGCACCGGGCTAGCCTTTCTGTCCTCAAAGCCCTCGAAAACTAAGTGCCTGGTGCACAGCGGGCACCTTTGACGTCTTGGTAGTAATTGGCCCACTGTCGGCGCCTCTGCCTCGGTGCCTCTGCGTCGCCGTGGTGCAGTCTCGCAGGTCCTCTCATTGTGCCTTTCGCTTTCTTTGTCACTTGGCCGCCTGCCATCTGCTGGAATCTTTTCCTTGAGTGACTGGGGAGATGCAAAGCCTGCCAGTCTCTGGTGAGATCTTGCTGCTCAGCCCAGCACACGCTCTCATTTTATGTAACTTCAACGTCCCGGCTGGGAGAAAAGCCCCACCGGCTGGCTCGTTCCATTTTATCAGACCAGGCAACAGTCAAAGAGAAGTGACAAGCGTGGAGTGTGCTCGTTCCCGAAGCCTCGGTGGGCGCCCGCTAATGATCTGCAGTTTCTGGGCTGAGGAATGTAGATTTGCAGAAATAAACCCTAATGGCTGCTCATCTCAAGTGGGATCAACAAAGTCACTAGGGCAGAAAGGAGGCGTGCAGGTGGCACCGAAGATAGGTGCAATCTATAACTAGGATGCTTTCGAACTCAATTCCTGCTTAACTGAATGATAAACTACTGAGAAACAAATAACCTGGGATTTGGGATCATTTGTGTACAATTCTATTTGCATAAAAAGAACCTGTGTACCAGAACCAGGAACTCTGGTCTCAGCTAAGTTGTCCTGCATTGATCACTAAATTGGAACCCTGCATAACTTCCTGAGGTTTTCCCGTCTCTTCTGCTTGAGAAATCGGTTCTCGAATCCAAACAGCTCTTCAGGAAAAAACAAACAAACAAAAAACAAACAAACAAAAAACCTATATGTGTGCAACTAAGTATTATTTTCTTTCTATCTCTAGAGATAAAGTGGCACTACTTCAAGAGAGACACAATGAAATCATTTAGAACTCCACTCCTAACCCAGCATAAAACTGTAAGAGCACAGTTCTTCCTGGGGGCAAACTAAAGCCTGCATTAAGGTCCCTGCGTATGATTACTTTACCGTGAGAAGCAGAACGGTGTTTCCAAAACCTGCTGTTCACTCTTCTGATCTGTTTGTCTCACTCACGACCATCAGCTGCTTCCCAGTTACAAAGATGAGCCTGGCAGGAAATGAGGGCCTTTCTCAGGACAAATACAAGACCATCCTCTCTGCACGTGGTGTTTGCATTGTGTTTGTCAGCGTCTGGCTGGTAGAGAGGCTGGGAAGTGAGGAGATGATTACACAGGAATCCATATTGCGGGAGAAATAAAGACGGGCCCTTCAGTGCTGCGTCCTAGCCCAGAAATCAGGCGGTATAGTTCCCAGGTGCTCAGTGATGCTCATTTACTGACTGTGGAAAGAGAGAAATGGAGGGAGTGGGCGGGGCTCTGTCCTGAGAAGCCAGCACTCTGCTGCTCCCTGGCAGGGCACCTGGCGCCAGACAATTGCCTAAGAGCTTACAATTAATTTACAATTTAAAACATCCTGGGAAAGACGCCTGGGTTGCCTGGTCTGGCAGACTCTATAATCTGAAAAGGAGAGGGCCGTTCCCTTTCTGTCCAGTTTTGCTTAATGGACCAAGAGAAATCATGCCACGGGCCAGGTTTAAGGCGTGTTTAAAGGACATCGCCTAGTGA
The DNA here is from genome assembly GCF_014108235.1 of Myotis myotis. NCBI lineage: Eukaryota > Metazoa > Chordata > Mammalia > Chiroptera > Vespertilionidae > Myotis > Myotis myotis. The sequence goes on from NW_023416336.1 coordinate 935,422, forward strand.
CGTATTAACCTGTGGGCTTATCTAGTCCCTGCTTCCATCGCTCGCATGAACTCTTTGCAGCTCTGCTCCGAACCGGCAGGTGGAGGATAGCACTGGGTGGCCTGAAGGAGGCTGCGGAGGCCGGAGGGTGGCCATGGCGGGGTCCCTCCTGTCTCAACCATCCCTCCCTCAACTGGGCAAGATCTCAGACAAACCCGTCTCCCCGAGGGGCCTCTGCAAAGGGCCTCACCCCCAGACGTGGTTTGCTCCCACAGCCTCCTCGGTCCAGGTCCATCTAACTCCCACAACAGCCCCTCTGCCCTGACCTGAGTGCTTGCCGGGAGAAGTCTCTTCCTGCCACACGTTCATGACCACACTTCTCCCACCCTGAACCCGGAAGGTTGACTTACTGGCTAGTACCTGAGGCCAGTCCAAACTCAGCACCATTTTCAACCCCAATACCAGGCAGCACTGTTGCCACCCTACCGTCCGGCTCTGTTCCCTGAGGCTGGGCACAATGTCAGTCAGTGACGACCATTCTCTGATGCTCCAAATCAACACAGCCCTCCAATCGCACACGAGCCAGCAAGATGGCTCAGCGAGTGCGTGTGGCTCCTGTTATGCTCCAGGGCCCTGGGGACACAGCAGAGGCCATGACCGGCACATAGATATACCATGTAACTCTGACCCGGAAAATAATGTAATCAAGGAAAATTAGAGCAGCGCAAGAAGATGGCGCATCCTGAGGGAGCCATTCTGCTGGTGGTGGTCAGAGAAGACAGCTGAGAAACGCGAGGCAGCCAGCCCAGCAGTCGGCAGCGGGGAGGATTCTTCTAGGCAGTGGGACTAGCAAGTGCAAAGGCCCTGGGGTGGGAGCCTGGCTGTTTGCTGTCCTCGCCCCCTGCCTGCCTCCAATCTGCGGCCCATCCCACTTCCCACTCTGGGCCAAGGCCACTCCTTGCACAGTCATTGCTCACCTGCAAAAGCGCCCTTCCTTCTCCCGTGTCTCTGGGCCCAGGGTCCCAGCAGGGCTGGGAGTGTGTGGTTGAGATGGCGGCCATCCCTCCTAGAAGCTGTATGGATTCAGAAAACAGCCTCTTGTTTGCTTTCCACCCAAATGTTGACCCTTCTTCCTAAAGTAAGGGGATCACGAAGAAGGGATAGCTGACCTGTTGGACATTTTCTCCTGAGCCTTTTAGGGAGGTTTTTCGCATTCTTTAGAATTTTTAAGGAGCTTCCCTTTACCAAGTTAAGTCCCCTCCTCTTGACTAACTCTCCTCCCTCCCTCCCAGTTGGTCTCCCCTCCCTCACCCTACCTCACACCCTGGGATGAATGCAGTGGCCCAGCTTTGGGGTGGGGGTCCTCCCAGCAGGCTGGTGAGCATGATGTCTGCTCCTCAGCCAGAAACTGCCTGTCCCCCTGGAGGTGGGGGCCTAGGAATTCACCCTCCCCTCCTTCCTGGGAGGAGCCACGCAACACAACACTCTCCAGAAGCACCATGGCCATTCCCTCCGCCCATCCTCGGGCTTGCTGGCCTCTGATTGCAGATGGCTCTCAGGTGGGCGCTAACCCAGCCCGTGCACAGGTAATGCGCCCGAGATACGTGCCTCAGCTCCTTGCAGCGCTGCGCATCTGATTTCCAGGGCACCGGGTCCCCGCAGAGTCCCTGCGTGTTTTCTGGTGATGCCACGGATGATGGAAATCTTTGGATGTGTGTGCCCCAGGGGACCCGGAGGTGGGTTACTCAAACACTCATCTCAGCTCTCATAACAAACCCCATCCACATCTCCAAAGGCCGAATCCAGAGGCCGGCTGGAAGGCCGGTCTTTTCTTTTGTCTGCACCTCAGGCCCATGTCAGTGATCTCTCCTCTGATCTTTCTAGGTCTAAAGAATTGTTACTGAATTCATACTTTGCTTTTTGTCTTTTTCAAGGTAGGCTAATTACTCAAATAAGCAAAATCTGAGCAGCTTAACCCTGACGATGCAGTTCTTGTCACATCACAGTCACGGGGGCTGAGCAGCCTCTCCAGACGGCCTCCAGGAACGAAACACAGCCGTTCCTGGCACAGCCGTGTTCAACCCTGGCCTCTAAGGGCCCGTGGATGCGCAGAGAGGGGGAGGTTTCAGGGGCCAGCCGTGAGGGGGCACACCCTAATTTCTGACTGCACAAAGGTTTTTGTTTCGAGGAGCATTTTTTGAGGCCCCACGGGGAATACTGACTGACCATGGTGGCTTGAACATGTCAGTAACCTGGCCCCACTTACCCGCTGGGGACACTGGGAAATGTAGTTCAGGACCATTTGAGGGGCACATGTGCACCGTCTCTGCTACATCCTTTGATGCCTCGCTTTTATTATATTTTGTTTATTTCCATGGATGCAGAAAAGGAATAAGGGCCTCAGAGGTTTAATTCAAACCTCTCGCCTTTACAGGTGACGCCCAGCGGAGCACAGTGACTTGCCGGTAGAGTTTAGATCAGACGCTGCTGCTCAGATTCTGCTGTCACTGTTCTCCCTAAGGCTTTTGCATTTTTTACCTGACCAAGAACTTATATTTTCAGCGAGGTCAAGAACTAGGTCTCTAATCCCACTCCTGGAACAGCCTCAGGCTTGGCTTCTCTGCTGCAGCCGGACCAAAGGCCTGGGTCCCCGGTGCCGGAGGAAAACCGGTACCGACAGCCAGGGGAAGGAAGGCCTATTGCGGGAATCTTCGTGCAACGGGCTTCTAGTAATACATATAAATAGAGTGCATAGAAACATACATGTGCAGTGACCTTTAATTATAAAGCCACTAAAATCATAACTGGAATGTAGTTAGAACTCTAGAGACCCTCCCCTGAGTGTCCCTCTGCACTAGCCCCCCTTATCACACTGTGTACCCCACAGCCTGGACTCTCAGCTCCAGGCAACACTGGTTTCATGGGCTGAGGCCTGTGCCTCTCAGAGACCCACGGTCAGAGGGGTCCCCCGCTTGAGATTTAATGCTCCGGTCTTACCATCTTTCCAGTCTTAGCAGTTCTTAGAACTTGTGTTTTGTAAGTGAAGTCCAATGGAGCATATGCGTGAGCAGAGGAGATGCATGTGGGAAAGGATAAACCTTTAAAGTGTAGTGCTGTTAACCACAGGTCCCTTTGTTTTGTGACAAAGGGCTCTACGTGTTCAGTTTGCAGTCTGCCCTGTAACTGACGCAGCTGGTGTGACTGGAGGAATATGCATGCCTTACAACAACAATGGTAAAGTTCACTGGCCACTCTTGGCAACAACCTGTAGGTGTTTTCTACGCGACACAGCTGGGGGGCGAGCAGCAGTTGACCTCATTCACTGAGCGAACACAGAGTGCCAACCATACGAAAAGCACTGTGACAGATGAAACATGATTCCTCGTCTCAAGGATCCTAGAGTTTCCTGGGCAAAATGAGAACACAGTTTCCCCCCGGTCACCAATCATTTATCTTGATTGCAGCCAGAGTGATCCCGCCAAAACTGAGATCTTCCCGTGACACTTCTGTCCTTAAAGCCCTCCAGTGGCTTCCCAGTACCCTCAGAATCAGGTTCCCACCCCCTGAGGTGGTGACGCAGTCATGCACTTCCCGCGGTAATGACCAGAGACACCACAGTCCCAGGGGCCAACAATCAGAATAGCTCACATAATACGAAGTCCCAGCCTGGTGCATGCATGGGATCAGTGACCTCACCCTGGATGTAGGTCTCCCATTGGGCTGCTCTGTCTTCCCAGCTCACTGGTTTGTCTTCCAGGGTTGGTTTTACTTTGGATCCCCAGGTGGCAGCCAGGATATATCCACAGGGAAAATACCATGAGAAGGGGAAGGGTGTGTTTGTTTCTATGTGACTCTTTCAATGACCAAGAAAACCTGTGTACAACCCTCTCTCCTCCCTGTCTCACTGGCAAGTATTTCGTTCTGGAAAAGGACTGAGATTGCTGTGATTGGCTCAGATCCTGGTCTGGGAGGGGCTTTCCCTCCTCTCAGTCACATGCTGCCTAGTAGCTGAACAGCATAGAGATTCCAGGAGCGCAGAAGGAAGGCGGGTGGCATGGCAATCAGTACTGCCCCGCACCAGGCCTGTGAGACCCTTCTGCATCCGGCCCTGTTTGCCTTTCCAGCCTCCTCTCCGGCCACGTCTCTCTCACATTCTGTTCTTCAGTTACACTAAATGTGTCAGCCTGCCAGACTCTGACTTTGGTTGGGGTATCTGCTCATGCTGCTCTATTTTTTTTTTTTAAATACATTTTATTGATTTTTTACAGAGAGGAAGGGAGAGAGATAGAGAGTTAGAAACATCGATGAGAGAGAAACATCGATCAGCTGCCTCCTGCACATCTCCCACTGGGGATATGCCCGCAACCCAGGTACATGCCCTTGCCCGGAATCAAACCCGGGACCTTTCTGTCCTCAGGCCGATGCTCTATCCACTGAGCCAAACCGGTTTCGGCCATGCTGCTCTATTTATCTGGAACTCGCTTTCCCCTGAAGTACCTACCTCCTGACCCCAACATGTGCATGCAGGAGGGTGCACGCGCACTCACACACTTTCACCCAGTTAACTCTTGGTCATTCTTTTGACCTGTAGTTTAGGCTAGGAAAGGGAAGTTAGCAGCATCTTCTCTAGTGACATACACTGAGTGGCCAGAGTATTATGACCACCCCATCAGTACTTCACTGGGCCACCTTTTGCCTTCAATACTGTGGTGATTCTTCTTGCCATTGGCTCCACGAGATGTTGAAAGGTGATGCGAGGAATGTGACACCATGCCTGATGACTAGCACTGTCCAGTTCTGTGAGATTTGAGGGTTGTGCAACCAGCTGCCCGATGGCTCTTTTAACTTCGTCCCACAAATGCTCAGTTGGATTGAGATCTGGTGATTGTGGGGGCCACCTAAGCAAGGTAAAGTCTCCCTCATGTTCTTGAAACCACTCCCGCACAATACGAGCACCGTGGCATGGCGCACTGTCTTATTGGAAGAAGCCATCTCCATTGGGATATGCCATCAACATGATAGCATGACCTTGATCAGCAACGATACTTAGGTATGTTGTGCTATTCAGACGTTGTTCCACATGAATTAAAGGGCCCAAATCATGCCAGGAAAACATGCCCCAAACCATAACACTGCCCCCACCAGCTTGAAGGGTTGTACTCATGCATATGGGGTGCATGCTTTCATGCTGTTTCTGCCAAATTCTCACTCTGCCGTCTGCATGATGCAACTGGAAACGTGATTCATCGGACCACATGACTTTTTTCCAATGCTTGACTGTCCAATCCTTGTGTTCCTGTGCGAATTGGAGACGTTTTATCTTGGTAACTGCAGACAGCAACGGTGTTTATAATGGTCAGGCCCTCTAGCAACTTCAGTATGAAATTATAGCCAACTTGCCTACAAACGTCAAGTAATCATAATAATCTGTCCACTCAATGTATGTTATTTGTTTCCCATAGTGTTTTTATATTTTTTGATTGGTTTTGGACATTTAAAAATAAAATCAAGCTTCTTGATTTCTCTTAAAAATTGGGAACAGGCCTGGCCAGTGTGGCTCAGTTGGTTGGATGTTGTCCTGTGCACTAAAAGGTTGCCAGCTCAATTCTTGGTCAGGGCACATGCCCAGGTTGAGGGCTCAACCCCCAGTGGGGGGCATGAAGAAGGCAGTTGATCCATGTTTTACTCTCACATCAATGTTTCTCTCTCTCTCTCTCTCTCTCTCTCTCAAAATAAATAAAAATATTAAATAAAAAAATTGGGAATGGACACTGGCCCGCCTGGCCACAGGACTCCATTTGCTCAAGCTGAAGACAGTAGCCACTTTAGACAAGGCTTGCTCTGTCCAGCCCATTCAGTTTTCACCTGGATGGATTAACTCATGATATTGCCCGTTTAGCCCTGTGGGCATTTGAGGTTGCCAACCCTGGCTTGATGGCCCTTACTGCCCACTCCCAACTTGGATTGGGTTCTTCTTGGGAGTTTAACAAGCACCCTTCCCGCCCCCTAGTCACGGCACTTGTCACACACACACTGCCGTGCCCGTCCGCTTTCTTGTCAGCTCCCTCAGCACTCCCTTAGGTTATGAATTCCGCCAGGTTCGCGAGTGTGTCTGTCTTGTTCAAGATTTTTGTTGCGATCACCTAGCACAGGGCCACATGTAGTGGGTGCTTAACGAAAGTAAGAAGTAGAGTGTATGTCGTTTGTCTCAGAAGAGCATTTAGACCAGCCGTGGGCAAACTACGGCCCGTGGGCCGGATCGGGCCCGTTTGAAATGAATAAAACTAAAAAAAAAAAAAGACCGTACCCTTTTATGTAATGATGTTTACTTTGAATTTATATTAGTTCACACAAACACTCCATCCATGCTTTTGTTCCGGCCCTCCGGTCCAGTTTAAGAACCCATTGTGGCCCTCGAGTCAAAAAGTTTGCCCACCCCTGATTTAGACCCAATTTGTTTGCCCTACAATTACGTGTTCATTCAAGCAGCATCAGTTAACAGATAGTGTACTAGGTCAGTTGGAGCCCTCAGGGAGCCCATAGGCTAATGGGAGACCAATAAAAATAGAATGACTATGGCGGAGGTAATCAGCGGCATCTGAGAAAAATGTGGAGGGTCACTGATGGGCAGTTGATTAATTTATCTTGAGTCGTGAAGAGAATCTGCGTCTGGGTCCCAGCAGAAAATGGAATGCACGCCTGATGGTTCAAGCAAAGAGTTTGGTGAAGGGGTCAGACACAGGGCTGCAGGCAAGTTAAGGAAACAGCAGGGGCTGTTGTTGGAACAGTGGGAAGCCATTACCTCTTGGGGACAGAGGGGCAAGCAGAGGAAACGGTGGGTGCCCTCGGAGCACGTGCCAGCTGGAGTTGTGGGACTTGGTTAAAATTAGGGACCTGGCACCGGCCTAGGGAGCGAGTGAGGAAGAAATGCCCTAATCTCTCTCTTTTCCTACCTGCCAGTCTCCTGCCAATCCCACTGGCTGAGTCCAACCAGAAGCCAGGGGCTACGGTGCCAAGGTGATGCGCTCCTGGAGCAGGGAGGAGGGGAGAGAAGGGACCTTGTGGGCAGCAGAGAAAAGCTAGTGCAGAGTCTTTCCAAGAAGAGGTCATCACTGTACACCAAAATTAATTGGAGCAAAAAGCATTGCAACCCAGAAAACACAGATAGAGGCAGCAACACCAGCTGCCCCCCGGTGAGGACAAAGCCCGAAGTTCCCGGGCGGACCGGACCGGTGGGGCAAGCACAGAAGTCCGAACCTCGTCCGGGTGCGAATGTGTGTAAGTCTGATTTCTCTAGCGTCCGCCGGGCTCTATAGGGCCCTGATGTTAGTGACTCTGGTTTTAGTTCCCATCACCCGACAGGGGAGGCTGAAGTCAGAAGGAAAACTATTGTTTACACCTACTTTAAGCATTTTTTGTTGTTTTGCTCTGTTTGCTTTATTTGTTGGGTATTATTTTTGTATACACAGACATGTCTGCCTTGTTTCCAGTTATTATCACATGTCAATGTGTCTGCTGAGCTAGCTACCCTTTGTAAACCACAGCTATATGCTCATGCACTACGGTGGAAGTTCTTCACTTCAACCACAGGCTTTGGGAATAAAAATCTAAACGCAATTACTTTGAATTTGAGGTTTGGTTTTGTTTCTTCAGTTCCAGAGCCCATCAGCTGGCGTTCAGGCGTCGGCAGAGGCGGAGGTGCGTGCTGTTTTCAATGCTATTGGGAAAGGTTGGAAACTACTGCGATTAGTCTAGATTTCCCTGTAGCTCTGAGCACAGAACACTTGCCTAAATGTTCTCCTCTCAAAATGTAATTCCCTTAAAAAGTGAGATTTGGATTGGTTCGGTCCTTCTATTTGCTCACATAAAGAAAAAGGAACATTTGCGAAGGATTTGGCTCCTCCATCTTTAGAGGAAGAACAGCCGGCTGGGTTTATGCCCTGAAGGGAATGAAAGTGGTGAATTGGGAGGGATTCAGGCGCTCCTTATTATTCAAATTGTGCAAGTTTCGAATGCAAAATTTTGAACAGGTTCCATGCTGAAGTTCCGGTAGAAAGCTCTCACGCCTACTCTACTCTGCATGAGCCAAAACATCTGGCTGAAAAAGCTGAATCCAAGACTGCCGTCCTGCGTTCCGTTGCCTTCCCAATAAAAACCCACGGCTGGCTGGCCTGGCCACACACCTGGTGATCACACCAAAGGGGCTCAGGGTGATGCCATTCAATACACTTCAACTCACAAGGAGAAGGCATAGGCACATAAAGGCCTTGAAGGGAGCAAGGTCCTTTTTAAAAGGTTTAACAGGAGCAGGCACTCAAGTGTTTGACGCAGCAAATGGATTGATTTCCGATTCTCCATTGGCTTGTGTTGTCAATACTGGGCAATCTTAGGGAGCATTTTCTTGGTATGTAGTAATTTTTAAGTTTGTGAAGATTTTTTAAAAATCAGTTACTTGTGTCCAGGTACCTTTCAAAAGGATATTCTTGACATCCTTCCAACAAGATGCCTTTTATCCCAGTTGGGGGGTGGGGGCGGGGGTGCGTGGAAAATCCATCCAATGAGTGTCAAGAGCCCTGTGCTCTAGCGCAGGCTTTGGACCCCGGCGGGTGGCTGGGTCTCTTTGTGGCTTGATTTCTGGCTGAGTCACTTAAGGTGAATGAACCTCTTTGCCTCCTTTGCCTCATTGAGGGCCAACAGGGGCAGAATGAAAACATGTTCAGGTGCTTTAAGGAGCTCAGAGCATCATACACAGTCAGCAACAGCGAGACTCATCTGCCTTTCTGGCTGCCTGCCAGGCATCCCTGACCTAGTGGCAGCATCCCTCCCGGCCACCAGGAGGGCACTGCAAGAGTTTATACAAAATGAAAGGTTTTTATAGGAAAAAGGGTGGGTCAAGGGACCTATTAACAAAAGAAAAAGAAAGGATTACATGGGGGGGGGGGGGAGAAATGGGGAGGTTTTTCACGCAGATTGCCTTTTGTTTGTAGCGGGAGGGAGGAGGGGGCCCAGATTACCTTACTGGTGTTTTCCCAGAAGATGCCAGACTGACTGATCGAGATTACATCAGGTAGCATCTCCAGCTGTAGTATCAGGGGTTTTAGCGTGAGTGGCACCACTAAAGATGGCACACGGTAAGAACTGGGGAGACCTCTGAACTACAGACACCCTGAGTTAGAAAGCTTTTCTCCCAGTGCAGATGTTGCTCTGATGGAAGAAAGTACTGGGAGGCTCTCAGGCCACAGCAACCTGAAGGGTGTGGTCAAGGAGCCGTGGGTGGGCCGAGTCCTTAGCCTGCCACTCCCCTTCTTCCCCACAACACACGAAAATCCTCGAGACCCCTCAGAGGGCTCTGTGGCCACTCACTTGTGTGTCCTCTGGGGTCGGGAGCACACTCTTCCCTGGTCACTTTTCCGAGCCCCAGTGCCTCTCTGTCCCTTGTGAGGCCAGTGACATGGTGTGGCCCTTGTGTGACTCAGGTTTGGCCTTGGCCTTGACCTCTCTCGTTAATGAACTCAACTTAGTCAAGGCTCTGATTACCAGTGCGGGGCCACCTCTTTCGCTCCACATGCTGGCCGTGCCCCTCTCCATCTAACTGTGGCTAATTAAAACAATTTCAATCCTGAAATAGGGAGGCTTAGCGTCTGGCAGTGACCCTAGTGCCACAGCTATTTTCTTTATCTTTCATGTCTTTGCAGTCACCTCCCCTCTCTGCCACTTGGGTCTTCACTTAAATTACGTAGGGGCTGGATTCAGAATCACCCCCTCCTACTTATGCAAAGTGAACATCAAAACTGAGTGCCCAGGCCCCCGTGGCCCTTTGTCCCATCCCATCTGCCCAGGAAAGCGAAGGGAAAGCCCATTCCTTTTGGACTCACAGGTGTTGGAGGGTCACAGTTCTGGGGTTGCCATGACACCCAGGCCCTGGACGCCTCTCTCTCCACTGGGGGAGCCCGACACACAGCATTGGACAAATACTCTGTCCTTTAAACTTATCCTGCAGCTTCAACTTCAGACCAAGACAAATATGGAGCTTTGAGCTCAAATGTATTAAAGGGATTTATGCGTGACTAAAAATAGAGAAAAATTCATTACATTCCTTTCTTGTAAGAAGCTGGATTTACTTTGCTAAATGTGTCTCAGAAATGCATCTTTTTCTTCCCTGTCAATAGTTATATTTGCTGCTGTTCCCAGCAGAGCAGATTGACCATTAAATAATCACAATATAAGGGAATCCTCAAAAAAATACAATTTTAGCACAAGAATGCAAGGTATGCCTTGTTTTAAAGAATAGAGGTGTTCTTCAAAGTGACTTGCCGGTAAAGCAACTAAGAAATACCAGAAATGCACCAGAAGGGAAATGAAAAATGTGGCTCATATTCCAGACAGGAGGGAGCAGCAGCCTGGGGGAGGGGCGGCCCTGGCCTCCGCCTGGCCTGCTAGGGGCCTGCTCCTCCGACCCAGGCTCCAGGAAGCTGGGGGTGGTGCCTGCCCCAGGGCGCCACTCGGCAAGGCCAGGAGCGCTGGGCTCCTCTCTGTCCTCGCCTGCTGTGCACCCTGACCAGCCCTTGGCAGGCAGAAACGGCGAGAGCTGGGGCTGCGCCTGGGAGATGATTTCAGAGCCAACGGGAGGACAGCCTTTGTTTCCCGGACAATTTACGGCGCTGTCTGAAGCACAGTTGCTTCGTGATGCAAGGCACAGTGAGTACAGCTCCGAGGAGAGCAGTTTGTGTACCAGACGTGCTCTGTGCTGAGCCTGAGCAGCGGCCTCTCAGGCACACAGATCGCTTATGCAACACAGATGTCAGCTGGGGCCTCGCTGTGCTTGGAGTGGAGGAAGTCTTGGCTTCCCAGAGCCCAGCGGCCTCCCGCCGACTCCTGAACACCCCCAGATGTCGTCTCGGTCTGATCCTGGCCTCCTCGTCTCCGTGCCCCTGTCCTCCGTGGGTCCCCCTCTGGAAGCCACTTACGCCAGCGCTGCGGGAGCTGCCGCGAGGACCTGACCGGAGGTGGAGGCTAGGGCAGGGCTGGGCTGGGGTGATGTCCCATACTTCACAGCTTAAGACTTTAAAACCTCCCCTCACAAGGTCTCCTTTGGAGGCGATGAAAATGTTTTGGAACCAGATATGATGGTTGCACAACGCTGTGAGTGTACTAAACGGCACTTTAAAGTGGTTCATCTTATGAGAATTTCACCTCAATAAAAACAAAAAACAAACACCACCCTCCAGCCCTTCCCTCGGGCAGAGCCCAGATTCCCTCCCTTCAGTCCTCCTCCTGCTCCTTCCGTCTGGGGTGCCCACACCTGCCCTCACAAAGGCCGCACGGGCATCAGCTTCACAGGCCTGGCTGTGGGGCCTCCACCCTCCGTAAAGGCAGTGAGAGGAAGAGAGTGACGTTTCTGTCTGTTGCATTGATTAGTGAGGAGTGGTGAGGCAGGTGGCATGCAGGGGAAGGCTCATTGTTTAATGAGCCAGTAGTGCCTGTGGCATTTCATCCCCACAGAACTGGGCCCCGGTGGTAGGACAGACAGCTGCCCCACCTACAAAGCTCCTCAAACTTCGGGAGAGCAGGACTAGGCCATCCACGGCCCAGGGGTCAGGTGTGGGCGCCCTTAGAGTGCACTAGCCAGTGGGCTGCCCATACCGCCTCCTTGCCCTCTGACCTTGAGTGAGCCCTTCAGCTTCTGTGCACGTTAGTCCCCTCATCTGCACCTGAGATCCAAACAGTACATGCCACCCACTGCTCACCTAGTGGCCAGCACGCTCTGGGTGACAGTGCCAGTTACTGTTAGAGATTCTGATACCTTGGAACATGGCTAGCAGAACCGCTCGGCTCTGGAGTTTTGGCTTGGGATTCCTGGAGTATTCCATACAGCTCACCTGGACGCTCAGCATTCCCCAAGAGCCTGCCCCATGTGGACTCAGAAAGTGGAGTCCCTGGGATGGCAAAGGTGCCTGGAGAGCAGGCGGCTGAGGTCTCTGTGCCTAGACAGAAGCGCGCCGCAACTCAAGTGGAACTTGCTTCATTGCTTGTATTCGTATTAATGACAGTTTACAAAACAGTTTCACAATAATTTTCTCACTTGTTTTTACACCCACCATAGGAAGCAGATTTCACCCCCATCTTTAGAAATGAGACAGCTGAGATGCACAAAGGTTAGGTGACTTGCCTAATGTCACACAGCAAAGTGGAAACCAAGAGTCAAAACCAGGCGTTCTGACTTGTGTGTGACCTCCCAGGCCGTCCTCAGCTGAGCCCTGGGCTGCAGGCTGGAGGGAAAAATAAAAGGAAGACTCACTCGTGTCCTGCCCCCAGGGAGCGTACAGGGGGGACAGTTGAAGTTCTGCAGTTCCTGGTCCGAATGGTTGCCAACAGTTACTCCCCAAATCTCCTCGACATTTTGTAATGAATTACTTCATTTTCTTCAAAGGCGTGTTGTGCTGATGAGCTGTGTCCCCTGGTGAGCCTGTATCTGGCTGCAGAGAGAAAGAAGTATGGCCAGCTCTTAGCGGGGAGACCAGGTCTGCAGGTGGGCAACCTGGGCAAGGTGCCCAGGCTCGCTAAACCTCAGCTCAGTTTTCTCATCTGATAGTAGGATCATCAGAGTACCTACCTCACAGGGTTATTGTAAAGATCAAATGGGAAAATCTATGTAAGTTATTTAGCACAATGTCCAAAGTTATTATTGTTGTGCACTTAAGCAAGCTTTATTCCACACTGACCATCTCCAGTAATAAGCAAATTCGACATTAGCCGGTTCTACATATTTTATACAATGATGGTGTCCTATGGGATTAACTGCAATTAACTATTCAAAATTGGATGTTCTTCATCCTTAACTATGCACCTATACACAGACTAGAAATCTATAGAACACTAAAAGCACCATCATGATGAATAGCAGATGTCAAAGGTATGCTTTGAGGGCTTTTTCAACGTCAGTCATAAAAGAAATTTCAGGGGGAAAAGTCAATCATAAAGACTTTTTATTTATTTATTTTAAGAATATTTTTATTGATTTTTTTTTTGAGAGAGAGAGAGAAAGGGAGAAAGAGAGAGAGAGAAACATTGATTGGCTGCCTCCAACATGCCCCCTAACAGGAATCGAGGCTGCAACCAGGCATGTGCCCTGACTGGGAATACAACAGGCAACTTTTTGGTGCACGGGACAATACCCAACTAACTGAGCCTTGCTGGCCAGGGCAATCATAAAGGATTTATAAAATATCTATTTCATTTAAATGTCAGATTGGGGAATAAAGTTTTATGACAGTTTTCAATAAATGTACTTAACCCAACAAATGTGTTTCATTGGGAAGTTTTGTAAAAGCTACCAGGAGACAGTAAAACAAATTAAGAATGTGGAATGCTATGTCCCTTTTAGGAAAAATTTTGAGGCTTATACTAGTACTAGGAGCCCAGCAGGCCATTCGAAATCGCGAGGTGCCGCCCACTCCCTCTCTGGCCCTTGAAGCAGCCACAGCCACTGCTGATCAGGCCCTCCCCCAGCACAGGTGAGGAGATCCCTGCTGCCCCGCCCTGACGCTGTGTGCACAACCTTCTCCTCCTGTCTGGTCGACCCGTTATGGCATCCCAGTTAATTAGCATATTTCTCTATTTTGTATATATATATATAGATAAGGAATGACAATATCCCATTCTCATCTTTTTGTTCATTATCCACATTTGTTCTCAAAAAAGTTAAAATTAAAAAAATGTTTGAAAGAGGATGCTCCTCAAACAAATACTGAAGGTGAATTACTTTTAGGTGCAATGGTAAGTTGGATCAGTCATCATTTTTAATAAAAGTGATTAATGACTAAGCGAGAACAAAATAGGAAAGTGAGCAGTCAGGTGGAGTTTATGTTATTGTAAAACTGGAGTAAAAGTCTATGGGATGGAAAAAAGGCCTTTGGGGGCTGGCCAACTGCTCAAATAGCCAGGAGGCTGAGCAGAGTGGCTGCTGCTCTGGGGAACCAGCGTCCAGCTGTACAGGCAGGGCCCGTTAAAAGTTAACAAAATAGCTCGAGATCACTATTTTAAGCGTTGTGAATTGGCAAATGGCAAATACCTAGCTGAACAGATGACTGGTTTTGATTCTTAACAGCCGATTGTACAGGAAATGGGCCAGGACAGGCCTTCAGACACTGAAGTGGCTGCAGCAGAGACGAGGGTATAGGGCATGTCTAACTGTATGGATCAGCAATCCCAGGAAGCAAACAGGAAATGCCAAGTCATTTCCCATCAATTCTTGAGCATTTTCTAGCAAATTAAAGGTAAGTCTGGAACTGCAGTTAGAAGTTAGGGGAGGAGGTCTGCTTGGGAATGGGTGATAGAAATGGGGGAGCCCAGTAAGAGGGGAGGCTGACTATTTTAGGTACTATTCAAAAGTTTAATGATGGAGGGGTGCCATAGTATTAACCCTGTTTTTAGTTTTCTGTATTTCCTGATGCTTTGACACCTTGGGGCCTAGGTAAGCCTGGAGAGACTGCTCCTCCCCAGGGCTAATTCCTAGGCCTGCGAGCATGCCTTTCACACACAAACTAACCTATCCAGGGCCCCTGGGCCCCAGCCACATCCTCTACCTGAGTAATAATAAAGCCCACGTTTTAAAACATGTCAAATGGCTCTCACACTCAGGGCCACTGTTCCCCTGCCCTACCTACCCAGCGCCAGGCACCGGACCACCCCGCATAGCTCCTGTCGTCCCTTCACACCAGAGCCCACTGCAACTATGCAAAGTGGCCACCCTAAGCTCGCTCATATTCTGCTTACCTTGCCTCCATCGTTAGGTCTGATCAAATAGTTGAGTCGATACCCTCTCCCCTGAAAACTGACCTTTAGACCACGTCACAACTGATATCCTCTTCTGCTTAGACCACATTCCCCCCTGGACTTTCCCAGGATCTGGACCTGCCCAGAGAGTCCCCGCAGAAAAAGCCCACCTAGAGTCCTTTAACACCCGTGACTCCCCATCCCTGGGTGCTGACGCCATTTTGGGGCTCAGCCCCAGATGATCTAATAAATTTATAATCCCTTACCACTTTGGCCTTGTGCGTTCCTCCTTCGGCGACCCTAACACTACAAGAACCACAATATAGGCTCTTGCCCCCCCATATATTCCCCTCACTTTCTCTGCCTCCTGACGGTCCCTGTGCTTCCCCGTGTGGCCCTGGTGGTGGCCCTGGGTGGTGTGGCATGCACCTTCCACTTGGGAACTGTGAGTAACAAACTCTCTTTTCAGTGGGCCTCCTAATCAGCTGGCCTCACCATACCTGAATTATAATAAAACCCACATCTCGAAACAGCCACGCCAAACGTCCCTGGCATCAAAGAAGCCCTGCCAACATGTCCTGCACCCAGAAAAGGCGAGGCTGCGACAGTGAGCCTGAGCTTCATAGTGCAGGAACTCACCTGCCCGCGCTAGGCACCCGGGCTTCATTCATGAGCAGTGGGGACCCCAACAAACCCCTGACAGGGGGATGATGGCAGCTACCGAGGGCGATGATCCAGCCTTGGAATGTAGGACACCTGGGGGGAGGGGAGCAGTGAGGAGGCTGGAGCTGCTGCCTAGGCCAGAGGGCCAGGCCCAGACCCTGGTGGAGGGAATAAGAGGACACTCTCGGTCAGAATAGGAAGATCTTCCAACCACTGAGATGTGATAGCTGTGGAAGGAGAATGAAAATGACCCTGAGCTTCCAAACGCTGGCCTTCAAAAGGCAGAGGTATCGGGGGCAGAAAGAAGAACGATGGACCAATGGGAAGGCTTGGAAGTTGGGGGACAATTGCCTTCTTCAATCTCTCCTTTTAAACCAGGTGCTAGAGATCTTAATGGGTGCCCCATCAACGCATGTTTATTTGTTGAGCAGCTCCTAGGCCAGTGATGGCGAACCTTTTGAGCTCGGCGTGTCAGCATTTTGAAAAACCCTAACTTAACTCTGGTGCCGTGTCACATATAGAAATTTTTTGATATTTGCAACCAGAGTAAAACAAAGACTTATATTTTTGATATTTATTTTATATATTTAAATGCCATTTAACAAAGAAAAATCAACCAAAAGAATGAGTTCGCGTGTCCCTCTGACACGCGTGTCATAGGTTCGCCATCACTGTCCTACGCCCTGTCCTAGGTGCTGAGAGGAGACAGTAGTGAAGCAGATAAAACTGGCCACTGCAGAGTGCACCTTATAGTCACTAGAATCTGGTGGGAAAGATGCGCCCAGCCCACTGCTTTTCCTACAAGAGCGCTATCACGCAGGAGTTGCCACCAGAGACTCACGACACGCCCTTCCTCGCACCTGCTGTTCGGTTCACCCCTGAGAACATGCGCACGCAGCATCTTCACCCCTTCCACGTGGAGACAGCACCAGGCCGTTAACAGAGAAGCTGCAGTAGTTGCAGCTAACTCAGAAATCCCTAGTTATTTATCCTCCTCTCGGCTTATCAAATAAGCCTTGATGAAACGAGGTGGCAGAGTCACGTGGGACCAGACGCCCCTGAATGAGGAATGGCGTGGGCAGAGCAGTGCCCTCGTGGCCCCTGGTCCTGACCCGGGCTGAGAGCCCTCTCTCCCAGCCCAGGGACCTCCTCATTCACAGTGCACACCGCTGCTCTTGTCTTCCATCTGCCTACAGAATCGTCACTTCATTTCTGATTCCTTCTCTGACATACAGCCTGGGAGCCACAGATCAACTGCAAACCCCACAGGCAAGGAAGAAAGAGAAATGTACAAATGGCAGAGCCCCGCAAAGCGTTCTGGAAATGTAGGAGCTGAACTCCCCACGGTCCATCCCTCCGCTGCCCTCTGCCATCTCCTCTGGTGTGGGCACCTCTCAGCTGTGTATGCCTCTGTCGTAGCTTGAGCAGCTTCAACAACACACGCCTATTTCTCAAGGTTTTGGAGGCTCAGAAATCTAAAATCAAGGTGCTGGCCCGTTCGGCCAGTTTGGCCAGTTCAGCCAGTCCAGCCCTGCCTCCTGGCTTGCAGACAAGCTGCCTTCTGGCAGTGTCCTCACATGGCAGGGAGAGATCAACCCTCTCACATTTCTCCTTAATAATGCCAGTTTTATCATCACTCAGCATAACTTGTTTCTGACAATTTTATCATCACTTACAATAACTTCCATTAGGGTAATAAGGCATTAAGTAGATGTTGATTGCAAATAATCTGGTTACAGTCACCAATTATGTGGAGACTGATTCTCCTTTCCTGTTTGAATGTGATTTTTGAAACATCACTACTTCCTAAAAACAAAACATGTCAAAGGAAGGAGACACAAACACTGTAGAGACGGAAAATGAGATTTTTGTGTATTTGTCAAGTGCCAGATTACAAGATGAAAACAAAGGATTCATCTTCAGGGATAAAGAATGTAAACAACTCGCTCCAGTTACTTTACTCTCACCTTCTCTCCCTCGGGATTAAATAAATATGTTTACTATCGATGGGCCATTTTATGCACCTGAAGACGTCGCGCTCAGATGCCCTCTCGTGGAGTGAGGATCTCCCCCGCACACACTGTTTCTGTGGAGATTAAGTGTAAATTGCCAGCCTCTGAGTTTCATGTCTTCCATCGCTGGGAAGTGCCGGTTTAAGTGAGGGGTAGCAAGGCTGCAGATACAGAGAATGGTTACTTAGGGCTGGCTGCTATAAGGTTCTATAAGGCTGTCTGTCTCCCCTGGCTTTCAGGTAGTGATCACATAAGTCAATGGAAATAACAATGCCTTTACCACTAGCAACTGCTACTTGAATACTGGCATATGTAACTTGGGTTCCAATTATTTGTTTCCAACCGGATCGGCCATCCTTTGGTTATATTTAAGTTTATAAGATTGTGAATGCCTTCTGGGTTCTTCTGGAACGGGAATGATTTTTCTTTCCTCCACAGACGCATTCTAATCTATTTTTCAGTAACATCTTCATATAATTTTGGCTTAGAGGAGCTGAAAATATGATTTAGATTTCAGGAAAAAAATTACAATGATAGTACGCACTGTGTAGTGTTTTCAACTATTTAAAAACAATTTTCTTTTATGTTTCCACTCTCTCTTTAGAAGATTCCGAGCATTAGGAGAACCCGTGGCATTTCTTACACTTTATAGATTAGCCAGCTATTTGCCCCATTTTACAGATAAAAAACTGAGGCTTAGAGAGACACATGACTTACTCAGTCACACGAGTAAGTATCCACATTAAGATTAGAAGGACTCAGGTGTCCTGATCAACAACCTTTCACCCACAGTCATAAATGCCCGTGAAGGGAAATGCACACCCCTCCATCCACTGTTAACTTTTTTCCCTTTAAATGCAGTTGCATCACAATCTCCCTGAGAATGAGTCTTACATAAGCACATGAGCGAGCGTTCGTGTTAGATCTGGCCATCTGGGGCCAGTGCAAAGGACCTGGCTCGGCGTGTGGTGTATAGCTCTGCACAGTTACCGTCAGATCAATGTGCGAGACAGCCTCGCTGTGCTGCCCAACACTGGGGAAGGGGCATCCTTGAAGTGTCCTCAGGGACCCGCTGTGCCATCACCCCTCACTGAGGGCCTATGGCATCTGCTCCCTGACTGCACCGAGAGACACCTCTCCAGGTGGCCTTCCTTCAGGCGCCCTGATTTGCCCTCCTAAAAGCAACCGACAGTGAGCCTGAGTTCTGTCTCCGAGAAGGTTCCCAAAGAGCAAATGAAGAATTTAGCATAATTCAAGTTCTAAAGTGCACTACGCTGTGAGCTTGGACCTAATTACTGCAGACTGCTACCCCGGGAGTATAGTGATCCCCTCAGACAGGCTGCTACTACACTTGGCACTTTATCAGGGGGGAAAGGTCAAGAAAGCTTAGGAAAGAAGAACGAGCTCAAGAAGGTCAAGGAACCCCTCACTACAAGAGTTTTGGTGGTCTTTACCTTGCAGCCTCTCCCATCTGCATGCACGCCCACAGTTAGGTGAGCAGAATCTAAACCCCTAGGCAGGCCCAAACCCAAAGCTGCCGGAAGCCGGTCCATCTTTGCTGCTTGACACAGTCGCTGCAGGGAAGAAACATCTGCACAGCATATGTTTCAAGGGACCTGGCTTAGGATAATCTCCTTCAGCTACTTCCTTGTAGTTTAACAGAACAATAGAGTAGTGACCTTGGAATGGAGATAACAAACGCCCTAACCTTTGGAATAGAATGGATAGGATTAAAATCAACTGGTATAAATACAGATGTAACAGGAGAATAAAGACAGAACCTGGCTGGAGAACCTGACTAGAGAACCTGGCTAGGCTGCTGATCAACTGAACGCTGTCTCCGTGTCATTCCTTCTTTGCCGACTCCATCCACACCTTTGGGAACCCCTGGACCTGCTGGGGTTGGGCCCCACACAAAGCAGCAAGGCTGCTTTATACCCCGCGGGGAAGAAACACCTGCATTTTAAGGTGTTCCCTGCCACAGCATTCTCCTCCTCTGTACAGCAAGCTGCATCTATTATGTGAGAGGAAGGAATTACTTGGCTTCCCTACGTGAAAAGTCACCAAGGTGAGTTTTTCTATTTGCCGCGTGCTGCGTTCCAGAGCTTAAAGGTTGTGGCAATGCCCCCCATGCCTCATGGCATTCGCCGTGTGCCCTTGTGGGGGTTCAAATGAGCTCACGCAGCCCTGGAGTCGCGGCACTGCCAGCTTTTCTCTGAATGAGAACACAGGTCTAATTATTCCAAATCCTGCTAAAATTAGGCCCAAATGTTCCATTTTCCATGTGTTCCTTTTAATTAAAAAATGAAATGAAAGAGAAAAGGAAACCATCAAAATCAAATAAATAAAAACAGATGGAATGTGGCATTGGAAGCTCCGGTCTGTAATAGCATTCCTTTAATAAAACCCATTGGTTAATTTGGTTGAGAAAAGCAGTGTTAAAATTAAGTAAGAATTAACATTCACTTGGGTAAATATTTGTAGTTTCCTTCATGTGCTGCCATGATAAAGGTAATTTAGCTTAAAAGCAGTCATCATCTTTCTCTATAACTGATAAAGCATTACTAATTGTGTGTGTTAATATGGTACAATATGGAATTGAACAGAGATTTTATCTTAATAACATCTCCATTCAATTAAAGACAGTGTTGTATGACAGGAAAGATAAGTGTGTTTGTTCCAACGAGCACAGCAGAAGAGCAACTGTGGGAGGTGGTGCAGCAGCTCACATTCTCCGGCTCCTCTAGCTGACGACGTTACATTTACAGTCACTATTGTAAACAACACTTTTTTGAGGGGGATAATTCAGATAATGTTTCATTGAGAAAGTGATACTTTAATTATGTGCAAAAGATACTCACCTTTTGGGTGTGATAGGATATTTCTACAAACAAGATGCTGAGTGGAAAATGATCGGACTCTCCTGCAATGAAATAACCATCCTCATGGCTACTTCGACTCCCCAGCCTCAGTCGGCGTGACATGCGTGGCCAGGGTCTGCCAGGGAGAACTCTCAGCTTGCAGCTGTGAATAACAATGACTTAACTGCAGGAACGCTGGCGCCATGGGTCCAGTTCTTTCCTCCAGACCCTGAGTGCACCCCCTCCCACCGTGGTGCTCTAGGCTGTGACCCCCTCCCCCCCCAGCCTGGAAGGACAGGATTCCATGTGTGTGGGGGGCGGGGCGGGGGGGGGATGAGGGGGGAGAAGGGGATGCTAGCCATCGGAAGGCCCCAGGCCTGAGAAACCCAGCTCCCTGGGGGCCTAGGCGGCTTTGCCCTGATAAACACATCATTGCTACAGACTGGCTGCCCTGCAGGACCAGGAGATGTTTTGAATGTCAGTTGTTTTGCCTGTTAATTTGTTTGTTTGTTTTAAAAAAGTATATTCCACAAACTGCCTATTAGAAGGCTGTGAATTTGCTGTGCAGTGAAATCCGCCCCCCTACATTGCTATGTGGATGTGCTCCCACTTCACCTCCTTGCCTCTGGGGGCAAAGAGCCCAGCTTGACACCCCCACCCCCCTCCTATGCACACACACACACACACACACACACACACACACACGTGCAAAGCCTTGGAGGACACAGCTCTTTATTGTGATTTTGTGCACATTCATCAGCCACACAGACTTGTCTGATACCAGGCGGCATGAGTGTGAACAGCCTGAGTGGATGAGTACCAGCTAAGATGAAAGCAGTTTGGGAATAATTACAAACCGCCCCCCCCTCAAATGCTGTTTTAAAAAATCAGTCTGCAGAAGCCATGCAACCCTCGTTTTATACCAACCCCAGCAAAAAAGGAAACCATAGTTTAACATAAAGTGGGGGATGGAATCACTAATCAGCTGCACTCACAGCTTAGCTTCGGGAAGAGACAGATGGAAAACTCCTCTCCGGAGATCGCTGCTTCCAAACTCAGAGAAAGGGCTTCTGGACATGACCAGGGTGGAGAGTTCACGCCTGCATTTCAATGAAGTGGGAGCACGTTTTAGTATAAATGCAAGACTTTCGTGTCTGCCTTTAGAAACACAGAGATGCTGGCGTGCGTGGGGCTCACCCGGGCCTGACCCCGGCTCCTCCAGGGAGTGGGAGTCCGTGAAAAGGCAGGTCAGCGGGGGCTTGGTTTCCTACACGAGTGTCATGATGCTGTCATCTGTCCAGGGAAAGAGGGGACACCAGCCATGGGCTAAAAGTTATCAGGAAATTGCAGCATCGGGAATAAAGGAATTATTTTCATGAGAAAAGCGACTGGCCATTGGCTCATAACGGGCTAAAAGGCCATCAGTGATCCTTCTCAGAGGCCCCAAGGCCTGGTGTCCTGGACCCACAGCTGCAGTCGGTCAGCCGGTCAGCCGGGTGCAGATCACAGCGCAGCGGGACGGTGGGCAATGCCCACCAGCCCTCTCCGCTCTGCACTGCCTGGGGTGGCACAGGCTCCTCAGCTCATCCTCATCACTTTCTAGGAAAGAGGCTCATTCATGACGGACACACTGAGGCACCGGCAATCTTGGCGACTCACCTACCACAAAACCCTGGCCCACCCCGTGCCCGGGAGTCCCTCCTTCCCCAGCTGCCGTCTGCCCTGAAGTGTAGGATGGTGCTTCTTTTTGAAAGGCAGGTGTGAGCTCTGGCATTGTGTCCACTGGCCAGGAAACTCCACATCTGGCTCCAGCCCCCTCGGCCTCAGTTCCAATAACAACGGGAATTCTTTAGACGTTCGCTTCTCAACTGTTTCAAATGACCTCTGCTGGTGTCATCATCACCCTGCCAATATGGCTTTCATATCAGAATGGCTCTGAGAAGTCTTCAGGAGAAAAATGTGTGTAAATATGTTATAAAAAATATTGTGATGGGGGTTCAGGGACCATCTGGACCAAGTCTGGCGGAGGATGGCTTGCCCTGGGAGAACTGAGCCAGTAGATGGTCTGAAACTTCACCACAATTACAGGCCACTATGCTAAGTAGCCCCATTCCTGCAAGATCCTACTGACACTTTATAGAAGTCATGCATTTAAAAACAGTGGATGCAGGTGAAGGGGGTCCAATATACGGTGACGAAAGATGATTTGACTTTGGGTGGTGGGCACACAGTGCAATCTACAGATCCTGTATCATAGAAATCTATACGGCCCTATTAACCACTGTCACCCCAATAAATTTCATTAACATTTGAAGAAAAAATTGCTCCTTTTCTAAAACAACTTTTCTGATAAAAAAAATAATATTTTTTATTTACAATAAAAACAATGAATGCATATTCTCTTCTCTGGGAAACTGCAAATAATCGGGGTGCTCCAGTTTCACAGTGCCTCTGATGAGTGTTCAACCCATGGCCCTTAAACACAAAAGAATAATAGCATGGATGCCCTCGCCGGGTGGCTCAGTTGGTTGGAGCGTTGTCCCCTACACCAAAGGGTTTGGGGTTCAATTCCTGGTCAGGGCACATACCTAGGTTGCAGATTTGATCCCCCCCACTTGGAGTGGGGAGGCAACAGACCGATATTTCTCTCTCACACTGATGTTTCTCTTTTTCTCCTTCTCTCTTCCCCCCTCTCTCAAAATCAATGGAAACATATCCTCAGGTGAGGGTTAAAAAATTTTTTTTAAAAAAGAATAGTTGCCCTAACTGGTTTGGCTCAGTGGATAGAGCGTCAGCCTGCAGACTCAAGGGTCCCAGGTTCGATTCCGATCAAAGGCATGTATCTTGGTTGCGGGCACATCCCCAGTAGGGTGTGTGCAGGAGGCAGCTGATCGATGTTTCTTTCTCATCGATGTTTCTAACTCTCTATCCCTCTCCCTTCCTCTCTGTAAAAAAATCAATAAAATATATTTTAAAAAAATAAAAATAAAAAAAATAAAAAGAATAGTAGTAGCATGGACACTCAAGGCAAACTCAAGTTCAAAATGTCAGAAAATAGGAGATCAGGATAAGATTAACTTCTCTCTTAATCGCAGAAAAGTATAGGGCATTCTGAAATCAAAGACACTTATGGCAGTGTGTTTCTTCAAAACCAACAAGAGAGGGAAAGACTTCAGCAAGATGGGGCTACAATCTATGTAACGCAATCGTGTAACCATGTACATCTAGTCACTTTTACTGTGTGGTGTTGGTTAGAAGCAGGTCATAGGTCTTGCCCACTCTCAATGGGAGGGATCACACAAGGCAAGAACAGCAAGAGGTGGGAGTCAAGGGGTTACCTTAGTGTCAGCTGCCATAACATGCAATTACCAAGTTCATGAGCTTCAGTATTAAGACTGTCCTTCTCAGAGCATCAGCACCTGAGGTCAGTTTGTCCCGTTACTGGTGATAGAAACTCAGACCATTTGGTGAAGGTAGCATCTACCAGGTTTCTCATCTGCAAATTTACCAGCTTTCCTTTTGCAATTATTGTCAGCTTGTTCTTCATCAAATCGCCACCCAATAATTTTAGCAAAATTGATGATTACCTACTTGAATCAATTATCATGAAAGTTGCAAAATGGTGATTTTTTTAAAAAACTCCCCCATTCTTTTTACATTTGTTATTTGGTTACAGAAAAGAGCTTTCCCTCTCCCTGTATGTGTGTAGGTATATACAGAGGTGGGCAAACATAGGTCTACAGTTGTTCTTATGGAAAATAATACAATAATCCTATCTAATAATAGACAAACATGGTAATTAACCATACCTCCTCTACACTTCCCATTGGCTACTCAGGGCGATATGCAAATTAACTGCCAACCAAGATGGCGGCCGGCAGCCAGGCAGCTGAAGCAAACAGGAGGCTTGCTTGCTCCAGTGATGGAGGAAGCCAAGGTTCCCCACCTGCCGCTGCTGGCCTCTGAGCTGCACTCTAAGAAATAATGTTGCAATTACAGAAGCTAAACAATCCCCAGATACCTGCTTTCAGCCAGTCAGAGCTGGAGTGAGAGGACCGAAACAATGTTGCAATTATAGAACCCAAACAAACCCTAGATTCCTGCTTTTGGCAGCCAAGGCCTCAAGCTGGAGCCGAGCCTCAGAGTTAAAGCCAGCTCTCAGCTCCAGTGACAGCCATAGAAGGTAAATAAATCCCAGAATAAAAGAAAAAAAGAAAGAAAAAAGAGGTTGGGAGCTTCAGTCACTAAACCAGCCTGAAAACGGCCCTCAGCCCCTCACCCAGACTGGCCAGGCACCCCAGTGGGGACCCCCACCCTGAAGGGGGTGTGACCAGCTGCAAACAGCCATCATCCCCTCATCCAGGCTGGCCAGGCACCCCAGTGGGGACCCCCACTCTGAAGGGGGTGCGACCAGCCTGAAAACAGCCATCAGCCCCTCACCCAGGCTGGCCAGGCACCCCAGTGGGACCCCCACCCTGATCCGGGACACCCTTCAGGGCAAACCAGCCAGCCCCCACCCGTGCACCAGGCCTCTATCCTATATAGTAAAAGGGTAATATGCAAACTGACCCTAACAGCAGAAAGACTGGGAATGACTGGTCACTATGACACACACTGACCACCAGGGGGCAGACGCTCAATGCAGGAGCTGTCCCCAGGTGGTCAGGGTGCTCCCACATGGGGAGCTCTGCTCAGCCGCAAGCCAGGCTGATGGCTGCCAGTACAGCGGTGGTGGTGGGAGCCTCTCCTGTTTCCTCAGCAACACTAAGGATGTTTGACTGCAGCTTAGGTCTGCTCCCCGCTGGCAAATGGACATCCCCCGAGGGCTGCCGGGCTGCCAGAGGGATGTCTGGTTGCCATCTTAGGCCCAATCCCCTGGGGAGCAGGCCTAAGCCAGCAAGTGGTCACTCCCGAGGGGTCCCAGACTGCAAGAGGGCACAGGCTGGGCTGAGGGACCCCCTACCCCCGAGTGCACAAATTTTTGTGCACTGGGCCTCTAGTCTATAATAATAAAAGCATAATATGCAAATAGACGAATGACCGAATAGCAGAATGACCATCCTGATGACCTTCCGGATGACCATGCTATGACACGCACTGGTGCCAGGCCAGCCAAGGCCGGTGTGATGCCATTGGTTGGGGGCGGGGGGGGGGGCGCCATCACCCCATGATCACCCCGCAGAGGGAAGCCCAGGCCACTAGCCAGTGATGCTATGGCAGGTGTGCGGGGCCAGCCAGTGATTGCCCCACAGAGGGAGGCACAGACCAGCCCAGCGATCCCACCCCATGCCTGTCACCTGCAGAGGAAGGTGACTGGTGGTGGGGGAGGGGGTGCAGTGCCACACAGATGGCAAGCAGTGGCAGCATCGGGGGTGGGGCCAGCTGCCAGCAGCCGGGGAAGGAAAGCCCCGATAGGCCCTGATCACTGGCCAGACCTAGGGACCCTACCCGAGTGGTTCCAGATTTTGAGAGGGTGCAGGCTGGGCTGAGGGACACCCTCCCACCTTGCATGAATTTTGTGCACTGGGCCTCTAGTTAATTAATAATAACACAACTATAAATGCTGTGTTTTGTTTACTCACTACTGTAAGCCTACATTTGCCCACTCCTGTATTTATACAGATATGGACACATGGATTTCTACTGTTTTAACGTTTTCTAATCAATTAATTCTTATTTATTTTGATGCTCAAATTGTCCCAGATTTGATCAGTGGGAACAGTTTGAGCTGACTCCTGTCTGCTGAGTCTTCTTAACATGCCCCCATCCTTCTGAGTGCTCCCTTGCTTTCTTGCATAAGACGATCCAGGTCCCTTTGTACTTCCTGCCTCAGGTCTGGAATCAGTCATTTTTCCAAGGAGCCCTGGTCCCTTGTATTGGAGAATGACATTTAGAAACCATGATGTGTGTGCAGGAGAGGGTTTCAAACAAAGATGGGCGATAGGACTTGGAGAGGCCGCTGCAGTGGGAACCAGCTGTGCTGTGGGTTCTCAGAGCCAGAGAGTCCAGCTGTGGGCAGTGTTTCTCTTGAATGCCTCAAAGTGTTTGCACCATTGCAGACCCTTAATGGGTGTCTATAAATAACTGGTTGATTGATTTGTTCATGGACAGATTACATTTATTGTTTGATAATCAAGCCAAAGCCACTAATAGTTTATTATGTACATTTTTATGAACTTTCTGCAATAGGTAAGCAAAGTACCTGGCAGCTTGGAGATAGTCCTGGCCACCCTCCATTTGACTACTGACGCCCCTTGGACCTCAGCGAGGGGAGGCCATCCCTGGGTCACTCATGTGGCCAGCGGCAGAGCCAGCCCTGGACTCCGGCCCTCAGGCTCAGGGCCCTGCATGGCATACACCTCTCATCAGGACCACGTGTGAGGGGTTGCCAAAAAGAATCTTTCCTTTTTACAGAAAAAGCTTTCCAGAGCCTCACGCCTGACTTCCCTGATGCGACTTGACCTGGGAGACACCCCTTCTGCCCAGGCCCACAGGCCCACATTCCAGGCTCACAGATTCACTCCCCTGCAGCTGGAGGGCGCTCCAGCTGAGGGCTGTCCCACCCGCCACAGGCTGAGCAGCGCACCACTGCTCCTAGCCCACCTGTGAAACTGGCAATTACACTATCTGCAGGCCCAGGTCCCGGGGCAGTGGGGGTTCGGGAAGGGGCAGGGGCCCCACTGCTGCTCTCTGTCTATTTCATGATAAGAGTAAGCAGTCTTACCCCTTACTCAATAAAAACAAATAAATAAGTAAAAACAATTCTCTAAAAGGTCAGTGGGTGCGAGTGCCACTACAGGGTGCTGAGCTCTCCCCGTGCACGGATCTCTGAGGTGAGAGCTGGGAGCGCCCCCCCCCCCCCCCACGCCGTCAGCAAGCATCTTCATTGGCTTCTTGCTGCCCTAAGAGGACTTAGTTCCAGTTCTCAGCTTTCAAATCCGCCCAGTCTCCTGGCAGGGCCGCCAAATCGTCCCCAGCGCAGAGGTCTCCCTCCCCGGGCTCTGCAGCGGTGCCTGGGCCGCTCTCTGAGCCAGGGCTCCACAGGGCGGACGCGAGCTTTGAGCCCCGGCAGGAGTCTCCTGGCACCTTTCCTGGGAAACGGAAACTGCGACCCAGGGCTCACCTGGGGAGGTGCATCTGAAACACTGAACCAGCAGTAAAGTTTCCACGGCGGGACCAAAGTTTCCACAGTAGGACATTTTAATCACCCAAATGAGGCAGGCGCCGGGTTCCAACAGCGAGGAAGCGGCTGGAGTTAGACCTGGGTTCCAATGCCAGCCGCACCCACTACTGGCAGTGGGATCCTAGGCACATTATTAAGCTGGTAAGTGCCTGAACGCATGCTACCGCTCCCAGGCACGGGGCTACCCTAAGCTAATGAATCTCTAGGGTGTAGTTATGAGGGTATCATTTGTTTCAGAAGGTATCCTCAGGCTGCATAAGCTCCAAAGACGGGATCCATTTGTGCCGATTTCTATGGGTTATTCACCTGTTTGACTGGAACAGCCTCTCTCGCCCTGAGGAATGAGTGCTAATGGTGGAACTGACAGCTCTGGGGGGTGCGGAGCCTCAGGGGCAGCCCCAGTTTCCTTTGGAATGGAAACATCACTGCCACTCTGGCCTTCAGACCCTTACTCCAGCCCCCCTTCTGCGTCTCTTGAAACCATGTTGGTGAAAATGCTTGGAACCGCAAAGTGCTGTTCACATGTCAGCGTGAAGTGAGTCCTGCCTTGTTCAGGCCCCGTGCCTTAGCACAGCGGGTCCCCACCTGGCGCCCACTGGAATCCAGGGAGAGACCTGGGGAAATGCAATGCCTGCGCTGTGCCCCAAGCCCATTCGGCAGAGTCCGGGGGTGGGGCCCAGGCACCGGCACTTGTTTCCGGTTCCTCGGATGATGCTGTTGTGCAGCTGAGGGTGGGAACCAAAACCTCAGAAAGCCACCCTGGGCCTCCCAGATCCTGTGCTTCTGGAATATTGATCTCTGCCATTTATTCGGTGCTGAGCTTTTGCTTCCTTGTACTGTCATTTGTCATTTTGTTTCTCCCTCACAGGGTAGGTGGTGAGTACCTTTCCAGCCTCTTCATCTTCCCCCTGCCCCCTGGCTCTGGGCATTTAAAGGGGCCTAAAATTGTGAGCAGGAGGATGTAGCTGCCTGCTGTGCACCCAGGCCCAGTTAATCCACTGGAAGAAAGAAGAGCAACCACTTGTTTAGCCCTCTCTGTGCCAGGAACTTTCATGCTAGCATCCCCTTAAGAAATGGGCCAGGAAAGGAGCTCATTGGCCCCATTTTGCAGGCCAGGAGGTGAGGCTCAGGGAAGTGCAGTGAGTTGTTTGCCTGAGGCCACAGGACCTGCCAGTGCTGCAGGGGGATTCTTACACTGGTCTGTGCCCCAAAGCACCTGCCTTCCTCCCAGTGCTGCCCTGACGGTGGTCTCACTGAGCAAGGTCTCATCAGAGAGAAAGCGTCTGGGTGCGAGGCTGGAGCCAGCTCAAGTGTGAGTAAGAGAACTGTCAGCCTGAGAGCTGAATTTTCACTGCACAAGTTCCTGAAATGATTCATACTCACTGTATGTGGCCAGGCTTACACCTGAATGACTAGCTCAGCTATGAAATTTGGGTGCTTTCCTGAGTTCCTGCTGAAATTTAATAATAAGGTGGCCTATAAATATTTAGTGGTCGAATAGAGGTCTTTTTTCATTTTTGGATGGGAATCAACATCCTTTGATAATTGCATTTGAAAGTTGCAAATGATCTCTGACCCTCATGCTTTTCAAGATAACTTATGTAGATCACCTCTTTTAAAAACACGAATGTGGAGTAAATAGAACAGTGAAGCCATTCGAACCTGGAGGTCATTTCCCTCTGGACGTGTGAGGACAGCCTGCTGGGCCAAGCAGAGTCAGGCAGTGGTGCTGACGTTCTCCTAAGTGAGGGCTGCTTCTGAGAAAGATTTCTCTCCAGGCTGTCCCTGTCCTGCTCCGTTATGCCCCCAGAAGCATCTGCCAAATCCCGCACTGGCCTCAGATGCCTTCATGCTTTCTGCCTGTTGGACCTGTTGCTGGACCAAGAGCACAAGGTCCCCCTTCTACGGCGGCTGCCCTCCCTCATGGCTGGAAGGACCTCTCTGGAGCTTGTTAACAATGCGGTTCATCGGGTCTGGGGCCGTGTTATCTATCGGGCCTCCTTGGCTCCTCGGGGCTGTGAACCATGCTTCAGAAAGACAGACTTAGGTCAGGACACTTCAAGGATTGCTCAGTCCAACCTTTGGAGGAAGAGGGTTTTCAGGAAATCCCCAAGATGTTAGCTCTTCCTCCTTTTTGTCTGTTCTCCTGTCTCACCCCCACCATCAGGGGTCCTCTGGGCTCTTCTCTGGGTGCCCTGTGGTGGCAGTAGGGGTGGGAGGGGGTATGGGGGGAGGGGAGGAAGCAGAAGCAGGCCTGGGCAAGGGGAGAAGCTGGCTGCAATGCAATCTGGGTGAAGGCCTCAGCCGAGCCCGCGGAGAGCCCAGGAGTGGAGATGGCCCTTCAGAGGTGTCTCTTGCCAGGTGTCTCACGCCAGGTGTGTGGTCAGGCCTGGGCCTTTGTTCCCCTGCCCTAATTAGTTATCCCTGAAGAGGGCTGCAGCCAACGGTGTCTTCCCGCAGCCCTGGAACATTCTGGGGAGTAAGTCCTTCATTCCTGAAGGGGATCTGGGTGGCCCTCACGCTGTCCACCATGACTCTTGTGACTACCAGGACTTTTCGCAACTAAACCCCAGAAGCTCTTCCATGAGCTGAATGAACGTTCAGCTGGGATATCTGCAGCCCTCATGCCTGGCCATACTCTGCCTCTGGGCACGGAAGGGGCTTTAATGGCTCTCCCATCCAAAGTCAAGCAAATATTTGAAGGTGGGACTTTCATACCGTGCCTGAAGCCAAGAGGTGGCACATGCAGTCCCGTGGGCCCCTCTGTCTAAGGTGGATGCTATGACTGTCGTGTCTGGAAAACAATTTCTATACACCAGGCCCTCTGCTTAGAAAATTCCCATGCATTTAAAAAAATTCCCCCAAAAACTTCACAACAAGCCTGTGAAATAGAATCTACAAAATCATTACCCTCATTTTACCAACAAAGAGTGATAGAGGTGCTCCGAGAAATTACATAACTTTCCTGATGTCCCTGTGCAAGTCGATGGTCGAGCCTGATGCAAACTCGGTCCCTCGGACCTGCTGCTCACCGGCACCGGAAGGATCCACCTAGAAACTGGGTCCTGGGTCCCATCTGGGAAAGGAAAACCAGGTGCACTTTGGAATTGGCATGAGAATAACCCCATCCGGCCACCAGCAGGCCAGACATAGCCCACGGCCTGCTTGGATTGAACTTGCCTCCTCAATGCAAATCTCTGCCATTCTCCCTCTGAAACCTCACACTCCAGACTTTCCTAAGCAGAAGGAGGTCTCCAGGGAACCCCAGATATTAGGTCAACCAGCCCAAGTCTTCCTCGTTTTACAGCTGAGTAAACTGAGGCCCAGGGAAATGAAGTCACATCCCCAAGGTTGCTTAACCCTCCTTGGAAGTCTGACCCTTTTAAGGTGTATGTTTAAACAATATCCAGATTCTTCAATAAAAATACAGTGCCATACACAGCCCTGTTTCTCACTTGACTGTTTTGATAGAGGCAGGCAGGAAACCCTAAAACCACAGAAGAACTAATTAGCAAGCAGGGAGGCAACAGGCTTCCACGCCATGTGCTGCCTCACCGCCAGGGTCCTAACTAGGATGGATGACCCCAGGTTTCACCCCGGGCTCCAGTGCACAGAGCTGCAGAGATTCCAAATCACATTGCTAAGTGAGCACCGTTCATCACAGTGCTCAGCACCCCCACATTTATGCCCACCTCTCTGGGCTCGTGGGGGGCCTGATCCTGGGCCCCAGAGGCCCCCTTGCCAGCTAGAGGAGAAGGATGGCGATGACCAAGGCTTTGGGATATGGGGATGCGTGTGTGCTCAGGAAAGGGTGGGGGACCCTGTGCTGTCCCTGTAGTGTCTCCCAAGGCTGTTGCTTCTCAGGAGGAGGACTAGTACCAGCATGCTCTTCCCTCGGTGCTGTCCCCCATCCTACTCCACTGCACCTCATGCCACCCCCAAATGCAGCCACGTGCTCAACCACCAAGCCCCTGTGTTACAGAAACACACAATTCCGATTCTTGCAGCTTCAATATCAACGGAGCCCTTAGGTAGGCAATGACCTACATAGTATTAAATATGGAAATATAAGAATGTTTATCTTTTAAAAAAATATCCCTGACCCACTTTCAGGCCACCAACACAGGTACTCCTGGGTAAGGCAGATTCCAGTTTATTCTGAACAGCACATACGCTAATATAATTAGCGTTTCTCCTAGGATTTATAGTAATTCAGTCAAAGCCCTTCCCCCGCCTCCCAGCAAGGGCCATTTCTGAAACATGCCTTAATTCATTTGTCAGAACATGGCTGCTGCATTAAGGGCCTGAATGAAGACAGCAAATTCTCAAACACAGGCTCATGGCACAGAAACGTTATGCATCCTCTATAGGCTGTGGCCTCTGGGGGAGGAGAAGAGCTGAAGCATGCTGGTGATGAATTTACAAAAGGAGTGCTTGTCATTCTTCCCTTTGTTTGCCAGTGGATCTAAGAAACCCCTTTAAAGTTATTTTTTAAAGAATGGTTATATGATATTAAAGGATACTAGCTGTGATTTAAAATCCCTGGCTGGCAAAAAGCCAACAGAGCAGGTGCCTTCTACTCTGGTGTGGTGAGCAGAGCACGTGATTAGAGATCAGAGACCCAGGCTCAAGTCCCAGCCCCGCTGGTTAATGGCAGGATGACCTCAGGTAGTCATTATCTTTATGTTCCACTTTCTTCCCCTGAAAACCAGAATCATATTCATGCTTACTTTGTTGAGTTATTTATAAAGACAAAATAAGATCATGTATGTGCTTTATCGACTTATATCGCCTTACCCAAGGATACAGAATCTTCTATATTTTTGATTCACAGGTAGAAGGGTTGAAGTCAGCACTGAGAATCAAGAAAATTTCATTTCCATCATGCTTTGCTTCCCAGTTTATCTTTTAGTCCTCAGAGGTACCCAATCTCCTTCCATTCTGTATGGCATGAAATGGATTATAAATTCAATCATACAAAAGTGTAAATGTCTCTCACAGGGACATTTTCTTGGTTACAGGAACCAAACTTTAATCTGAACTGCTCAAGTTCTCTGAGTGAGGGGCTGAGGGATAATGTGGGGACACAGAGGCATACTGGGTCCTCAGAATTTCATGAGTAGGCAGGTGCCTAGTTGTGGATATTTAAGAACACCCTGTGGATGGCAGGGTGTGATCTGAAAGGAGCAGTTTTCCACAAGAGCCCAGGTAACTCTTACCAATCTTTGAACCCGTCCCACTCCACACCTGCTGGGAATAACTACCTTCATGGGCCACTTGCAGCTGTGGTCTTGGATGTTAACACCCAAACCCAGAGAAAGCAGTTGGAGGCTCTTCTTTGTGATGCTATTCTAAATGGAATTGTTTTCTGATTTATATGTTCAGATTATCCATTGCAAGTGTATACAAATAACAACTGACTTTTTAAAAAATTCTTTATTGTTTAAAGTATTACATTTTCACCCATTGACCTCTCCCCCACCACTCCCTCCCCCAAGCACAACCCCTCACTCCCTCTACTGTCTGTGTCCATTCATTTTGCTCATAACAATTGACTTTTATATATGACTAGAGGTCCAGTGCATGAAATTTGTGCACAGGTGTGTGTGTGTGTGTGTGTGTGTGTATGTCCCTCAGCCCAGCCTGCACCCTCTCCAGTCTGGGACCCCTCGAGGGATGTCTGGCTGCCCATTTAGGCCCGATCCTGGTGGGGTCAGTCCTGAAACGGGCAGTCAGACATCCCTCTCACAATCCAGGACTGCTGGCTCCCAACCGCTTTCCTGCCTGCCAGATCACCCCCTAACTACTCCCCTGCCAGCCTGATCGATGCCTAACTTCTCCCTTGCCAGCCTGGTCGCCTCTAACTGTCCTCCCCTGCAGGTCTGGTCCCACCCAACTGCCCTCCCCTGCAGGCCATCTTGTGTCCACATGGGAGTGGGCATCTCGTGTGTTGGAGTGATGGTCAATTTGCATATTACCTCTTTATTATACAGGATTTTTATCCTGCCACCCTGCTGAACTCATATATTAGCTCCAGTGAGTTTTCTAATTTTAAGTAAAGTCTTTAGGATTTTCTCTATCCCATCTATCCCATCTGTGAATAGACAGGCTTTACTTCTTCCTTTCGAATCCAATGCTTTTTATTTCTTTCTCTTGCCCGGTTGCCCTGGCTACCACTTGCAGGGCAATGCTGAACGGAAGTGCTGAGAGGGGACATCCTTGTCTTGTTCCTGATATTAAGAGGAAAACATGCCGTCTTTCACCACTGAGTGTGCTGTTAGCAGGGGTTTCTCCCAGATGCCCTTTACGAGGTTGAGGAAGTTCCCTTCTAGCTTTTTGTAATAAAGGGTGGTTCAATTTTATCAAAGATATTCTTCACCTATTGACATGAGCATGTGGTTTCATTCTTTATTCTGTTAATATGGTATATTACATTGATCAATTTTTGGGTAATAAATCAGCCTTATATTCCTAGGATAAGGCCCACTTGGTCATGGTGTATATTCTTTTTTATATGTTGCTGAATTTGATTTGCTAGTATTTTGCTGAGGATTTTTTGCATCTGTATTCATAAGTGATATTGGTCTATTGCTTTCTTTACTTGTGATGTCTTGGTTTGGTTTTGGGTTAGGATTACACTGGTCTCATAGAATGAGTTGGGAAATGTCCCCTCCATTTCTGCTTTTTGGAACAGTTTTTCGAGCACTGGTGTTAACTCCTAAAATGTTTGGTAGAATTCACCAGTGACATTTTCTCTCACAGGGACATTTTCCTGTCACATAGCCAGTGAGTAGTTTTTATTACTAATTCCATCTCTCTGCTTATTACTTGTCTAGTCAGAGTTTCTAATTTTTATTAATTGGGAAGCTCTTAAAAGAATCCTGTCACCATTAAGAGCGGACACTCTCAGAGACCTCACTGAGTGGCCACCTGCAGCTGAGCCCTCTCCCTTCTTCTAAGCAATTATATTGTAGTCACAGCAGGTAGAAATTTTTCGTGAGCAAGTTTAACTCCCTGAACCATTCGATCCAAAATATAGACTTGTAAATGAGCAGAAGTGGGATACAATTAAATTCCATAACTTTTCAGTCCACCACAAAACGTAGCAGGTGCTAACTGAGAGACCCAGAGCTCGTCTTAAAGCTGGAGGAGGCTGGGTGGCGTGGCTGGGTCACATGGCTCCTTAGAGGTGGCCAGCCCCTGGGAAAATCAGGCAGCAATGCCCTTGTTTTCATTCCTCTTGAAAAGCTCAGAGGCCTCTGGAGCGTCATCATCAACAATAGCCTCTCCTGGGCCCCAGCGGCCAGAGCTTTTCAGAGTTTTCACCATGGACCCAGTTTCTTATGATTTCTTTTCCACGCCCACCTGGCTTCAAGGGAGTTGCAGTGTCCTTGAGTTTTTTATTTCTTGCTATCTCTGAGAGGCACTTTCATTGTTATTGCTAATCGTTATGTGGAAATGGCATGAGGGTGCCGAGCTAATAAATATGCAGAAGTTGCAAAACTCCAGGAATCCAACGGAGTTCTCACAATCTACTTACTGACTTCCTTCCTTCCTGGGAGCCAGAGCCCCTTATGTGTCCTTGTTCTCCAAGTTTACTCCCGGGTTGTGGTCTTGATCCCCAGTAAGGAGCGAGTAGGAGACAGCCAGTCAATGTTTCTATCTCTCTATGCCACTTCCTTCTTCTCTCCATCTTAAAAAAAAAAAAATCAATAAAAATATATAAAAACATTCAATGCCCAGAGTATTACCACCTTTCTTTGAAAAGGCATTATTTCTAGGAGCTGTCTTAGCAAAGTTCAGACTTTCCTGAATCTAGTTAAGTAAGTTACATAGGCACTAACTGTTAAGGTACTTTTCCAAATTATTTCTCTTCTTAAACCTTCCTAGCTTTACGTTTAAGCCTCTGCAAAGGCATGACAGTGACTCTGGCCTAAATATTGGAATATGGAAGAAGTTATGTTCATGAAGAAGATCACAATAATCCCTTTATATTTTTGCCTCCTTCTTTGACAGCCTTAAATTCCAATAGGATCCATCATTCCTTTGCTTATGTCATAGACTCTCTAGAGCTCTCTCCCTGCACTGTGCTTGCCTGGCAAAACCTCAGTCATGATGAAATCCAACTTTCTTACACCTGCAGCTGAGCAGCTGAGAATGAGTGAAGAAAACCGCGGAGCCAGCAGACTGGTCTGACCTAAAGCCCTGGCCCCTTACTTCAGGCGGCACCTTAGTGCTACCAGCAATCCTGCCCTCTGAGGTTTGCTCACCTTCCCACTCTCCTTGACAGCTATTCAGACCTCTCTCTTCTCTGACCATCCCATCAGCAGATGAACTTGATTCTTATTCCATTGAAAAGATAGAAGCCACTGACAGCTCTAGTTAAGGTCCTTGCTGATAGCCCCATGCTAAACCTAGCTGTCATTCCCAGCCCTCATCTTACCTACCATCTCTTCCTGAGTGCCTTCTCTTTAGCAATCCACCCTGGAATGCCCAGAGCGTGGTTCTCTGACCTCTTCTCCTCTCTCTATATATACCCACTCCTGAAGAGGTATCGACTGCTTCTCATCGCTCATGACCGCTGAGTGTACACCTCCACCCCAGGCCTCTTCCAAGAGTGGCAGACTCAGACTTGACCTCTGCCTCCAGATTAAGTATCATCTCACACTTACTGTGTCCAAATAAAACTGGAGCAAGTGCAGTTTTCCCTTCTAAATCAGTCGTACTCTAAGCCAAACATCTGCACCATCCTTCACTCCTCTCTCTCACATACCACAATCAACCCATCATCCTTGTTCAGACTAGTCTAAAATCCAACCCTTTTTTCACCACCTACACCATTACCTGACCAGGAATATTGCAATGGCCCAGCTGGTCTCACCCTACTTCCCTTTGTGATCCCTGTTATCTATTGTCCATCCAGTAGCCAGAGTGGACCTTTGAAAATAAAAAAAGCCATATCATCTATACCATTCTGCTTCTATGCCCCAAGTCTAGCAATGGCTTTCCATCTCACTTACAGGAAAATCTGGTTGCTGGCAAGCTGTATGACCTCTTCTCCTCTCCTCTCCTCCTAACTTGCTCTATACCAGCTGTGCTGGCCTCCTTGTCCTTTCTCTAATGCATGCCTCAGGGCTCTGAGTTTGCTGTACTCTCTGCCAGGAACACTTTCTGCCAGACATCTGCCTACCTCGCTCCTGGACTTGTATTAGTCAGACCTTCTCAGAATGCTTTCTGTAAAATAGCACAGGCTCTACCGACTCAGCCCCTTGTTTTCTTCCTAGCACTTTGGTCTTGCTGACATATGATATGTTTATCCGTTTAGAGTCTGCCTCCCCTACCTACAGGGGAATGTAAGCTCCTTAAAAGCAAACCCCTTTGATTGGTTCACAGTGACTGACACATAGCCACCCTTTTAGCATCTTCTGTATGAATAAAGAATTAATTTATAATAGTAGAATTCATAAACAATTTGTGTGCATGGCAGACAAATGAGTAAGTGAATTATAGTTTCACTATGGAATTTGACATAGTCCATAAAATTGATGGAATCACTCATAGGTATTACTCAAAGGACACGAACGGTTTTCAAAAAGGACTTCAAATTGTTAACAGACACACAGGGGAAAAGTATTACCCACCTAGCAACCAAGGAAAAGCAATTTACAAGAACTCCGGGATACTATTTTCCCGTTACTAAATTAGCACATGTTTCTCTTTAAATGTGCACCAGCAGGTCCCGGAAAGGCTTTCCGGTGGTGGACTTTCCCTCCAGGGGATGTAAATTTATACAACACCTTTGAAAAAAATTGGACAAAAATGCACATATTACATCAAGATGTTCATTCTTTTTCATCTGGTAATTTTATTGGGAGTATCACATAAGAGCATAACAAATTCCATGGAGATATATACATATATCTTTACCAAATGTACCTATATGTAAAGCAGTTAGTCTACCTGTCTCATGGTTAGGAAAATGATGATGTATCTACCCATTGAACACAATAAAGCTACTAAAATTATGTGTATTGAGGGTTTTATTGATGTAGAGAAATGTTTATAACATAATATGATACTAAAAACTAGCCCCGAGGAAGACAGCAGGTTCCCCAAGAAGGAGTGAGAGCCATCCACAGAGTTCCTTTAGGCACTGGAGATCCTGACTTCTGCAGGGGAGTACTGGTGTTTTCTATTTGTGTCCCCAGAAGGTTTAAGTTTCTCTGCAGATAATGCTTTGACTGAGCACTTTTCAGTTGCACATCAGTGGTATATGGAAGAAGAGACATGACAAAGAGGGGTTCCACCAAGTGTTCTCGTCACACACCCCTCAACATCCAGGAGGAGCTGAAGGGAACAGCAGAGGCACCAGTTAGCCATGTGGAATCCCAAATCAGAAATACTAAGCCTGAGGGTTTGTTCTCTGTTGCACACAGGTGCACCTGCACAGGCAGAGCCCAGCTTCAGTTCATCCAGATGAGTGAATGGCTCATTGACTTTTGAAAACACGCAATTTTAAATTGTTGAGATAGTTGTAGATTCACATTCAGAACGACACAGAAACACCCACCAAGGTTCCCCCAGTGGTCACATTTGAAAATACTGTAGTACAATACTACAACCAAGACATTGATACTGCCCACTAATCTTATTCAGATTGCCTCAGTCTTACTTGCGTGTGTGTGTGTGTGTGTGTGTGTGTGTGTGTGTGTGTGTGTGTATGTGTTCTATGCAATTTTAACACATTTGTAGGTTCCTACCTCCACCACCACAGTCAAAATACAGAAGTTCTGTCACCACAAGAATCCCTCTGTTGACCTTTTATAGACATATCTACTTCTTTCTTCTCCTCCTCCTTCTCCTCCTCCTTCTCCTCCTCCTCCTCCTCCTCCTTCTCTTCCTCCTCCTCCAAGGCAAAAATAGATTTATTGGTACACACAACAATGAAGGAAAGCAGTCTTCTATCAAATGGAGAAGATTAAGATTCTTTAGTAGCTGATTCTGGGACCTCCTACCATGGGAAGACTTGCTTTGTTGCCTTCAGATGTTGCATCTCCTTACCTGACACTCCAGCAGGCTTTTAAGATGGGTCTCCCTGCTGGGCCTGCTTTTCTAATCCCTTAGGATACACAAGCTGGTGCTCCAGACAGCCCGTGTCTTCTGTTTGCCCAGGGACTTTCCCAGGAAGCACGAGAGATCTGTTTCGTTGCTGACAGAAGCCACGGTCTTCAGGTCTAGCAGGAACTTGGTTAACTCACTCTCCAACAACAGAGCAGACTCCAGAGCCTGCACGCCAGTTCCCCAGTTACCTCTGTCAGGCCTCTCATCACCGGAAAGTAGATTTTGCCCTCACATTTTCATAGTTATCTTAGGCACTGCTTTGCGTGTTCCCACTTTGCCTCAGCTTGGTCTTCAAAGAATGTGGCAAAGAGGCCGTAGATAACAGCACCACTGACGTGCAGCTCCTGAGAAGCCACGTGCTTCATAGCAGCCCGATACGCTCCTAAGAGGAGGTTCTGGACCTGGGCTAACCGCTAGCAACTGCTACTGTTTTCCATTCCTTTGCTTTTTCATTTCCACAAAATTATATAAATGGAATAATGTACTGTGCAAACTTTTGGGCTTGACTTTTCTTCACTTAACACAATTCCCTCTAGATCCATCCAAAGGATTCATCCAAGTGCTTGCATGTATCAATATTTAGTTCCTGTTCATTGCTGAGTATTAGTCTATGGCAGCGATTTTCAACTTTTTTCATCTAGGGCACACATAAGCTAATTACTAAGCTTCTGCGCACACACAAGACTAGATTATATTTTTTGCCAATCTGACCCAAAACATAGGTCTAATCTTAACTCATTCACACTGGATGGCTATTGCTGTGTTGCCTGTTGTCATTTTTTTATTTGATGATCTAAGGGAAAAGAGGTCAGTTTGTGGTTTGAGCCCCTGACTATACAGGAATCACCCTTATTTCCAAGTCCCGGAAGGTCCCTTCCCTCGTAGCACCAGCGGAGGGAAAGTCACCCCATCCCTTGTGGATAAATGAAGCAGACAAACACAATCCCTGCAGGTAAACGAAGCACACAAACACAGCAGCATGAAGACTGTGAAAATTAAATTGTTATTGTAACCACAGCCCACAAAGGTAGGCTGAGTGCTAGATCTAAAAAGACAGCCTGCTAACATAATCACTAAAATGCCCAGGATACAATAGAGATCACTAGTCATACCAAGACTCAGAAAAATCACAACTGGAGAGCAAAAAGATAATCAACCACCTGTTGCCGATTCTGAGATGAATGAGGTGCTGGGATCATCTGACAAGGATTTTAAAGCAGTCATTATAAAATGTTTCAACAACAATTAAGAATTCTGTTGACACAAATGAAAAAAAAATTGTAAAACTCACCAAGAAAAGAAACAAATGGGAAATTATAGAACTGAAAAAACCCAATGACCAAAATTAAAAAAAAAAAAAATTGAATGGGTTTAATAATAGGGTGAAGATGCGAGAGAACAGAATTGGAAACTTGAGGAAATATTAATAGATTTCACCCAATGTGAACAACAGAGAGAAAATAAACACAACAACAAAAACAGAGCTTCAAGCCTATGTGACAATAACGAAAGATCCCACGTTTGTTATATCGGAGTCCAAAGACAAGAGAGATTGTGGCTGAAAGAGAATTCAAAGAAATAATGGCTGAAAACTTCCCAAATTTGGATAGAACATCAACCTACATTCAAGAAGCTCAGTGAATCCCAAATTAGATAAATCCCCCCAAATCCATGCCAAGACACATAATTAAATTTCTTAAAAAATAAAGAAAAAGAAAAAAATATTGAAAGCAGCCACAGGGAAATGATATATTGTGATCAATTTATATGACAGAAACTACAGACACTAGAAGGAAAAGGCCTATTTTTCAAGTGCTGAAAGAAAAGAACTGCCAACCACACATTCTATATCTGGCAAAACTATCCTTCAGGAATAAAGGGGAAATACACATACTGTCAGATGACAGAACACAGAATTTGCATTTAGAAGGCCTACCCCTAATAAATGGCTAAAGCAACTTCTTCGAACAGAAAGGGAACAATAAAAGAAAGAATCTTGGAGCATCAGGAAGGAAGAAAAAACAATGGAAAGAGAACATTAATCGTACATACAATAGACCATCCTCCTCGTGAGTTTCATAAACCATATTAATTATGGAAATAAAAGGTATAACACTCTCTAATGGTTAAATCAATGTGGGGGCAATAAACGGACCTCAGTGGAAGTAAGGTTTCCACACTCTACTTGAAGTGGTAAAATATTAATAATAATAGACTGTGATAAGTCACAATAGTAAGTTATAATAGCCAGAGCAAGCTCTAAAAAGGCTATTCAAAGCCATATACTCAAAAACACTATATATAAATCAAGATGGAATCCTAAAATTTTTGCTAATCATCTATAGGGAGACACAGAAAAAGAAACAAACAAGAAACGGAGAAAAGAAACAAATGATAAAATGTCAGACTTTAAATGCAAATAGTCTAAATACACTAATTAAAAGGCAGAGATTGCTTTAGTGGATAAAAAAAGTTTCAGCTATATGTTGTTTACAAGAAACTCACTTTTAGTTCAGTGATATAGGTAGTTTTAAAGCAAAAGTGTGACAAAAGGTATAACATGCAGGCATTAAAAATACAAAAAGAGGAGTAGCTATATTAATATCTAATAAAGTCAATTTCAGGGTGAAGAAAGACATTACATAGTAGTAAAAGGATCAATCTACCAGGAAAAAATAATGATCCTAAATATGTATACACCCAATAACAGAGACTAAATATCCATGAAGCAAAACTAATATAGTTAAAAGAAAAACTAGATAAATCCACAGTTATAGTTGGGGACTTCAACACCCTCTTCTCAGCAACTGGTAGAATTTCTAGGGGAGGAATTGGCAAGAACAGAGATTTAAACAATGCAGTCAACCAGCACAATATAGTCGATGCTGAGTGAACGCTCCATCCCATGATAGCAGAATGCATTGTTCCTTGCCACCCCCACTACCCCCCCCCCCCCCCCCCGGCCGCCTTCAGTGCTCATGAGACATTCACCAAGGCCTGCCATATTCTGGGCCATTAAACAAATATAAAAAAACAATTAAAAAAAGACATTGAAATCATACCGATTATGTTTTCTGACCATAATGGAATCAAATTAGAACTCAATAAGATAAAGAAAGCAGGACAAGCTCTAACATTTGGAAATTAAACAAATACTTCTAAATAATCCATTGGTAAAAAAGGAAGTTTCAAAAGAAATCTAAAAATATGCATAGAACTGCGTGAAAGTGCTCACCAACTTTTAAAGGTGGGGAGAAGTTCCATAAGCTTTATATCTTTTAAGTCGCTTGCCAGGGTCTTTCTTTCACTGGCTGAATTATCCCAGGGTGTCTGACCATCACATCTCCTTACCCCTTAATCACCTTCCGGGCCCTTTGCAACAGTCTCTCCTCACCCATTACAACCCTCGG
This sequence comes from Myotis myotis, assembly GCF_014108235.1. Classification (NCBI taxonomy): domain Eukaryota; kingdom Metazoa; phylum Chordata; class Mammalia; order Chiroptera; family Vespertilionidae; genus Myotis; species Myotis myotis. The sequence continues at coordinate 977,426 of NW_023416336.1, forward strand.
CAAGGTTTTATTCATATTATAGTCCACAATATCCTTCTGCAGGTATGAAAAATTAAGGAAAGGAATTTCTCCTTTCAAAGAGGTGTCACAGAACAAATGTGTTCAAAAGTGTTAATAAAATCCCGATATTAAGAACGGCTCCTAAAGAGAGCTGGAAAGTCCTAATGGGGTATAAAATCTGGCAATTAATTCCTGAAAGAACGCCTGAGAAACTCTAACGAGCCTTGCCTGTTTCCTCTTTTTATAAGTGGGATTGAATGAGTTATGTTATTCACACTTTTCAAGTGTAAATCTTAGCTAAAGGAGCCTTAATTATGTTTAGGCTAAGAGCTAGGAAAGCAGCATGGTACTCAAAAGTGAGTCTCCAGAAATTAAAGAAATAGGTGTAGTGTACAGATGTGAGCGTTTTCCTTTTTATAACTCAGATGCTATGGTGGGGTGCATGAGTATACAGAGCTGTGCCTTCCTTCAGGCAGGGACCCTGGTGGGGTTGATGACATGTTAATTTCAGGAGTACGTGTCTGAGAGAAGAAACATGGGACATGTTTTATGAGAAGTTTCACTCTGGGGCAGAGGTCCAAGCTGACTTTGGGGGTGGTCTTACGGCCACCTGGACAAGTCAGGTTTCTTGCCAGCTCTGAAACGGGCTCATTTCCAGGCCTTGTTAGACAAAGTTAAATGGGGGCCAGCGGGAGGGAGAGCAGGTCAGGCTGCTGGGAATCTGGACAGAGTGGACCCGGGTGCCCAGAAGGGCCCTTTAGGTCCAGGGTGGCGTCAGAGCCCATCCGCCCCACAACTTCCTCCTCCCCGCCACCTCCACTGCCATGGGTGAAGTTTATTGTGGTTGGTTGGGCACCGAATGAGGATAAGATCTGGTCTCTGCCCTCGAGAATTTTACAATCTCACTGGGAAGGTGAGACCCACAGCCAACAAAGGAAGCAACCAGCCGGCATGTCCTGTGCTGAGGTGGGAAGCAGTTCAGAGGTCACAGGTGGGGGTGGACTGGAAAGACGGAGGTGGTGGCAGGCTAGCAGGTCTGAGGCTCCATGACCACGCCTTTGTCCCCAAGTTTCACCTGAAGTGGGACATCACGCTCTGAACGCTCGAGGAGACAGCCGCCGGACTGGCTGGAGAAAAGGCACCTTCCTACGAGGGAGAGTCATCCACATGTGCTCGCGTCCCCTTTACCATCGTTCCTATGGTATCAGAGCAGCCAGACCGGGTCTCTGCAGGGAGATCTGGCCACGATTACTGGCTTAGCTGGGCTAATGGGAGCAGGTGGTGGGATCTCTAGTCTACGAGTTTCAGCTCTGAACTATAGGGTGTGAATTTGAATCGGATTTGCTTTCTGCTTGGGCTTGGCTAAGGCGTCTACTAAAAATTACATATATGCAGAGGAGTCAAAAAAAGAGCCGAGAAGCAGAAACTAGCCAGGAGGAAGCTAGCCCAGATCTGGGCAGCCACGGCCCCAGCTTTCCTGAGGACATTATCAAAATATGCAAATTGCACTACAAAGACATACTGTTTCATTTATCAGATGGGCTGAGCTGAAAACGGGCTGCTGAAGATCAGCATGGATGAGGGTGTAGGAAGTAAATGGGTGCTTGTGGTACAAGTGTAAATCAGTATACCTTGTTGGCTTGCAATTTCGCAGTATCTACCGAAATGCTTCGAATTCATATCTTTTGACCCAGTATTTCCACTTTTAAGATGTAAGCCTCCAAACCCTTTTATAAAAGCTCCAAGGCTCAAGCCTGCTCCTTGTGGCGTTGTCTAAAAACCCAAAAGTATTAAAAACAGGGAAGTACCTCAAATGAACTCTGAAGAAGAAGATGAAATAAATGCGGGGGCATCCGCACAATGGGATCCTGTGTCTTAAGAACGAGTTGGACTCTTTCGCTGAGATGGAAAGTGAAAAACGCCAGCTCAGAGGAGCAGTGGCAGTGTGAGGCCATATCCAAAGGAATCAGTAGCAACAGCAGAGCCAATGCCAGTGTAAAAGAGGAGGTGGGGAGTGACGCACAGCCCTGGGCAGTGTGCTCCAGAATTGAGGCTGAGTACATTCTGTAGCCTGGAATTTTGCAGAACTGCGTCATTCAACCCGATGAAAAGGTAGGCCCATCTTAATGTCCTCAAACACATTTCTGTACAATGAATAGTTGCAGGAGTCATTCGCGACATTGGTAAATGTGTGGGCATAGGAAGTGATACTTCATAAGTTTATGACACAGAGCTCCTGTGTGATTAAACCAGGGAAGCGAGGCCCATGTGGCGAGGTTGATTCAGATCCCATATCAAGAGCTGCCATTGACTGTGGGTCTTTGAACACGTCACTTTAAGTCTCTTGAAGTCTTGCCTTTGTTATCTGGGACTTGCAGTTGGGCAAGGTGTCCTTTTGAAGGGCTGTGCGGGATGGGCAGCATGCAGGTAAGTGGAGGGGGAAGCGATTGTCCTGGCAGCGGGCGCTGCAGAGCTGACACACCTACTCTGCATGAGCTCAATGCAGACTTTTCTAGAAAACCTTGATGGCCTTTCCCACGCTAATAGTTTCTCTCATCCATCCCTGGCCATCTGCTTCCCCAACTATACTTGATTGAAGGAAATTAGAAAGAGAGAGAGATGTGTATTAGGAAGAAGAAAATATGAATATGAATGGGGAAGGGACCTGGGTCCATTAGGAAGGCGGGCAGTTAAAGATGAGCTACTAGAGGTGCAAAGCACACTAACAAACGTTTGAAAAGCAGACCAAGGATCTCAGAGGTGCTGACTGATGTGTCGCTCAAGCCCAGCGGTCCAGGCCGCCCCCAGGGCCTGCTCCACAACGCGGCCATTGATCCAGCCCAGGTGTGCGCAGCCTCGCCACTCTCATTTCCCCTTCCTGCCGCCCTCGCCGCCTCCCGCTGCTCAGGAAGCTGGGCAGTGCAGGCCTGAGCAGGGCCTGGGGCGCCAAGCCCATTCCCAAGGTAAGAGCAGCTTAGACAAGTTTGTGGCAAAGACAAGTTTGCCATCATTGAGTGAACTTGGGGCAGTCTTGCAGGGCTGATGCCTTTACAACCAGCCAGGACTGGGCCCTGGGAGAAAGACGAAGTCGTGAACAACGTTAAAGCCACTAAAACATATTCTGTGCCCACCTGAACCTCATAACACTCCATGAGAGGCAGGCATTGTGAGGGCTCTGAACCGATGAAGAGGACAGGGTTGGTCAAAAAGGTCGGAGGACTTGTCCAGAGTCAGCCAGCCAGAAAGAGACCAGGTCAGGACTCCAGCCCAGGTCCACCCGGGTCCTCTCGCTGAGATATTCTGCCTTTGGCTCCATTCAGGAGTCTCCTATCCCTTGCACACTTGTGAGCCATCCAGTTGGAAAGCTGGACCTGCCAAAAACAGGCTTTCTTTGTCTATCTGTCAGTGATGCCCTTTCAAATACATTAGAAGGTTAATCTTAATAGATATTCAAAATCAATTTGAAACCTCAGCAATAACTGCAAAGCAATCACTCCTGCAATGTTGCATTGCCTCTCGGTGCCTCAAAGAGGGTCTGTGGTCATTCAGGTCTCAGCCCCGCGCCCCTGTGTGAGCGCCCCTACACGCGGATGGCTGAGAGTGCATCTGGCCCTACCTCCTGCCTCTGCTCATTAATTGCAGTTAGTCATGCAATCTCTCCCACGTCTCCTGGTCCCACCAATCCAACGTCCCTTCTGAGGGATGGTCAAGTGATAGGATGGATGCGGTTTTATAAAAGCTCACACATTAATCAGAATTTATCAGTGCAGACTTGTGGCACACAGGTTGAGAGCCACCATACTGAAGAGCTGGCTGGTGACAGTTTAGTGCTGTGTCTTCTGGGCATGGCCGCAATCTGGGTGCGATCCTTGAAGACTAAGCCACCTTCAAGAGGCAAAGGGACACATCTCCAAGGGGGTTCCGACACCTGTGGGAAAGGCTCGGGAAGGGGCAGGAAGGAGAGTGGCTTGGGGGGGCGGGAGGGGTGCAGTTTCTGAAATCATGTAGCACAGGCAGAACTCTCCATATCCCCTCAACTTTCTATGTTGAAGCCCTAACCAGCACCTCAGAATACGACCTTACTTGGAAATATGGTCATTGCTGATGTAATTAGTTAAGATGAGGTCATGGTCGAGTAGGGCGGGCCTTAATGCAGTACGACTAGAGTTCTTCTTTAAAGGAGAAATTGGGACACAGACACAGGCAGGAGGAGAATGCCATGTGACCGTGAAGACGGCCATCTGCAAGCCAAGGAGCGGGGCCTAGAGCAGATGCCGGCCCCACTGCCGCCTTTGGGAGGACTGACCCTGCCGACACCTTGATCCTGGACTTCTGGCCTCCAGAACTGTGAGAGGATACATTTCTGCTGCTTAAGCCCTCACTCCGTCTGCGGCGCTTTGCTATGGCAGCCCCAGCAAACGAACACACCAGCTCATTTTCAACGTTCTTGTAAAGTGAAACCTGGTCAGTTTACAGCAGCTCTCAGGTGTGAAGCTACATATTAAAATACAGCAAAGCCAGAGTCATGTGCCTCAACCCAAAATAGGAACAGGGCCTCTGTGTTATTTCCCTCACTTCTCAGGAAACCTTCCCAAACCACCTGTGCATGCTGGTGGCATCGTGTCCCCTGCAGGAGGTATTTGTGTCCTAACTGGCAGATTTTAAAGTACAAAAACCAGGGAGCTGATACCCTAAGCATGAAGTCCCAAATATTAAATGATAATTAGATTAAATGTATATTGACCCCATTAAACCGTGTTTCAGTCCTCTATATAATTGCCACTTGGAAATCTATGCATGTAACACCATGGTCTGATTTTTCACTCACTGTGCTTACATTTTTATAGCTTCTGAAGAACACAGCCAGAGACTATGCACTCCAGAATAAATGGGACCAAACCAAGATGTTCTCTGCTTAAGGAATGTATTCTGAATTAGGGCCAAGGGAACACACACAATTTTATGGCAATTTTGCAAAATCGGATTTACCTTGATGACTGTATAAAACTTTGCACTGCAGTTTTACCCACAGACATCCTGATTGTCCTGTGATCTGATATGCATCTTGCTGGGTGAAAGGATACACATGAATTCCTTTTGTTTTTCTTTCCATCACTGGTCCATGTCACCAACACCCAACAGGCAGTCAGGACACGAGCTCACCAAAGCTGGAGCTGGTGTTTAATTTGTTTTGTGCAGTAGGAGCATGGCCCAGTGTCCCACACATGGACACTGCATACTGTGTTTCTTTCATTCATTCACTCATTCATTCATTCAACAAACGCACTCCATGGCGAGGAATTCCGCAGAGTAGAGTGACAATCCTGGAAGGAAAACAGTGTGAGCAGAGCTATTTTTTCTATCTATGTAGAGGTAGTCTGCACACAGGCATACTCACCGCCTCATTTAGATTATTTGGTCCAAACCCAACAGGCCAGTTTTCTATCTGTTCTCTGAGGGCCTTTGAAGGTCTGGGCTGGTGGCGACAGTACCCCATCAGGTTTCCTTGGCTCTTCCCTAAGGGTTTAGCCTGAGGACAGAGGAGAGCTGCAACACAGAAAGGCTCCTCTAGCTTACTGCTCTTGACTCAAATAATAGCATCCGCTCTGACATGATGACTGCACCAATTAGACGGCGGCAAAGAAAACACTCTGGTGGAATACATTTAATTGCAGGAATGGAAACCTCTCCACAAGTCCCTGAAGCAATGCTGTGTCTCCCCAGGGCTGGGTGACAGGTGGGGTGCAGGCAGCAGCCCACAGAGAGGCCCAAGCAACCCTGAGCCGGGACCTCCTTGTCTCCAAACTGCTCACTGGGCACCTCACCTGGCTTCCTAGGTTGTGCTCCTACCACAACCTGCTGCGGGGAGAGGCCACCGGGAGGGCTGACAGTGGGGCCTGGGCAGCAGGAAGGACCCCAACAACCCGCATGATGATGCTTCCAGAGCCTCCCTTGAGCAGAAGCCCCTGAGGGCAGGGCCTCAACCTGTCCAGCTGTGCACACAGCAAATAGATAGTGAAGAAAAAGAATGGCTGGGCCCAATGTCAAGGACATTGACATAAAACCATTCTTAGAACATCCTTTCTTGGGTGTCTGCACACACGGGGCTCCTCCAAAGCACCCCCTTTGTGCATGGAAGTGGGGTGCAGGGCTGTTGTCACAATCACTTGGGGTGCTGAACTACAGATCTATAGACTTCAGGCATTTTCTGGGATGGCTTTAAAAACGAACAAAATAAAAGAGGTTCCACAGAAAATCATTTTGAGTTATCGTTTAAAAATACAAATGGCCACTCACTGTGGCCACAGAAACAAGTGTTCCTTCCGTTTTGTTTTTTAGATGAAACTGTCAGCCAAGTTGAAAAAGTCTATCCCCGGCTGCTGCGCAGCACAGAATGGGGGACGCTGCGCCTCCCAGAGGGAGGGTGGGGCCATTCGTGTCCTGGTTCTTGTCGAGACAGGGCGACAGGAGAAGCTGGTTACTACTCGGCCAGCAGCCGGCCCAGGCTGTGGGGACCTGGCCTCACCAGATAAATGAAAGGGCGTTGGCAAAGGGCGCGGCACCTCCCTAGTCCCGCGGGGGGAGAAGGGGGTGCCTGCACCCCCGCAGGTGCAGTGTGTGGAGTGTCCCGCCCCACATGCACGGGCGCGCTGGGCACCTTGTAACTTACTATTTGGTGTCACGGAGCACCCCTACCTCTCCCCTCCCCAGCATCCTTGGCAGCCAAGTGCCTGGCCTGTTGGACGCAGCGTCGGGCGAGGATTAATCACAGCCCAGCGTCTAAGCCTTGGTTGGGTCACTGTTTCCTGGGTGTTGGCTTCTGTGTTTGTGACACTGTCCCCTTGTCAATAATGGCCCATATCAAACAACAGTGAAACCGCTGGGGCCGTGGCTTAAAGAATCGGCTAAGTGACTAAATGAACTACTCAGATAGCTACCAGGCAGTGACCGCCCTCTCTGGGCCAGGACTGCTGACTAGTCATTATTTCACAACAAGCCTGTGCAGCTCTTACCCTCGTTTTACAGGTCAGGAAACTGACCACAGAGAGGCTGGGTAACCTACCCTAGGTCACACAGCCAGCCAGTGACTAGCCACGACCGCAGTCCCTTGGTGTCTGATTCCAAGCCCCAGCCCACTGCGCCACACGGCCTCAGGGTAGGCGAGGCACCTACAGGTGGAGGTGGTAGGTGAGGCTTCTCTCCCCAGCCCTCCCCCTGTCCCCCAGGGGTGAGCACAACCATCAGGCTGCGTAAAGTGCTTTCTCCGTCACACACCAGCTCCATTTTCCTGAAGTACCCACCGGACTTTGTCTCCCAGCCCATCTTGAAGTTAACGCACAGGGGGGTGCAGTTGGAGGGGCCGGGAGGTGGGTGGGTGCACCCCTGGGAATGTCTGCGGTAAGACTAAACCCTGCACAAAAATCTGGTCCCGGAAAAGAAAAGGAGTTGGCCTGCGGGTCGAGTTACCACAGCTGCTGGGACCCACTCCCAGACTCGGTGGGGAGAGGGTCCGAGGGAGCAGGGCCTAGGGGATCGGGATCGCGGGGCCCCGAGGGCTTGTCTGAAGCGCACCTTCTCGGTTTCCGAGAGGGCAGTTCCGGACCCGGAGCCGCAGGGTGAAGTCCGCCTGTGCCGCTCCTAAGATAAGGTGAGGGCGCAGGCTGGGCCGGGAGCCGGACTCCTTCCAGCACAGATAAGATTGAGGCCTCGGTCTGAACTGTCACTAATACTCTGCTCCTTCCTCGCCTGCCCGGGGCGGGAGCAGCCAGTGCGAGCCTCCCCTGCACAGTCGGTCAGGGGCACAGCGAGGTCCCCAAGGCAGGCCCCCAGGAGGGAGGGTGTGGGCAGAGCCGGGCAAGGCTGAGGCAGGAACTCTCTTACTCAGTGGAATCACATCTTGTAAGACATGGATTCTGCAGAAAAAAACCTCATTTCCCATGTCTGTTTGTGAGATCCACTGGTGTGCTTGACAACAGGAAAGAGGCATTGCCTCTCTTACAGCCTCCTCTGTGCAGGTTGTCAGTGCTAAGGAGGACATTTGGGGGATGGAACCTAGAATCCACAGAAACCCCAGCGGTTCCTCCGGCAGGGAGCTGTGAGCACAACATCCCCAAAGGGCAAGTTCCCACACCTGCACCCGCACCTGAGCAGTTACTGTGCTTGGCCCCAGCCCTGCGCCACTCACCCCATCCACCCACAGCCCAGCTCTCCTGGCCCACAGAGTCCCTGCCAGGTTCCTACACTGCCTCCCTGCCTCCCTGCCTCCCTGCCTCCCTGCCTCCTGCTCCAGAGGGTCCCTAACTCATGCACCTCCCTCCAGCCCTCCTTCCCTCCCCTCCTGCTTCCCTCCCTCCCTCCTTGTCCTGTTGTCTTCAAGTGTCCAGCAAATAGTTATACAGAACTAGCTAATCCCACAGTGCACTTCTCCCGCTCTCCTCCATATTCTCTCCAACCTCTTCCTCCTTCCCATTCTCTTGCAACCCATGGAGTTTCTCCAGGGAAATCTCTGCCCACTTCCTAACTCTCTCTTCTTTCCATTTGGGAGTAAAAATTAGGGGTGACTGATGCGAAAGTGGTGCTGCTGATCCAAGTGAGTCCGAGCGCGTTTGCCACAGGGAGCTCGCTGCCCTCCATCTCCAAAGCTCTAGGAGGTGCCGGAAGGGCCTCTCCGTCTCCATGAGTCTCTGACGGCCACGTCCTGTTTCTCCACGGAGCGGAGAGCTGCCTTCCACAAGCGGTCAAACAAGAGGAACTTCCCCATGACTGCCTCACCCAGGGAGATGCTTTTCTCTTGTTTTCCTTAGCAGAGTCTGGATGTCATTATCAGCCCCTAGGGCAGCGGTTCTCAACCTGTGGGTCGCGACCCCTTTGGGGGTCCAATGACCCTTTCACAGGGGTCGCCTAAGACCATCAGAAAACACATATATAATTACATGTTGTTTTTGTGGTTAATCACTATGCTTTAATTATGTTCAGTTTGTAACAATGAAAATACATCCTGCATATCCGATATTTTCATTACAATTCATAACAGTAGCAAAATTACAGTTATGAAGTAGCAATGAAAATAACTTTATGGTTGCGACATGAGGAACTGTATTAAAGGGTCGTGGCGTTAGGAAGGTTGAGAATCACTGCCCTAGGCCCTAGGCAACCCAACCAGATCAGGACTCTGGTTGTTTGCGGCTGGCCCACAGGGCGAGCTGGCCTCCTTTTATCCCCCATGCTCTATGGAGAGCTGTGGCCTGAGCACCACCCATCTACTTGACATTGCTGGGCCCATGCCTGTGGGGGGGACACTTTTGGGCATCACTCAGCTCCATCATCCTCACCTCCTAGTCCAGGCAATGCTGTGGGAACCAGGTCTCTGCAGGCTGCAGCCAACTTCACCCAGGTGTAACTGCCTGTGCCTTGCACACCTGTGTCAGGCTTTCTCTGCGATGCTGAGGTGTGGGGCACTGGTGGGAGCTGTTTCACATACACACACACACACGTCACCTGGAGTTGCCGAGTTCATGCCCTGTGAGGCACCCACTAACCTGCGTGTGTGTGTGTTGGGGTGAGAGGGGGGTGCTTGCCTCTCATTGTTCAGATGGACGGTTCAGAGTCTTACCCCTGATTCTTCAGAGCTCCCCAGAGAGACCATCCAGTGACCCTGCACTGCACCCGGTACCACATCTCTCCCCGGTGGTTCTGTCGCTCACTCCTGCCCTAACTAAGCCAGTCACATCAGCACTTGTCTCAGAATGTGCTTTGGGGGACCAGGAGGAGGCAGGCTGTTGCTAAGTGTCCCACTGCACATGGCATTTCCTGGAGAAGCCGGGAGAGAGGCGGCTTCTTACAGGGACACTGTGAGCATGATCGTTGGCTCAGCTTGCTCCTCTGGGCACCCAACCTAGAAACACATCCTTGCAAACCCCAGAAGCGCTTCAATTAACATGGGTTTTCATAAAGACAATTAAAGGCATAGCTAGCTGGTCCTGCTCTAGGATGAGGCCAAAAGACCGTTCACTGCACTGTTAACTCAAGCAGAACTGCATAAAACTATCTCCAGGTAACATGAGAGAGTCTGGTGTTAGTTTTCAGTTCTTCAGCCCGCCAAGCAAGGACCATCTTTAACCACACGCAGAGGATGTGGTCTGCTCCGAGCTGGTCCAGACTTCTCGGGCTCTGCCTTTTCTGTTCCCTGGATTTTGCTTCCCTGCCAAGTCAGTGCTGCTATGTCATTTCTAGGATCAGGTTTGAAGCTGAGCCCAGAGGTCTCAGGGAAGGAGTGGTTCCCTCCAGGCCTCAACCGAGCCTGGCAGCTCGGAGCTGATCACTACACAGCCGACCTGCCATCGAGAGGAGGAGGGACACGGCCTCTGCTTCTTTGCAGGGAAGAGTGGCCTCCTGACTGCTGCCTGAGATGAAAGGGTCCCCGGGGAGCACCCGCAGGCGCCTGGCTTCCCGCACTCAGATCGCCCGCCCTGGGCACTGCTGATTCACTGACACTTTCTACCTGAGCCCTGTCAGCTGCAGAGGGTGGAGGCCGCCATGCCGGTCGTGTGTGGTGCCAGCTCAGACCTTGGGGAGCCAGGTGCAGTGAACTGTTGGGAAGATCTTGAGGAGGTGACAGGAGGGATGACACAGGGGGAAGGTCCCGCTAGGCAGCCAGCCTCCTCCCCTGGCCCAGCCGAGAGCCTTCTGCCGGGTGTTCCAAAATGGGGCGGCGGGAGAGGAGAGCAGTGCTCAGGCCTCACTCTTATAAATGTTCCAGTCCCGCTGCCTCGAAAGAGATGTGAATTATTTTGCTTCAAGAAGAGAAAAACTCAAGGCAAAAGCTTCAGCAGGCACCCACCTGGCGGGGGCAGGCTGTCTTCCTGCCCTCTTCGCCCCTCACTGGGGAAGCCTGGTCTCCTCACGCCTCAGCCGGCTCAGCCCCCTGCTGCGCCCACAGGGACTGAAGGCCTTTCCAACCCAGACAGGGATGGTGGCTGTAGAGTGCCACCTGGAGGCAGGGGCAGCTCACTGCTTGGAGGGACTCGGCCCTTTCCCCACCTTCATTCATTCATTTGCTTTAGGGAGGCCCCATCTCAGGCCCCAAGCCCAGCCAGGGCCCTTCAGGCATAAGGCCTCACACACATCTGGACGTGGAGAGGCCAGTGACCCGCAAGGCTCCTTCGGCTTCCTCTGGATTTTGTTTTGTTCTTTTGTTCGCACTCAGTCTTCCAGATGTATTCCAACCCTCTAGGTTCCTCAACTCAAAGAGGAAATGCTTCTTTTTGATGAATTAAGCCAACACAATAAGTGGAAAATCCACACGCCGTCGTCTTCTTCTTCTTTTAAATATAAAAAGACTTTATTAAGAAGGCTTTGGAGTCCAAAAGTAAAACTCTTGATATAATGTTTCGAACCCTTACGTCAGCTTAGCAAATATATAATCACTAATTTAGCTGCATTGGATTAAGGGTCCGTTACTTTAAAATAAATTCTAATTCTTATTCCATACAGTACAAAAATCCACACTTCTTTTATTTATTTGGTTTTATTTATTTATTTATTTATTTTAAATTTATTTTAGAGAGAGGAAGGGAGAGAGAAAAACAAACATCGACTTGTTGCTCCACTTATTCATGCATTCATTGGTTGATTCTTGTTTGTGCGCTGAGCTGCTCTAACCAACTGAGCTACTCAGCCAGGGCCTGAAAATCCGCACTTCTTGACCGAAATACGATTGCGTCCCTTAATTCTTCTTTCAAAGAAGCTACACTTGACCCTGGCAGAACACAGGTTTGAGCTGCACCGGTGCACTTACACGTGGATTTTTAAAAAGAAACACCTGCACTGTTTGACCAGGTAGAGAGTCTGTGGATGCGGAGGACCAACGGACTGTATGCATCGGTCTGTGCCACTTTACCTAGCGGACTTGAGAATCTGCGGGCTTCGGTATCCTGGGGGTCCTGGGACCAGTTCCCATGCCTGGGGACGACTTACGTTTGGGGGGAGTCAGAAGTTACACGTGGATTTTCAAATGAGCAAGGGGCTGGTGTCCCTAACCCCTGAGTTGCTCAAGGGTCCACTGTGCTTTGTTCCAAGTTAGGAGTGTGTTTTATTGCTCCTAGCACAATGACGGCCGGCTTAAGAAAACACTATTTTAAAACCTAAAACACTACCCTGGTTCTCCTCTTAAATCTAGTGGCCCTCTCCCCAGGAGAAGCTGAGTGCACTTCTCCCCGAGCTAATTTAGCTACAATCGCAAGGGAACGGGAAGTCAGAGTGGACCCTCTTCAGAAGCTGAGTGTCCAGGCGCCTTAGGGAACCAGGTCAGCAGGTGGCAAGACCTCAGCCCCCAGCTGGTGGGGCGGGGGTGGCTCAGTGGGACTCATAGTCCCTACTTTTAGAGAGACTAGAGCCCTGGATAGGGCGTTGGGACAGAGACAGGGGCACAGGACAGAAGACAGACGACCACTGCTCTATGGTCACTGGTGGGTGGTTCCTGTGTTCAGGGGCCTTCCTACGTGCAGCACTCTCCACCCCCCACACACACACACACACATACACACACCACAGGCATCCACCAGATAGGATGTGCAGTCAGTAGGGAGTTTTTTTCTCACTGCACATCACTGAGGTGTGAGGAGAGCTGAGGCTTGAGGCAGAGCCAGGCCCTCATCAACACCTCACAACAGAGGAGCAAGGTTTCTGTTTAAATCAGGGGTCCTCAAACTACGGCCCGTGGGCCACATGCAAATACAAATATTGTATTTGTTCCCGTTTTGTTTTTTTACTTAAAATAAGATATGTGCAGTGTGCATAGGAATTTGTTCATAGTTTTTTTTAAAACTATAGTCCAGCCCTCCAATGGTCTGAGGGGCAGTGAACTGGCCCCCTGTTTAAAAAGTTTGAGGACCCCTGGTTTAAATCCTTGCTAAGCTCTGGCTGCACCTTGGTGGTAGCCATCACAGCTGTTTGCCAAATATTCCAGCTCTCCACCTTCTGAGGACATAATAGGGTTGTCGTCCCTGCCCTCTTATGGTTGGATTCGGTCATGTGACTGGTCTGGCCAATCAGTTGTAAGAGCAAGTGGCACATGTCCCTTCTGTCAGAGCCAGTAATGGCAGGTACAGGGCCCAGGAGTCTGCCCTTCCTCTGGCCCTATGTCCCCCATGGTAACACTGGAGATGGTGGCTGCCCCAGCAGCTCGGTCCCCACAATTCACACACACACACTCCACATGCTCACATGCACTCGTGTACACACACAAAATTCACACACACTCCACATGCCTACATACACTCGTGTATACACACAATTCACATTCACTGGGTGCAGCACAGAACAGTCAGATATTTTCTTTCCTGTCATCACTAACTGTATCTCCACAGCTCCCGGGTCCCCTTTTGAAAAACAACATCCCCTTGCCCACCTGCACTAGCTGTGAGGCTGGAGGGAGCAAAAAAAAAAAATCCATTGTTTTAAGCACCTGAGACTTTGGACTCCCCTGTTGCTGTAGCACAAACTGGCCTGTAACGTCTCTCTCTGGCTTCCCCTCAAACTCATCCTGGCACTTAAGGTGGTCCTAAAGCCCGGCTCCCACTCCAGACCCTCCGACTCCATTGGTGGGGGTCCTGGGAATCAGGGTTTTAATAAATGAACTTCTTGTTTTAGACTGCTCTGAGGTTTACAGGAAAGTCGAGAAGCCAGTACAGAGAGTTCCCACAGGCTCTTCGGCAAGTCTCCCCTACTGCTAACATCTCACAGCCCTCTGGTGCCTTTGTCACACCTAATGAACCCACATGGGCACGCTGTTATTAACTAAGGTTCGTCCTTTATTCAGGGATCTGCAGCTTTTATCGAATGTCCTTTGCTGTCCTGGGATCCCATCTAGGATATGGCATGACATTCAGTTGTTACATCTCCTTAGGCTCCTAGACTCTCCTTGTTTCTGACGACCTTGACAGTTCTGAGGGGCACTGTTCAGGTGTTTTGTAGACTGTCCGATCTGGGTTCGTTTGATGTGTTTCTCGTGGTTAGACTGGCCCAGTGGGTTTTTTGGAGGAAGACCTCAGAGGTGGCCATCAGTCAGGAGTTCATGACTTACAACTGCTGGTACTGACCCTGCTCACCTGGCTGAGGTTGGGTTTGTCAGCTTCCTCACTGTGAAGCTGCCCTTTCTCCCTCTGTCCATTCTATACTCCTTGGGACTCATTATGTGTAGCCCTCGCTGAGGGGGAGGGAGCTATGTTCCGCCTCCCTGAGGGAGGATTATCTACACAAATTATGTGGAATTCTTCTGTCCGAGAGGTTTGCCTATTCTCCCCAGGTGTTTATTTATTCAATAATTTCTTATATCAGTGTGGACTCATTATTTTATTTTATACAGCTATGGTCCAACATCTCACTGCCCCGGTTGTCCAGGTTCGGCCACTGGAGCCCCCTCAGCCGGCTGCTGTGCCCTTTGACGGGCCTGGTCATGTCATTGTGTCTCTGAGCACTTCCTTACTCTCTGGCACTGCAAGGTGCTCCAGGCCCATCCTGCATCTCACCTGCCCCAGCCCTAGAGTCAGACATTTCTGCAATGAGCCCTGGCTCCTGTATTGGGGAATGGTATTAACAACCAAGATGCTTGGTAGGGCATCCGGATTTGTAATTTAATGAGCAGCAAAGTGTGGGTGCCACTGAGTAGATTGCAGTGGTTCGCCACCCTACCTGCACGTGAGAAGCACCTGGATGTCGGCTGCAGCTGGTGGGTGGCTCCTGTGTCCAGGGGCCTTCCCACATGCAGCACTCTCTCCCCCGCACACACACCACAGGGATCCACCAGATAGGATGTGCAGTCAGTAGGGAGTTTTTTTCTTTGCACTAATTTGCAAATACTGTTTATACTAACATTTACTCGAGTTTAAGTCTTAGCAGAATTTACACCCCGTACCTCTAGCATGTTCTCTGTCTTTCCCTGGAGCTCAGTCCTTCTCTCAACACCCAGAGAATATGGAAGGTGGAGAAGTTACTCTCTCAAGGTAGCAAGGTCCATTTGGGATCTAACCCAAGGTTTCTAACCCAGGACACCTTTGGGGGCCAGGAAGGGAGCTCTAATTAGGTTTGAAATATATGTGTGTACATGGGTGTATGTAAGCATGTGGAGTGTGTGTGAATTATGTGTGTGTACACGAGTGTATGTGAGCATGTGGAATGTATGTGTGTGAATTGTGTGTGTGTGCATGAGTGTATATGAGATGTGGAGTGTGTGTGAGTGTGCATGAATTGTGTGTGTATAGATGAGTGTGTGTAAACATGTGGAGTGTGTGTGAGTGTATGTGGATTGTGTGTGTGAGACCAGGTGAATGTCTGATTGACAGTGAGTGTGCAAGTGTATGTGAATGAGATGTCTGAGATTGTCTATGAGTATGAATACATGTGAATGAATGTGTACGATATGTGAGTGGGCATGTGAGTGTATGTAACTGTGAGCAGGAGACTGTGAGCTTGGGGTGGGAACAGGGGACACCCAGTCCCACCTGGGGCTTTAGATCCCACTGACACAGCCTCCTAATCGTCCTCACTCCTCACACCGGCTTGAACTTCCCAGCCAGCGCCTCCACCCTAAACGCTCATGGGAACAGAGACTCAGGGCCAGGGCCTCCACGCCTGGCACCATGCCAAGCCTCGTCTCTTTCCTCTGCTGAGAACCTGGGTGCAGCGCAGAACAGTCAGATATTTTCTTTCCTGTCATCACTACCTGTATCTCCACTGCTCCCGGCTGCTGTGTTAGCTCATCACCACAATTAGCAAGTTGCTGGTATCATACTAACGCTAGTTAATGATTCCCTCGGAGACAAGGCAAATTTGTGGGATGCCACTGGTGAGGGGATACGTCTGCTCCAGAGAGAAGCCCAGGTGCTTGGTGTGTCAGTCACACTGCAGTGTGGTCCCAGGAAGGGCTCGGTGGGTGAGGGCACGCGGGAAAGGTGGTCACAGGTGTCCCTAGGCCTTGCCCATCCTCCGGCTCACAGCGCTGGCCGCTCCGGGAACCTGCTCCCCAGCCCCTCAGCGGTGCTGTGACAGCCACAGCAGCCCCGGCTGGGTCCTGGTGAGAGCAAGTAATGTTTATCATCTCTACCTCCTCACGTTGCTTGTGCCCCACCCTACCTGTGTTTCAACAAAACTGCCCTGTCTTCACCCCGTCCCCTTAGGGCCCCAATGCGCCCATCTCCCCTCTAGGACACATGCGTGTTTAACAAAGGAAGTGTCATCGCCATCTGTAGGGCCTCTGAGGGCCGATGCTGGGGGACAGAGCAGGGGTCTGGGCCCAGGGCCACTTCTCCCAGGCGCCTCTACTCCCTGGGGAGCGTGACAAGGGGAACCGAGAGTTCTGGGGACGCAGCGTGTAGTGGGACACACCACAAACCCTTCGAGGGCTCGTTTGGTGAAAAGAAGAAAAACAACCGCAGGCTATTTCTGCCCGGGCTATTCTAGTAATTAGGGTGTTTTTGCCTGAGTTACTCAAATAGCAACCCTGTGGTGTCTCCCTTTCCTAAGTGAGAAAGTCCCTTCTCAGTGGACAGTTTAGGTTTGAGGTGTTTTGCTGTGGCTTCTTCCTAATTTCCAAACAGCGAGGGCTGAGGGGCCTGTCCCGCCGTGTCCAGGAGGTGAGGGGCCCTCGCTGCCCCGGCTGCCCAGCACCGGGGTTCATGACGTCCCCTCATCAGCTCGTCCTTCTGGTTTGGACCTTCACCAGTGAGCCAGCTGCCAGCCCAGGCTGTGCGAGGGGCTGTGCGGGACTGCGAGCAGCTCCGCTATATTCACCGCAGCGCACTCCCAGCTCTGACATGGAGAGCTCTGTGCCTGGGGCAGCCACGTGCCACGCGAAGCCTCAGCATCCCAGTGCAAAATGAGAATGACAGTGCCGGCCTCACCAGGCCCGCAAGGTTTACATGTGTGAATACATGCCGTGCCCTGGGATGAGGTCTAACATATGCATATACATATACATATACACATACACATGCACATATGTACATATATGTGCATATCTTATATAATAAAACCCTTACATGCAATCGACCTAGAGGCGGAACAACTGGTTGCTATGACATGCACTAACCACCAGGGGGCAGATGCTTAACGCAGGAGCTGTCCCTTGGTGGTCAATGCACTGCTCAGCCAGAAGCCAGGCTCACGGCTGGCGAGTGCAGTGGTGGTGGGGGAGCCTCTCCCGCCTCCACAGCAACACTAAGGATGTCCAACTGATGGCTTAGGCCCACTCCCCACCGTCAGTCAGACATCCCCCAAGGGCTTCTAGACTGTGAGGGGGCACAAGCCTAGCTGAGGGACCCCCCTGAATGCACAAATCTCATGCACCAGAACCCTAGTCCTATCTAATAAAAGAGAAACATGGTAATTAGCGTATGACCGCTACCCTTCCCATTGGCTAATCAGGGCAATATGCAAATTAACTGCCAGCCAAGATGGCGGCCGGCAGCCAGGCAGCTTGAAACTACCATGAGGCTTGCTTGCTTCAGTGACGGAGGACTCCAACGTTCCCCGCCTGCCGCTGCAGGCCTCTGAGCTGCAACTCTAAGCAACTATGTAACAAATATAGAAGCTAAACAAAACCCCAGAAACCTGCTTTAGTCTGTTGGCTTCAGCCAGCAGGATCGCAACATTGTAAGCAAAGGCCAGAAACCTACTTTCAGCAGTGGAGGCCTAAGAGCTGGAGCCAAGCCTCAAAGCTAAAGCTGGCCCAGAATAAAAAAAGAAAAAAGAAAAAAAGGAGCGGTTGGGAGCTTCAGTCACCCCCAGCCTGAAAACAGCCCTCAGCCCCTCACCCAGGCTGGCCAGGCACCTCAGTGGGGACCCCCACCCTGAAGGATGTGTGACCAGCTGCAAACAGCCATCAGCCCCTCACCCAGGCTGACCAGGCACCCCAGTGGGGACCCCTACCCTGATCCAGGACACCCTTCAGGTCAAACCAGCCAGCCCCCACACGTGCACCAGGCCTCTATCCTATATAGTAAAAGGGTAATATGCCTCCCAGCACCGGGATCAGCGGAGCCGCGAGGCCTCCTGGCACCGGGATCAGCGTGACAGGGGGCAGTGCCCAAACCCCCTGATCGCCCTGCGGCTCTGTGTGTGACAGGGGGTGGGGCCACAACCTCCCTATCCACCCTGCTTTGTTCATGACAGGGGAAGGCGCCCCAACCCCCTGATCAGCCCTGCTCTGTACCTAATAGGGGGGAGCTCCCCAACCCCCTGATCGCCCTGCGGCTCTGTGTGTGACAGGGTGCGGCACCCCAACCCCCTGATCGGCCCTGCTCTGTGTCTGACAGGGTGTGGCGCCCCCTCCCCCCCCCCCCACGGGCCCTGCTCTGTGTGTGACAGGGTAGAGCCATAACCTCCCCATCGGCCCTGCCCTGAGTGTGAGAGTGGCGGCGCCCCAACCCCCTGATGGGCCCTGCTCTGTGTGTGACAGGGTACAGAGCCCCAACCCTCCTGATGGGCCCTGCTCTGTGAGTGACAGGGGGAAGTGCCCCAACCCCCTGATTGGCCCTGCTCTGTGCATGACAGGGGGTGGCACCGTAACCTCCCCATCGACCCTGCCTTGAGTGTGACAGGGGACAGTGCCCCAACCCCCCAATTGGCCCTACCCTGAGCGTGACTGAGGGTGGCATCACAACCTCCCGATCCGCCCTGCTCTGTGCATGACAGGGGGCGGCGCTCCAACTCCCCATTTAGCCCTGCTCTGAGCCCGACCAGGGGCTGCACCTAGGGATTGGGCCTGCCCTCTGCCACCCGGGAGCAAGCCTAAGCCAGCAGGTCATTATCTCCCGAGGGGTCCCAGACTGCGAGAGGGCACAGGTCGGGCTGAGGGACCCCCCCTCCCCTCCAAGTGCACAAATTTTTGTGCACCAGGCTTCTAGTATATATATAAAAAGCCAGCGACCAGAATACCAGAACAACCTGAATGACCAGAACAACCAGTTGCTATGCTGTCCACTGCAGCTGGCCAACCGGCCAGATCGAGGGCAGGGCTGGCTGGCCAATCTCCTGCTGTCCCTTCCCTCCGGCAGGCCTGGCCCCAATCCACTCCAATTGGGGCCAGGCTGGCTGAACCCCACCCATGCACGAATTTGTGCACCAGGCCTCTAGTATATATGTCTTAGCTATTATGTAAGCATTGCACCAAATCTTACCTTCTAGACTCTACACCACTTTCATTTAAAGGTAAAATTCAAAATTACTCATTGAATAAGTACTATATGCCAGATGCTTTCACAACCACCATCTCTCCAATCCTTGAGCCAACTCTGAGAGCAGCCGCCACTGGCCCCATTTCATAAGTGAGCAGAGATTCAGAGAGGTTAGTTCATTGGCCCAGGTCACACAGCTTAGTAGTTAAAAGATCAGCAGTGATTTCCTTCACAGGCCCTTCCTCTAGCTTGTCATACAACCTTCCACTCTTCCCTCCATAAAAACCTCACAAGGACATATAAACCTTTGTCCTGAAACCTACTGCAGTGTAGCCACAGATGTTTACAACAGATGACATGAAACTTCACCTGAGCTCCAGGCAGTTATTAAAGAGAAGGACTGCATTAAGGGCTTCATCCAAAATCATTAGGTTACTGCACCCTCTGCTCTGCCCTGGGTATGTGCCATGGAGTCTGCCCCTGACCTTGGCTCCCAGGCAAGGGGCTTGCTGTTTGCAGCAAGTGCGAGTAGATGCCATTCCGGGCGCAGGCTTTGTTCCAGGAGAACTGTCACCATCTGTCTCGGGCGCAGCCACTGCCCCTTGGGGGCCTCACCACCCCTCTGGGCTGGTGCGGGGGCTTCTCTGAGACCCCACAGCTCAGCCTGAGTCACACGTCTTAGATGCTTCGCTTACATCGGCTTCTGGAAGGTCTGCCTGGGCAAGTCGTGCAGCGGCTGGATGGTGGCCCCAGAAGACACGTCCCCATCCTGATCCCCAGAACCTGTGCGTGTGACCTTATTTGGAAAAAGAATCTCTGCAGCTGAAGTTGATGTAAAGACCTTGAGATGAGACCGTCCTGGATGACCTGAGTAGCCCTAAATCCACGGCGAGTGTCTTAGATGAGACACACAGAGGGGAGGCCTCGTGAAGGCAGAGGCAGACGTTGGAGTGATGCAGCCGCAAGCCAAGGAACCCGGCACGACCCCCCTCCCCACCCCCGGGTCTGGAAGAGATGAAGAAGAGACACTCTCCGCCGCCGCCAGAAGGAGCCCAGCCCTGCCATGCCCTGACTTGGGACTTTGGCTTCCGGAAGAGCAGAAAAGAAATTCTTGATTTTTAGCTGTTCATTTTGTGGTCATTTGCTATGGCGGCCATTCAGGGAATGGACACAAACAGTTTTATATGAACACAACGCCCTAATACACACGTTCACTTTCAGAACACACGCCGGCCTCACCGTGAAGGTTCCAGGGGACGTGCTCAGTGGATCCGCTGTGACTGAACGCAGGCTGAGCGCCGGTCGGTTACATCCACCGGGGAAGGTACCCAGGAAAAGCAGAGGAGCCCGCGGAAGTGGCTGGACAGACCCCTCTGGCTGCTGGGACCGTCTACACCTTCGGTGAATGTGTCCTCGGCTGCCTCCTTCTGCTGGGGAGATGCCCGTTGGCAGATTCTCCAATGTCTCTATTCCATGTCAGGGGCACACGTGCGCTCTGAAGCTGAAAGCCAGCCCAGCCCTGCGGACCGTCACCCAGTCAGTTACAGCCGGGGGCCCTCTTCTGACAGCCCTCTCCACCGGGAGTCACACGCCGGGGCCCGCGGGCTTTCCTGGGGGCCGGGGCAGAGCTTCCTCCATTCCCCATCGGCCGCCTCCACCTGGTGAACTGTCACTCTTCCCTCCCTGCCTGTTGGAGGGATGACCTCTCTCCGTCCCAGGTCTAATCTCTCTCCGAGGTTCTGAGTCCCGCCTCCTCTGCCTCCTCGGGGCCTTTGCTTCACCCTTAGTCAGTGTCTTTCCTTCCTCTCCCACAGCCTCCTCTGGGACAGAAACATGACTGCGGCCACTCGCCCACGGGCAGAAACTCCCCACCGCGGGCATGCCAGGCAATGCACAGAAGAGGGCAGGAGACCCGAAACAGGAGAAACAGCCCTCGCTGGAAGCAGCACACGCAAATCAACAGCAGCGAGGCATCGTGTCAGTCCCCTCAGGTTGCCTGAGGTTAAAACGCCTCACAATGCCTGGCCGCCTGCCTCAGTGGTTGAGCGTCCACCTACGAACCAGGAGGTCAGGGCACATGCCCGGGTTGTGGGCTCCATCCCCAGTAGGAGGTGTGCAGGAGGCAGCTGATCAGTGATTCTCTCTCATCATTGATGTTTCTATCTCTGTCTCCCTCTCCCTTCCACTCTCTGAAATCCATAAAGACATTTTTGGAAAAAACAAAAACAAAGAAACACCACACAATGCCCAGTGCCTGGTGCTGGTAAACTATGTTAATTACAGCTTCCTGTAGTGCATGTAACTGAAGGACCGACACCAAGCACATCAAACTCAAAGGCTAACACGGGCCAACTAAACGTGGCATTTGACATACTTAACCTACAGCAGCGGTGCTCAACCTGTGGGTCGCGACCCCTTTGGCGGTGAAACGACCCTATCTCAGGGGTCGCCTAAGACCATCCTGCATATCAGATATTTACATGACGATTCATAACAGTAGCAACATGACAGTTATGAAGTAGCAACGACAATAATTTTGTGGCTGGGTCACAACATGAGGAGCTGTATTTAAAGGGCCAGAAGGTTGAGAACCACTGGCCTACAGGTACCCGGAGAGGAGGGGTCTGAACACGGAGGCAGCCACACCGCGAGGATCGTCCCTTAGGCTGAGCTTGGCTGCGAGAGCCTGGAGGACAACGCGAGGGCTGCCGGCGTTTGAGGACATGTGCTGGGTGCAGGTTACTTGCTTTTGCTTTGCTGAGAAACAACAGGGGAACAGTGCAAAGGACGTACCCAAGCTTAAGGGCAAAGTGAGCCGCTGAGATGCCTTTTTACCTGCTTAGTTCTCCCAAGGAGCCCCGCAGCCCACAGGCTGGGCAGCCGGCTCGGAGCGCGAGTCTGCCAAAGTAGAGGGGCCGGATCCTAGTGCTCACCGCCTTGTTAGCGTGTGAGTGTGTGTGTGTGTGTGTGCAAGAGTGCGTGTGAGTGTATGTGTGTGTGAGCATATGAGTGTGTGAGTGTATGTACAAGAGTGTATGTGAGTGTGTGCACGCATGTGTGTGAGTGTGTGAGTGTGTGTGTGTATGTGATGCATGTGTGCGCACGCAGGCTGTGGAGGGAGGCTACACCAGCACTTCAAGGCCACCTTATTCCTTATCATTCTCATTTCTTACGAATAAATATGAACCAAGTATGGAAACCTGTCAGGGTTTCGTTGAGGTGCCAATGGTGTGGAATATTCTCAGCATTTCTCTGTGTTCCGCAATATTTCATTTAAAAATCCGTCCCTAGATCTGACAACTTGCCACTTGCCATCCCAAGCAGAGGCTGGGAACTATATCAGAACGTGCAGAATGAGGAACCTTTGCAAACTGACTGCACGTGTGCCTTCTGCAACCCCATCCCGTGGCAGGGACGTCAACACAGTGTGGGGAACAGAGAGCCATGCGCTCCAGGGGCCAGCAGAGGGGCCGGCAGAGCCTGGAGCCCACACCCCTCTCTGCAGCCAGGCCCAGAGGAGCCGGTCCCTCCAGGAGAGGTGGAGGGGGCGCCCCGAGTCCCCAAGTCCTGCAGTGACAGAGGAAGGAGGAGGAAACAGCTGCCCCCACTCCTGCCCCGCCACAGCCAGTAGCAGCCGAACCGCCTCAGGGCCTGGTGTGCTGACCGAGCCGCTGCCGGTCTCTCCTTCCGCAGCCCAGTGCCAACAGCCTGCGGACCAGCCTCCGCTGCCTCCGCTCACAGGCAGGCGCTTCACGCCTGGGAACTCCAAGCCGTGGACATATTAGATTTCCCATTTTATAAATTAAGAAGTCAAGGCTCTGAGCAGTGAGGCAGTGCCCCCCACCCCCACCCCCAGCTCAGCCGTCGGCGGGAGTCAGCCCTGCCTGCACCGCCCACCCACGCTGCCTGGCACCATCCCACTCACCAGCGGGACACTTGGAGGCACAGGCATTGACATGATTATCGTATTATTTGACCTTTGCAGAGAGAGAGTCTATAGTTCTCATCAGCTGTGAGCCAAAAGAGATTCCGTGAGAAGCCCAGCTCCTGTGACAATGAAAGTAACGCCTACCAGCCTGTTTTCTGGTCAAAGACTACAAGACTCTTCCTTCCTGAGTGCGGGGAGGTGTCCAGGCAGCTCAGCTCTGCAGAAAGCGGGTGTCCCCATGCCATCCACCGGCAGCTCCTTTCTCAGATCCAAACTCACAGGCCCTTCATTCCTGCGTGTGCGGCGACCCCATGTGGCCATTTCCCAGTATAACCACTTGCTGGGGGTTGATTTCTTTGGTCAGAAGTTTTGCTTTCATCCCTCCGAGGAGGAGGACAGTGGGAAGCAGCCCTGACTGGAAGAGGTGGGTGGATTTGCCGGGACAGACATCCTTCTGGCCTGCTGACCACAGACCTGAGCTCAGGAGGTGGGCTGAGAGCACCCCCTTAAAGCAGCGTCTGGGAGTCAGCAACACGGGGGTCAGCACAGCTGACCTCCAGGCCTATTGCTGCCTTCCTTTTCCCCCTCCACCTGCCCCACTTCTCGCCTCCCCTCCCTCAACAAGGCTGCTGGGTCTTAGAAGATAGAGGCAGACAAGGAAACTGCTTCGGTGTAAACTCGCGAGGCAGCAATGTTATGTGGGAGCTGGAAAGGCCCGTACGGGTTATCTAAGTCAATCCTTCATTTTGGAAATAAAAGTCAGGGCCAGAAGTCTGAGGGGGTCTCTCCTTAAAACCACCCAGCGAGAGACTGCACGCGGCTGCTGTTAGCATGTGCTGAGTCATGTAGCTGAAGTAACGTAAGGGCAGGTTTCTCTCATGTAACCCAGGGCCCCTCGGAGATAGGTGGGTGGCTGCCAGGTGGATCAGTGTTAGCTCAGACCCAGCTGCTCTGCCTTCTGCCTCGGCAGCCCTACAGCTCACCTCTTTCCACAAGGTGACTCCAGGGTCACAGCGTGGTTGCTAGAGCCCAGCCCATCAAGTCCGAGCTCCAGGCAGGACCATAACGACAGGACAGAGGCAAAGCTCGCTTGCCAGAGGCCTAGGCTTCCTTTTCCTAGCTGTTCCTATTTTCCAATAACTCCCTTCTCTCTTATTGGCCATCCCCGCCTGAGAAGGAAGCTCGGGACTGCGATCTTGTAAGCGGGGAACAGTCCCAGAAGGGGGAGAATGAGGATGTAGACAACTAGAAGCGTCAGTGACCAGTGGTGATAACAGCACTGTGTCTTCACGCCTGCTCTCCCATGTATCCGCCTAATACCCTGCTGCTAGCATTCGCTATTCCCATTGCGCCCATTCGCTATTCCCATTGCACCGGGAGGAAAAGGGAGCTTCGTCAGGTTGTTACCTGCACTATAGCTAGTGAGTGTTGGAGACGAAATCTGAACCTAAAATCCATGGTCTTAACATTATGGCGCCAGTGGAAGGGGAAGAACCACAGGACTGGCCCAGGGACTTTGCCCGAAGGGCAGCTTTCAGAGCTGCTCTGGGGCTTCCTCATCATTGGTTCTTAATTGCAGGTGGTGAGAAGCCACAGGGAACCTTCATGTGGGGAGAAGGGTGCACTGCTTTCTCCACCGCGGTTGGGGAGGGCAGAACATTCGACAGCTTGGTCTGCATGTCAATAAGCGAGTTTGCCCAGACCCTCCTCCTTCCGCCCTGCTGCTGGCTTTATAATCTCACGACAAACCTTCCACACGCATCTGGGCTGTTTTGTTTTAACATCCCATCCGCCTGGCATCTTTTACTATTTGTGCAGTTGGGTTCAGATTTTTTTTTTAAACCATGTAAATGTATAACATAGATACATCCTTTTGCGTTGCAAAAAGGCCCTTGGATTCATAAAAGAACTCATCCGGAGTTCCTTTAACTAGAGGTCTCCAGAATTTTTAAACACACAATATTTTAAAGTATTAACTAGTTGACAAGATGGCCCAGAGACAGAGACACTTAAAACTAGATCATGTGATATTTGTCTTTCTCTGACTGGCTTGTTTCGCTTAGCATAATCATCTCCAGGACCCTCTATGCTGTCTCAAAGGGTAACAGAACCTTCCTGCTGCACAGTATTCCATTGTAAATGTGCCATGTTTTTTATCCACTCATCTACTGATATGATCTCACTTATATGTGGAATCTAATGAACAAAATAAACTGATGAATGAAATAGTACCAGAGGCCTGGAACCATGGAATAGACTGAGGAATCTCAGAGGGAGGGCGGAAAGAGATTAGCCAGAGAACTGACAGGAATATATGCATTGCCCATGAACACAGACAACAGGGTGAGATCTGGGAGGTGTGGGGCAAGGGGGAGAGAATAAAACAATAAAAATAAATGTTTAAAAACTGGATTATGTTACTGCTAATTGAAGATCAACTGGAAATACGTCACAACATAGATCAGAGGGAAAACAGAATGGCATACATGACCGACGTTTTCCAGACGCCTCTCCCATAAAGCAAGTCCAACTCTGCCTCGAATTTCTGAAAATGAGGAGGAATGGCGAGCGAGGGCCCCGGAAGCGCTGCGCGCCACAGTCAGCCGCCTGTGCAGTGGCGATTCTGATTTGCTCCTGAATCTACCTGCCAGGGGATCTTGGCTGAGACTTTATTCTTTTGGTGAAACTCTTTGGGAAACCATCAGGCACAGGCTGGGCGCCTGATGGGAGCCCTGCCCCCTCCAGTCTTGTGCAGGACTGCAGAGCGTCCAGCAGGTGGCGCCAAACGCCTCTTGTCCTGTAGAAGGGACCCACCAGAAAGGCGGCTCCTTCCTCCTTCCCTGTCTGTCCGCTCAGCCTCCCGCCTCTCAGTCCCTCCGGCTTCCTTTAGTCACTGATGCATCAAATCTCTCTAAAAGCCCAAAGCCGAGCTCTGTGCAAACTCTACACAATAATATAGCTCTATGCATAATAAATATAAGAAACACTTGTGCTCCAGGCATTTGTGGTGGGGGTGAATATTTGTTCACTATCTTTGGAACATCAGAGAAAGAGTAACTGTCTGCCAGGCCTGGAAGAACAGAAATCAACGTGGACTGAGAGGAAGAGGCAGGCCTGCTGTTCCCCGGGATCGGAGGACAGACTCAGACGCGCCAGCGGCCAAGTGCCCAGGAGCAGCGTGGTGGGCGCTCCCTGAGTTACCTGCCCTCTCCGTTCTGCGGGCAGCGGACCCCATGGCCTGCCCTTTTAGGAGGAGTCCCTGGCGGAGGCGGGGTTGGGCCCCAGTGTGTGCGGACATCCACTGGAGACACAGCGCTGGGTGCCCTCCTCGGGGCACCGGGGACCCCAAAGGCTCAGACGTTGCCCTAACAGGTCTCCTTGTTGCGGGCCTGGCTTTGTCCGTGATTTGACCTCTGATGTAAGAGTGGGACAAGAAAAGGCCCCTTCAGTGGAGACCAGTAGCTCAGTGTTCAACGTTATATGAAAATTATCTCTCAACAAAAGAAAAGAGAGAGGGGGAGGGGAAGGAGTACTTCGTTCCCACTAGGCTGGGACCCGAGGAAGTTGCTCAGCTCACAGGAGGTTATACATGTGTCTGGGCACCAGGAATGCTGCCCCTGCCAGCAGGCTACAGGCCTCTCCTTCAAACCTAACGTCGCAAGGTCAGGGCGCCCTCACCACTGCTGTCCTGGGTCAAGGCCTGCCTGAGGGTGACGTGGACACCCCGGACAGAAAGGCCACTCAGGACACCAGGAGTGCACCAGGCTGCACCAAAAGGAAAAACAGCTATAGACAGACAAGAGACCAAAGGAACCATTTTAGCAGCCTAAAGTCATCTCTCAGAATTCTGTATTTAAAAAAAAATTATATTACCAGCAGATTGTAGGTTTCTAGTATCTAAAAGGTGACATTTCCAATAAGGTTAAGATGTTGCTGAGTGAGACCTGTGTGTAGCCAGCGGTGGGCTGACTTCCAAGACACATCTGTGAGGGCGGCGATTATTTGTCTTTTAATTTGAGGTCCTTTTGTCTGGCCGGTCCTACGCCCACAGCCCTGCAGCGGTGTCACTCACAAAGTGACCAAAGCGTGGAGTAGGGATCTGGCGGAGGGGGCAGAGGCAGCAACCTCAGAGGATACCCCAGGCCCTGGGGAAGATGATTGAAGGCATCGTCCTGCCTGTCACACCTTCCGGGAGAATTTGTTGGGGCCCCAGAAGTGATTCCTAACCGGAGCTGTTGGAAGTTTGCAAAACAAAGTTAATTGTAGTTTATGGTAATCACCGGCTTATTTAATGCCACGGCACTTGGTTTCTGAGATGAGCATTGAGACAATCCAAGTGTCAGAACTAGGGAGGTCAGGAAGCAGAGTGGTTAGTTATTCTTCTCTGAAAAAGAAACGAACCTCCCGAGATCGTTCAACCCCATGCTCTCAGAAGTCCAGCAGCCGTGTCTCGATGAAGTGAGGACGGGCCTGGAGTCCTGTGGACATCAGACACCTGCTACACACCTCCTGCTCATCTGCCCCACACCTGCCACTCACATGCTCCACACCTGCCACTCACATGCCCCACACCAGCCCCACACCTGCCACTCACCTGCTCCACACCTGCCCCACACCTGCCACTCACATGCCCCACACCAGCCCCACACCTGCCACTCACATGCCCCACACCAGCCCCACACCTGCCACTCACATGCCCCACACCAGCCCCACACCTGCCACTCACATGCCCCACACCAGCCCCACACCTGCCACTCACCTGCCCCACACCAGCCCCACACCTGCCACTCACATGCCCCACACCAGCCCCACACCTGCTGCTCACCTGCTGTGCTGTACCCTTCGGAGCTCTGATTCTCCTCAGCTCTCAGATGGCTGCTGTGAAACTCCAGGGTTTAGGTTTATAACTGATGACGACCGCATTTGTCAGTCACACTGACATGCATTTGGCACCCTTAGAATGCAAGGATCCGGAAGTAGCGATTGTGTGGACAGTGTATACACCTGAAAACGCTCCATCGTTTCTCCTTCTCCACAGAATTGCCTTCCCGTCTGCCTGTCACCCACCCTAGGCGCCCGCTGCCCAGAGCCTGCCCCAAGGGTCACCTCTCTGTGGTCACAGCAGCATCCTCCCTCTGGGGCTGCATCCTCTGCAACCGCTGCTGCCCCGGTAGGAGGTGAGGAAAGGCAAGGTTAGCGGGACGGGCTCCCAGCTCCTGCCAGGCGACGGGGGTGGGGGGGGCTGGGGGTGGGGGGCGGGATCCTGGCTCTGCTCCCTGCCCCTAAAGAGGGAGTCCGCTGCCTGCCTCCCGCTGCTGCAGGTCACTTTGACTGTGTGTGACACAAGCCCCCCAAACCTTGGAGCTCAGAGTGCCCACGAACAGCTTCCCCCCCTCCCCCATATTTTATTGAATTTTAGAGAGAGGAAGGGAGAGGGATAGAGAGTTAGAAACATCCATGAGAAACATCTATCAGCTGCCTCCTGCAGGCTCCCTACTCAGGTACGTGCCCTTGACCGAAATCAAACCCAGAACCCTTCAGTCTACGGGCCGACGCTCTATCCACTGAGCCAATCCGGTCAGGGCCACGACCAGCTTTCACTCGCCTCCACCCCTGCCTCTGCCAGGCAGTGTCCCCTCTGCCCGGATGCTCTCCGTCCCCACCCTGTGCCCACCAGGACCTTCACCTCTCCTGCCCACAGGGCCTCTGGAGCTGCAGGCCCGGGATCAAACCATCGGCACATGTTCTGGGCTGCGCGTTCCTGCAAGGTGAGGCCACGCTCTGAGTGACTGTCCCGACTGACAATGGCTGCCCTCCTCACCCACCGCGGACTCCTGCAGAAAGTCAGGGACCCCCGGGGAGGGGGCGAGAGAACCACGGATGGTTCCTGTTAGGTCGGAGAGAGCCCAGGATCAGATACATGCAGACATGTGATGAGACAATGGACTTCCCCTGGAATTTCTCAGAGATCAATGTGCCAGACACAGATACTGGCTTCTCCATGACCCCCTGCAGCTGAAACTTCCTCAACTGAATACCTCAGCTCATGTCCCCGCCCCTCACCCAACCGCAGTATAAAAAGAGCGCCCCCCTCCTTGTTGGTGTGAATCCACGTGCCCTGTCCAGGGGTACGTGGGTCTCCCGGGATCGCAGAATAAACCTTTTCCTTTCCTTTCTTTTCTGATTCACTGGATTCTCTACTTCTTGCGCCGCCTCCTGAGCCACCTAACCTAACATTTGGTGCCTTGAAACCCGGGTGGCGCGAGCACTCCATTTGGCCGTCCCTCCACGGCTCTGGGTGCCCGCCTCTCCCTCCTCGTGGCTCTGGACCCATCAGGACCTCATCTCTTCAGCTCAGCAACTTTTCCCAGTTTGGCAGCATCAGCGGTGAGTCCCGCCCCACCCCCGTGCTGGTCCCAGGTGGCCACCCGCCCGCCGGCATCTCTGTCCGTAAACCGTGGCCACGTCAGAGATTGCCTCTCCGGACCCTTCCAGGAAGGCTCCTCCGGACCTGGGGGGGGGGGGGGTAGCAGGGACGCCTCTACCCCGCCCATGGTCCCTCTGTCCCGCCCATGGTCCCTCTGTCCCTCCGTAGCGTGGGTTAAACCGCTGGGACCCCAGCCTTTAGCCCCGCTACAGGCCATGGGGATCAAACACAGGGGGAATCCAAATTCCAAACCTGACCTGAGCACACCTCTAGGGTGCCGGCTCACCGATCTGGCTAAACACGGGGCCTGCCCCGGACCTGCGTCCTTTTTACGTAGCATGGCCTCAGTATGAAAACAGGACCCTGACTTTACCGTCACACCGATCTCAGTAATTTCTGCCAGCGAACTGGGAAATTTGCCCAAGTCTCTCTCTCTCAGTCTCTCTCTCAGCCTCTCTCCATCTCTCTGCGTTCCCCGTCCCTCCCCCAAAGTTCCTTCTGCCATCTCTCCTTGCTCCGCCCTTCCTCCTCCCTCTGGGCTGTCCCTGTACCGCCAAGCCCCAGGTGTGTGCGGTGCATGTGGGGGTGGGTTCATGTGCTGTGTGTGGGACGCGGTGACGGCACCGCCATTGTCTCCACGTCCCCTCACCCCCTCCACCGGAGAACTCCCCCGAATTCCCCTAGCGAAAGCCGCCCGCTCTCCCGCTGGCATAAGCCCCTGTCCCTCCATACTCTCCCCTCCTCCTCCCTCCCGGACCCTCCTCCAGCCACGCCTTCTTCCACCTCCCACTGATCCCGCCTCCCCTCTTCTGCCCGCCCCACTGCGGCCAAAACTCAAACAACCTTTTATAACCCCACGTCCCTGCACGCCTCCGCCACCACTGTGCCCTGTTATGCCGCCACGCAGTGGGTCCCTCCGTGCACCCAGTCCGTCTGCGCACCGCCGCAGCTGCTAACACCGTAGCCGCTGTGGAAGCTGGAAACTCAAGTCCCCTGCCGCCCCCGCCCCTGCCTGCTTTCCCAGTCGGTACACACACGCATTCATAGGCTCTACCTTCCTTCTGTCCTTCCTCCTCCGTTCTGCTCCTGGGAGGTTGCGGCTTTTAAACTCAACTGCCAATACCTCTCCCAAGCCCACCCAGGTCACCTCTCCCGCGCTCTCCCCGCTCCCTTACAGGCCTGCCTTAGTAACCTGTACCCCACGCAGTGCCCTCTGTAAGGTCTAACCGCCCACCTTCCTCTGTGCGCTCCACCACCGTGACTGCCAGCACTATAGTTCACAGGTGGCCGGCCAGTTCCCTTTGCGAGAGGTTGCAGCTGTGCTCTCTTCAGACCCTCTTAACGAGAAGCTTCCTTCTCCCCTAGAGCCCAAATCCTAAGAACGTCAGCTCCAAAACAGCCTCTCCCATTTCTGCGCCCATTCTACCCCTGCCATAGTCCCATCCAGGAACTGAGGGCATAGTCTGAATCTATGCCCCCCACTCTCTAACCCGACCTTTAAGGTCTTCATTAGTCCTCAAACCCAGGTCCGAGATCGAGTGAAAAATGGCCTTGAAGGTTCTTAATGTCCTGGAGGAGCAGGCACAGTCAGAATGGGAGGCCTGCCTTCCACAGGAGGTAGACCTGCAGACACGCCTTAGTTGTGGCCCTGTGGTCGATGGCAGCCGCCATGGCCCTAAGGGGGCTGTGAGCGGTGGGGGTGCAACGAAAGGAATGCCACCGGAGAATGCTTCAAATGCGGAAATGAAGGCCACTGGGCAATGCAGTGCCCCTAGCCCCAAGCTCCGACCAAGCCCTGCCCAGCATGCGGTCAAAATGGTCACTGGAAGAGTGACTGCCCTGGAAAAGTGGCGGGCCCTCTACGCCTCAGCATAGGGGGGCCACCCTTCCAGGCCAGGACCTACCCACTGGCTATGTTGGAACTGGCTGAAGACTGAAGAAGCCCAGCCTCGATGACTCTAATCACCCTCGCTGAGCCTCGGGTCACAATGAAGGTAGTAGGTCACCTTCCCGGTTGACACGGGGGCTGCTTTCTCTGTCCTGCCCTCCTTTTTAGGGCCCCTTTATCCTTCCAAGATCTCAGACATGGGTACTGACGGCAAATCCACCTGCCCTCTGGCCACTGGACCCCTTCCCTGCCTCCTTGATGATAGCATGCCCCATGCCCCTGTTAGGACGAGACATCCTCACCATCCTAGTGGCCACTCTGCAGTCACTCTGAGCCCTTCAGTTTCCCTGCTCCTCCCACTCCTGGCCCCCTCCCTTTACAGGGATGCGGATCCCCCACTGCCATGCGTCCCGTTATGGAGCCCAGTTGTCCTAGACCACAGTAGCCTAGCTCAGTCTTCGCCTAGCTCAGTCTTCTCCTAGCTCAGTCTTCTCCTATCTCAGTCTTCGCCTAGCTCAGTCTTCACCATGAATGCCTTTTCTCCTTATCTCTTCCACGACTGTCCCCTCCTCTGAACTGAAAACTGCTCTGACCTCGCCCCATCCCCCTCCACCCTTCCCAAAGGAAAAAATGTGGCAGTTTTAAAATCCAAGCGGCTAGAGGCCTGGGAACAGGCTGTGCGACCTGCTCCCTCCCTCCCCGCCTTTTCTCCAGCCTCCAGGTCCCTGGCTTCCACTACTCCTTCCATTTTCCCTTGGATATCAGCGCATTCTAACGTTTTCTCCCACTTTCGCTGCAATACCTACCTCTCTCAGGCTCACCGAGTGCCTCCCACCATCCCCGAAGAAGATTCGGCGGCACCATCCAGGACCGGATGACCCATCATTCCTCACAGGCTCTTACCTGGCAAGGGACCCTCCAATTTTGCTCAGGTTTTTCATATTTTCAGGTGAAACGGACATGGAATGATGAGGGAGTCATCAATTCTACTGTCTGGATGGGAAATCCTCTAATGTCGCTCTCTATTTACGAACCCTGGACCTACTCCTATGCCCACCCTCATCAACACAACTTTCCATCTACTCTCGAACATCAATCCCTCCTCTACATCCTGCTGGATTTCTGTCACTGCCTCGAACCCTCATCATAGCCACTCAATTCCAACCTATTGAACCATCTAACTAAACTCTCTTTAGAAATTCGCAGCTCCTGGCTGGACCTCCTGCCCATGGCCCTGACCAACTCCGGCTACACCAAGGAGCCCCATTTTCTTGAGCCCTTTTGACTCTTCTTGCTCAACCACCTTCTTCTTACTGATCCCCCTCCCCTGGGTACGTATCTCCCATATCTGTCTTTAACTAGGCAATTGCTCTGAGAACACGAGAACAGGTTTCTGCCCAAGCCAGAGCCGACCGACCAGGACTCCCAAGACCAGCCCTTCACCCTGGTGACTCGGTCCTCCTTAAGAACCTACAACCACAAGCCTTGGAGCCTAGGTGGACGGGACTTCACACTGTAATCCTCACAGCCCCCACCGCGGCCAAGCTGCTTGGCGACTCCAGCTTGACGACCTGTCCTGGCACCGCCTCTCCAGACTCAAGAGGACCCCGGAGCAGCATGACTTCTATAAATGTGAGGTGTTGGGCCCCACAAAGGTCTGCCTTAACTGCCCTCCCCTCCTCCTTCTCCTCCCGGCCCTGAGCAACTTACACCCACACCCACCCGCTTATGTGTGGAGGTTCAAGGTCCATGAAACCTACTACCAGAACGGCAGCAGAACCCAGACAGATGTAATCAAGATGTCAACACCTATGGGGTTGCCATGGGAGAGACTTTCATACCACACCGCAGCCAGTCTCACCAAGGCCAGCCTAGGTACCTTCTTTTGGTGCAACAGCACCTTAAGCAACTGCATGAACTCCTCTGACCCCGGGCCTTGCTTCGTGGTCACAGTAGTTCCCCAACTAACCTTGTATGGAGAGTCGGAGCTCACTGGTTGCTCCCTCCATCCCATCCCTGGACCCGCTGGGCTGCCTTCCTCCCTGTCATGTTAGGGGTGAGTATCGCTGCCTCAGTAGGCCTCACTGGGGGGCCCTCAGGAACAGTCTGGTCACTGCTCAGTACTTTAATGACAAGCTCCAGTTAGCCCTGGAGTCTAATACCGCCTCTTTTAGCCTCCCTACAGTGACAAGTGACATCAGTAGCCCAAGTAGCCCTGCAGAACCGATGCGCCTCAGACCTTCTGACTGCAGAAAAAGGAGGAACCTGCATATTCCTTCAGGAAGAATGCTGTTACTACATCGAGTCGAGTAGTGGAGCAAAACATAAACGTACAGACCCTGACTAAGCTGAGTGAAGAACTACATGCAGGACACTTCCAGGACAACTCTCCTTCCGGCTGGTTCCAAAGCCCCTTAGCTACCTGGGTCCTACCCATGATAGGGCCCCTGATTCTCATCTGTGTCTTTTTTCTCCTAGCCCCCAGCCTCCTCAAGTTCATCCACTCCTGGATCACGGAGATGTCACGGGTGACTGTGAATCAGCTCCTGCTCCATCCCTACGCTCGGCTGCCCTTCGATCTGCCTCTGCCTAACCCTGGCCTTTAAAACACCCCCCTCGTCGCCCTTAGCCAGCTGGAAGTAGCTAGAAAGAGTCGCCTCCCCCTATCACCAAAAGGCCGGGATGTTAGGTCGGAGAGAGCCCAGGATTGGATACATGCAGACATGTGATGAAACAATGGAGTTCCCCTGGAATTTCTCACAGATCAACGTGCCAGACACAGATACTGGCTTCTCCATGACCCCCTGCAGCTGAAACTTCCTCAACTGAATACCTCAGCTCATATCCCCGCCCCTCACCCAACCGCAGTATAAAAAGAGCGCCCCCCTCCTTGTTGGTGTGAATCCACGTGCCCTGTCCAGGGGTACGTGGGTCTCCCGGGGACGCAGAATAAACCTTTTCCTTTCCTTTCTTTTCTGATTCACTGGATTCTCTATTTCTTGCGCCGCCTCCTGAGCCACCTAACCTAACAGTTCCGCCATAGCAGGGGCAGCCCCAGGCCCACCAGCCCTTGTCCAGGGCATCACTGCTCTCCTTGTAAATGGGCGTGTTGGGTAAGATGGAGGGACGCGTTACTATGACGATGTGTGCTCCGTGGCGCTCAGTCAGCACCCGCAGGAGGAGGAGGTGCTGCTGCAGTTATCCTTGTCGCTGGAAGGGAAACACGAGACTTCTGTGAACAACAGGCACTGTGTCTTCCATGACCAGGGACTCTGGCTCACGGCTGGGACCAGGAACCTTCAAGTTACTCTCATCTCCATGGCCCCGGGCCAGGCAGCAGTTGTCAGAGTGTTAGCCCCAGGGGTCAGGGGACCAGGGGAGTCTCTGGCCAAGGACCCCACATTCTGGTAGAGACACAATGGCCCAGAGAGAGGAGGAGGAACTCAGAGCTCTGGCTCCTGGACAAGTGCCTTCCCATTGAGGCTGCCTGACGGAGGGAGGAACAGCACTGTGGGCTGGAGGCTGGGCTTGTGTGGACAGACAGTGCCGAGTCCCAGCTGTGTTCCTGTCGCAGAGACGTGGACTGGGACACGCGCTGCACTTAGCATGTGTGGAGACCGAGCACCGCTGGTGTGGGATCCATGCGACAGAACAGCAGGAGTATGACAGCGAATGTCTGGCTCGCGGAACTCCTCCTTAGAGAATGTGGTGCGTGTGTGTGCGTTTGCCTGTGTGTGTGGGTGCACCTGTGCATCATTGTGTGTGTGTGCAGGCGTCACTGTGCTTGTGCATGTGTCACTGTGTGTGTGCAAGTGTGTGCGCACATGTGTGTATACATTGCCTTACAAAGATGCAGAATTATTTTCAATTCTCACCAATGCACAACTTTCAGGCTCTCGGGGATTTGTCTTCCATTTCTACCCCAATCGTCACAACCTTGGCAGGTCTTCTGATGTGATGCTGCACAGACATACTTGGAATCGCTCTCACCCAGCACGGCTAGGTCAGGCGCCAGAAGGCACTGATGGGTGCCGGGCACCAATTCCAGCGTAATTGTCATAATTTCAAGAATTTCATCAAAAGGTTGATTAAACTTGGGGACTCAACAGGGTTGAGTCACACATGTAGTCACCTGTTGGGAATGGCTAAAGGCATTTCCCCAAACCTGCATAGGAAACTGATTGTGGCTGACAGACAGTTAAAGGGCATCTTAATCTACATGTTATTGCCTCCTACTGGCCAAACACCTGAACAGCCGTAGGCTAATTCCCCCATTCTGACAATGCTTCTGTACCCTTTGAAACCTTACCCTTTAAAGTGTTTTATCTCCACCTTGCCTTAGGACAAATTGTGTTAATAAAAGCAAGGGTCCTAGGCAAGGAAGGAGTCTTCAGTTCTTTTAGCTGAAGGTCCTCTGACCCCCAATGCCTTTCAAAATTATATCTCGTCTCCAGACTCTTTATTAGTCTCTGGATTCCTATGTCATCTATGCACAACCCCTTTTCCAGATTCCTGAACCCTTCTTGATGCTGGGACAGAACCCCGGCATAGATGGGCATGAATGAAGTGGTGTGAATGAGGCCGACTCTTCTTGCGCCCTCTGGGAAAAGGACTCCTACCCCAGGAGAACCAACCTGCGGCTCAGGATTCTCAACAGAAAGAGGTGGATGGCTGAGGTCTGGGTGCCGGCTCTTCTCTCTGAGCTCCACTGTTTCCCGCAGGCCAGTGCCCACGGGGCAGGTGACTGCTGCTGTCCTCTGCTCATGCCTGCTGGCCATGCAGGGACCCAGGCACCTCCGTCCCAGGAGTGCTGTCCGCTTGGTAATCATGTTCCCCGAGTGCCTGATCTCCTTTGGGTCCTGTGGTGGGGCTGGCAGGGGGATGCACAGGTAACAGGAGGTAGCCTCTCTCCCCACAGGGCTCTACCCAAGGAGCTGGCAAAAGAGAACACTGCTTTTTTTATTATTACTAGAGGCCCGGTGCACAAAAATTTGAGCACTCGTTTGGGGGGGGGGGTCCCTCAGTCCGGCCTGTGCCCTCTCGCAGTCTGGGACCCCTCAGGAGATAACGACCTGATGGCTTAGGCCTGCTCCCGGGTGGCAGAGGGCGGGCCCAATCCCTAGGTGCAGCCCCTGGTCAGGCTCAGAGCAGGGCCGATTGAGGAGTTGGGGCTCCAACCCCTGTCATGCACAAAGCAGGGCGGATCGAGAGGTTGTGATGCCACCCTCAGTCACGCTCAGGGTAGGGCCGATTGGGGGGTTGGGGCGCTGCCCCCTGTCACACTCAAGGCAGGGTCGATGGGAAAGTTATGGCACCACCCCCTGTCATGCACAGAGAAGGGCCAATCAGGGGAGTTGGGGCACCGTCCCCTGTCACACACAGAGCAGGGCCCGTGGGGGGGGGGGGGTGCACTGCACCCTGTCACACACAGAGCAGGGCTGATCAGGGGGTTGGGGCGCCGCACCCTATCACACACAGAGCCGCAGGGAGATCAGAGGGTTGGGGAGCTCCCCCCTATCAGGCACAGAGCAAGGCTGATCAGGGGGTTGGGGCGCCTTCCCCTATCATGAACAGAGCAGGGCGGAGAGGGAGGTCGTGACCCCGCCCCCTGTCACACACAGAGCCACAGGGCGATCCGGGGGTTTGGGTGCTGCCCTCTGTCACGCTGATCCCAATGCCGGAAGGCCTCGCGGCTCTGCTGATCCCAGTGCTGGGAGGCATATTACCCTTTTACTGTATAGGATAGAGGCCTGGTGCATGGGTGGGGGCCGGCTGGTTTGCCCTGAAGGGTGTCCTGGATCAGGGTGGGGGTCCCCACTGGGGTGCCTGGCCAGCCTAGGTGAGGGGATGATGGCTGTTTGCAGCTGGTCACACACCCTTCAGGGTGGGGGTCCCCACTGGGGTGCCTGGCCAGTCTGGGTGAGGGGCTGAGGGCTGTTTTCAGGCTGGCGGGTGACTGAAGCTCCCAACCTCTCCTTTTTTTCTTTTTTTCTTTATTCTGGGCCAGCTTTAGCTTTGAGGCTTGGCTCCAGCTCTTAGGCCTTGGCTGCTCAAAGCAGGTATCTGGTTAGTTTGGGTTCTATAATCGAAACACTGTTTCAACTCCAGCTCTGAAATCCCAGTTGGCTGAAAGCAGGTTTCTGGGGTTTTGTTTAGCTTCTATATTTGTTACAATGTTTCAAACTGCAAGCTCAGAGGCTGGCAGTGGCAGGCGGGGAACGTTGGATTCCTCCGTCACTGAAGCAAGCAAGCCTCCTGTTTGCTTCAAGCTGCCTGGCTGCCGGCCGCTATCTTGGCTGGCAGTTAATTTGCATATCGCCCTGATTAGCCAATGGGAAGGGTAGCGGAGATAGGGCTAATTACCATGTTTCTCTTTTATTAGATAGGATATTTTATTGATTTTTTTTACAGAGAGGAAGGGAGAGGGATAGAGAGTTAGAAACATCGATGAGAGAAACATTGATCGGCTGCCTCCTGCACACTTCCTACTGGGTATGTGCCCACAACTAAGGTGCATGCCCTTGACCAGAATCGAACCTGGGACCCTTGAGTCTGCAGGCCAACGCTCTATCCATGAAGCCAAACCAGTTAGGGCGAAAACACTTGCTTTTTTATTAAACTGTGAAAGTAGCACAGGAAGGATCAAATTGAAGATGATGGTGGGAAGCTAATATTGGAATCCTGTCCCAATACCAAATGAAATATGTAAAAGTGAAAAGCAAAAATTGCAAAAATATTCCTGGCAACAATCAAATATCCCTCTCACTGCACATTTGAAAATGGGTGGCCCAGGAAAGGAGAACTCTGGCACGTTAGTTCTTCAAGGGCTCCAAGCCCCACTATACCGGCCCCACCTCACCCTGAAGTCCTGCAAGAAATAAAGGCGACTCCCTGAAATACTGGGATGTCACTCCACCCCCATTTGGAGGAAGGCCTACTGTGGGGAGCGTAGGCAGTGTGTCCCAGCAGACTTATGCTAACACTGTCCTCACAGCAGGACCACAGGGACGGTGGTGGGCAAGCTCATGTGTCTTCACACCTTCTGAATCTACGTGGTATCAAAAGGACAGTGTGCCTAGGAGCCCTGATAGAATGTTAAGGACCAAGAGAATCTTAAAATCTGAGGGGGAGCGCGTGAGTGAAAAGCTGCAAAGGAATAACAATACAGATTAAAGCCATTCCCTCATTATCAACAACAGAGGGTAGAAGACAATGTGATCATGTCTTCAGAGGGTTGAGACAGGTAGCAGTTTACTTAAGATGCTGACTAGCATTCAACGTGAGGGCACCTGAAGGTGTTTTCGAAAGATACAGGTCCTACTAAACCTGTAAAGGCGGTACTTCAGCGAGAAGAGCCGTGTGTGGTTGGGAAGAATCGTCAGAGAGAAGCAGCAGTGATTACAGACATAAGGAAATCATGCTGGCATGAAAATGTCGCAGGTACTTTTCAAAATTTTAAAGCAGGAGGCATGGAAAGGACTAGCCAGTGAAAACATGGGGTTTGGGAGAGGAGAGTACAGGGAAAGGCTGGGTTCATAAGTCTTTCTTTTATTGGGAGGGGGTGTATGGAAACTGACCGACTTTATGTTTTGTGAGAAAAATGCTAAAGGAATGCAAGTTAAAAAGTATGAAGGGAATTGCTGAAATAGAATAGAATAGAATAGAATAGAATAGAATAGAATAGAATAGAATAGAAGCCTTCCAAGCCAGCAGAGGAAACATAGGGCTGTAAAGAGCCATCTAGCAGGGGCAGACAAGGAGAAATCAAATAAAAACTTTAGAACATTAAGTGGAAAATGCAAAATAAGGTGGTAGACCTATATCAATAATCACGGTAACTAAAAACATAAAATCCACTGACATTTTGTCTGAAAGAAGGATTTCATATTGAGAAAACCTGCTTTATGCGTGTATAAGACATACTTAAACACAATTACTAAATATGTCATGAGGATTAAAATTATGAAAAAAGTATACCAGGAAACTATTAACTGAAACAAAATTAAAATAGCTACTTTATTATGGAATAAAAGACATTTTGGGGAAAATTATGGATAAAACTGTTAAAGAAGAGTCTATCAGTGGCTTACTACAAACTTGTGTGCACCTAACTTTATAATCTTATGAAATATATGGCAAAACTCAATAGAATTACTGGTTGAAATTGCTAAATCCATAATCAGAATGGGAGTTGTGGCCAAGGGTCTCACAGAACCTGATTGATGAAGTGGACAAAAAGGAAAGTTACCGACTATTTAAATAATTCAGCTAATCTTGATTATATATACACACATGTGCAGTCAACATGTTCACTAATAAATAGAAGATTAAAACAATTATTTATAATTGGCCCACAAAGGAATTCTCAATTAAACCAAGGAATTTATATAGTAAAGACCATCATTGATAATGACATTATAGATAAAATGAAAAACTACCTATGGTCCCCGAAATCATACATTTGGAAATTAAACTTACATTTGTTAAAAAAAAAATCAGTGCCCATGTTATGATCCTGTTATATAAATACGTGTGTGTGCACATATGTGCATAGCGACACATGAAGGACATTTGTGAAGAGTGATTATCAACTGTAGACGGTCATTTCACAATGGTGAAATTTAGGATTTTTTTATGTTCTTTATTATTTGTATTAGTCATTGCTTTTCCATTGAATACGGCTTATTTACAGAATTCTTATTGTGGAAATAATTCTAAATATGTTTTAAAAGTAAATTTGAAATATAAAATATTTTTTAAAAAATATATTTTTATTGATATCAGAGAGAAAGGGAGAGGGAGAGAGAGAGAAACATCAATGATGAGAGAGAATCATTGATCGGCTGCCTCCTGCATGCCCCCTATTGGGGATCGAGCCCACAACCCAAGCATGTGCCCTGGCCGGGAATGGAAACCTGACCCCCTTGTTCATAGTCGACGCTCAACCACTGAGCCACACCGCTGGGCTGAAATATGAAATATTTTGTATTGAACAACAATGAATGCAAACAAAATAGCTAAGGGAAACTCATAGCCTTAAATATACGTATTTTAAAAAGATGAATGAAGTGTTCAATTAAAGAAAGCAGGAAATAAAGCAGTTGAGTGGTCCCATATAAAGTGTAAGGTAGAACTTGACAAACACAACAGTAACATTAAAATAAAAAAACCAAGGATGGTTAGAGATGGCTTAAAACATCAGTTCTCCCCAAAACTAAAAGGAACATATTGATTTAAATAAAAAGAGAGAGAACACGAACAAATCCATACTGGGAACACTCCAGCACACAGGACGTGGCTACAGGTTCCCTGGGATCCGGGAGGGAAAGGACTCAGGCCCCTGCCCCGGCTCCTGCCTGCTGTTGGTGTACTGGGTGCATGGCAGTCACCCAGGCTGCGCTGCTACTTGAGGAAAGCAGCTACCCTTTCCTAGGAGGGTCTGCGCCCACAGGCAGGAGCGGCCCTGCCCAGGCTGCCTCCCCACTACCTCCCAGCCCAGGGCCCTCGCACCCCGCTGCAGGCCTCTCCAGTGGCTTTTCTCTGATGTTCCTTTGTTTGGGGTGAGTTAAGGCAAGGGGTCAGACTGGAGCCTTCCTGCTATGGAAGAGGAATTTCCTTTTCCTCCCCTTTGTGGGAACCTGAAGAATCTGAGGGGAACAATCCCTTCTGTGTGATCCCAGCGGCGGCTGGTGCTCCAGATGTGGGAGGGGAGCAGGCACCTGGACCCTCTTAGCTCCAGGGCACCCGTGGGCAGCCCTCCTCACAGCCAGCAGGCACCCCATCACCATCTGCACCACCAACACCTGTTGACAAGGGGAGACGTGACATTGCTAATGCACAGGGCTCACCTTCTGTCCCTCAAAACGCAATTGCCTGGAGAGCTCTGAGATGCTCATTCCTCACGGAGTAAGAGCTGCTAATGGCTTAGCATACTGTCCCTCTCAAATGAACTCATAACTCTTCCCCCGCAGTAGGACTTACCAACTGCGCCGGACAGGGTTTTGTTTCAAACATCCACATGGTAGTGGCAACATTTCATCCCTTTGAAGCTCCCTGCCATGTTTTTTAAAAAATACAAAAAACCATGCACACAACTAATAACTATATTGAGCTATGCTGTTTCATATTGTAGCCTCTAGCTCCCTGTGCCTACTGAGTGACTGAAAGCTGGCTAGTCTGAATCGAGGTGTGTTGTAGGTATAAAATACAAACTGGGAGTTTAAGACAGTGTAAAAAGCTGTAAAATGACTCACTAATTTCTATGTTGGTTACCTGTTGCAATGATATTTTGGATATTATCAGTTAAATAAAATGATTAATGTCACCTATTTTCTTTTACTTTTCTATGTGGTTACCAGAAAATTTAAAGATTTGCATGTGGTCTGCATTTTCTTTCTAGTGGACAGTGCTGATAGAGAGATGTGTGCCTCATTCAGGTACTTTAATAGTCATTTAATCTGTACCGAATTGCTCATTACTCCCTCCATTTTAAAAAATGAAACTGAGGTTGGCAATTTGCTCTTCATCTCCCAGTTAGCAGCCAAAACAGATCCTGAGTGCTGACCACAAAACCCAGCCTCCCTGTAGAAACCCAAGGACAACAGCCTCTCTGGATAAAACAT
Source organism: Myotis myotis (assembly GCF_014108235.1). Classification (NCBI taxonomy): domain Eukaryota; kingdom Metazoa; phylum Chordata; class Mammalia; order Chiroptera; family Vespertilionidae; genus Myotis; species Myotis myotis. The sequence goes on from NW_023416336.1 coordinate 1,019,463, forward strand.
GGACCTGGGTCTCAGACAGGCAAACTTGAACACAAAGCTCTTTTTCTAAAACTTGGTGTTTCCCTTAAATCAATATTTTTCTGCTTTTTAGGTTGGAACAGCAAAAACAGATGAAAAGATTTTAAAAAATCTCATTGCTCTGGGGCTCAGAGGGGCTCTTTATGCCAGGGGAATCGTTCTGAGGGACAGTCAGACAGAAAGCACTGGTAAAGAAAGCTCTGTTGTAGCAACACCTCCCCCCTTTTCATTGCTCCTCACCCCCTATTTAAGTTTCTTCTTCAGGGAAAATAGACTGACTATTAGCTGACTGTCCGGTTATTTTGCCTCAAGCCCTCCTGCCCTTCCCAAGCCTGGCAGAGGCCGATCACTCACATGTCGCCTTTGCTCTCAGGGACTCTGCTTTGCTGCCCCTGCCACCTGCTGCTCCTGCCTGGTAACAGCGAGGAGAGAGGATTAGGCTGCTGCCATCCCATCCCAAAGTCACCCCTTGTGTCCTGCATCCTTGGCCAACACCCACAACATCCTGTCACATAGAAAGGGTGAGACCAGAGTGTGGGGCAGAAAAAGCCTGGGGCTGCAATCTTGGCTCAAGGAGAGAGAGTCCGCCATCACTGGAGGACTTGACCTTTACCAGGGTTGGTGTGGATAAAGCTGAAGGTACCTACCATGCTAAGAGTCAATAATTCTATGGCAAAGGAACTCCACAGAGGAAAGAAACTAGACCCTCCTTCCAGTCGGTGGTGCCATCCGTTTCCCCCTCCTTCTGCCTCCAGCCACAGCGGCTGAGTCCACCACCCCTTGTTGATGTGTCTCCTCCTGCTTCTGGAATAATTAGGTCTCAAAGGCTGATGGCAAATGCAGGTAAACAGTCAGTGCTGATAAGAGAACTCAAAAGAGATAACTAGTTCAGGAAACTAGGTTTTCAATGTAACTTCAAAGGTCAATCAATATTCCAAGGGAATCAGCCTGAAGCTGAACACACAGAGAACAGGTGAGGGCCCTATTGTTCCCCACCTCCCTTGTTACATGTGCAACAGTCTACCTTCAAGTTCTCCTTGTATTTCCTCATTTTTGCTGACGGTTTACATCCCCTTTTTCTTATGTATCTTTTTTAATAATTGAACATTTTATTTGTAGCATGACAGGAGCAATACATCGCACCCCCTTTATAATTATTTGTATGATTTTACTTGTCACAGACAGTTGGTCTAGAGAATTTCTGGGACCAAGGAGTTATCTGGGTGTCTCACCCCTCACTTTGAAGTCCTCTGTATCCAGCCCTGCGCACGGTACTGTGGAACCATGACACAGCTCCTGCCCCTGAGGAGTCTTCACGGACTTGGGGAGACAAACGCAGGGCGTGCATGAAGAGTGCGGTATGAATGTGGAAAAGAGGGTATAGACCAGGGGTGGGCAAACTTTTTGACTCGAGGGCCACAATGGGTTCTTAAACTGGACCGGAGGGCCGGAACAAAAGCATGGATGGAGTGTTTGTGTGAACTAATATAAATTCAAAGTAAACATCATTACATAAAAGGGTACGGTCTTTTTTTTTTTTTTTAGTTTTATTCATTTCAAACGGGCTGGATCTGGCCCGCGAGCTGTAGTTTGCCCACGGCTGGTACAGACCCTGCCTCTGGCTGGACTGTGTCTCCCAAGCCTTCGCACACTCTCGGGCTCAGGCCTGGCACCGCTCTCAGTTAGTTCTGTCCTTCTGTCCCCTCACAGGTGAATCTGGGGATTCTCTCAGATAAAACCTCACTGTGAAACGAAACCTGATCGTGTTCCTCATCTCCGTCTCACCTTTCCCCTTGGAATTCCTTCCAGCAGCTTAAACCAACATATCCCCCGTCAAAATGCTCTCAGCTTCCCATAATCAAAGCTGTCCTTCCAAGCATGTGTTACTGCTAACCGGCTTTGTATCTCACCAGACATGTGCACGTGGACAGGCCACGTGTCATCTCTGAGACTCGGTTTCTGACATGGAAATTTGTGCTACTAACATCCTTCCCCACCTCTCTCTCCTTTCATCCACATGCTAAGGAACCAATGGAAAAAAATAAAATGATGAAATCACATGCCAGTAGCAAATATCACTAATATTGTGATAGTAGTTTGAGTTCACAATCTCTTTTGTTCCTATAGCATTTTTTTGTTAATGAACTTAACTAATAATATTTTATTAAATTTATAATTTTTGGAATTAAATGTCACATTACAGTCATAAACAAAGCCTGTACTATGGCCACCACTAAAAGCATTTTGAATAACGAGCTGCTAACTGGTCCCCCATCTCCAGCATCCCTGTCACATTGTAGCTTTATGTACTTTGCTCTGCTACCAAGGTGGGCCCAGACAGCTTATCCTGGATTCGTGGGTTCTGCGTTACCCTCCAAGTGTCAGACTGAGCCTCAGCTGTGCCTAGATCTTGGGTTCAGATACATTTCAGCAACTACCCGGAAGTGCTCCAGCCAATCACAATCGTATTTATTTGTAGGACGCTGAGGAGTGTTTTGTATGAGAACTTACCATGACGAGAGGAATGGGCGAGCAAGTTCCACTCTGCCACAAAGTCTGAGCCGTAAAAGAGGAGAAGTGACTCTGAAAACAGTGTCATTACCATCACTCAACACCTGCCCCAGCCCCGTGGCTCAGATCCACCTCTGCTCTGTAGGAGAGAGACCGATGGTTGTCCAGCCAAAGCCAGAAAGAGCTGGTTCAGTGAAAATGCACTGGCGCAGTGGGGCTCAGGCACGAGGGATCCCAAAACAAAGGGGCCTTGGTCCTGCTGTGGAAATCCTCTCACAGGATATAACACAACATGGGCAGGTCCATCCTGCCCTCCTCCACCCTGTTTGTGCATAAAGAGTGATGTCTCCATAAAGATCTGTCTAATTTGCTAGTCTTATAAAATCTCATTAAACAGTCCATTTTTATCTTTATTCTTTAAAAGGGACTTAGACAAGGAATACAGAAATTACTGTCCAGGGGGTGAATTTCGCTGGAGACGATTGGACTAGAATGTGGAACGTGGACAGATGGCCGTGGGCCTCGCTGAGGCAGCACCGGTACCTGACACTTAGGGCAACAGGGGTGTGGGACCTTAGAAATGGACCATGATGCAGAAGCTGTTAAAAGTAGCAAATATTTGCTCATCCTAAAAAGGAGCCTGCATGGTAGATGTTATCACCATTTTATGGAGGAAAAAAATAAAACCAAGGTTGAGATCACATGGACAGTATCAGACCACCGTTGGAGAGTGAACTAGAGTGTGAACTTTGGGATAATTGCACCTAAACGGCTGTGCCAGCCTCGTTGCACTCGTGCGGTGCCAGTAAGTCCATGTTCTCCTTGATTCCCAGAAGGAACTTCAGATAGTGCCTCCATTTATCACCGAGGAAACAGGTGCGGAGAAGTTGTTACTCGACTTATCTGACTTCTCCAGGAAGCTGGAGAACACACGGTGGGCTCAAAGTACCATTTTCCTCCATGCTGGTTCCATTCATGTCAATCACACAGCCCATCAAACCAAGGTGGCCAGTGATTTAGTAGATCTACCCACTAACTTATAGAATCTGAGTTTACTCCTCAAGCGTCCAGCCTAGAAATTGCTGAACTTGGACTAGATCCTCAGGTTGCCCTTGAGACAAATCACTCTCACACTGTCAGCCTATTCAGCTGGCCAGAGCTTCAGCCTTTGTTTCAAGGTTTGCACCTGAGTTCATAGGGGCCGATGGTCCAGTTTTTAAATCTACCCTTTACGACTGATAGTACCTTTCCCCAAGACTGCTGGTATGTCTTTGTATTGTCTCAGATCCCCCAAGTTCTACACAAACTGCTGAGGCCTGAAACCATTGCAGCTCCCAGACCTTGACATTTATCCTCAGCTCATGCCTTTACATGAAGAAAGCTGCCTGCAATGCACTTCTGTTTGCTCCCACCCCCTGCACTTACCCTTCAGATTTCGGAAGGCTGTCCTCTTGATGAGTGTTCTCTGAGCTCTTCAGGTGTGCCGATTAGCATAGCTTCCCACTCCAGAGGGATTTTCTGAAATACGCTGCAGTCAAGCTCTCGTGTTACCTACAGCTGGAGTAATTGTGGGGAAAGGCTCCACCTGAAAAAAATCTTGAAATACGTTGTTAAATTTTGCAAAGCAAAATCACCATTCTGGACCTATGCTCACACACATGTGCACCTAAATTCACATGTGTGGGTGCATCACCGAGAAACCCAATGAGACATGTTCAAGGCCAATGGTGCAGTCGCAGACAATTTGAGCAATTCCTATTTGCACTCCAAAATGAATCAGACCAATATTCTGTGCAGTAAATATCTTTTTATAAAATGACATTTAAACTCTGCATGAAAATTCCAGAGAGCAAATAAGATGTTCTGAAATTAATGAATCCATCAACTCAGGTGAAGTCTTCCAAAAACCTATCATGTCACAGAGCAATTAACGGGATCTTTTCAGAATTTAATGCGTTGCTGCTGAATGCCAGAAATATTGGACAGTACTGGCAATTTAGGCACTTGTCTAATTCAAAGGGGAGTTGGCGCTCACAGCATTTATCATAGGTGCGGGAGCAGTATCAGTGCTTGTCTAGAGACAAGGAATTGTTAGTATTGTACTTGTACAAGTAAAGAGAATCTGCTAACTCCACTGAACACATCCCTTTTCTTAGTATCCAGTAGGTTAGTGTAGCTTAGCAAATAACGACATGTGGCCGCTGCTCACAGAATTCCCTAGTGTTTTCAGTCCTCTCCATGTCTATCTATCAGAAATCTGATTTTCTGGGCTCAGGTCTTCTAAATGTCAGGTCCATCCCAATGGTAAATGAAATACTTTAGAAAAAATATTTCCTCTCCCATGGTGCAGACGTTAATGGTCTTTCAGCAAAGGCCAAGACTCTATTTTTAATAGAAAAAAAAATCTATTTCCTCCAGAAATGAGTACCCGTGACTAAGACCATAGCTCTGGTGTTGGGTTTTAGTCCTCTTTCTGTTACTTTTGAGGAAGCACGACCAAGTTATCCAACTTCTCCAAGGTTTCATTTTCTTGTGTGAAAAGCAAGGTAAGCTTAGCTGTCTCACAGTGATGATGTGGATGTTCAAAACAATAATTTACATAAAGCTCTTAGCACAGAGCCCGGCACAAAATTCGTGCTGAGCAAGTGGTATCTACAATCAGATGAGCTTCTGCACAAATTAGTCTGGCAGTTCCCTGATAACTGAATTCATGAGTAAAGTTTTTTCCCAAATTAGAAACATCTGAACACCCTTTAAAAATAAATAGCATTTCATTTCATTTCATTTAAAGCTATACAGAGAATACAAATGGCTGGACATCACTGCTGGCTTGACGTCCTCAAAGCAAAATTGATAAAGGCCAGATCAACTAATAGGTAAGCTACACAAATTATTCCATGGGTCACTTCTCTATAATTTACATCTGCAGACCGTTTTTATGTATTTATGTCATTCCACTGTTAATTATTGAGCACTGTTATGACACAACTAGACACTGAAGAAAATATTCTTATTAGCTGTCATGTATTATGTGATTATATGCTGGCATCATACTTAAGGATATTCATTCATTATTTTATTTAATTTCCACCCAAACATCCTGAGATGAGTCCATCTGATTTGAGAGCCCAATCCTTAATCACTGTGCCTCACTGAGTGTCCTTTCCACTAACTCACCGTCTGGGCCGGCATGGGGACAACTACGCATGGGTACCTGGAGGCCCAGGGAACATCTTGAGTAGGAAAGTGAGCACCGTAACTTTAAAGCGTTCATACTCTCTCAGATCACTTCCAGCCTAAGAATCCTATTGGGAATCCCAACCCCAGGTTTTCTCTACTCCACACACCCGGGCTCCCTATTCTGGTTGAGTCACCTAATCCCAAGTAGCCCTGAGGGCTGGAGCCAGCATTCTCACCATTCCTGAGAGTGTGTCCTCTTGAATTTGTTTTTGGAATGTTCTGCTCCTTGACTCTCCTCAGTTGTCTTGGGTCAATCTCAGCTTTGAGACATGCCATTCCTTTTCTGCCTCGAACTGTGTTTGGTGTATCTGGTTATTTTACCTAGAATTCCATTTCTACCTAATCCTGCAGGTTGGTGTCTGCATTTTGATTCTGTCCTAACCCTTGGCCATCTCTTCAATTAAAATAGAATTCATGTCTCCATTCTCCCCTAAGCAGCAAAAGTTAATCTATGAAACACAAAGAGAAAAGGAAGTATAAGAAAAGGGAAGCCTTGGCTATTATACATTATGTATTTAATAGTATTTCCTATACAATTCCTTTCCTCTCTCTTCTTCCCACTTCAGACCATTAAATGTGAGGTTGCACTAACTCAGTGGTCGGCAAACTGCGGCTCTCGAGCCACATGTGGCTCTTTGGCCCCTTGAGTGTGGCTCTTCCTAAGCCTTAGGAGTACCCTAATTAAGCTAATAACAATGTACCTACCTATATAGTATAAGTTTAAAAAATTTGGCTCTCAAAAGAAATTTCAATCTTTGTACTGTTGATATTTGGCTCTGTTGACTAATAAGTTTGCCGACCACTGCCTAACCGGTTTGGCTCAGTGGATAGAGTGTTGGCCTGTGGACTCAAGGGTCCAGGTTTGATTCTGGTCACGGGCACGTACCTTGGTTGTGGGCGCATACCCAGTAGGGAGTGTGCAGGAGGCAGCTGATCCATGTTTCTCTCTCATGTTTCTCTCTCATCAATGTTTCTAACTCTCTATCCCTCTCCCTTCCACTCTGTAAAAAATCAATAAAATATATTTTTTTTAAATGTGAGGTTAAGGAGCAAAATTTTCTTTTACTCTCAGTTCTTAACTCCAGCTAACCCTCAAGATCTGATATCTGAAGAATTTCAGATTATCTGATGTTTTCTTTCTGCTCCTAATCCTTTTTTCTTTCTCTTTTTTCTTTTCTTTTAATAACCTTATCTCTAGATATTTTCCTTCAGAACATTCTCTTTCATAGAACCTATTTCTGCATCAACCTGTGGACCCTACTCTGTTCTTCGATTTAGCTAAAATTTTAGTGTATTGATGTGTACAGTCTGTCTCTCTACTAGGCTAAAATTAACCCACAGAACAAGGAGTAGTTAGAAACAGCACTTACCAAGCTTTACTAATTTTTGAAAGATTTTCTGAAAGAATATGTGCTTTTAGAAATTGAATTCTTCCCTGATAATTTTTCATACACATGCCAGTAGCCATAGGAAGTACTTTAAGCAACATGCTCTTCTCAAGCACTATAGGAACCAAGATCACAGAATTTAACAAATTACTACACTTGAAATAAAGAAATTTCATTGAAAATACTATGTGCTGATTCTTTAAGTATAATCTTCTTATGCACATATGCAAGGAGCTCCTAGTCTATGTGTTCTCATTTTGGAAATCAGCTGTTTCTAATAGCCACATAGTAACCGACTAAATAATATAGTTAAAAATTCTCCGTAATGGCTCTGTCTCCAGACAGGTTTCCTGACTGTGCACTTTTCCCAAAGCTTGCTCACAAATGACCACTCTGGTGCAATAGGAGAAAAATGATGGCCTCAGAGATGATCTGAGACTTTAATATGGGAGCAATAACTCTTTTCCAAAGGTCTCTTGATCCACCTTCACGATATTCCAGCATTCCAGCCAACAATAGGGAGATTATAGAAGGGACCTCAGAGACCTCTCTGTCCAAAATCCTCATTGGAAATTTGAGAAACACAGATGCAAGGAGGGGAAGATAAAGTCAGTTACTCAAAATAACACGTTAAATGGAGGAAATAAATTAAAATCCAAGTCTCCTAAGGCATTATGCAATGAAAGGCAACTGCTGTAATTAGCTAAACCGTTGTGAATAAATAAACATGATGGTGCGCTTCATTCTCTTCATGAATACAAACTCAGGCTTGACCAATGGAGGTTGGTGGAAACAGCATTTTGGCATTTCTCAACCTATTTTAAGAAGCATGGAAGCTTCTGCTTTGACCTCTGGGAACCCTGACCAACAAAGAAAGAAATCTTAGTATTCTAACACCTCTGTGTGATGAGAAGTCCAAGCCACATGGAAAGGTGCTGTGCTGACTGACCCTCTATTTCAGGGGTCCTCAAACTTTTTAAACAGGGGGGCAGTTCACTGTCCCTCAGACCATTGGAGGGCCAGACTATAGTTTTAAAAAAAAAACTATGAACAAATTCCTATGCACACTGCACATATCTTATTTTGAAGTAAAAAAACAAAACGGGAACAAATACAATATTTGTATTTGCATGTGGCCCACAGGCCGTAGTTTGAGGACCCCTGCTATTTCCTCTATTTAACAGCCCAACTGAGCCCTCAGCCAATAGTTAGCTTCAACTTCCACCCCTGAGGTGCAGTTCATTTGATCCTTCATATGACTAAAGCTCCAGCCACTACCTGCATGAGAAATCCCACAGAAAAACCACGTAAGTAAACCCAGTCAACTCACAGAACCAGGAGAAATAATAATAAATCGTTATTTTAAGCCACTGTCTTTAAAAGAGCTAATTGTGCAGCAATAGGTAATCAGACGACCAGCTAATAAAGAAACCACTGAAACATTTTAAACAGGAGAGTGGTAATAATTCAGCTCATAACTGAACATTTTGCATAGGTAGGGCCCTGGGAATCAGACTACTTAGAAAGTAGGAGATAAACACTTTGTCCCCTGCTCTCATACACAATCTAGTTTATTTGAGGTTTGAGGGCTACTGGATGGAACTGCTTGACGTTCCTCCTTCCATGTACATATATTTATCACATAGATTCTGAAGATATCAGAGAGGAAGGGAATGAGGGAGAGCGAGAGAGAGCGAGAAGAATCAAAACACTTACACAGAATTTCTGACCCATGACTGACAAAGTACCAGGTTCCAACTCACGCAGCAAGCTATGAAGATAACACCAACGGTCCCTGCTTCCTGGTGCTCAGACTCTTATGCTTGTGTAATTCCATGCCATGCCAGATAGGGCGGACCCATGTAACCAATATGATGTTGCAGAAATGGCCATGCAACGGGTGAGGTTAGGTTTTAAATGACATTGCAGCTTTTGCCTTGCTCTCTCTTGGATTGCTCATGCTGGTCAAATTTGCTCTCCCCATGTCTGTTTTACTCTATAGTAAAAAGCCTTATGTATGGTCAAACAAAATTCTTTACCACATTGTTTATCCTCAGAAATATGTTGCCTATTCTTGGTCCTCTGTTTTTCCCTCTGAATGTTTAAATTAGTTCATGAAATTATCAACAAAACCTTGTTTGTGTTCTAATTGCACGTCCATTGATCAACATCGTGGAAAGGAACAACCTTAGACTACTGACTCTTTCTCTTCACAAACATAATAGATTTCTCCATATATTTAGGTCTCTTTATAGTTTAACATGTTCTTGTGAGAGTTTGACTATTTTTTATTAGCTATATTCTTAAGTACTTTATATTTTTCTTCCTTGGTAAAACTGGTATCTCTTAGAAATACTTTTTCTAAATCTGTTACTAGAATATAAAATTCAATTGGAATTGATAAGTTGATACCATATTCTTCTTGCTTGCTAACTTCTTCCATTTATTCTAACAATTAATTTTGTATATTCTTTGAGTTTTACATGGTGAAAACATACCATTTGCACATAGTCATAATTTCACTTACTCTCCTACCATGTCTAAATTTTCTGGTATTTTTTTCTAAGTGTACTTTCTACAAAATAGTACACATATAGTTGAATAGAAGATATCTCCAATGTTGGGATACTTTTACATTTCTGATTTTTAAGGAAATGTTTTTAATATTTTCCTTTTGAGTCTCTGTAGGCTTCTTTATTATGTTAAGGAATTCCTCTTTTCTTCTTCTTTGGTAATTTTTTTTATCATTCACTAATAGGTGTAGAAATTCACCAAATAATTTTTTTCCCTTTTACGATGATAGTGTACTGTTTTCCTTTAATTTCTTAATGATTATACTAATAGTTTTTCATAACCCTTACATTTCTGAGGTCAACTCCTTTTTCTTTTCATTTATTATATACTTTGGTGAATTTTATTTGCTTAGTATTTTTGTTCAGAAATTTCATACCTATGTTCTTGAGTCAGACTGGCTTTAAGATTTCTTTCTCAATTGTTGCTTCTCTGTTTTCCTTTTTCCCAAATTCTTTCCCCAATATTTTATAACAAGCATTCAGACAAGCCCGAAGGTTACAGAAATGAACCTCTCTGTGTATCCATCACCAAACAACAGCAACCATCTTCTAATGGCCTCTCATTTCATCCACTTTTTTTTTTACCCTCAAACACATTGGATTATTTTGAAGTAAATCCTGCACAGTATAATTTATCTTTAAGTACTTTATTATGTGGTTCTAAATTAAACTTTAAATAATATAATTACAATACCATAATCACACCTAAAAGGAGTAGAAACCCTCAACATTTTCCAACGGTCCCTTGTAGTCAGTGTCTCACTGTGCGGTTGTGATTAGCTGGTTATTAATCACAGGGAAAGCGAAAGGGAGGCCAGACGTTCTCAGCGTGTCCCTTTGGGCAGCGTCACCAGGAAGCGCCAACTTCCCACCCCAGGCACTACCGGCCCATTTCCCACAATGACGGGGAAGGGACTGGGCAACGGGGAGTGGACACAGGCGCAGTAAAGCTGGGGTGACGTAGGGAAGGTGCCTGTCAGTCTAACCTGGAACAGAATCCACAGCAAATACAGAACATGTGGGAATAGATGATCCCCAGACAAAGGAGCTAGCTCTTGTGTGGCTCTCTGCGTCTCTGGAGTTGCTCCTGCTTCCTTGCCTTAGCCCATGTTCCTAGAGGCCGCACAGCCCGTGGCCATTGTGAGAGTAAACAAGTAATCTTTTCTGTCAAAGAAGGGAATGTGGGCAGCCGCCATTCTGGCCCACGTGACTTGCAGCTCCCCTGGGGGCCGCCATTTTGAAATGCAAAGGTCAACCCCTCCCTTTCCCTTTAAATTAGCCAATTGTGCAAGACTGTGAGCCTCAGCTCTGACCAATCAAGAGTGAGGGGCAGATGACGTGCCCCTTTTGGACTGCCCACTTAGTGAGCATGCTCCCAGACCCTGTGTGCATGGGCACTCTCCTGCAAGAGTAAAGATATTTCCTTGCTGTCTGGCTCCCATGTATCCTTTGTGTTCTGCCAGGACCCCTGGTTTTGGGAATCACCTTATTTCTAACAATTTGGGGGGCTTGTCTGGGATTCCACTGGTCACTACAGAGGCCATTGCACCCTCTCTTGAGGAGGAGTGCCCCACTGCCACGCTGCAGTGGCCTCGGTGAGGAGGGACAGCCACTACCCCAATCCCCCTACTCCCATGGCTGACTGCAAGCTCGGGATGGAGAGTTAGCCAGCGATGTGGGAAGGTCTCAAACAAGCAGCACTGTGGCAACCAGGTAACCTCATGCATGAGCCAAGGTGGGAATTGGACTGAGTACTACTTTGGTGATTGGGTATCCTCTGAGGTCGGGTATATGTGACTGGGATGTGTCTTGGACATGAAGCAAGTGTGGGGTTCTGATCTGCAGTTCCATTCTACTGCAAGGGAAGCAGCCAGAGAGGGATGAAGTGGATCTCGAGGAGTGCAAGAAACCTCCAGTATAGGAGTTTAGGCACATAGCCACGAGGGAGTTTCCACACATGGGAAACAAAAATTCAACGCCTAGGAAATACATTCCCCCAGATAGTCTATTGGGAGTGTTATGGGTTCACTCAGCGAGATAGACCACCAACTCAGAATTTAAATTTAAGAGCCTTTATTAAGATGGCCAGCTGACTACAGTTACAGCACCCCTCCAAAGCAAAGGCTGAACTGCAGTGCTGACTGCAAGAGTTACAGCATTTTTATTTGCAAAAACCACAGAGTTAGTTACAAAGCCTTGTTTACATAATTAGTTCCCAACACAGTATAGCATCATACAGTGACTACCTTCCTATCTATGTGTTCTAGGAACAGAGAGTACAGAGTGCCGGGAAGGGGCCATGAGACCATATCTCAAGGCCTAGCCTGATGTCAGTGCCTTCCTATCTATGTGTTTTAGGAACAGACAGCACAGCATGACCCGTCTGGCCGAAGTGCCAGATATGCAGCCCGGCGCAGGAGGTTTCAGGGAGAGGACAGTCCCTGAACCAGGGGCAGGAGACATTGCTCTGCTTTAGTATTTGTTTTTTCATGGTGTGTGTGTGTGTGTGTGTGTGTGTGTGTGTGTGTGTGTGTTTATGCAGGGCATTCTGTGATGTCTATGGTTTGTGCGTGCCTATAAGAGTGTGTCTGTTAATGTTTCTCTTTATTGTTTGGTTTGAGTTGTTTAAAGATGGGGCATGTCCCGTTTTGGGGGAGCCCCGCTATTTGTGGTGAGGCTAAACACGTGGCAGGGATTGAGGGAATGTCCCAGCAGCTGCTGTGAATTCTTAATATTGGGGACTTTTCGTGCTTTCCCTCTCAGGGTGTCAGCACCTAAAACTTTTAGCTAGTAAGAGGGTTTTTTGTCTGTAATGTAAATTTGGTTACTGATTTACTTTGCCTGCTTTCTATATTTTGGGGACTTAGTTTGACATAGGGAAGTAAGGATTACAGGCATGGGGAAGTGGGCAGTGCAGGCTATGGTTGGACTCCATTGTTTGAGAAACAAGGTTAATGTTTCCATGATGGTGGGCAGTTCTTGAATGAGAATCCAAGGTTGACTCCCAGGTCCTAGAGGCATACAAGTTCCAGATTTTTGTCCCCAACACTGGGAGGAGCAGATTTGCTGAAGTGCTCTCCAGCAAGTTGCTGAAATAGCAGTGGGGGGAGCTATTTTTATAAAGAAAATATAAACTCCCATTTTTATAAAGAAAAGTAAAATAAAATAGTACATTCACATGAAAGCCACTAAAGGCAGATCAGATGTCCCTGTTACCAAATTGCCAATAAAATGCCCGGGATAATAATGATTATCTTTAAAATCTCAAAATTGTTGTAACTTAAAACTTTGAGTTTGCTGGGTTAAATGGTAAAAATTATTAAATATCAAGATATTTTGAAATAACAGGATACTAAAATATTAATCTGAGTTTGCTTCATATGGAGAAACTAGAGGATTGATCTGAATATGCTAATGATAAGTCTTGTATTTTATTTAAAACTAGGGACCTGGTGCACGAAATATGTGCACTCAGGGTGAGGGGAGGTCCCTCAGTCCAACCTGCACCCTCTCACAGTCTGGGAGCCCTAAGGGGATGTCCGACTGATGACTTTGGCCTGCTCAGTCTGACATCCTTACTGCTACCACGGAGGTAGGAGAGTCTCCCACCACAGCCGCTGCACTAGCCAGCTGTGAGTCTGGCTTCTGGTTGAGTGGCACTCCCCCTGTGGGAGTGCACTGACCACTAGGGGACAGCTCCTGCATTGAGTGTCTGCCCCATGGTGGTCAGTGAGCATCATAGCCACCAGTTTTTCTGCCATTTGGTCAATTTGCATATTATTATTATTATTATTATTATTATTATTATTATATAGGATATGTCTTAAAAATGTGAATGTATTGCTAATCTGAGGAAACATGTCGCCTAAATATTAAGGCTAAGGGCTAAGAATTTATGGTTTTGGTGTTATTTTGAATGGAAAAAAAGTGGGCTCTGAAAGTTGTAAGGTTTGTGAGGTTTGTGAGGAAAGGAAGCTATATAAATGGCACAGGCCACTAAGCCAGGACAAGTGGAATGGGGAAACTGAGATGGTTCAACAGCAATTTGGAGCTATCTAGTAAATCCCATCTTCCCGAAACCAATGTCCGTGTCCATTGGTTAGGCCTATATGCTTGTATATAAGTCCTTTGGTTGATCTTTCCCCCTTACCCTATCCTCCCCTACCTTTCCTCCAAGGCCCGAGAGTCCAATCAATGCCTCTCCATCTCTGGATCAGTCCTCGTTCATCAGTTTATGTTGTTCATTATATTCCACAAATGAGTGAGATCATGTGGTATTTATCCACTCTCCAGTTCCATCCATGCTGTTGCAAATGGTAAGAGTTCCTTTTTCTTCTTCCTCTTCTTAAAGAATACCTTTCAGCATTTCATATAATGCTGGTTTGGTGGTGATGAACTCTTTTAGCTTTTTCTTATCTGTGAAGCTCTTTATCTGACCTTCTATTCTGAATGATAGCTTTGCTGGATAAAGTAATCTTGGTTGTAGGTTCTTGGCATTCATCACTTTGAATATTTCTTGCCACTCCCTTCTGGCTTGCATGGTTTCTGTTGAGAAATCAGCTGACAGTCGTATGGGTACTCCCTTGTAGGTAACTGACTGTCTTTCTCTTGCTGCTTTTAAGATTCTCTCTTTGTCTTTTGCTCTTGGCATTTTAATTATGATGTGTCTTGTTGTGGTCCTCTTTGGGTTTCTTTTGTTTGGGGTTCTCTGCGCTTCCTGGACTTGTAAGTCTATTTCTTTGACCAGGTAGGGGAAGTTTTCTGTCATTATTTCTTCAAATAGGTTTTCAATATCTTGCTCTCTCTCTTCTTCTGGTACCCCTATAATTCTGATGTTGGCACACTTGAAGTTGTCCCAGAGGCTCCTTACACTGTCTTCATCTTTTTGGATTCATTTTTCTTTTTTCTTTTTCGGTTGGGTCTTTTTTGTTTCTTCATATTTCAAATCTTTGACTTGATTCTTGGGATCCTCTTGTCTGCTGTTGGATCTCTGTATATTATTCTTTATTTCAGTCAGTGTATGCTTAATTTCTAGTTGGTCTTTTTTCATATCCTCCAGGGTCTCAGTAAATTTATCAGCGGTTTCCATAAAATTCTTGAAAAACCTTATAAACGTGGCCTTGAACTCTATATCCAGTCATTTGCTTTCCTCCATTTCTGTCATTTGTGACCTGTTTCTTTGTCTCCACAATTTTTTTTGCTTCCCTGTGTTGGTAGAGTGGTTTTGTGTGCTAGGTGTCCTGTAGGGCCCAGTGGCTCAGCCTCCCCAGTTACCTGAGGTGGACACTCTTTGTGTACCCCCTTGTGGGCTTTTTGCACAGTCTTATTGTAGTTATGCCTTGATTGTTGTAGGATCACTGGGAGGAATTGACCTCCAGGCCAGTTGGCAGTGAGAATCAGCTGTGTCTACAGTGGGAGAACTTCTGTGCTGAAGACACCCTTCTGGGGCAAGACTTGCTTCTGTGGGGCTTTGGTGCTCACTGAGT
Source organism: Myotis myotis (assembly GCF_014108235.1). Classification (NCBI taxonomy): domain Eukaryota; kingdom Metazoa; phylum Chordata; class Mammalia; order Chiroptera; family Vespertilionidae; genus Myotis; species Myotis myotis. The sequence continues at coordinate 1,034,679 of NW_023416336.1, forward strand.
CTGTGCCCTGAGTGTGTCCCTTATGGATCTGAGGAGTTGTAATTTGGATGGTCCCCCTCTGACCACTGGGTACACTGGCTCTTGGATCTAAGGAGGTGCTAATTTAGCCTCTGCCTGAGGTTACACAGCAGGAGCTACGAAGAGAACTGCAGATTCCCCTTCCTTTTTTTGGAGTTTGGAGGTGCCCTGATGAGGCCCAGCTGTGAAGCAATGCAAGCCGCTGTGGGGCCTTGGGCCTTCTCTTGGAAGTTCTGGGTCTGTCGGGCCCCGCTGCAGTTTGTTAGGTAATTTTCAGTTGCAAAGGGCCAGGGCATTCATATGCAAAAGCGTCTGTCGCAGCCTGGGTGGGGCGGGGTCTCAGGGAATCAAAGGGCGGAGCAAGCAGCTATGGCTGGTCCTCAGCCCTTCCCTAAGGGGCCGTGTGTCTCAGTGTCCCGATAATTGCTGCAAGCATCTCTGAGGGAAAGCCGCCCTCAAGTTCAGAGTTCTCCCTGCTGCCAGACAGTCCAGCGTCTCCCCGTATGAGTCCTGGGTCCCCAGAGACTTCCCGGAACCGGAGTTCAGAGCAGTCAGGAGCTTGTGACTCCCTCCTGATTCAAAAAGACAGCCGCGTCCTCAGGTGCCAGCCCCTTTCCGCGTGCGCGAGCCTCCGTACCTCTGCACTTTACTTCCGCAGCTCCTCTGGCTCTCAGTGTGTTTTTCTCTTTCCTTCTAGTTGTAGAATTTCCACTCAGCCAGCCTTCCTGTAGTTCTGGATGATGTCCATTTTGTCTTTTTGTTGTATTTTTGAAGTTGTTGTGGGAGGCAGCAATTTCCCAGTGTTTCTCTATGCCACCATCTTAGTTTCTCTGGGTATCTCTTCTACTTTAATCTCTATCAGGTTAGAAGGCTTCCTGGCCCAAGACCCTCCTCTTGAGTTCCTGGATCATCACCATTCACCAGGAGACTATGTTCTGGTCAAGACATGGAGGGAAACAATTTGGGACCCTCCTGGGAAGTACCCTACCTTGTCTTTGCTTACCACTGAGGCTGCTGTTCAGACTGCAGAACGAGGTTGGACCCAACACACATGGGTTAAGGGCTGACCACCAGCTTCTCTGGGTGGAGACACCTCAACTTGGACAGCCACACCAGGACATAGCCTCTTGAAATTAACACTAAAGAAACTGTAAGCTGTCTATTTGCTTTAGTGGTCTGGCAAATTGCAGGGGCTTACAATGTGGGCTGGGGAAATGTGTAAAATCTGGATCATGCTTACCCAGTAAAGTCTATTGATTATAGATAACTTGAATGACTTGGATATTTCAGCCTTTAGGCCAAGAGATTGGCTAGGGCTACGTTTAGGAGTAGATGTTGCAGGACAAGATCCCCTAGGAAGGTTTGCTCCGATATTGGTAGCCCCACCCAAGGACATTGTCACTGCCACTACCATGCAAATAGAAGTAGAATATAAGGAAACAAATGCCTGGGTGGAATGGACTAAATATTCTGTACATGCCCTAAATGAAAGCAACTGTTACGCTTGTACAGCAGGAAGGCAGGAGGCCCAAGTGGTCCCATTTCCATTCAGATGGACCTCAGACAGTAACAGGATGGAATGTGTGCGTGCCTTGTGTCAGGAGGAAACTGCCTGGGGAAACACTTCCTATAAGACTCTCTCCTTGCTGTTCCCCTCCAATAGAGGTAAAGAGCAAGGTTCCCCAAAATGATCCAGCTCCCGTCCTCCAACGTAATCTATACCTCCTGCCTCTCAAGGTCTGGAAATAGTACTCGGAGTTTACGGGAAATTTATCCAGATGCGTAAATGGCCGAGTATCCTCAGAAGCCAATCATTCTGCACTATCGATACCCAGGGTTGACGTCTGATGGTTTTATGGGGCACCATTACTTGCGGCCTTGCCCAACACCTGGAGCAGAACTTGCACGCTCATACAATTGGCTATTCCTTTCACTTTGGCATATTGTAAACCTTTTTCAATTGGACAGACTAGGAAGAAGAAAGAGAGGCCGGGGGCTCCTTTGATCCCCATATTTACACAGATCCCACTGGGGTTCCAGGAGGAGTGCCAAACGAGTTTCAGGCTAGAAATCAGATTGCTGCAGGATTTGAATCTGTCCTGTTCTGGTGGTTGTAATCAAGAATGTGGGTTGGATTAATTATATTTACTATAACCAGCAAAGGATTGTTAACTATACTCACGATGCAGTTAAAGGTATAGCCACACAACTAGATGCCACCAGCAGGGTGATGTGGGAGAATAGGTTGGCCTTGGAAAGGATTCTGGCAGAAAAAGGAGGAGTATGTGTAATGTTCATGGGCCAATGTTGTACATTCACCGCTGACAACACAACCATCACGGAGCCCTACAGGGATGATGAGTGAGCTGGAAATCCTGGAACTGAGGATCCTTTCTCTGATCCACTAGAGCAATGGTTCAGAAAGTGGTAGGAAATGATGGTACCCATGCTCACCCCTCTGATGATCTGGTTAGGAGTTACAGTGATGGGATGGTGTATCATCCCATGCATGAGGAGTCTTATGTAAAAGTTAATGGAAACTGTGTTGACCAAACAGCAAAATAATCTCCTCCTAGACACTGCAGAGCAGGAAAGTCAAGGAATGTTAGCTGAGTTTGAAGAAAAGAGTTAAATAAGAAAAGGGGGGGAATTGTGGGTATAAATAAGTAATCTTTTATGTCAAAGAAGGTATTTTAGGCAGCCACCATTTTGGCCCACGTGATTTGCAGTTCCCTGGGGCTGCCATTTGAAGCGGCAAAGGTCAAACCATCCCTTTTTACTTTAAATTAGCCAATGGCACAAAAATGTGAGTCTAAGCTCTGACCAATCAAGAGTGAGGGACAGATGACATGTGTCAGACGTAAAACCCCGAGGGGATGGCCTGCTCAGTGTGCATGCTGCCAGACCCTATGCGTGCACACCTCCTGCAGGAGTAAAGGTATTGCCTTGCTGTCTGGCTCCTGAGTATCCTTTGTCTTCTGCCAGGACCCCTGGTTTGGGGGCTCGCCTTCTTTCTAACACCATGCAGACCCCACACACAATCAGCTGATGGCTGCAGCTGGGAACACATGCAAATATGGAACAGAAACTCTGGACAACACGTTAGCCCTGCTACAGACACAGCTGGGCTTTTCCCTTGGTGAGATGAAGGGAAATGGGACTCTGGGAACTCAAGGATGTGATTTTTTCATGCAAATAAATGCCACTCATTCGCCCACGGGAGTCTCAGAATGTTCCTTTTCTTGTGACATCGCAAGAGCCCCACCTCCACCGGCAACAAGTGGGGACACAGAGAGCTCCCCATCCATAGCACCGTATTAATTTTTTTCCCATTTGCTTTGTTCAAATCAGGACCTAAACAGGCTCCATACATTGTATTTGAATGACACATTTCTCCAATGATAAGAATGTAATATTGCTTTATGTTTAAAAATTCATTTGCTAAGGAAATGGAGTCATTTGTCCTATAGCGTCCCACCTTCTAGACTTTGCTGATTATATTACTGTGTTGTAACATATAATAATTTCATCCTTGATATTTCCTGAAAGTTGGTAGCCTGATGTTAATCAGAGGTTCTCAAAATGTTTTGACCTCATGACACTTTTACACTTAAAAATTATTAAAGACCCCAAACTATTTTTATTCATACGAATTATTGATATTTATGATATTAGATATTAAAACTATTTTTAAAAATATTTATTTACTAACTAGTTTTGATCATTTTCAAAAAACTGCCCCCAAAAATGCCCATATGAGAATGACAAGTTTTTCTCTCAGTCCATTTTTCAAGTAAGAATTGTGTTTCATGAAAACTGTTACAAATGCTTTTTCTCGAAGCAAAAGCTATATTTTATTATGCAGACTTCCCATTTAATCATACAGAATATCAAAAGAAATATATCCAAGGTTTCAGACTTAAAATAAAATTAATTATTTTTACTGTTTCGTCAAGTTCATCCAGAACAGTTCTTCAGTAAAAATGACTTGTTTCTTGCAAGTGCCTGGATATGGAGAACACAGGTTGATGCTACTGCCTTGATTAATGCTGACGCATCAGAACTTTTACCCACCTTGCTTTTGTCCCATAGTGTAATTGTCAGCACAGTAAAAAAAGACAAATAACATCTTAGTATCATTATGAAAGTTACAAGTTCACGGGCTCCCTGGAAGTGTCTTGAAGACCCCGTGGGTCTACAGGTCACAACCTGAGAATGCCCTTGGGAAGTGGCAAATGGCCGTCTCAGAATTGGATGGACCTGAGGAACTGGTCTCAGGCTTCCCCCAGGGAGGAAGGCACTGCTATTCATCTGCTGTTCCCTCCTGGTTTCCCACGGAGTTACAAGACCCTGTAACAGCAGCTCTGAACCACTGCTGTTTCCCTTAGTTCTAATTGTTTCTTTCCCCTCAACTAATACTTGGTTCTCAGCAATCATTCCTATTTCTATACCCACCTGACTTTTACTTAGTGATTTCTTTTTATTTATTCTTAAAATACAAAGTTAAAAGAAAAATATATATACAGGGGGAAAAAACATATTCATACATATGCCTAGAGTGACCAGTACTTGGCAGATTGAAAAAAAACAGCAACAACAAAAACACTACCAACGTTTCCCTTATCTATTCAATGCCACATTTTCTAAACCACATAACATCAGAATTTGTGCCAAGGGCTACCTTCATTCCAGGAAGTTTTCAGAATAAGACAACCAGGCACAGGATAATAAAGTCCAAACTGCACCTGTTCCTAAGGAAAGTGTTGGCCTGCTAACGGAAAAGAAGTGATATCTGGGCAATTCCCAGCCGTTGTCCCAAATTGGCTCCTTGAACCAATGCCAAGCCCTTTCCCGGTATCCCTGTCTGGGCCCACATGCCTGCTATTCATTCAAGGCCACACCCTCAGACTCTCTTATAAAAGCCGAGTCTTTTCTGACGTGACCAACCATCCAGCTACCTGCAAACAGGTAAGTGGGAGCTGAGAGGAGGTGAGAGCCATGGCAGGGGTTTACCTCACACATTTGGGGAAAGGCTATAGGAGGATTCTGGTCTTCAAGGAACATCAGTCTTATGGGTAAGAGGGTGTACAGATTCTTCAATTATTTCCAGAATCATAAAAGAGGATAGTTGTCACCAAGATCAATTTATTCCAAGGAGTGTTGTCAAAGGAAAAGGCAAGAGGGAGAACAGAGGGATCCCTACATGCCCTCTCTCTGACTGCACTTCTTTAACGATCTCTGATTGCTCCTTCAGGTCACAGATATTGTACAATGCTGCCTCCCATAGCCCTGCCCAGCGTGTCCTGGGTGCTGTTCTCCTGCCTGATGCTCCTATCGCAGGTGCAAGGTGAGATTTCTCTGCCTCCAGCACTGGGTTCCTTGTGAATGCTCAGGGCCAAGAGGTGGAGGAAGCCTCCTGTGTGATGCATGTGGCAATGGTGAGGTATCTCCTCACACAGTGAAACTGCCTGCCATTCCTCCACCGTCACTCCTTCCTCAGGGTAACTCATGGGGGGGGGGAGAGGGGACCACGGCGCTCCATTAACAGTTGAATGAGATGGTTTCCATTTTGTGAGTGGACTTTGGCAGGATGAAGAGAGAAAGCAGGAAGGGTCAGCAGTGAGGGAAGCAGGAGAACGACTGGAGGACTTGGTGTGAGAACAGTCAGCTCAGAGTGGGGGAAGTGTTAGACTTTGGAATACAGGGGGAGGGTAGAATAAAAAGGGATGCTTCTTCATTTAATAAGGGAGCATAAGGGAGCTAGTTCAAGATGAAGAAATCCTGAAAGTGTTGGAAATGATGAGAGGTAGGCAAGAGTTTGGTGTTCATTCCCCCAAGCACTGTCTCACAAATATTCCCACAGTCAGTCCCAACACCCATTCCCACACTTTGTTTCACTCCATTTCTCTCTCTCACGTCCATCCACCCCAGGTGAAGAGTCCAAGAAGGAAGTTAACGCTCTACCGAGCAACTGTCCCCAAGGCTCCTATTACCATCACTTCTACTGCTATGCTTTGTTTAAGACACCAAAATCCTGGTTTGAGGCAAATGTGAGTAAGTGCATTTACAGGTAGAAGTATTACATTAGAGACAGGAGGGAGAGGGGCTGGTCTCCATTTTCCAGACTTTTTTGGGAGTGAGAATGAGCACCCTCATCTTTTACATGCACACCTCTTCTTACCCCTCAGCCCTGCCCTACCCCAGTGATGTCTCAACCTCCTCCTCAGTCTGTCTCTGCCCCACACAGATTGCCTGCCAGAAGCGACCCTCGGGATCCCTCGTGTCTGTGCTCAGTGGGGCTGAGGCATCCTTCTTGGCCTCTCTGGTCAAGAGCATTTGGAGCAGCTGCCCAAACGTCTGGATTGGGATTCATGATCCCACACAGGTGCGATGACATCACCTGTCTGTTATTTCTGAAGCTGCTATGCCCTTCAAGCCCACTCCCTGTCCCTGTGCCTGCCCAGAAAACTCCAGAGCTTAGAGATCTGCAGGGACATTTGGGGAAAGGGTGGACCTGGAGGCCAGGTGAAGAGCTGAGTTCTGTGAAGGTTGGTAGTCTCCAGGGGAAGTTAACCTGCCTCTTGTCCAGATTTGTATACCGTTCAGACATGACACCCTGTAATTCAGTTCTCTGAGTTTCAGGGAGGAATCCTACATGAAAATGAGATGCATTTTTCCTTGTAGAATACCCATTGCCTTTGAGTGGAATGATAAATTCACTGCCAATTGTTGTCCAGCCAGTAACATGTTACTCTGAGTGGTTCCATTGGTCTTTATGGTTATTGATTTTGGATTTACCAATAGGAGCAAGGAATTAGGAAAGAGGAAAGCTCTGTGACAGCATATGGAATAGCAGACCAAATTCCATGATCCTGAGGAGAGGATCAGGTGTTCACCTGAGGGGATCATGCATGGAGAACTCTAATGACCACTCAACCTTACCTGGCTCCATCCTCTACTCCCTAGGGCTATGAACCCAATGCAGGTGGATGGGAGTGGAGTAATAACGATGTGCTGGATTACCTTGCCTGGGAGAAAAATCCTGCCACCATTTCAAATCCTGGCTACTGCGGGAGCCTGTCACGAAGCTCAGGTAAGAAAGAGAAGAGCTACCTTCTGGCCAACCTTTCCATCCCCTCATCCCCGTTCCTGGGCCTCACCTTCAGGTAACTCTCCTGAGCCGTAAAATGCAGTGTTGGTTTTTCTTCTCCCATCTCCTTTCATCTCTCCTTTCTGTGAGTTTCCTTCCCTTGGAGAGGGCCCCTGGTGACGATGAGGGCGGGGCTTTGAGTCCTAGGCCAGAGTCTGGGATGTCTCTCTTTTGAGCCCTGAGCTCCACCAGCCCCACTCACTTTAGCTATTCCTTCTCTCCAGGACATCTGAAATGGAAAGATTATAACTGTAATCAGATGTTACCCTATATCTGCAAGTTCAAGAATTAGGTGAGTCCAGCGGACATGGCTCAGTGGTTGAGCGTTGATCTATGAACCAGAAGGTCACAGTTTGATTCCCATTCAGGACACATGTCCAGGTTGCCGGCTCGATCCCTGGTGTGGGGCATGCAGGAGATATCTGATCAATGATTCTCTCTCATCATTGCTGTTTCTATCTCTCTTTCCCTCTCCCTTCCTCTCTGAAATCAATTTAAAAAAGAAAGAAAAGAATTAGGTCAGGTGGGAGCCAGTGGCCTGAGTTTGGGATGCAGCTCATCGTGGGACCAAGTGAGAACCCACCGGAAAGGAATATTTTTGCACACCCTCAAACCCAGCCTCTTCTTTTTGACCTTCCCTCCTCCTTGCCCTCATTTCAGGCGTTCTTTGTTTCCAATGGCCTGAAGTCTCAGAGTGTAATAATAAAAATTTTATTCAATACTTGTGCATTTTTGTGTTCCAGTCTCATAGCAAGACTGAGGAGTCAGTGGGTGAGGGAGAAAATCTATATAGATGCTGCCTTTGTTCTGTTTCATTCAGGCCCCTGGGACAATGCCCACAGGGACGTGCCCATCAGCACATTTGCGATGAGGATGTCGGCCTTGTTCACATAGGATTCACGTTGTGTGCAGACAAAACACTGGTCTCCACACCCTCTGCTGCCCCCGCCTCCTGATGGTGTGGCACCAGCAGCATTTGGGGTTACTGTTAGCCCACGATGGTGTTACTAAAGGTTGCCCCAAAATTCACACAAGAAGTAATTTTGATAGAAAACACAAGTTTATAATTAAAAATTGTAAATTTTTTATTGATTCATAAAGTATATAATATAGGGTTATGTATGGGATAGAATAATGGGTAAATGGCCTCCACGGCTTTGCTGGCACATATGCATTCTTTTGTTGAAATTTTCCATGACCATTTTGCATAAATGTGGTTGAATTTTGTTGATACAGCGCTCAATTTCCTCCTTCAAGGTGTGGGTGGTCATGGGCTTTTTGGCATAAACCTTAGACTTCAAAAAAATGCAAAAAGTCCAGCATGATCTGGGCAGTCAATTCTGATCACCAAAATGGGAAATTACACGACCAGGAAATGACTCATGCAGTAATTGAATTGTTTCTCGGGCTGTATGGCATGTGGCACTGTCTTGTTGAAACCACGTGTCGTCCACATCCATATCTTGCAATTTAGGCACAAAAAACTGGATTATCATGTCATGATAGCAAGCACCATTAAATTCAAATCTTGCGTGAATTTTGGGACACCCTTTATAACAGCACTTCCGACATTACTGGTCAAGAGCATTGGTTGTTTCCTTTAATGTGCAATCTAAATTGGACCATAACTTTTATAAAATATTAACCACTTGGACTGTGGTACCAGCTGAAATGTAGAGCATTAGAAGTTGTTACTCTTAATAAAGAAAAAAGTGTGAACAATTTGAAAACCAACAACTTTTCCTGCATTCATCACCCTGACACCTGCCGAGGCTCCAGAGCACAGGGCCTTCTCATTTCTGCTGAGCTGGAGTTGATGGAGCCTTGAGCTCTTAGGTGCATTAAATGGTAATTGTGACACATTGCGGAATGCTGAGTGTGGATTGGGGTTAAGAGTGAGAAACTGCAGGAGGCTGCAGTCTTAGGGAGGTTGCTACTCTTTCATGGGTTTTACTTCTGAAACTCCACCAGATTCTTGTGATGAAGAGAAAAATAACCATTTTGAATCGTCCAGATAAAGACACCACAACGAAAGAAAACTGCATGTTAATGACCTTGATAATTACAAATGTAAAAATCCTCAATGAAATGATACCAAACCAATTTCAACAGGACATTAACAGGGTCATACAGCAAGACAAGTGGGAATTATTTCTGGGGTGCAAGGAAGGGTCAACATATGGAAAACAACCAATGTCATATACCACATAAATAGAATAAAGGCCAAAAATTCCTCGCTCATATCAACAGATGAAGAAAAAGCTCTGAGAATCATTGGCACAACATTACGCCTGTAGTTAACAAATAAGGTGTTGTGCACTTAAATATGTTAAGAGGGTAGATCTCATTTTAAGTCTTGTTAGCACAAAAAGAAAAACCCATAAACAAATAGTAGAACGCAAGGAAACTCTCAGAGGTGATGGGAATAGCTAATAACTTGGGCCTGGTGATAGCAACCTAAGTGTTTACATACGTCCAGACTCCTAAATTGTAAACATTAGTTACATGCATTTTGGTATACTAGTTATACCTCCATAAATCTGGGGGAAGAGGAATATAAAACTCAAAAACTGGGACATCCCGTGTACCTTGGCCTTGGTTCTAATGTCATTCTCCAATAAACGGAACAAGAGCTTCTTGAAGAAATGGTTGAACCTAAGACAGAAGGTAATATATAAAATAAAAGTGGAGTGTCTCAGTGCCAGAAAGCAAGAAAGTAAGAAAATTTAAAATTAAAAACTAATATTGGGGTTGTGTTAATGGAATAGAGGAGCCAACTGAAAGCACTCCCTAGGACCAAAGCTGGGAGTAAGTCAGCAACAAAAGAAATCACATAGTATTGGATTGTAATACAATGCAAATATCCATGAATCAATTAGGATATAATTACTTACATGTTAATATAGTATTAAGATTCATTTATGACAATATTTATAATAATATATAATATTATATTAATCTATTAATATGTACGCAAAGACCAGTATTTCATGCAGAAAAATTCCAAATAATTTATGGAGCTCCTCCACATTCACATAATTCTGTAAACTTAAACTATCCTAAAAGTTAGTCTTTTTTTAAAAAGAATGACTAAAAACAAAATATAAAACAAAAAAGTGTATATATTACAAACTCATTTTTAGAAGTTTAAATGCCATAGACAAATTCATCTATCAAATTGTTATAAAGTTTTCTAAAATCTTATTTCTGCTTTCCATTTTTATCTTACCATAGACCAGACAATAACAATGTGAGAACCACACCATTGCATAGACTATATGATTAGTTCTTTATTCCTAAGGCTGCTGAGTGGAATGAATTTCCTGAGTACTAGTAGAGAAAGGGTCTCAGAGGGCTTCCTGTGCTGGGGCCTGGAGACATTCCGGCCTCAATCAAGACTGCCCTTGGGAAGACTTAACATCTGGCAGGATTTCTATAAATAGTAATTGAATGAACAAAAAAACTGAATAGGTGATATTTTATTTGAAAAGCACCACTTGTGCGAGTGAAGGAGAATTTTAATGAAACAAAATATTTTTAGATCATCATACTATCACTACCTCACTGTTGTCACCTTTGCAGCCTCATAAGTTGTGTAAAAAGAAAGTATTTGGTCAATTCCCTCATCTGAAAGGGGGATGGGACCTTGGCCAAAATTTTTCAAATGGGCCTGGAGCAACTCAGCATTTCTGCCTAGGTAGGGTTGCCAGATAAAACACAGGACTCCGAGCTAAAGTTGAATGTCTAATAACAAATAAGCTGTTAGTATAAATATATACCAAATATTACATCTTTGTTCATTCTGGCAGATATTGCATATTTGCAAATCTGACTATACTACATGTGAAGTTTTCATTCTCAAATAAATAGATGAAATGAATAGCTAGTATCTACTTTTCTAAACTGATGTTCGGTAAGTTTCCTGTACCCTTTCTAGGATAGGCTGCCTATCTCCAAAGAGAGAGGACCACCAATTACATCTGAAACGTAACTAGAAGCACACCTAGTCCTTCATGTAGAAAATGTTTTTCTATTATTATCTGTCACAGTTAGGGACTATTTCCTCTTTATTCTCTAAAATAGTTTGTATGGGATTATGTATATTTTTATGAGAAAATGTATATTTTTGGGGACTTTGGTAGAAGTCTTCTGAAAACTCTCTTGACCTAAGAGATTTAAAAAAGATATATAGATTAAATTGCTTAGTAATTATAGTAGGACTTTCAAACTTGTCTTAATTTCCTCTAAAATTATTAGCAAATTTTCAAGCCCAGCCATTTAAAAATAGAGGAAGCGGAAGAAGAAGTGGGAAAAGAAGAAGAAGAAGGAGGAGGAGGAGGAGGAGGAGGAGGAGGAGGAGGAGGAGGAGGAGGAGGAGGAGGAGGAGGAGGAGGAGGAGAAAAGAGGGAGAGGGGGAAAGGAAGGGGAGGAGAAGAGGGAGGAGAAGAGGGAGAAGGAGAAGGAGAAGGAGAAGGAGAAGGAGAAGGAGAAGGTAGAGAAGGAGGAGGAGGAGGAGGAGGAGAAGGAGAAGGAGAAGGAGAAGGAGAAGGAGAAGGAGAAGGAGAAGGAGAAGGAGAAGGAGAAGGAGGAGAAGGAGAAGGAGGAGGAGAAGGAGAAGGAGAAGGAGAAGGAGAAGGAGAAGGAGAAGGAGAAGGAGAAGGAGAAGGAGAAGGAGAAGGAGAAGGAGAAGGAGAAGGAGAAGGAGGAGAAGCCCATTTAGGAGTTGCAGGATAGAAAAAAAAAAATGACAATAGTCCTGGGCACCTGGCAGTCCAGCTCCTTCACTGGCTTTACGGGGTGACTGAAAAGGACAACCCTCCGTCTGCCCGACCTGTGAGTGTGTCTTACAAACACAGAGTGTCAATGTTCCTTGCAGGGCTCTGGGCTGCGTAAGTGACTACATTCCCCAATACCGAGAAAGTCCAGTGAGGGAAGATAGATCTGTGGTGTGTTATCCTAATAAGTGAACACATGCAACTGCAGCAGTCCCAGGCCATTTCTGTAGCTCAGCAAGCACGCCCAGTGCTTCTTTCTCCTTCCGTCCATCGGAGCAAACCCAGGTCTTCGTTAGTCATTGTCTTTAAAGTTTCTTGCATGGGTGGAGGGGTTGGGATTCATTGTGTTTGAAGGAATGAGAAGAGGGCATTGAAATATTTTTAAATAAATTGACATATTTTTCCTAAATATAAGAAAAGAGGAAAAAAATCAAACAGCTATTCATTCAACTACTTTGTGTTAAAAATTTAATTAGCATTTTAAAAGTGATATTCTCTAGGAGAGGGCCACACCCATAGGAGAGCCAGTAGGCAACAGGTAAACTTTACCCCTCTATTGAAGTTGCCCTTGCTCTCATTTCACTCTCAGCAATTTTATAAAAAAAAAAAAAAAAAAAAAAAAAAAAAAAAGTCGGTGACTTAATAGGAAATAACATCTCCCCAGATAAGGTCCATTTGTCAATTTGAGTTCTCGTTCTCTGCATTATCTTGCCAGGAGGGCTAATGGTTTGTGAATGGGTAGAGACCCGAGGCGTTTAGCTGCAAGGTCATTTAAGAGAAGCCAAGTAAGAGGAATTTTGAGCACATCAGCAGGTTGGTATGGGAAGCCGAGGGGTCTGACTCTGAGTTTGGAACTCACCTTTCCTCACCATTAGTTTCCTTGGCTGCAGCTGTAACTGAACAATGGCTATCAGTGGAAAAGGAATTGGACCAGAAGTTGGTAAACCAGATTTTGATTTCTGCTCTGCCTCTTCTTAGCTACGTATCTGTGCTACCCCTCATTACTTAAATGAGACAACCTCAATACCCCTTTTAGACCAGGAAGGTATTGAACACCAGCAGGTATTGAAGCGATTTCCCCAAACCTCTCCTTCCCATCCAGATGTTTCTTATTCCAGCTTTGTTAATGCTTTGTTCCTGTTTTCCACTACTTCCAAGATTTTTGCTCTTAATTTAAACATTGAACTCTATTCCTGCTATCTCCACACTAAGTGTTTTATGTGCTTTCCTAGTTGTATTAACTTACAAATAATGACACTCTTATCTCTAACACTCTCTAGTATAAAACATACAACAAAAAGTGCTTGGCAAAGCATTAAATGTTAACATTCTGCATTACAGATCCAGGAAGTATTCAACCAGGTAGCGATTTGCCTAGTACCATCAGACCATACCATAAATGAACCTGCACTCATTTGTTCACTTAAACAGATTTAGGAGTTCACCATAAGGTTATATGCTTGATTCAAATCATCATGCTTTTGAAATGACTAGAAACTCAACTATGCCTTCAAGAATAGCACATCACCCCCACCCCAATCTGGCACAATGCTGAGCGCAGGAACTCAAGTGCAAACAGTTCCTAGTTTCCTTGATTTGCTCATACAAACCATTGTTGACTCCAATCTTGAACGTTTATATTGGGTGGCCTTCAATCCCAGCACCTTCTGCCATTTTGCTTAATATATGACTTTGGTCTTTCTAGGGCTTTCCTTTCCTCCTTTAGGTTTGTCTCTGCTTCCCTGCTGTATCAATTATGATACTTTTGGCTATAACAGAATATCCAAGCATAAGCAGTTTGAATAACACAGAGATTCATTTATTCACTTAAGAATTGGGGCAACAGGACTTTTCAGGTGGACCAGAAGCTTAGAGATGACCGGACTCTAGGTTGACATCTGCCTGGTTGTCTTGACCTTTCCCTCATTGACACAAAATAACCACAGCACCCTGGGCATCATCTGACAATTTCCAATGCAGTGAACAAGGGAATAGGAGGGAAAAAAGACTTCCTTCTCATGTTTCATACACTCTTATTATGGAGAAACATTTTTTCTCATAACATTATGGTTGATATGATCTTACATTTCGTTGGCCAAAGACGGGTTGCAGTTCTAGTCTCTATTCAACCACTAGGAAGGGATTGAGATTGCCATAATTTACTTTCAATCAGGACTTATTTCTTGGGACTGGGTTTATTATTGCCTTTCATAAAAAATTGAGGTTTTGTTAGGAGAATTTTAAAGAAATAGCTCTTGTCAAGTCAATCAACATTGTCTACTATACCTAGAGTCACACTGAAGTTTTTGAGTTACTGATCACAGAGGATAATTTGCTAAATTCATAGTCATTATTTATGACCATTTTCTGTCTTGAACCATTTTATAAATTTACTCCACCTGATGAATTCTCATGAACCTTTCCACATAGAAGTCTAGAACAGAGGTAGACAGGCAGTCTCTATCTTTCCTCCCCATGAATCCACTCAGTCCCACTGAACCCTCCATAATTTAATGCCTTCCAAGCAGTCAGGACTCTACTTCTATTGGCACTGTTGGTAAGAAATATTCTTGTCGCCTAGTACTTGTAATCTCTTATTTCCTCTCACTGAAAACTGCTCTTCCTCAATTTGAGAGAGAAGGTGGAGGTACTACAATTCGTAGGAGCACCCAATTTTTAAAAACTTGTATGAGAAACTTTCTGTTATATATAATATCTGAATTCCCCATAATTTCCTCTTCTAGCGTCCATATTCCTTTTGGGTTACTGACAGCTCAAAGGTACCTCAAAGGTACCTGAGATAGGACACAGGCTTCTTTTAGGTTGCCTTAGCTGTGTGGATATAAAATGCTGACATGCATTCTAACTCACTAAAGCAAAATGGAATGCTTTTGGAAAGACATAGTTTATCTCAATGCACCAAAGATTAGGGCATATAGTTGAGTCTCATGAAGGACTAGGGAAAGAAAGAACAAAGGAAGAAAGTGAGATTACTCTCTCCTTCCTGTTTAATTTTGTTGCTTATATATGCTTTGGAAATACTAATTTAATAGTTAAATTAAGAAAAGGCAGCCTGCCTTGGCTGGTTTTGCTAGGTGGTTAGAGTCTCAGCACAAGGACCTAAAGGTCATGAGTTCAATTCTAGGTCAAGGGCAGGGACTTCAGTTGCAGGCTGCATCCCTGGCCCAAGTCAGGGAGCATGCAGGAGACAACCAGTCCATGTGTTTCTCTCACATCAATGTTTCTCTCTCTCTCGCCGCCCCCTCCCTTCCACTCTCTCTAACATCCTTGGGTGAGGATTAGTTGTGGGCTTGACCCCAGATCAATGTTTCTCTCTCATCAATGTATCTCTCTATCCTTCTCCCTTTCTCTCTCTAAAATCAATAAAAATATATTGGGAAAAAAAGAAAACACCAAGTTAATGCAAAGCTAAGCAGGTGTCCTTACTTCATGGACTTTCCAAGTCTATGTAAGCAAATGTGTGAAATTCAAAGAAAGGAATAGGGTGGTCAGCTTATTAGGCATTTGGCTACAAGTTTTTGTGTGCTTGTTTTTGTGTCTCTATTTGGGAGAAATACCTATCAATAGATTGCAAGGTAAATTCAGTTTTAATAATAACCTAAAACACTGTTTTTCAAAACATGGGTTGAAAATTTTAGCCATTCTAGTAGGTGTGCAGTGGCATCTCATTGTGATTTTAATCTGCCTCTCTCCAATAATGAATGATGTTGAGAAAGTTTTCATGTGCTAATTTGCCTCTGTGTATCTTTTTTGGTGAAATCTTTTGCCCATTTTGTATTAAATTGTCTTGTTATTGGGCTATAAGAGGTCTTTATGTATTTTAGATAAAATTTCTTCTTTAGAAATATTTGGAGATATTTTCATATGAAAAGGCAGTGTTCCATGAAGAGCAAAAACTTTCATTTTGATCGTGTTCAACTTTATCCATTTATTCTCTAATATAGTTTATAATTTTTTAAAAAAATCTTTGGTTAACTCAAGGTCACAAAATTATCCCCTATATTTTTTTCCAAGTGTTATAATGTTGCATTATATATTTAGATCTACAATCCATTTTTAACTTCATTTTTAGTAAGATGCCAAGGGCAATTTATTTTGCATATGGAAATCAAATTGTTTCTGCACCATTTCTTTTCTTTTTTTTTTTTAATATATTTTATTGATTTTTTACAGAGAGGAAGGGAGAGAGATAGAGAGTTAGAAACATCGATGAGAGAGAAACATCGATCAGCTGCCTCCTGCACATCTCCTACTGGGGATATGCCCGCAACCCAGGTACATGCCCTTGACCGGAATCGAACCTGGGACCTTTCAGTCCGCAGGCCGACGCTCTATCCACTGAGCCAAACCGGTTTCAGCTCTGCACCATTTCTTAAAAGACTATCCATTGAATAGCCTTTTAAAAACTATTATTCCTAGCTTTATTGAGGTATAATCAACAAATAAAAATTGTATATATTTAAGATGTACAGCATGACATTTCAATAAAATTGGAAGGATCCGAAGATAGAATGCAAATGGCACCAAATGAATTTAACTTTTTCACAATGAATCACACAACCATACTGAAGAGGTTGGAAAAAATAAGCTGATGTAAGTAACTTTGGAAAACAATAGTTTGGACTGGATACTTATAAAGGCTAAAGACAAAAGTTCTACATGCTGTACTCTAGTAGGTACATTTAATTCTCACAAAAATGCAGGATAGCAATGTGAAACAAAGCTACATGTGTACTAGAGTTGGATAAATATATATAAAATGCTGACATGAAAAGAACTCCCTTCTTCTCTCCAGTTCTCTTAGTATTGACCTGGCATTCTTAGTGAGAAGGGCATACTCCAGGCTTTGATATTCAGCATCACCAGCCAGCCTGTTAGAAATGCAGCGTTTTAGGTCCAATTGAATCACAATATTCATTTAACCAAGATTTCCAAGTGACTTAAGTGCATACTGAAGTTTGAGAAGCATTGTTCTAGAGGACTAACATTTTGGTGAGATAAACTGACCCCTGATGCATGACATCAGGCTGTGGACCAGGCAGGGGATGGGCTGTGGTCTGGGCTTTCAGATTCAAGAGTGTCCAAGTCTCAGGGTAATTAATCTTCCTTTTTCTACCCTTCTCACGTCTTCATAAAGTCTTTTAAACATAGCCCAGTCCCGGCTAGTACTGGGATCGCTTAAGAAGAGGTCTGCTGATTGCCGTGAGACCACACAGTAGACAACAGCAGGGGCCCCCTTTCTCTGGACTGTCAGCTCAGGTGCCACTCTGGGCTGCAGGCATTGGCGTGAGGCCCCGTCATCTACTCAGCCAGCAATGGCACAATGAGTCTATCTGGTGCTTTGAATTTCTTGACTTCCCTATGTCACCAATCAGAGAAAATTGTGTTTGAATGGCTTCTGTGCTTAGATGGGCCCACTTCAGTCATAACCCAGAAATCTCACTTTTTGGTCACTCACAGTCAACTGAACAGTCACCTTATCGTATCTTCAGGAATCTCTTTGCCATATGACATTACATAATTTAGGCATTGCTATCTCATTGTGTTACAGGTTTATTCACACTCAAGGGGGATATTATATCAGATCAAGGGTCATTGGGGTCATTAGAACTCCACATAGCCTGAGCTTTCCTGCCACTCATGCTTCTGTGAGGCGGACCTACCTCACTCAACCTTGTGTAATGGACATGATTTCCCTATTCTCACATGAAAGCACCTGAAGGACTTGAGGCCTGAGAAATTTCCTCTGTGACTTGGCATGTACTTTCCCCTGTCACCATTCTCCTCTACCTACTCTCCCATTCAGCCCCCACCTGTATAGGACTTCAGCTCCTCCCTGTTTCTCTCTATGCCTATGTCCTATGAGGGGACATAGATGGGCCCACACAGGTGCCTTCACATGCCATGGGTTAGGTTGTAGAAAAGGAATACGCCCAATGATTATGCTACAGGAACGCAGGAAACGTGAATCTGTCTAATGTGTGGTAAGCAAGTCTACCCTTTACTTCAGAGGGAGACGTCTTTACTGCCTTAGAGAATAAGCAAGCCTGTCTTCCTTCACTCTGAGGGAAGCACTGTCTCTATTTCCAAACCTGTAAATAAGCCAGCCCTGGCTCTGGAGGGAGGTGTCACGTCCATTGTAAAAGCTCAGAGCTTCTATGTGCAAGAAGTGCCCAAACATCAGGACCACGGGGTGCATTGTTTCCTAAGTTTCTCTGAACATTCCCTTCTTCTTCAATAAAACAAGAAGATCCTTTCACTAGTGAGAGTAAATGATCTTTAGAAAAAGATGATTTGTATGGGCTTCAGAGTCTGGGTAAGGAACCTGGCAGCAGAGAGATGCTGAGCATTTCACAATCTTCGAAAGGATGGAACTTAAGTTGGTCCGAAGGTTGTGAGTTATTATTAAGCTGAACGGATGGATTTGAAGAATAAATGTGCAAAAAGCATTATACAACTAGAAAACAGTCATCATCCCCATGGTGCTTTCTGAGTAGCACCTAAGATATTACACACATTTCTGCAGGCAGCATCTCTGGTTAACATTTTCTTGATAGAACACCTCTTGGTTTTTAATTAACTAACACCATAGTATTTGTATATTCCTCAGTGCAACATTTTTCAGCCAAAGTTTATACAAGAAAAATTTACATATGCATTTCCAAATCTCCACATAAATATTTTAGGAAAATTACAAATGGGTAAGTATCAAGTTACATTTCAAACAAATTGCTAAAATATCAGAATTACATGTTCTTTAAAAAGAAGACTAAGAGTCAACAAAGGGACAGATGTTCTGGTGCACAGGGAGGCATCACTGGGTCACGGCAACTCATACAAATGAATAAAAAAAGGCTCTAACACACTCATTAATTGTCTGCCAATCAGGAAGTCAAGTTTTTAAAAAATTTCTATTGGAACATGGAAGTTTCCTACTTATATATGATGTTTAAGTGTTATAGATAATTGATTGTGGGATTGGAATGGAAACCTACTTTATCATATTTTTTAAATTTTAAAATAATGGGATATAAGCTCACAGGTAGAATTATTACACTTAAGTCGGATTTTTAGGAAATAGAATTGGGGTTGATTGGAAGAATTATTATCTTTTCTTATTTTTAATTAAATCTTTATTGTTCATATTATTACAGTTGTTCCTCTTTTTTTCCCCCCATAGCTCCCCTCCACCCAGTTCCCACCCCACCCTCTGGCCTTACACCTCCCCCCCACCCCACTGTCCTCATCCATAGGTGTGCAATTTTTGTCCAGTCTCCTCCTGAACCCCACACCCCTTTCCCCCCAAGATTGTCAGTCCACTCCCTTTCTATGCCCCTGGTTCTATTATATTCACCAGTTTACTCTGTTCATCAGATTTTTTATTCACTTGATTTTTAGATTCACTTGTTGATACATATGTATTTTCTGTTTATAATTTTTATCTTTACCTTTTTCTTCCTCTTCCTCTTCTTAAAGGACACCTTTCAGCATTTCATATAATATTGGTTTGGTGGTGATGAACTCCTTTAGCTTTTTCTTATCTGTGAAGCTCTTTATCTGACCTTCTATTCTGAATGATAACTTTGCTGGATAAAGTAATCTTGGTTGTAGGTTCTTGCTATTCATCACTTTGAATATTTCTTGCCACTCCCTTCTGGCCTGCATAGTTTCTGTTGAGAAATCAGCTGACAGTCATATGGATATTCCCTTGTAGGTGACTGACTGTTTTTCTCTTGCTACTTTTAAGATTCTCTCTTTGTCTTTTGCTCTTGGCATTTTAATTATGATGTGTCTTGTTGTGGTCCTCTTTGGATTCCTTTTGTTTGGGGTTCTCTGTGCATCCTGGACTTGTAGGTCTATTTCTTTCACCAGGTAGGGGAAGTTTTCTGTCATTATTTCTTCAACTAGGTTTTCAATATCTTGCTCTCTCTCTTCTTCTGGCACCCCTATAATTCGAATATTGGTGCACTTGAAGTTGTCCCAGAGGCTCCTTACACTGTCTTCATTTTTTTGGATTCTTTTTTCTTTTTGCTTTTCTGGTTGGGTCTTTTTTGTTTCTTCATATTTCAAATCTTTGACTTGATTCTTGGGATCCTCTTGTCTGCTGTTGGATCTCTGTATATTATTCTTTATTTCAGTCAGTGTATGCTTAATTTCTAGTTGGTCTTTTTTCATATCCTCCAGGGTCTCACTAAATTTATCAGCAGTTTCTAGAAAATTTTTGAAAAACCTTACAACCGTGGTTTTGAACTCTATATCCAGTCATTTGCTTTCCTCCATTTCTGTCATTTGTGACCTGTTTCTTTGTCTCCACATTTTTTATGCTTCCCTGTGTTGATAGAGTGGCTTTCTGTGCTAGGTGTCCTATAGGGCCCAGTGACTCAGCCTCGCCAATTACCTGAGGTGGACATTCTTGGTGCACCACTTTGTGGGCTTTTTGCACAGTCTTATTGTAGATAAGCCTTGATTGTTGTAGGTATCACTGGGAGGAATTGACCTCCAGGGCAATTGGCTATGAGAATCAGCTGTGTCTGTAGTGGGAGAACTTCTTTGCTGGAGACACCCTTCTGGGGCAAGACTTGCTTCAGTGGGGTTTTGGTGCTCACTGAGTCTGCCCCCTGAGTGTGTCCCTTATGGATCTGAGGAGTTGTAATCTGGATGGTCCCACTTTGACCACTGGGTACACTGGCTCTTGGATCTCTAAGGAGGTGCTAATTTAGCCTCTGCCTGAGGCTACCCAGCAGGAGCTTTTCTACCCTATGGAGAGATCTGCAGATTCTTCTTCTTTGTTTGGGGTTTGGAGGTGCCTAGATGAGGCCCATCTGTGAAGCAATGCAAGCTGCTGTGGGGCCTTGGGCCTTCTTTTGGAAGTTCTGGGTCTCTCTGACCCAGCTGCAGATTGTTAGGTAATTTTCAGATTGCAAAAGGCCAGGCCTTTCATATGCAAAAGCCTCTGCACACAGCTTGGGTGGGGCGGGGTCACAGGGAATCTACAGAGCAGAGCAAACAGCTATGGCTGATCCTCAGTCCTACCCTAAGAGGACCCAGTCTCAGTGTCCTGGTAATTGCTGCAAGCACCTCTGAGAGAAACCCACCCTTGAGTTCCAACCAATGCCAGACAGTCCAATTTCTCCCCGTATGAGTCTGGGTCCCCAAAGACTCACCCAGAACTGGAGTTCAGAGCAGTCAGGAGCTTGAGACTCCCTCCAGATTGAAAAAGACAACGGTGTCCTCAGTTGCCAGCCCTTTCCACGTGCGCCTCCATACCTCTACACTTTACTTCCACACCTCCTCTGAGTCTCAGTGTGCTTTTCTCTTTCCTTCTAGTTGTAGAATTTCCACTCAGCCAGCCTTCCTGTGGTTCTGGATGATGTCCGTTTTGTCTTTTAGTTGTATTTTTGAAGTGGTTGTGCGAGGCAGCAATTTCCGGTGTTTACCTATGCTGCCATCTTGGTTTCTCCGTCAGCATATTAGCTCTTTATTACATAGGATGGTTTAATAATTCAGGTTTAAGATACATAAATATGGAAAAAGTACATATATATTTTCTATCTGTAATAGTTTTTTAAAATAAACAAGAAGTTGAGCCATTTAGATTTTAATATGCTTTAAGGAAAATGAAACATTTCATTCAACTATCAATCCTTGATGACTAAGTAGCTCATGAGTATGTTTCAACATCAGTGAAAATGTAGCTAACAATAGAAACCTTTAGAAGCCATCCAGGTGATGTGGAGAGACCTTGGGAAGTGACATGGCACCTGCTATAGTGTCATTGCTGGTAACATACACCAGGACCTTGGAGTTGTTCCTGCCATTTATGGTAACAGTTCCAAAAACAGCTAATTAAGTAACCCCAAAAGTTGTAGTGATGATTAGATTTTTAATTTTCTAATTTCAGACAATTTTGAATATCACCATAGATAAAAAGTAGTATTGCCGAAACCGGTTTGGCTCAGTGGATAGAGCGTCAGCCTGCGGACTGAAAGGTCCCAGGTTCGATTCCGGTCAAGGGCATGTACCTGGGTTGCGAGCACATCCCCAGTGGGAGATGTGCAGGAGGCAGCTGATTGATGTTTCTCTCTCATCGATGTTTCTAACTCTCTATCTCTCTCCCTTCCTCTCTGTAAAAAATCAATAAAATATATATATATATATATATATATATATATATATATAAAAAGTAGTATTATAAAACATTTATTTACATAAATTATAAATGCACATATTGACTCTACTAAACCAAAAAGACTTTATAATTACAAATATTGGGTACAGTAACTTTCTGGCAAAGGGTGCTGCTACTCTAGTCTTATTCTATCACACCATTCTAGTAGGTGGTGAAGATGGGGAGGGAGGTACTGAGAGCAGAACAAAAAATTCTAAGAAAAGGTAGTAACAATCGCCAAACACATCTATTGCTCCAAAATTCACAGAATAATTAACACATTTCTCACCACATTTAAAACTGTCTTTAGGATTTTTATTCTATGTGATTATCTAAGATTTTATCATCAAGTCAATTTTTTAAAAAGGGCTTACAGCATAAAAATTTGCTAAACAGTCAATAAAATTCATTAAAACATTTCCATTTTCATAATTAAATACCCAAAGGAGGTACTTAAAATTAATGCCCAGAATAAACACATGCTAGAAATAAAGCTTGAGTTCAGGGGAGATATTTGAACTATGAACTCTTTGCACTTTTACTTCAATCTGCAATTGGGTTAGAATGAAATGATTTCAAAATCCCTCTCTAGCTTTAAAGTTCCTTGATTAAAAGAAGTTTAGCCCAGCCAGTGTTGCTCAGTGATTGAGCATCAACCCATGAACCAAGAGTTCCGCCTTCAATTCCTGGTCAGGGCAGATTCTCTGATTTCAGGCTCAATACCCTTTAGGGGGTGTGCAGGAGGCAGCTGATCGATGTTTCTCATTGATATTTCTCTCTATATATCCCTTTAAAAACTTCAAGGATGTGAAGAAATTGGAACCCTTATACACTGCTGGTGGGAGTGTAAAAATGGTCCAGTCACTTTGGAAAACAGTTCCTCAAAAGATTAAACAGTTACCATATGACCCAGCAATTCTACTTGTAGGTATGTGCCCAAGAGAAATGAAAACATATGTCCACACAAAGACTTGAACACAAATGTTCACAGCAGCATTATTCACAATAGGCAAAAAATGGAAGCAATCCAAATGGCAATCAACTGATGAATGGATAGAAAATGTGGTATAGTCATACAATGAACTATTATCCTATATAGTAAAAGGTTAATATGCATATTGACCTTAATGGTGGAACAACCAGGAACAACAGGTCTCTATGACACGCACTAACCACCAGGGGGCAGATGCTCAATGCAGGAGCTACCACCTGGTGGTCAGTGCACTCCCACAGGGGTAACTCTGCTCAGCCACAAGCCGGGCTGATGGCTGTGAGTGCAGCAGCGGTGGCAGGAGCCTCTCCCACCTCCTCAGCAGTGCTAAGAATGTCTGACTGCGGCTTAGGCCTGCTCCCTGGGGGATCGGGCCTAAGCTGGCAGGTGGACATCCCCCAAGGGCTCCTGACTGTGAGAGGGCACAGGCCAGGCTGAGGGACCCCCTGAGTGCATGAATTTTTGTGCACCGGACCTCTAGTCCTATAAAATAAAAGCCTAATATGCTAAGTGTCTGATTGTCTGTTGGCCATTCAACCAATCAAAGCGTAATATGCTAATGATATTCTAAGGCTGCTCAACCACTCGCTATGATGTGCACTGACCACCAGGGGGAAGACACTCCAACCAGTAGGTTAGCTTGTTGCTGGGGTCCAGCTGATCAGGACTGAGTGAGATGGGCCAGACATGCCCTGGAGCCCTTCTGTGGTCCCTCTCTGGCTGGCCAACCTCCTGTGTCCCTCCCCAGCCCTGAACATGCACTAGTGGGGATCCTCGGCCTGTCCTGCGCCCTCTCGCAATCCAGGACCCCTTGGGGGATGTCAGAGAGCCAGTTTTGGCCCTATCTCACAGGCCAGGCCAAGGGACCCGACTGGTGCACAAATTCATGCACCGGGCCTCTAGTTCAGAAATAATAAATAAATTCTGATATATGCTACATATAACATGGATAAACCTTGAAAACATTATTCTAAGTGAAAGAAACCAATCACAAAGCACCATATATTACATGATTCTATATACTAGTACATGTAATATTAAGAATAGGCAAATCTATAGAGACACAAAGGAGATTCGTGGTTGCCAGGATGTAGTAGGGGTTGGGGTAAGTGTGAATGGCCCGTGATAAAAAGATTCTAAAATTACATTGTGTAACCACAAAGCTGTGGTTACAGAACTCTGTGAATATGCTACAAACCACTGAAATGTATACTTTAATTGGGGGAATTTTATGATATTGTATTATATCTCAATAAAGTTGTTTTCTAAAAAAGAAGACATTTAAGGACAAATGAAGTACTTGTCAACATTTTACAGAAAAATGAGGTAAAATATTCTGTTATATTCTACTCAGAACGCTGTCTTAAACTGCATTCATACTCAGTGGTGATTACTTCTCACATTAAAATTTTCTGTGATGACATTAAGATGAAAATGAATAATGGTATTTTATAAGGTGCTTCCTGAACATTAATAATCTCAAACCATTAACAATGAGAAAATGAGAGAGATGGAAAGGGCATATTTCTTAAACAATCTACACAATATGTTTAATTTACCAAAATCTTAAGTTTACTCAACTCATGGATTGGAAGAATTGACATCATTAAAATGTCTACATTATCTAAAGCAATCTATAGATTCAACTCAATCCCTATTAAAATACCAATGGCATATTTCACAGATCTAAAACAAATAATCCAAAAATTTATATGGTACCAAAAAACACCTTGAATAGCCACCGCAATCTTAAGAAGAATAAAGTTGGAGGGATCGCAAAACTGAATATCAAATTATACTGCAAAGTTGCTGTTATCAAAACAGCCAGGTACTGGCACAGAACAGGCATATAGATCAATGGAACAAAACAGAGAACTCAGAAATCAACCCAAGACATTATGGTCAATTAATATTTGGCAAAGGAAGCCAGAGTATACAATGAAGTAAAGACAGTCTCTTCAATAAATGGAATTGGGAAAATTGGACAGGTACATGCAAAGAAATGAAAGTAGACCACAACTTACACCATATACAAGAATAAACACAAAATGGATAACAGACTTAAATGTAAGTCATGAAGCCATACAAATCCTAGAAGAAACCATAGGCAATAAAACCTCAGATGTCTCATGGAGCAGTTATTTTCATGGATACATCTCCAAGGGCAAGAAAAACAGGAAAAAATAAACGAATGGGACTACATCAAACTAAAAAGCTTCTGCACAGCAAAGGAAACCTTCAATAAAATGAAAAGGGAACCCATTGCGTGGAAGAAATATTCGTTAATGATACATTGGATAGGAGGTTAATTTCCAAAATATATAAAGAACTCATAGAACACAGCAACAGGACAGGACATATTGATGGCCAGTAGACATATGAAAAAGTGCTCAGTGTCACTAATCATCAGAAAGATGCAAATTAAAACTACAATGAGGTATCATCTCACATGTACCAGAATGGTTGCCATCAATAAACCAGTCTGGGAATGCAGGCTGGTGCAGCCACTAAGAAAAATAATATGGAGTCTCCTCAAAAAATTAAAAATGGAATTTCTGTTTGACCCAGCTATCCCACTTTTGGGAATATACCCTAAGAATCCCAAAATAGCAATCAGAAAGAATATATGCACCCCTATGTTCATATCAGTGTTATTTACAATTGCTAAGATGTGGAAACAGCCTAAGTGCCCACCAGTAGATGAGTAGATAAAAAAGCTGTGGTACACTTAAACAACGCAATTCCCTGCAGCCTTAAAAAGGAAGCATCTCTTACCCTTTGGGACAGCAATGATGGACCTGGAGATTATTATGCTAAGTGAAAAAGCCAGTCAGAGAAAGACAAATATCAAATGATCTCACTTATATGTGAAATCTAATTAACAAAATAAACTGGTGGGAGAAACTAAGATGGCGGCATAGGTAAACACCGGGAAATTGTCGCCTCACACAACAATTGCAAATTACCGCAAAGGACTGAGCAAACATCATCCAGATCAACAGAAAGGCTGGCTGAGTGTAAATTCTACAACTAGAAGGAAAGAAAAGCACGCTGAGAGCCAGAGGCGCTGCGGAGGTGAAGTGCAGAGGTACGGTGGCTCGCGCGCACGAGGGAAGGGGGTGGCACCTGAGGACGCGGCTGTCTTTTTGAATCACAAGCTCCCGACTGCTCTGAACTCCGGTTCCGGGAAGTCTCTGGGGACCCAGGACTCATACGGGCAGAAGCTGGTCTGTCCGGCAGCGGGCGAACTTGAAGGCGGCTTTCCCTCAGAGGTGCTTGCAGCAATTAGCGGGTCACTGAGACCCGCGACTCCGGGCGGAGAATCAGCCATAGCTCCTTGATCCGCCCTTGGATTCCCTGAGACCCTGCCCCACCCAGGCTGCGGCAGAGGCTTTTGCATGTGAATGTACCTAACTGCAGCCAAGCCAGGCAGACCCGGAACTTCCAAGAGAAAGCCCAAGGCCCCGCAGCGGCTTGCATTGCTTCACAGCTGAGCCTCTTCGTGGCTCCTGCTGTGTGGCCTCAGGCAGAGGCTGAATTAGCACCTCCTTAGATCCAGGAGCCACTGTACCCAGTGGTCAGAGGGGGACCATCCAGACTGCAACTCCTCAGATCCATAAGGGACACACTCAGGGAGCAGACTCAGTGAGCACCAAAGCCCCACTGAAGCAAGTCTTGCCCCAGAAGGGTGTCTTCAGCACAGAAGTTCTCCCACTTTAGACACAGCTGATTCTCATAGCCAATTGCCCTGGAGGTCAATTCCTCCCAGTGATTCTACAACAACCAAGGCACCAAGAGTGCACCAAGAGTGTCCACCCCAGGTAATTGGGGAGGCTGAGCTACTGGGCCCTACAGGACACCTGGCGCGCAGGGCCACTCTATCAACACAGGGAAGCTGCCAAAATGCGGAGACAAAGAAACAGGTCACAAATGGCAGAAATGGAGGAAAGCAAACGACTGGATATAGAGTTCAAGGCCACGTTTATAAGGTTTTTCAAGAATTTTATGGAAACCGCTGATAAATTTAATGAATCCCTCAATAAGTATAGTGAGACCATGGAGGACATGAAAAAGGACCAACTAGAAATTAAGCATACACTGACTGAAATAAAGAATAATTTACAGAGATCCAGCAGCAGACAAGAGGATCCCAAGAATCAAGTCAAAGATTTGACATACAAAGAAACAAAAAATACCCAACTGAAAAAGAAAAAAGAAAAGAGATTCCAAAAATATGAAGATAGTGTAAGGAACCTCTGGGACAACTTCAAGCGTACCAACATCAGAATTATAGGGGTACCAGAAGGAGAGAGAGGGCAAGATATTGAAAACCTTTTTGAAGAAATAATGACAGAAAACTTCCCCTACCTGGTGAAAGAAATGGACTTACAAGTCCAGGAAGCGCAGAGAACCCCAAACAAAAGGAATCCAAAGAGGACCACACCAAGACACATCATAATTAAAATGCCAAGAGCAAAAGACAAAGAGAGAATCTTAAAAGCAGCAAGAGAAAGACAGTCAGTTACCTACAAGGGAGTACCCATATGACTGTCAGCTGATTTCTCAACAGAAACCATGCAGGCCAGAAGAGAGTGGCAAGAAATATTCAAAGTAATGAATAGCAAGAACCTGCAACCAAGATTACTTTATCCAGCAAAGCTATCATTCAGAATAGAAGGTCAGATAAAGAGCTTCACGGATAAGAAAAAGCTAAAGGAGTTCATCACCACCAAACCAGCATTATATGAAATGCTGAAAGGTATTCTTTAAGAAGAGGAAGAAGAAAAAGGAACTCTTACCATTTGCCACAGCATGGATGGAACTGGAGAGCGGATAAATACCACATGATCTCACTCATTTGTGGAATATAATGAACAACATAAGCTGATGAACAAGGACTGATCCAGAGACGGAGAGGCATTGATTGGACTGTCGGGACTTGGAGGGAAGGTAGGGGAGGGTGGGGGTAAGGGGGAAAGATCAACCAAAGGACTTATATGCAAGCATATAGGCCTAATCAATGGACATGGACAACGGGGGGGGGGGGGGGGGGTATGAGCGGGGGGGTGGGTAGAGGGTAACGTGGGGACAAGGACACATATGTAATATCTTAATCAATAAAAAATATATTAAAAAAAAAACAAAAACAAAAAAACAAAACAAAATAAACTGGTGAATAGATCCAGAGCCATGGATGCCTGGAACAGACAGACAAATCTCAGAGGGCTGGGGTTGTGGGGATTGGAAAGAGATTAAGCAAAGAACATATATGCATATATTCATAGCCCATGGACAAAGACTATAGTTTAGAGAAGGCCTGGTACCAAGCAGGGGCTGGGTGGAGGGGGGCAAGGGTGGACATCTGTGATACTGTCAACAATATACAAATAAAAATTTGGGGGGGGGGGAGGAGAATGTGGTACATGTTAAACATTAAGAAATATTACAGGTAGGGGAGGCCAGGGGATTGTCAAGGGCGGGGGGAAAAAAGGACACATATGTAACACCCTTTGTAATACTTTAAGCAATAAAACAATAAAAAAAAAATATTACAAAGGTGTTTTTTTTAAAGCTGGGATCCAAAAATTTACCAGAATAAAATGCCATTTTCATCAAAAACTAACTTATCCACTTTTAGGTAATGGGGTTAATTTTAACATAGTTGGATGACCAACAATGATATTCCTGTTAAGTTAAAATAGTGTTCCCTAAATAAGAGAATTGGACAGGAAAACAGTCGATACAACATTAAATATCAATTGCGGAGTGTACCCTTTCTTTTTTTGGTTAACCACCAGTTTTTCTGGAAAGGGACCGGCGTGTGGAGAAGGGATACCAATCAGGAATCTACGCTTTCACTGCTAGTGCTGCCACTTCCCAACTCAACCCTGACACAGAGCTGACCCCCGCAGACTGCAGGCCCCTGGCGCCCAGAGAACAGACCGGCCCTCTCCCTGGGTGCTCTGGCAGGACCCGGCCTGGGAGGCTCCCTGACACTCGGCTGCGGCAGGAGACCGCGCCAACCTCGCAGGACCCACGAGCAGCTCTGGGGGATAAGGAGTTCACTGGGTCCAGATCAGCGCCTGATCTATGGGGAAAGTGGTACAAAGCCTTGGCAGTAAAGCCACAGGTGTTCCAGAGCTTTGGGAAAGCTGCACACAGAGGCCTACGCATGCGCGTTACATGAAGGTGCCCCCAGGGCTAGCCCCTGTTACTAGGAGACCGGACGCTCCTGTGGAAACTCGGCGCTGTGGGGCGTGCGCCTGCGCGGCGCGGATGGACCAAGAGGAGGCCTTCCTTAGGCGTCTGCTAGGGCTGGCACGTGAACGGACGCGTCGCCACGTGCGTGGGTGCGCGCGCAGGGCTCGTAGTCCCTGCGAGGAGCGTCGAGCCAGGTACGCGTGCGCACAGGGACTGGGGGCCCGTGAGACCAAAGCAGAGCGAAGGCGCCAGGAAGATGGAGGACGAGCCCCCCTCAGGTACAGAGCGTGAGGGCGGAGTCGACGGCGGCGCGGGGCGGTGCTAACCGCTCCGCCTCCTTCCCGTCAGGTGTCGTCTGCCACCACCTGCACCTCCAGCGGGGCGGGGCCGGGTCCATTTGGGGTGGGAAGGGCGGGGAGAGGGCGGAGGATGGAGATGGGGTGGGACTTGAGTCCCTGCGGGAGGCGGCGGCCTGGCAGGCGCCGGGATGAGCTCTGAGGAGGCGGCTGGGCCGCGAAGTCCCAGGAGGGACCTGGCGCCCCAGGTAGAAGCCGCGGCGATGGCCCGGTGGGGGCCCAGCAGTTTCTGGGCCGGAAGGCCTCTGAGGAGGCAGCGGCAGGGGCGTGTGTGGGGTCGGGGCGGGGTGACCCCGAGGCAGGGGTTCGCGGCTTGAGCTGCTGTGAGGGGCAGTGGCGGCGGAGCTCGGCCCCGGGAAGCCCTCCGGGAGCCGCCCTGCTCCCGCCGCCCTTTCTCGGGAGCGCAGGGCTGGCCAGTTCCCATGGTGACCGCTGGGCGTCCTGCCGCCCTGCGCTGGGTTGCGGGGTTTAGAGACGCCGTGGACGGAGCTGAGCGTTGGGAAGTCAGATCGGGGAGCCCACCCGGGCTCCCTACTCCCAGCCTCTCACTTCTGAGGTCTTCACAGACTTCGGGGGCGAAGGGCCGAGAGGAAGGGCGTCCTCATGAAAACCATGTAATTTCAGTGCCCGGGAAAGGCAGGGTGAGCGGGCTTTTGTCTGAAACTAGTGGAGGCAGTTGAGAACCGAGGCCGTCATGGGCCTGATACCCAGATACGCACAGGAATACGTTTTTCCCTTTAAACAAAGTCAAGGATCGCGGCATCAGGAAAAGTTTGCAAAGATGACGGTGTCCGAGTTTTCCTTCTTCCCCTCCATGCCCTTATACCTCCCGGTATTCGGTGTTTAAATGCCCTCTACTGGCATCTCAACTACGCCTTTTGTGGTTGTAAGGAAATAAATAACAGTCGGTCTTTAAGTAGAGGAAAATAGGTTAGTTATAAATGTAAAAGGAGAGTGTCACATTCAAACCTGCCTCCAGGATAAAGCTTATTTTTGTTTGTGTTTTAATTAACCCATGAACTACTGAACTAAATCAGCCTTAACTAGTGGAAAATAATGAGGGAGGTACATTAATGCAGTGTTTATTTTAAATAATAAACTTTGGCACTTTTAATGGCAGCTTCTCAAATATATCTTGTTTCTCTTCTGAAAAAAAAGAAAGAAAAAAAAAAGAGAGAAAGAAACCATTGCTTTAGCCCAGCATCTAATCAGTTGTAGAGCTTTCCCTGCTGTCTTTCTATCTCTTCTCCAGTTGCTTGGTCCAGTTTGTTGTAATTTCCTCTTGAAGTCCTCCCGGTACAGAGGCAGTTAGAGCAGGTGTTACTAGATTTATTCCCTTTCCCATCACACGCCCTTCTCCCCTGATATAGCCTCTATGATAGCCACTTCCTCGCTTTTCCTTATTGTTCCTCCATCTTTGTAGGTGAACATGCACATTCTAGTTGGGTTTGTTTATGAACTTTTATATAAATGAAAATTTCATATTTCTT
The DNA here is from genome assembly GCF_014108235.1 of Myotis myotis. Classification (NCBI taxonomy): domain Eukaryota; kingdom Metazoa; phylum Chordata; class Mammalia; order Chiroptera; family Vespertilionidae; genus Myotis; species Myotis myotis. The sequence goes on from NW_023416336.1 coordinate 1,065,849, forward strand.
TGCATTTTGTTTCTTTACTGGAGATTGTTTTAAGATTGATCCTTATTGTTGCTTATAGTTTGTTTAGTGTTCTATTGTAAGAATTTATCTTCTTTTGGGTGAAGAACACTATTGTGAAGCTTCTTATACATGTCCCCCATGATACTGTTATGCCCAGATTTCAAGATTCCCCCAAGACAGACTACTAGGGAGCCGAGTCCGATGCAAAAGCATAGAGTCTTTTATTCAAGCCCGGGACTTGGTCTCCCCCCCCTCCCCCCCGCCTCCATTACTGGATGCAAGAGAGAGCCCCGAGTCCCAAGGGAACAAAGAATTTATAGGGCTTGGGGTCAGGGGGTGGGGGCACACTCTGACCACTGATTTGGCCGATTCCGGTTGGTTGAGTGAGGGCCGGGGGATAGTGACGCAAGGGCAGGGTGCAGCTAGGGTCTGGTTACACAAAGACAGGGGGGTGGCTAGCATACTCTTGGCCTTGGGCTAGTTTCCCCCGCTTTCCCATTGGCCGAGATAAGGGCAAGCTGAGTAACTGATACATTCTGCGGCTTTTTCTTGGAAGAGGGGTTAAGGACACAGCTATCAGTCCTGTTCTGTCCTTTCATTCCCCCCTTGTCTTGGAACTTCCAGCTCAATCATGAGACCGACTGAACTATCAACTGAATTATTTTTATACACTTCTTGACAAATTGGACTAGTCTGTTAATAATGCAAGGGCCGAAAGTCAACAGCATCAGGAGGACTACAAGGGGTCCGCCGAGGTCCGCTGTCTTCTTGAGGGTGATCTGCAGTGGGTGTGTCTGGTCAGAGGTCACCTTCCAATCAGGCTCCTTGCTGTCCTGGGCACAGAAGGAGCTGGGCTTGTGATCTGGCAGAGACAAACTATAACAAATGGTCCGGTGGAAGGGAAAGAAAACATTTCAGTTTTAACAACCTCTATTAAAATAGGATTTTTCTCCTTAAAATTCCTCTATGGTTATCAAAAAGCCAAATCAAGACTAATTTATCTACTGTATTCTATTTGGCCTGATGTTTGCATGAACACAACAAGAATGGTAACTGACTACCTTTGCTGGAATTTCATGACTGAATCTTAATGTGCCCCGTAGGGCCAGGAATCCAAGCTTTCCAGCTGCCATCAGGCCTGCCTGCAGTATCTGCTGCGTTAGGTGAATCCCTCCCCTGTAGCAACTCCACCTGAGCCCATGCCCTAGGCTTTAAGGCCCATCTCAGTAGCCCTCCTACTCGTTGTGGCCCAGAGTGTGTGGGGGTTCCGCAGGGACGCAGAGGCGTCCTTATTGCTCCCCTTCTACTCTTACCAACCGCCAGTGATGGTAGGGCATGGGCCTGACGCTCCAGCGCCAGCCATCTTCAGGGCTCCCAAGCAGGATACGAGGCTTTCTCTATGGCACTCTTACTGGCTTCAAGTCTTCAGAGCTCAGACAGGTTTCTTTAAAACATGATACTCCAGTCAAAGTTTCCGGTTAATAAAATCACTACTGAAAACCGGTCTTATTGATTTCATGCAAAGAAATATATTGCCATGACTTATTAAGCATTGCCAGATTTAGAGGAATTATATAAGGAGAAAAACATACTGATCTGCTCTAAGATCTTCTGATTTTTCTTGTCAGTCCTTTAAAAATGCATAACTATGCCTCAGACCTTCCATTCTAAATAGGCCTTTCCCAGCTTTCTATAGCCGAGGTTTGTACCACCCCTGACATGGGCATGGTCATGCAGGCCTGCAAGACAGTACACAGGCTGCCAACTGTCAGATGTTTCTCAATAGAGACCAAAACCTGATGGGTATTCTTCTTTGTCCAGTTGGGCATCTGCCCTCTTGGCAGCCAGACACCCTTTACTTTTGGGGTTCATTCCATATAGTCCCCTTCCAGGACAGCTAACACATAGCTATAACAATATCCCTCAGTGTGGGAGACTGGACACTTGCCAGTTATTCCCAAAAACTACCAAGGACTGTAGACCATCACCAGTCCACAGCTACAGCTACATTCAAACCTGCAAGAGAATCAAAGGTTAATACAACATATTAATACAATGAAACATAATATTGGCACCATGGCCGCTTCAGGCAGCTAAATCTCATGCTATCAAACATGACACATGGTAGGGCTATACAAACATTTTAGGGAGGTGACTAAAGTCCACTCTTTGACCTTTCTATATAAGGTAAAATTGTCCTTGTCTTTCTGAAGCCATGTCTATGAAGATGCAGGCATCATCTGAGTCTATTATACAATTTTCTGCAGGTATAGTCCTTTTCAAGTTGGGGTGAGTCCTGAGGTCGTGAACTTCTTTACCCACACCGAGTCCCCAGGCTGGAAAGGATGTACAGAGTCTGAGGTGGCACTGGCAGGGCATCTTGAACAAGCTTATGAATGGCTCGTAATTTCTGTAAGAGATCACGTCTAAGTAAGGGGTACAGGCATTCTGGCATGACTAGAAACGAATGAGTTACCGTGTTCTTTCTGAGGTCCACAGTCCTCTTTGATGTCCAAGGAAAAAGGCAGTTTGTCCGGTGGCTCTTAGAACTGGTGTCTTCTTGGATGTTACTGGTCCCATTGGCTCTGTCAAGACTGAATAGGCTGCTCCAGAATACACCAGAAAATTAACCGGGGGTTCTATTTATCTACAAATATTTATACCTAAGTAGACATATAAACATCAAATAAACATCCATATTTACATCTTTTCAGTGAACAAGTACTTTTACAGTCTTGGGAATTTTGGCAGATAACAGGAACACTGCCCAAGTCCCCTAATGGGGGCCTGACAAGAACAGATGTGGGGGCCTTTGGCTGGGGGGTATAAAGTCTCCATTCTTTCTCTCTCAGCACTGCTAAGGACAGGATCATTGGAGAGGTCTCTTCACCTAGGCAAGGCTGTGCTGAGCCATCTGGGGCAAAAGTGGTTTCTGCTTCCATTAGAGGGACCAGGTCAACTGGTAAATATAGGAATTCATGAACCACCTGATGGCCACCTAACTGACATCAGTGGGGGTGGCAGAACGGTCTGCAGCTGTGGTACCGTACCAGTAGCTCCAATAATGGTGACTTCCTGTCCTGAGAGGGGAGCTACCTTCTGAGTAACTACCGAGTGCTCTGCCGCTGTATCAATCATAAAGTTCACAGTCTGGCCCCCGATCTTCATTTTGACCATCGGCTCATGGGGGCCCAGTTGGAAAAAGCCCAGTCTGTCCTAGTCAGAGTCAGCTGTTGCCAGTCCGAGGAGGTCTGCCTCAGGCGGTAATGGCCAGTAGCGGCTGGGTAGTTTGGATGGCCTTGCCAGCTTCTTCTTCTGGCCTGCTACTAAACTTTACTCTGTCCCTTCTTACACACGCAGAACTGGACCCAAGGCAGCGAGGTTTGAGCAATTTTAAAATTCCTTAACATACATTTTATCATTCATGTTGCAGTGAGGGACCGGGTTGGCTCCTCCTGAATAAAAGAACTAATCAAAATAAGGCTTATTTTCTAACTTCATTTGTCCCTGGGTGTGGACAACAAATGACACTAATCAGATTGACATAAACGATTTAACCTTTGTTTAGGGAGGCAAATGCAAAGCATTTACTCCCAAGTGTCATTGGTTTAGGGAAGACAGGATTTCTGCTCAGTTTCCCTATTTTACTTGTCCCAGCTTACTGGTCTATCATGCATTCAATTTTCTTAAAATGTATTCTGGCACAGGAGAAAGTTGTTTTGCTGTACACAGGTAGTTTAACTCCTATATATAACTGGGCTTGGACCTCTGCCCAGAAAACTGCAGTCTATAAGTTCAATATGCAGCCTCTGGTTTTTCTAGCCCAACGAGGTTTCAGCCAGTCTCTGAGTCAGACTCCTCCTCTCTTGGAGAATTTCAAAGTCCTGATGGCTTCCAGGTCCAGGGAGAGTGCCTTTTTGTTAACCCTTAGGGCCCTGCTTTCTTGCCTTTCTACCAGTTTCCTTCGTGGCAGAGCAGCAACCAGGCCTCTTTCAAGGGAGTGCACTAGAAGGGGATATCAGCCCCTCCTGTGAGCCAGCTGCTCTGCCTAGGGTCTCCCAAGGGCTCGGCCAGAGCATCCCCCAGCAAATCCCAGAAGCCGCTGCCCTTTTGCAGTGGTATGGACTCAAGCAGGGGGTTCACTGGATGTAGCCAGCAGCGAAGCGCTCGCTGGCTTCTGCCTGCAGCTGCTCGCGCCCACAAGCCCTGCCCCGCAGCACTCCTGCAGCACGTGCTGCACCATCAGCTCCAGCACCTCAGCGTTCTCCAACTTAGCCTGCACCTGTGCTGGCAGGGGCGCCAGGTGGGGGAGGGAGGTGAGGCCAGGCTACGCCCTGATCCCCGTCCGCTCGCTCAGCATCCCCTGGGCACTGGCCCGCCAGCCTCACCTCGGTGCCCGCCAGCAGCTGCCGCAGCTCCTGTAGGCTCTCATTGATCCATGTGCCGCTTCTTCTCCACCAGGGGCTTCTGGGCCTTGCGGGCAGCTCAGGCATTCAGCCCCCCTTCTTTGACCTGGCTCTCAGGGGCTGAGTCTGCCTAACAAAACAGTTGTAAATCACCAGGGCGGCTGCGGACTCTAGCTTTGTTCCTTCTCCACTTTTCTAGCGGGAATTTAGTTTTTTTTTTTTTTAATTCTTAGAAACTTTAATCCTTTAATGATTACCAAAACTGAACATTCAGCAATTTTAGGTTAATATTTATGAACATATTTTAAATGTACTTTTACTCTTAAGATATATCTAGACCTTTTGTGATAAAACTAGGAACAGGTATCGGTCTGATTCAGCATTGGAGGGGTTCAAAGAATAAACCAGGGCAGAGAAAGATTGTGCTTACAGTTACTTTTTGTGACCTTGAAGTTCATTGATAAGACCTGTTAGGTTTGCAGCCAGCAGCATAACTACCAAAACCCCCGCCCCCCTTGTCTCAGCCCAGGCCCATTGCTTTTCCTCACAGAGTCGGCCTGGAAATATAACGGGTGCATAGGGAGATTTCTTGCAGACAGAAAACCTGGAGACCATCTGAAATCCAGTTACAGATGCTTTCAGAATCGGGATGAGGGAGGGAGGGAAAGACCAGGTTATATCCCCTATGAGGATTCTAATAAACAATTGAAAAAAGCAAGTTAAACAAAATACAGTCACAGGCAGTAAATTTCGCTGTCCTGTGGAGCTGTCCACCAAAGAGATAAGAAAACCATGAATAACAAGTTCTTTGAAATTTGCTACTTTGTTAATTTGCTAAGCAAACAGTTAACTTGAAAAGACTTCTCTCTTGCTTTTTACAAGCAATCTTGGAATTACAGCAATTTACAACCCAGGTGAGACCAACTTATAGACAGAAATTTATATTAACTAAGTGGGCTGATTCCTTCTGTAATGGTGAGCAAAAGACTCTGAGAACTACTAGAGATTCTTGCAGCCCATCGCGGGTCCAGTCCAAACGTTCAGCCAGATGAATTAACAGAAACGCAAAATAAATCAAAGTAACTTTCACTTCACACAGACTAGTAATGAGCAGCCAAAATAGACAAACACTCGTATTCACATTCTCTCAGTAGACTAGCCCAGACTGGAGCTGAGCAGATAAACAAAACAATGCCCAATTCCCCAGACGAGAGTGGGGGCACTCCTGGCACCCATGTCCCAGAACAGAATTCTCGACCAACGTTTTGGTGAGAACCTACCGGAGGAGTTAAGACTGCATCCAGTCCCCCCTCTCGGTAGCAAATTGGCTAGTCCCACACAAACAAACAGCTGTTCACTCATGCTTCCTCAATGTTTCAGCATTCATTCCAATTCCACAATCTCTATTGTACCCCTTAAAAAAATTTTTTTAACATGTAATAAGAACAGCAGGTTTACTTTGTCCCGACCTCATGATGATCGGTGATGAGAGATAGACAAGGGAGGGGGTGACCTGTTTTCACAGATCCTCACTCAGTGGCCTGCCTGACCGAAGTTGTGGAGACACACAAAGGAGAGGAGAGGGCAGGCCCCCTCCCTCCACACTCGCACACTTTCACCAGACATTCATTCAGCAAAGGCATTTAGCTACCACAACACACAATTTTTCCCAATTCAATCCAAATCTTAAACTTTTAGCTGGCAAGTCAAATGTTCAGCATTTCTTAATCAGTAACATTTTTAAGAATAAACTTCAAAAATGCAAGACATAAGTTTTTTATCATTTGAATTCAGTAAGCTTCAAGGTCCCAAGTTCCCAGCAGTTCTGGAAAACTACACCTGAAGCTGGCAAGCAGGTTTGACCCAGCCCTTGACTTTAAAACCACCATAATGCTTAAAGGAGTAGTTTGAGTCTGTCCCATAACATCCGTCCAGTAAGTCCACAGAAAACAGAAAAAAAAACACAAACCCAGACAAATACAGTCTTCCAACTCTATGGAAGCAAAACCAAAACAATCTTCCGACTCCGCGGAAGCAAAACTACAGATTAGACGATGGCCATGCACCACTCGTCTCAGATTGAGGGGTTTCTGTGCCCCTCCAGATGGAGGATCGGGGTGTCCCCCGCCTCCTCCCGCCCGTGGCCCCCCAGTGCGTCCACCTAGGCCTTTATGGGCAATACAGATTTCAGAAGTGAGCTCACACAGGACAGAACACACAACAGAATAAACAACACACAGACACTTACCGCGGTCAGTCAGACTCTCTGGATCGGGATCCCACGTGAGTCTTGGGGATCCCGGACGAGCCCTCAAATGTTATGCCCAGATTTCAAGATCCCCCAAGACAGACCACTAGGGAGCCGAGTCCGATGCAAAAGCATAGAGTCTTTTATTCAAGCCCGGGACTTGGTCCCCCCCCACCCCCCGCCTCCATTACTGGATGCAAGAGAGAGCCCCGATTCCCAAGGGAACAAAGAATTTATAGGGCTTGGGGTCAGGGGGTGGGGGCACACTCTGACCACTGATTTGGCCGATTCCGGTTGGTTGAGTGAGGGCCGGGGGATAGTGATGCAAGGGCAGGGTGCAGCTAGGGTCTGGTTACATAAAGACAGGGGGTTGGCTAGCATACTCTTGGCCTTAGGCTAGTTTCCCCCGCTTTCCCATTGGCCAAGATAAGGGCAAGCTGAGTAACATACATTCTGCGGCTTTTTCTTGGAAGAGGGGTTAAGGACACAGCTATCAGTCCTGTTCTGTCCTTTCAATACCCTTTTTATTTCCCCATGGTAATCTTTTTAAGTGAGCTAGTTAGTAAGGCAGTTCCATAACTTAGTTATGCTATAAAATCACTTTATTTGTTATTAAATTCTTTCAGTTCAGAAAAGTCTTTTGAAAACAGCTATTTTAACCCTTTATGTTTTGAATAGATCTTGATAAATGGTACCTCCCTGAGAGCCCTTTATTTATGAACTTTTAAAACACAAGTTATTTCTTTACAGTATAGTTTGATTTGAAGAGAAGTGAGAACTTTGGAATTAAATGGAATGACTAGGAGAGGTTATTTCTTTTTCATAAGAAAGGTTAACTATTGTGGCTTTACTATTTTGTTTGAGGTGAATTACCAAAACGTTTACTCACGGATTTTTATTATAAACACAAATACCTATCTCAGTTGTCATAAATTTTTGTGTGCTTCTCTATATCTTTCTGTTAGTAAGGCTATTCCTTCCTACTTCAAAATGTTTATGAACATTTGGGGACAGTTTTATTAAAAATAAACCCACACCAAGTTGACCTTTAGTGGAATCAGAATTCAAAATCTCATATAAAATACTCCAGTATTTTTAATTCTTTCACAATATTCAGTAGAGATTTATTGAGCACATATTATATACCTGATTTTTGCTTAGCACTGATTATACTTTTTAGCACATGATCTTACCTCCTTTTTTACTGAAAAATTAAAATTCTACCAGGCAGAAACTTCTTCAAATTTCTACCTCTATCTTAATCTTCACCTGACCTTGCTTTTCTCTCTTTTTGTTTAAGAAGAAAAAATTTCTACCCCTTATCTAACCCTTCACCTGAATCTCCTTTTCTCTTTCTTGTCTCAGAGGATAGTGCACAACTTATATCTGGGTTTCCCCTTGTTAGCCCAGTGGCCTTGCTCCATTAGTTAGCATTAACCTATGTCTTAGGATCTTTATTGTGTTCACACTGCAGGGCTTCTTAGCCCGGAGTACAAGAATTTAGGGGGTTCTTGAATCCCCTGAAACTGAAGTTGTGTATGTGCTTGCATTTAGGAGAGAACCCAGGGCTTTTGTTTAATTTTGGAAGATTTCCTAGATGTAAAGAGAATTAAGAAACAAGATTTTCTAGCCCTAGCTGGTTTGGCTCAGTGGATAGAATATGGGCCTGTGGACTGAAGGGGCCCAGGTTCTATTCTAGTCAAGGGTACATGCCTGCATTGCTGGCAGGAGGCAGCTGATCATGATTCTCTCTCATCACTGATGTCTCTACCTCTCCCTCTCCCTTCCTCCCTGAAATCAATAAAAATATATTTGAGAGAAAAGAAAAAGAAACAAGATTTTCTACTTTGTAATGACCCTTCAACAACCTTGGTCTTTTTCTAACTTTCACTCTACCTCTCTTCTCACAATCATGCTTCCTTTTCCTTAGTACTAACTCATTTATTAGTCTTCATCAAACTTGCTTCCACCCCATCCTTACCATTAAAACTACTTTGTTCCAATCATCAACATTGATTATATTGAAAATGTTTTACTGAGTACCAATTTTGTTCTGTGCACCTTTCTAGGCATTACAGCTCTAACAGTGAGCAGCAGATAAGAGCCTAGATCTCTTGGAGCTTACCTTCTAGTGGGAGCGGGGGGAATTAGTGAAGAAATAAATGATATAATTTCAAATGATATAAGTGTAAATAACCTAATAACAGAGTGACTAGGAGAGAGGCTACTTTAGGTAAGAGGTCAAGGAAGAGCCTTTGACATTTCAGCCAAAGAGCTGAGCTGCGGGTAAGATGGAGCCAGCCATAGGCTGGGCCTTAACATGGAATGATACTGGTTCAGTAGAGGAACAGAAAGAAAACCGATAAAGCTGGCGGGTGGACAATGAAGAGAGTACTAGGTCTGTTTAGGAAAGTGAAGGCAGGGCCCAAATCACACAAGACCCTAAAATGGTGGGTTTTACTCTAATTGCATTGGGGAGCCATTGGAGTGTTTTTGAGGAGGATCTCATTGTTTTAAAGTGATTCTTTTGATCTCCGTTTGGAAAATAGTTACAGGGAGCAACATAGAAGCAGAAAGACCAGTTAGGAAACGTGCAGTAATCCATGTGCGGATGATGGTGACTTGAACCATGGAAGTGGTAATGAAAGTGTAGAGAAGTGGGTGGGTTTGGAGTTAGAACCAACAGGGCTTGTTGATGCATTTGATGGGGATCAGGGAAAGAGGAGACAAAGGTGACTCCTCTGGCACTGCCTTAGGCACTGCCATTTGACCTGGGAGAGACTGGGAAGGAGCCTAGTGGAGGTGTGCTGAGAGCAGACTGCAGGTGGGAGAATTAGAGGTCTGTTTTACACAAGTTAAGTTGCAATGGCTGTGGACATCCAATAAACACAATAGAATGTGCTCCGATAGGGTGTGTTCATAGTTTTTTTGGAATATGTAAAATCCATGCTATGTCTTTTGGAGGGAAGTAGAACTCAGAAATACTCTTTTGTAGTCCTTTTCTCTATATTCCCTTAGCATCCATGTGCATTCATTCCTCTAGTGTGCACTAATCTTGCTGTACTCTAATTTCTGATTTATTAGTTCTGGAGTTCCCTAGATCATTGCAGGTTGAAATTATAGCTTTTTATTTGGTTTCCATATTTCTGTCCCCAGAATCTAATATTGGGTCATCATTACTCTGTTTATAAATTTGAGAATCGAATAAATGTGACTGTTACAGTCTGATAATATGAACTGAAACAGTGATAGGAATGGAAGATATTAATTTGAGAGAAATTTTAATGAAAAATCAGTAGAACTTGATGGCCAATTAGATAAGTTGAGTCACTGAGAAGAATTAGGAATAACAGTAATGGTTAATAATAATAATAATAATAATAATAATACTATATAGACTTGCTTAGTCAGGCACTTTTCTAAGTGCTTTACTTATATGAATCCTCATCGCAGCTCTTTGAGGCGAGTACTGTTATCATTCCCATTTTATAGGTGAAGGCTTGGCCAGAGAAGTAACTTGCCTCTAGTCATGCAGCTAAGAAGCAGCAGAACTAGCATGATGAACATGAACAGCCTGATGCTAATGAACACACTCTTAACCACTATGCTATGTTACTTCGCAGTTGAGAATGATTGTGGTTCTCACTTGGATGTTTATGATAACAGTTTGCTGCTCGCACAGTACTTTTACTTGCATTCTCTGAGATCTGTACAGGAACACAAGTTCCATTCATAATCCATTTAAAGATCATGGGAATGTGGAGAATATTCTGGTGGCAGGCTAGACAAGGGCATTTCAGATACACTGATTTATCTCCCTTTTTGCTGCCTCCAAAGCTAGTGCAGGTAATGTAGCAGCTCTAATGTGATAGTCTCTTGGCCTCTTCCTACTTTTAATTTCTAGATTAGTCTGATGGGTAATTTTATAGAACTCCCACTTGACTATTGAGATTTCCAAAGAAAAGAAGGAATATTCAATTGTATCTGCTATGGTACACTGCTTCATTGTCACATCTACTAAATTTTATGATACCTTCCTATTACATAGACAGCTCTGTGCAGGTTGGGGCAGTACAGAGAGCTCTAGAACATTGCTTGTTCTTAACATTCTAATGACCATGTGAGGGAGATGTACATCCAGAAAAACCAAATAGCTACATAAGTTGTTCTATAACGACTATATACAAAAGTATCATTGAAGACGTGATCACTATTCGATGGAGAAGATAGAGAAAACCTAGAAAATATGGAATTCAAGCTGAACCTTAGAATTAAATGGAGAGAAGGGTGAGGGTAAGGCTTATGAATAAAAGATGACCTGTTTCTTAATGTATAAAGAATATGTGGAGTAATTTGGAGTAGTTTGTCTTTAACAGGGGAGTTCTTAGAGGAGATAAATATGATGACGTGGAAAGGGATCAAGTTATGAAGAACTCACTGTTAGGCAGGTTTAGACTTTACTTGATTTCCCTGAATTAATTTGGGCTGAGGCCTATTTAAAATATATATATATATTTATATGTGTGTGTGTATTATATATATATATACATATACATATATACATATGTATATATATATATCGGTATATATATATATATATATATATATATATATAGAGAGAGAGAGAGAGAGAGAGAGAGAGAGAGAGAGATACACACACACACATATACACATACTATAGGCCTGGTGCACAAGATTTGTACATGGGTAGGGTCCCTAGGTCTGACTGGAGATCAGAGCCAATCTGTGGGGCGACCAGCGGGGTGGTCAGGAGGCCCCGCTGGCACCTGCCTTGGCTGGCCTGCGGCCTGGGGCTGAGGGCAGGTCCTGCGTTGAGCATCTGCCCCATGGTGGTCACTGTGAATCATAGCGACTGGTTGTTCCACTGGTCATTCTGCCGTTCAGTCAACTTGCATATTAGGCTTTTATATGGAATATATACATGTATATACATATATGTGTGTGTGTGTATATATATATATATATATATATATATATAATTGATATTAGAGAGGAAGGGAGAGGGAGAGACAGAAATATCAATGATGAGAGAGAAGCATTGATCAGCTGCCTCCTGCATGACCCCTACTGTGGATAGAGCCTGAAAAGGCTTGTGCTTTTGACAGGAGTCAAACCTGGAACCCTTCAGTTCGCAGGCCGACACTCTGTCCTCTGAACCAAACCAGCAAGGGTCTGAGGCCTGTTTTAAAATAAGAAGAGTAAATATTAATTCAGTGCTTATTTCATGGGATTTTTTATGGTTCTAGTCTCTGTACTAGCCAAATAAGGATTGCTGAGCAGCATTTAAGAAATGCAGTGTTTCAGGCCTATCTTCTATATATACAAAAACCTAAGCCGACAAACAACCAAATGACCAAATGCTATGACGTGCACTGACCACCAGGGGGCAGACATTCAACGCAGGAGCTACCCCCTGGTGGTCAGTGTGCTCCCATAGCGGGAGTGCTGATCAGCTAACAGATCCGTCCAGGCAGCCCACCAGCCCAGCAGCAGACACTCTCTCCCTCAGTAGTCCTGCAGGTCCAATCTCTGGAGAATGGGCCAGGCATTGATGGGTCAGCGTCACCAGCACAATCCCAACAGTGCCATCGGCCTCGGCACCACTGCCACTTCCCCTCCCTAGACACTCCACAAGGAAGAAACGATATAAAAGCAGCCACCAGGTGGCTCCCGACAACCAGCACAAATGTCAGCAGGACAGATCTGGATCCTGGGCCTGCAAGGGTATCTCACCACCCGCCTGGAGGGCCAATCCCATCCCAGACCTTCCTCCTCCCCCCACCTCCCACTCACCCCCTTGGAATGGGTGCCAGACACAAGGCTCAAGGCTGGCGAGCGCTGCTGCCATGGCATGAGCCGCTCCCAACCAGAACTGACTTGGAAGGGGCCCGCGGCAGGAGAAGCGGGGCCAGGATAAGCAGGAGTGGCAGGCAGGAGCGGCAGGTGGCGGTGGAATGCCGGTTTTGGCCCAATCCCTGCAGGCCATGCTGAGGGACCCCATTGGTGCATGAATTTGTGCACCGGGCCTCTAGTTGTGAGTACAAATCTTCATTTTAACAAGATTCCCAAGTGACTTGTATATTCACTAAAAACTGAAAAATACTGCTAGAGTGAGGAGTCATTTGATTCTGTTATTCTAAGTGGAATTTTTATAACTAGGAACATATTTTTCAACAGAAACTGTAAGGAATAGTAATTAGGGTTTCAGCTTATGCCATAAAGGCCTAAATCAGAGGTTCTCAACCTGTGGGTCGCGACCCCTTTGGAAGTCAAATGACCCTTTCACAGGGGTCGCCTAAGACCATCGGAAAACACATATTGTTTTTGTGATTAATCACTATGCATTAATTATGTTCAATTTGTAATAATGAAATTGGGGGTCACCACTACATGAGGAACTGTATTAAAAGGGTCACGGCATTAGGAAGGTTGAGAGCCACTGGCCTAAATGATTCATAATTAGAAATACTCTGTGGGAGCTAATGCTTAATTTCCAAATGAGGCAGTAACTGCTGAAATGAAAACCAAAAAACCGACATATTTTGCTTAGGAAAGAGAAGAAGGAAGATGAATCTGTCACATTGCTAAGTGTTAGATTAGACAAGGTGTGACTCAAGGTCGGTGACTGGGGAGTCCTGATCCTATCATATCTGGAGCACTAGATTTTAGAGCAGAGGTTCTCAACCTGTGGGTCGCAACCCCTTTGGCAGTCGAATGACCCTTTCGCAGGGGTCGCCTAAGACCATCCTGCATATCAGATATTTACATTATGATTCATAACAGTGGCAACATTACAGTTATGAAGTAGCAACGAAAATAATTTTATGGTTGGGTCACAACATGAGGAACTGTATTTAAAGGGCCAGAAGGTTGAGAACCACTGTTTTAGAGAATAACAGCTGTGTTGGTAGGAGAGCTCTAGGACACTTGTAGCAAATTCTCTCTTCCTTAACATACAGGCAGCCTTGATTCAGGAAAAGAACTGATTATTTTCCTAAATTACACAATTTCTAAGATACATTGTCAAGTAAAAAAACCATAGTGCATAGTAGTATGTATAATATGTTAATGTAAAATATTGGGTTATTTTGCACATGAAAAAATGTACACACTGGAAAAAAACTCTAGAAATGAAATTATTGTTATGTTGCTAGATTTTATATAATTCTCTATAAATATTGTGCCAATTTACACTGCCACCAATATACATAAAAATGCTACATTATATAGCCAACTATTTTATCTTTGCCAAGGTGAGTTAAAAAATGGTATTCAATGTTGTTTTAATGTGTATCCCTCTAAGTGGAGAGATTGAGTATCTTTAAATCTATTTAAAAGCTGTGTATATGAAGTATGCATATTCGTTGCCACTTTTTCTACCAGGGTATTTCCTTTCCTTTCTTATTTATAGGAATTATTAATATATTAGAAAGAAGTCAGTCCTTTATGATATGCGTAGCAAACCTTTTTGGAAAACACAGGCCTAGAGATAGATACTTAATTTGCTGCTGACCCAATATTTTCTTAGTACAGTGATTACCAAGGTGATAGGATGGGGTATGTCTCTTTTGAAAAGCATCTTCAATATTGTAGTTTTATATTTGGAAAGCACACAGAAAAAGTTTTATAACATAAAATGTTAAGAAAGTAAAGCTTGCTGAAATACTCTTTGCTGGTGTGACAAGGTTAAAACCGATTGAAAATGTATCTAAGAATGTGATTAGATTAAAAAATTTATATATAGTACTGTTGTGAGAAACCACAAAACTGTTTTAAAAAGAATGTCCTGGTATTATTCCCATTCTTTCCACTAGGTTACCACCAAAGAACATGATTTTGGTCTAGGGGCTCCAGTTTCTGAAGCTGGAAAATACCAGAATACTCTCCAGCTAGAACAACAAGTGAGAACTCAAGATAAATTCATCTCTACACTGAAATTACAGGTTACATTTAATTTACATATGTATTTATTTCCCTGAATTAATTTTGGCTGGGGCCTATTTTAAAATAAGAAGGCAGAGAACATTAATTCAGTGCTGGCTTATGGTTTTATTTTCTGGGTCTAAAATTATTTCATTTTTATCTTAACCATTTTGATACACAGAGTCTGAGTCAGTGAGTGCCAACTGTGTGCCAGGTGTTTTATGAGGTGCTTTCAAGTACATAATCTTACTTCATCCCAACCTTGTGAAACTTCTATTTTACAGACATGGACGCTGAAGTTCCAAGAGGTTAAAGAATTATGATACTAGACTAATGAATGACAGAGCTAGGATTTATTGGAGTTCCCAAGTTAGTTAGGATTTAAATGCAGTTCTCTGAACTCCAGGTTGAGCACTGTTTCTCTTCTCCTGGTGCCTAATCTGTGGGGTAGCTATTAATTAAGGTCATTGAAAGAAATTGCCTCTTGTAGGAAGAAGGAGTAGACTTACTTTTCCATAATCCCCTTACTTAGTACAGCTAAAAACCCTGAACATTATGTATGAAACAAGCATAGAACACTGAAAGGCAGGAGGAAGAAGGAAGACTGACTAGGGACCCCAACACACCAAGACTAGGAAAGGGACAGCCTAGCAAGGAAGACTACTTTTAGACAGTAACTGCCTGCTCTAAGCAACACAGTGGAAAACCCATAGCCCCGCTTCTGCCCACAAAGACTAGGAGCCTAGCCGGTTATCCTTGCCAGGCTGTAACAAGAAGCCCCAGCTGCACCTCATACCCTCCTCTCCCCCCACCAACTTCTCCATCCCCACAAGGTGGTGTCAAAGAAGAAGGCTGAGTTGGACACCAAGACTTGTGCCCACAAGGTGGTAAGGGAAGTTCCCAACCCCATTGTGTGTGTGAAGCACATGGGGAGCCTACAAGCACCTACCCCCACCGGGTGGTGTGAAGTGCTTCCTTTCCTCCTAGCTGGAGTGGTGTCCGAGGAGAATATGCAGAGTTAGGGCTTTACCAGGACCCAGCACGAACAAGTCCACCCACCCACGGTGGCAGTGGTGGACATGTGAGAGCAGTAGCGAGGCACCTCTGCTCTTCCTGCTGTTGTGGTATCAGCAGAGGCCCAGTGAGGAGCCTGAACTTCCATCCCTGCCCAGCAGGAACAAGGAGCTTCACCTTCTCCAGGTGTCCATGGAAGCCTCGGGTAAAATTGGACCCCCTCCCCCCGCCACCCCCAAGCAGGAACAAAGCAGTGTCCCTCTTTTCTAGCTGGAGCAGTGTCACAGGAAGCCCACTAAAACACAGGATCCAGAGTCTTAGAATACCAAGTTTCAATTAAAAGAAAAAATCGCTCCTCATCCTAAAAATCAGGAAGATCTCAATTTCAATGAGAAAAGACAAGATGTGACAACACAGTGATGAGTTAGATATTATAATGATCTGACAAGGATTTTAAATCAGGCAAGAATTTTATGAGTGTTTCAGCAAGCAATTTTGATTATTTCTAAGGCACACAAAAGAAAATGGAGATAAAGAAGAAATGGAAATTTTGGAAATTACCAAGTTGTTTTCAGTAAGTGAATGGATAAGTAAACTGTCGTGCATCCATAGAATGGAATTATAAAAAGAGATGAGTTGCCCTAACGGGTTTGGCTCAGTGGATAGAGCATCGGCCTGCGGACTGAAAGGTCCCAGGTTTGATTCCGGTCAAGGGCATATACCTTGGTTGCGGGCACATACCCCTGTAGGAGGTGTGCAGGAGGCAGCTGATCGATGTTTCTCTCTCATGGATGTTTCTAACTCTCTATCCCTCTCCCTTCCTCTCTGTAAAAAATCAATAAATTATATTTTTTAAATAAATAAGTAAATAAAAAGAGATGAGTTGTTAAGCCACAATAAAACATAAAGGAACATTGAAAGTATATAACTAGGAGAAAAAAGTCAATCTGAAAAGGTTACATACTCTGATTCCAACTATATGATCTTCTGGAAAAGACAAAACACAGACCTTAGAAAGAGCACCCGCTGCTAGTGATTTGGGAGGAGGGAGTGATGAATGGAGCACAGGTGATTTCTAGGTCAGTGAAACTATTTTGTATGATTCAATAATGATGGATACATGTCAGTATACATTTGTCAGAACCCAAAGAATGAACACTAATCTAAGCTATGGACTTTAGTTAATGATAATGTATTGATGTTGGCATATTAATTGTATCAAGATGTAAATAAGAGGGGAGAGTGAGTGTGTATGTTTGAGGTGGAGAAACAAAAGGTATGTGGGAAATCTCTGTAATTCCCTGTCAGTTTTTCTATAAACCTAAAACTGCACTAATTTTTTGAGTACAAGTCTTCTACCTCCTTGATTAAGTTTATTCCTAAGTATCTTATTTCTTTTGTTGCAGTAGTAAATGTGTGGGTTTTTTTTAAATTATTCTTTCTGGTAGTTCATTATTGGTGCATAAAAATGCTCCTAATTTCTGAATTTTAATTTTGTATCCAGCTACTTTGGGAAATTATTTATTTTATTTAGTAGTTTTTCGGTGGAATTGTTTCTGTGTACATCTCATGTGCAAATAATGATAGTTTTACTTCCTCCTTTCCAATTTGGATGCCTTCTATTTCTTTTTCTTGTCTGATTGCTATGGCTAGGACTTCCACTTATACATTGAATAATGTGGTGAAAGTTGAAATCACTGCCTTGTTCCTGATCTTAAGGGATACACTTTTAGTTTTTGCCCATTTAGTGTGATGTTGGCTGTAGGTTTGTCATATATAGCCTTTATTATGTTGAGGTATGATTCCTCTTCCCATTTTGCTGAGGGTTTTTATCATAAACTAGTGGCCCGGTGCACAGATTCATGCACATTGAAAGGAAATTAATAAGAAGAAATATTTTAATATTGCTATTTGCCCTTTCTCTATAATAGAAGTGTCAGAGATAAAAGAAAAATAGTAAAATGTATATAAAAATAATATATAAATTGATTAATAAGCAATAACAACATGCCATAACAACACAAAGACATGATATAAAAACAATAAAACATGATATAAAAATAACATTGATAAAAACAATGACTGATAAATTGATTGAACTTATTCTAATTTCTCCCTGTATTCCACATCAAGAGTAAAAACACTTTCAGAGTACTTGACTAATTTCCTTTGTGATGAAGTATTTACAACTTTAATGTTCCAGTTCTTTGAACTCGAGATAAAGCAACATATAACTGACCATGTCCAAAAACTGGTTCAGGTAGGAATATTCCTACTCTGTCCAGATTGGTGTCAGCAAGAGCTTTATATCTATCACGCATGCATGAGTCAACTTAGCCTTCCATAGATATAGAATAAACTTGCTTAATTAGACCTGCTTTCTGATTTAGCTAAACTTTTTCCAACCCATTGAAGCACCCCAACTTCTCTTTCAGGTAATTGTCAGCAACACAGCAGTAAATATCAACACGAATCAGATTATTATTGTAAATTATGCAGGGAGAACAAAGGGTAACATATTTAACTGCAGCAGTGTTTGACTATATTCTGTGCAGTGAGAAAACCTGAAGTCATTTTCAAGGTTCACCATTTCTTACTTCTTTTCAGTTGGGTCAACTTTCTAAGCTTTCTAAATCTCTGTTTCCGGCTAATGAAAAGAAAATAGGATTCCACCAAGTTTCCTATCTACCTACTCCAAGACTTCTGTGAGGATCAAATGAGATGAGGCACAGGAAAACGCTTCACAGCCATTTGGTTATAGTGTTAAATGTTTCCACCTGGCTGTGAAGCAAGTTGTGTTCCTGGGCTGCAGAAACTCCAAGGTGGCTAGTTCCGAGGGAGAGGAAACTGGGTGTTGCTACATGATGTCATTACCCAGACAGACACTTAGCATATTAACCCTTTGTATATATAGATGGGTGCTGGATTTTATCAGATGTTTTTTCTGCATCTATTCATATGATCATGTGATTTTTATTTTTAATTTTGTTTATGCGATATATCACATTTATTGATTTGCAAATATTGTACCTGTCTGCATCCCTGTAATAAATCTGACTTGGCTATGGTGTATGATCTTTCTAATGTATTGTTGGATCCAGTTTGCTAATATTTTGTTGAGTATTTTAACATCGATGTTCATTGGTGATATTGGTCTATAATTTTCTTTCTTAGTAGTGTCTTTGGTTTTGTAATTAGGATAATGCTGGTCTCATAAAAAGAGATTGGAAGATTTCCCTACTCTTGAATTTCTTGGAACAGTTTCAGAAGGATAGGTATTAGCTCTTCTTTGAATGTTTGATAAAATTCCCTTGTGAAGCCAATTGCTCCAGGACTTTTGTTTGCTGGGAGTTTTTTTGTTTGTTTGTTTTTTATTTCTGCTTCAATTTCATTAGTTGTAATCAGTTTATTCAGGTTTTCTTATTCTTCCTAGTTTATTTTTGGAAGGTTGTGTGTTTTTAGGACTTAGTCTATTTTGTCCACAATGTCCAGCTTGTTGGCATAGTACTTTTTTAAAAAATATATATTTTATTGATTTTTTTACAGAGAGGAAGGGAGAGGGATAGAGAGTTAGAAACATTGATGAGAGAGAAACATCGATCAGCTGTCTCCTGCACACCTCCTACTGGGGATGTGCCCATAACCAAGGTACATGCCCTTGACCAGAATCGAACCTGGGACCTTTCAGTCCACAGGCCGATGCTCTATCCACTGAGCCAAACCAGTTAGGACAGCATAGTACTTTCTTACAA
Organism: Myotis myotis; assembly: GCF_014108235.1. Lineage (NCBI taxonomy): Eukaryota > Metazoa > Chordata > Mammalia > Chiroptera > Vespertilionidae > Myotis > Myotis myotis. The sequence continues at coordinate 1,085,213 of NW_023416336.1, forward strand.
TCTTTCATATTTCTTTGGTGTCAGTTATTCTCCTTTCAATTTTGATTTTTTATTTGTGTCCTCTCTTTTTTTCTTGACGAGTCTGGTTAAAAGTTTGTCAGTCTTCTTTATTGTTTCAAAGAACCAGCTTTTAATTTCATTGATCTTTTGTATTGTTTTTTTTGTTTGTTTGTGTTTTTTTTTTTTTTTTTAGTCTCTTCTGTCATTTATTTCTGCTCTGATCTTTATTATTTCCTTCCTTATATTCTGGGCTTTGTTTGTTGTTGTTTTTCCAAGTTCTTTTAGGTATAGGGTTAGATTGTATATTGGAAATTTTTCCTGCTTCCTGAGGTTGGCCTCTAATTCTCTAAACCAGAGGTCCTCAAACTTTTTAAACAGGGGGCCAGTTCACTGTCCCTCAGACATTCCACACATGCACACTGCGGGCCCGGGACGAGTAGGCTGCTAATCAGGACAGGCAGCGGCGGCAAAAACACCCGGCGGGCCGGATGAATGTTTTCGGTGGGCCGCATGTGGCCCGCGGGCCGTAGTTTGAGGACCCCTGCTCTAAACTTCACCCCCAGGACTGTTTTTGCTGTACCCCAGAGATTTGGGTTTGTTGTGTGTTTATTTTCATTTGTTTCCATGTAATTTTTTATTTATTCCTATATCTCATTGTTAACCCATTCATTGTTTAATAACATGCTATTTAGCCTCCATGTATTTGAATGTTTTTCAGTGTTTTTTATTGCAGTTGAATTCTAGTTTTGTGTCTTTGTGATCCAAGAAGATGCATAATATGATTTCAACCTTCTTTAACTTGTTAAGACTTATTTTGTGTCCTAACATGTGCTCTATCTTTGAGAATGTTCCATGTGCTCTTGAGAAGATTGTGTTTTCTGCTGCTTTGGCATGAATTCCTTTGTAAATATCAATTCAATTCATTCGATCTAGTGTATCATTTAAGGTTGCTATTGCCTGTTGATTTTTTGTCTGGAAGATCAATTGTTAGTGGGATTTAAAAATTCTCTATTATGACTGTATTGCTATCAATATCTCCCTTAATGTCCACCAAGATTTGCTTTATATATTTAGGTGCTCCTATGTTGGGATGCATATATGTTTACAAGGGTTATATCCTCTTGTTGGATCGATCCCTTCAGTATTATGTAATGACCTTGTTTGTCTCTTTTATGCCCTTTGTTTAGAAGTCTAGTTTGTCACATATAAGTACTTCAGTTTTGTGTTGGTGTTTTTTTCTATTGGCATGGAATATTTTTTCTATCCCTTCACTTTTGGTCTGTGTTACTTTTATTCTAAAGTGAGTCTCTTGTAGACAGTATATATGTTTTCTTAGTAAAAGATATGCTGTATCTTTTTATTGGAGGATTTAATCCTTTTATATTTGAGCTTATTATTGACTAGAGGCCTGGTGCACAAGATTCATGCACTGGTAGGGGGTGTGGCCTGCGGGGATCGGCCTGCAGGGATCAGCCTGCTATGGGAGCACAGCTCATCCTGGTCAGCTGAGCGGCTGTGGACCCACCCTCTGAGCGGCTGCTCCCTGGTCCGGCATCTTCCATGGAGCCAGAGCACTTGCCTCTCCAGAGGACCTGGTCAGGGCTGGGCCCAGGGACAATAGCACTGAGAGGTGGTGGAGTAGGCCTCAGTCCCGTGGTGGCCACGATTCCACCTCCCAGCCTCCAGGGTCAGCTCTGCGAGCCTGGCGGCAGCACTGCACAGCCTGCGGGCATCTGGAGGAGGCAGCAGGGAGCAAGGAGGAGGAGCCTGGGGCAAGGAGGTCATGATTGCAGCCTGGGTTCCTGCCCATTGGCCCGGGGTTTGCAGCGGGAGCAGCCACTCCTCCTGGTCAGCTGAGCTGCGCTCCCACTGTGGTAGCGCACTATCACCAGGGGGCATCTCCTGCGTTGAGTGTCTGCCCCCTGCTGGTTAGTGTGCGTCATAGTGACCAGTTGACCAGTCGTTCTGGTTGTTCCGCTGTTCAGTCACTGGGCTTTTATTATATAAGATAGCTACTTATTTATTGCAGTTTTATTCTTTATACCTATGTCTCCCCTCTCTTGAATTTTTTCCTTTCTTTTTCTTAAAGTAGCCCCTTTACATTTCTTATAATACTGATTTGGTGGTAATGAACTTTTTTATTTTTTTGGTCTGAGAAGTCCTTTAATTTCAATTTTAAGTGATAGCCTTGCTGGATAGAGTAGTCTTCTTTGTAGTCATTGTTTTTTATCACTTTGAATATTTGATGCCAGTCTCTTTTGTTCTGAAGTGTTTCTGTTGAGAAATCAGGTGACAGCTTTATGGGAGTCCCTTTGTAGGTCTTTCTGACTTTTAAGATTATCTCTTTGTCTTCAACATTTGACATTTTAATTATGATGTGTCTTGGTGTGGGGGTCTTTGGGTTCACCTTGATTGGGGTTCTCTGTGCTTCCTGAACTTGTGTGACTTTTCCCTTCACCAGGTTATGGAAGTTTTTAGCTGTTATTACTTCAAATAGGTTCTCTATCCATTGCTTACTCTCTTATCCTTCTAGTACACCTATTATGTGGGTATTGTTATGCTTGATGCTATCACAGAGGTCACTTAGACTTACTCATTTAAAAAATTCTCTTTTCTTTTGATGTTCTGCTTGGGTGCTTACTGTTAACTTCTAAATCACAGATTTGATACTCTGCTTCATCTAACTTGCTGTTTATTCCTTCTAGTGTATTCTTTATTTCAGATAATTATATTCTTCATTTCTGACTGGTTCTTTTTTTATGGTTTCTTTGTCCTTTTTAATGCTTATATCTCTTTATTTAAGTTCTCACTGAGATCATCCATTCTCCCCCTAAGGTCCTTGTACATCCTTGTAACCGTTGTTTTAAACTCTGCATCTAATGTTTTGGTTGCTTCTTTTTATTTAATTCTTCTCTGGTGATTTCTCTTGTCCTTTCATTTGAAACATATTCCTTTGTCTCTCCATTTTGTTTCTGTGTATTAGGTAGATTTGTTATGGGTCCCAAACTTGTTATGATGGCTTTGTGATGAAGGTGTTTTGTCAGGCTCAGTGGAACAATATTTTAGATCACCTGAGCTCCATGTTTCAGGTATGTTTCTTGTGGGTTATGTGCACCCACCTGTAGTTGAGCCTTGAATATTTTTAGGCCATTCATGAGTGGAGTTAATTCTTCATGCTGACTGACTATAAGGGGAAACCTCAATCATCCTGTGTGAGACACTCTGCAGAAGTGTCCCTCTCAAAATAGAGTTGTTCCCTGCAGGGTCTGGTGCCTGCCCGAATCTCGTTTTGTGTGTGCCACTTGTGTGGCTAGTTGGGTCTTGCTCTGGTATAGTCTGATGCTCACCATTGGTTGTGTTGGTTCTAGATCCACTCGGGCAAGGTTCACATACCAGTACAGGTCAGACATGGTATATAACCAGCCTTGGGCTACCTGTCTGGAGTTACCACCCAGTTCACCGTTTGTGGTTGTGTCTACTGGGTCTGGGTGTGCATTGGAGGGGCCAATCTGTGTATAAGATTTGGCGTCCTCTAGCTTAGAGTTGGGGGCAGATCTGTAAAAGGCTCGAGGCTTCCTGAGGTCTATCTCTGCCTGTCAGTTACTCCTACTACTCCTGAGGTTGCCTTGTCTTCCTCCTTCCAAAGAAAGACTGTAGTGTGGGCTCAGGTTGGCCACAAATTAGAGGCCCTTCCATAGGTAGCAAGCCTGGTATGGTGGTGGGGCATCTGGGGTTGGGAGGTCAGGGCCAGTGGGTCCCCTACTTGGGGGCCATAAGGTCAGGCAACTAATGAGGGGAAAGTGATCCCTCCTCTATAGCCAAACTACTCAGTCCATCCCAGAGTCTCTAACTCTAGTTTCCTAAGGAGGGGCATGCCACAGGTTCAGGTTGGGTACAGCCAGCACGCCCGCCCATCTACAGGAGTAAACTCAGCCATCCTGGGCTCAGGGGGACAGATCAAGTCTCCCATTGGGGGTGATGCCAGCATAGTTCACAGGAGGAAGCTAAGCACATCATCTTGGTCCCAGACAATAGCCTCCAAGTTCCTCACACCTAGAATGTTCCAGCTCTGAGCCGTTCTCCTTTCCCCCATCAGAACTGAGACTAGCTGGGCGCGGTATCTGGGACTTGGTAGGGCTGGTCCAAACAGTCTCCTGTTGGGGGTGTTGCCCACAAGCCTGTAGGAGGGGGCAGGCACTTTTTCACCTTCCCAGGGTAGTGCAGGCTAAAGGATAGTGCAGGCTAAGCTAGTAAAGAGAAAGGAGTGCCCCCTGCCCTGGCAATGTGGTGTGTACCACAGCACCTGGCTGTCTGGTTCCTGTACAAAAGTTTCCCCGGAAAACATACTCTGAAGGTTCCAGCTCTGCATGGAACTCCTGTTTTCCTATGTAGGTGAACTCAGCAGGACAGGACCCACCGAGTGATTCAGCAGCTGGGGGGAAGGGCACCAGCTCTGCACTCGAGATGGGGGGGACTTGTCCTTTTTCTAAAGCTGTACATTTTAGTCACTGTCTGAGTCTCCGCTAAGAACCTCCCTAGAAAAAGAGGGTCAGGAAAGTCCGGGCTGGGTGACACCTCCAGATGACCTGAGTTTGGCAAACTGCCCTAGCCAGCAGTTGGGGCCAGACAGTGTACTCCTCAGGCTGGTGCTGTGACCATAGGAGTTCTCATTCCTGGGAAGATGGCATTTGGGTCTCCCAGGCAGACTGAATCCCCAGTGATTTTCACCACCAGATGCTATGCTATACGTGCTCTTCTTCCCATCCCTGTTGCTCTGGGTTTGGGATCCCTGTGGAGGGTGGCGCAGAGTTTTGTAGCACAATACCCTTTGTCTTCTTACCCACCATATCTGGGTATGGAGGCTGGCCCTTTCCTTGCCTCTGCCCTTCTTACGAGTCTCTAGGTGGCTTATTCTATAAATCCTTGGTTATAATATTTCATTTGGTTATTCAAGTTTATTGCTCTACAATTTAGCTGTAAGTCTGGTTTAGGGCTGGGAGCAGGTGAATGTAGCTTCCACCTATTCTGCCATCTTGGAATCCACTTTTAGTCATTTTTTAAAGGTCAACTTTTTAAAGAGTAACTTCTTCCATTATTTATTCCATAAAAATGTTTTGAAGATTTACTATTGTGTTATCTATTGCTATGTATCAAATTTTCCCTAAACCTTAATGGCCTTAAATGACAAACATTTATATCTTGCAGTTTCAATTGCCACTTAGCTGAGTGGTTCTGGTTCATGGTTTCTTAGGAATTATCATCAAGATGATGGTTAGGCCACAGTCATTGCTTGACTGTCGTGGAAGATTTGCTTTTACGATGCCTTACTCAGATGGCCATTGGCTTTTGGCAGGAAGCCTCAGTTGCTCGCCAGGTGGACCTCTCCCTCAGGTCGTTTGATATAATCTTTATAGCAGCTGGCTTGTCTCCAAGCCTGTGATCCAAGAGAAACAGCAAGGAGGAATCGGTAATGCCTGTGGTGACCCACAAGCTGTGCACCAGCACTCCCGCCACGTCCTGTTCATTAGACGTGTGTCACTAGGTGTAGCCCACACTTAAGGGGAGGACAGGTAAGCTCCATTTTTTGAAGGAAGGAATATTAGAGTTCGTGGACATTTGAAAACCACCACAACTATATGTTTCCTTTTATCTTCTCATTTTGAGTTGTTTGCCATTTATATCTTAAAACAGTGTTTCCCAGATAATTAAAAATACAATTTTTTTTAAATATGGAGAAGCAGAATTGCAATTTCACCATTACTAGTACTAGTTTCTTTTGATACAATTTATATTTTTAATTAACTTGGAAGCCATTATCAGACACACAAATATTCACAACTCTCTCTCTCTCCTCTGCTTGCTTTATTTTTCTCTGTAGCACTTTCCTACTTACTTTATCCCTCCCTCTGCTCCAGCCACACTAGCTTCCTTACTGTTCCTTGGAATTTAGCAGACATCTTTTGCCTTTAGGACCTTTGCTGTACGCTGTATCTTCTGCTTGGAGTGCTGGCCCTGATTTTTATATGGTTGACTTGCTCCCTCCTTTAAGTCTTTGCTCAAAGGGCTCCTTTTCATGAGGACTTCCCCAATCACTCTATTTAAAATTCTGACCTGTTCCTTCATAAACACCCCAATAGCCTTAACTCTGCTCTTTTTTTTTTATTGTACTATATAATTTATTTGTTAGGTTTGTTTTCAATTGTCTACCCAGCTGGAATATAACGTCCCCAAAGGCAGGGATCTTAATTTATTTTGCCCACTTTTTTATATGTCCAGTGCAAAGAACAGATGTGAGTGCTCAATATATATTTTTTGAACAACACACTCACTATCTGACATATATTTTACCTAATATCTTTTGTTTTTCTCTTTTTAAGTAGAATGTCAGCTTCATGAGGACAGAGATTTCTGTCTATTTTATTTACCACTAGATCTAGCATATAGCAAAATGTCAGGCACATGGTCCTCATTAAACATTTGTCAAATAAATGAACAAACTGGGTTAGCATCTTTTTATTTTGTTTTTCAGAGCAGAATCAGCATTATGTTTTTTATATGTAAAGTAATACATATCTATTATTAAAAATTTTCACCTATATAAAATAACATCTACTATAATCATACATTGTAATAACTAGACAAAACCCATCTTCCTCAGTTTATATGTTACTAGAGGACCAGTGGCGCCCTGCCTCCCGCTGTGTGAGGAGGCACCCCGTGGGTGGCCAGGACCCGCGCCTGACTCGCACAGCGCCGGCTGCCATGGGAGTCAGGCCTGACTGGAGCCGCTGGCAGCTGGGACCTGTGCCTGACTTCTGCCCCAGGCCACCCCCTGCCCTACTCCCTGCATACGCTCGGGCCGCCAGATCCGGATCCACCGCACCAGCTTGGGCAGCCCGCCCCCCTCCCCCGTCGTCTCTGTCTCCATCTCTGCTCTGGGCCTCACCTGTGAGCACAACCTCCTCCTATCCGTTGTGACCCATTAGGGCTTCTTGGCCTAATTTTCATATTACCTCTTTGTGTGTGTGTGTGTGTGTGTGTGTGTGTGTGTGTGTGTATACTAGAGGCCTGGTGCACAAAAATTTGTGCACTCGGGGGGGAGGGGGGGTCCCTCAGCCTGGCCTGTACCCTCTCGCAATCTGGGACCCCTCGGGAGATAACGACCTGCTGACTTAGGCCTGCTCCCGGATGGCAGGGGGCAGGCCCAATCCCTAGGTGCAGCCCCTGGTTGGGCTCAGAGCAGGGCCAATTGGGGAGTTGGGGCGCCGCCCCCTGTCATGCACAGAGCAGGGCCCATCAGGAGGTTGCTATGCCATCCTCAGTCACACTCAGGGTAGGGTCGATTTGGGGGTTGGGGCACCGCCCCCTGTCACACTCGAGGCAGGGTCGATAGGGAGGTTGCGGAGCCACCCCCTGTCACGCACAGAGCAGGGCCAATCAGGGGGTTGGGGCGCTGCCCCCTGTCATGCACAGAGCAGGGCCCATCAGGGGGGTTGGGGCTCCGTACCCTGTCACGCACAGAGCAGGGCCCATCAGGGGGTTGAGGAGCTCCCCCCTGTCACTCACAGAGTAGGGCCGAGAGGGGAGTTGGGGCACCGCCCCCTGTCACACACAGAGCAGGGCAGAGCAGGGGGTTGGGGCGCCACCCTCTATCACCCACAGAGCAGGGCCAATCGGGGTTGGGGCGCAGCCACTGTCACACTCAGGGCAGGGCCGATGGGGAGGTTATGGCTCTACCCCATCACATACAGAGCAGGGTCCGGGGGGGTGGGGGGTGGGGCGCCGCCCTCTATCACCCACAGAGCAGGGCCGATCAGGGGGTTGGGGCGCCTCCACTCTCACACTCAGGGCAGGGCCAATGGGGAGGTTATGGCTCTACCCCGTCACATACAGAGCAGGGCCGATCAGGGAGTTGGGGCACCACACCCTGTCACACACACAGCTGCAGGGCAATCAGGGGGTTGGGGAGCTCCCCCCTATCAGGCACAGAGCAGGGCTGATCAGGGGGTTTGGGTGCTGCCCCCTGTCATGCTGATCCTGGTGCCGGGAGGCCTCTCGGCTCCGCTGATCCCAGTGCTGGGAGGCATATTACCCTTTTACTATATAGGATAGAGGCCTGGTGCATGGGTGAGGGCCAGCTGGTTTGCCCTGAAGGGTGTCTTGGATCAGGGTGGGGGTCCCCACTGGGGTGCCTGGCCATCCTGGATGAGGGGATGATGGCTGTTTGCAGCTGGTCACACACCCTTCAGGGTGGGGCTCCCTACTGGGGTGTCTGGCCAGTCTGGGTGAGGGGCTGAGGGCCGTTTTCAGGCTGGTGGGTAACTGGAGCTCCCAACCGCTCCTTGTTTTCTTTGTGGTTTTTTTTTTTTAATTCTGGGCCAGCTTTAGCTCTGGCTCCAGCTCTGAGGCTTCTGCTGCTGAAAGCAGGTATCTGGTTTGTTTGGGTTCTATAATCGAAACACTGTATCAACTCCAGCTCTGAGATCCTGGAGGGCTGAAAGCAGGTTTCTGGGATTTTGTTTAGCTTCTATACTTGTAACAATGTTTCTAGAACTGCAAGCTCAGAGGCCGGCAAGGCAGGTGGGGAACGTTGGAGTCCTCCGTCACTGAAGCAAGCAAGTCTCATGTTAGCTTCAAGCTGCCTGGCTGCCGGCCGCCATCTTGGCTGGCAGTTAATTTGCATATCGCCCTGATTAGCCAATGGGAAGGGTAGCGGATGTACGCTAATTACCATGTTTCTCTTTTATTAGATAGGATATAAATTTTCTTCCATCTGCATATAGGATGTTTGTATATAAATTTATTTTTTACAAGAATGTGTCATACTAAATAAAACTTTTGGCCTTGTGGAGTTTTAATACTAATTTAGTATGGATATCTGTACACACTACTCAATATTTATCCTTTTTTTTTAGTGTCTACATAGTAGTATAATTAAAGCACTGAAAATTGTTGACCCAAATAACTTACCCATACATAAGCTTACCCAAACTGTGTATGTTATGTCTCATACCATAAAATCTCTTAATATTTCATAAAAGTATGACTTCCAGAGACATCTTAGAAAAGTACTTTAATCAAAAGAACAAATGAGGCATAGTAGTCCTAGATTATATTTAAAAATAGTACATTTAAAGAAATAAAATAAAATATAGTACATTTAAAATATAGTACGTTTTAGTTTAGAATAATGAGAGGTTTATGAATTGAGAAATAAACTAGCTTGCCAACTTTCAGCAGAGAGCTTTACAACTTTGCATAAAAACATAGTCACTGGCCTCTAGGAACATACAATTTAGTTATATACTAAACTAAACTATAACTATGGGGAACTATACTATGAGACTGGATATGTTTGATGTCATAAATCTTATACAAAAAGATTTTGTGGGTTGGATCAAACTAAGCTATTAAGAATTCAAAGGAAAAGACAATCATTTCTGACCATGGGTGATATGGGAAAACCTTTAACATCCTAGTCATTCTTTTATTTCTTCCATAGTATTATCTTCAGGATTATAATTAGTATTGACATTTTTTCTAGTTTGTGGGGCGTAATTTAAAAAATATCAATATTTTATACAAGACATTAGCTAATTCAAAGAAACTGTTATACTTCATCCTAGGTTCTTTTACCATCAAAGGTAGGAAAACATAAAGAGGCGGAATATTGGTTTTTTTGTAAAATATTCACTGCATGTTTTTATTTTTAAGTGTCTTGCTTTTTATATTCTCTTTTCCCAGTTAAATCAATTTACATATTTAAAATCCAAATAATTTTTTTCTGGCTTGATTTTCAGATTGAACTCGTTTCCCAGCAAAATAATATAATAGTATTGGAAGATACAAGAAAAAGACTTAGATCTGTAAGTGCCTTTTATATGTTAGGTAATAATTTTTATTTTTGTTAATATTAGTAAAACTATAAAAAATTGTACATATGTTTTGACTCTCGTGATTTTGTGAACAATGAAAAATGTTTGTGTTCTACAGTCAGCCCTCTGCTTGTTGCACAGGGTACTCCCATGTGTAAGAGCAATGCTGTTCTTGATCCATTTCAGCGTTACTCCTTGCTCTCCTAGAGAGAACTTTTGGTTAGTTTTAAGTATCAATGCCCTTCGCTGTTAACTGACTTAAAATGATAGCTGTGAGTAATTTAATTCTCAACATGTAAGATGCATTTGTCTACATATTTTCTTTTTCCTAGTAAGAAATATCTGTTATGTCAAGTTTTGTTGTTTAGTTCTAGGTAATATGTTTTCTTTAACAATGTGAAATGAAAACTGCTCTGTTTAGACCTTTCCATTTTATTATTTAAAATATTTGAAACATCTTCTCTGTAAGTATATCTGTTATTTCCTTCCATTATAGCATTGGTAAAATAAATGTAAAAGAAATGTTTCTAAATATGCTAAAGTGAATGGGAATGCACTTGAAAGTTCTTATAACTATAGAATATCCAGTATTCCTTTAATTTATTCATTCCTTGAACAATTATTGCACAAAACTTAGATGCTATACAAGTTTTTCTAAGCAAATTAATTTTATTTTTAGGATTTGTAACTATCCTTTGGACATTTCTGGCCTCTCTGAAATTTCTTTATTTTCTTTTTTCTTTTCAAAATTATTGTGTAAATTTAGGAGTACTTTTAGTTAAATCAAAATATAGAACATTCAGAAATGCTGGGAAAGAACGAAAACTAACTGCTCTTTTTAAAGTGTGATTTTTCAAAGTTATTTTTAAAACACCACATTTATTACCCTACCTGGTTTAGCTCAGTGGATAGAGTATTGGCCTGTGGACTGAAGGGTCCTGGGTTCAATTCTGGTCAGGGGCACATGACCAGGTTGAGGGATTGATTCCTAGTGGGGACATGCAGGAGGCTGCTGATCAATGATTCTTTCTCATCGTTGATGTTTCTGTCACTCTCTCTCTGCTTCCTCTCTGAAATCAATAAAAATATATATATTTTTAAAATGACCACATTTATTATTTTTAAGGATCCTGTGTGTGTTCAACTTCATGTAGAAAATGTTGCTGTAGTTTAGCTTAAAATATTGGCCTGATTTTTTTCTCTCTGGCAAGATAATTTTAGAGACTAAAACATCACAAAATAAATCTCCTTCCAGACTTGATTCCTTTATCAAGACCTTAGAAGCAGACAAAGATCACTACAAGAGTGAAGCTCAAAACTTGAGAAAGATGATCAGAAGTAGATCCAAAAGTCCAAGACGCCTGTCACCATCTTCCCGGGTAAGTTTTGGAAAGTTATAAATATTTTGGAGTTTATTGCTCAAACACTGACTTTTATTCTTTAATTTACCTAATCTGGAAACAATTCAGGTTGATTGGCATGAATTGGTATATCAAAGATGTTGGGAGACAGATGTCTCTTTGATAGACAGTGGACCATTGAAATTGGTTCTTTATCCCCAGTATTTGTCATAGTTAGGAGGTAATCAGATAAATGTGGAGCAATTTGGGATGAAGCTGTTTAAAAGCGAGGTGATTTTTAAACTTTTTTCCATCATTTCCTTTCTTTATACCATCATGATTGCTTAAGTAGAGACTATGAATGGCCATCATGCAAAGAAGAGCTTCACATTTCTTATCCAATAATTGTAGGCTACACACTGTGATGTGGAGCTTTTGAAGACCACACGAGACCGTGAAGAACTTAAGTGCATGCTGGAAAAATATGAGCGTCATTTGGCAGAAATTCAGGGTAATGTCAAGGTTCTTACATCTGAGAGAGACAAGACCTTTCTTCTTTATGAACAGGTAAACTTGTTTACAAGAAAACAAAATATGTAAGTAATAACAGTTAACTCTAGAGATATGTAATTCTTTAGGTATGCTTAAATCTGCCACCAAATTACTTTAACTACCAGTTAGGAATTACCTTCATTCTTAAGATATTTTTAATGAAATATATTTCCAATACAGTATATGTGTGCACACATACATATGTTATCCCCATACCCATAAAAGGTCATATACATGCATAGAAATAGTCTGATTTTTGGAATATGAAATGGAGAAAACATTAAATAGAAAGATATGTTGAGTTTAAGGTAAAAATATTTGAGTTTGGAGATTAAAAAATTGTAACATTATTTTAATGTACTATCAATCACTTTAGAAACTGCCATATAACTTTATTTCAGAGAGTAAAATAAGTTTATCTCTATTTTTAGCTTAAAATTAATACCTCTATTAACCAAATAGTTTCTTTATTCCACAAATATTAAACAAAATATATTACCAGCATAATATTTTAAAAATATCAAATTCAATTAAGAATTACAGCAGTTTTTAAAAATATATATTTTATTGATTTTTTACAGAGAGGAAGGGAGAGGGATAGAGAGTTAGAAACATCGATGAGAGAGAAACATCGATCAGCCGCCTCCTGCACGCCCCCCACTGGGGATGTGCCTGTAACCAAGGTACATGACCTTGACCAGAATTGAACCTGGGACCCTTGAGTCTGCAGGCCGACGCTCTATCCACTGAGCCAAACCGGTTAGGGCAAGAATTACAGCAGTTTTGCGCAGGGTGATGGGCTTGCCGCTGTAAGAGAAAAAAATAATCATAAGATGGAAACATTGGTTTTTTGAAGTTTTAAAGTTCACCTTAGTGGGTTGTATTTTAATTTAAAGTCAAGCTTACTCATTGCTTTTTATTTTATTTTATTATTTTATTTTTTGAATATATTTTTATTGATTTCAGAGAAGAAGGGAGAGGGAGAGAGATAGAAACATCAATGATGTTAGAGAATCATTGAATGGCTGCCTCTTGAACGCCCCCTCCTGGGGATCAAGCCTGCAACCCAGGCATGTACCCTTGACCGGAATTGAACCTGGTACCTTTCAGTCCACAGGCTGATGCTCTACCATTAAGCCAAACCAGGTAGGGCACTCATCTTTTTTTAAATAACTACAGTGACTTTTGATACCATGATTATTTGGCCTGTTTGCTTCATTTAATATGGGAAGGCAGGGCTAATAAGGTTAACTATTTTGCCCAAGAACAGCAGGAATCAGTCAAGATTATCTGACCCCTATTTGGGTCTGCTCTTTGCCATTTAATTAAGCTTGTTATAGGAGAATTGACCCAGGGGGAAATGGATCTGTCTGGGCATATATCTTAATATATAAAATAAATGCCCAGAGTATATAGTATACTATAGAATCCTTTTGGTTAAATCACAGTACTCTTTTCTTTCACTCAAATCTCAATCTTATTAACTTTTTTCTTTTTCAGCATTGTCTTTTATTATAAAGTTTTAAACATTATATTAGCTATTTAATGGATGACACATGATATTCTCTTCCCTAATTAGCTTTCTTGTTTTTAGTTTGGGCAGTTTAAATAGCAGCTACCACTTCTAAGTGTGTGGAGTGATTACTTGGCTTTGATTAGAATTCTCTGGTGTCTGTGTCTGTACCATGAAACCTGAGTCAATGTATGTACACATGATTAAAGGGTCAGAACTGCTAAGAGGCAGGAGAGTCCTTTAATGAGAACTCTGTGCGTATGAGTGTAAGATGTGAGATTTTACTGAAACCTCTGGATAGAAAATCCTATACTTGCATAAGTATACTTTGTTAGTGATCCTCAAATTTTTGCTATATTCCTTCTTTTCAGACAATTTTATTTTATTTTAAATATATTTTTATTGATTTCAGAGAGAAAGGGAGAGGATTAGAGAGATAGAAACATCAATGATGAGAGAGAATCATTGATCAGCTGTCTCCTGCACACCCCACGCTGGGGATCGAGCCACCAAAATGAACATGTGCTCTGACCAGAAAATGAACCATGATCTCCTGGTTCATAGTTCAACAATCAACCACTGAGCCAGGCCGGCTGGGCATAAACAATTTTATATTGAGATTTGAAGTGTAAATCTATACTAATAAAAGGGTAATATGCTAATTAGACTGGCTAGACCAGACGTCTTCTGGACATCCTTCCGGACAAAGCCACAGTGACGGGGGCCAAGGCAGAGGTGGTTAGGGGTGATCAGGCAGGCAGGCAGAGCGGGTAGGGGCAATCAGGCTGGCAGGGGAGAGCGGTTAGGGGTGATCTCAGGCCGGCAGGGGAGAGCAATGGTTAGGGGCGATCAGGCAGACAGGCAGTTGAGGCAGAGGTGGTTAGGGGTGATTAGGCAAGGAGGCAGAGTCGGTTAGGGGCGATCAGGCAGGCAGGCAGAGATGGTTAGGGGTGATCAGGCAGGCAGGCAGAGGGGTTAGGGGCGATCAGGCAGACAGGCAGTTGAGGCAGAGGTGGTTAGGGGTGATTAGGCAAAGGGGCACAGGCGGATAGGGACGATTAGGCAGGCAGAGATGGTTAGGGGTGATCAGGCAGGCAGAGGGAGTTAGGGGTAATCAGGCAGGTAAGCAGAGATGGTTAAGGGCGGTCAGGCAGTCCTGCAGAGTGGTTAGGGGTGATCAGGCAGGCAGGTGAGCGGTTAGGTGCCAGCAGTCCAGATTGCGAGAGGGATGTCCGACTGCTGATTTAGGCCCGATCAGGCCTAAACCAGCAGTTGGACATCCCCCGAGGGGTCCCAGATTGGAGAGGGTGCAGGCCGGGCTAAGGGACCCCCTCCCCTGTGCACGAATTTCATGCACTGGGCCTCTAGTTAGTTAATAAGAAGCTAGTGTGAGCTACTGCACTGCCTCATTAACCCAGGAAGTACAGTTTGAAAACATTCAGACACTGTTTTCTTTGTTGGCAGTCTTATTGGGGAGATAAGGTATATCGTATTTGGTGGCTATTTTTTGTTAGTTTAGCATAGCATAAGTAGTTTAAAGATATTGAAAAATAAAATAAGTGGGTATTTTTCTTTATGGTGATCAAGGAAATCTTCACTAGACTATGTAGAGTTTGAGTCCTGAAGGATGTATGAATGGGGTTTCTATTATCTTGAAAGGGATAAGAAGGAACATTTAGATTAAAGAAATGATGTGAGGCACATGATAAAGGCAGGGAAATCACAGGCAAGTGATTCAGTCAAAGACTAGCATCAAAGGTATGTGACAGTGGAGGATGGGGGATCTGGCACTTGTGAGGTAGATTGAACTAGAGCAGCAGTCTGCAAACGTTTCTGTGAAGGTCCAGGTAATAAATATCTTGGGCTCTGCAGGCCATGATCTCAGTCATAGCTATTCAGCTCTGTTTTTGTGGTACAAAAGCATCCACACATGATATACAAATGAATATGTTTGCTCTGTTGCAATATAACTTTATTTATGGACACTGAAATTTGACTTTCATATTATTTTACCTGTTATGAAATGTTTTTCTTCTTTTGATTATTTCAACTATTTAAAAATGTAATATTAATATCAGCTTATAAACTTACAAAACACAGGAGACTTGCTGGATTTGGCCTGTGAGATTTGGTGTAGTTTACTAGCTTCTGGACTATATGGTGGAGCCTGTTCAAGGGCATTACAAGTAGTTTATACTTAGTTTTATAAGCAATGGGCAGCTTATTTTTTTTTAAAGCAGAAGAAATGTAACTAAAGCCTCATTTTTACATTTTTAATCTGGTAAGAATTTTATATTATCTTCTTTATCTCATACACAATCTTTATATGTTACCTTTTTATATAACAACTAGTGACCTGATGCATGAATTCGTGCACATTGGAAATTAATTAGAGGATGGCTGGTGGGGTGGGACTGGGTGAGATGGGCTGGATATGCCCTGGAGTCAACCCCTTATGGCTGCTCCCCAGCGTCTGCTGAATGAGTGGGGTCCCTCCGGCAGCGGGGGGTCCCTCAGCCTGGCCTGCAGGGATTGGGCCAAAACTGGCTCTCCGACATTCCCCTGAGAGTCTTGGAGTATGAGAGGGCACTCTGCAAAGTTGCTGTTGTACAGGTTGTGTAACGCAAACACAAGTGTGCAGTAAACCAGTGCCCCAGCAACATCATAACCCATGGCTGAAGGTGGAATCATGTGTCCCCGAGAGGAATCAGGCTCTCTCCTCTCTGGTTTTGGGGTGCATCACCCAAGAACCGCCACGGCCAAGTCACTGCAGCTTTGCAGCTCCTGCATTGAGTGTCTGCCTCCTGGTGGTCAGTGTGCATCATAGTGATCGGTCAGATGGAGGGAGGGACACTTAGCATATTAGCCTTTTATATATGTAGATTTCTCCTTCAAGAGAACTAGAGGAGGGAGAAACCATGGACTCTTTAGAAGGCTGTTGGGGTGGTCCATGCATGAGGCATTTATGGACTGGGCTAGGATGCTGCCAAGGAAGACTTGACAAGATTTGATTTGAGCCAAATAGAGGGAGGAATGGAAATGTCTGAAGTTCTGTTTTGAATGACTGAAGAAATGTGGTAATAGAAAAAGAAATAGGGAAGTCACTGGTGATATTATGGAAAAGATGTGTTTGGTTCAGAGAGGTGGAGTACATTCAGGTAGGAATCGCCATCAGGCAACAAGAAATGTAGGATGGGAATAGGGAGAAAAGCAAGAGGTGAATATTTCAATTTAGAAGTCATCTGACTAGAGGTGAGTTTTGGGCCTTCAGAGTGGGTGAGGTCTCTGAATGAGAAAGCTATCTACAGAGGATCTTGGGAAATTTTATTGGATTGGAAAGAGAGAAAGAAGACAGGAAGCTAAGGCAGGACAATGTTAAAAGACCAAGGGAGGGAATTATATCAAGAAGGGAGTTCAAAACAATGTCAGATGTTGCCAAAGTATCAAAAACAAGAACTGAGAAAAGGCCATTAGATTTGTTCAGGTCATTAGTTGAAATTCTGCAAATAGTGGGTGTGGAAGCCAGATTACAGTGGGGTGAGAAAGTGGGTAGTAAGGAACAGGCCATGGTACAGACACTAAAACAAAGGAGAGAAAGGGAGAGTCATAGGTTGGTAAATGGGCACAACAGTATTAAGTGCCAGGTTTTCAAGATATGGGAGACATGTGCTTGGTTGAAGGCAGGTGAGAAAGAGCCAGTGCAGAGATTGCTACTCAAAGTGAGAGGAAATGATTATAGTTGAGTCAGGGATATCTTAGAAGACACTTCAGGAGATGAGGTCCAGGATTCTGGTGAAGGCTTAGCTCTGGAAATTGGGAAGTAACATATTTTCCTCTGAGACTTGGAGACTAGTTGAGTAGGTAGTGATTACAATAGAGAGGAAGGAAGATATGTGCTTAAGCCCCAAAGTAGAATATGAAATTATCTGAAGGCATGGAATAGATTTAGAACCAAGGATGGTTGAACAGCATGTAGAGAGTATGTTGGGTTGTCATTAAAGATTAGTGGGCTTTTCTGTCAAGGTAAAGGTATCTAGTTCATGACTATGGCATATACATTTATGTAGAGAAAGACTGTAACACTATGATAATATTTATTAAACCAGTATTTTACCTGAATTCTGTAATATATGCTGAATTCATATTTATATCACAAAATGGATGGTGTATACCATATATATATATTACTTACTAAATATTTCTCTTGCATTGACTGACCCCAAATTAATTTCTTAAAAATTTTTGGCAAAGGTCTTGGAAAGCAAAATTCTGTTTGTATACAGCATTTGCATTTTGGGGGCATCATTTGCATTTATTTGGATAAAGTCAAAATTATAACATTATCCTACTCCATGGCTGTTGGTAATAGGTTTGGATTTCAACAACTGTATATAAAGCTGTATTTGTGTCTGTTCTAAACAGGAGTCTGTCTGTGTATTTAAATAATAGGCGCAGGAAGAAATTGCCCGGCTTCGCCGAGAAATGATGAAAAGCTGTAAGTCTCCTAAATCAACAACTGCACATGCCATCCTCCGGCGGGTGGAGACTGAACGAGATGTAGCCTTCACTGATTTACGAAGAATGACCACAGAACGAGATAGTCTGAGGGAAAGGCTAAAGGTTTGAGAGAATTTTATCTATGTGAACATTTGTGAAACACGACACAGTGACATTGAAAGTGCTTTGTTTTGTTTTTGTTTTTTTAACCAGATTGCTCAAGAGACAGCGTTTAATGAGAAAGCTCACTTGGAACAGAGGATAGAGGAGCTGGAGTGTACAGTTCATAATGTAAAGAAAAGTTACTTTTGTACTTTTGGCCGTAAACTGTCAATGACTTTCCCTTTTCCTTTTTTACTATGTCCAGAGAGGTTCTTTTATTTTTCTATGATAGGGTTTCTAATCCTAAAATACTGAAGGTGATATATATATATACACACACATACCCACACATACATACATATATATATATATATATATATATATATATATATATATATGTTATAAACTGTTTATTCCTTTTAAAAATGTGAGTATAATATTTTTCATGTTAGATTGCAAAATGGCTTTAAAAAAAAAAACATTAGGGATGCATTCTCAGGGATTTTAGCACAATTTTCATCTCCGTATTTCATTAAAGAGAACATTTCCAGATACAGGGAAACTGGATTATTCTACCTAAAGAGTAGCTAGAGTAGAGAAAATGATGGAGAAATGAAAACTAATGAGAAAAATATATGTAAACTGAATTTAAATGTGTGGCATCACCTTTTTTATTAATGAAGGATTTGAGATGCTATATTTGAGATATTATGACTATATAAACAGAATTAATGGAATTTGACTTTCTGTTACCAAATTTAATTGTATGCATTTATAAATTCATCTGTACTATGTTTTTATAATGAGTAAAAAATGCAGTAGAGAGGGAAGCAGTAATCTTGTCATTCTACTTGTGTAGCTTGATGATGAACGTATGGAGCAAATGTCAAATATGACTTTGATGAAGGAGACCATAACCACTGTGGAGAAAGAAATGAAATCACTAGCAAGAAAGGCAATGGATACCGAAAGTGAACTTGGCAGGCAAAAAGCAGAGAATAATTCTTTGAGGTAAACTAAACTGCCTTTGAACAACGAATGGTTTATTATTAATAACTCTGCTTTTTGTAGTATATTTTATAATGGTAATTAAGTTATTTGTTGACTTTAATTTGGGGGAGGATTATTACGGAGCAGTTGTAGAAGCCTCAGCACACATTAAATGACTTCCCCAAGATCAAGCGCAGATTGGTAATGCCACACCTAACCAGGACTCAAACTTAGTAATCTCTGTCTTACATTGGAGAAAGCCTGAATGTTTAACTAAAACAGCTTTACAAAGCCATTCTGGGCACAGGACATGTTTCACTTTAGCATTTGATTACTAATTTACCTTTATAACTCAAATTATGTTCTGGGGTCTGAACAGTGTAAGAACACACACAGCACAGGTTTTAGAGCAGCTTAGAATATAAGAAAAAGTCATAGCAGAGAAACAGGAACATGTAATGGAACTTATTAACTGAATGTGAACCACACTGCTTAGCCCATCCTACATAAGGTGCAGTAGCAGAAGACATTCCAGTAAAGCAGCCTGCAGGCAGTAAGTAGAAGGGAATCAGTTTTTGAGGACCTCTATGCTAGGAGGTTTTTTGTTTTTGTTTTTACTTTAGGTACCTATTGATTTGAAAAATAGACGTTGTAGAGATTCAGTAAGGTTGAATTTCAGGGGATCTATTTGAAAAAATAATAGTTCATGTGAGTTTGAAACAAATTACTAAGTTACAGATAATACTTGATTCGTATGAGCTCCCAGAGTCTTCTCTTTGATCTTTCAACCCAGAATATATTGGGTCTGTGATGCCTATATTGGAATCAGTTGTCAGGATAAATAATCACTCAAATTCTTCCCTTCACCTTTCCTTTAATTTCCTGCATAAAAAGACATTTGCAATCTCAGGTAAAATAAAAATAATAATCAAGCCCAGCCGGTGTGGCTCAGTGATTGAGTGTCAACCCAGAAACCAAGATGTCCCAGGTTTGATTCCCAGTCAGTGTACATGCCCCAGTTACAGAATTGATCTGCAGTAGAGGGCATTCAGGAGGCAGCCAATCAATGTTGTACCTCTCTCATCGATGTTTCTATCCCTCTCTTTTTCTCTCCCTCTAAAAATCAATAAAAATATATTTTAAAAAATGATAAATCAAATAAAACAGCATCAACAAAGAAAACCTTGGGAAATAGAGAAAAGTGTAAAGAAAATTTAAATCACTCATGAGTCCATAACTCAGGGAAGACTTTTAGTAATATACATCTGTTTCTAACAAGAAATATTTTTATATGTGTGTATATAACCTTTCAATGTAATTGACATCATTGTATATTAAGTTATATATTTGAGCCACTTCACTTAATTGTAAACCATAAGCATTTTCCCAGGTCATTAGAAGTTCTTTGAAAGCATTTTAGTAGATTATTAAAATATTCTAACAGATAGATTATAATTGGAGATATTTTTGGTGTACAATTGTTTTAATTATATTGAAGTTTGGTCAGATTTGACATATGTATGTACCTGTAAAATGATCACCACATTCAGGATAGTAGCCCTAACCAGCGCTCCCAAAAGTTTCCTCATACCCTTCTATATCCTCACCCTACCTTGATAATCCCTAGGCAACAACTGACTTGCTGTCTGTCATAGGAACTTGTTTGTATTTTTAAAAATGTTATATAAGTGAAATCACAGAGTACATTTTCTTTTGCCAGGCTACTTTCACTCACCATAATTATTCTGAGATTTATGCATTTTGTCACATATAATCAAGAGTTTATTTCTGTTTATCACAGACTAGTATTCCATTGTATGGATATACCACATAGACATTTTGGTTGTTTGCTGTTTGGGACTACACAAATAAAACTGTTATGAATGTTCTTCTGTGAGTCTTTGTATAGACAAATACTTTTATTTCTCTTGGATAAATACTGAAGAGTAGATAGAGTGAGTGAATCACATGATGGATATATATTTAACTTCAGAAGAAACTGAAAACTGTTTCCCAAAGTGGTTGCACTATTTTATTTTACCTTTGCACCACCAGTGTATTAATGTTACGGTTGTTCCATATCCTCACCAACACTTGGTATGTGAAATCTAATGTTAGCTATTCTAATAGGTATGCATTATGGTTCATTTGCTTTCCTTAATGACTAATGATTTCATGCATCTGTTATGTGCTTATTGGATATGTGTGTGTGTGTGTGTGTGTGTGTGTGTGTGTGTGTGTGTGTGTATCCTATAGAATAAAAGGGTAATATGCAAATTGACCCTAACAGCAGAACAACTGGGAATGACTGGTCACTATGACACACACTGACCACCAAGTGGCAGACGCTCAATGTAGGAGATGCCCCCTGGTGGTCAGTGCACTCCCATAGGGGGAGCTCTGCTCAGCCACAGGCCAGGCTGATGGCTGCCAGCACAGTGGTGGTGGCGGGAGCCTCTCCCGCCTTCTCAGCAGTGCTAAGGATGTCCGACTGCAGCTTAGGCCTGCCTGCTCCCCGCTGGCAAGTGGACATCCCCCGAGGGCTCCCGGGCTGCCAGAGGGATGTCTGACTGCCAGCTTAGGCCCGATCTCCCGGGGCGCAGACCTAAGCCAGCAGGTGGACATCCCCCGAGGGGTCCCAGACTGCGAGAGGGCACAGGCTGGGCTGAGGGACCACCCCCCCCCCCCCGAGTGCACAACTTTTTGTGCACCAGGACTCTAGTATATATATTTTTTCCTTAGTTTCTGTACAAATCTTTGGCACACTTTTATCGAGTTGTTTATATCATGTGTAAGTCGTGAAAGTTTTTTTTAGTATAAGTCCTTTGTCAGGTATGTGTTTTGCATATATTTTCTTCCTGTCCGTGGCTTGTCTTTTTATTTTCTTAACAGTGTCTTTTAAGGAGAATATGTTCCTGATATTGATTAAATGAAATTTATTGATTTTCAGAAATTCATATCCAGCTTGTGTGTTCTTTTAAAGAAATCATTAAGCTTCAGGTAACTGAGATTTTCTCCCATGTTTTCTTCTAGTTTTGTAGTTTCAGTTCTTACATTTAGATCTGTGATCCATTTCAAGTTACTTTTTGTGTATAGTACTAGATATAGATAGATCAAAGTTTACTTTTTTGCATATGGATATTTAGTTGAAAAACTATCCTTTCCACATGGAATTGTTTTCCACCTTTGTAGAAAGTCAGTTGTCCATATATGTTTAGGTTTGTTTCCTGGTTGTCTGTTTTGTTTGATGAACATATTTATATATCTTGATGCCAAATACCACACTCCTGATTACTCTGTTTTAAGTCTTCAAATTACATAATGCTAGTCCTCCAACTTTGTTCTTTCACAAAGTTCTTTTGGCTATTGTAGTTACTTTGCATTTTAATTTTAGAATTAATTTCATAAGTATAAAAACAGCCTGCTTTGGAATTTGATTGAAATTGGGGAAATGACAGCTAAAGAATATCAAGTGTTTCCACACATGAACACAGATCTTTAATTTCCTGTAGGTTATCTTACTATTTTTAGTGTACAAGTCTTAACGCTTTTTTGGGTCATATTTTCCCTAAGTATATCCTATTTTTTGATGCTGTTGTAAATGGAATTTAAAATTTCATGTTCTGATTGTCTATTGCTTGAATATGAAAATACAATTGTTTTTAAAATAAACTTTGTATTTTAGAACACTTTTAGATTTACAAAAAATTTGTAAGGATACTACAGAGTTACTACATTCCTCATACCCAGTTTCCTCTGTTATTAACATCTTACATTAGCATGGCATATTTGTTACAATTAATGCAACAACATTGATACATTATTATTTAACTAAAGTCCCTACCTTATTCAGATTTCTTTCATTTTCCCCTAATGTCCTTTTTCTATACCAGGATCTGATCTGGGACACCATATTATATTTAGTTGTCATGTCTCCTTATGTTTCTCTTGGCTAAGACAGTCTCAGACTTCCCTTAGTTTTGATGACCTTTACAGTTTTGAGGAGTACTAATCAGGTATTTGGTAGAATGTCTCTTAATTGGGGTTTGTCTAATGTTTTTCTCATGATTAGAGTGGGTAATATGTTTTTGAGAGAAAGATCACAGAGATAATATATATCCAGGGTATTATAAGTACATACTATCAATATGACTTATCACTGTTGATTTTGACCTTGATAACCTGGCAGACATAATGTTTGCCTTTCTGGAATGTCATATAATTTGTATCATACAGTGTATCACCTTTTCAGGCTGCTTCTTTCACTTAGCAGTGTTCATTGAAGGTCTATCCATGTCTTTTCATACTTTAATAGTTCATTTATTCTTAGCATTGAACAATATTCCATCATATGTTTGTACTACAGTGTTTAGTCATACACCTGTCAACGGATATCTTAGTTACTTCCAGTTTTTGGCAATTATGAATAAAGCTGCTATAAACTTTATTGTGCAAGTTATTTTTGTGGACATACGTTCTCAAATCAGCCCAGTAAATACCTTGGAGCACAGTTGCTGAGTCATATGGTAAAACTATCTTTAGCTTTATCAGAAAGTGCCAACCTCTCTTCCTAAGTGACTGTAACATTTTGCATTTCTACCAGCAGTTAATGAGTTTCTCTTGCTACACAGCCTTGTCAGCATTTGGCATAGTCAGATTTTGTATTTTAGACTTGATAGTAGGTGTATAGTGATAGCTCACTGTTTTATTTTTAATTCTCCAATGACAGATGATGTCATATATTTATTTGCCATCTGGATATCTTCTTTGGTGAGGTGTCTATTTAGATCTTTTGCCCATTTTTTCATTGTTTTACTTATTGTTGTATTAAAATTTTTTCATATATTTTGGATACACATTCTTGTCAGATAGATATGTGCTTTGAAAATATATTCTCCCAGTCTGAGCTTTATATTTTCATTTGTTTTTAGCAGTGTTTTGTGCAGAGCAGGCATTTTAATTTTTGATAAAGTTCAACTTACTTTTTCTTTCATGGATTGTGATTTTGGTCCTGTATTTAAAAACTCTTCATCAAACCCAAGGACACATATTTTTCTACTGTTTGCTTCTAGCAGTTGTGTAGTTTTGCATTTTATACTTAAGGTCTGTGATCTATATTGAGTTAATTTTTGTGAACGATGTAAAGTCTGTATTTAGGTTCACTAATTTGCATAAGGTCATCCTAAATTTGTTCCAGCACCATTTGTTGAAAAACTGCCCTTTCTCTGTTGTCTTTGTTCTTTTTTCAAGTTCAGTTGCCTATATTTGTGTGGGCCTATATATGGGCTCTTCTTTCTGTTCCACTGATCTATTTTTGTTTATTCTTTTGCAAAACCATGCTGTCTGAAGGAGTTGCTATTACTTTGTCTTCTTCAATATTGTATTGGCTATTCTGGATCTTTTGCCTTTCCATGTAAGCTATAGAATCAGTTTATTGCTATCTACAAAATAACTTTCTGGGATTTTAATTGGGTTTGCATTGAATTTTAGATCAAGTTGGGAAAAATTGGCATCTTATCAGTATGAAGTGTTTCAGTCCATTAATGTAGAATGTTTCTTCATTTATTTAGAATTTTGATAGCTTTCATCAGTATTCTCTACAGTTCTCTGCACATAGTGTGCATTAATTTTGGAGAGTTCTAGGACATTACTTTAAATATTTCTCATGTTTATTTTCTTCTTTTTTCTCCTTCTGGTATTTCAGTTATACCCACAGTTCTTGGATATTCTGTTCTATATGTTTTTTATTCTTTTATTTCTCATTGTATTTCCATTTGGGATGTTTTTATTGACCTGTCTTCAAACTCAGTGTTTTATCCTTGACTTTGTCGAATCTACTGATCAGCCCATCAAGGGCACTTTTCATTTATGTCACAGTATTTTGTTTTTTTAGCTTTCTTTGTTATTCTCTCAGACTTTCTGTCTCTCTGCTCTCATTATACACCTGTTACTGCATATTGTTTACTTTTTCCATTAGTGCCCCTAAGCAGTTAATCGTAGTTACTTAAAATTTTCTGTTGGATACTTCCCATTCCATGCAATATCTGAGTCTGATTCTGACCCTTCATGGTTCTATTTTTGCTTGATTTTTCATGTCTTATAATTTTTTGTTGAGGGTGAATCAAATTATAGTGGGTATTGCTTAATTGAGGTTAAAGAGGCCTTTAATGTGAATGTTTATGTTACTTTGCTAGAGGAGTTGAGTTGTGTTCAGTGTTTGTTGTAGCTGTAGGTTCCAGAGGCTTCAGGTTCCTTGATTGTCCTGATTTTTTGTATCTCCTCTTGACTTTAGGTTCCCTACCTACTCCTCCTCAATAAGACTGCAACCTGAGCTTTTTCAGTTGTAATTCACTGTGATTATCCTGGAATCCTGTTAGTGTGCTTATTAGGAGAGGGGGAAGGAATATCCTATATAGTAAAAGGCCAGCCACTATAATAAGCATAATGGCCAGAACGACCAGAGACCAGAACCACCGCAGCCCCTTGCCCGGCTGGCCCCGCCCCCAAGTAAGCGGTTAGGGATGATCAGGCAGGCAGGCAGAGTGGTTAGGGGTGATCAGGTAGGCAGGCAAGTGGTTAGGGGCGATCAGGTAGGCAGAAGGCCCCTCACTAGGCTGGCCCTGCCCCCAAGCAAAGAAAGAGGGAGGCCCAAGCCACCAGTGGTGATGCTGTAATAGGTGTGCTACAGCTCAGCGATAGTCCCACAGAGGGAGGCCCAGACCAGCCAAACCATTGCACTCCACACCTGTCGCCTGCAGAGGGAGGCCACCGGTGGCAGGAGGGAGGCAGCGCTACACAGATGGCAAGCAGTGACAGCAGTGGGAGTGAGGCCAACTGCCTGCAGCCGGGGGAAGGAAAGCCCCAATAAGCCCTGATCTCAGGCCAGGCCTAGGGACCCTACCTAAGGGGTCCCAGATTGTGAGAGGGCGCAGGCCGGGCTGAGGGATCCTCCTGAGTGCACAAATTTTCATGCACCGGGCCTCTAGTCTTCTATATATATAAAAGGCTAATATGCAAAGTGTTCCCTCAGGAGTTCAACTGGGAGAACAGGAGTTCGATTGTTTGCTATGACGTGCGCTGACTACCAGGGGACTGCGTGAAACATGGCGGGCAACTGGTGGCAGTGACGGTGGGCTGCTGAGGAAGCAAGGGGAGGAGGAGGCAGGGATGTGGGGAGGCGGGGGGAGGGAGGTAACCACACAGTGGTAGCGTGTGGGTGGCGAGGGATGGAGGGAAGTGGGGAGGCAGGGAGGCAGGGAGCCCGATCGGCCCTGATTGCCATTCAGGTCTAGGGACCCTACCCATTCATGAATTTTGTGCACCGGGCCTCTAGTGTTCTATAGTCATGTACTTTAAATCTCAGTCTTTTAGTGCATCTGTATCTCTGGACTCTGATATTACCTGTGTTTTTCAATGATATAACTTCATTAATTTGTTTGTTTATATATTTTTGTAACTACTTATGTGGAACCGGAAGGCTAGAGGTGATAGAGTGGAAGGAATACCCTTCCCCAGCTGGGATAAACTCTGATAAAGTTTTGTTCACTTGAAGAGTAAGCCTTATTATGGGGAATGCTCTGGGCATATTTTACAATAAATACTTTTTTCCTGTCAGAGACAAAAGGGATCCTTTTTCAGATCTTCACTGTGAAAATCAAGTGGGGTTCCTGAAAGTAAATATGGGGGCCCTCTAAGAATGTGGCCCCCAGGATCTTCTCCCTCTCATGTTAATGCACACTCAGCTTCCAGCACTGCATGAACATTATCATTTAAATGTTTCAATCATTTTTGATTTAAGAGGCTTCTGCTCCAGGTGAGCATACATCAGTTGTGACTCTCTGGATTTGCCTTTCTTCTCATATTTTAGGGTGCCAACACACTCTGCACCTCACTATGCTGATGTTTTCACAAAAAGTCTTTGATTTTCAGTTTAGTCATCTTTTTCTTCTTGTAACAATGGGGATGATGTCTTCTAAGTTTTTTACATGTCAGGGCTGAAACCAGAAGTTTTACAATTTATTTTTATATATTTATCTGGTATTCTATACCCTTGCTAAATTTACCTGTTAGTTCTAGTGGTCTTCTTGTAGATTCCATTTGATTTTTCTACACACTCAATTAGGTCATCTGCAAATAAAAACAATGTTATTTGTTCAATCTGCATGTTTTTTGTTCTTTTCTTACCTGTTGTGCTGGCTAGAATATCAAGTTCACAGTTGAATAGAAATGAAGTGGACATTCTTCAGTATTTTCACATCCAAGGGGGAAGTGTTCAGACTCTCAGTAGTTAATGTGATATTAGCTATACATCTTTCATCTTTCATAGATGACTTCTATCAGGTTGAAGAAGTTTTGTTCTATTCCTAAATTAATTAGAGTTTTTTGTTTATTTTTGTGTTGGTTTTTTTTTTCAGGAATGGATGTCCTTTGTCAAATCAGGGTATATTATGATTTTTATAGATTTCTGGTCTCAGTTAACTAATATTTTGTTTAAGTTAACAAAGCTATTAAAGAGATTGTGAGAGGGTGCAGGCCAGGGGAATTAACAGACTAGATGCCCAGTACACAAAATATTTGCTACTAAAATACTATACCTATATAGAAAGTTTATTTAAGCAGTATAGAAACACAAATACAGGCAGTCCTCGGGTTATGTTGGACTTGATGTACGTCGTTTTCACATCTATTTTTATAATTGAAATTGGCCAACAATTTGCCTTATTGGGGTTTTTAAAAATGAGAATTTGGTATCAAGTAAACCTTATGATAATCTTTCCAATTCATTTTGTTTTCTTTCAATACCTACAACCATCTATATAATATTGCGGTTTTAGTACTTAGCAGTGAAGCCATTTGAGTCTGAACTTTCTCTTTGAGGGAAGATTTTCCTTAATTAATGAATGAAGGAACATTTAGAAAATTCTTCTTATGCCATTCAGTATGTATTTTTTAAAATATATATTTTATTGATTTTACAGAGAGGAAGGGAGAGGGATAGAGAGTTAGAATCATCAATCAGCTGCCTCCTGCACACCTCCTACTGGGGATGTGCCCGCAACCAAGGTACATGCCCTTGACTGGACTCGAACCTGCGACCCTTCAGTCTGCAGGCCAACGCTCTATCCACTGAGCCAAACCAGTTAGGGCTCAGTATGTATTTTTTTGAGGCATGTGTCCATATTCTGAAAATTAGAAAACATAATGTTGTTTATGTTACATTATCCTTCAACATTCTAATGTCCACAGAATCTGTAGTGATTTCCTCTCTTTCTAGTCTGTTGTTTTTAATAGTCTTTTCAAAGGACCAACATTTTGCTTTGGTGATCCTCCCTCTTGTTTGTTTTATTATTAACTTTTGTTCTTTATTATTATCTTTTATTTTCTTTTTTTCTAATTTCTTCAGATTAATACTTACAGTATTACTTTTCAGGCTTTCTTTTTTCTCATATGTATATTTAAGGCCATAAAATTTCCCCTGTTCATTTAATTTTTGGCCTAAAACCTGTATTTTTATACACCCATATCTAATCTAGTAGATCCTGACTTCAAAATGTATCTGAAGCTGAGCATTCCTACCACTTCTGTTACAACCTTGCTGATATTAAAAGATATTTTGGTAGGTAGAGAATGCTAAAGGTTGGGAATTATTTTTATTTTAACACTTTGATAATACTCTGCCATTGTCTTCTGACTTTTATTCTTTCTGCTGAGAAGTCAGCTCCAAATTTATTTTTCAAATATCAATAGCTTATATTTTATAATGCACTCACATTTATCATACGTTTCCTATTTACTTATACAAAAGACAAAGGATTACAAAGAACCTACTTAGGAGCTGTAAAATCCAACTACATTCGATATAGTTAAAATACTGTTCTCCATTTTGTCAATTAATGAGAAAATGACTAGTTTTATTCTATTTGTATACTCTACTTATTAAAAGTTGAGTCCTGAGAACAGTTCAAAACATGTCTAGATTTTAATATCTCTAAATTGAGTACATTTTCTAGGCCAAATCAGCCAAAATGAAGCGCATCCATTGCTGTTTGGGTTTCACTGCTGATAACAAAATCCCCAGGGTTTCAAAGCCAATATTCATTACAGTAGGTCCTTGGGTTACATCGGAGATCTGTTCCTATGACGCGACGTAACGCTATTTTCGCCGTAAGTCGGAACCCACCTACATAAGCACCTACATGGAGCACATACACAGCAGTAATGAAGTGAAACAGTAAAAAAAAAATTTAAAAGAAAGATAACAATTCCTGACCTTTACTTGTGGTAAATAAATTAAAAACTTAAAGCACATATGTACATACATCGAAATGACAGAACTTTTTTTTTTATAAATACTGTAAATGGTAGATGGCAACATAACCACAAAACGATGTACATCAAGTCCAACATAACCCGAGTACTGCCTGTATTTGTGTTTCTATACTGCTTAAATAAACTTTCTAAATTGGTACAGTATTTTAGTAGCAGAATTTTTCTGTTTGGGTTTCCATGTCAGATACATTAACACTTGTGAAAAGCTGGCATGTTTTCAGAATACTTTCTAGAAGCAGATTATAAACAAAAACAAACAAAAAAATTTCGTGTTTCTGCACCTGTACATCAAACATCTCAAGGTCCAAGAAGTAAGAATTCTCCATACAGTTGAATGACTGACAGAGCTATCTATACTAATAATAGAGGAATATGCAAATTGTCTGGGACAACATCACAGTAACAGTAACGACCGAACAGCAGGCTGTGTGGGGCAACCAGGCTGGCAGGGGGGTTAGTGAGGGACAACCAAGTGACTAAAAAGCAGGCTGCATGGGGCAACCAGGCAGGCAGGGGAGTTAATGAGGGATGACCAAATGACTGAACAGCAGGTGCATGGGGCGACCAAGCTGGCAGTGGGGTTAGTGAGGGACAACCAAATGATTGAATAGCAGGCTGCATGGGGTGACCAGACCGGCAAGGAGGGCAGTTGGAGGCAACCAGGCCAGTGGCGGGGGGCAGTTGGGGGTGACCAGGCTGGCAGGGAGGGGGCAGTGAAGAGCGACCAGGCTGGCGGGGGGGGGGGGGGGGGCAGTTGGGGCAATCAGGCAGGCAGGCAGGCAGGTGAGCAGTTAGGAGCCAGCAGTCCCGGATTGTGAGAGGGATGTCCGAGGGGTCCCAGATTGGAGAGGGTGCAGGCTGGGCTGAGGGGGACCCTGCCCCCCCAACCCCCGTGCACGAATTTTGTGTACTGGTCTTCTAGTCTGTTAATAAAAAGTTAGTTTGGGTCTGTGTGTTCAGTGATTCCCAGATAGGTTTAATTTGAGTTTGGGTGTTTGAGCCTAAAAAAGATTTCAATATTAAAATCTATTCCAGGTAACATGATATCCTATCTAATAAAGAGATGATATGCAAATTGACCGTCACTCCAACACACAACATGGCTGCCCCCATGTGGACATCAGATGGCTGCCATAAAATGGCCAGCAGGGGAGGGCAGTTGTGGGCAATCAGGCCTTCAGGGGAGAGCAGTGGGGGGGGACCAGGCCTGCAGGGGAGGGCAGTAGGGGGGAACCAGGTATGCAGGGAGGGCAGTTGGGGGGGACCAGGCCTGCCGGAGAAGGCACTTGGGGGCAACCAGGCCAGCAGGGAAGGGCAGTTACGGGTGACCAGGCTGGCAAGGGAGAGCAATTAGGGGTGACTGGGCCAGCAGGGAAGGGCAGTTAGGGGTGACCAGACCAGCTGGGGAGAAGTTAGGCATTGATCAGGCTTGTAGGGGAGCAATTAGGGGGTGATGAGGCAGGCAGGCATGCAAGTGGTTGGGAGCCAGCAGTCCTGGATTCTGAGAGGGATGTCTGATTGCCCATTTAGGTGGAATCGGGCCTAAACGGGCAGTCGGACATCTCTTGAGGGGTGCCAGGTTGGAGAGGGTGCAGGCTGGACTAAGGGACACACACACACACCCCGTGCACAAATTTCATGCACCAGGCCTCTAGTTTTATGTAAAAAATCCAAAAGAACTTACCACAAAAATCTGGAGCTTATAAGCAGTAATAACAAGGTTGTAGGATGCAAGGTTAATATACAAGGTCAATTGCTTTCCAATACCAGCAGTGAAGAACTGGAATTTGAAATTTAAGACAATATCATTTATATTAGCACCCCCCAAAGAATTAAGTATAAATCTAACAAACTATGTGTAAAATCTGTGTAAAACTATAAAATTCTTATGGATAAAATCAAAGAACTAAATAAATTATAGATATTTCGTATTTATGGATAGGAAAACAGTATTGTCATGATGAACAACTAGACATCCATGTGCAAAAATAATAACTCTTAGACACAGTTATCATACCCTTCAAATTAACTCAAAATGCACCATAGACCTAAAGGAAATGCAAAACTTTAAAATTTATTGAAGATAATATAGGAGATGAGATTGGGCATGGTGATGACTCAATACAATACTAAAGGCACAATCCATGAAAAAAATAAACTGTACTCCATTACAATTAATGTTTTGTTTTGTTCTTGCTCTGCAAATGAAAATGAAAAGACAAGCCACAGACTGGGAGAAAATACTCAAAGAAAACACATTGAATAAAAGACTGTTACTTAAAATATATTTTTTTAAAACCTTGAGAACCAAAATGGCAGTGTAGGTAAATGTGGTACTTGCTGCTTCCCACAGGCACATCAAAATTACAACTAAAATACAGAACAACCATCATTCAAAATTACCTGAAATCTGCCCTAACTGGTTTGGCTCAGTGGATAGAGTATCGGCCTGCGGACTGAGGGGTCCCAGGTTTGATTCCGGCCGAGGGCATGTACCTTGGTTGCGGGCACATCCCCAGTAGAGGGTGTGCAGGAGGCAGCTAATCAATGTTTCTCTCTCATCCATGTTTCTAACTCTCTATCCCTCTCCCTTCCTCTCTGTAAAAAATAAATAAATTAAAAAAAATAATAAATTACCTGAAATCTGGTTGAATGTAAGTTCTACAACTAGAGAATTACAGAAGAAAGCACACTGAGACTGGTAGGAGTGGCAGAGGCACAGAACGGGTTGGTCCGACAGCCATGTGTGGCATGTTTTTAATTAGAAGGAATATCACAGCTGCGGATGCCTCCTATGAGGAGCAAGGGATCCCAGCACCACATCATACCCCTCAACCCAGGTTTCCAATGCCGGAAAGAAGTCCCAGTAACTTCAGGCTATAAAACCTGAAGTGAGGATTGTATGGTCTGAAGCTCCCTACTGGGTGCACTGGCTATGGGGCCTCCCAGGAGGTGCAAAGTCAGCCACTGCCTGGGAGCACTCAGCACAAACTGCAGAGCAATCTCAGATGGCTGCTACTTGTGTTTGGCTTGGAAGTGCCCAGGCAAAGCCAAGCTGTCTTGGGCCTATTATTGATAGACTAGAGACCTGGTGCATGAAAATTCGTGCACTCGGGGTATGGGGGGAGCGGGCGTCCCTCAGCCCAGCCTGCATCCTCTCCTAGTTCAGGATCCCTCAGGAGATGTCTAACAGCTGCCTCCCTCTGCAGGAGGCGACCAAGTGGGCTGATCAGGGGACAACGCCTGCCCGGCGAGCGGCCAGACCTGCCTCTTTGATTACCCCTCCGCCGTAGCTGGTTGCCACCACCCCTGATCACTGTCCCCTCCCTCTGCCCGCTGGCACACGCCTTGGCTGGCCTGGCGCTGCCTCCTCTCCGGCTCTGCCCCCCGCCGACCAGTTGTTCCGCCATTTGGTCGATTTGCATAGTTATACTTTTATTATATAGGATATGGGGTATGCTGATGCCAGCTGCTGCTTGTTTGAAGGATTTTTGGAAAATCTGATGCCTGAGCCAGGACAGGTAATTAATTTGGAAAAGTGTGGGTGGGGCTGCAAATTAGAAGGGATAGGGTCTTGGAATCACCAGGATGGAGCATACAGCATGAGCCAGGTTTATGGAAACTCAGATATGGCTGCCAGTAAGCTCTGTGATGAGGGAGGTCTCAGCATAGGAACAATGATACCTACGAGCTCCCCTGTCTTGGAAAGCTGGCCCCCAGTTCTTGTTCCAATGCCAGACAATCCAGTTCCTTCCCATATGTCCCTGGACACCCTCCCCCCCCCCTCCCCCCCCCGCCCCAAGCTGCTGCCCTAGTGCTGGACCTCAGAGGGATGGAGGGAGTCTGAGTAAGTTTGTACACCAACACTTTAAGACAGTGGTTCTCAACCTTGGCTGCATATTAGAATCACCCGGGAATCTTTTTAAAATCCTGATTTCTGGGCCTCATCCTCTGGAAATTCTGTTTCTTTGTTACTAATGTTGTGGCCTCACCCCATAACAAAGAAACAGAATTTCCAGAGGATGATGCCCAGAAATCAGGATTTTAAAAGGATTCCCAGGTGATTCTAATGTGCAGCCAAGGTTGAGAACCACTGCTTTAAGAGGAACTACCTGGGTCTCCAGCAGCCTCCATGTCACTGAGCCACAATCTCCACTAGTTTTTATAGCCTGAAGTTATGGGCACTTCTCTTCCTTGCTCGGGAACCCTAAGCTGGGGGATCTGGAGTGGGACTCATACCCCTTGCTCCTCATGGGAGGCCTCTGCAGCTGTGATATCCCTCCCAATGAAAAAAAACAAACACCACACATCAGTGTCAGACCAGCCTGCTCACTCATCCACCCCTCCTATCAATCTCAGTGTGCTTTCTTCTTTACTTCTCTAGTTGGACTTCCATTCAGCCAGATTTCAGGTGGTTCTGAATGATGCTTATTCTGTATTTTAGTTGTAATTTTGATATGGTTGTGAAAGGCAGCGAGTAATGGCATTTACCTACACCACCATCTTGGTTTTCCCAATTCCCTTAATATTAGTGTTCAAGTTTTTCATTGATGTTTCTTTAGTCTACGATTTTATATATTATGTTAGCTGTTATTTCTTTGACTATTGCAGTGGTTCTCAACCTTCTGGCCCTTTAAATACAGTTCCTCATGTTGTGACCCAACCATAAAATTATTTTCATTGCTACTTCATAACTGTAATGTTGCTACTTTTATGAATCATAATTTAAATATCTGATATGCAGGATGGTCTTAGGCAACACCTGTGAAAGAGTTATTCGACCGCCAAAGGGGTAGTGACCCACAGGTTGAGAACCACTAGACTATTGTGTTTATTCTTTCCTTCTGGTATTTTGATTGGGTGAATATTGAACCTTCTCATTCTGTTTTTTAGTGGCATTTAACCCCTCTCTTTTATATATTTCCTATGCTCTATCATAGATAATTTCCACTGATCTGCTTTTTTTCCACGTACTAATTATCTCTTCCATTGTGTCTGTTGTGTTCTTAAACTTGTCTATTTATGTGTTTTTTAATTGTTTCAGTTATTTTAGTTTAATTTTTTGAAGTTCTCTTTAAAATCTTTTGGTACTTTTTCCTTTTTATGATGTATTCTATTGCTTATTTTATGTCTCACTATTTAAACATAACTATTTTTTTTTTATCCTTACCCAAGGACATATTCATTGATTTTTATTTTTTATTTTTTTTAATTAAATCTTTATTGTTCAGATTATTACAGTTGTTCCTCTTTTTTCCCCCCTTAACTCCCCTCCTCCCAGTTCCCACCCCACCATCCACCCTCACTCCCCACCCACTGTCCTCATCCATAGGTGCACGATTTTTGTCCAGTCTCTTCCCGCATCTCCCACACCCCTTTCCCCCCCAAGAATAGTCAGTCCATTCCCTTTCTGTGTCCCTGATTCTATTATAATCACCAGTTCATTCTGCTCATCATATTATTTATACCTTGATTCTTAGATTCACTTGTTGATAGATGCGTATTTGTTGTTCATAATTTGTATCTTTACCTTTTTCTTCTTCTTCCTCTTCTTAAAGGATACCTTTCAGCATTTCATATAATACTGTTTTGGTGGTGATGAACTCCTTTAGCTTTTCCTTATCTGTGAAGCTCTTTATCTGACCTTCAATTCTGAACAATAGCTTTGCTGGATAAAGTAATCTTGGTATTTGGTTCTTGGTATTCATCACTTTGAATATTTCTTGCCACTCCCTTCTGGCTTGCAAAGTTTCTGTCGAGAAATCAGCTGACAGTCGTATGGGTATTCCCTTGTAGGTAACTGAGTTTCTTTCTCTTGCTGCTTTTAAGATTCTCTCTTTGTCTTTAGCCCTTGGCATTTTAATTATGATGTGTCTTGGTGTGGTCCTCTTTGAGTTCCTTTTGTTTGGGGTTCTCTGCGCTTCCAGGACTTGTAAGTCTGTTTCTTTCACCAGGTAGGGGAAGTTTTCTGTCATTATTTCTTCAAATAGGTTTTCAATATCTTGCTCTCTCTCATCTTCTGGCACCCCTATAATGCTGATGTTGGTACTCTTGAAGCTGTCCCAAAGGCTCCTTACACTGTCTTCGTATTTTTGGATTCTTTTTTCATTTTGCTTTTCCGGTTGGGTGTTTTTTGCTTCTTCACATTTCAAATCTTTGACTTGATTCTTGCGCTCCTCTGGTCTGCTGTTGGGAGTCTGTATAATATTCTTTATTTCAGTCAGTGTATGTTTAATTTCTAGTTGGTTCTTTATCACAACATGGAGGGTCTCAGTAGATTTCTTGAGGATCTCACTATATTTATCGGCGGTCTCACCAGTCTTTTCGAGGGCCTTACTAAATTTATTGGTAGTCTCACCAGTCTTTTTCTAGGGCCTTACTAAATTTATCGGTGGTCTCACCAGTCTTTTCGAGGGCCTTACTAAATTTATCGGCGGCTTCTAGACAGTTCTTGAGAGACCTTAAAAATGTGGTTTTTAACTCTATATCCTCCATTTCTGTCATTTCTGTCCTGTTTCTTTGTCTCCACATTTTTTATGCTTTCTTGGTGCACCCCCTTGTGGTCTTTGTACGCAGTCTTATTGTAGTTAAGCCTTGATTGTTGTAGGTAAAACTGGGGGGGATTTGACCTCCAGGCCAACTGGCTATGAGAATCAGCTCTGTCTGCAGTGGGAGAACTTCTGTGCTGGATCTCTAAGGTGGTGCTAATCTAGCCTTTGCCTAAGGCTATCCCGCAAATGCCTCTGTGCAAGGCTTGGGCAGGGCTGGTCCCAGGGGATCAACAGGGCAGGCGGAGCGAGCAGTTATGGCTCTGCCTCTCAGTGTCCCAGCAACCGCTTCAAACCTTGGAGAGAAATCTGCCCTCGAGTTCTGACCGATGCCAGACAGTCCCGCTTCTCCCGTTTGAGTCTGGGTCCCCAGAGACTAACCCAGAACTGGAGCTCAGAGCCTGAGACTCCCTCCCAATTGAAACAGACAACCGCGCCCTCAGCTTCCAGCCCGCTCCGCACGCACCTCTGCACCTTTTTATTTTCCACACTGTGCCTCCTCTGAATCTCGGTATGCTTTTCTCTTTCCTTCTAGTTGTAGAATTTCCCCTCAGCCAGCCTTCCTGTGGTTCTGGGTGATGTCCGTTCCGTCTTTTAGTTTTATTTTTGAAGTGGGTGTGCGAGGCAGCAATCTCCGGTGTTTATCTATGCCGCCATCTTGGTTTCTCCTCATTGATTTTTAGAGAGGGGAAGGGAGAGGGAGCTTGAGATAGAGAAGTTGGGAGAGAGAGACATTAATGTGAGAGAGAAACATTGATGTCAGAGAGAAACATCAATTGCTTGCCATCCTGTACCTGCCCCAACTGGGATCAAACCCTCAACCTATGTATGTGTCCCGACCAGAAATTGAACCCACAGCCGTTCAGTCCATGGGACAACATAGGTCAGGGCAACACAAGTATTCTTAACTTTCTGTTTGAGAACACTACAATTTGAAATCCTGGGGGATCTAATTTAGTTTGACTCTCACTAAGTTTGGGCTAATACTTAAAGTGTTTTTAAAATTTGAACTGTCAGCTGACTTTCAACATGCATTTATCTGAGGTTTAGTTCTTAGCCTGGATTGAGGGTAAAGTGAAGTTTTGTGTTTATTTCTGTCAAGTGCTCTAGATTATATATATGACCATCCTAGAACCAGATTTTATTTTGATGTTTTATCTTGAGATTAAGAATTCCCAAGGAACACTTTTAGTTGTTATTATTACCCTAAGCATAGCAGTGGTTGGTTGACAAGCTGATTTTGTCTAGTCCAGCCGTGGGCAAACTACAGCCCGTAGGCCGAATCCGGCCCGTTTGAAATGAATAAAACTAAAAAAAAAAAAAAAAAAAAAGACCATACCCTTTTATGTAATGATGTTTACTTTGAATTTATATTAGTTCACACAAACACTCCATCCATGCTTTTGTTCCGGCCCTCCGGTCCAGTTTAAGAACCCATTGTGGCCCTCGAGTCAAAAAGTTTGCCCACCCCTGGTCTAGTCTGACCTTATCACTTACAGTCCTCAGTGGGGTGCCTTAGTTCTAATTCTTGTGTTGCAGGCATCTCTATGGTCTCATCTTTTGTTTCTGAATTAAAACACAAGACCCTAGACTACTGATGTTGCAGAATTTACCAGGCGACTGGGAAATACACGAGTACCCCGAGATTCAGGAAAAACCCTTTATTTAAAGCAGCGCTGCTGGCTCAGGGGATTTGAAGATCCAAAGCCTAAACAACTTATGCAATGAGATTATTCCTTATATATATTTCTAAATTCTTTGTTTCCTTACTTCCCAGCTTTTGCAGCCCTACCTAACTTAGAATGGGGAAGTAAGATTAAAGCTAAAGGCCTGGCCTGGGTGGTGCTAGTGACCTCCCCTCTGGCTAAGCTGTTAAATTCTTGGTTGTAGCCCTTGTAAACTGGGAGTATTTAGGAAAACAGATTATCGCCTAAGGAAGGGGCAGTGACTTAATTATAGGCTAAGAAGAATGTGCACTAGACATTGGTCAATGGCACAGATTCAGATTGCTACCCCCCCCCCCCAACTCCCCCGCAGGTTGCCCCCTATATTCCTCCTCACTGGGACAGGCAAACCCCAATCATATCTAGCATAACATCAGTTCATAGTCTTATGGCTCTAATTTGGCTCCAGGGGGCTTCCCTTACAATTTCTTACAAGTTTAGCCACACATTTAAAAGGATGCTTCTTTATATTAGAAGACTTTCAGATTATCTAGTCTCCTTAATGCCATAAATTATATATTCTGTTTAGTTCTTTATTGACTGAATTCAATGAAGGCAAGACTGATGTCCACCAAGTTCACTATAGGTTCCTCAACATCTACTTCCTGATATATATATTAGCCACTTAGTAAATGTGGAATGAATGAAATGCTGTTCAGTATAGATTTATTTATAATAGTGAAAAACTGAAATGAATCTAAATGCCTAATAGTAGGAAAATACTGAAGTAAATGTTTATACTTACTTAAAAGTAAATGGCTATTGCTCATATAATATTTTTTAGGCAGAAAATGATGATTTGGAGGACTGTGTTATAGATTTAAAGTTATTAAAGATTACATGTAAGTGAAAAAATCAGATTAAATTTTTTGAATTTATATTATGGTAACTTTAAAATATTATAACACTGGATATGAAAAATATGGGAAAACACTGAATAATGAACACCAAAATGCTAATAGCAGTTTACGTTGGAGTGGTGGATTGAGGGTCCCTTTTTACCCTTTATTCTTTAATCTTCCTATAATGTGGCTTTAGGAAGATACTAAAAAGAAAAAGTTTATTAGTGTTCTTAAAAATTTTTAGCTTTAAATACACTAAGACATTGATTAAAACATAAAAATTTCAGAATTAGTTTTTATTATTAAAATGTTTACAGAGTTTTATATGAAAACACAGAAAAAGACCTTTCTGATACTCAGCGACACCTTGCTAAGAAAAAATATGAGCTTCAGCTTACTCAGGAGAAAATTATGTGCTTGGATGAAAAAATTGGTGAGTTTTTTTCCCCTAATATTACATTTTCATTAGTTCTGGTAGAAAAAAGTTTTCTTCTCTCAGTTATAATATAGATAAACATGGAGATAGGCCCCTAAATTAAAAATATATGAATAAATCATGAAAAAATATGTTTTTCATTGATAGTAAACTTTTTACTTATATTTAGGACCATAAATACTTAGACATGACTTCAAATTTTTCAGTGAAGAAAAAGCTAAACAAAGCAGCAATACTTCATAATTTATTATGGTCACTTTTAAAATGACAAGTTTTTATGTGATATTAAGCTACTGTAATGAAACAGAGTTCACACATATATTACTTTTGTTAGAAAGTGTTCATGTATTTGGCTATATCTATGATATTTCTTGGATTTATAGAGAAAGTTATTTTTATAAATTCTCCTACTTATGTTACTTGCCAGTGATCTCTATGAAAATATGGTCATAATTTACTCATTTTTAAAACTGTTAAGTAAAATTTTGATTAAGACTAGAGCAGAGCCCATTTTAAAACGGAATATTGTTAACATTAGCTGTAATGTAGTTCAAATCGGGCATAAACAATTAGGTGAGTGGAGGTGCTTTTTATTGAGATTGGAAATATTAAAAGATAAATATTAAAGG
This sequence comes from Myotis myotis, assembly GCF_014108235.1. Lineage (NCBI taxonomy): Eukaryota > Metazoa > Chordata > Mammalia > Chiroptera > Vespertilionidae > Myotis > Myotis myotis. The sequence continues at coordinate 1,124,590 of NW_023416336.1, forward strand.
GGATATTAAAGAACTCATTTTGAATATTGTAAGTCCAAGTGAAAATGTAAGGTAAGCAATTAAATAGATAAGTTTTTATCTCAGAAGTAAAACCTAAGCTAAAGATTTACATTTGGGACACATCAGCAAATAAATGATATTAAAACCAAGAATGAAGAGAAGAGGATCCAGGACTAAAAAGCCAAAGAATTAGGAAGAAAATCCATCAGTGAGAGTTTTATGTTTTGTTTAGTTTTTGAGGAGGCAAGCAAGCAAAATGTTTTAAGAAGGAGGGTAGTATCAACTATCAGATACTTTCGAGAAGCTAAGTAAGATGGGGATGAAGAAATGTTGATTGGATTTGGTACTTTGAAGGTGTTGGGAACACTGAGGAAGTTTGGATAGAGTGTTGGATGTGGAAGATGGGATAGGCGGAGGAATAAATGTAAGATTATCTGAATATGCAATTATAAAGCATTTTTAATCAACTGTTTTCAGTTCAAGTGCATTGAAATACTTTTCAAAGTAATTTTTCCTATATTACATTCAATGCCTAAAAATAAGTATAGTACCCCAAATAAAAACATGGCTTTTGTTGTGATTAAAACCTAAGATGAATCTTGAAATTCTAAATGACTCACAAATGTAAAAGCACAATTAACATATTTGAATAAGAAAACCAAAGAAAAGCTCTAAATTACAAGTTCTCAAAGTAGATTTACATGCCTGGTGGGGTGGGGGGCAGACTGTAGGTGGGAGTAGAGACAGGAGAGAATAGAAGTCTGTTAAGAAGTTTGGCTACCAAGTGTAGCAGAAAAATGGGGTAGTAGCTTGAGTGGAATGTGAGGTAGAGGGTATTTTTAAAATCTAGGAACTCCTAGAACTTTGTCAGAGCTTTCGTTATTTTATGCCAATGGGAATGAACTCGTCTATCAAAACACCCAAAACATGTGTTTGTCTGAAGGATAATAGCCTGGAAAAGGGAATTATCTATTCTCAGATACTTTAGATCATCCTCTTGGCATGGGATAGTGCCTCTCTTATGCTGCCCTGGATGGTCGTTGGCAGGTGTCGTGTGAGACTCCCTCCATGTTCTGCGTGGAGTAGGGTTCAGTATCTGAAAGAGGAGCCGCACAACAAATGAGAGAAAAAGACACGAGATAATTTTGCAATATTGGGGGACCAGGCGGCAAGTCCCGAAGGACTTCCTCCATGCTCAGGCCTCACCAAGCTTTTATTGATCTGGGATGCACCCATAGCATAGCCCTTAGGCAGGTGACCCCCTGCAACAGGCAGACTAGCTCATCAGCAAGGATTTACATAATAATAAATGGGGGAGTAGTTTTAGCTACCACTGTCTGGACAAACAGAGGTGGCGCCTAGCTCCCACCTTTGCTAGGGCTTCAAAGGCACCCAGCCTTTGGGGGGGGGGGGGGTTCTCTGTCTATGCTTATCAGATAGTGAAAGCAATAAACAGTTTCCCACATCCTGCTTTGGGGGAAGCTTCAGCAAATGACTCGGCGTATTTTTCCCAAAGTCATGCTTAATTGAAAAAGACATTTTAAGTTTTTCCCTATTTCACTTTCTAAAGCAATGGCTAGCACCCAAGGTTATCTTAGCCAAAGTTTGGTTGTCATAAGATGTTCTCCGGTAATTTTTAAATAAAACATTAAGTATAATCTCATTGTGGGAGGGCTTATAGCTCTGCCCTCTCCTGCCACCTTTGAATCTCTCCACACCAGGGGCGGACTCGGCAGCAGGGTTTCATTTCTTATTACAGATTTTAGATTCCAAATACAAATTAAGATTTTAATTTGAACAAGAAACCACATTAAGATGACCATGGCACTCTTTTTTCTTTCAGCCTGATTTAAAAGAGTACCTTTTAATGTTCCAATTTCTTTATAATTTGGCCTTTTTGCACAGGTGATTCTATTAACAGAGAATTAAACATTTCAGGATTAGGACATGGAGGTGGAGGGAGCCATGAAGGCCATTCCTCCCATTTTTTTTTTTTTTTTCCTTTCTGCTCCTCTTAAGGAGCGGAGGGTGCAAGGGGAGGAGATTTATCCTCCTTGACCTCTCCAAAGGCTCTAGCAAATGAAATACTGTGTTTCACAAGGAAAAACAATTTTTGGCAAGTTCTGATTAACTTTTTGGCAAACTTTTAAGATCTAATGTACCTTTTTCAAGAAACGAAGGGTTATGTTCTATAATAACATGCAAAAACTATAAGATATTACCTTCTAAAATTTTAACTCCTTAAGCATGCAAATCAAAAGTCTATAATAAAGTTTCTTACTTTTTTAAAAGCCAAATATACCTTTTTAAAGCCGAATCTACTTTTTTAAAGCCAAATCCTGCCCCATTTGTTAGCCTGGTTAAGAAAACGTTCCCAGTGTACTTACAAATCCGGGCTTCTGTAGTTGATCCTGGGCATTGCGTGCGGTAGAATTCCCCTCACCTTCTTTCGGTGAGTTTTCCACACCTTTTCCGTGAAAACTTCCTTTTCTCGCTCCAGCAAGGCCTGCACTTCCAGATTACCTGTCGGGCGCCAGATGTCGTAAGTGTTTCCCTCCACGTCCTGCGTGGTTCAGGGTTCGGGTCTGGAAGAGGAGCCGCACAACAAATGAAAAAGAAAAGACACAAGATAATTTGGGAATATTGGGGGACCAGGCGGCAAGTCCAACTCAAGAGGAAGGACTTCCTCTGTGCTCAGGCCTCACCAAGCTTTTATTGATCTGGGATGCACCCATAGCATAGCCCTTAGGCAGGTGACCCCCTGCAACAGGCAGACTAGCTCATCAGCAAGGATTTACATAATAATAAATGGGGAAGTAGTTTCAGCTATCACTGTCTGGACAAACAGAGGTGGCGCCTAGCTCCCACCTTTGCTAGGGCTTCAAAGGCACCCAGCCTTTGGGGCAGGGGGGGTGTTCTCTGTCTATGCTTATCAGATAGTGAAGGCAATAAACAGTTTCCCACAGGCAGGGAGTAACCTAGAGGTCCTGTCTAGCAGAGCTTCCCTAGTAGGGCTCTAGACCAGAGGTTCTCAGACTTGGGTGTGGTCAGAACCCCCTGGAGGGCTAGTGCAGACCACTGGGGTCAGCTCCTGGAGTAGCAGATGGCCAGGGCTCTTGTGTCTTTTCCAGTTTGCTCAGGTGGGTCTCAAGCTGTTTCTGCACTAGAGTCACATGGGCGGGTGCTTGTTAAGACATAATTGCGCTGTCCAGTCAGAATTTCTAATTCAGTAGGGCTGGGGTTCCCAGGTGATGCTGATGGTGCTGGTGGGAAACCACAGTTTGAGAACCAATTGCATAGCAGTCATTTAGGCCTTCAGCATTGACATTGGCTTGTCAGTGTTTCCACAATCAAATCAGACGTCCTGGGATGATTTTTTTTTCCAGGAATTTTTAGGAAAAATTTAGAGAGATCAGGGTAGAAGACATTTGACTCTGAACATGACTTAATTGAATATTTTATTAAGATCTGTTACCAACTTATATACAACAATGATTCTAGTTCAGAGAGAGGTGGGAAATTGGGGGGGAATGCTGGTTTCAGTATTCCACCCAACTTCATCCACCTACAGTCTGCCCCCCACCCCACCAGGCATGTAAATCTTTGAGAACAGTTCAGAGAGAGGTGGGAAATTGGGGGGGAATGCTGGTTTCAGTATTCACCCAACTTCATCCACCTACAGTCTGCCCCCCACCCCACCAGGCATGTAAATCTTTGAGAACTTGTAATTTAGAGCTTTCCCTTGATATTCTTATACAAATGTGTTAATTGTGTTTTTACATTTGTGAGTCATTTAGAATTTCAAGATTCATCTTAGGTTTTAATCACAACAAAAGCCATGTTTTTATTTGGGGTACTATACTTATTTTTAGGCATTGAATGTAATATAGGAAAAATTACTTTGAAATGTATTTCAATGCACTTGAACTGAAAAAATTATCTTGATTAAAAATGCCTTTATGATTACATATTTAGATAATTTTACAAGGCAGAGTATTGCCCAGCGAGAAGAAATCAGCATTCTTGGCGCAACCCTCAACGATCTGGTTAAAGAAAAGGAATGCCTGCAAGCATGCTTGGATAAAAAGTCTGAGAACATTGCATCCCTTGGAGAGAGTTTGGCCATGAAAGTATGTTCTGAGAACTGTGGTTTAAAAGAAGTGTTTGCACTGGAATCTGAATAAAATAATAGGATTCTCTCAAATTTTTTTCTAGAGAGCTGAACCTTTAAAATGTGATTTTGAAATATTTTAGAATAGTCTTCAAAATGTGTTCTTTCTCTCATCAATGTGTGGTTAACATGCGCTGACAAGAACTAATTCAAATATCAAATATTCGAATTAAAAAGAAAGCAGTGAGATTGATTTCTGTTTAAAAGCACACCAAAACTTATATCTCCAGGGAGCCACTGGGAGGCAATATGTTTATTCCATTAAAACTGCCTTTGTAATTGTGTTCAGAACTAGATGCAGGTTTTTACATCGTGCTTAGCCATTGAGACTAGACTATATGGAGTTGGTAAGTAAAGCTGGGTGATAATCTCCCTCCCTCATTTTTTACTGTTCAAACAACAACATAAAAGCTGTTGCCAAAATGGCAGGGGAATATTCATACCCTTTTCTTGCTTATAAAGTGGTTCTGAAGGCAATTCCAAAATTTTTTTCCACAGATGTCATAAGCAAAGGAGCATCATTGGAATAAGACCTTGCCCCTCTCTAAGGGAACTAATTCGTTCATCTATCCACCCATAAAACAAACATTTATTGACATGTACCAGGTATATTATATTAGAAATTGAGGAGGAGTGGACATGCCTTCCAAAGCCTGTAGCATAATTGGGAGAAAGATAAATAAAGGTACTTTTATGATAGAATGTGCTGAGTGTATACACAATGTGTGGTTCGAGTCTGGCAGAAGCACAGTTGATTTAACCTGCGGATTGGATTAGGAGAGGAGAAGATCTAGAAAGCTTTCGAAAAGATGATAATGCCTGGACTGCCCTGAAAATTGACTAGGAATTAGCCAGGAAAAGACTTAGAGAAAGGCTGTTCAGACAGGCAGAATACCTTTTAGAGAAAGGGGATCCAGACAGGTAGAGCAACTTACGAGAGCCCAGTGGCTTTCATCAGAGAATGTCACAGGGTTTCTTAATAGTTTATAATGTCCAGAGCATAGATTGCAAAGAGGTAAGTATGGGGTAAGGATAGGTGGCAAAAAATGAGACGGGATAGGTAAGCAACAAATTTAAATATGTAATGGTGAGTGTAGAATATCATCATTGATACAGTAAATCAATGAAAGAAGTAAACAAAGCATTACAATAAATTCTTATTTTAAAAGAAACATTCTGGAGAGGAATACATGAATAAAGGGAGATGACACATGCACATATGACTAAACCGTCCTGATGAACAGGAACAAAACTTGTTGGAAATATAGGTTTAGGTTTTCATCTTGTTGCCTTTGTTACTTAAGATTTCAAACTTCAAAGAGCAAAGTGAAATCTAGTTATGTAGTGAAAGAACAGGGCTAATGTTAGCCTAAGTATCTGTGAATAGAATCTTTAGTTCACCATCAACAAGAACTTTCAAAGGAGGAAGTGTGGGAATAGTATTGATGGCGTGAAGATAAGCACAACCTTGAATGACTCATTATTTCAGCCTTGAATGACTCATTAATCTCCCTCACCACACCCTTGAAAAGGGAGAATATCAATAGTTTATTTTATTTATTTTTTGCTCTAGGTCTAATATTTACCTCCTTATTTAACTTACACCTAAATAAAAATATACTTTTATATTTTAGCAGCTTTGGAAGATGCTATTGATGACTAATATGAATACTACATGTAATTAAAGTTATTTTTTAATATTTTTATTGATTTCAGAAGGGAAAGGAGAGGGAGAAAGAGAGAGAGAAACATCAATGATGAGAGAGAATAATTGATCGGCTGCTTCCTGCACTCCCCCCACTGGGGATTGATTGAGCCCACAACCTGGGCAGGTGCCCTTGACCTAAATGGAACCCAGGACCCTTCAGTCTGCAGGCCAACGCTCTATCCACTGAGCCAAATCAGCTAGAGCTAAAGTTATTTTTAATATTCACTTTCCTGGGTTTCATAACGTGAAGAGAGGTGAATCAGACTACTCCCCATGGAGAACACCCTAATGCAAACCACTGGTTTGCCTCCAGGTAACAGTGCTCTGGAGGCTCTGGTGTTCCTGGGGACTGCACAAAGCCTCAGAGCATTTGACACACTGATCTCATATCCATACACCCAAGTGTAGTCTTAACTCTAATGAGTATCATCGATAGTTTTTGTCTAGTACAAGTATTGACATTGATATACTAGGCTTTAGTTTTCAAGTATAGGAAAGATGAATAGAGCATAAATGTTTAAACCCAAATGTAAATGAAAAAGGTGGGGAAATTGATTTTTGTTCATTCAGTTTTAACAGAAATAACAGTTTAAGATAATTTTTTATGTCATACTTATATTACTTTTCAAGGAAAAGACCATTTCAGGCATGAAGAATATCATTGCTGAGATGGAACAGGCATCAAGGTAAACCACTCGTCCAACAAGAATTTGAGTACATATTTATTAGGGGCAAAGTACTATATTAGGTACAAAGATAGTAAACGGGGGCTTAGTGTTACATAGAGGGTGGTAACTTTCTAATGTTGGAAGGAGGCCTAAGTCTGTGTAGGGAAGTAAAAGAGGATATGGCATCTGCCAAGGAAAGGGAAGGAAAAACAGCAGAGAACCACAAGACCACAGGTAATGTTCAAGAGCCTCCTGAATGCAAGTAGGTGAGTGTTGGAACCCAAGGTGAGAGAGGAGGTGTGAGGGAGGAAAGGCTAAACACAGAGGCCTGTGTTACAGACAAATGAGTCTTGGTTTTATCCTTTGGGAAATAAGAAATCATTAAGGAATTTTGTGTTAGAAAGATTACCCACATTGAAGAATGATGATACATTGGGGTTGGGGAGTGTGGTCAGGGGTGAGGTACTTGTGAGGAAGAAAATCTAGGAAAATGCCAGGTTTTGAGGGACGTGTAGAAAGTATGGAAAGCGATGGCTTTCCTCTGAATTGGAAGAGCCTTTGAGCCCTTGCATATATGTCTCATAGCAGTTAAATATAAGAGTCTGGAGTGTAAGGAGGAGGCCAAGGCTGGAGGTAATGATTTCAGAGTCTTCAGGGTATAGATGGGGTTGGGGGCCATGGATATGAATAGTATTTGTCTGAGGGAAGGCAGAGAGTAAGAAGAAACAGGAGACTAAGAGTTGAGCCCTCAGAACCCTTAGGTTTTAAGAGGGCAGAGGAAGGGGAACCTGCAAAGGAGACTAAGCCATATTTGAATGTCAGAAGTTTTGAAATACTTAGCTAATCATTGACTATTATGTATATTCAGCATCTTTTTCCATAGTGAAATGTTGGCAACACAGAGAAACTCGAATGCACTATTTTACAGTATTTATTCATATAAATTTAAATGGGTTTAAAACTTCTTCAAATGTTTTTATGCTAACTGTCTATATTCCATCATGTGAGAATTTGTTATTCTGTTTTGGTAAAATGTCTCTTCTGACGTACTATTTGATTTGTGCAATAGACAGTCTACTGAAGCGCTAATTATGTGTGAACAAGACATTTCCAGGATGCGCCGGCAGTTGGATGAAACAAATGATGAACTGACTCAAATTGCCAGGGAAAGAGATATCTTGGCTCATGAGAATGACAATCTCCAAGAACAGTTTTCTAAAGCTAAACAAGAGAACCAGGTATACTTGTCCTAGTCTCTTTTTCTCCAAGAAAATACGTATTTCCTCTGAGATGCGGTTCTCCTTTCATTTTGTAGAAACCTCCGGCTCTGGAAGCAGCCATTTTTTACCTCTGTTACACAATACGCCACATAATTTCTAAATGAAACTCTCAGACATAAAATGTTAAATATTACGGAAAGAGGGAACAGGGAATATAATCTATAATAATAAAAGGGCAATATGCTAATTAGACCAGACATCTTCGGATGTCATTCTGGATGTCCTTCCTGACAAAGCCAGGGCCGGAGGGAAGCCACCCTCGGTCCCGGGTGCCTGCCGGTGGCCGGAGGTGGAAAGCAGCCTGGGTTCCGGGTACTGGAGGGAAGCTGGTGCTGGCAGCCTGCGTCCCGGGTGCCTGAGGGAAGCTGGTGTCAGCAGCCAGGGGAAGGAAGGCCTACTCTTGCATGAATTTTCGTGCATTGGGCCTCTAGTAGATGTATATTCAACCTTAGAAATACTAATGAAGATAAAAGCTTCAGAAACTTTTAAGAAAATGGTAGATTTACTTCAGGGACTATTATTCTAAGTATGAGTGTATGAACTATGCCACATTTTTTGGTTCTCTTTAGTACTAATTCTTTTCAGGAAAATTTCTTTTATAATTACTTCCTCTCTATGCCAATATACTTTATCCACATTTCTCATTTCCAATATCATTATTTTAATTTAACCATTAAAAACATTCTATTTGGAAGATTTCCTCCCCCCTGAAAATTCTTAAGTCCAAATGATATCCCCCATGTACTGTCACTCTCAATGTTTACTTGCATCATAAAAGTCTGTATTTTAACTGTTAAACATTTTAAATTTATATAAATAGGTATAAAGATACATTTTGTTAATTACAAAAAATTGCCTGATATGTTAAAATACTGTTTTCAAAAGTTAATGAATAATGAAATCCTGGAACAAAAAAGGGAAGGCACATAAAAATGAAAGAAGTCTGAGCCCTGGCTGGGTAGTTCAGTTGGTTAGAGTGTCGTCCAGATAGTTCAAGGTTGCAGGTTTGTTCTCTGGTAGGGCACATACAAGAATCAACCAATGAATGCATAAATAAGTGAAACAACAAATTGATATTCCCCACCCCCGCCTCTCCCTTTTCTCTCTCTCTCTAAAAAAAAAAGCAGTAAGTGAAGAAGTGCAAGAAATCTGAATAAAATACGTACTTCAGTTAGTTATTTGTTGATATTGGTTCATTAATTGTGTGTGATAAGTGTACCATACTTATGTATTATGTTAATAAAAGAGGAAACTGAATATAGGGTATATGTGTGCTCTCTTTACTATTTTCACAACGTTTCTATATATTTAAAACTATTCCAGAATAAACTTTATTTTTAAAAGTTAATGAATAACAATGAAAACTAATATGTGAATTTATAATTTTGTGTACTCTAAAGCTAGAGAAAATAGACTAAAGGAAAATATGACCTATATTTATGAAAAACTAAATTAAAAACTCATTTTGTACTGATTTTCAGTGTATTTTTAAAAATATTTTGTAATGACTTTCAATGTATTTTTAAAATATGTATTATTTTGCATGAACTTTTTATGTGTAGGAATAAAACCACATGCCCCTTTACACCATGGTTTTTCTACATGAGGGGGCAGTAGAGTGGACTCAGTTTAGGACTCACATGAGTTTGAATCCCCCTGCCTGGCTGTGTGATAATATCACTAACTTCTCTGAATCTCAGTTCATCATCTGTAAACACAGGGAGTGAGAATATGCCTAGAAAGCACTTATCAGAGAGTCCAGCATAATCACTTGATAAATATTTTGTAGGGACATTATAAGCATTTACCTGCTTTGTTAAAATTTAAAAAACATTTTTTATAATCAGAAGAAAATTGGCATCACAACAGTTTTCATATGTTCAAGGTAGTTTTTTCCTTCGTTTGGGTCATGGGCCCAAGGGTAAAAGATGGATTCCTTTGTGGACCACAGATTAAGAACCCTTATCACAGAAGATGTGGAAAACAGAAACCTTAAAAAATTTCACCCTGAATACCACAATTTTTAACAAATTGGGATGAGGTATTTTTAGTATTTTGTTCTGATTTTTTTTCACTAACTATTGGGTGACATTTTCCTCTGTTATTAAAAGTTACTTCAAGCATTTCTTATGGAGGCATAATATCTATGTAGTTATATCATTATGTAGATACTATTATTTGCTGCATCATTCATTTAATGTGAATAAAATATTGTTGCTATAACGAATAATGCCTTAATGAACATTCCTTTCATTACATTTTGCTAGATTTAATTTCAAATTGAATCACAGATTATGAAGTTTTTTAAAATTAGGTGGACATTTTCAAATAATGAATACATACGTATACATCTCCCATCTTCAACAAAAAACAACATATTTGATACATCACCAGATAGCAGACCACAGGTTTGCTTATTGTAAATTTACATTTACTCCAATGATATGTGGAAATGCCCATTCTTTGCCATAACAGAATAGCTTCAAATCCTTGCTAATTTATAGGCAAATAGTATTTTATTGTCTTAATTAGCATTTCTTTGATTACTAGTAAATTTTTAACTTTTTAAAGTATTATCATCCACTTGTGCTTCCTTTTTATGAATTATCTGTTTGGGTTCTTTGCCTGTTTACAGTTTGGACTCACCTTTTCTCCCTGTTTTTATATGAGCTTTATATATTAGGCATATTAACTGTAATAATTATTTTAAAATTTATGGTGATTTAGAAATATAGAATTTTTCATTTTTTATTTTTTTAGTCAAATTTAGCTATCTTTTTCTCATAGGCCCTGTCTAAACAATTGAAAGATACTCATAATGAACTTAATGATATAAAACAGAAGGTCCAAGATACTAATTTGGAGGTTAACAAGCTGAAGAATATATTAAAGTCTGAAGTACGTATATACATTTTTCCCTTCTTTCTCATGATAACTGAGTTTTCAATAAAGTTCCTGATCAGTTACACTCATGGGGAGAGCTGAATCAAGTCTTCTTTTAATGCATAGCATTTAGTGTTCTCATTGTTGGGTTAACTATATATTTAGAACATCACCAATGTTCAGAAAGGTAACTCAAGAATATGCCCCCTTTTAGCTTGCTACTCAGCCATTCTAGATATGTAGAATCCGCCTAACTGGGTAAAGGACAGGGGCCCAGCTTCAACTTTCATTCATATTTGAAAATGGTAGAGCTTCTAAGAACAAACTTGGACAAAAGAAGCTCCACGTTGTGTAGCAGATCAGAACTGATCATGCTATTGTGAGGCTATCTGTTTCTTAGGATCAGAAGGCAGATGGCTCTCCTCAGCACTGCTCTGTCAGTAACCATTTGACCATGTGCATGGATGGTTAAAGTAAATTTCAGTGCATGTGTGACAACCCTGGAATAAACAGAGACCTTGATGAATGATGTTAGATATGTTCATTTAGTAAAATGCTATCTAAAATAGTATAGTTTTTTTGATTAAAAAGTATGGTTAGATTATAATAGGTGTAGTGTTTGTTACCTACATACCACTGAAACCATTAATAGGAATCGCTCTTCCCCAAAACAACTTTTTCCTATTTAACATATTTCATATCAGTCTACAAACGTATGTAGCGCATTTATTTGTGGTGTTCATTAGATTGTTTAGGACGTTGATAGATAGTGTAAGGACTTCTAAATTGCAATCCTTGCTTTTAGGCAATAAAGCAGTGAGCTTATGTTGACCAAGCAGGCATTTCCCACACTTCTTGATTTTAAGATGCCAGCATGTAATATCATGAATGGACAGAAGCTCTGGAATCAGATAGGTCTGACTCCTCTTCTCCTTAATGGCATGGACTTAGGTAGGATACTCAACCTCTCTGAGTCTCAGTGTCCCCTCTGTAACTGGGAAGAACACCCAAGTCTGTCAGCAGATCTAGCACAATGATCCATTTAAGTCTATTCTGGAATAGGGCAGAATATAAATAAATGAACATCTTAGCAACATTGAACATAGTTAATGCTGAATTAGTGTAAGACAGTTCCCCTTTTCTCCCTACCCTGTCAGGTTACCTGAAATGTCACCATTAAGGATTGGGGCTTTTAAATTCTGGAGTTGTGTTTTCAGACATCACACATCAAGTTTCTCTTAGCTTTTAGCATGCGAGTATGAGTTCTTTCACTGGGTTCCATTTCACAGCACCATTGGATGGATTCAGGCAATGCTTGCCCTAGACCAGTGGTCGGCAAACTGCGGCTCGCGACCCACATGCGGCTCTTTGGCCCCTTCAGTGTGGCTCTTCCACAAAATACCGGCTCATCATCCACAAAATACCAACTTCTGCGCATGGGCCACGAAGTTTCAATCACAGTGTACGTGCGCGCCCGCACGTGGTATTTTGTGGAAGAGCCACACTGAAAAGGCCAAAGAGCCGCATGTGGCTCGTGAGCCGCGGTTTGCCGATGACGGCCCTAGACAGCACAAAGCACAACTGATAGCCTAGTAAGAATTGTCAGGTGCATTCTTCATTCACTCATCCATTCAGCATGCAGTGTGCTAGGTGCAGAGGTGCCAGAGATGAAAACTGAAAGGAAACAGAATGGCACCCCAGGCAGTGGGGACAACATCAGCAAAGGTGTTAGGGGAAATAGTAGGTCCTGTAGCTAGAGTGGCATGTATAGGTGGGTGATAACAGGTAAGAAGGACTTGTTTGAACGCCATTTTCAGGACGCTTTTGTTTAAACAAGTTAATTGAAGAATTACCTTTTAGAAAGATTATTCTGGAGATGTTAGGAAGAATAAATCAGAAGGGTAAGAAAATCAGAAGGAGAGAAAGAAGTTAGGAGAGGCTGTACCCATAATTCTGCTACCTAAGATTTGCTTTTCAGGAATCTGAGAACCAACAAATGATGGACCAACTCCGAAAAGCCAATGAAGATGCTGAAAACTGGGAAAATAAGGCACGGCAAGCAGAGGCAGATAACAATACCCTCAAATTAGAACTTATCACTGCTGAGGCAGAGGGTAACAGATTAAAAGAAAAGGTAGATGCCCTCAGTAGAGAGGTCGAGCAGGTGAGTTTGGGAAAGTGTGCTTGTAGTAAGTCCTGCATCATGTTGAAGACTGTAGTTTGGCTTTCCATAAATTAAATATATAAGCAAACACTTAAATTATTTAAATACTAGAGGCCTGGTGCACGGATTGGTGCACATTGAAAGGAAATTAATTTGAAGGTGGCCAGAGGAATGGGAAAGAGTGAGAGGGGCCGGGCACGCCCTGGAGCCAACATCCTGCGGTTCCTCCCTGGCTGGCCTGCACCTGGGGCTTGAAGGACTCGCAGATGGGGTCCCTCAGCCTGGCCAGCAGGGATCAGGCCGAAACCAGCTGTCCGACATCCCCCAGGGGGTCCCGGAGTGCAAGAGGGCACTCTGCAAAGTTGCTGTCACTCGGCAGGTCCTGCATTGAGTGTCTGCCCCCTGGTGATCAGCACATGTCATAGCTACCGGCCAGTTGTCAGCCGGTCTGCCAGTCAACCAGTCATTTAGCCTTTTATACCAGATACTGTGAGTTGTAGCCTGATAAATATTCTTGTACTCACTTGGTTCTCCTCTAATCTATTACCTGCCCTACCAATAGAACAATCTTTAGCATTTTTTAAAAAAATTAGCTATCACAAACATATAAAGAAGTGCAAAAAACAAGTATTTAAAAGACATGCTTACTAGTATACCCCTCCTTACAGGTTTAAGGATGCTAACATTTTGCCATAATTGCTTCAAGTCTCTCTTTATTTAAAGAAACAAAACATTAAGTATCCAACTCCTTATCCTTTCCCCTTTTTCTCTCTAGTGGTTGACGTGTATAAGATTCCCGGTTGTATAGCTCTCTTGCATATGTTTATATTTTTCTACATATCTCTCACCCTCAGATGATACATAAAGTTGTTTTGTGTGCTTTAAGTTTTTAAAAAGTGACAATATATAACGTATTATAGGTATCCGTTGGCAACTTGCATTTTTTGTTCAATATTATTTTAAAATTTATTAATTTTTATACAGTGTATATCTAAACAGTTGTATCTATATTCATTATATAAATATTTTCTTTTTAAAAATTATTCTTGTATTAAAGGAAGTTTAATTGTCTTCATTTTCTTAATATAAAATACTACAACATCCTTTTTTGTTTCTCTTTGGATATATATTTCTCTAGGTTGATGACTAAAAGTGGAATAACTGGATCCAAGATATGTGCAATTTTAACTCTTCTTTGTATTGTCAGATTGCTCTCTAAAGTATAACTTTCCATCAGAAATCATGCAGTTATCATTTTCTCAAATACAAATCAGTACTTGATATTATCAGACATTTAATTTTTTTCATACTTTTTGTTTTGTGTATCCTTGATTACAAATGAAAATGAAGGTCTTGTCATATTTCTTAGCCATTCAGGATTCCTCTTTTATGAATTTTCTCTTGATTTTCTGGAATGAATTTCTTAAACTCTCCTATTTTTCTATTTAGTTGTTTATCTTTTTCATATTGATTTAAAAGCATAATCTATTCTTGATAATCGTTTTAAATACATTAACATTTATCTGTAGCTTGTCTTTTCACTGTGTTTGCAATATACACAGAAGTTTTAAATTCCTGTGCTACTAGAATTAGTCAACCTTTACCATGTGGTTTATGCTTTTATGTCTTCTTTGGAAATTCTTTACTATCCCAAGACCAGAAATATGTTTTCTTACAATTTCATTTAAAAGTTTTTCTAAAAATATGTGAAATTTTGCCCTTCACATTTAGATCTTCAGTTTACTTGAGGTTGATTTTGTATATAGCTTAAAATAGAGAGGTAATTTTATATTTTTGAGGGTGAATCTCTGCCAACCTTTCTTCACTGAATTATGTCTACTTTGTCATAAAAATAAGTCCCCATACATTCTGCTCCATTGGTCAATTTATCTATCTGCTTCCCAACAATACACTCTTGGAGGTTCTATAGTTTTGTTTAAGTGTTGATATCTGGTTGGATTCATGTTCCCCAAAATATATTGACTATATTTTTCCCTTATTAAACCCTTAAGTGAATTTTAGAATTAATTGATCATATTCCATGATTGAACATATGTTTTTCTTTTATATGCATTTAAGACTGGAAATTTCTATCTAAATATTTCTTTGGCTGTAACCCACAAGTTTTGAGGTAATTCTGTTATTGCTATTCAGTTTTCAATATCACTTAATTCTATTATGATTTATTTTTTATCCCTGAAGTTATTTTAAAATTTTTCAATGTACAGAGGACCTAAGATGATTGTTCTATTTTTTATTTTGTTGTATATTATGATCAGATAAAATACCTTATGTGATAATAATTTTTTGGTGTCTTTGAAGACTAGCTTGGTGAATATTTGTATTCATTTATTGTAAGCTATATATATATATATATATATAGTATACATTATATATTTATATATTTGATTATGTTTGTTAATAGTGTCATTCAATTCTTATGAATCCTTACTAAGTTTGTATTTTTCATCTTTCAGTTAGTGGAAGTAATGTTTTAAGATCCTCTTCTATTAATGTGGATTTGTACGCTTTTCTCTGAATGATTTTCTTAGTTTTTGCTTTATTTCTGAGACAATCATTAGTTTCATACCAGTTTAGTATTTTATATATCTATAATGAAAATATTCTAACTTTGTGTAAGGACTCACTTGAAAAACTAACACTATTTACTTAGAAGTATGTTTTATATATTAATATAGCTACCTACTTTGTTTATTGTTGATAAAGTACTGGTATATCTAATTTTTAGTCAGTTGTATTGAAGTACAATTTATAAGAAATAAAAAGCACTCACTTTAAGAGTGTGATTTGATGAATTGTGACAAATGAACACACTTGCACAATCATCACTACAATCAAGTTTAGGACATTCTATCATCTCCCTAATTCCCTCAAGCCCTTTTGCAATTAATCCATCCCAATTCCCAGGCAACTATGGGCTTCCTTTCTGTCATTCTGGATTAAATTTGCTTTCCCTATTATTTTTATGTGAATGGAATCACACAATCGGTACTCATTGTGTCTTGCTTCTCTCACTCAGCACAATGATTTTCATTAGTTCATATTGTCATCATATTCCACTGCCTAGCTATATCACAATTTGTTTACTCACCTGTTGATGGACAGTTAGTTTGTGTAGAGCTGCCATAACAAAATACCACAGATTGGAGGGCTTAAACAACAGAGATTTATTTTCTCACAGTTCAGGAGGCTGGAAGTCAAAGGTTGGGTTTCTTCCGAGACCTCTCAAGTTGGTCCGCAGATGGATGCCTTACCTCTGTGTCCTCACACATTCCTCTGTGTGTGTGCATTCTTGCTGTCTCTCTCTCTTCTCATAAGGACACCAGTTATATTGGACTAGAGGCCTGGTGCACAAAAATTCAAAAATTTGTGCATTGGGGGGGGGGGGGGGTTCCTCAGCCTGGCCTGTGCCCTCTCACAGTCTGGGACCCCTCGGGGGATGTCCACCTGACCTGCTGGCTTAGGCCAGCTCCCTGGGGGATCGGGCCTAAGCTGGCAGTCAGACATCCCTCTGGCAGCCCAGGAGCCCTCGGGGGATGTCCACTTGCCAGCAGGGAGCAGGCCTAAGCTGCAGTCAGACATCCTTAGCACTGCTGAGGAGGCAGGAGAGGCTCCCACCACCACCACCACTGTGCTGGCAGCCATCAGCCTGGCTTGTGGCTGAGCAGAGCTCCCCCTGTGGGAGCGTACTGACCACCAGGGGGCAGCTCCTGCATTGAGCGTTTGCCCCCTGGCAGTCAGTGTGTGTCATAGTGACCAGTCATTCCCAGTCATTCTGCTCGTAGGGTCAATTTGCATATTACCCTTTTATTATATAGGGTAGAGGCCTGGTGCATGGGTTGGGGCTGGCTGGTTTGCCCTGCAAGGTGTCCCGGATCAGGGTGGGATTCCCGCTGGGGTGCCTGGCCAGCATGGTTGAGGGGCTGAGGGCCGTTTTCAGACTGGCCACAGCCCCTGCAGAGAGGGGGGAGTCTTGCTGGAGTGCCTGGCTAGCCTGGGTGAGGGGCTGATGGCTGTTTGCAGGCAGGCCACGGCCCCCAGCCACCCAAGCTCCCAGTTGAGGCTGGCTGGAAGCCTGTATCTGGGATTTATTTATCTTCTATAATTGAAACTTCGTTGCCTTGAGCAGAGGCCACAGCTGGCCAGGGCAGGTGGGAAGCTTGGCTTCCTCCATCGCCAGGGCAACCAAGCCTCCTGCTTGCTCCAGCTCCGTGGCTGCCTGCCGCCATCTTGGTTGGGTTAATTTACATATAGTCGCTCTGATTGGCTGGTGGGCGTGGCTGGTGAATGTAGCGGAGGTGCAGTTAATTTGCATGTTTCTCTTTTATAAGATAAGATGAGGACCCCCTCCTTATGACTTCATTTAACCCTCATTGCGCCCTTAAAGGCCATATCTCTGAATACAGTTACATTTGGGGTTAGCCTTCTACATATGACTTTTGAGGGGACAGGTTCTTTCTATTTTGGACCATTATGAATAAAATTGCTATGAACATAGCATGTAAGTCCTAGTGTGCACATATGTTTTTACTTTTCTTGGATAAATAGGAGTTGAATTGCTGGATCATATGGTAATTCGGTGGTTCTCAACCTCTGGCCCTTTAAATACACTTCCTCATGTTGTGACCCAACCATAAAATTATTTTCGTTGCTACTTTTTAATTGTAATGTTACTATTGTTATGAATCATAATGTAAATATCTGATATGCAGGATGGTCTTAGGCGACCCATGTGAAAGGATCGTTCGACCACCAAAGGGGTCGCGACCCACAGGTTGAGAACCGCTGTCGCAGTTGTTCTCAGCTTTGCGAGAAATCAACAAACTGTTTTCCAAACTGATGGTATCACTTTACATTTGCATTTGCATTGTATGAGAGTTCCAGTTGCTCTACATCTTTCTCAGCACATGTATTGTTAATAGATGTGTGCAGTTATCATGTTGTAGGTTTAGTTTGCATTTCCTTCATGACTAATGATGTTGAGCAGCTTTCCATTCTGTATCGTATATATGATCACTAATATATCTTCCTTTATAAAGTATCCAAATCTGTTGCCCATATTTTATTAGGGTTCTTGTTCAGTTTTAATAATTTTTTTTTATTACTCTAGATGTTCCTTTGTGTATTTTTGAATTTTTTTTCTAATCATTGGCTTGCCTTTTTATTTACGTAATGAATTCTTTTTAAGAGTAGGTTTAAAATATTTTAAGTCCAGCTTATCAGTTTCCTTTTATAATTTGCACGTCTTTGTTGTATCTAATAAATCTTTGCAAATACCAAGGTGCATAGGTTTTCTTCTGTTCTAGAAATATTATACTTTTTATATTTACATCTAAAATATATTTTGAATTAATATTTGTATATGATATAAGATGGTTAAGGCTCATTTTTTAAATTTATTTTTCAATTACACTTGACATAATATTAGTTTCAAGTATGCAATACAGTGATTAGACATTTATATACCTTATGAAGGGATCGCACAAATCTATTACCCATCTGATATCATACATAATTATTACAATACTAGAGGCCCAGTGCACAAATTCATACACAGGTGGGGTCCAGCTGGCCCGGCCCCAATCGGGGTGGATCGGGGCTGGGCCTGTTGAGAGGAGGAGATGGCCAGAGGTTGGCTGGCCAGCCCACCCCAATTGGGCTGATCAGGCCCGGGCCGGCTGAGGGGAGGGGCCACAAGAGATTGGCCAGCAGGCCTCTCCCCCATTAGGGGTCAGGAGGCCAACTGGGGACATGGCCAACCATAAGGAGGGGCTATAGGTGGTGGGCTGGCCAGCCCCGCTCCTGAATGGGGTGGGGTGGGGTGATCAGGGGCGGGCAACTGGGGGGAGTGGCTGAAGGTCTATTGTGGTGGGGCCAGCTGATCGGGGCGGGGCTGGCTGGGGGAAGAGTATGGGGCATTTGGCCAGCCAGCCCCGCCACTGATTGTGGTGGGAGAGTCTGGTAGTGGGCAGTACTTATTAAAGGATACTTTTGAGAACAGTAACTGGGAAGAATGGGAAAAGAGCAGGTTTGAGCAGAGGATAAGTAAAGCTGCAATGCTGGCCAGGGATCAGCCTCAGCGAATCACATAGAGAGCTCTTGGGTCAATGGGGAAAAAAGGAGGCATACGTACCTGATCGGGCAGTTTGCTGGCCACAGTGGGCGTCATAGAAACCAGTCGTTATGGTCATTTCTGAGTTATGGTCACTGGCTTTTTATATATATACTAGAGGCCCGGTGCACAAAAATTTGTGCACTCGGGGGTGGGGGGGGTCCCTCAGCCCGGCCTGTGCCCTCTCGCAGTCTGGGACCCCTCGGGAGATAACAACCTCCTGGCTTAGGCCTGCTCCCTGGTGGCAGAGGGCAGGCCCAATCCCTAGGTGCAGCCCCTGGTCGGGCTCAGAGCAGGGCCGATTGGGGAGTTGGGGCACCGCCCCCTGTCATGCACAGAGCAGGGCGGATTGGGAGGTTGCGATGCCACCCTCAGTTGCGCTCAGGGTAGGGCCGATTGGGGGGTTGGGGCTCCGTACCCTGTCACGCACAGAGCAGGGTCAATCAAGGGGTTGGGGAGCTCCCCCCTGTCATGCACAGAGCAGGGCCGATCAGGGGGTTGAGGAGTTCCCCACTGTCAATCACAGAGTAGGGCCAATAGGGGAGTTGGGGCACCGCCCCCTGTCGCACTCAGGGCAGGGCGGATCAGGGGGTTGGGGCACCGCCCTCTATCACCCACAGAGCAGGGTCGATCAGGGGGTTGGGGTGCTGCCACTGTCACACTCAGGGCAGGGCCGATGGGGAGGTTATGGCTCTACCCCATCACACACAGAGCAGGGCCCATGGGGGGGGTTGGGGCGCCACCTTCTATCACCCACAGAGCAGGGCCGATCAGGTGGTTGGGGCGCCGCCACTGTCACACTCAGGGCAGGGCTGATGGGGAGGTTATGGCTCCACCCCGTCACAGAGCAGGGCCCGTGGGGGGGGGGGGGGGGCTGGGGCGCCACACCCTGTCACACACAGAGCAGGGCTGATCAGGGGGTTGAGGTGCCGCACCCTGTCACACACAGAGCCGCAGGGTGATCGGGGGTTGGGAAGCTTCCCCCATCAGGCACAGAGCAGGGCTGATCAGGGGGTTGGGGCGCCTTCCCCTGTCACGAACAGAGCAGTGCGGATAGGGAGGTTATGGCCCTGCCCCCTGTCACACACAGAGCCGCAGGGCGATCAGGGGGTTTGGGCGCTGCCCCCTGTCGCGCTGATCCCGGTGCCAGGATGCCTCTCGGCTCCGCTGATCCCAATGCTGGGAGTCATATTACCCTTTTACTATATAGGATAGAGGCCTGGTGCATGGGTGGGGGCTGGCTGGTTTGCCCTGAAGGGTGTCCTGGATCAGGGTGGGGGTCCCCACTGGGGTGCCTGGCCAGCCTGGGTGAGGGGATGAGGGCTGTTTTCAGGCCGACTGAAACTCCCAACTGCTCCTTTTTTTCTTTTTTTTATTCTGGGCCAGCTTTAGCTCTGGCTCCAGCTCTGAGGCTTCTGCTGCTGAAAGAAGGTATCTGGTTTGTTTCGGTTCTACAATCGAAACACCGTATATCTCCAGCTCTAAGATCCCGGCCTCGCTGAAAGCAGGTTTCTGGGGTTTTGTTTAGCTTCTATATTCGTTACAATGTTTCTTAAACTGCAGGCTCAGAGGCCAGCAAAGCAGGCGGGGAGCGTTGGTTTCCTCCATCACTGAAGCAAGCAAGCCTCATATTAGTTTCAAGCTGCCTGGCTGCCGGCCACCATCTTGGCTGGCAGTTAATTTGCATATCTCGCTGATTAGCCAATGGGAAGGGTAGAGGTTGTACGCCAATTGCCATGTTTCTCTTTTATTAGATAGGACTAGAGGCCTGGTGCATGAAATTAATGCACCATTAGGGTCCTTAGGCTTGGCAGCAATCAGGGCTAATCTGTGGAGCAACCAGCAGGGCAATTGGGGGGCTCCCACAGGCACCCACCTTGGCCAGGCTGGCACCACCTGCTCTCCAGCCCCACTCCCCGCTGCCATCTCTGGTCACCTCCCTCTGCAGGGCAACCAGTGGGGTGATTGTGGGGGCCCCTGCTCGCACCCACCTTGGCTGGCCTGGGGCCTGAGGGCTGGGGACAGCTCCTGCATTGAGCGTCTGACCCCTGGTGGTCAGTGTGCGTCATAGCGACTGGTTGTTCTGCCATTTGGTCGATTTGCATATTAGGCTTTTATTATATAGGAGATATATATATATCTTGACTTTATATATATATATATATATATATATATATATATATATATATATATATATATATAGACTTTATTTTCCATCCTCTACTTTAAACCCCTGTGACTATTTTTATAACTGGCATTTTTACTTCTTAATCCCTTCACCTTTTTCACTCATCCCCCCTCAGTGCCCCTCCCATATGACAATCATCAATTTGTTCTCTGTATCTATGAGTTTGTTTTTGTTTTGTTTATTTATTTTGGATTTCACATGTAAGTGAAATCATGTGGTATTTGTTTTCTCTGTCTTATTTCACTTAGAGTAATACCTTCTAGGTCCATCCATGTTAAAATGGCAAGATTTCATTCTTTTTTATGGCTGAGTGATATTCCATTGCATATATGTATTTCATCTTTATCCATTCACCTCTTGATGGACACTTAGGCTAGTTCCATAATTTGGCTATTATAAATAATACTGCAATGAACATAAGGGTGCACAATCTTCTCAAAATAATGTTTTGGATTTCTTCAGATAAATAACCAGAAGTGGGTTTTCTGGGTCATCTGGTAGTTCTATTTTTAATTTTCTGAAGAACATCCACACTGTTGTTGCATCAATTTATAATGCTACCAATAGTGCACAAAAGTTCCCTTTTCTGATTTATTGATGATAGCCATTCTGACAGATGTGTGGGAAGAGCTCATTGTGCTTTTAGTTTGTATTTTTATGATTAGTGATATTGAGCATCTTTTCATGTGTCTATTGGCATCTATATGACCTCTTCAGAGAAATCCTATTCAGGACTTCTGCCCATTTTTTAAATTGGCATGTTTATTTTTGGGGTGTTAAGTTGTATCAGTTCCTTATATACTTTAGATATTAACCCCTATCCAATGTATCATTAGCTAATGTCTTCTCCCATTCAGTAGGTTGTCTTTTCATTTTGTTCATGGGATCACAGGGTTTTTGACGCTCTACCTGACCACACCCAGATGCTAAACTTCAATGATTTCTGAGCCATGCCAGCTGTGCTCTTTAAAATTTTTTTTTCCCCCTTCCCCTTCTAGAAGTTCAATTCCAAGTATGTTAGATCATTTGATATTGTTCCATAGACCATAAAGGCTCTGTACATTTTCCCTAGCCTTGTTTTTCTTTATATTATACTAGAGGCCTGGTCCACAAAAATTTGTACACTCGGCGGGGGGGTGGTGTCCCTCAGGCCAGCCTGTGCCCTCTCGCAGTCTGGGACCCCTCAAGGGATGACCACTTGCTGGCTTAGGCCTGCTCCCTGAGGGATGGGGCCTAAGATGGCAATCAGGCATCCCTCTGGCAGCCCGGCAGCCCTCGGGGGATGTCCATTTGACAGGGGGAGCAGACCTAAGCTGCAGTCAGACATCCTTAGCACTGCTGAGGAGGCAGGAGAGGCTACCACCACCACCGCTGTACTGGCAGCCATCAGCCTGGCTTGTGGCTGAGCAGAGCTCTTCCCATGTGAGAGCGCACTGACCACCATAGGGCAGCTCCTGCATTGAGTGTCTGCCCCCTGGTGGTCATTGTGTTTCAAGGTGACCAGTCATTCCCAGTCGTTCTGCTGTTAGGGTCAGTTTGCATATTACCCTTTTACTATATAGGATAGAGGCCTGGTGCATGGGTGGGGGCCAGCTGGTTTGCCCTGAAGGGTGTCCTGGATAAGGGTGGGAGCCCCGCTTGGTTGCCTGGCCAGCCTGGATGAGGGGTTGATGGCTGTTTGCAGCTGGTCACACCCCTTTCAGGGTGGGGGTCCCCACTGGGGTGCCTAGCCAGTCTGGGTGAGGGGCTGAGGGCCGTTTTCAGGCTGGCTGGCAACTGAAGCTCCCAACCTCTCCTTTTTTTTTTTTTATTCTGAGATTTATTTACCTTGTATGTCTGTCACTGGAGCCAAGAGCCGGCTTTAGCTCTGAGGCTGGCTCCAGCTTGAGGCCTCTGCTGCTGAAAGCAGGTATCTGGGGTTTGTATGGCTTCTATAATTGAAACACTGTTGCAGCTCCAGCTCTGAGGCCTTGGCTGCTGAAAGCAGGTATCTGGGGTTTGTTTAGCTTCTATAATTGCAACATTGTTACTTAGAGTGTAGCTCAGAGCCTGGCTGCGGCAGGCAGGGAATCTTGGCTTTCTCCATCACTGGAGCAAGCAAGCCTCCTGTTGGCTTCAGCTGCATGGCTGCTGGCTGCCATCTTGGTTGGCAGTTAATTTGCATATCGCCCTGATTAGCCAATGGGAAGGGTGTCAGAGGTACGGTTAATTATCATGTTTGTTTGTGTTTTTTTGACTGTTCATCAGATTATTTATTCACTTGATTTTTAGATTCACTTGTTGATAGATGTGTATTTGTTGTTCATAATTTGTATCTTTACCTTTTTCTTCTTCTTCCTCTTCTTAAAGGATACCTTTCAGCATTTCATATAATACTGGTTTGGTGGTGATGAACTCCTTTAGCTTTTTCTTATCTGTGAAGCTCTTTATCTGGCCTTCACTTCTGAATGTTAGTTTTGCTGGATAAAGTAGTCTTGGTTGTAGGTTCTTGGTATTCATCACTTTGAATATTTCTTGCCACTCCCTTCTGGCCTGCAAAGTTTCTGTTGAGAAATCAGCTGACAGTCATATGGGTACTCCCTTGTAGGTAACTGATTTTCTTTCTCTTGCTGCTTTTAGCATTCTCTCTTTGTCTTTTGCTCTTGGCATTTTAATTATGATGTGTCTTGGTGTGGTCCTCTTTGGATTCCTTTTGTTTGGGGTTCTGTGCGCTTCCTGGACTTGTAGGTTTATTTCTTTGACCAGGTAGGGGAAGTTTTCTGTCATTATTTCTTCAAATAGGTTTTCAATATCTTGCTCTCTCTCTCTTCTTCTGGCACCCCTATAATTCGGATGTTGGTACTCTTGAAGCTGTCCTAGAGGCTCCTTACACTAGCTTCTTATTTTTGGATTCTTTTTTCATTTTGCTTTTCCGGTAGGGTGTTTTTTGCTTCTTCTTATTTCAAATCTTTGACTTGATTCTTGTGCTCCTCTGGTCTGCTGTTGGGAGTCTGTATAATATTCTTTATTTCAGTCAGTGTATGCTTAATTTCTAGTTGGTTCTTTATCACAACATCGAGGGTTTCACCAGTCTTCTTGAAGATCTCACTACATTTATCAGCGGTCTCATCAGTCTTCTTGAAGATCTCACTACATTTTTCGGTGGTATCACCAGTCTTTTCGAGGGCCTTATTAAATTTATCGGCGGCTTCTAGACAGTTCTTTAAAGACCTTAAAAGTGTGGTTTTGAACTCTATATCCAGCAGTTTGCTTTCCTCCAATTCTGTCGTTTGTGTCCTGTTTCTTTGTCTCGGCATTTTTTATGCTTCGCTGTGTCGATAGAGTGCCTTTCTGTGCTAAGTGTCCCAATTATCTGAGGTAGACACTCTTGGTGCACCCCCTTGTGGGTTTTGTGCACAGTCTTGTTGTAATTAAGCCTTGATTGTTGTAGTTATCACTGTGAGGAATTGACCTCCAGGCCAATTGGCTGTGAGAATCAGCTGTGTCTGCAGTGAGAGAACTTCTGTGCTGGAGACACCCCTCTGGGGCTAGACTTGCTTCGATGGGGCTTTGGTGCTCATTGAGTCTGCCCCCTGAGTGTGTCTTTTATGGTTCCATGGAGCTGCAAACTGGATGGTCCCACTCTGACCTCTGGGCTTCCTCACCATGTTTGTCTTTTATTAGATTAGATAATTGCTGTTTTTGTGTCTTTGGATTTACTGATCTATTCTTCTAATGCAGTGGTTCTCAATCTTGGCTGCACATTAGAATCACCTGGGAATCTTTTTAAAATCAGATTTCTGGGCTTCATCCTCCAGAAATTCTGTTTCTTTGTTACTAATGTTGCGGCCCCATCCCATAACAAAGAAACAGAATTTCTGTAGGATGAGGCCCAGAAATCAGGATTTTAGAAAGATTCCCAGGTGATTCTAATGTACAGCCAAGGTTGACAACCACTGTTCTAATGTGTCTAATCTGCTGTTATTTCACTTAGTGAAATTTTAATTTTAGAGATTATATTTTCATCTCGAAAAATTGCATTTGGTTCTTTTGAATGTCTTCCACTTCTCATTATTTTTATTTTTTCTTTAAATCCTTGAGCATATCTAGTGCACTTATAATAGCTATTTTAATGTCCTTGTTTGCTAATTTCATCATCTCTGCCACATTTGCTTCTGTGCCTATTGACCTATTTTTCCCTTGATTATGGACCTCACTTTCCTTTTTCTGGGCCCATTTAGTAAATTCTAACTGTATTCTGGACATTGTTAGTTTTACATTGTTGAGGCTGATTTTAAAAGTGTTGGGTTTATTTTTTCAAGTTCTTTAGGATACCTCTAGAATGCTCTTTATTTTGGAGCTAGTTTATCCCCACAGCTAAGGTGGGACCCTTTTTAGGTCTCTGTGAATGCCTTGTATAGTCAATGAGTGTCAAATGTGCCTCCACTCTGGCTGAGATCTTGAATGATTCCTGACCTTATATGAGATGTGGATTTGGTTCACAATTATCCTGGTAATTGTTCTTTCCTAGGAATTTGTTCTTTGTCTGACCTCTTGGAGTTATACCTATGCATGTTCAGATTTCTGGAATTGCTCTGCATAGCATCCTTCTGTTTGGTGTTCTGCTCCACAAGTTCTAGCCACCTCAACTTGCTTGAACTTTGATCTTTATCCTTTAAGTTTAGTGCAATGACTGAACTATGTTTTGTTTCTTTTCCTTTCATTATGGTACCAGTTTACCTTTAACAAATGCTTTGACAACCATAGGGTTCACCTTGTTTGCGTCCCTTCTGTCAGAAACTACTGTTCTGTGCTACCTGCTCTCCACCATCTGAAAACAGGTTTTCTCTCCTATATTTTGTCTATTTTTTCTAGTTCTTTGTGGCAACAGGGTATCAGACCTTGTTATTTTCTCTTGTCTGGATAATAGCTATTTTAAAGCCCCTGTCTGCTAGTACCATGATCTTTATCATTTTTGCATCTGCTTACGTCACCTGACCTTTATCCTGTTTATGGATCACATTTTCACTCATCTTTACATGGCTGTTTTTTTAATAGAATAATAGACATTGTGAATTTTACTTTGTTGTACATTAGATTTTGTTATCTTTTTAAAAAGAATACTGGAGTCTGGCTGGCATGGCTCAGTGGTTGAGCTTCAACCAATGAACCAGGAGGTCATGGTTCGGTTCCTAGTCAGGGGACATGCCTGGGTTGCAGGCTCAGTCCCCAATGTGGGGCATGCAAGAGGCAGCTGATTAGTGATTCTCTATCATCATTGATGTTTCTATCTCACTCTCCATCTCCTTTCTTCTCTGAAATCAGTAAAATCTACACTAATAAAAGACAAACATGCAAGTTGACCGTACCTTCACCATGCCTTAAGCCATGCCCACCAGCCAATCAGAGTGACTATATGCAAATTTACCCAACCAAGATGGCGGCCGGCAGCCACGGAGCTGGAGCAAACAGGAGGCTTGGTTGCCCCAGTGATGGAGGAAGCCAAGCTTCCCGCCTTCCACAGCCGGCTCTGAGCTCCACTCAAGGCAACAAAGTTTCAATTATAGAAGGTAAATAAATCCCAGAATAAAAAAAGAAAAAGAAAAAAAGGAGAGGCTGGGAGCTTTTATCGCCGGGGGGGGGGGGGCTTGGCCAACCTGAAAACGGTCCTCAGCCCCTCGCCCAGACTGCCCAGGCACCCCAGTGGGGACCCCCCACCCTAAAGGGGCTATGGCCAGCCTGGAAACAGCCATCAGCCCCTCACCCAGGCTGGCCAGGCACCCCAGAAGGACCCTCACCCTGATCCGGGACACCCTTCAGGGCAAACCAGCGGGCCCCCACCCATGCACCAGGCCTCTATCCTATATAATAAAAGGGTAATATGCAAACTGTGACCCTAACAGCAAAAGGACTGGGAATGACTGGTCACTATGACACACACTGACCACCAGGGGGCAGATGCTTTGCAGGAGCTGTCCCCTGTTGGTCAGTGCGCTCCCACAGGAGAAGCTCTGCCCAGCCAGGCTTATGGTTACCAGCACAGCGGTGGTGGTGGGAGCCTCTCCCACTTCCACAGCAGTAAGGATGTCCAACTGCAGCTTAGGTCTGCTCCCTTCTGGTAAGTGGACATCCCCCTAGGGCTGCCGGGCTGCCAGAGGGATGTCTGACTGCCAGCTTGGGCCCGACCTTCCAGGGAGTGGGCCTAAGCCAGCAGGTGGACATCCTCAGAGGGGTCCCAGACTGCAAGAGGACATAGGCCAGGCTGAGGGACCCCCACCAAGTGCACAAATTTTTGTGCACTGGGCCTCTAGTATATTTATATTTTTAAAGGAGTATTGGATTTGTTCTGGTGGGTGTTAAATTACTTGCAGATCAACAGATACTTTCAAGATTGTTTTTAAGCTTTGATAGGGCAGGTATAAAGTGCCTTTTCTGTAAGACTAGTTTTGGCCTACCACTAAGCTGTGTGGTAGGGTTCTCTATTTAATGCCCAGCCCAGAGCGTTCATTATCAACTCTTCACTTGGCAGGTTCTAACATTGATATTTCCCCAACTGTGTTATCAGCTGTAGGATTGTTTGCTTTAGAGCTCTCTGATGGATCTTTCCCAGGCTTGTGGAGTTCACTCCATATATTCATGGCTCAGTATTCAGCAGCATCTCAAGAAGACTTCTAGGCAAATTTCTGGGTATCTCTTTTATGTAGATCCCTTGTTTCTGGAACTCTACTCAGCATATTTCAGATGCTTATTGTTGTCTCCTCAATTCAGCAAAAACAGTTATGCTCGCATTGAAGCTCTTTTCCTGAACCAGAGACTAGAAAGTGTCTCCAGACAGAAAGCTGGGATGATCACGGGGCTCATCTTGTTTCCTTTCCTTCTCATGATGTTCACTGTCCTGTGCTGCCTGTTGTCCAATGACTAGAAGCAATTCTTTGTTTCCTTTCCTTTCTCTTTTATCCTTCCTCCCTTCCTGCCTCCCTCCCTTCTTTCCTTCCTTCCTCCCTCCCTCCCTCCTTTCCCTTTCCTCCTTCCATCCCTCTCTTCCTTCCATCCTTCCTTTCTCCCCCATTCCTCTCCCCTCTTCCTACTCCCCCATCAACCTCCCCTTTCTTCTCCATCTTCCCTAAGTTTTCTAGTTTTTAATAATAAGAATATAAATTCAATCTTAGTTATACTATGATAGCTGGAAACAGAAGTATTATATAACTTTTTAAAAATCCTTTTCAACTGCTTGTCTCTAATAAAAATAATATTGGTTGAGTTTTATAAAATTCAATCCGAGAATATCTTTTTATTAACTAATAAGATTAATCTATTTGTATTAGTTTGAATTGCTGGCACATTTAGGTTTACTATTAATGATTTACTTTTTTCTCTCTACTTGTCATGATCTTTTGATGTTTCTTTTATCTGTCTTTTATGTGTTTGTTTCCTTACACACTTCCTACCCCCACTTTCTCATTGGGTTTGAAGTTACACATTCTCAATCTAATCTTTTAGCAGTTAAAATTATAATGTGCATAGTTAACAAAGTCTGTTGTTAGTCTCTCCAACCCTCCTCCTAAGCAATATATGGTTCTAGGAATATATGAAAATTGAGTACAACACCCTGCTTACTAGTGCATGTGTGCTCTCTTTTATTCTCCCTCTCATAAATACACACCAATCTTTTATGATATTTTTATAGCTATTTTAGTTTCACCTGTTTTTAAATATCCTTTTCTTAACTTTATTTTTTTATTGCTGACACTATTACAGATATCCTCCTCCTGTCCCCTATGTCGATCTCCACCCAGGCCTCACTGCCCGCTCCCCACCCCCCTTTCATCTGGTCATCACCACACTGTTGTCTTTATCTATGAATTATGTATGTATGTTCTTTGGCTAATCCAGCCGTGGGCAAACTATGGCCCGCGGGCCGGATCCGGCCCGTTTGAAATGAATAAAACTAAAAAAAAAAAGACTGTACCCTTTTATGTAATGATGTGTACTTTGAATTTATATTAGTTCACACAAACACTCCATCCATGCTTTTGTCCCGGCCCTCTGGTCCAGTTTAAGAACCCATTGTGGCCCTCCAGTCAGAAAGTTTGCCCACCCCTGGGCTAATCCCTTTACCTTCTTTTATCCAGTGACCCTACTCTTCTCCCCTCTGACAAATGTCAGTCTTTTCCATATATCCATGACTTGCATTTTGTTCATAAGTTTATTTTGTTCATTAGATTCCATATGTAAATGAGATCATGTGGTATTTGTCTTTCTCTGACTGGCTTATTTCACTTAGCATAATAATCTCCAGGTTCATCCATGCTGTCACAAAACGTAAGATTTCCTTTGTTTTTACAAAGGTGTAGTATTCCATTGTATAAATGTACCACAACTTTTAATCCACTTACCTCCTGATGGCCATGTGGGTTGTTTCCAGATCTTAGCTATACTATCTAATAATAGACAAACTTGGTAATTGATCGTACCTTCACTACACCTCCCATTGGCTAATCAGTGTGATATGCAAATTAACTGCCAACAAAGATAGCGGCTAATTTGCATACTGCAAGCAGGGCAGGACAGTGCCATCCCGCCTGCCCTGCCACCATCTGGGCCTGCTGTCTGTGACCCGGGGCGGCGGGTGTTCGTGTGCGACCTGACCCGGGGCGGCCGGGCGGGGCAGCAGCGATCCGCCGGCATGCCCAGGCGTCCCTTGTGCGACCCGACCCGGGGTGGCGCCCCAACCCCCAGATCAGCCCTGCTGTGTGCACAACCTGGGGAGGCGGGCCAGGCACCGAGGGATCGGGCCTGCCATTTGCCACCTGGGGAGCAGGCCTAAGCCAGCAGGTGGTTATCTCCCGAGGGGTTCCAGACTGTGAGGGGGACAAGTGGGCTGAGAGACACCCCTCCACCCCTCCTCCCCCCGCCAGTGCACAAATTTTTGTGCACCGGGCCTCTAGTTGTAAATAATGCTGCTATGAACATACGGGTGCATATATTATTTCTAATTGGTGTTTTGGGATTCTTAGGATGTATTACCAGAGTGGGATCACTGGATCAAAGACAGTCCCATTTTTATATTTTTATGAAATTCCATACTGTTTTCCACTGTGGTTCCACCATTCATAAAAATATAAAAATGGGACTGTCTTTGTATTCCCACTAACAGTGCACTAGGGTTCCCTTTTCTCCACATCCTTGCCAGCATTTTCTATCTGTTTAATTACTGATGGCAGCTATTCTGGCTGGTGTGTGGTAGTATTTCATTGTGGCTTTATTTGCATCTCTCTGATGATTATTGATGTTGAGCATTTTTTCATGTCTATTGGCCATGTGTATATCATATTTAGAGAAGTGTCTATTCAATTTTCCCATTTTTTAATTGAGTTTTTGTTTTCCTGGTGTTGAGTTGTATAAGTTCTTATATACTTTGGAAATTAATCTCTTATCCGATGTATTATTAGCAAATATTTCTCCCATACAGTGGGTTCCCTTTTTATTTTGTTGATGGCTTCTTTTGCTGTGCAGAACTTTTTAGTTTGATGTAGTCCTATTTGTTCATTTTTCCCTTTGTTTCTCTTGATCTAGTAATTATATCAGCAAAACAGTTGCTACATGAGATGTCTTGAGATTTTACTACTTATGTTTTCTTCTAGGATTTTTATGGTTTGGTGACTTACATTTAAGTCTTCTATCCATCCATTTTGAATTTATTCTTGTGTATGGTATAAGTTGTTTGTTTGTTTGTTTGTTTTGCATGTACATGTCCAATTTTCCCAACACCATTTATTGAAGAGACTGTCTTTACTCCATTTTATGCTCTTGACTCCTTTGTCAAATATTAATTGACCATAATGGCTTAGGTTGATTTCTGGGCTATTGTTTTATTCCATTGATTTATATGCCTATTCTTATGCCAGTATCAAGCTGTTTTGATGATAGTGACCTTGTAGTATAGTGAACTGCGGCCAGCATGGCCAATGGTGAACCTGAGGAGAGGCAGTGAAGTATTAAAGAAAACAGACAAAAGAATATATTTGGGGCCAGGTGGATCACTGTGTCTGGATGAGGAAATAGTGACACAGCTTGTAAGCCAAGTCTTTATTTTATAGTCAAATTACACAAAGCAAAACAAGGGAGTGGTCAATATGTTTACAATGTTCTTGCAAATTTTAAATCTACTTCTTTCCTGTTGTTGCACTTCTATGAACGCTATCAAACATTGTTTTGGCGGCACTTGCTGCACCTCCCACAGCCCACATCCCTCAGCCCCCTAGGACCACAAGGTCAGACCATAAGATCGAGTTGACAACCATAGCCTTTGGCTATAATTGTGCTGGGAGGGCTTTCCCCTCCAAGCTGGGACTTGTATGTGGCTTTGCCACAAGAGGACTGTGCCCTCTCATCAGTCCGATGCTTGACCCTGTCCAAACACTGTAGCCACTCTCCACAGTATAGTTTAATATAAGGTATTATGATACCCCCAGCTTTGTTCTTCTTTTTCAAGATTGCTGACAATATTCAGGGTCTTTTTTGGTTTCATATAAATATTTGGAATATTTTTTCTAGATCTGTAAAGATGCCATTGATATTTTAATAGCTATTGCATTGAATCTATAGTATGGAGATTTTAATGATATTAATTCTTCCAAACCATGGATATGGTATATACTTCTACTTGCTTGTATCTTCCTCAGTTTCTTTCTTTCATATTCTATAATGTTCTGAGTTACAGGCCTTTTATCTCCTTGGTTAAATTTATTCTTAGGTACCTTATTTTTGTTGTTGTTGTTGTAATAGTGAATGGGATTCTTTTCTTAGTTTCTCTTTCTGATAGTTCATTATTGGTCTATAAAAATGCCACCAATTCCCGAATATTAATTTTGTATTTTACTGCTTTGCCAAATTAATTCATTAGATTAGTAATTTTTGGTAGAGTCTTTTTAGAGTTTTCTATGAACAATATCATATCATCTGTGAATAGTGGCAGTTTTACTTCCTGCTTTCCAATTTGTTTTTTTGTTAATTAATCTTTATTGTTCAGATTATTACATATGTTCCTCTTTTTTCCCCCCATAGCTCCCCTCCACCTGGTTCCTATGCCACCCCATGCCCTTACCCCCCGCCACTGTCCTCATCCATAGGTGTAAGATTTTTGTCCAATCTCTTCCCGCACCCCCCACACTCCATTCCCCCCAAGAATTGTCAGTTCACTCCATTTCTATGCCCCTGCTTCTATTATATTCACCAGTTTATTCTGACTTAATTTCTAGGTTTGTTGATAGGTATTTATTTGTTGTCACTTTATTGTTCATAGATTTTATCTTTACCTTTTTTTCTTCTTCCTCTTCTTAAAGGATACCTTTCAGCATTTCATATAATCCTGGTTTGGTGGTGATGACCTCCTTTAGCTTTTTCTTGTCTGTGAAGCTCTTTATCTGACCTTCAATTCTACATGATAGCTTTGCTGGGTAGAGTAATCTTGGTTGTAGGTTCTTGCTGTTCATCACTTTGAATATTTCTTGCCACTCCCTTCTGGCCTGCATGGTTTCCATTGAGAAATCAGCTGACAGTCGTGTGGGTACTCCCTTGTAGGTAACTAACCATTTTTCTCTTGCTGCTTTTAAGATTCTCCCTTTTTCTTTTGCCCTTGGCATTTTAATTATGATGTGTCTTGGTGTGGTCCTCTTTGGATTCCTCTTGTTTGGGGTTCTCTTCACTTGCTGGACTTGTAAGTCTATTTCTTTCATCAGGTAGGGGAAGTTTTCTGTCATGATTTCTTCTAGTAAGCTTTCACTATTTTACTCTCTCTCTTCTTCTGTCACCCCCATAATTCGGATGTTGGTACGTTTGAAATTGTCCCAGAGGCTCCTTACACTATCTTCATATTTTTGTATTCTTTTTTTCGTTTTGCTTTTCCGGTTGGGTGTTTTTTGCTTCTTCATATTTCAAATCTTTGACTTTATTCTTGGGATCCTCTCGTCTGCTGTTGGATCTCTGTATATTATTCTTTATTTCAGTCAGTGTATGTTTAATTTCTGACTGGTCCTTTTCCATTTTTTTGGCATTCTCATTAAGATCATTGAAGGTCTCACTCACTAAGTTCCTCGGAGGTTTGTAGAAGATTCTTGAGTAACCTTATAACTGTGGTTCTGAACTCTATGTCCTCCATTAGTTTGCTTTCCTCCATTTCTTTCATTTGTGACATGTTTCTTTGTCTTCACATTTTTGGCTGACTGCGAGGACCCACTGTGTCTATAAGAAGAACTGCTGTGCTGGAGACACCCTTATGGGGCAGGACTTGCTTCAGTGGGGCTTTGGTGCTCACTGAGTCTGCCTCTTGAGTGTGTCATTTATGGTTGTGAGGAGTTGAAATCTGGTATCTGACCAGGGGTACCCTGGCTCCTGGATCTCCAAGTCAACCACTGTGTGAGTCCACCTAGCAGGAGCTACAGCGATATCAGCAGATTTCTCCTCTTTGCTTGGAATTTGGAAGTTTTTGAGCTCTCTAACCCAGCTGCAGTTAAATTAGGCTGTAAAAGCCAAGGTGATTCCTTTGCAACACTGAGCACAGGTTGGGAGGGGATGTAAATTGAGTGGGGCGGGGTCTCAGAGAATCACCAGGGCGGGGCGACTGTTGTCAGTGTGTCTGCAATTCCTTGTGTCTCTGAGACTCCGCGTCTCTGCAGTCCCGCGCCCCCACAGCAACAATGATCCCTGCAAGCAGCTCTGCGAGAAAGCCTCCCTCACTTTCCAAACCGCTGCAAGACAGTCCAGTTACTCCCTGTAGGAGTCTGGGACCTTAGAATCTCGCCTTAAATTAACTCAGTGCGTTCAAGAGCGTGTATCCCCTTCCGATTGAAAAAAAAACAAAAACAAACGCACACCAAGGTGCAGCCGCTGCGCGCACGCCTTCGTACCTCTGTTCTTGGTGCGTCTGCAGCTCCTTCCCTGTCTCAATGTGCTTTTTTCTTTCCTTCTAGTTGTAGAACTTCCACTTGGCCAGCTTTCCCATGGTTCTGGATGATAGCTGTTTTGTCTTATAGATGTAATTTCAGTGTTGTTGTGGGAGGCAGCACGCACAGGTTTATGCCTTATGCCGCCATCTTGGTTCTCCAGTACTCTGCTTTCCAATTTGGATGCCTTTTATTTCTTCTTCTTATTGACTGCTGTGACTAGAACTTCCAGTATTATCTATATAATAAAAGCCCAGTGACTGTTACGGTGGAATGACCAGAATGACCAGTCGCTATGACGCTCAACGCTCCCACAGGGGGAGCGCTGCTCAGCCAGAAGCTGGGCTCATGGCTGGCAAGCACAGCGGCGGTGGTAGGAGCCTCTCCCAACTCCGCAGCAGTGCGAAGGAACAGCAAGCCAAGCAGTAAGGAGCCTGCTGCTAAGAAGCAGCAAGCTGAGCATTAAGGAGCATGCAAACAGTTGGTAAGGAGTGAGGGGTCCCAGACTGCGAGGACTGCAAGGAGAAAGAAAATTAATACCTGGGTGCATTAGAGGGAAACTACACAAAAAAACAAAGGCAGAGAACATCTTAAAAGTAGTCAGAGGAAAACCAGCAGATGGACATCCCCTGAGGTGTCCTGGACTGTGAGAGGGCGCAGATCAGGCTGAGGGCACCCCTCTCCCCATGCACGAATTTCATGCACCGGGCCTCTAGTGTTAAATAAGAATGGTGAAAGCATACATTCCTATCTTCTTCCTGATCTTAAGAGAAACACTTCTAGTTTTTTAGTTTTTTCCCACTGAGTATGATGTTGGCTATAGGTTTTTCATATATGGCCTTTATTATGTTGATGTATGACCACTCTATCCCCACTTTGTTGAGAGGTTTTATCATAAATGGGTGCTGGATTTTGTCAAATGCTTTGTCTTCATCTATTGATATAATTATGTGATATTTATCTTTCATTTTGTTTATGTGATGTATCACATTTATTGATTTCTGAATATTGTACTAACCTTACATCCCTCGAATAAATCACACTTGGTCATGGTATATGATTTTTTTTTTTAAATATATTTTATTGATTTTTTACAGAGAGGAAGGGAGAGAGATAGAGAGTTAGAAACATCGATGAGAGAGAAACATCGATCAGCTGCCTCATGCACGCTCCCCACTGGGGAAGTGCCCGCAACCCAGGTACATGCCCTTGACCGGAATCGAACCTGGGACCTTTCAGTCCGCAGGCCGACGCTCTATCCACTGAGCCAAACCGGCTTTGGCGGTATATGATTTTTTTTAATGTATTGCTGGATCCAGTTTGCTGATTTTTTTTTTTCAGGATTTTTGCACCTATGTTTCAGGGATATTGGCTTACAATTTCTTTTCTTTGCTGTTTCTTTATCTAATTTGAGGATAAGGATAATGTTGGCAAAAAAACAAAAAACAAAAACAAAAACAAAAAAACACCTTGAAAGTATTTCCTCCTCTTGAATTTTTTGAAATAGTTTAAGGAGGATAGATGTTAGTTCTTCTTTGAATATTTGTCAAATTTACCAGTGGAGCCATCCAGTCTAGGACTTTCATTTTCTGGGAAATTTTTTTTTTTATTATTACTGCTTCAATTTCACTAGTTGTAATCAGTCTATTCAGGTTTTCTTTTTTTTTTTTCTGAGTCAGTGTTGGAAGGTTGTATGTTTCTAGTAATTTGTTTATTTCACACAGGTTTTTTAATTTGTTGGCATATAGTTGTTCATAGCATTTTACTATAATCCTTTGTAGCTCTATGATGTCAGTTGTTACTTTTTCATTTTCATTTCTGATTTATTTATTTATTTGGGTCCTATCTCTTTGTTTGTTGATGTGTCTAGTGAAGGTCTCATCAATCTTTTTTATCTTTTCAAAGAACTAGCTCTTGGTTTCATTGATCTTTTGTATTGTTGTTTTAGTCTCTATGTCATTTATTTTGGCTTTGATCTTTATTATTATTTCCTTTCTTCTACTTTCTCCGGGCTTTGATTTTTGTTCTCTTTCTAATTATTTTAGGTGGTAAGGTTAGATTATTTATTTCAGATTATTCTTGCTTCTTGAAGTAGGCCTGTAGTGTTACGAACTTTCCTATCAGGGCTGCTTTGGCTGTGTCCCATACATTTTAAGCTCTATGTTCATTTTCATTTGTTTCCTGGTAATTCTTTTTTGTTTTCCTTGATCTTGTTGGGAACCCATTCATTGTTTAACAACATGCTATTTAGTTTCCATGTGTTTGAATGTTTTTTATTGTAGTTGATTTCTAGTTTCATGCCATTGTGATTCGAGAAGGTGCCTGATATGATTTCAGTCTTCTTGAATTTAAGACGTATTATGTGTCCTAACATGTGGTCCATCTTTGATAATGTTCTATATTTACTTGAAAAGAATATATATTCTGCAATTTGAGGGTGAAATGTTTTGGACATATTAATTAAATCCATCCAATCTAGTTGTCATATAAGGTCCTTTTTGCTTGTTCGGTGTTTGTCTGGAAATTCTATCCGGTGATGACAGTAGGGTATAACAATCCCCCTCTCCCTTAATGTCCACCAAGTTGCGTTTTGTTTTTTATATACTTAGATGCTCCTATATTGGTTACATATACACTTATAAGGGTTATATCTTCTTGTTGGGTCAATCCCTTTAGTATTATATAGTGGCCTTTTTTGTCTCTTTGCAAGACCTTTGTTTTGAAGTCTATTTTGTTAGATATAAGTATTCCTACCCTAACATTTTTTGTTTGTTTGTTTCCATTTGCATGGAATATTTTCTTTTCCATGCCTTCATTTTCATGCTGTATATATCCTTTGCTCCAAGGTAGGTCTCTTGTAGACAATATATACATGAATCATTTTTTCTTATCTATTCAGCTACCCTATATCTTTTAATTGGAGCATTTAATCCATTTACATTTAAGGTTATTATTGATGGACTAGAGGCCCGGAGAACAAAATTCGTGAACGGGGTGTGGGGGAGTCCCTCAGCTGAGCCCGCATCCTCTCCATTCCAGGACCCCTCAGGGGATGTCCGACTGTCAGGCATCCCTCTCATAATCTGGGACCACTGGCTCCTAACCGCTCACCTATCTACCTGCCTGGTCACCCCTAACTGCCATCCCCTGCCAGCCTGGTTGCCCCTAACTGCCCTCCCCAGCCGGCCTAGTCGCCCCTAACCACCTCTGCCTCAGACCCTGCCACCATGGCTTTTTCTGGAAGGATGTCTGAAAGGATGTTCAGAAGATGTCTGGTCTAATTAGCATATTACTCTTTTATTAGTATAGATAAGTATTTGTCATATTATTCTCTACTTTACTATGTGTATTTCAAATACTCCGGAATATTTTAAATGAATAAAAAATGGTCAAGTTGCAGAAAAATAAAAGTGTTGAAATACAACCTGGTAAGCTTGAAAGCAACAACATTTGTGTAAAGGGGCATAAGTTGCAGTTGGCAACAAAACTTGTTGTTAGCCGAAACCGGTTTGGCTCAGTGGATAGAGCATCAGCCTGCGGACTGGGGGGTCCCAGGTTCGATTCCGGTCAAGGGCATGTACCTTGGTTGCGGGCACATCCCCAATAGGAGATGTGCAGGAGGCGGCTGATCGATGTTTCTCTCTCATCAATGTTTCTAACTCTCTATCTCTCTCCCTTCCTCTCTGTAAAAAATCAATAAAATATATTAAAAAAAAACAACTTTTTGTTAGGATTGCTTGGTTAATATTCTTTTGTTGGAAAGTCATGGTTTGGGCAAAGGAGAAAAGGAAACCAGCCCAATAAAAGGGAATGTCTGATTGGGCCATTGCCACAACAGAGAGGGGCAGGTCCAGCAAAGGTTCAGACTGTACCACAGGAAGGATGTCTGTGTGTATGGGACACCAAAGGCACCTGTCACACCTGAAACACAATTTGCTAACACTCACAATTGCAGAGCTCAGGAAAAATCACCTTTTTAAAAACTGTTATTTCCCTGACATATAAAATATACTTACATATAAATATACATGCCTTCTTCTGAGCTTCCCCTGCCCTCCACTTAATATTTGGCTATGGCCTTCTTTTCATGTCAACCAATTGGATGTACAGATATAATTTTTTAAAATATATTTTATTGATTTTTTACAGAGAGGAAGGGAGAGGGATAGAGAGGTAGAAACATCGATGAGAGAGAAACGTCGATCAGCTGCCTCCTGCACACCCCCTACTAGGGCTGTGCCCACAACCAAGGTACATGCCCTTGACCGGAATCGAACCTGGGACCTCTCAGTCAGCAAGCCGACACTCTATCCCCTGAGCCAAACCGTTTAGGGCCAGACATAGTTTTTAATGGCTACAGTGTTATCCCTGACTGACATTACTATGGTTTACCTCACTAACCCTTTATTTGGGGCAGGTTGTTTCTGGTTTTCCCTGGCATCAACAACTACAGTGAACATAATTGCTTATTTGACTGTTTACTTAGAACACATTCACAGACATGGAACTCTTGGCCCAAAGCTAATTCACTTGAATTTTGATCCACATTTCTAAATTGACTTTCCTGAAAGTGCTTCTGTTTGTTTAGTCCATTGGTTTTACATCAGATTACACTCCCACAAACGGGTTAAGAGAAAACTGTTCAACACACCTTGGGCAAATCGCAAACTCTTGCTGAACTTGAGCGACCCCGGGGCGTGGGACCTGGAGGATCCAGGCTGGAGGGTGAAGTCCAGAGATGAGCAGGTGGTGCAATCAAGGGCCCTATGTGGGTGTGGGCATGTGAGTGTATGTCGCTCGAGTCCATGCTCATGCCCCCACCCACACGTTTGCGCTTCCGCTCTGCACCCTCGGCCACCAGGAACCTGGAGGAGTTCAGCCCGCTTGCCAGTCCCCACCCACTTGGTTGAGCCTTTGGTTGTTATGGACCCTGGCTCTTTATACAAATAGATATTTACTTATTGTCATATTTCCTTTATACCTATGTCCCTCTCTATATGTTTCTTCTTCTTCAAGTGGT
Organism: Myotis myotis; assembly: GCF_014108235.1. Taxonomy (NCBI): domain Eukaryota; kingdom Metazoa; phylum Chordata; class Mammalia; order Chiroptera; family Vespertilionidae; genus Myotis; species Myotis myotis. The sequence goes on from NW_023416336.1 coordinate 1,163,728, forward strand.
CTCTTTAACATTTCTTATTGGTGTCATGGTAATGAATTTCTTTAGCTTTTTTGGGTCTTGGAAGCTCCTTATGTTGCCTTTAATTTTAAATGATAGCCTTGCTGGATAGAGGAGTTTTGGTTTCCTGTCCTTGCTTTTTATTACTTTGAATTCTTCATGCCTATTTCTTCTGGTCTAAAGTGTTTCTGTTGATAAATCAGCTTTATGGAAAATCCTTTGTACATAATTAACTCCCTCTCTTGCTGTCTTTAAGATTCTTCTTTGTCTTTAACCTTTGCCATTTTAATTATGCTTTGTCTTGGTGTGGGTCTCTTTGGGCTCATCTTGATTGAAACTCTGTGGTTCCTGAACTTTACTTTTTCCTTCACTGAGTTAGAGAAGTTTTTGGCCATTTACTTGTTCACTTTCTTCTCTTTCTGGTACCCCTAAGATGCAGATGTTGTTACATATCATGTCATCCAATCATGTCATCCAAAGTTTTCAATCCTTATTTTTTATTTTTTTATTTTCTGCCTCTCTGGTTGGTTTTCTTTTTCTACCTTGCCTTCCAAATCCAACCTATTTTATCCAACCTATTTTAAATTACTTCCAGTGTAATTTAAATGATGTCAGGTATGGTATTAATTTCTCACAGACTCTTTTTTATGGTTTCTGTGCCCTTTCCCATTCTGTTGTAATTGTCACTAAGTTCCTTGAGCATCCTTATAACTGTTACTTTGAACTCTATATCTGATAAATTCTTGCCCTTTCTTTTTCATTTAGGTCTTTTTTGGATAACTTTCATTTGGGAACTGTTTCTTTGTCATCCCCTTTTGGCTGTTTCTTTGTGTTTGCTTTTATGTATTTGATAGAACTATTATGACTCCAAGCCTTCATTCAGTGGCCTTATGTATTAGGTGTCCTATGGGACCCAGTGATGCATTCTCCTTGATCTCCTGAGCTGGTTGCTCTAGGAATGTCACGTGTGTGGTTCATGTGGGCCTTTCTGTTGTAATTTGCTTTTGGTTACTTTTGGTCCATTCATTGGTGGGATCAACCTTCAGACTGGCTGACAGACTCAACCCCGATCATAGCATGCAAGGTGCTGTGCAGGTGTGTCTTGATGTGTCTTGTTTTACTCAGTGGCACAATCTTTCAAATCACTTGAGTTCCATGTTCCTAGAATGTTCTTGTGGGTTCTGTGCACCCCCAGTTATAGTTGTGTCTTGAATGCTGTTGGCTCTTTCATGGGTCGAGTTAACCATTTAGGATGGGTGGCTATAAGAGTAAACCTTGCTCATTGTGTATGAAACGCTGTGCAGGGCTTTCCCCATCACAAAGTTGTTCTCAGCAGGGTTTGGTGGCTGCCTGAATCCTCCTTTGTGTGTGTCATTTGTGTGGATAGTTGTGTTGGTGTAGTCTGAAGCTCATCACTGGTTGTGTTGGTTCTTGGTCAATTTGGATGGCATTCGGGTACAGGTTGCTGTCACACTTTGTGTATAACCAGCTTTGGCCTATCTGTCTGTAGCTGCCATGCTGTTCACTGTTTGCATATACTGGACCTGAATGTGCATTGGAGGGAACATTCAGTATAAAAGGATCAGCTTCTTCCAGCATGGAACTGAGGGCAGATCTGTAAGAGGAATGAGGTTTCCTGAGGTCCACCTCCACCTGAGAACTACTCTGCCTACCACAGGGGCTGCCTGGTCTTCCTCCAGAGCTTTCTGAAGAGAACTGTTAGATGAGCCCATCCTAATTGAAATAGGGTTTTAGGGCCCCCTACTTGGTGATCATACAGTTAGAAACTCAATGTGCAAAAAGTGGCCCCTGCTTCAAAGCCAAACCCTTCCATCTCTACCGGTATCTCCAACTCTAGTTCTCCCTAGGGGGGCTCAGTGCAGGTCAGTTTGGGTACAGCTAGCTGTCCCCTCTTTAGGAGCAAACTCAGTTGCCCTGGGCTCAGGGCCATAGATCAAAAGAGTCTCCCATTGCTCATGATGCCAGCCCTGTCCACAGGAGGGGGCTAAGCATTTTGTTCTCGTCTTTGACAATAGCCTCTATTGATCTCATACTTTGAATGTCCCCTCTCTAAGCTGCTCTTCCCCCCCCCCCGCCCCCCCCCTATGAAGCTGTTCCCATTGCGGGTATCTGGGACTTGTCAGGGCTGATCCAAACAGTCTCCTGTTGGGGGTGGTGTCAGCAAATGTAGTTACACAGCCCAGCACTTGCCCCTTGCCCATCTGGTTCCCATACAGAAGTTTCCTTGGGAGACACGGTACAAAAATCACAGCTCTATGTGGCTCCTTGGCCCCTCTGTGCCACCAAACTTGGCAGGATGGGGCCAAAGGTCAGCTGTGTGGCGCTCTGATCTCTCTATGCGACTGCTCTCAGAAGAGCAGAGCCCAAAGTCCCAGGAGCTCTGCATGGACTCCAAACCCATCAGGACAGGTTCCCTGCGCCGCCAAACAGGGCAAGGCAGGCTGAGCAGCTCAATAGGTGAAGGGGCAGGCACCAGTTAGTGCAGTGGTTCCCAAACTTATTTGGCCTACCGCCCCCCTTCCAGAAAAAATACTACTCAGCGCCCCCTGGAAATTAATTTTTTTAAAATTTTAATAGCAATTAAACAGAAAGATATATGTATTAATGTTTCTACCTTTTTCGTAAAATATAGTAAAGAAAGGTGTAAATTAGAAACATTGAAGTTTGAAATTATGAAACTATTGAACTCAGAATAGAAAGGTAATACAAAAAAACTTAAAACAAATGCACCTGTGACCATCACCGCCACCCCTGGATCGCTGCAGCGCCCACTTTGGGAATCACTGAGTTAGTGCTCAGAAGTGGGAGACCAACCCTCTCTCCCAGTTCACACAGTTTACTCACCTATGTCTCTTCCAAAAGCCTCCCCCCAAAATAGCCTCTTTAAGTCACTGCTGGGTGTGACCAGCAGACCCCTTTGTAGGACCTGAGTATCACAGCATGGCATCACCAGCAGTTGGAGTCTGTTTGGAGCAAACACCTCAGGCTGGTGCTGAACCTTTAGGAGTGCTCTTTCCCTAAGAGGGTGTGATCTGAATCTCCCAGGCAGTCTAAATCCTCACTGATTCCTGTGCAGGCTTCTCTTCCCAGTTGTGTTGCTCTGGATTGGGAATCCCTATGTGGGGTTGAGACCCTAGCTCCTATGGGGAGGAAGTTCCACAGTCACAATATCCTTCTGGCTTCTCAGCCATGGCCACACCTTCTTACCAGGCCTCTATGTGGCTTCTGTGCTCCTTGGTTATAATATTTCAGATCAGCCGGCCTTCAATTGGTTTTTCAGGTTGATTGCTCTGTAATGTAGCTCTGCAGCCATCTTGAAATACTTTTTATTTGTATCCACCCACATGTTTACAGAAGTTTTTATTCATCATTGCTTCTTACATTCTATTTCTTCCTTCTAAGTTTGGTTTTCTTTCTTTAAACTTACTTTCTTTGACCTGTCAGTTTATTTTCTCAGTCTCTTCTGCAAATGGCTTTATTTTACTCTCATTCTTGTATATTAGTTTAGCTGAATATAGAATTCAAGATTCAGGATTTTTCCCTATTATAATTTTAAATGTAATTGTCTTATCGAGAAGTCTGTTCTCATTGTAATTGTAATTCTGTATAAGTCTATCCTGTCATTGGTTCCTTTTAAGGTATTCTCTTTTTCTTTGTGTGTAGTCTCACTATTATATGTCTAGGTATGGATTCTTTTGGGGAGGAATGTCTTGGTTAGGTTGCACTATTTCAGTTAGAGTATCCATGCCTTTTATGAATCTGGAAAATACTCAGGTGTTATTTCTTTGAATATTACTGCCTCCACATTTACTCTACTGTTTCCTCTAACTTTTAAAATACACTTTTTGAATCTTCTAGCCCAAATGTTTATTAATATTTTATCATAGTTACCATTTGTTTATCTCTCTGTTCTTTGATCTGTCTTTTAGTTTGTTCTTCCCTCGCAAACTGTATTCGTCTGTTCTTTGATGCATTCATTAATTTTTCATTTATTTTTTCTTTCTAGAAGTCCTACTTCATTCTTTTTCACATGTGTCTTATTAATTTTTCTTTAATGTCTTTACAACTTTTAAGCATATTTTCCTATGCCTTCTAAAATATTTTGTTCAGTAATTTGAAGTTCTAGAACTCTGATCCTGCTATGTGCTATGTTACTCTGACTCTCACTACTTGACTGTAATCTCTTTAAAAAGAACGTTGTTTCTTCTATAGACTCCTATATGGCCAGGGATTTGGGTGGGCTTCTACAAAGGGACAAACTTTATGTTGAAGTTTAGAATTTGGATGGGTAGTGTAAAGTCTAACTTTAAAATTGAGTGAACTCAGACCTAAGATTTCAGTTTCTTACAGAAGACATTTTTCTCCGTATCCAGAGAATAGGTCAAGATAAATTTTTGTTTGTATTTCTGTGAGGTTGAGTGGATTTTTTTCCCCTCAGAGCCGCCTCTCGAGGGCCCCAAATTATGTACAGGTCTCAGTTCCAACTCTCCATTAATTCTACATCTTGTCTCCTATACTTGCTTGAATGTTGAAATATAAGTCATTCACTGTTAGTGGCTCTTTCAACCCCCAACTCTTAGCTTTAGGCTTTCATTTGCTTCCTGCTCTGGCTTTGTTTTCTCTTTTTTTTCGGCATGTGAGAATTTTTCTTTCTTCCTTAAAAGTTTATCTATGAATTACATATATTCATTTGGTTATTTGACTGATGCATGACTCCCTCATAGTCTGAAAGTTTTGTCAGAGCAGAGACCATTTTGCTTACCATTGGATATGCATTTAAGCAGATTGATTGGAGGTGATTTAAAGAATGAGTGAGGCCCTAACCAGTTTGGCTCACTGGATAGAGTGCTGGCCTGCAGATGGAAAGGTCCCAGGTTCGATTGATTCTGGTTGCAGGCACCTCCCCGACCCAGACCCTGGTCAGGGCTCCTGCAGGAGGCAACCAATCGATGTGTTTCTTTCACATTGATATTTCTCTTTGTCTTTGTCTCTCTCTTTCACTCTCTCTAAAAATCAATGCAAAAATATCCTTGGTGAGGATTAAAAAATAATAATACTTAAAAAAAAAAAGAATGAGTGAGAAATACAGTGAGTGAGAAGGAAGGGAGGGAGAAAGGTAGAAGTGAATTGTGACCAAATAATTTTTTCCAGGAGCAATATTTTAGTGCTTTGTACTTTTAAAAGGAGTTGTAAAAGTAGAAAAGTGTCTTTATTTGTCTCTCAGTTCTGTTATCTTCACATAATAGCAAATGCTTCTTTGTAGATGGTAGTGTATTTAAGACATTTTTTTTTTCTGAAAAAGGAGGGATTATCTTGAATGTTTGAAAGCATTTATATAACTTGAATCTCATTTATATAACTTGAATACCATTTTTAAAACATACCCTTATTTCTCATAATGTGGATTTATTCTGAATTTATACTTGCCCAGAGTCTTTTTCCCTAAGGTATTAGTAAGTGCTAGAGAGTTATCAATCCTCATTTTATTATATTACTAGAGGTCCAGTGCATGAAATTCATGCACTGGTAGGGTCCCTAGCAGCTTCTGGCTGCTGGCCAGAGCCTCCCTCCCTCCCCTGCCCAGCCCTACCCCCTGGTCAAGCTCCCGGATGAACTCCTGGTTGAGGGGACAATTTGCATACATACACTTTTATTATATAGGATGATCAATATCAACATATATTTTAAGAATTGGAAAATGAGTATTATGAGTGAAATAGTTGCTGTTTCATTTGTCACTTTGTTGTTAAAGACAACAATAATAATTATATTATAGAATAATAGAAACTGTGGCAAACAGACAGAACTATAGACCAAACATGTATATATCTCAACCAGCTTTGGGGCTGAGACTTTTAAGTGGGAATAGTTGTTTTCCAAATATGTTGACCACCTTACTCATGGGCTTTGTGTATAGAAACTTGAAACCCAAATGTGTGTGTCATAGTGTTTTGTACATATATTACTACCTATAGCATCTAAAGTTCCTTATAATGTAAGTGTACTATCATTACTAGAAAAAGATTTGCCCCATTTTGTGCTCTATGTTGTAGTTTTTTTCCAAGTTAAAAACTATAATAATAATTTTGTCTTTGTAGCACTTAAATGCAGAAAGGTCTTACAAGGCCCAGATTTGTACCTTGCATAAATCTCTTGTGAAGATGGAAGAGGAGCTTCAGAAGGTTCAGTTTGAAAAGGTGTCTGCCCTTGCAGACTTGTCTTCCACAAGGGAACTTTGTATTAAACTTGACTCAAGCAAGGAACTTCTTAATAGGCAGCTGATTGCTAAAGATCAAGAAATTGAAATGGTATGTAATGCATTTAAAATGTTTTATTTTTTCATATTTCTAGTATATAAAATTACTACAGGATTAGAAAAAAGTTGTGTTTAATATTACATCAAGCCTGTCTCTCACTTTTAGATTTCTTTTTTAAGTCCCAGAGATTAATTTGACAGCTACATTCCAACAATTCAAGTAAGTAACATAACTCTTCCTCTGAGCATTTAATTTATATTTACTTTTGTCTAGGTCCTAGGAGAATTATAAAACATCTTTACATGCCAATCAGTAAAGAACCATGAGGTTGAAGTCCATCCAGCTAAATTATTACTTTAATGACATTCTTTTAAGCTAAATTTATTTACTAATTGGGTTCTTTTAAACTGTAACTCAGTTGATTATATCCACCATGTGGCTGACATTGTGCTTGCCACTGTGACTATAATGTTCAAAAGATACAGGCCGCTGCTCTCACGGACCTTTCAGTATTGGCATTGGGATGAATGTTCTAAGAAATACGGTTTAGGGAGGGAGATCCTATTCAGCCTGTGGGTGTCGGGAGGGAGTGGACATACTAATGAGCACAGAAGAGATGAGGTGTTTCATTCAGAGGGAACAACAACATAGGGAATGAATGGAGGTAAAAGCTATTTCTTGTGTGAATAGTAAGTAATTTTCAATGGCCAGTGTAGCATGCATGGGTGAAAATTGCTGGAGATGCATCTAGAGAGAGAGATGGAACTCAGATCCTAAAGTATATGTATACAAGTTACATAGTGTAACTGAAGAATTAACAAATTTGATCATGTGTACATTTCTGTTATTTTCAAATCCTATTGAAATTTTAGTTTTCTTAGTCTACTGTTTGTTAGGAGAATATGTTGCATTTGAGAATCATGTAGCCAGCTGGTTTCTGTAAGAATTTACTGTTTATATTTTATGAATGAAGTATATGCCAGTATTGTCAGACTCTTCCTTTAATTATTTTTTTATTTCAGCAAGAACCTTTTAATGATAAAAGTAACTCATAGATACTCACTGTAACAATTTAAACAATATGTCCTTAATTTTTTCTTTAAAAAAACTTTTTGGTTGGTGTTTTCAAATTGGAAAAATAATACATGTAATAATTGAAACATTTGTTATTTGTAGTTTTGTTTTTTCTTTTCTTTTTTTTATAATAGCTATCCTCATAGTTGTTAAGTGGTCAGGCTAATGCAGCTTTTAATATTCTCTCTTTATCTTTCACTTTTGCCATTTTAATTAGGATGTGTCTTGATGTGGGTTTCCTTAGGTCCATATTGTTTGGGACTCTGTACTTCCTGGACTTGTGTGTCTTTTTCCTCTCCAGTTAGGAAGTTTTTGTCATTATTTCTTCGAATAAGCTATTGATCCCTTGCTCTCTCCCTTCTATGTCTGGTACCCGTATGATGCAGATGCTGTTACATTTCATGTTATCCCAAAGGTCCCTTAAACTATCCTCATGTTTTAAATTCTTTTTTCTTTTTGCTGCTCTGATTGGGTGTGTGTTTTTTCTACCTTGTCTTCCAAATTGCTGATTCAGTCCTCTGATTCATCCAACCTACTGTTTATTCTTTCCAGTGTATTCTTCATTTTAGATGTATTCTTCATTCCTGATTGGTCCTTTTTATGATTTCTATGTCCTTTTTCATGATTTTGAGCATACTTATAACCATTACTTTGAACTCTATATCTGATAAATTACTTGCCTCCATTTCATTTAGCTCTTTTCTTTTGGAGATTTTTCCTGGTTTTTCATTTGGGACATGTTTCTTTGTTTTCCCATTTTGGCTGCCTTTTTTGTTTGTTTCTATGTATTAGATAGAACTGCTATGTCTCCCAGTCTTTGTGGGATGGCCTTGTGTAGTAGGTGGCCTGTGAAACCCGTGGTGCAGTCTCTTGGCCACCTAAGCTGTGTGCTCCTAGAATGTGCTTTGTGTGGTTATGTGGCCCTAATGTTATAATTGAGTCTTGGTTGCTATTGACCTATGGGGTGGGATCGACCCCAGGTTGGCTCACTGTGAGGCTCAACCCTGACCATAGCATGCAATCTGCTGTACAGGTGCTGACCACAGGAAGCAGAGTTTGCCAAAGCAGGGTTTGGTGCCTGCCAAGATCTCCCTTTTGATATGCTGCTTACAAAGCTCATTGCATTCTGCTCTGATGTTGTCTAAAGCTGGCCACTGTGTTTGTTGGTTCTGGGCCTCTTGGGAAGAACTTGGTGCAGGCTAATGTCATATGCTGCCTGTGACTGGCTTATGGAAACCTGTCTGTAGCTATAAGTGTTCCACGGTTTGTGGCTGCCTCTGCTGCACCTGGGTGTGCATGGGAAGACTAAGCATCATACCAAGGTTTATTTTTACCAGCACCAAGCCTGAGAGAGCAGGTCAGCAAAATCCCAACGCACCATGACAAGATCCACCATGACAAGATCCAGCGTACCTCTGCCTGCCGGCTTCCTATTAGACTCAGTCATTGAAAGGGCCTCTGTCTATACTCCTCAGGAAGGCATGAGGTTTAAAGGGTGGGGTGAGAGGGAGTCCAGAGGGCAGGGCTATTGCTTTCCCTTAGGCTGATGCTGCATGAGGGGAGTGAACCACCCAAGAAAGATGGCATCTGCTTTGGGTGAATGACTCAATACAAGGATCCTGAAAGCTCCTTCCCCAGAGCCACAAAACCTAGACTCTACTCATGAGACTCTAGTCCAGCTGTGGGCAAACTACGGCCCGCGGGCCGGATCCGGCCCGTTCAGCTGTTCTATCCAGCCCGCAGAGCCGAAAGAGCGGAGGGTTCTCTTGCTCTCCCCTCCGCTCCTTCACCAGCAGCAGTGTTAACATGGCAACGTCGGGAAACATGGCCGCAGCTCCTTCTTCTGAGTCCAGTTTAAGAACCCATTGTGGCCCTTGAGTCAAAAAGTTTGCCCACCCCTGCTAGTCCATTCCACCCTCCCTCCACAGAAGCCCAAGTTGAGTGGCTGTGAATGAAATTTTGTGAGTTGGCTCTTTAAAAGGGTTCCTGTGTCTGTAGTGGACTTGCCCTCTCTGTGGCAGACAGAATCCCTGCTGCTTTTCACAGCCAGGTGCTCTGTGGGTGCCACTTTTTGCCTCTGGTGCTTTGGGCTGGGGAGCCTGGCTTAGGGTTTAGAAACCACACTCTCATGGGGAATCTCCTGCAGCTGACATATCCCTCTGGAACCTCAGCAACCACCTTAGGAGTAGGGCCAGCTCTTCTTGCATCTCTGCCTTCCTATTAGTCTTACTGCGGCTTCTTCTGTAAATCCTTGGTTGTAAAACTCTTCAGCTAGTCTTCAGTTGTTTATTCAGGTTGTTTTTTTTAATAATTTAGTAGTAACTCAAGTTTTGTCTTGGGAGGAGATGAGTGTATCATCCACCTACACAACCACCATTTTGGATCAACAGCCTTCATTTTCTTTCTTTGTTTTTTTTGGTTAATCCTCATCTGAGGAGATTTTGTTGTTGTTGTTAATCTTCTCCTTAGATGAGAATTATATATATATATATATATATATATATATATATATATAGTATATATATATAACATATATATAGTATATAGTATATAGTATATAGTATATAGTATATAGTATTATATATATATATATATATATATATATATATATATATATATATATATAGTTTAGTACTCATCTGAGAATATTTTTTCCATTGCTCTTCAGAGACAGTAGAAGGGGGGAGGGAGAGGGAAAAAGAGAGAGAGAGAAACATCAATATGAGAGAGACACATTGATTGGTTGCCTCCCGCATGTGCCCCAACTAGGGCCAGGGATTGGACTTAAAACCCAGGTACATTCCCTTGACTGGGAATCAAACTCTTAACTGTTCAGTGCACAGGCTGACAGGCTGACCACTGATCACATAAGCCAGGGCACAAGGATATTTTTTTCCCTTGATTTTTCTAGAGAGAGTGGAAGGGAGTGTGTGGGGGGAGGGAAGGAGGGAGAGAGAGAGAGAGAGAGAGAGAGAGAGAGAGAGAGAGAGAGAGAGAGGTGAAATATACACATCAATTGGTTGCCTCCCACAGGAGCCCTGACCGGGACTGGGGATTGAACCTGCAACCCAGGTACATGCCTTTGACCAGGAATCAAACCCACAACCCTTTGGTGCATAGGCCAATGCTTTGCTACTGAGCAACACAACCAGGGCTCCTTTATTTTCTGTTAACATATTTGAAGAAATATAATTCATATTCCATATAGTTTAACTAGGTCTTAGGGTTTTTTTTCTTCTAAATAAATATAGTATATCTGTCTACTTTTCATAAGCAAATAAAACTGCAGATGAATTTAGATGAAAAATTTCTAAAAATGGAATCCAACATCATTAAAAATGAATTTATACCATGATTAAGTGGATTTACCCCAGAAATGCAAGGTTGGTTTATTATCTGAAAAACAATTAATGATATGTATTATACCAATAAAATAAAGAACAGATACCAATGATCATCCCAGTAGATGTAGAAAAAGCATTTGACAAAATTCAACACCATTTTATGATTTAAAAAAAATATAAACTAAGAACAGAAGAGAATTTAAGTTGATAAAGAGCATCTGCAAAAAAACCCACAATTGACATATACTTAATGGTAACAGAGTGAATGTTTTTCCTTGTTTTTGTCAGTAACACAGCAAATACAGTATGCTCTCCTCACCTCTTGTAGCTAATATTGTACTGGAAGTTCTATCCTGAGAAATAAGGCTAGAGAAAGAAACAAAAGGCATCCAGATTGGTACAGAGTAAAACTATCTCTATTTATAGATGATGACCTTACATATAGAAAATCCTAGAATCTACTTAAAAACCATTCAAATTAATAAATACATTTATCAAGTTTGCAGGATATAAGATTAATATACAATAATCATATTTTTATATGAGTGGATGAATAATTCAAAAATGGAAATAAGAAAACTAATACATCAAATGATATTACATACAAAAGGATGGTGTCAAGAGAGGACAAAATACTTAATAATAAATTTAACAAAGAAGTGCAACACGTGTATTTTATAAGACAAAAAATCATTGTTAAAAGAAATTAAGGAAGACCTAAATAAATAGAAAGACAACCTATATTCATTCATCAGAAGACTTAAATTAACATTGTTCAAATGGCAATACTAACTCAAATTGATTAAAAAAAAATCAATACGATGCCTATCAGAATCTCAGCTGGCTTCTTTATAGAAATTGACAAAATGATGTAAAGTTAATGTGCAGTGCAAGAGACTTAGAATAGCCAAAACAATCTTGAAAAAGAAGAACAAAATTAGAGGACTAACAATTCCCAATTTCAAAACTCACTACAAAATTACAACAATTAAGACAGTGTAGTACTAACATAAGGAAAGACAATGGTCAATGGGACAGAATCAAGAGTCCAGGAATAAACTCTTATATTTGTGATAAATGATTTTCAAAAAATTGGTGACCATACAGTTTAATGGGGAAAGAAGAATTTTTCCAACAAATGGTACTGGGACAACTGAACATCTACATGGAAAAGAATGGAGTTGAATTCCTATCACATACCACATGCAAATATTAACTTAAAATAGATTATAGGCCTGTATGTAAATCTTTATGACCTTAGATACATATAGAAAGCATAGCAACAAAAGAAAAAAATAAATGAAAAGGACTTCATCAAAACAACTTTTGTGTTGCAAATGATATCAATAAAGTAAAAAGGCATTGCACTGAATGAGAAAAAAATTTCAAATCATTTATCTTTTAAGAGAATTGTATAAAGGATATGTATAAATAATTTTTATAACTTAACTAGAGGCCCGGTTCACAAAAATTTGTGCACTGGGGGGGTGGGGGGAGGGTCCCTCAGCCCGGCCTGTGCCCTCTCGCAGTCTGGGAACCCTCAGGGGATGTCCACTTGCTAGTGGGGAGCAGACCTAAGCTGCGGTCGGACATCCTTAGTGCTGCTGAGGAGGCAGAATAGGCTCCCACCACCACCGCTGTAATGGCAGCCATCAGCCTGGCTTGTGGCTGAGCAGAGCTCCCCCTGTGGGAGCACCCTGACCACCAGAGGGCAGCTCCTGCATTGAGTGTCTGCCCCCTGGTGGTCAGTGTGTGTCATAGTGACCAGTCATTCCCAGTCCTTCTGCTGTTAGGGTCAGTTTGCATATTACCCTTTTATTATATAGGATAGAGGCCTGGTGCATGGGTTGGGGCCGGCTGGTTTGCCCTGAAGGGTGTCCTGGATCAGGGTGGGGGTTCCGCTTGGGTTCCTGGCCAGCCTGGGTGAGGGGCTGAGGGCCATTTTCAGGCTGGTGGGCGACTGAAGCTCCCAGTTTCTCCTTTTTTTCTTTTTCTTTTTTTATTCTGGGATTTATTTACCTTCTATAGCTGTCACTGGAGCTGAGAGCCGGCTTTAGCTCTGAGGCCCAGCTCCAGCTCTGAGACCTCGGCTGCTGAAAGCAGGTATCTGGGGTTTGTTTAGCTTCTATAATTGCAACATTGTTACTTAGAGTGCAGCTCAGAGGCCAGCCGCGTCAGGCAGGGAATCTTGGCTTCCTCCATCACTGGAGCAAACAAGCCTCCTGTTCGCTTCAGCTGCGTGGCTGCCGGCTGCCATCTTGGTTGGAAGTTAATTTGCATATCGCCCTGATTAGCCAATGGGAAGCATATCGGAGGTACAGTTAATTACCCTATTTGTCTTTTATTAGATAGGATAATAACCCAACTGAAAAGAGCAAAACATCTTGAGACATTTCTTTATAGATACGTAAATGGCGAATAAGCTCATGAAAAGCTGCTCAACATCATTAATTGTCCAAGAAATGCAAATCAAAACAATACTATTTCACAAGCACTGGAGTGGCTACAATGAAAAATCATAATGACAGACAGTAATAGGTGTTGGCAAAGATCTAGAGATTTTGGAACCTTCATACATTGTTAGTGGGAATGTAAAATAAAGAGACCATTTTGGCAATTCTTTAAAATGTTAAAAATAGAATTACCATAGAGCCCAGACATTCCACTCCTATCTATTGAAAAGGATTGAAAACATAGGTATGTGCAAAAACTTGTACATAAATGTTCTTAGAGCATTATTTATAACTAGAGGCACGGTGCACAAAATTCACGCACTGGGGGCGGGGACTCAGCCTGTTCTGTGCCCTCTCATGGTCCAGGAGCCCTCGGAGGATGTCCAACAAGGGGCAGCTCCTGCGTGAGTATCTGCCCCCTGGTGGTCAGTCACGTCATAGTGACCAGTCATTCTGCCATTGGGCAGAAACTGGCTCTCCAGCATTCCCTGAGGGGTCCCAGATTGCAAGAGGGCGCAGGCCAGGTCGAGGACCCCATCAGTGCATAATCAGGGCTGGGGAGGGACCACAGGAGGGCTCCACGGGAGGTTGGCCAGCCAGGAAGGGACCACAGGAGGGCTCCATGGCATGTCCAACCCGTGTCACTCAGTTCTGATCAGCCGGACCCAGCAGCAAGCTAACCTACCAGTCAGAGCGTCTGCCCAATGGTGGTCAGTGCACACCATAGCAAGCGATTGAGTGGCCTTAGCATATCACTAGCATATTATGCTTTGATTGGTTGAATGGCTGACCAGAGGACCAGACACTTAGCATATTAGGCTATTTTTATATAGGATAGCCAGAAAAAGTAAATAACTCAAGTGTCCCTACATCTATACAAGGAAATATTATTTGGCAATAAGTGTAGTAAAGAAATACACCTTCTGAGCTCCTCTCTACTTGCCAGAGGGGATACCACCCAATTCAGGACTGGATCAATAAAGCCAATTAGGTCTTCAGATGTAAAAAAAAAAAAAAAAAAAAAAAGAAATACACCTTCTAAAACATGGATGACTCTTGAAAACATTAGGTTAAGTGAAGGAAACCAGTCACAATAGATCACACACACATTGTATTATTCCATTTGTATGAAATGTCCAGAATAAGACAGATCATAGAAACAGAAGGTAGATTAGGGATTGTTTCAGGCAGATGCTGGGACGGTGGACAGTAGGTGTTTGGGGAGACTGCTAATGGGTACTGGGTTTTATTTGTGGATGATGAAAAATTCTAACACTAAAGTGTGCAATCTAATCTAATAAAAGACAAACATGCAAATTGACCATACCTTTGGTACACCTTAAGCCATGCCCACCAGCCAACCAGAGTGACTATATGCAAATTAACCCAACCAAGATGGTGGCCAGCAGCCACGGAGCTGGAGCGAGCAGGAGGTTTGGTTGCTCCAGTGATGGAGGAAACTAAGCTTCCCGCCTGCCACGGCCGGCTCTGAGCTCCACTCAAGGCAACAAAGTTTCAATTATAGAAGATAAACCCCAGATACCTGCTTTCAGCCGGCCATGGCCACAGAGCTGGAGCGAGCAGGAGGCTTGGGTTGCCCCTGGCGATGGAGGAAGCCAAGCTTCCCGCCCGCCTTGGCTGGCTCTGAGGTCCACTCAGGCTACAAAGTTTCAATTATAGAAGGTAAATAAATCTCAGAATTAAAAAAAAATGGAGAAGCTGGGAGCTTCTGTCACTGGGGGGCTTGACCAGCCTGAAAACGGCCCTCAGCCCCTCATCCAGGCTGGCCAGGCACCCCAGTGGGGACCCCCACCCTGAAGGGGGTGTGACCAGCTGTAAACAGCCATCAGCCCCTCACCCAGGCTGGCCAGGCACTCCAGCGGGACCCTCACCCTGATCTGGGACACCCTTCAGGGCAAACCAGCTGGCCCCAACCCATGCACCAGGCCTCTATCCTATATAATAAAAGGGTAATATGCAAACTGACCCTAACAGCAGGACTGAAAATGACTGGTCACTATGACACACACTGACCACCAGGGGGCAGACGCTCAATGCAGGAGCTGCCCTCTGGTGGTCAGGGCGCTCCCACAGGGGCAGCTCTGCTCAGCCACAAGCCAGGCTGATGGCTGCCAGTACAGTGGTGGTGGTGGGAGCCTCTCCCACCTCCTCAGCAGCTCTAAGGATGTCCGACCGCAGCTTAGGCCTGCTCCCCGCTAGCAAGTGGACCTTCCCTGAGGACTGCCGGGCTGCCAAAGGGATGTCTGATTGCCAGCTTAGATCCAATCCCCTGGGGAGCAGGCCTAAGCCAGCAGGTGGTCATCCCCTGAGGGGTCCCAGACTACAAGAGGGCACAGGCTGGGCTGAGGGACCACCCCCCATCCCCCAAGTGCACAAATTTTTGTGCACCGGGCCACTAGTTATGGTATGGTTGCACAACTCTTTTAATATACTAAAAAAATTGAATTGTACCTTTTAAATGTCTGAGTTATATATGGTATGTGAATTATATTTCAATAAAGCTGTTGCCAAAAAAAGTGATGCTCCATTTTGTATTTCTGCAGGGTGTATGAAATTACTATTGCCCATTTTAAAGTTAATCAACACACACTAAGAAATTTACCAATTCGTTAAACTGGATCAGAGATTTTGCTCCCCCTGGACATCCAGCAATGTCTGGAGACACTTGTGGTTGTCACTGCTAGGGTGGGGGATGCCAATGGCCTCTAGTAGAGGTCAGTGGTGCTGTAAGCACACTGTGAGGCATAGGCAGCTCCCTACGCCACTTACTCATTCAACCCAAAAGGTCGCTACTGTCAAGGTTAAGAAACTAGAAATAGCATTTTGTTTTAATTTATATTTCTTTGATTATTCATAAAGTTATTTTCCCTTATGTTTAATAATTAGATATATTTTATGTTTCTGTTCACATTTCTCAATTTGCATGATTTCTTATATTAGTAAGATGTTAACTCTTTATTTTATTTACTGAGTTTATTTTCTTCCTGTTGTTTTCTTGTAAATTTTAAGCTTTATATAGACTATCAATATGTTTTTGTTTGGTCAGACATCACTTTTTAATTGTATATAGTTCAGGAAGTTTTTCCCCCAGCTGCCTCCCCCTCCTCCTTTAATCTCATTTTTTAAATTTTTTAAATATATTTTTATTGATTTCAGAGAGAGGAAGGGAGATGGAGAGAGAGATTAAAACATCAGTGATAAGAGAGAATCATTGATTGGCTGCCTCCTGCACAACCCCTACTGGGGATTGAGCCTGCAACCCAGGCATGTGTGCTTGATTGGAATCAAACCTGGGACCCTTCAGTCCACAGGCTGACACTCTATCCACTGAGTAAAACTGGCTAGGGCCACATTTAACTTTTTAAATGCATATATAATTTATTATAATGTGTATTATGAGATAATTTTAGGAATACTTTTTTTTACTAAATAGTAATGTCTGGTTTTCTTTCTTTTGGAGAAACATTTGGCTTACACAGTGTATTTCAGGTTCAAGATAACCTTCAAAAAAATGAAACTTTCCAAGGGTTTATGCAAGGGAGGGCATGTGTAATGACTCCTTGTCTTCCTTAACAATGGAGTGCAATGACACTCCATAATGTAGTTGGATGTTTGTAACTCACCTAACAGAGTAAAAGCAGTAGTCACAGGTATCACCATGTCAGTCATGCAGAAATATATAAATAAATATCAAAGCTGGAAATGGAAATTGTTTGCAGTTTGAGGTAAATAACTCATTACTTAATGAATTTTCTGATATGATCAAAAAGTTGGAAGAAATGAAACTCTGTGTGTGTATGTGTATTTGGTAAGGAGGAGGACAATATTTCTATTCAAGAAATTAAAAGGGCCCTGGCCAGGTGGATCAGGTGGTTGGAGCGTCATACCATATACCAAAAGGTTGTGGGTTTGATTCCTAGTCAGGGCACATACCTAGGTTGCAGGTTTGTTCCCTGTGGGGGCGCAAATGGGAGGCAACTGATCAATGTTTCACTCTCACATCAAAGTTTATCTCTCTCTCATTTTCTCACATTTGTCTCTCTAAAGTGAATAAAAAACATATCAGTTGAGGATTTTGAAAAAGAAAGAAATTAAAGGGGGTTCTTATTACATAATACAGAAATTTTATAAGTCTTTGATAATCTATCAGTTAAGTGATGAATGGGAATAAGTAGAGATATCTTCTTATCGTTGTACAGATGGAGAATGAGTTAGATTCTGCTCGTTCTGAAATAGAACTCCTCAGAAGTCAGATGACAAATGAGAGAATCTCCATGCAGAATCTAGAAGCTTTGCTGGTGGCCAATCGGGACAAAGAATATCAGTCTCAGATAGCGCTTCAAGAAAAAGAATCTGAAATTCAGCTGCTTAAAGAACACCTGTGTTTGGCAGAAAATAAAATGTGAGTCTGTTAGCAGTATAATAACAAAGTCATATTCCTTAAATTTTTGATACTTTATTGGTTAGTAGAATTTTAAAGCTGGAATTTATATAAGTTAAGCATCCATAATTAGCCATTAATTAAACTGAGCACCAGAAATATTGTGATTTGCCAAAAATTTAGTGCTAGTTTCTATTATATGTTTAGCTAAATTGATTTAAATTTAAGTTTAACCATTGTGTTGATTGTTTCCAATAGAACTTTGGGTATAATAAGATGTCTGATCTAAAATATTGTCTTTAGGAAATATTATAACCAGATTAGAAAAATATACACTTCTGAAACCAGAAGAATTTTTCTATATATGAGCCCACCTGGTGTTGCTCCCTAATCTTTCCATTTGTCACACTGTATTTGCTTATGTACCTATAATTGTACATACTAGGTACCTGCAAGGACTCCTGCATTCACAGAGTACTGAAGACTTCCCTTAGAGCATGATTGTGGCTGCTTCTTTCAGCATCCCAGCACCATTAGCAGCTTATTCCATAACTCTGCTGGAAGGGTGGGTGGAAATGCCTGCCTGGAGAGTGAATGTTCTATTGTAAACTTGGTCACCTCTCACCAAAAACAAAGGCATGGGGACCCCCAGCCTCTGTTCTTACCTGTCTCCTCTATAACATTTTTTCATCCAGCCTCAACTCTGCCCTCCTGTCTGAGCATGGGGTCTGGGGAGGGACAGGAATCATGGTCTCCAGGAATCAGCCACTCACAGGAGCCCCTGACTGAGGCCAACCTGTAAAGCCAAAGCCAGTTCCTTCA
Source organism: Myotis myotis (assembly GCF_014108235.1). Taxonomy (NCBI): domain Eukaryota; kingdom Metazoa; phylum Chordata; class Mammalia; order Chiroptera; family Vespertilionidae; genus Myotis; species Myotis myotis. The sequence goes on from NW_023416336.1 coordinate 1,182,098, forward strand.
GAAACTGTTTCCAGGTTATGGCAGCTGTCACTGAGTCCTTAGTCACTGCCGCTGGGCTGTTGTACTACCTTTAACCGGTTCTGCCAGGTCACTTTCTCAAGCCAGAGGTGGAGATCTCTTAAGAATGTAACCTTAAAGACTACCTTCTGTTTTAGACCGGCTGATCAGTACTGTCCCTTACCCTGGTAAACACGATCAGCTTGTGTGCTCTAGAGTGCTGTCCTGGGAACAAGCAGAGAGGGGAGTGCTCTGTACAAGCAGCATTCGTCTCCGTCGTTATCTTCTTGATGACAGGGCGCCGTGTTATGGGGGTCTGTGGCATGGCTTAGCCCTAAAGGAGATCCTGCTAAATGGAGGAGAGTGTGCGTGGGAATATCAGATTTAATTCTGAGTGTACATAAAGCACTTGGTTGATCTAATATATAACAGACCATATGAATCATGGTGCTAATGAATTCCGGTTTTGATTATTTGGTTATGCCATTACTCAAGAGTACAATACTTTAAAGTACTTCTATAAAAATAACTAGATGCCCAGTGCATAGATTCGTACCCTGGTGGGGTTCCTCGACCTGGCCTGTGGGGATCAGGCCAAAACCGACTCTCTTACATCCCCCATGGGTCCTGGATTGAGAGAGGGCAGTTCTCAGGTGACACAACCCAGAATCGGACTCCCTCCTCTCTTCTCCCAATATTATGTCACTTTCTCTCTGTATCTGTCTCGCTTCTTTCATCTCACTTTAAGTTTGGTGGTAACTGACAACTTGTGGGCATTTAGCTGTAAAATGCAATTATTTAGCTAACAGGATTTACTTAGCCTGGAATCTAGTCAGCCTAGGGCAGGACCCTGCTCAATGTCAAGCTCGTGCCCTGGCCCTTCCGCCCAGGTGGAGTCCTGTGGGGGTGGGAACCTCCTTCTTCCCAACTGAGCTGCTCCTTCGCCTCTTTCCCTCTGAGGTTGCCTGCTGGTGCTACTGTCCGCCTAGAAGGAGGGAAGCCACAGCCAGTTTCCCAGCTGAGAATGGTAGTGGGAAAATTCACTGCCTCCACTGGAAATCGATATTAAGCACATGGGCCAGTGCGGGCACCAGACGTCGGGGCCACAGCTAGTAAGCCCTGCATATCTCATCATTTAGCTAATTGAGTCAAAAAGTTACTGTAAGGGCCAGACCCACGACCTCTGCAATGGGCTAGAGGCCCAGTGGGGAGCCAGACCCGAAGTAGGGAGCCAATGGGCTAGAGGTCCAGTGCACGGATTCATGCACTGGTGGGGTCCGCCGGCTTGGCCTGTGAGGATCGGGCTGAAACCAGCTCTCTGACATCCCCTGAGGGGTCTTAGATTATGAGAGGGTGGTTCACAGGTGATGCACCCCAGAATCGGGCTCCCTCCTCTATGGTTCCAGGTGTATCACCCAAGAACTGCAGCTGCCAAGTCACTGCACTCAACAGCTCCTGCTTTGAGCATCTGCCCCTTGGTTGTCAGTGCGCGTCATAGCCACTGGTTAGCCAGTCGAAAGGTCGGCTGGTCGGCCAGTCACTTAGACTTTTATATATATAGATGTGCAGTAAATAGGTAATAGAGATTGATAATAGATAATATTACTCCATGTAAGCACAAAGAAACTGACACAGAGAAAGTTTAACTAATTGAGAGTGATTGGCACACCTTAAGCTTTTCAAGTAGGCTACCTTGTACATTTACTACACCTAAAATTGGCATATATGTCCATAAAGATCACAGTTGGCTTGGATCCAGCTGAGAACATTGCCAACATGGTTCAGAAGTTCTAGACGTTTAAAAGTCTAATCAACTCTCTCTCTTACATTCATTTACACAGGGCCATCCAGAGTAGAGATGTGGCCCAGTTCAGGAATGTCGTCACGCAATTGGAAGCTGATTTAGACATTACCAAAAGACAGCTAGGGACCGAGCGCTTTGAAAGGTAAGTTGGTCTCTATCCAGTATTTAGGCTGGGAGCATTCTTTCTTAGATAACAACAGATTCTGGTTATTCCATGATGGCTAGGTTTTAAAGTGTGAATTGAACTTCAGTTTTGCCACTGGATTAATAATGCCACTGGATATAAAGTTTAAGAAATTCTATTTTAAACATTTTGCTTTAGGGATAGGGCTGTGCAAGAACTTCGCCGCCAGAACTACTCAAGTAATGCTTATCATTTGAGTTCTACACTAAAGCCAAACACAAAATGTCATTCACCGGAACGTGCTCACCACCGATCTCCTGACCGAGGCCTGGATCGATCTCTAGAAGAGTGAGTGGTTTAGGGTTCATTCTCTGGGGACCATATAGCAATATATACAGTGACTATTTGAGGATGTAAGGAAACTCAGTAACAGTCTGTCAAGAATAATGCTATTGAAACGTGATTATTTATGTTTACATAAAAAGAAAGTATTTTGACTAGTAGTTTCATATAAATATTCTAAAGTGAAAAATCTCTATTTTTCCTGATTACATAATTATATATTTTAAATCTGATTTTCTTGTTATTTCTTCATCAAGTTGTATTAATTTTAATTGATAAATTAATTAAATAATTTAACTTTGATTAATAAAATATTGGTTTATTTTTATACCACCCTAAATGTGAATGCTTTATGAAAGTAATAATATTAGAGGCAAGATTTTAGATACATTTCTATATGTCACAAATTTATAATAACATTTTTATTTGGAAATAATTTAAAATTTATAAGCAGTAATAAAAATAAAAATAAAATAATACAATGGACATCTGTATACCATTTACCCGTATTCTCTATTGTTAAAATTTTACCAAATTTGCTTTTTATGTGTTTGAGACAATACATGTGCTGTCTCACAGATTCACACTCTTGCACATGCTCCCTCTCTCTATATACCCACATTTTTCCAAAAAAACAATAATTCAAGTTCCAAACCATCCTCACCTTGCCTTCTTCCATTCTGTATTTGTAAGTCCTTTCTTCTACAGTGGGTACGCTGGCTCATGAACACATTTACTCCATATCAGCATAGTTACTCCTTTCTTTAATCCCAGAATGCATAAAAAATGTTTCAAAATTTCTCACCTATGTTACTACAATAAGCAGACCAACATTTTTTAAAAGTTCAGGATCTGGCCCTGGCTGGTTGCTCAATGGTTAGAGCATTGGCCCAGAGATAGAAGGCTGGCAGGTTTGATTTTCAGTCAAGGGCACATATCTTGGTTGCAGGCTTGATCCTCAGCCCCCACGTGCAGAAGGCAACCAATAGATGTGTCTTTGTCATATCGATGTTTCTCTCTTCTCCCTCTCCCTCTCCTCCACTTTCTCAAAAAAAAAAAAAGGAATAAAATATCCTGGGATGAGGATTTTAAAAGTTCAGGATCTGTTTGAAACTCTTCCTTCCTATCCCCATATGTCTTAAGGCCTAAGTCTTGCAGGCATATAGTTAAATATCCTATATAATAAAGGGGTGATATGCAAATTGACTGTCATACCCTCACACAAGATGGCTGCCCTATGTGGTCACAAGATGGCCAGCAGGGGAGGGCAGTTGTGGGCAATCAGGCCAGCAGGGGAGGGCAGTTAGGGGTGACCAGGCCTGCAGGGGAGGGCAGTTAGGGGGGACCAGGACTCCAGGGGAGGGCAGTTGGGGGCAATCAGGCCTGCAGGGGAGAGCAGTTGGGGGGGACCAGGCCTGCAGGGAGGGCAGTTGAGGGCAACCAGGCCGGCAGGGGAGGGCATTTAGGGGCAACTGGGAGAAGTTAGGCATCAATCAGGCTGGCAGGTGAGTGGTAAGGGGGTGATCTGGCTGGCAGGCAAAAGCGGTTAGGGCAAATAAGCAGGCAGGCAGGGGAGTGGTTCGGAGAGGGATGTCTGACTGCCGGTTTGTGAGAGGGATTGTGAGAAGGATTGTGAGAGGGATGTCCGACTGCTGGTTTGTAAGAGGGATGTGAGAGGGATTATGAGAGGGATTGTGAGGGATGTCCTACTGCCGGTTTATGAGAGGGATGTGAGAAGGATTGCGAGAGGGATGTCCGACTGCCGATTTAGGCCCAATCCCGCACAGGGATTGGGCCTAAATCGGCAGTCGGACTTCCCCTGAGGGGTCCCAGATTGGAGAGAGTGCAGGCTGGGCTGAGGGACACCCCTCCCCCCAGTCCATGAATTTCATGCACTGGGCCTCTGGTTGGTTTAATAAATTACTCAATTACTTTTTTTCTTTCTCTGTGGATATGGTGTATATATTTGAAATATAATTAGATTTCTTTGTTTCAGTTTGTTTTCATTTTTTTTCTTCCTAGTATTTTCCTTGATTTGATTTAATTTTTGAGTTTGTAGGTTGATATGCTTTCAAAAGTCAAAACTTTGTAAAAGTAATACTCAAAGTGTCACTCTCTCTTATGTGCTTTCTATCCCACCCCTCCACTGAGAAGGTCTGTTTTTGTGTTTTGGTTTCATTTTTAATTTCTAGTTTTATTGCATTGTAATTAGGGAATATGTTTATAATATTTCTATTTAATGGAAACTACTGATATGTTCTTTGTACTTTACTACATGATCAATTTCTGTGACTAGTTCATGTGCACTTAAAAAGATATAGTCTTTCTTCTTAATGTATAGTGTGTATAAATCTAAAAGATTTACCTTTTAAATTTTATTTAGCTCTTTTATATTGATGCTTAATTTTTGTCCACTTGACCTGCTTCACTAAGAATGGTGTTTTAAAATCTATTTTTTGTACATTTTTTCTTGTATCTCCTACAAATTTTGTATTATTTTGTGTAAAACAAGGTGGTTATTTGTTGCATAGATATTCTGAACTATCATACCTTCATTATGGAATGTGGTCCTTTTATGAAGTGTCCTTTTCTGATACATTTATTTTTTGGAGGGGGTAGGGACTGGACATCTACTTTGTCTGTTATTAGAGTTACAACTCCGGTATCCTTATTGTCTTCGTTTGCTTGGTAAAGCTTTGTCCAACTCTATTTTTAACTTTTTTCAATCACTGCATTTGAAGTATCTCTCTTATATGTAGTACTAGAGGCCCAATGCATGAAATTCGTGAACGGGGTTAGGGGACCCCTCAGCCTGGCCTGAACCCTCTCCAATCCAGGACCCTTTGGGGGATGTCCAACTGCCTCTCGCAATCTGGGACCATGAGCTACTAAGTGCTCACCTGCCTGATCGCCCCTAACCACCTCTGCCTGCCTGCCTGCCTGATTGCCCCTAACTGCTCCCCTTCTGGCCTGATCGCCCCTAACTGCCTCTGCCTCTCCCTGCACCCAGGACCCAGGATTCCCTCCTCTGGCCAGTCACAGGCACCTGGGACCCGGGCTTCCCTCCCTCTAGCAGGCCGCAGGCACCCAGGACCCGGGCCAGCTTCACCCACACTGGCTGCAGCCACAGGGGACTGTAGGTGGGCAGCTTCACCCGGACCGCAGCCACAGGCGCCTGGGACCACGGGGCTGGTGTCTTGTCCCTCTCCCAGGCCAGAGGTGCAGGCACAGGCACTGGCTTCCAGGACCGCGGGGCAGATGGCTTGTTCCTCTCCTGGGCCACAGCCCCAGCTGCTGGTGCCGGGGACTGTGGGGCGTGCAGCTTGTCCCTCCCCTGGTCTGCAGGCGCAGGTGCAGCTGCTGGCACCCAGGACCGCTGGGCGGGTGGCTTGTCCCTCTCCCGGGCTGCAGCCCCAGCTGCTGGTGCCTGGGACCACGGGGCAGGTGGCTTGTCCCTCTCCTGGGCTCCAGGCACAGGCGCAGCCACTGGCTCCCGGGACTGCTGGGCAGGCAGTTTGTCCCTCTTTTAGACTGTAGCCTGGCTAGTCTGTATTCCTCTCTCACGAGCTAATTTTGCCTGGCTGGTCCCCATTCCTCTCTTGCAAGTTCATTTGTGCCTGGCTTGTCCCCATTACTCTCTCACGAGCTCATTTGTGCCTGGCTGGTCCCCATTTCTCTCTCCCCAGTGTTGAGTGTCTGAGCTATTATGGCATGATGGTGTGACAGCATGAGGGCATGACAACCATTTGCATATTAACTCTTTATTATATAGGACGAATGGCCCAGTGCACAAAATTTGTGCGTGGGTGGGGTTGTCCCTCAGCCTGGCCTGCACCCTCTCCAATCTGGGACCCCTTGGGGGATGGCTCCTAACCGCTTGCCTCCCTGCCTGATCACCCCTAACCACTCTGCCTGCCAGCCTGATCACCCCCAGCTACCCCCACTTCCAGCCTGATGACCCCTAAGTGCCCCCCTCCTGTTGGCCTGATAACCCCCAACTGCCCACCACTGCCGGCCTGATCCTGCTTGCCCCCATCTGCCCCCCCTCCACCCCCCGGCAGTCTGATCACCCCTAACCACCTCTGCCTCAGCCCGCCACCATGACTTTGTCCAAAAGGTCTCCCGGTCTAATTAGCATATTACCCTTTTATTATATAGATAGTATGGATTTGAATTTTGGGTTTGGGCCATTTTGAAATTCTTTTTTTTTAAAAAAAATAAGTGAGTTAAGCTCCTTCACATTATTGAGATGAATGTTAAATTTGGTCTCAACTCTGTTATATCATCTTAGGTTAATTGTGTTTATTATTTCTCAATTTGTTTATACTTCTTTGCTTTTAAACATTTGTTTGGATATTCAGGAAGGACTGTGTTTTATTATAGTGGCTACCTTTATTTTATTTTTAAAGTTTTACTATTTATTTTTTATCTTTATTTTCTTTTGTTTTTAATTGACTTTATTTGGTAACATTGGTTCACAAACCATATAGGTTCTAAGTGTACAACTCAATAAAACATCATCTGAATACTGTTTCATACACCAACAACCCCAAGAAAAGTCTTTTTATCCACATTTTCCCACCCTTTGCCTACCTCCAACTACCCACAACCTCCCTTTCCCTCTGTTGTTTGCATCTTTGTGTTGTATGTTTTTTGCTTAACCCCTTCACCTTTCATCCAGTCCCCCAAAACTCCTCCCCTCTCACTGCTGTCAGTCTGTTCCATACTAGTATATCCATGCCTCTGTTTCCATTTTGTTCATCAGTTTATTTTGTTCATTAGATTACACATATAAGTGAGATTATGTTTTATTTATCTTTCTTTGACTGGATTATTTCACTTAGCATAATAATATCCAGGTCTATTCCTGCTGTTGCATTAGGTAAAATTTCTTTTTTAACAGCCACATAGTATTCCATTGTGTAAATGTCCAACAGCTTTTTTTATCCTCTCATCTACTGATGGGCACTTGGGCTGTTTCCCAACCTAGGATATTGTAGATAATGCTGCAATGAACATAAGGGAACATATATTCTTTAGAATTCGTGTTTTGACATTCCTAGGATATATTCCTATAAGTGGGATCATTGGGTCAAAAGGCAGTTCTATTTTAAATTTCTTGAGGAAATTCCATATTGTTTTTCACAGTGGCTACACCATACTGTATTCCCACCAACAGTGCACTAGGGTTCCCTTTTCTCCACATCCTCACCAGCACTTGTTGTTTGTTGATTTATTGATGGTAATCAATCTGATAGGTGTGAGGTAATATCTCATTATAGTTTTAATTTGCATACCTGATGAATATTGACATTGAGAATTTTTTTATATGTCTATTGGCCATATCCTATTTGGAAAAGTGACTATTTTTTAATTTTAAATCTGTATTGTTGAAAGTATTACAGATGCCCCTCTTTATTCCCCCATTGCCCCCCTCTACCCTCTTTCTCTTCCCCCCTCATCCCAGGCCTTCACCACCCTATTGTCTGTGTCCATGCATATAAATTCTTTGGTTAATCTCTTCCCATCACTCCTCTCCCTCTTCCATGTGAGATTCATCAGTCTGTTCCACATTTCCATGCCTCTGATTCTATTTTATTATTTATCAGTTTATTTTGTTCATTAGATTCCTTGTCTGTTTGATTTTTAGATTCAATTGTTGTTAGATATGTATTTGTTGCCATTTTATTGTTCATATTTTTTTATTCTTTTTTATTCTTCTTCCTCTTCTTAAAGAATACCCTTCAACATTTCATGTAATACTGGTTTGGTTGTGATGAACTCCTTTAGCTTTTTGTTGTCTGTGACGCTCTTTATCTGACCTTCAATTCTAAATGATAGCTTTGCTGGCTAGAGTAATATTGGTTGTAGGTCCTTGTTTTTCATCACTTGGGGTGTTGTGTGTGTGTGTGTGTGTGTGTGTGTGTGTGTGTGTGTTTTTGATCTTTATTGTTGAGAATATTACAGATGTCCCCTTTTTTACCCCCATTACCTCCCTCCACCCAGTTCCAGCCCCACCCCAGGCCTTCACCACCCTACTATCTGTGTCCAGATCTTTAGTTAATCTCTTCCCACTCTGCCCTCCCTGCTTCCCTCTGAGATTATCAGTCTGCTCCATGCTCCTGTGCCTCTGATTCCACTTTATTTTGCGTTTGATTTTTAGATTCAATTGTTGATAGCCATGTATGTTGACATTTTATTCTTATTTTTTCTCTTCTTCCTCTTCCTCTTCTTTTTCTTTCTCTTCTTCTTCTTCCTCCTCCTCTTCCTCCTCCTCCTACTCCTTCTCCTCATCCTCCTCTCAGATAAAGGTAGTCTAGTTTCATCTTTTTGCATGTGTCTGTTCAGTTTTCCCAACACCATTTGTTGAAGAGACTGTCTTTACTCCATTGTATGTCCAATATCATCAGGGATATTGGCCTGTAATTTTCTTTCTTTGTAGTGTCTTTATCTGGTTTTAGAATTAGGATAATGCTGGCTTTGTAAAAAGAGCTTGGAAGTATTCCTTCCTGTTGAATTTTTTTGGAATAAATTGAGGAGGATAGATGTTAGTTCTTCTTCAAATGTTTGGTAAAATTCTCCTATAAATACATCCAGTCCAGGATTTTTGTTTGCTGGGGTTTTTAAATTACTGCTTCAATTTTATCAGTTGTTATTGGCCTACTCAGGTTTTCTGATTGTACCTAATTGAGTTTTGGAAGATTATAGGTTCCTAGGAATTTGTCCATTTTGCCTAGGTTGTCTAGTTTGTTGGCATAAAGTTATTCATAGTATTTGCTTACAATTCTTTCTATTTCTGTAGTGTCTGATGTTATATCACCTCTTTAATTTCTGATTTTATTTATTTGGGTCCTCTCTCTTTGTTTCTTGATGAGTCTGGCTAGGAATTCATCAGTCTTGTTTATTTTTTCAAAGAACCAGCTCTTAGTTTCATTGATCTTTTATATTGTTGTATTGTTGTTGTTTTTTTCTCTCTCTCTATCATTTATTTCCACTCTGATCTTTATTATTTCCTTCCTTCTACTTCTTCTGGTCTTTTCTTGCTGCTATGTTTCTAATTCATTTAGTTGTAGAGTTAGATAGTTTATTAGTGCTTTTTCTTATTTGTTGAGCTAGTCCTGAAATAAACGCTATGGAAATACATGCTATGCACTTCCCTCTCAGGACTTCTTTTGCCATGTCCCATAGGTTTTGGGTGGTTGTGTGTTTATTTTCATTTGTTTCCCGGGAGTTTGTAATTTCTTGCTTGATCTCATTGGTAACCCATTCATTGTTTAATAATATGCTATTTAGCCTCCATGTATTGAGTGTTTTTGAGTTTCTTTATTGTAGTTGATTTCTAACTTCTTGCCATTGTTTTTCGAGGGGATGCTTGATATTATATCAATTTTCTCTAATTTGTATAGACTTGTTTTGTGCTCTCACATGTGGTCTGTCTTTGAGAATGTTCCTTGTGTGCTTGAGAAGAATGTATATTCTATTGCGTTGGGATGAAATGTTCTGTAAATATCAGTTAGATTCACCTGATCTGTGTCTTGTAAGGCCTCCTCCCCAGGAGAACCTGATAAACCCTTCAAGATGGCATGGTTTCCAAGCCAGAGCCACACTAGGGGAGAGCCTGTGGCAGTAGCAAGGGCTTTTTGGCCAGGAGAGCCCACCCTGAGACTCCTGCACAATTGGATTGTCCCTCACACACACACACACACATACCCATGCACATCCACACACTTACCCTCTCACTCATTCACTCACTCACTCACTCACTCACACTCTCCCCCACTCCAGTCCTGCCAGCCACCATGTAGGAATCCTCCCTTTGCCCGTTAAAAAAAATGTTTTTATTGATTTTAGGAAGGAAGGGAGAAGGAAAGGGAAATAGAAACATCAATTATTAGAGAAAATCATTGATCAGCTGCCTCCTGCACACCCCCCATAAGTGGTTGAGCCCACAACCCAGGCATGTGCCCTAACCGGGAATTGAACTGTGACCTCCTGTTTCATAGGTTGACACTCAATTCTGAGCCACACCACCCATTTTTTAATTGAGTTGTTGTCTTCCTGGTTTTGAGTTATATAAGTTCTTTATATATTTTGTAATTTAAGCCCTTATGAGATGTATTATTGGAAAATATGTTCTCCCATACAGTGGGCTCCTTTTATTTTGTTGATGGTTTCTTTTTTTAATTTCTTTATTGATTAAGGTATTACATATTTGTCCTTATCCCCCCCACCCCCACTCATGCCCGCACCCCCCTGTTGTCAGTGTCCATTGGTTAGGCTTATATGCATGCATACAAGTCCTTTGGTTGATCTCTCCCCCTTACTCCAACCCTCCCCTACCTTCCCTCTGAGGTTTGACGGTCTGATCAATGCTTCTCTGTCTCTGGATCTGCTTTTATTCATCAGTTGTTCATTATATTCCACAAATGAGTGAGATCATGTTATATTTATCTTTCTCTGACTGGCTTATTTCATTTACATAATGCTCTCCAGTTCCATCCATGCTGTTGCAAATGATAAGAATTCCTTCTTTTTTACCACAGCGTAGTATCCCATTGTGTAGATGTACCACAGTCTTTTAATCTACTCATCTGCTGATGGGCACTTAGGCTGTTTCCAAATCTTAGCTATGGTGAATTGTGCCACTATGAACATAGGGGTGCATATATCCTTTCTGATTGGTGTTTCTAGTTTCTTAAGATATATTCCTAGAAGTGGGATCACTAGGTCAAATGGGAGTTCCATTTTTAGTTTTTTAAGGAAACTCCATACTGTTCTCCACAATAGCTGCACCGGTCTGCATTTCCACCAGCAGAGCATGAGAGTTCCTTTTTCTCCGCATCCTTGCCAGCACTTGTCATTTGTTGATTTGTTGATGATAGCCATTTTGACAGGTGTGAGATGGTACCTCATTGTCATTTTGATTTGCATCTCTCAGATGATTAGTGACTTTGAGCATGTTTTCATATGTCTCTTGGCCTTCCTTCTGTCTTCTTTTGAAAAATATCTATTTAGGTCCATTTCCATTTTTTGATTGGGTTGTTTATCTCTCGTTTGTTAAGTTATATGAGTTCCCTGTAAATTTAGAGATTAAACCCTTATCGGTGATAACATTGGCAAATATGTTCTCCCATGCAGTGGGCTTTCTTGTTGTTTTGTTGATGGTTTCTTTTTCTGTGCCAAAGCTTTTTATTTTGATGTAGTCCCATTTGTTTATTGATTTATTGATGAGAGCCTTTATGAAGGTGTGAGGTGATATTTCGTTGTGCTTTTAATTTTCATTTCTCTGATGATTAGTGACACAGAGCATCTTTTTATATGTCTATTGGCCATCTGTATGTCCTCTGAAGAAGTTTCTAGTAAGATGTTTTGCCCATTTTTAAATTGGATTGTTTGTTTGTTTTTTTAAGATGTTGAGTTGTCTAGATTCCTTATAAATTTTGGATGTTAATCCCTTATCAGCGGTATCATTGGTGAATATATTCTCACATTTAGTGGGTTGGCTTTTCACTTTGTTGATTGTTTCCTTTGCTGTGTAAAAACTTTTTAGTTTGATGTAGTCCCATTTATTTATTTTTTCTTTTGTTTTTCTTACCCAAGGAGATATGTAATATATATATGGAATATTTCAGATTTTACTGTCTATGTTTTTTTCTAGGATTTTTATGGTTTTGAGTCTTACACTTAAATCTTTATTCCATTTTGAGTTTATTATTGTGCATGGTGTAAGAAGGTGGTCTAGTTTCATTTTTATTGCATATATCTGTTCAATTTTTGAACACTATTAAATAGACTATCTCTACCCCATTGTATGTTCTTGCCTCCTTTGTCAAAGATTAATTGACCATAAAGGCAGGCTTTACTTTGGGTTCTCTATTCTGCTTTTATGCCAGGATCATGCTGTTTCTAGTACCATGTCCTTGTAGTATAGTTAGATATCGGGTAGCATTATTCCTTCAACTTTGTTCTCTTTCTCAAGATTTATGATGCTATGTGGGATTTTTTGCAGTTTCATGTTCATTTTTGGAATATTTGTTCTAGATTTGTGCAATATGCCATTGGCATCTTGGTAGGAATTGCATAGTTTACTTTGGGTAGTATAGACATTTTAATGACATTAATTTTTACTATCCATGAACATGGTATATGCTTCCATTTATTTGTATCTTCTTCAGTTTCTTTCTTCAGTTGCTTTTAATTTTCCATTGTCGTGTCTTTTACATCCTTGGTTAAATTTATTAGTACATACATATTTTTTGATGAAATAGTAAATGGGATTTTTGTGTGTGTATGTATTTTTGTTTGTTTGTTTTTGTTCTTTTAGTTTCTCTTTCTGGTAGTTCATTATTGGTGTATAAAATGCAACTGATTTCTGGATATTTATTTTGTATCCTGCTATTTTACTGAATTCCTTTATCAGTTCTAGTAGTGTTTTGGTGGAATCTTAAGGGTTCTCTATGTACCGTACACCAGTAAAGAGTGGTAGTTTTAATTTCCAATTTGAATGCCTTTTATTTTTTTCTTGTCTGATTGCTGTTGCTAGGACTTCCAATACCATGTTGAATGAGAGTGGTGAAAGCAGACATCTCTATCTTGACCTTTAGGGAAATGCTTTTAGTTTTTGCCCATTGTATAATGCTGGCTGTGGGATTGTCATATGTGGCCTTTATTATGAGGTATGATCCCTCTATTCCTACTTTGCTAAGAGGTTTTATCATAAATGGGTACTAGATTTTATCAAATGCTTTTTCTGCATGTATTGGTATGATCATGTGATTTTTACCCATTTTTAAAAATGTTGTGTACCACGTTTATTGATGTGGATATAGTACCAACCTTGTATCCCTGGAATAAATCCCACTTGACCATGGTGTATGATATTTTTAATGTATTTTAATTTTTAATATATTACTGGATCTGGCTTGCTATTTTGTTGAGGATTTTAGCATTTATGTTCACCAGGAATATTGGCCTTTAATTTTCTTCTTTTGTAATATCTTTATCTAGTTTTGGAATTAGGATAATGCTGGCCTCGTAAAACGAGCTGGTGAGTCTTCCCTCCTCTTGAATTTCTTAGAATAGTTTATGAGGTATAGGTATTAATTCTCTTTTGAATGTTTTGTAAAATTCACCTATGAAGCCCTCCTGTTCAAAACTTCTGTTTGATGGGAGGTTGTTTTTTTAAAAAATTCTTTATTACTGCTGCATTGCATCAAGTGTAACCAGTCAATTCTGATTTTCTGATTCTTCCTGATTCAGTTTTTGAAGATTGTATGTTTTTAGGAATAGATCCACTTCATCCAGATTGTCCAATTTGTTGGTATATAGTTGTCTATGTTTTCTTACACTTTTTTTATATTTCTTTGGTGTCAGTTGTTAATTCTCCTCTTTCATTTCTGAATTTATTTATTTGGGTACTCTCTCTTTTTTTCTTGATGAGTCTGGTTAAAGATTTGTCAATATTGCTAATTATTTCAAAGAAGCAGCTCTTAGTTTCATTGATCTTTTGGGTTCCTTTTTATGACTCTATTTTTTAAATTTCTATTTTAATCTTTACTTCTTTCTTTTTACTCACTTTAAGCTTTGTTTGTTGTTCTTTTTCAAGTTTCTTTAAGTGTAAAGTTAGATTATTTGAAATGTTTCTTATTTCTTGAGATAGGCTTGTAATGTGCAATTTCCTCTTAAGACTGCTTTTGCTATGTCCCATAGATTTTGGGTTGTTGATTTTCATTTTCTTTTATTTCAAAGTATCTTAAGAAATCATCCTTGATTTCATTTTAACCCATTCGTTATTTAGCCTCTGTGTCTTTGTGTGCTATTCAGATTTGGGTGGGGGAGGAGGGGTGGGGGGGCAGTTGGTGATTGATTTCTAGTTTCATACCATTATAGTCAGAGAATTTTCTTGATATGATTTTAATCTTCTTAAATTTATTGAGACTTGTTTTGAGACTTGTTTGGTCTGTCCTAGAAAATGTTCCATGTGCCCTTGATAAGAATGTATATTCTGCTGCTTTATGGTGAAATGCTCTGATGATATCAATGAAATCTATTCCATCTATTATGTCATAGAAGGTCACTGTTTCCATGTTGATTTTCTGTCTGGAAGATGTATCTCTTGATGTAATTAGGGTATTAAAATCCCCTACTATGACCATATTATTGTTGATCGGTCCCTTTATGTCCCTCAAGATTTTCTTTATATATTTAGGTGCTTCTATGTTGGGTTCATAAGTGTTTACAGGGTTATATCCTCTTTACCATTATATTGTCCTCCTTTGTCTCTTATTATAGCCTTTGTTTTAAAGTCTATTTTGTCAGATATAAGTATTGCTACTCCAAGTTTTTCCCCCTTTTTTATTTGCATGACAAATCTTTGTTCATTCTTTTACTTTTGCTTTCTGTGTACCTTTCATTCTGAGGTATCTTGTAGACAGCATATATATGGATTTTTTTTTTATTTCTTCAGCCACCCAATGTCTTTTGATTGAAGCACTTAAGCCATTTTCATCTGAAGTGATTATTGTAAGGTACAAATTTATTATGATTTTATTCCTTATTATTATGTACCTCTTCTCCTCCTCCTTCTGCTCCTTCTGCTTCTTCTTCATGAAGATCCTTTAACATCCTATATAATAAAAGGCTAATATGCAAGTTGACCGAATGGCAGAACGACCAGTCGCTATGACGAGCACTGACCACCAGGGGGCAGATGCTCAACTGGTGGTGAGCACCAGAAGCTGGGTTCACAGCTGTCAAGCACAGCGGTAGTGGCAGGAGCCTCTCCTGCCTCTGTGGCAACACTAAGGATGTCCGACTGATGGCTTAGGCCCGTTCCCCCTGGGGAATAGGCCTAAGCTGTCAATCAGACATTCCCTGAGGGGTCCCAGACTGTGAGAGGATGCAGGTTGGACTCAGGGACCCTCCTCCCCCCAAGTGCACGAATTTTGTGCACTGGGCCTCTAGTTTATTATAATACTAGTATAGTGGTAATGAACTACGTTAGCTTTTTCTTGTCTGGGAAGCTCGTTATTTCTACATCAATTTTAAATGACAGCCTTGTTGGGTAAAGTAGTCTTGGGTATAGGTCCTTGCTTTTCATTACAGTGAATATTTCATGCCAATGCCTTGTGGCCTGAAATTTTTGTTGAGAAATGAGCTGACAGTCTTATAGGAGTTCCCTTGTAGGTAACTAACTGTCTTTCTCTTGCTGGTTTTCAGATTATCTCTTTGTCTTTAAACTTTGCTATTTTAATTATTATGTGTCTTGGTGTGGGCCTCTCTGGGTTCACTTTGTGTGGGACTTTCTATGCTGCTTGGACTTGTATGTATTTTTTGTTCATCAGCTTAGGAAAATTTTCAGCCATTTTTTCTTCAAATAGGTTTTTGAAACTGCTTTTGCTCTTCTCTGTATATTGCGAATGTTGATAAGCTGCATGTTGTTCCAAATATTTCTTAAACTGTCCTTATATCAAAAAATGTTTTTGCTCCTTTAATTGAGTATATTCTGCTACCTTGTCTTCTAAATTGCTGATTTGCTTTTCGGCTTTATCCAATCTATTGTTTATTCTTTCCAGTGTATTTTTAATTTCAGATATCAAATTGTTCATTTGCAACTGGTTCTTTTTTATGGTTTCTATGTTTTGTTGTTGTTGTTGTTTTAATGCTTGCTATCTCTTTTTTAAGTTATCACTAAGTTCCATGAACATCCTTATAACCATTTTTTTGAACTCTTCATCTGGTACAATGCTTGTTTCCATTTAATTTAGCTCTTTTTCTGGACATTTCTCTTGTTCTTTCATTTAGTTTGTCTTTTTATCTCCCCATTTTGTCTGCCTCTTTGTGTTTGTTTCTGTGTATTAGGTAGATTTGCTATGTCTCCCAATCTTGGTAGGATGGTGTCCTGTGGAACTTAATGGCACAGTCTCCTTGATCACCTGAGCCGGGTACTCCAGTAATATCTCTTGTGTATGTTATGTGAGCTCTTTTGTCATAATTGAGTGTTGAGTTTACTATGGTCCTATTTGTGTGTGTGTTTCATCTTCAAGTTTGCTGACTATGAGTATTCATCCTGACCACAGTGTACAAGCTGCTGTGCAGGTGCTGACCATGTGAACCAGCAGGATCTGATGCCTACTGAGATCTGCCTTTGATTATGATACTTGTTAAGCTAATTGTATCCTGCTTTGATGTTATCTGAAGTTGTCCACTGGGTGTGTCTATTCTGGTGCCTTTTGGGAGGTACCCTGGTCAATGTCAGACACTGCCTGTGACCTGCCCTGGGCAACCTTTTTAGAGCTACAAAGCAATCCAGTTTGTGGCTAACTCTGCTGGGCCTTGGTGTGTGTGAGATGGATCAATATGTGTACCACGTCTGGCTTCCACCACTACTGAGCCCGGGGGCAGGTCAGCAAATGGCTTAAAGGGCCCAGAGATCCATCTCTGCCAGCCTTCACCTGCCAGCTGCCTGTTAGGTTCAGTCACTAAAAGAGCCTCTAGGTGGGGATGAGTGGTGCTCACCATATTGATGTAGGTCAAAACTCATGCCAATGCTGGGACTGAGGCTGCTCAGCAAATGTCCCAGGTTATACTAAACCTAGATATTCCCTGCCAAGTGCCCATAGACCTTTGTGGTGGGGTGGTGTCTCAGGGAGTCATCAGGATGAGGATAGTAGATTTTATCAGGCCCAAACACACCAAGATTTGGCTGTTAAAGGAAGGGCTCTGCACCAGTTTGGCATGCAAGGGGAAAAAAATGACCCTGTCCTAGTGCGACACAACACTGTCTATCCTAGATCCTGCCCAGGCCTCCTCGGCAGGGCAGAGCTGCCTGGAGTCATGGGGGTAGGATCACCTGGAACCTAGAGAGTGGGGCTAATGTATCTGCTGTGAGAGGAGGCACTGGTCAGTTTCATGGGAAAGTGGGGGGAATGGACCCGCCACAAAGCCACACAACTCAGTCCCTGAGTCAGCTCATACATCTGCACCCTGGCCCAGAAAGATGCTCCTCAGCAGAAATCCAGAGGATGGGGCTATTATATTCACCCAGGCTGATGCCGTAGGGAGAAGAGTCCTCTCCTGAGGAAGGATGGCGTCTACCGTGTGGAAAAGGGACTCAGCACAGAGATCCTGGTGGCTGTCTCTTCAGCTCTCTCCCCAGAGCCACAAACCCCAGTCTGTCCTCATGGGACTCTAGTCCGCTTTACCCTCCCTCTCTCGGTGCTCAGTGTGTGTAGCTGTGAACAAGATTTTGTGTATTGGCTCTTTAAGAGTGTACCTGGTCTGTTTCTTGTCCCTATAGTTTTGCCTTTTCCAGATGACATAAAAATGGAATCATCATATGTAGCCTCTAGTGGCTAAATTTCACCCAACATAATATATTTCAGATTTTTTCAAGTTGTTGCATGCATCAGATCTTGTTGAATATTCCTTTTACCCACTGAAAAGTATTCTACTGTAGGGATCTACCAGTTTTGTTTTATTTTTTTTTACTTGGAAAGAATCATAGACTTACCTGGAGTTATAAAAATAGTTAAAAAGGGAGTTCCCCATATCCTTCCCCCAGGTTACAAGGTAATCCTATCTAATAAAAGAGAAACATGGTAATTGGCATACGACCACTACCCTTCCCATTGGCTAATCAGGGCGATATGCAAATTAACTGCCAGCCAAGACGGCGGCCGGCAGCCAGGCAGCTTAAACGGAACATGAGGCTTGCTTGCTTCAGTGACGGAGTACTGCAACGTTCTCCGCCTGCCTTGCCGGCCTCTGAGCTTGCAGTTTAAGAAACATTGTAACAAATATAGAAGCTAAACAAAACCCCAGAAACCAGCTTTCAGCCAGCCGGGATCTCAGAGCTGGAGTTGATACAGAGTTTCGATTATAGAACCTAAACAAACCAGATACCTACTTTCAGCAGCGGAGGCCTCAGAGCTGGAGCCAAGCCTCAGAGCTCAAGCTGGCCCAGAATAAAAAAAAAAAAAAAGAAAAAAGAAGAAAAGGAGCAGTTGGGAGCTTCAGTCCCAGCCTGAAAACAGCCCTCAGCCCCTCACCCAGACTGGCCAGGCACCCCAGTGGGGACCCCCACCCTGAAGGGTGTGTGACCAGCTGCAAACAGCCATCATCCCCTCATCCAGACTGGCCAGGCACCCCAGTGGGGACCCCCACCCTGATCCAGGACACCCTTCAGGGCAAACCAGCCAGCCCCCACCCATGCACCAGGCCTCTATTCTATATAATAAAAGGGTAATATGCCTCCCAGCACTGGGTTCAGCATGACATGGGGCAGCGCCCAAACCCCCTGATCGCCCTATGGCTCTGTGTGACAGGGGGCGGGGCCACAACCTCCCTATCCGGCCTGCTCTGTTCGTGACAGGGGTAGGCGCCCCAACCCCCTGATCAGCCCTGCTCTGTGCCTGATAGGAGGGAGCTCCCCAACACGCTGATCGCCTTGAGGCTCTGTGTGTGACAGGGTGCAGCGCCCCAACCCCTCTCCCCCCACGGGCCCTGCTCTGTGTGTGATGGGGTAGAGCCATAACCTCCCCATCGGCCCTGCCCTGAGTGTGACAGTGGCGGCGCCCCAACCCCCTGATCGGCCCTGCTCTGTGGGTGATAGAGGGCAGCACCCCAACCCCCTGATCCGCCCTGCTCTGTGTGTGACAGGGTGCGGTGCCCTAACTCCCCTATCGGCCCTACTCTGTGAGTGACAGGGGGGAGCTCCTCAACCCCCTGATGGGCCCTGCTCTGTGCGTGACAGGGGGGAGCTCCCCAACCCCCTGATCAACCCTGCTCTGTGTGTGAAAGGGTACAGAGCCCCAACCCCCTGATTGGCCCTGCTCTGTGCGTGACAGGGGGTGGCGCCGCAACCTCCCCATCAACCCTGCCTTGAGTGTGACAGGGGGCGGTGCCCCAACCCCCCAATCGGCCCTACCCTGAGCGTGACTGAGGGTGGCATCGCAACCTCCCAATCCGCCCTGCTCTGTGCATGACAGGGGGCGGTGCCCCAACTCCCCAATCGGCCCTGCTCTGAGCCCAACCAGGGGCTGCACCTAGGGATTGGGCCTGCCCTCTGCCACCCAGGAGCAGGCCTAAGCCAGCAGGGCGTTATCTCCCGAGGGGTCCCAGACTGCGAGAGGGCACAGGCCGGGTTGAGGGACCCCCCCTTCCCCACCCCCCCCCCCCCGAGTGCACAAATTTTTGTGCACCGGGCCTCTAGTATCTTATAAACCAGGAAATTAACATTGGTAAAATACAGTTAATTTTAACTCATATTCAGTTTTCACTTGTTTTTCCATGTTTTCATTTATGTGTATTTATAGGTGTGTTTTTTTATACACGACCCATATTTCACCACCACAATCAAGACACCTAATTGTTCCATCAGCACCAAGGAACTCACTCTCTCATGATACCACTTTATAGTTAGTCAAAGCACACACATACAGTCCCCCAAGAAAATATTAATTTCTTCTTCACCTCTATAATTGTCATTTTCAGAATGTTATATAAATAGAATCACAAACACTATGTAACTTTTTGAGATTGACTTTTTTATTTAACACAATGCCCATGAGATCCATTCAAGTTGTGTTTAATGATAGTTGATTTCCTTTTTAATATAGATATGATTCCAAGATATGGATGTATTACAGTTTATAAACACTGAGCAAAAAAATACATTTATCTGTTTTTCTTCACAGAAGCTGGGAGAAAAATCATAAGTATTGCCAAAGTAATGTTAGAGTTTAATTTTATACATGGTGAAATCATGGAATTAAAAATGTTAATCTGCACAAATTTTCTTCTCTCTCATAGGAATCTTTGCTATAGAGATTTCTGATATGCGAAAAGATTCTTCACATCCTTGGGAAAGGTCAAAATGTCAATCTGATTTTTTTGCTATATGATTGCATTTATCTTTTGAATCCTTGACAATGTTAAATGTATATATTAACTTTGTGCCTCTGAATTTCTGTTCTCATGTGCCATATTGCAGTGATCAGAGATGACTTATGAAACAAAAATGCATGTGGCTCTTTCTACCCATACAGTAATAGTGAGTGTAAAATCCACTTACTTCACTATTGAACACTGTTATGTTAACTATCCGGAGTAAATAAAGAAGCTTGTAAAAAGAAGGAAAAGTGTTCTTTACAAAACTGATTTTCTTTCCTTTCTTGGTCTCTCATATAATTGGATGGTTTTTTTTCTTTGTTATTTATCCTTTCTTGGCTGGAGAAGTTCTGCCAAAATAGGCACAGTTTACTGATCCTGGCCTGGGTCCCAATATGCCACTTTGGACCCAGCCTGACATAAATTCCAGGCCATAATCTGACTTCAAAGCAGCAGATAATAGGAGTGTGTCAGGATTTTTAAAACCATAATGTTGTACCACTGATTAACATACATTTCTGCAATTGTGTTTACCCATACTATTTTTAGAAAGGCAGGTGATGCTATATCTGTCAAGAATGTAAGATTTTTTTTAATCTGTATTTTTAATAAGATTTCTTTAAAACATTAAAGTACTGCAATCAACTTAATTGCCATTTTATTTACTTTTTATTTTTTGCCTGTGGTAGGTGTTTGTTATATAGAGTAAGTCCAGTGATCTTTTCTGATTTCCACTAAAATTGCCTAAATCTCTTCCCTTTTCTGTCCATTGATTTTGAATTAAGAGTCTGAACACTAATGCATTTTACTAACATTAGCTGTTTGTATCCTTGCCATTTATTTTAAAAAATCTGTCATTAATAGTATTCATAGGATGTAGACAGTTTCTCATTGTATACAGTCACTATTCAGTATGACTACAGTAATGAAGGATAGGTCCCTGGTTTAGGTCTTGTTTAATCATTAACACTGTGATATTTTACCATAAGGCCATACTACATATTTACTTTAGTTTGATATTTAAAAACCTTGAGGTTTATTCACCTAATTTAAGGCTCTCATTACAGGTTGGTTTAAAAATTGAATAATTTAAAATATGATGTCCTTTTATAAACATTTTAGACAATAATACACAAAGAGTTGGTTAAAAAAAGTTGTTGGTGCTAATATTAAATAATGTATTAATAAATATGCAAAATTAACCTTTGCTAGTGATGCAGTGACCTGAGCACTACGTCATTACAACATTAATTTTAATCTGTCCACCTCCTAGATGACCTGACAAGGAGCTGAGTGTCACCTGTCACACATACTTTACATGTTGTATGTGGAGGGCAGTATGTCGGGAAAAGGGCATGAGATAAATAAGAATGAAGTATGTAAGCAAATATTTCCATACTTGATTAAAAGTATACTGTACTTGACTTGTGCCATTAGTTACCGAATATTTAAAAGGAAAATTATTTGGTAAGTATAAAGGTGCCAATATTATCCAAAGGTAGGGAAACCTCAACTGTATTCTATGTTAAACTCAAAGAAAAGATTTTTTCTTATAATTATATTTAAGGACATTCATTATTTTAAATCAGATTCATGTCACATGATATCAATATATATTAACCTATTGATAAGGTTGAGATCACCTAATGCAATAAAATGCACAATACATATTTTTTCTTTGATAACAAAGAAATCGGAAAAAGAGCTCTCAACTTTGAAATGTCATGTTTAATCCAAAACATCCATTCTTGCTGAAGTAAGGGTGTTTTGAAAGAGAATTGTTAACCCTCTGAGTTAAATATCTCACAGGCACTAAGTCTCAATACATCTAAACTAAATTCAACAATGTGTCCTCTTGCAGTCTCTACCCTTGTTTCCCACATAGATACTAAGTCAGGTGCCTAAATCCTTAGCCCAGATGCCATTAGAAGTCACTCCCTTCCCTTCTCACTGCACAATTTAGTCAACCTAAATGTCACTTCCTCCTGCATATTAAAGAAATTAAAGAAAACCTAAATAGTGAAAAGACATCCTGTGTTCATGGACTGGGAGCCAAATATTGTTAAGATGGCAATGTTCCTCCCAGCCATCTTCAGATTAAATAGAATTCATTTTGAAATTCCAATGGAGTCCATCTTTCCCCCCCCACACACAGAAATGGAAAAGCCAATCATAACATTCATATGGAATTTCAAGAGACCCAGAATAGCTCAATCATGAAACAGAAGAACAAAGTTGGAAGATCCACATTTACAATTTCAAAAACTTACTGCTAAACTACAGTTACCAAAATAATGTAGTATTAACGTAAGGATAAATAAGGATCAATAGAATAGATTGAGAGTTCAGAAATAAACCCATACTTCCATGGTCAATTGATTTCAACAGCGGTGCCTAGACCATTCACTGGGGGAAAAGAACAGTCCCTTTAGTAAGTGGTGCTGGGACAATTGGAAAACCACATGCTAAAGAATGAAGCTGGACCCTTATCACACACCACTTACAAAAATCAACTCAAAATGAAATATATACCTACATTTTAGTGTTAAAACTATCAAACTATTCAAAGAAAACATACAGACAAACCTTCATGACTTGGATTTCATAATTGTTTCTTAAAGATGACTTAAATGACAAACAACTTCCAAGATATATAAATTGGCCTTCATCAGAATTAAAAACCTGTGCATCAAAAGACACTACAAAGAAAGTGAATGAAGGACAACCAAATAATGGAAGAAAATATTTGCAAATCATATATCTGGTAATGGTGTAGTATCCAGAATATATAATTTTTATAAACCAACCATAAAAAATGACTCATTTTAAAAATGGGCAAAGGACTTGAGTAGACATTCTCCAAAGAAGATATACTAAGGTTAATAAGCACATGAAAAGACACCCAATGTCATTAGTCATTAGGGTAATTGAGATCAAAGCTATAATATAACCCCTCACACAGAAAGATAGCTAGAATGGAAAATATGATAACAAGTATCAATGAGGATGTGGAGAAATTCATACATTGCTGGTGGAAATATAAAATCGTTTGGCCACTGTGGAAGAGTTTGGCAGTTCCTCAATAAGTTAAACATGGAGTTAACATATGATCCAACAATTCAACGTCTAGGTATATACCCAAAAGAACTGAAAATGTGCTCAAACAACACTTGTACATGAATATCCATATTAGCTCTAATTGGAAACCACCCACCCAAATGCCCAACAACTGATGAATGGATCAACACAATATGTTACGTCCCTATGATGGAATATTCTCAGTCATAACTGTGAATGACTTAACATTGTGCTAAGTCATCGGTTCTCAACCTGTGGGTCGCGATCCCTTTGGGGAGTGAACGACCCTTTCACAGGAGTTTCCTAAGACCATCGGAAAACATATATAATTACATATTGTTTTTGTGATTAATCACTATGCTTTAATTATGTTCAATTTGTAACAATAAAAATACATCCTTCATATCGGATATTTACATTATGATTCATAACAGTAGCAAAATTACAGTTATGAAGTAGCAACGAAAATAATTTTATGGTTGGGGGTCACCACAACATGAGGAACTGTATTAAAGGGTCGCAGAATTAGGAAGGTTGAGAACCACTGTGCTAAGTGAAAGAATCCAGAGCTAAAACCCACATAGTTTATGATTCCATTCATTTGAAGTCTTCAAATAGGCAAATTCATAGAGACAATGCAGATTAGTGGTTGCCAGGGGCAATGGGGGTTGGTGGGGGCTGCTTAGTGGGCACAGGGTTTCTGTTTGGGTGATGAATAAGTCCTGGAACTAGGTAGTGGGAATAGTTGTACTCCATTGTGCTACTGAGCTGTACAATTTCAAACAGTTAATAAAATGTTAAATTTTGTTATTTTACCACAATTTATGAAAAAGTCACTTTCTCAAAATTTCTTTGACTCCTAGCATTGGTCTGACTGGGTCAAGTTCTCCTGCAAAAGTGTCTAGTATTTCTCTTTTGAAGGACTTACTATAGTTGTAATTGATTTTTTGTGTAATTATTTGTCTAATATCTGTCTTTCCTTCTGTACTATAAAATCCATCAGGGCAAAGAATCATATCTGTCTTCACCATTGTATCTCCTAGGATATAGCACAATGCTTGGTACATACTAGGTATTCTATAAATACTTATGGAACAAATAAAGCAGGGGTGGGGAACCTTTTTCCTGCCAAGGGCCATTTGGGTATTTATAACATCATTCACGGGCCATACAAAATTATCAACTTAAAAATTAGCCTGCTATATTTGGTCAAACATTTAACTCACCCCTAATGCCTTAGCAGGTCCTGACCAAATCATTTCTTGGGCCTTGTAGATGTTTCCAACCCTAAAATGAAGGAACGAATTGTCCCCAATTCCTAAAAAATATAGTATCTCCTAAATATCTTTGAAATAATCTACTTTTCTCTAGTCTCACTTTAATCCAAACCATAGTAACATCTTAATCTCTAGAATGATATGACAATCTCCTATTCACTCTCTCGGTCTAATTCGTTCTCCACACTGTAATCAAAGTAGTAGTTTTAAAACACTAATACGATCACATCTCTCTCTGCACACGTACCCTGTGAGTACCAAATTTACAAATTAGACTAAAGTCCAAACTGTATTTAACACTAGAAGCCCAGTGCACGAAAATCGTGCACTGGGGTGGGGATCCCTCAACCCGGCCTGCACCCTCTTGCAGTCCGGGACCCCTTGAGGGTTGCCTGCCTGCCAGCTTAGGCCTGCTCCCTCCAGGGAATTGGGCCTAAGCTGGCAGGCAGACATAGCTCTCGCAGCCTGGAACCCCTCGTTCCTTAACACCCACCTGCAGCAGAGGTGGGAGAGGCTCCTGCCACAGCCACTGTACTCACCAGCCATGAGCCTGGCTCCCTATGGGAGCACACTGACACCAGGAGGCAGCTCCTGCATTGAGCGTCTGCCCCCTGGTGGTCAGTGCGTGTTATAGCGACCAGTTGTTCTGCCGTTTGGTAGATTTGTATGTTAGGGTTTTATTATATAGGATTGCCTTCACCTGTCTGATTTGGTTCTTTATTTTTTAATCTTTTCAGCTTCATACTGCTCCCCACCCACTTTACAAATATATATTTATTCTGAATTGTGTTTGATACCTGAAACAGTTTATTTTCTTGCATCTCTTGACCTTTATACATGCTCTTTCCTCTGCCTGGATCACTCATTTCTCTCTCTCCCAGTCTCCCTTCCAACCTGGAAAAGTCTTGTTTGGCTAAAAATGTGTTGTCAGCACCTAGCACAGTGCCTGTCACATAGTATGTGCTTAATAAATACTTGTTTTTTTTAAAAAATTAAAGTTTTCCTGTTTCTTGTCTAATTTCTATATATTCTATTTATTATAACTTATCCTGTGTGCTTCATTGCATTCTTATTGTATGGTCTTGTTTGTGAGTCATACCTGCTAGGCAGTGAACTTCATGAAAGACTGATTACTTTTCATGGTACAGACCATGCCAGACTCATGGTGGCTTCTTGTTGACATATATTCACTGAAAGAGTAGAGCGTATAGGTGGTTAGGACCATAGGCTCTAGAGTCCTGCTGCTTGACTTTACATCATGTCTTCATACTTCCTAGCTGTGTACTTGATCAAATGAGCACTTAAGCTTTCTCTACATTATTTTCCTCATCTGTTAAAGGTATATGTATAATGGAACCCAACTTAAAATAGTATCATGTGGATTAACCAAGATAATAGACCTATAATACTTAGTCTCTGTACAATGTCAGATATAGAGTAGATAGTCAGTAGATATGTTTATTATTTGTGGAACTAATACAGAAATCTATGGGTTTGAGATTCAAGAGGGGAAATGTGGCTGGAGAAAAGTTTTGGTAGTCCTCAGCAGATATGGGTTAGGAGATCAGACAAATGAAAAGCAAGATAGGGCAAAAAAAAAAACCAGTTCAGGGAGGGAAAGATTAACCAAGGTTTAAAGATGGCTCAATTATAAATGGTGCTTCAGAGTCTTAATAATGTAAGCACTGACTATACATCTAAGCAAAATTACAAAATTAAGGACAGGATGAAGGAATGGGAAAGAAGCAATGTGTCATAAAGGCCTGGGAAAGAAATAAAGGTAAATTCTCTTTTTTCATAGTGGGGAGCCAATTGATAATGCCTAGAACTGAAAAAGCAAGACATAGTGATATAAGTGTCTTACTTAGAGAAAAGGATACTAAAACAGTCACATAAAACTGGTTGTCTTTGGGAGGGAAAAATTCATCAGTGGGAATGAGGCTACTCAAACAATTGTTTTGATAACCTTGTAGAACTTATTTGAATTTTTTTTACTTTTGATAAAGTTAAATACATAAATATTAAGTTTTTGTTTTAAGAGAGAAGGTGAGAATCAGATCAATAGCTAGAAAGTTTTTGTGTCTTCTCTATCCCATCAACCCCAGATTATTTTACCCTTCTCTGACTTTCCATTAAAATATTTACCTTTTTAGGCATTTATCACACAATTCCTTGTATTACATCTATTTGTGTACATGCTTTCACTTTCTAATAGACTTGGAATGTTTTGAAATGAAGGAATATGAAGTTTTACCCATTTTTATCTTTATCCCCAGCCTTCTTCTACTCAAAACAGTGCTTTGTATATGACAAGTAGTATCCTATATAATAAAAGGCTAATATGCAAATAGACCAAACAGTGGAATGACTGGTCGTTATGACGGTCACTGACCACTAGGGAGCAGACGGTCAATGCAGGAGGTGCCCCCTGCTGGTCAGTGCACTCCCACAGGGGGAGTGCCGCTCAGCCAGAAGCAGGGCTCATGCCTGGCAAGTGCAGCGGTGGTGACGGGAGCCTCTCCCACCTCCAGCAGTGCTAAGGAGCAGTGAGCCGAGTGGTAAGGAGCAACAAGCAGGTGGGTGGTAAGGAATGAGGGGTCCCAGACTACGAGAGAGTGCAGGCTGGGCTGAGGGACACCCCCTCCTGAGTGCACTAATTTTGTGCACCAGGCCTCTAGTTTAAATACATGTGGCATGGGTGACAGCGTATGTAGCTAGGTCCCCACTGAATGCTTTATTGCTTCTTCATCAGATATAATACAGAGACCCAGTTTTTAAGTTTTTCCATCTTTGCTATGCTGAAAATGTAAGTAGGTGTTTAGTAAATGCTAAGATGATTCAGAAGTGCAATATCAAATCTCTCAATTTTGAACAAGATAACCAGATTCATCAGAATACCAAACTAATTTTCCAAAACAACCTACAGTGCTCTGGTGTAAAGTGGGACACATTTACACTTTTATACCTTTACAATACTCTATTTAATTATTCTCATTTATTTAATGAATGTTCTTTCTCTTATTTGTACACGTCAGGGTCTATTTGTCTGTGGTGTTCTCTGGTACTGAGAATACACGCACTTTGTTCTTGTCCCTCAAATAATTTCCTTTGAGTGAAAACTCTAGTTCCTCCTTCCCTCCCTCCTTTCCTTTCAATGGCTTTTTAAAGATATAATTCACATACCATATAATTTACCGATGTAAAGAGTATAATTCAATGGGTTTTATTATACTCACAGTTGTGCAACCATCACCACAACCTAATTTTAGAACATTTTGTCACCCAAAAAGAAACAGTATGCACATTAGCAATCATTCACTCCCATTCTCCTCCACATGCCTAATGCCCTGCCCTCGGCAACTACTAACCAACTTTCTATGATTTGCCTACTCTGGACATTTCACATAAAAGCAACTGTACAATATGTGGTCTTTTGTGACAGGCTTTTATCATGTACATAATGTTTTGAGGGTTTTCCATACTATAGCAGGTATTGGTACTTCATTCGTTTTATTGCCAAATTAAATGCCTTTGTGTGGACATAATGTGTCTTGTTTATCTACTCATGAGTTGACAAGCATTTGGTTTTTTTTCCCACTTTTTGGCTATCCTATCTAATAAAAGAGAAACATGCAAATTGACCATAACCCCAACACCCTTCCCATCAGCTAATCAGGAGGATATGCAAATTAACTGCCAACCAAGATGGCGGCCGGCAGCCATGCAGCTTGCTTGCTCCAGCGATGGAGGAAGCCAAGGTTCCCCGCCTGCTGCAGCCCAGCCCTGAGCTGCACTCTAAGCAACTATGTTGCAATTGTAGAAGCTAAACAGGCTCCAGAGACCTGCTTTCAGCCAGCTTTGGCCTCAGAGCTTAGAGCTGCTGTGATGGCAACAGAGTTTCAATTATAGAAGCCAAACAGACCCAGAAACCTGCTTTCAGCCCTCAGAGCTGGAGCCAGCCCTCAGCTCCAGTGACAGCTATAGAAGGTAAATAAATCCCAGAATAAAAAAAAGAAAAGGAAAAAAAGGAGAGGCTGGGAGCTTAAGTTGCCCTCCAGCCTGAAAACGGCTCTCAGGCCCTCACCCAGACTGGCCAGGCACCCCAGTGGGGACCCCCACCCTGAAGGGGGTGTGACCAGCTGCAAACAGCCATCAGCCCATCATCCAGGCTGGCCAGGCACCCAAGTGGGACCCCCACCCTGATCTGGGACTCTTTCAGGGCAAACCAGCCGGCCCCCACCCGTGTACCAGGCCTCTATCCTATACTACAGGCAGGGCGCGAGCTGCCATCCGGGCCCCATGTGCAGCCCTGGGCAGTGGGGCATAAGCCCCGCCCCCAGCCGGGACCCCTGTGTGCCACCTGAGCCCCCAGCTGGGACCCCCGTGCCACCTAAGCCCCGCACTGCTAAGCCCCATCCCCAGCCGGGACCCTATGACTATTGGAGAGCAGGAAAGTGCCACTGGGCCCTGGGTCACTGTGGTGATCCGGCCATCGGTAAGTAGAAAAGTGTGGCCTGTAGGCAGCCCCCAGTTGCGCCTTCTTTCTGGTCA
The DNA here is from genome assembly GCF_014108235.1 of Myotis myotis. Classification (NCBI taxonomy): domain Eukaryota; kingdom Metazoa; phylum Chordata; class Mammalia; order Chiroptera; family Vespertilionidae; genus Myotis; species Myotis myotis. The sequence continues at coordinate 1,211,160 of NW_023416336.1, forward strand.
CCATGAGGATCCGGGAGCAGGAAAGCAAGCCTGGCCTGCAAGCAGCCCCAAGCTGGGCCTGAAACGGGAGCAGAAAAGCCCTGCCTGCGGGCATCCCCCAGCTGGGCCTGCTCCCCGGTCGCCATGGGGATCCGAGAGCAAGAGAGCAAGCCCGGCCTGCAGGCAGCCCACAGCTGGGCCTGCTCCCCGGTCACCATGGTGATCTGGGAGCAGGAAAGCCCGGCTTGCAAGCGGCACCCCCATCCTGGCCACAGCTCAAGGGAGAGTACAACATGCAGTGGAGGCCAGGAGCCTGAGAGATCAACACAGAGGGGCTCCTGCTCCAAGCGTCCATGATGTGGCTGGGGGCAGGCCCCCAGCAGACACACACACACACACACACGGCAACTGCTTTGAGCCTACGTGGCGTGGCTGGGGCAGGCCCTAGCAGACACACACACACACACACACACACACACACACATACACACACACATGGGACGCCTACTCCGAGCCTCTGCTGCCAGACTGTGGCCATCAGTAGGACATCCACTGAGGGCTCCCGGACTGTGAGAGGGGCAGGCTGGGCTGAGAGAACCCCACCCCCCAGTGCACGAATTTTGTGCACCGGGCCTCTAGTCTATACTAATAAAAGGGTAATATGCTAATTAGACCAGATAGACTAGATGTCTTCCAGACAAAGCCACGGTGGTGGGGGCCGAGGCAAAGGTGGTTAGGGATGATCAGGCCAGCAGGCAGAGGTGGTTAGGAGTGATCAGGCCAGCAGGGGAGAGCAGTTAGGAGTGATCAGGCTGACAGGGGAGCAGTTAGGGCAATCAGGCAGGCAGGCAGAGGTGGTTAGAGGCAATCAGGCAGTCAGGCAGGTGAGCAGTTAGGAGCCAGCGGTCCCGGATTGCAAGAGGGATGTCCAACTGCTAGCAGTCAGACATCCCCCGAAGTGTCCCAGATTGGAGAGGGTGCAGGCTGGGCCTCTAGTTATGAATAATGTGCTTAATATTCACGGACAGGTCTTTGTGTGGATATGTTTTCTATCTCATGGTTATGTACCTAAGAGAGAGCTTCCTGGGTTATGCAGTATTATTTTTAGGAACCTTCAGTTTTCCAAGCATCTGCACTATATTACATCAGCAACATATGAGGGTTCCAATTTCTCCACATCCTCAACAACACTTGTTTTCTTTTTTTATTGTTGACACTATTACAGATGTCCCCATTCTTCTCCCCCCACCACCATTGCCCACTTCCACCCAGCCACTCCCCCTCCCCCCACCTCCACCCCCAGTTTTACACCTTTTTGTGTGCATGCTTTGACTGTTGTCTGGGTCCATGGGTTACGCATATATGTTCTTTGGCTAATCTCTTCACCTTCTTTTATCCAGTCCCCCCACCCCATCCCTCTGACATTTGTCAGGCTGTTCCATGTATCAGTGCCTCTGGCTCTATTTTGTTCACCAGTATATTTTTGGTCATTAAATTCCACATATTAATACCATATCATATGATACTTGACTGGCTTAGTTCGCTTAGCATAATTATCTCCAGGTCCATCCATTCTGTTGCAAAGGTAAGAGTTCCTTCTTTTTTACAGCTGTGTAATATCCCATGGTGTAAATGTACCACAGCTTTTTTATCCACTCATCTATGGATGGACATTTGGGCTGTCTCAAGATCTTAGCAATTGCAAATAATGTTGCTATGAACATAGGGGTGCATATATTCTTCCTGAATAATATTTCAGGATTCTTAGGATATATGTCCAGGTGTGGGATCACTGGGTGAAAAGGCAGTTTCATTTTTAATTTTTGAGGAAACTCCATATACTGTTTCCCACAGTTGCTGCACCATTCTGCATTCCCACCAGCAGTGTACTAGGGTTCCCTTTTCTCCACATCCTCACCAACACTTGGTGTTATTAATTTATTGATGGTAGCCATTCTGGCAGGTGGGAGGTGATACCTCCTTGTCCTTTTAATTTGCATTTCCATGATGATTAGTCCCCTTGAGTATGTTTTCATATGTCTATTGACATCTGTATATACTAGTACTCTTTAGAGAAGTGTTATTCAGGTCCTTTGCCAATTTTTTAATTGGGCTGTTTGTCTTCCTGGTGTTGAGTTATATACGCTCTTTATATAGTTTGGAAATCAACCCCTTATCAGATATATCATTGGCAAATATGTTCTCCCATAAGGTGGGTTCCTTTTTCATCTTTTAGAAGGTTTCCTTTGCTGTGCAGAAGCTTTTTAGTTGAATGTAGTCCCATTTCTTTCCTTTGTTTCCCTTGCCCTAGAAGCTATACCAACAAACATAATGCTGTGAGAGATGTCTGAGGTTTTACTGCCTGTGTTTTCTTCCAGGATTTTTATAGTTTCGTGACTTATATTTAAGTCATTTTATCAATTTTTAAAATTTATTTATTTTTTCTTTTTAAAATTTTTTTTATTGATTAAGGTATTACATATGTTTCTTTATCTCCTTATCACCCCCCAACCCCCCTACTCATGCCCTGCATTTTATCAATTTTGAGTCTATTCTTGTGAATGGTGTAATTTGGTGATTTAGTTTCATTGTTTTTCATGTACCTGTCCAATTTTCCCAGCATCAATTATTGAAGAGATCATTTTTACTCCATTGTCATATATTAATCGACCATAGAGATGTGGGTTGATTTCTGGGGTCTCTGTTCTGTTCCATTGATCTATATGCCTGTTCCCATGCCAGTACAAGGCTGTTTTGATTACATGGCCTTGTAGTATAGTTTGATATCTGGTATTGTGACCCCTCCAACTTTGTTCTTTCTTAAGATTGCTGAGAATATTTGGGGTCTTCTTTGGTTCCATATAATTTTTAGAATATTTGTTCTAGATCTGTGAAATATGCCATTGGTATTATCATAGGAATTGCATTGAATCCAAAGATTGCTTTGGGTAGTATGGACATTTTAATGATGTTAATTCTCCCCATCCATGAACACAGTATATGTGTCCACTAGTTTGTTTCTTCCTCAATTTATTTCTTCATTATCCTATAGTTCTGTGAGTACAGGTCTGTTATCATCTTGGTTAAGTTTATTCCTTGGTACTTTTTTGTTGTTGTTGCAATAGTAAATGGGATTATTTTCTTAATGCCTCTTTCTGATAGTTCATTAGTGGTGTATAAAAATGCCACCTATTTTTTTGTTTTAAATATATTTTTATTGATTTCAGAGAAGAAGGGAGAAGAAGAAGAGAGATAGAAACATCAATGATGAGAGAGAAGCATTGATCAGCTGCCTCCTGCATGCCCCACACTGGGGATTGAGACCACAACCTGGGCATACGCCCTGACTGGGAATCGAACTGTGACTTCCTGGTTCATAGGTTGGTGCTCAATCACTGAGCAACACTGGCCTGGGAGGACTCATACTTTTAACCAGAGCATCAGGTGAACAGTGTCTTCTATACAAGTCGGCATGGCCCTGACCTTGTCTGCTTAGGGTTGTCACCTCTGATGATGACTAAAAGTGCACATCCCTGCCCCAACCCCTCATCTGAGCAAGCAGAGCAGGGCATTCTGAAGATCCAACACACGAGGAGACACTTCTTTGAAGAAAATCCATTGGCCATTTCCTCTAGTTGCACCTCAGAGTGCCCACAGAGTGGTCACCTGGGTCTAGGACTAGCTTGTCATCAGCTTCTGCAGGTGTGGAAATCTCATCATAGCCTCCAGTTTAGCAGACTTGATTAAAGATATAAACAAGGACACTCGTTCATCAATGTGCAGTGTCTGATCTTAGGGTACTCTAATCCCAGGGCCAACTTCCTTGTGAGTCCAAATTGGTGTGGAACCGGCCCGAGAAAGGCAGAAATGCTCTGTGGAATGTTCTTGGTCTCCCTGTGCAGGCCTGCCTTGCCAGTCTGTCTCTAGGACATGCTGGATAAAAATAAACGGATCTGGCTCTTCATATTTTGGTTCTTTTAAAAGTCACTGTGACATTATCTCTCTTCCTGCTTGCTCCTCCCCCTTCCCAGTGTGACTAAAGCAGAAAACGTTGGTCGCCCTCCCGGTGCGACTTGAGGAGAGTGAAATGAGGAGAGGTTGGGTTGGGGCCGGGGAGGGGAGAGCTAACTCAATTGCCCTGGAGCTACTGGAAGTCTGTGAGTAGGAATATGATCAGAGATATCACATTTATTATCTTAATTGCAAAAGTGACACCTCCAGAGCTTAGGATGAAGACAGAAACTAAATTTAGGCAATCGTGTGTGTGTGTGGGGGGGGGGGCGGCGAGGGGAGGGGGCTGTTAACAATGACACCCTGTTTGCTCTCCTTTTAACACCTTGAGTCAGTCAAGCGGTGTGAGTTTCCTTGCTATTGAAATGAAATACCCCTTTTTAACCAGAAGGTGGGGCTGGCTCCCTGGAAACAGCTTCAGAGGCCTTCCAGGAAGAAACACCATGGGCTAAATGGAATGGCTTACTGTGAGGCAGGTGCTGGCATAAGGTTGCATCTTTCACCACTGTTTCATTATAACACTAAGGAGATGCCATAGGAACTTAACTCCTGTTTGTTTCCATTAGCCTGTGGTTAAACTGGTTTCATTACATGTCATGTAGCTTAAGAGTCACAGGACCTATCGAGGACATTGAGGACTTCGTGCACCAGTTTTTCAACTAGCTTCAGTCGTGGATATGTGTCAGAATCCCATGGCACTTTTCCTGCCTGGGCCCCACCCGGACATTCTGGCTTAATTTGTCTGGGGTGAGCTCTGGGTAGTGGGTCTCAAACTCTGCTGCACATTTAGTCTCCTGCAAGCTTTTAACACTCTGACCACAACACCTGGGGCAGGAGCCCACCGTCAGCACTGTCTAGATCAGTGGTTCTCAACCTTGGCTGCACATTAGAATCACCTGGGAATCTTTTTAAAATCCTGATGTCTAGCCCTAACCGGTTTGGCTCAGTGGATAGAGCATCGGCCTTCGAACTCAAGGGTCCCGGGTTCAATTCCGGTCAAGGGCATGTACCTTGGTTGCGGGCACATCCCCAGTGGGGAGTGTGCAGGAGGCAGCTGATGGATGCTTCTCTCTCATCGATGTTTCTAACTCTATCCCTCTCCTTTCCTCTCTGTAAAAAATCAATAAAATATATTTAAAAAAAATAAAATCCTGATTTCTGGGCCTCATCCTCCGGAAATTCTGTTTCTTTGTTACTAATGTTGTGGCCCCACCCCATAACAAAGAAACAGAATTTCCGGAGGATGAGGCCCAGAAATCAGGATTTTAAAAAGATTCCCAGGTGATTCTAATGTGCAGCCAAGGTTGAGAACCCCTGTTCTAGATGGTTCTAGTGTGCGACCCACTATGGGAGCCTCCCAGGTGATTCTAACCTGCAGCCGGACTGGCTCCCTTGCTGGGGAACAGACATTCAGGTGCCTCTCTGGGTGTGGCCACAGTTGGAATGAGTGGGATGGAGAGCGATCAGCCAGAAAGACTCCACTGAGTCACCCTCCATCTCTCTCTTATGTAGAGGCTTGGCCTCCTGCTTTCCATGCTGTGGGTGGCCCAGAGGTAATGGATGCGATGTGAGCAGGGTCTTAGCAGAAAGGAAGGGGCCACGAACAGCTGAGAGCCAGGCATCACCCAGACCCCTTTCTGCCCCTGTCCTTCCAGCTTTGTGACGACCAACTGGGCTCTGCAGTTTCGTTGAGTGGAATCCGACCTGGCCTGACCTGGCTTGGACCCTGGACAAGAACACCGTGGGCTACCTACCCACAGTGGCGGTGGGGTATCCAGTCGGCCATGAACACGAGTAGGGAGTTTCACATCGTCCGGGACACCAAACCAGCCACTTCACCGCAGCCCTGCAGGTGAGGGCCATGTCCTCCCGCTCCCTCAGTGTGCCCCTGGCAGCCTGCACCCTGGTCACCCTGCCTAAATCTGAGTGCCTCTGGGGGCCCAGTAGGGTGGTTCCGATCACTGCTACTCAGGGTAGCTGTGTTCAGTTATCCTAAAGTCAGAGGCCTTTTCCACATCATCTGGTGGGAGGAGCCCACAGAATCTGGATGGGGGGCAGCCCAGGTTGGTAGGTGACCCCAAAGCAGAGTTGTGCCCTCAGATGCCACTTTGGCCAGGCAGGGGCAGGGGAAGTAAGAGAGGCTACCCCTCCAGGGCAGCTCTCGCCAGCTGCTGCCACGCAACAGTGCAGGCTCGGTGTTACTGACTTTATTTTCATGAGAAGCCAGATCACATCGATTCTCTACTCAACATGCTGGAATAATTTTGTATTTCAGAGTAAAAGCCAAATTCTCTACATATCGTATCTTCAGCATAGGCAGAATAATGGCCTCCAAAGACGTCTAAGATTGAGGACGGAATTAAAGCTGCTAATGAACTGACCTTGAGGTAGGGAGATGATACCGGAAATTGGTGGTTACTAATGTAACTGCAAGAGTCTTCATGAGTGAAAGAGGCAGGAGTGTCACTGTGATGCAATGTGGGAACCACGTGACAGGCCATTGCTGGCCTTGAACATAGGAGGGAGCCGTAAGGCAAACAAAGTGGGCAGCCTCCAGAAGGAATGCGTGCTGCTGCCCTTTTTTTTTTTTAGACCAGTGAGATGCATTTTGGACTTCTAACCTCCAGAACTGTAAGGTAATAGATGTGTGTTGCTTAAAGCCACCAAGTTTGTGTTAAGTTGTTGCAGCAGCAGTAGGAAACAGATATACAAAATAAAAAGCTGCCATCTCAGACTCCTGTCTCTCACTCCCTCTTCGTCCACCCCATGACCTCATTGCTGTTCCTCAAGCACATGCCATGCCAAACCCTCTGCTGTGTCAGGGCCTGTGCACTTCCAGTGCCCTCAGCCTGAAGCAGGTTTTGAGTCGCAAAGCATTTCTGTTGGGGATGATTGGTGAGATGGGGCCTGAGACTAAGAGCCAGCTGACTACTGCTTTCAGCCATGACAAGAAACAGGGACCAGATTTATCCTCATGCCCTGAATATGCTAAAAAAAAATACAAAGCACACGAAAGCATGGTTTTGAAATACTGGACAATAGGCAGTGCAGGGGAGTAATTCTCAACAGAAAGGGAATTAACGAGGTGAGCCCTGGAGTTTCCAGGCAGTGAGCAAGAAGGGGGCACCCAAATTGAGTCAGTTATTTGAAGGAGTTTGGAAGGTGGAATTCAGAGTTTGTGGAGACCAAAGTGGCTAGAATTTGGAGAGAGGAGAGGAACAGTGACGGAAAGCTCCAGAGAGCTGTAGCGGATTCCCCACAATCCTTTGGCTGAGTACTGATCAGTGCATAGGTGAAAGGAAACTATTGCGACCTGGGAAAGAGCCAGCAAAAGGGGAAGGCAGACACACGGCCAAGAATAGCATTCCCACCAGCCAGAATGGAAAGAGCTCCCAATACACGGAGCACTGAATAGAGTCCTCACAAAGATCTTGGCTCGGTAATGGGGCCAAATTAGCCCTAGATAAAGACTGTTTTGGACCTAACAAAGCTTAAAAGCAAGCTTCTAAAGCAGCTCTGACCAACATAACTTTCTTCAATTATTGTCCAATACTATATTGGACAATACTATACTGGACAATAGCCATGTGTGTACATTTGAAATGTGTATAGTACAAATGAGGAACTGAAATTTAAATTTTACTTAATTTTATTAACATAAATCCAAGTAGACATATGTATTTAGTGGTTACTATTTTCGACAGGGAAGCTCTAAAGGATCAAAATATTTCCAAGTAAACTTACTGCATCTCAGAACAAAGTCTAAATATATTTAAAGAAGAACAAAAACCTCCAGCATGTAACACTGTGAAATCTGCAATGTCTGGTAGCCAATAAAAACTAAGAGCTATGAAAAAAAGCATAAAAATATGAGCTATAAATAGGAGAAAAAAGTCAGTTGATGGAAATAGAAACATATCTGGAAATGACACAAATGATAAAATTAGTATGCACTGAACTTAACAGCTATTTTAATATATATTCCATATTTCCAAGAAGGTAGAGCAAAGCTTGAACATGATGGGGTAAAGAATGGAACATATTAAAAAGTCAAACTTCCAGAAATTAAAAATACAGTCCTGACCTGTAAAAATCCCATTGTGGATGAGATTGACACCATCAAAGAAAAGAACAATGAACTTAAAGATATATAGAGACTATACCATGAAAAAAAAATAAACAGAGCATCAAGCAGCTTAATATATGTGCAACTGAAGCCCCAGAGGGGACCAGGGAGGTATTCAGGAGAAAAGGCAAAATAGAAGTGTTTTGTTTGTTTGTTTTTTTGTAGTGAAGCTTGTGAAATGATGGAGAAACTAAGGGAATAGAAAACCCAGACCTTAGAATCGTGTAGGTGTGTGTCACAAGGGAGAGCGCAGAGGTACTATGAAAGGGTTATTTGGGGCAGGATTGAACACTGACCACTCTTTGGATTTTCATTGAGGGAAGAAATGTTTCATTTTCTTGAGCTGGGAGAGGCAATCAATCAGATAAGAAAAAGTGAAATCTTTATGCACTGCTTTGGCAATAAAATGATATTTTTTTCTCTACATTATTTCCAAAGAATTTTCAGCAACATCTAGGCAGGGTACATAAATGCTTAGTTGTTTTCCCTAAGGCAAGTACCTTTCTATCTCTTATATTAAAAATCCCCTCATCCCCCCAGGTCTGCAACTCTGAGAGTTTTGAGGTTCATACATTTTTCCCTATTTCTTTTCAATAATGCTAGATAATGATAACATTTTATTCAAAATCATCTTAGTATCTGAAGAGAAAATAAGAATATATATTGCTCTCCCTAAAATAACTTTTTAGGTTGGTCTTTGAGAGCTCATGCTTCTTTGTAACCTATTCTATCAATTAGGTATAATTATATTTCAGAGGACATATACCTCTTGGTACTGTTACTGTTGTAACTAGCTAGTTAATATCAATAATAAAAAGGAGCAAAAGGAAGGCCAGACATTGTAAGCATGGTCATCTGGGCAGCTTCACCAGGAAGCTGCAATTTCACACTCGGAGGGAACCACTGGTCCATTCCCTGCAGATCACTGAGGGGCAGGGGGATGATGGGCACATGCGCAGTGAAGTGCAGTTGGGGTGACTAGGGAAGGTGCTTGCTGTTAGTCTAGCCTGCAGAACAAAGATCTTGGCTAGGGGGTGGAGCCAATGCAAGTGTGTGAAATCCTGCAGGGTTCCCTGTTAAGCTCCTAGTTATAACCCTGAGACAGAGAGTTCTCCCGTTCTTGTTTCTCTTGCTTTGTTCCTGCTTCCTTGCACTCACTTGCTCTGTGACCCACGCTAGCCTGCCATGTGCTGGACTGGACTTGAATATGGAGCAGAGACTCTGGGCAGTGGCTTTGATCTTAACCCTGCTGAAGACAAAAATGGGAATTCTTCCATAGGGAGATGAAGGGAGATGGGACCTTGAAGGGGAACTCCCTTAAAATTACATCATCTATAAATCTTTCCATGACAACTCATTTTCCCATGGGGGCTTCAGGAAATTCTTACTCCCATGGCACCCCAAGAGCTCCACAGCCACCAGTAACAGGTGGTTCCCCAATAACAGGACCTCTGACTTATTTAAAATAGCAGCAACACTCAATTTAATTTTTTAGTATCTTGCTATACTTACAAACTATAGGATATCTGAAAATAAATGCTACAAAATATGAGAAAATGTTACAGCACACATAATGAAAAAAAATCAGAGCAGAGAATGGAAAACATATGGCACTTATATTTATTTAAATGCACTTCTATGAAGAATTTGTTCTAACTTAAAATTTGTTTATGTCTGTCGATAACATTTTGAGGGGGAAAATGGAATATTTACCAGGCAAAAACAGGAATTGTTAGTCTCTTCACATGTGAGATTATTTTTGAAATGCACATGCTGATACTAAATCAAGATAATAAAAAAACAGCTTTAAAAACCTAGTTATCTATTTCATCTGTGAAAAGAGAGAGAGAGAGAGAGAGAGAGAGAGAGAGAGAGAGAGAGAGATAAAACCACCAATAAAGTTGAGAAGCCCTTGGGTTAAGAAAGGTGGGGCACGTTAAACATTAAGAAATATTGCATTGACATTTCAAGTGAGGCTCCAAAAATTTAGCAGAATAAAATGCAGTTCTCATTCTTTTTCACTAAAAACTCTTCTACTTTTAGGTAATGGGTTAATTTTAACATAATTAAAATGGCCAAAAAATATTATTCCTGGTTAACTTAAAATAGTGTTCCCTAAATAAGAGAATTGGACAGGAAAACAGTCGATACAACATTAAATATCAGTTGCGGAGTGTACCTTTTCCTTTTTTTGGTTAACCACCAGTTTTTCTGGAAAGGGACCGGCGTGTGGAGAAGGGATACCAATCAGGAATCTACGCTTTCACTGCTAGTGCTGCCACTTCCCAACTCAACCCTGACACAGAGCTGACCCCCGCAGACTGCAGGCCCCTGGCGCCCAGAGAACAGACCGGCTCTCTCCCTGGGTGCTCTGGCAGGACCCGGCCTGGGAGGCTCCCTGACACTCGGCTGCGGCAGGAGATCGCGCCAACCTCCCAGGACCCACGAGCAGCTCAGGGGGATAAGGAGTTCACTGGGTCCAGATCGGCGCCTGATCTATGGGGAAAGTGGTACAACTTCTTGGCAGCAAAGCTGCAGGTGTTTCAAAGCTTTGGGAAAGCTGCGGGATGCGCATGCGCATCCATCCAGGTACCGCTGCCCCGGAAGAGGGCTAGCCCCTGTTACTAGGAGACCGGACGCTCGTGTGGAAACTCGGCGCTGTGGGCGTGCGCCTGCGCGGCGCGGATGGCTTCCCTAGGCGTCTGCTAGGGCTGGCACGTGAACGGACGCGTCGCCACGTGCGTGGGTGCGCGCGCAGGGCTCGTAGTCCCTGCGAGAGGGAGCGTCGAGCCAGGTACGCGTGCGCACAGGGACTGTGGGCTTGAGGAAAGGATGTGGAGCTAAGGCGCCAGGAAGTGGAGGACGAGCCCCCCTCAGGTACAGAGCGTGAGGGCGGAGTCGACGGCGGCGCGGGGCGGTGCTAACCGCTCCGCCTCCTTCCCGTCAGGTTTCGTCTGCCACCACCTGCACCTCCAGCGGGGCGGGGCCGGGTCCATTTGGGGTGGGAAGGGCGGGGAGAGGGCGGAGGATGGAGATGGGGTGGGACTTGAGTCCCTGCGGGAGGCGGCGGCCTGGCAGGATCCGGGATGAGCTCCGAGGAGGCGGCCGGGCCGAGAAGTCCCGGGAGGGACCTGGCGCCCCAGGTAGAAGCCGCGGCGATGGCCCGGTGGGGGCCCAGCAGTTTCTGGGCCGGAAGGCCTGAGGAGGCAGCGGCCAGGGCGTGTGTGGGGTCGGGGCGGGGTGACCCCGAGGCAGGGGTTCGCGGCTTGAGCTGCTGTGAGGGGCAGTGGCGGCGGAGCTCGGCCCCGGGAAGCCCTCCGGGAGCCGCCCTGCTCCCGCCGCCCTTTCTCGGGAGCGCAGGGCTGGCCAGTTCCCATGGTGACCGCTGGGCGTCCTGCCGCCCTGTGCTGGGTTGCGGGGTTTAGAGACGCCGTGGACGGAGCTGAGCGTTGGGAAGTCAGATCGGGGAGCCCACCCGGGCTCCCTACTCCCAGCCTCTCACTTCTGAGGTCTTCACAGACTTCGGGGGCGAAGGGCCGAGAGGAAGGGCGTCCTCATGAAAACCATGTAATTTCAGTGCCCGGGAAAGGCAGGGTGAGCGGGCTTTTGTCTGAAACTAGTGGAGGCAGTTGAGAACCGAGGCCGTCATGGGCCTGATACCCAGATACGCACAGGAATACGTTTTTCCCTTTAAATAAAGTCAAGGATCGCGGCATCAGGAAAAGTTTGCAAAGATGACGGTGTCCGAGTTTTCCTTCTTCCCCTCCATGCCCTTATACCTCCCGGTATTCGGTGTTTAAATGCCCTCTACTGGCATCTCAACTACGCCTTTTGTGGTTGTAAGGAAATAAATAACAGTCGGTCTTTAAGTAGAGGAAAATAGGTTAGTTATAAATGTAAAAGGAGCGTGTCACATCATTCAAACCTGCCTCCAAGATAAAAACTTTTTTTTGGTTTTTATTTTAATCAACTAAATCAATCTTTTTAAAATCCTCACCCAGTTTTAAAATCCTCACCCAATCCTCACGGGGATATGTTTTTATTGATTTCTAGGGAGACAAGGGATCCATGGATGTGAGGAAGAAACATCAATCGGTTGCCTCCCTAGGCTGGGATCTAACAGGCACCCTAGGTTTGTGCCCTGATTAGGAGTGGAACCCACAGAGGTAGATCGCTTCAACCAGCGAGCCAGCTGCCCAGGGCTAAGTCAGTCTTAGTTAGTGGGAAATAATTAGGAAGGTACATTAATGAGATATTAATTTGAAAGAATAAATTTTGGCATTATTTAATGGCAGCTTCCCAAATGTATCTGATTTTAAATGTTTCTTTTCTGAAAAAAAAAAAAGAAAGAAAAAGAAAGAAAGAAACCACTGCTTTAGCCCAGCATCTGATCAGTTGTAGAGCTTTACCAGCTGTCTTTCTGTCTCTTCTCCAGTTGCTTGGTCCAGTTTGTTGTAGGATAATTTGCTCTTGAAGTCCTCCCGGTACAGACGCAGTTAGAGCAGGTGTTACTAGGTTTATTCCCTTTCCCATCACACGCCCTTCTCCCCCGATGTAGCCTCTATGATAGCCACTTCCTCGCTTTTCCTTATTGTTCCTCCATCTTTGTAGGTGAACATGCACTTTCTAATTTGGCTTGCTTTTGAACTTATGCAAATGAAATTTTACTAAGTATTTCTTTGCATTTTGCTTCCTAAAACAGTTTGTTGTTCAGTGTTCTGATGTAAGAGTATCACAACTGATCTACTCTTCTCTTGGTGGACATTAAAGATTTTACAGTTTTGGTGAATATGAAGAACGTTATTGTGAAGCTTCTTATACATGTCCCCCATGGTAATCTTTTATTTCCCCATGGTAATCTTTTGAAGTGAGCTAGTTAGTAAGGCAGTCCCATATCTTAGTTATGGTATGACATCAGTTTAAATACTATTAAATTCTGTAAGTTCATAAAAACATCTTGAAAACAGCTATTTAACCCCTTATGTACCCATGAGGTCTTCATAAGTGATCCTCTCTGAAGACCTTTATTTATGAACTTTTAAAATACAAGTTATTTCTTTACCGTATAATCTGAATGGAAGAGAAGTGAGAACTTTGGGTTTGAATGGAATGACTAGGAGAGGTTATTTCTTTTTCATAGGAAAGGTTGACTGTTGTGGCTTTACTATTTTGTTTGAAGTGAATTCCCAAAACGTTTACTCACAGATTTTTATCACAAATACAAATATCTGTCTCAAAATTGTTCATAAAGTTTTGTGTGCTTCTCTGTATCTTTCTGTTAGTGAGGCTATTCCTTCCTACTTCAAGGTGTCTATCAGTTTAAACACTTGGGGACAGTTTTATAAAAAGAAAATAAATTGACCTTTTGTGGAACTAGCATTCAGAATCTCACATAAAATACCCTAGTGTTCTATCAAAATATTCAGTAGATATTTATTGAGTACATATTATATACCTGATATTTGGCTCAACACTGGTAATACCTTTTAGCAAATGATCTTACCTCTTTTTTTACTGAAAAATTAAAATTCTACCAGGCAGGAACTTCTGCAGATATCTATCCCTTGAAAAAATGGCCCTGGCTGGTGTGGCTCAATTGGTTGGATTTCATCCCATGCACCGAAAGGCCACCAGTTCAATTCCTAGTTAGGGCACATTCCCGGGGTGCAGGCTCGATTACCCAGTGGGATGCGTGAAGGAGGCAGGCAGTTGATGTTTTGCTCTCACATCATTGTTTTTCTCTCTCCCTTTCCCTTCCTCTCTCTTTCTAAAAATCAATAAAAAAAATTTTTAAAAACATATTTCTACTCCTTATCTTAGTCTTCACTTGAACTTGCTTTTCTCTTTCCTGTTTCAGAGGATGGTACACAGCCTATATCTGGGTTTCTTGTTAGCCCAGTGGCCTTGTGCCATTAGTTAGCATTAACCCATGTCTTAGAATCTTTATTGTGTTTACAAAACTGTAGGGTGTCTTAACCTGGAGTACGAGAACTTAGAGGGCTCTTGAATCCCCTGAAACTATGAAGTTGTGTATGTGTTTGCATTTAGGAGAGACCCCAGGGCTTTCGTTTAATTCTGGAAGCTTTCCTTGATGTAAGAGAATTAAGAAGATTTTCTACTTTGTAATGACCCTTCAACAACCTTGGTTTTTTCTAACTTTCACTCTACCTCTCTTCTCACAATCATGCTTCCTTTTCCTTAGTACTAACTCATTTATTAGTCATCAAACTTGCTTCCACCCCATCCGTACCATTAAAACTTCTTTGTTCCAGTCATCAACATTGATTATATTGAAAACTAGAGGCCCGATGCACAAAAATTTGTGCACTTGGGGCGGGGGGCGGATCCCTCAGCCTGGCCTGTGCCCTCTTGCAGTCTGGGACCCCTCGGGGGATGACCACCTGCGGGCTTAGGCCTGCTCCCGGGGGGATTGGGCCTAAGCTGGCAATCAGACATCTCTCTGGCACCCCGGCAGCCCTCGGGGGATGTCCACTTGCCAGCGGGGAGCAGACCTAAGCTGCAGTCAGACATCCTTAGCGCTGCTGAGGAGGCAGGAGAGGCTCCCACCACCACCGCTGTACTGGCAGCCATCAGCCTGGCTTGTGGCTGAGCAGAGCTCCCCCTGTGGGAGCACACTGACCACCAGGCAGCAGCTCCTGCATTGAGTGTCTGCCCGCTGGTGGTCAGTGTGTGTCATAGTGACCAGTCATTCTCAGTCCTTCTGCTGTTAGGGTCAGTTTGCATATTACCCTTTTACTATATAGGATAGAGGCCTGGTGCACGGGTGGGGGCCGGCTGGTTTGTCCTGAAGGGTTTCCCGGATCAGGGTGGGGTTCTGCTGGGGTGCCTGGCCAGCCTGGGTGAGGGGTTGATGGCTGTTTTCAGGCTGCCCACACCCCCTCCAGGGTGGGGGTCCCCACTGAGGTGCCTGGCCAGCCTGGATGAGGGGCTGATGGCTGTTTGCAGGCTGGTCAAGCCCCCCCAGTGAGTGCCATTTTCAGGCTGGCAATGCCCCCCAGCGACTCAAGCTTTCAGCCTCTCCTTTTTTCTTTTTTTCCCCAGGGCGGCCTGGAAGCAGGTATCTGGGATTTATTTAACTTCTATAATTGAAACTTTATAGCCTTGAGTGGAGCCCAGGGCCGGTCAGGGCAGGTGGGAAGCTTGGCTTCTTCCATCGCCGGGGGCAACCCAAGCCTCCTGCTCACTCTAGCTTTGTGGCCATGGCTATCTTAGTTGGGTTAATTTGCATACTGGCTCCTGATTGGCTGGTGGGCATGGCTGGTGGGCGTGGATTGATGGTTAATTTGCATCTTTCTCTTTTGTTAGTGTAGATCAGGGGTGGGCAAACTTTTTGACTCGAGGGCCACAATGGGTTCTTAAACTGGACCAGAGGGCTGGAACAAAAGCATGGATGGAGTGTTTGTGTGAACTAATATAAATTCAAAGTACACATCATTACATAAAAGGGTATGGTCTTTTTTTTTTTTTTAGTTTTATTCATTTCAAACGGTCCGGATACGGCCCACGGGCCATAGTTTGCCCACGGCTGGTGTAGATGTTTTATTGAGTACCAATTTTGTGCTGTGCACCTTTCTAGGCATTACAGCTATTACAGTGAGCAGCAGATAAGAGCCTAGATCTCTTGGAGCTTACCTTCTAGTAGGGGGAGAAAACTAGTGAAGAAATAAATTATATAATTTCAAATGATATAAGTGTAAATAACCTAATGAGAGTGACTAGGAGAGATGCTATTTAGGTAAGAGGTCAGGGAAGAGCCCAGGAGCTGAGCTGCGGGTAAGATGGAGCCAGCCATAGGCTGGGCCTTAACATGGAATGTTATTGGTTCAGTAGAGGAACAGAAAGAAAACCGATAAAGCTGGCGGGTGGACAATGAAGAGAGTACTAGGTCTGTTTAGGAAAGTGAAGGCAGGGCCCAAATCACACAGGACCTTAAAATGGGTTTTATTCTAATTGCATTGGGGAGCCATTGGAGTGTTTTTGAGGAGGATTTCATTGATTTAAAGTGATTCTTTTGATCTCCGTTTGGAAAATAGTTGCAGGGAGCAACATAGAAGCAGAAAGACCAGTTAGGAAACGTGCAGTAATCCATGTGCGAGATGATGGTGACTGAACCATGGAAGTGGTAATAAAAGTGCAGAGAAGTGGGTGGGTTTGGAGTTAGAACCAACAGGGCTTGTTGATGCATTTGATGGGGATCAGGGAAAGAGGAGACAAAGGTGACTCCTCTGGCACTGCCATTTGACCTGGGAGAGACTGGGAAGGAGCCTAGTGGAGGTGTGCTGAGAGCAGACTGCAGGTGGGAGAATTAGAGGTCTGTTTTACACAAGTTAAGTTGCAATGGCTGTGGACATCCAATAAACACAATATAATGTGCGCCGATAGGGTGTGTTCATAGTTTTTTTGGAATATGTAAAATCCATGCTATGTCTTTTGGAGGGAAGTAGAACTCAGAAATACTCTTTTGTAGTCCTTTTCTCTATATTCCCTTAGCATCCATGTGCATTCATTCCTCTAGTGTGCACTAATCCTGCTGTACTCTAATTTCAGATTTATTAGTTCTGGAGTTCCCTAGATCATTGTGGGTTGAAATTATAGCTTTTTATTTGGTTTCCATATTTCTGTCCCCAGAATCTAATATTGGGTCATCATTACTCTGTTTATAAATTTGAGAATCGGATAAATGTGACTGTTACAGTCTGATAGTATGAACTGAAACAGTGATAGGAATGGAAGATATGAATTTGAGAGAGATTTTAGTGAAAAATCAGTAGGACTTGATGGCCAATTAGATAAGTCGAATCACTGAGAAGAATTAGGAATAATAGTAATGGTTAATAATAATAATTATATATATATATATATGTGTGTGTGTGTGTATATATATATATATATATATATATATAGACTTGCTTAGTCCGGCACTTTTCTAAATGCTTTACTTATATGAATCCTCATCGCAGCTCTTTGAGGCGAGTACTGTTATCATTCCCATTTTATAGGTGAAGGCTTGGCCAGAGAAGTAACTTGCCTCTAGTCATGCAGCTAAGAAGCGGCAGAACTAGCATGATGAACATGAACAGCCTGATGCTAATGAACACACTCTTAACCACTATGCTATGTTACTTCCCAGTTGAGAATGATTGTGGTTCTCACTTGGATGTTTATGATAACAGTTTGCTGCTCGCACAGTACTTTTACTTGCATTCTCTGAGGTCTGTACAGGAACACAAGTTCCATTCATAATCCACTTAAAGATCATGGGAATGTGGAGAATATTCTGGTGGCAGGCTAGACAAGGGCGTTTCAGATACATTGATTTATCTCCCTTTTTGCTGCCTCCAAAGCCAGTGCAGGGAAAGTAGCAGCTCTAATGTGATAGTCTCTTGGCCTCTTCCTACTTTTAATTTCTAGATTAGTCTGATGGGTAATTTTATAGAACTTCCACTTGACTATTGAGATTTCCAAGAGAAGAAGTAATATTCAATTGTATAAGCTGTGGTACACTGCTTCATTGTCACATCTACTAAATTTTATGATACCTTCCTATCACAGACAGCTCTGTGCAGGCTGGGGCAGTACAGAGAGCTCTAGAACATTGCTTGTTCTTAACATTCTAATGACCATGTGAGGTAGATGTACATCCAGAAAACCAAATAGCTACATAAGTTGCTCTATAACGACTATATACAAAAGTTCCATTGAAGAAGTGATCACTATTCGATGGAGAAGACAAAGAAAACCTCTTAGAGAATCTAGAATTCTAGCTGAACCTTAGGAATGTCTTCATTGTTAGTTAAATGGATAAAAGGGTGAGGGCAAGGCTTACGAATAAAAGATAATATGTTTCTGCCCTGGCCAGTTTGGCACCGTGGATAAGGCGTCAGCCTGCGGACTCAAGGGTCCCGGGTTCAATTCTTGTCAAGGGCATGTACCTTGGTTGTGGGCACATCCCCAGTGAGAGTGTGCAGGAGGCAGCTGATCGATGTTTCTCTCTCATCGATGTTTCTGGCTCTCTATCTCTCTCCTTTCTTCTCTGTAAAAAAATCAATAAAATATATTTTAAAAAAGATAACATGTTTCTGAATGTATAAAGAATGTGGAGTAGTTTGGAATAGTTTGTCCTTGATTGAGGGATTCTTGGAGGTGTCAAGTAGGAGATAAATTTGGAGTCATGGGAAGGGACCAAATTATAAGAGCTCTGAATGCTAGGTAGACTTAGACTGTACCTTACTTCCCTGAATTAATTTGGGTTGAGGCCTATTTCAAAATAAGAAGATGGAGAATAAATATTAATTCAGTGCTTGTTTAATTGGATTTTTTATGGGTCTAGTGATTTGGTTTCCATATAGACCCAAGTCTCTATACTAGCCCAATAAGGATTGCTGAGCAGCTTTATGGAAATGCAGTATTTCAGGCATATTGTGAATAAAAATCTGCATTTTAATAAGATTCCCATGTGATTTGTATATTCACTAAAAAAATTGAAAAGTACTATAGGGAGGAGTCGTTTGATTCTGTTATTCTAAGTCAAATGTTTATAAGTAGGAACATATTTTCCAAGAGAAACTGTATAAGGAATTGGATTTCAGCCTACCCCATAAAGGCATAAACGATTCATAATTAGAAATACTCTGTGGGATCTAATGCTAAGTTCCAAGTGAGGCAATAACTGCTGGACTGAAGAACAGAAACACAGACTTGTGTTTTGTTTAGGAAAAGGGAAAAAGGAAGAGACGTCTGTCACACTGCTAAGTGCTGGATTAGACATTGTGTGACATAAGCTTAGTGGCTGGGGGATCCTGATTCTGGAGTATAACAGCTGTGTTGCCAGGAGAGATCTAAGGTACTTGTAAGAAATTCTCTCTTCCTTAACATAAAGGCAGCCTTGATTCAGGAAAAGAACAAATTATTTTCCTAAGTTATATAATTTCTAAGACACTTTGTCAAGTAAAAATGTACAATGTGGATTAGTATGTGTAGTATGTTAAAGTGAAATACCTTGTTAGTTTGCACATGTACAAATATGTATGTGGGAACAATTCCTAGGAATGGGATTATTTGTACAGAAGCTATGAGTATTTGTAATGTTTGTAGATTTTATTTAATTGATCTTCATAAGTATTGTGTCATATACACTGCCACCAGTGGTGTATAACAATACTACGTAAAATATCCAACTATTTTATCTTTGCCAGTGTGAGTAAAAAAAGGTATCCAAGTTTGCTTCAATTTGTATCCCTCTAACTGGTGAGATTGATATCTTTAAATCTATTTAAAAGTCATGTATGTGAAGTATCCATATTCTTTGCCACTTTTTCTACCAAGGTATTTCTTTACCTTTCTTATTTATAGGAATTATTAATACACTAGAGGCCCAGTGCATGAAATTCATGCAAGGTTGTGTGTGTGTGTGTGTGTGTGTGTGTGTGTCCCTCAGCCCAGCCTGCACCCTCTCCAATCTGGGACTCCTCAAGGGATGTCCGACTGTCCATTTAGGCCCGATCCCTAAACGCGCAGTCGGACATCCCTCTCACAATCCAGGACTGCTGGCCCCCAACTGCTCGCTTGCCTGCCTGCCTGATTGCCCCCTAACCACTCCCCTGCCAGCTTGATCGATGCCTAACTGCTTCCCTGCTGGCCCGATTGCCCCTAACTGCCCTCCACTGCCTGCCCGGTTGGTTACCCCTAACTGCCCTCCACTGATGGCCTGGTCACCCCTAACTGCCCTCCCCTGCAGGCCTGGTTCCCCCCAACTGCCCTCCCTTGCAGGCCTGGTCCCCCCCAACTGCCCTCCCCTGCCAGCCATCTTTGACCATATGGGGGCGGCCATCTTGTGTGTTGGAGTGATGATCAATTTGCATATTACCTCTTTATTATATAGGATTAGAAAGAAGCCAGCCCTTTGTGATATGGGTAGCAAACCTTTTTGGAAAAAACAGGCCTAGAGATAGATACTTAATTTGCTGCTGACCCAATATTTTCTTAGTACAGTGATTACCAAGGGGATAGATAGGATGGGGTATGTCTCTTTGGAAAAGCATGTTCAATATTGTAGTTTTATATTTGGAAAGCACGCAGAAAAAGTTTTATAACATAAAATGTTAAGAAAGTAAAACTTGCTGAAATATTCTTTGCTGGTGTGACAAGGTTAAAACCAATTGAAAATGTACCTAAGAATGTGGTTAATTTAAAAAGTTTATATACTGTTGTGAGAAATCACAAAGCTGTTTTAAAAAGAATGTCCTGGTATTATTCCCATTCTTTCCACTAGGTTACCACCAAAGAACATGATTTTGGTCTAGGGGCTCCAGTTTCCGAAGCTGGAAAATACCAGAATAATCTCCAGCTAGAACAACAAGTGAGAACTCAAGATAAATTCATCTCTACACTGAAATTACAGGTTACATTTAATTTACATATGTATTTATTTCCCTGAATTAATTTTGGCTGGGATCTATTTTAAAATAAGAAGGCAGAGAACATTAATTCAGTGCTGGCTTATGGTTTTATTTTCTGGGTGTAAAATCATTTCATTTTTATCTTAACCATTTTGATACACAGAGTCTGAGTCAGTGATTGCCAACTGTGTGCCAGGTGTTTTATGAGGTGCTTTCAAGTACATAATCTTACTTCATCCCAAACTTGTGAAACTATTGTTACTTCTATTTTACAGACATGGACGCTGAAATTCCAAGAGGTTAAAGAATTATGGTACTGGACTAATGAATGACAGAGCTAGGATTTATTGGAGTTCCCAAGTTAGTTAGGATTTGAATGCAGTTCTCTGAACTCCAAGTTGAGCACTGTTTCTCTTCTCCTGGTGCCTAATCTGTGGGGTAGCTATTAATTAAGGTCATTGAAAGAAATTGCCTCTTGTAGGAAGAGGGAGTAGACTTACTTTTCCATAATCCTCTTACTTAATACAGCTAAAAACCCTGAACATTATGTATGAAATAAGCATAGAACACTGAAAGGCAGGAGGAAGAAGGAAGACTGACTAGGGACCCCAACACACCAAGACTAGGAAAGGGACAGCCTAGCAAGGAAGACTACTTTTAGACAGTAACTGCCTGCTCTAAGCAACACAGTGGAAAACCCATAGCCCCGCTTCTGCCCACAAAGACTAGGAGCCTAGCCGGTTATCCTTGCCAGGCTGTAACAAGAAGCCCCAGCTGCACCTCATACCCTCCTCTCCCCCCACCAGCTTCTCCATCCCCGCAAGGTGGTGTCAAAGAAGGCTGAGTTGGACACCAAGACTTTTGTGCCCACAAGCGGTAAGGGAAGTTCCCAACCCCTTTGTGTGTGTGAAGCACATGGGGAGCCTACAAGCACCTACCCCCACCGGGTGGTGTGAAGTGCCTCCTTTCCTCCTAGCTGGAGTGGTGTCCGAGGAGAATATGCAGAGTTAGGGCTTTACCAGGACCCAGCACGAACAAGTCCACCCACCCACGGTGGCAGTGGTGGACATGTGAGAGCAGTAGCGAGGCACCTCTGCTTTTCCTGCTGTTGTGGTATCAGCAGAGGCCCAGTGAGGAGCCTGAACTTCCATCCCTGCCCAGCAGGAACAAGGAGCTTCACCTTCTCCAGGTGTCCATGGAAGCCTCAGGTAAAATTGGACTCCTTCCCCCCGCCTCCCCCAAGCAGGAACAAAGCAGTGTCCCTCTTCTCTAGCTGGAGCAGTGTCACAGGAAGCCCACTAAAACACAGGATCCAGAGTCTTAGAATACCAAGTTTCAATTAAAAGAAAAAATCACTCCTTATCCTAAAAATCAGGAAGATCTCAATTTCAGTGAGAAAAGACAGGATATGCCAGGATCGATATGAATTAGATATTACAATGATCTGACAAGGATTTTAAATCAGCCATCTTATAAATGCTTCAGCAAGCATTTTTTACATACCTGGGATATAGAAAAGAAAATAGAAAATCTCAGCAAAGAAGTAAAAGAGATAAAGAGATATAAACAAGAACCAAATGGAAATTTTAGAAGCAACCAAATTGTTCCTCAATAAGTGTATGGATAAACTGGTGCATCCATAGAATGGAATTGTAAAAAGAAATGAGTTATCAAGCCACAACAAGACATAAAGGAACCTTGAAAGCATATAGATGGGTGTAAAAAGCCAATCTGAAAAGGTTACATATTCTGATTCTAACTATGCGACCTGAAAAAGACAAAACATTGAGACCTTGGAGGGAGAGAGAGATGAATAGAGCGCAGGTGATTTTCAGGGCAGTATTCTGTCTGA
Source organism: Myotis myotis (assembly GCF_014108235.1). Classification (NCBI taxonomy): domain Eukaryota; kingdom Metazoa; phylum Chordata; class Mammalia; order Chiroptera; family Vespertilionidae; genus Myotis; species Myotis myotis. The sequence continues at coordinate 1,233,547 of NW_023416336.1, forward strand.
TACAGTAATGATGGTTACATGTTAGTATACAATTCTCAGAACCCATAGAATCTACAACCCAAAGAATGAACCCTAATGTAAACTATGGAGTTTAGTTAATCATAAGGTATCAGTGTTGGTTCATCACTTGTAACAAATGTATCACACTGTTACAAGATGTAAAGCAAAGGGGAAACAGTGTGTGTATGTTTGGGGGTGGGGAAACAAAAGGTATGTGGGAAATCTCTGAAATTCCTGATCAGTTTTTCTATAAAACTGCTCTAAAAAATAAAATTTATTAAAAATGTACAGAAGGAAATGTTTGTAAATCATATATCACATAAGGGATTAATAACCAGAATATAGTATAGAGAACTACAACTCAATAGCAACGACAAATACAATTCAAAAATGGATAACGAACTTGAGTAGACATTTCTCCAAAGAAGGTCTATCAGTGGCTAATAAATATATGAAAAGATCACCAACCATTAAAGAAATGCAAAACCACAATGAGATATTACTTTACACTCATTAGGATGGCTATTATAAAAAACAAAAACCAACCAAACAAACAAAAAACAGAAAATTACAGGTATTGGTGAGGATGGGGAGAAACTGGAGCCCTGTATGGTTGCTGGTGGGAAAGTAAAAATGGTGCAGCCATGTTGAAAAAAGTTTAGCAACTGCTCAAAAAGTTAAATATAGAATTGCAGTATTTTCCCAGCTATTCTACTCCTAGGTGTATCCCAAAAGATTAAAAGCAGGCCCTCAAACAGATACTTGGACACCAATGTTCATAGCAGCATTATTCACAATAGCAAAAAGGTAGAAACAACCCAGATATTCATCAGCAGATTAATGGATAAACAAACTGGCACGTACATACAATGGAATATTATTCACCCTTTAAAAGAATGAAATTTTGATAGAAGCTACAACATGGATGACCTTGAAAACATTATGCTAAGTGAAATAAGGCAGGCACAAAGGACAAATATTGTACAATTCCACTTATATAAGGTACCTAGAATAGGAAAATTCATAGAGTTTTTGTTTAATGGGTACAGAGTTTCTATTTGGGATGATGGAAAAGTTCTGGAAATGTATATAGAATGGTTGCACAACATTATGAATATACTTAATGCCACTGAATTTTACACACAAAAATGTTTATAATGGTAAATGTTATGGTATGTCTATTTCATCAAAACAAAATTAGTTAAAACAAATGTAGCAACTGAATTAAAAACTCAGTGTTCTCAAACAACAAAATACATAGGGAGAGAGGAATGAATCAGTGAACATGAGAACAGAAAAATAGAAATTACCTGAACAATAGAGAGAAAATAGATTGAAAAAGTGAACAGAGGGTTAGAACAGGTAGAACCATAACAAAAGATACAACATTTGGATCCTTGGGGTCCAGCAAGAGAGGCAGAAAAGAGAGAGGCTGAAAAAGTATTTGAGGGAATAATGGCTAAATATTCCCCAAATTTGGTAAAAGACATAAAACAGATTAAAGAAGGTGAATGAATGCCTACAGGGATTCTCCCAAAGAAACCCATGCCAATACACTTTCTATTTAAACTTGTGAAAACTAAAGACCACAAATGTTCCTGAAATCAGAGAATTCATTACCCAGAGGGAAACATCAATTCAAATTACAGCAGATCTGAAAACATGGGGGTCAGAAGGAAGTGGCACAACATTTTTCAAGTTTTGGAGAAAAGAACTGTCAATTCAGTATTCTGTATGAAGGGAAAATCAAGACATTCTCAGAGGAAGAAAACTAAAAGAGTTGATTGCCAGCAAAGAATAGCAAAAGGAATTTCTCTATGATGGAGATAAAAGAAGGAATCTTGGAAGAGTAGAAAGAAAGGACAACATTTAGAGGAAAAATATGAATAAATGTAATAGGTTTTCTTTTTTTCTAGTTTTTTAAATTATCTTTTTCAAATATAGTTCTCGATGCATGTAGAGGATAATATTTAAGACAATTATTAATAGAGGAGGATAAAGGAACGTAAAGGAAGATAAGGATTTTACACTTCACTCAAACTGGTAAAATGTAGGCTGCAATAAGTTGTGAATGTATAGGGCAACCATTAAAAAGTTATACAGCCCAGGCTGGTGTGGCTCAGTTGTTCGGGTATCATCCTGTGCACATAACAGTGAACAAAAAAGCCACACTTGAATTATAACAAAAGTAATTACATTAAGTACATATATTACTTAAAAGATGGGAACTGACAAAATGGATTAAAAAACATGACCTAGCTTTATGCAGTCTACAAGAAATACCCTTTCATGATATATATCCAAGTTGAAAGGTTGAAAGGCACACAGACCTGAAATGAAGAAATAAAACTGTCCCTGTTTGTAGATCACATGATCTTCTACTTTGAAAATCTCATAAATATATAATATAAAAGGCAGAACTAATAAATGATTTTAGTAAGGTCAGAATACAAGACAAACATTAATTAAGTTTCTGTACATTTCTATATATAACATGTGGCAATCAAAATTAAAAATGCATTACTATCTATAGTTAAATAGAAAATGGAATGATTAGATGTAAATCTAATAAAGAAGCCATGAGTTTGTATTCTGAAAAGACAAAATGCTAATGAAATTGAAGATCTAAACAAATGGAAAGACATATGTTTATGGGTTGGAAGCCTCAACATAGTAAAGATGTCAGTTCTGTCCAAATCAATATATTGGTTTAATGCAATGTCCATCCAAGTTGTTAATCAGCAATAAAAAGGAATCTATTGATCCAAGTTGTTTTATTTATTTAACATTCTCAAATTCTAGCAAAAACAATTTGGAAAAAACAAAGTCATTTTTTTTTTCTTTATTGATTAAGATATTACATATGTGTCCTTATCCCCCGACTACCCCCCACCCCCCCACTCATGCCCTCACCCCCCCCCCCCCCGGTGTCTGTGTCCATTGGTTAGGCTTATATGCATACATACAAGTCCTTTGGTTAATCTTTCCCTCTTACCCCCACCCTCCCCTACCGCCCCTCTAGGTTTGACGGCCTGATCGAGGCTTTTCTGTCTCTGGATCTGTTTTTGTTCATTAGTTTATGTTGTTCGTTATATTCCACAAATGAGTGAGATCATGTGATATTTATCTTTCTCTAATTGACTTATTTCGCTTAGCATAATGCTCTCCGGGTCCATCCATGCTGTTGCCTCAGTATAGTATTCCATTGTGTAGATGTACCACAGTTTTTTAAACCACTCATTTGCTGATGGACACTTAGGCTGTTTCCAGATCTTAGCTATGGTAAATTGTGCTGCTATGAACATAGGGGTGCATATATCGTTTCTGATTGGTGTTTCTAGTTTCTTGAGATATATTCCTAGAAGTGGGATCACTGGGTCAAGTGGGAGTTCCATTTTTAGTTTTTTGAGGAAACTCCAAACTGTTCTCCACAGTGGCTGCACCAGTCTGCATTCCCACCAGCAGTGCACGAGGGCTTCTTTTTCTCCGCATCCTCACCAGCACTTGTCATTTGTTGATTTGTTGATGATAGCCATTCTGACAGGTGTGAGATGGTACCTCATTGTCATTTTGATTTGCATCTCTCAGATGATTAGTGACTTTGAGCATGTTTTCATATGTCTCTTGGCGTTCCTTATGTCCTCTTTTGAAAAGTATCTATTTAGGTCCATTGCCCATTTTTTGATTGGGTTGTTTATCTTCCTTTTGTTAAGTTGTATGAGTTCCCTGTAAATGTTGGAGAGTAAACCCTTATTGGTGATAACATTGGCAAATATGTTCTCTCATGCAGTGGGCTTTCTTGTTGTTTTGTTGATGGCTTCTTTTGCTGTGCAGAAGCTTTTTATTTTGACGTCCCATTTGTTTATTTTCTCTTTAGTTTCCATTGCCCTAGGAGCTATATTGGTGAAGATATTGCTTTGGCATAGGTCTGAAATTTTGCTGCCCATGGATTTCTCTAATATTTTTATGATTTCCCATCTTATGTTTAAGTCCTTTATCCATTTTGAGTTTATTTTTGTGTATGGTGTAAGTTGGTGGTCTAGTTTCATTTTTTTGCATGTATCTGTCCAGTTTTCCCAACATCATTTATTGAAGAGACTGTCTTGACTCCATTGTATGTTCTTGCCTCCTTTGTCAAATATTGAGAATAGTGATTTGGGTTGATTTCTGCATTCTCTATTCTATTCCATTGGTTTATATGTCTGTTCTTGTGCCAGTACCAGGCAGTTTTGAGAACAGTGGCTTTGTAATACAGCTTGATATCTGGTATTGAGATCCCTCCTACTTTGTTCATCTTTCCCAGGTTTGGTGGAGCTATTCAGGGTCTTTTTTTAATTCCAGATGAATTTTTGGAGAGTTCGTTCTAGGTCTGTGAAATATGCCATTGGTATTTTAATGGGGTGTGCATTGAATCTGTAGATTGTCTTGGGTAGTATGGACATTTTGATGATGTTGATTCTACCAATCCACGAACATGGTATGTTCTTCCATCTGTTTATATTTTCCTCTATCTCTTTATTCAGTGTCTTGTAGTTTTCGAGTACAGGTCTTTTACCTCCTTAGTTAAGTTTGTTCTTAGGTATATTAATTTTTTTGGTGCGATGGTAAATAGGATTGTTTTTTTAATGTCTCTTTCTATGCGTTCACTATTGGTGTATAAAAATGCCATAGATTTCTTGGTGTTAATTTTGTATCACCAAATCGCTACATTGCCGAATTCATTTATTAAGTCTGATAATTTTTTGATGGAGTCTTTAGAGTGTTCTATGTACAGTATCATGTCATCTGGAAATAATGACAGTTTTATGTCTTCTTTTCCCATTTGGATACCTTTTATTTCTTCTTCTTCTTGTCTAATTGCTATGGGTAGCACTTCCAGTATTATGTTGAACAGGAGTGGTGAAAGTGGGCATCCCTGTCTCATTCCTGTTCTTAGATGAAATGGTTTTAGTATTTGACCATTGAGTATGATGTAGGCTGTAGGTTTGTCATATAAGGCTTTTATTATGTTGAGGTGTGATCCTTGTATTCCCATTTTACTGAGGGTTTTTATCAAGAAAGGGTGTTGGATTTTGTCAGATGCTTTTTCTGCATCAATTGCTATGACTATGTGATTTTTATCTCTCAATTAGTTTATGTGATGTATCACATTTATTGATTCATGGATATTGTACCATCCTTGCATCCCCAGGATAAATCCTACTTGGTCATGGTGTATGATCTTTCTGATGTAATGCTGGATCCGATTTGTTAAAATTTTGTTTAACATTTTGGCATCTATGTTCATGAGGTATATTGGCCTGTAATTCTCTTTCATTGTGTTGTCTTTATCTGGTTTTGGTATTAGGGTAATGCTGGCTTCATAGAAAGAGCTTGGAAGTGTTCCTTCCTCTTGAATTTTTTGGAATAGTCTGAGGAGGATAGATTTTAATTCTTCTTTGAATGTTTGGTAAAACTCCCCTGTAAAGCCATCTGGCCCTTGGCTTTTGTTTGCTGGAAGCTTTTTGATGACTTGCTTCAATTTCTTCCATAGTTATTGGCCTATTAAGATTTTTAAATTCTTCCTGATTGAGTTTTGGAAGGTTGTATTTTTGTATGAATTAGTCATTCTTCTTGATTCTGTAACTTAATATGTAGCCATAGTGATAAAGACTATGGTATTATTAGAAGATAGACACATACATCAATAATACAGAATAGAGAATCCAGAAATAGCCCACACAAGTACAGCCAAATGGTTTTTGAAAGTGCCACTAATGCAGAATTGTGAGCAAGGAGAGTCATTTCAACAAATGCTGCTGGAGCAATTGGATATCTTTTAGGGGAAGAAAATAAGCCTAGTTCTAAACCATTACCATATACAAAAATAACTCAAAATTGACCATAGAGTTAAATGTAAAATTTAAAACTAGGTAGAGGTAACATAGGAGAAAATATTCAGGACCTTGGGCGTGGTGAAGAAATGGCACCAAAAGTATGAGTCATAAAATAAATTTTAAAAGATAGTTTCAACATCATAACATTTAAGTCCTTTACTCTATGAAAGATCCTGTTAATAGAATGAAAAGATAAGCTACAACATGTATTTCTGCTAAAGGAATCATATCTAGAACACATGAAGAATTCATCAAAACTCAACAATAAAAAGCAAATAATCCAATTAGAATATAAGCAAAAGATATGAAGAGACACTTCACAGAAAGATGTATGGCTTGACAAACACAAAAATATATTTATCCTTTTAAATATCAGGAAAATGTAAATTAAGACCATGATGAAATAATGTACACCTATAAGAACAGCTAATATGAAAAATAGTGACAGGATCAAATGCTGGCTAAGATGAGGAGAAATTGAATCACTCATACATTCCCAGTGGGAATGAGAAATGGTACAGCCACTCTGGGAAAATAAGCCTACATCAACCATACTACCTAGAATGAAAACTTAATGTCTACTCAAGAACCTCTATTCAATTGTTCATAGCAGCTTTATTTGATATAACCCAAAACTAGAAACAACTACAATTTCCCTTAATTGGTAAGTGAGTAAACGGTGATAAGCCATACTATGGAATATTCATCAGCAATAAAAAGGAATCTATTGATCTAAGTTGTTAACTTGGATAGATCTCAAAATCATTGAGCTGAGAGAAAAAGCCAATATCACAAGATCACATACTGATCTGTATCATATGATTTTAATTATATAACATTCTCAAAATGATGAAATTATAGAGATTAGTGGTTGCTAAGAGATAAGGATGGTCTACAAACAATTAAGCCAACCATGCTCTTTTCCCCATGCAATGACTGTTGTTGCTTGTATGGGTTGCCCTAAGGGACCTTGGAGACAGCCCTTTCCATTGGATGCTCATGTCTGACCTCATGCTGTTCCCAATCTATATGGATGCTTTTGGAAAGCCCCAGGACACAGTGGCCAGGGTCCATATTGGCCAAGTCTCCATGTCCTTCTATACCAAGCTGCAGAACAAGGACCATGTGAATGAGGCCTTACACAGGGGCATGTTCAAGTTCCCTGGCCACCAGAAAATTCATATCTCCAAGAAGAAGGCTTTACTGAGTTTAATGCGGATGAATTTGAAGGTATGGAGGCTGAAAAGCGGCTTATCCCAGATTACTGTGGAATCAAATACATCCATAATCGTGGCCGCCTGGACAAATAGCAGTCCCTTCACTCATGAGAGCTTCAGGCTGACCCCTCCTTACTCACATCCACCAGTAATTCCTATTTCCTGTCCCCCAAAAGATAGTTAAAGATGGGGAAGGAGCCAAAACCGGTTTGGCTCAGTGGATAGAGCATCGGCCTGCGGACTGAAAGGTCCTGGGTTCAATTCCAGTCAAGGGCATGTACCTGGGTTGCGGGCACATCCCCAGTAGGAGATGTGCAGGAGGCAGCTGATCGATGTTTCTCTCTCATCGATGTTTCTAACTCTCTCTCTCGTAAAAAATCAATAAAATATATTTAAAAAAAAGATGGGGAGGGAGAGGATGTGACTTTAAAGGTGTAGGAGGGTGATCTTTGTGGTGATGGAATAGTTCTATATCTTGTTGAGGTGGTAGTTACAACAATATACATGGGATAAAACCATATAGAACAATATGCACACATTATACCAATGTGAAATCTCTGGGTTTGACATTGTCTTATAATTAAGATTTAACCATTGGGGGAAACTGGGTTAAGGATACATAAGATCTATCTGTACATGTTTACAACTTCCTGTTCTTCAGTTATCTACTTATATAAAAACTATGGGTGGTGTTCATCACGACCATCAGAATTGCGACCAAGCAGAAGGAAGTCAGTCCTGCAGGGGTTTTCTTGGCAAAGGCTGCGCCCTCCCCCGAGCTGTTTCCCAGAGCTGTTTCCGGCAAGGGCGGGGTTTGAGGGAGAGGGATAGAGAGCCAGAAACATCGATGAGAGAGGAACATCGATCAGCTGCCTCCTGCACACTCCCCACTGGGGATGTGCCTGCAACCAAGGTACATGCCCTTGACCAGAATCAGACCTGGGACCCTTGAGTCTGCAGGCCGACGCTCTATCCGCTGAGCCAAACCAGCTAGGGCTCACTTGAACTTTAATATCTCTTTATATACACCCCAGCAAATTGTAGATATTATCTCCATTTAACAGATACGACTCAAGAGGCTTCTATTTATTTTTTCTGAAGTCAGGATGCACCTCTTAGGATCAAGAAAATATGGTAAATTGCCTGAGGTTAAGTTACTGGTGAAGGACTACAGTGGGATTTAAATCTGCCTGTCTTAGTCCAAAGCCTACATCCTTCCTACTGCCTTAAACTGCCTCTTTCAAAGTATTTGTTGCCAGGAACCAATTCCAGCATGTCATAATTTCAAGAGTTTCATCAAAAGGTTGATGAAACTTGGGGACTCAACAGGGTTGAATCACACATGTAGTCACCTGTTGGGAATGGTTAAAGGCATTTCCCCAAACCTGAATAGGAAACTGATTGTGGCTGCCAGACAGTTAAAGGGCATCTTAATCCTCATGTTATTGCCTCCTACTGGCCAAACCCCTGAACAGCTGTAGGCTAATTCCCCCAAACTGACAATGCTTCTGTACCCTTTGAAACCTTACCCTTTGAAGTGTATTATCTCCACCTTGCCTTAGGACAAATTGTGTTAATAAAAGCAAGGGTCCAAGACAAGAAGGGAGTCTTCAGTTCCTTTAGCTGAAGGTCCTCTGACCCCCAATGCCTTACAAAATTATATCTCGTCTCCGGACTCTTTATTAGTCTCTGGATTCCTATGTCATCTACGCACAACGCCTTTTCCAGATTCCTGAACCCTTCTTGATGCTGGGACAAGAACCCCGGCAATTTGTGTCTTGGAAATGTATGAAAGTAGAGCTTGATTTCAGAGGAGAGGGAAGAGTTTGTGCATTTATAATTCATTTGTTTTATTTATTCATTTAACAATAATTTATGTGCTAAAAATATAATGATACAAAAATGAGAATAACGTTAAATAAGAAATTAGAGACAGAGTCCATTTAAAGTTGTTTATAATTTAGTGGGAGGGACAGGGAAATAAAAATAGTGATTATAATATATCTTATAAAATACTAAGATAAAACTAAAAGGCTTTATGGAAGCACAGAGAGGAGAAGCATTTACTCTCTCCTGGTGCAATGGATGGTTAGCGAGCATCTATAGTGTGCTCTAGTCGCTCAGAAATGCGCCCCTATAGAAATCATGAACAAAGACAAAAAGTTACATAGAATAGAGAAATTGAAGTTCATCTGTTTATTTACCCCACAACTTATAGTTTAAAAAAATACTAATAATGAAAATAAAAATAGGGGGAACTAAACGGTGAAAGTGTGAGATGAAAATAGCAGACAGGTTCATTGCACGGACTTCTGTAGTAGTTGCTCCAGATTGGCTTTACACTTCTAAGAGGCAAAGGCAAAAAGGAAATTGCCTTTGTGGACTGTAAATAATTCATGTCCACAGAATAGGAACAAACCAGGTATCCAGAAGAACTCCATGTTTTCCTGAGGATTCTCATAAAAAAGGGTTCAGTGACAGTATATAACATTTTCAGTAACCTCCTTAATGCAGGTTTTTAAATGAGTTTAGTGAGATTGTTTCCTGAGTGTGTCTGAAGCTTAGGTCTGTATAGGGGATGGTGGATAAGCCAGACAGGTCAGTAGGGCTGGGATCACAAATGGCATTCTTTCATCTTATTCATTCTCAAGCACCCCAGGTAACAGGAGTTACCTCAAATTTCCATTTTCAAAGAATTTTTAGCTGTGTATAGGAAAAGGCCAAAGGAGAAGACAGGAGGATGTATTGCTAAAAATTCAGGCCAGTGTGATAAGACTTAGCTAAGGAGATACGTGCATTTGCAGTTTCTTTTTTTTATTATTATTATTATTTTTCACGTTTTTTTTTATTTCCTGGATTTGATCATTCAAACTCTTTACCTCTAAATCTGACAAGTTAGTATGCACTTTACAAAATGCCAAAGAGAGCCCGGCTGGTGTGGCTCAGTGATTGAGGGTCGACCTATTAACCAGGAGGTCACAGTTCGATTCCCAGTAGAGTACATGCCTCAGTTGTAGGCTCGATTTTATGGTCCTTCTAGGTATGTATTGAGTATAATAAAGTCATTGTAGTATAGTTAAATATAACTCATAATGTTTAGGATACTTTTTTATATAGTGACGAATTATAGATAAGGTTTATGTTTTTAAAGAAAACTGTTGATTTTCATGGATTGGAAAGAACTATCTCTATAGTTATTTGAAAAGTTCAAGGTCAGAGCAAGAATAATGTTAGAACTAAGAATTAGATGATGGATTTAGCAATTTTAGATGCTCCTTAAAGACCAAGACTTTTTTCATTTGTCATCTCACACATTCCAGAGTGTACTGAAACAGTGCCTTGAATATGTTGGTGTTCAATAAATATTGTTAAATATACAACAAGAGTCAAATATTATGGGAAAGGATCTTTGTGCCACTACTTTATCTCATAGATATGTCTTTTGTGGCACTTCACATATTGTATTTGTATTTTCTCAAGTAAACAGTAAGTTCTCCGAGGGCAGGTACCTAACCTAGCTTTGTATATTTGGAATTTAACATAGCTCCCAACATATAATCATTGTCCACTGGGTCTAACATATGTATTTTCCCCTTTAAAGGCATTTGGACACCTTCGTGATAGAAAGGCCCTTTTCTTCATCCCTTCTTGATGGTTTGATAGTGGGCTGGGAAGGAAAGCTGTGGTCCTCCGTATTAATCAGCAAATACTTGATTGATCTGGTATTTAGCTTAGTCAAGTAAGTTATTGATATGTTCAAAAGGTCTTTTCTAAAGAATTAGCATATTTTTTAATAAATAGAAATTTAATTATAAAGAATGCCTATTGATTATATTAATTACTATAATTAAATAATTTTAAGACTGTGGTTTCTTTTTGCAGATATAAATATTTGGCAATTTTTCTAATAGTTTGGTTAAAAATCAATAGTAATTAAGTTCTTTTTTATTACACTGTAAATTATCTTGAAAGATATAGATCTTAACCTTTTGATTTTTATTTGTACTAGAGGCCTGGTGAACGAAATTCCTACACTCAGGGCTGGGGGGTCCCTCAGCCTGGCCTGCGCCCTCTCACAGACCAGGATCCCTCAGGGGATGTCCAACTGACAGCTTAGATATCCTTAGCGCTGCCACGGAGGCCGGAGAGGCTCCCACTGCCGCCACTGTGCTCGCCAACCATGAGTCTGGCTTCTGGCTGAGCGGCGCTCTCCCTGTGGGAGTGCACTGACCACCAGGGGACAGCTCCTGAGTTGAGCATCTGCCCCCTGGTGGTCAGTGTGAATCATAGCGACCAGTTGTTTCACTGTTTGGTTGATTTGTGTATTAGCCTTTTATTATATAGGATATTTTTTTCAGATAAGGAAAATATTCACATGGCACAAAATTCATAAAGTAAAGAAAGATACATAGTTAGGTCTCCTTGACAGGGAAGCAAATCTACCTTTCTGATTCCAGCCATCTAGTTGTTCTTAGAGGGAAGCCCAGGACATATTTTAATGTGATTATTTTCTTTCTAATTATACAGATTGAAGATCTCAAGCAGACAAATCATGCCTTGAAAGAATATGTTAGAAACCTCGTGAATAGTAAGGAGGTGGTAAGCAATCAAATAGACAATTTAACCAGCCACAATGAGCACCTTTGCAAAGAATTGATTAAAGTTGACCAATTAGCAGAGCAATTAGAAAGACAGAAAAACTTTGTGGTGGATACTGCCGACAAGGAACTTGAAGAAGCCAAGGTATTAGACTTACCACTGATAGTTTTTTTTTTTTTTAAATTGATGTATAATTGACATATGGCATTATATTAATTTCAGGTGTACAACATAATGATTCAATATATATATATATATATATATATATATATATATATATATATATATATATATAGTGAAATGACTACAATAATTCTAGTTAACATCTGACTATTGATCAATATTTTAATTCTACTTTAAATATCATGTAATTATTAAATGCAAAGGAAAAAGTGACATTCTCATTTATATCATTTGAAAGTTTTTTAGACTTGACATTATATTTAAATTTCTATTCTATGAATTAAATTGTTTTGTATCTTACATTTTTTCTTTTAAAATTTTTGTTAAGAAAATTTCCTAAGATGTGTAATGGTAAAAACTTCAAGCAATAATAATGTTCTGTATGTCAAACATTTCTCCTCCTCCCTAGTCCTTCTCTCTATACAGTTAGCTACAAACAAGATGTATGTGTCCCCATTCTTTTTTTCTGTTTGTATCACATCCACTATATATTTCACACTTTAGAAAAAGTTTTTTTAACCAAAGTTTAAAATTTATTTGTAGTCATAGTTGTCAATATTTTGATTGTTTTATTTTAGAGGTTTCCTCTTCCTTTTAAAAATCTGAATAGACTTTATTTGTTAGAGCAGTTTTAAATTCATAGCAAAACTGCCCAGCAGGTGTGGTCCAGTGGTTGAGCATCAACCTATGAACCAGGAGGTTATGTATGGTTCGATTCCCAGTCAAGGCACATGCCCAGGGCACATGCCTGGGTTGTGGGCTCAAACCCCAGTTTGGGGCATGGAAGAGGCAGCTGATCAATGATTGTCTCATCATTGATGTTTCTATCTCTCTTTCCCTCTCCCTTCCTGTCTGAAATCAATAAAAATATATTTTAAAAAAATAAATTCATACTTAGCAGATGGTATAGAGATTCCCATATACTCCCTGCCCTCACACATGCATAGCCTCCACCATCATTAACATCCCCTATCAGAGTGGTGCATTTGTTACAATGGATGAACCTACATTGACACGTCATTTTTACATAGTTTACATTTAGGTTCACTCTTGGTGTTGACCATTCTGTGGGTTTGGACAAATGTAAAATGACATTTATCCACCATTATACTATCAAAAAGAGTAGTTTCACTGCCCTGAAATCCTGAAATCCTTAGCTTCATGTTGACTCTGGTTTGGAAAGGCCTTGTCACTTAAAGAACTACAAGAATATTTTCTAAAGTTTTCTTTTAATACTTTTAAATAACTTTTTAAAAAAGTTATAATCCTTGGGAATTCTTTTGTTCTAGTATGAGGTAGGGTCAACTAGTGCTTTCTTTAGTCACTGACTTGAAGTGCCATTTTAGCAGCTGCTGAATTCACAAATGTGTGTGGACACAGCTCTGAGCTGGTTGGTCTCATTGATTCATTTGCTGTTTCTGTGCCACTGCCACATTATTCTAATTGCTGTAGCTACTTGACATGTTGGTAACATCTTTCTTGATTGAGATTTAATACTCTGCCATGAAATTTAGAAACTGGGATTTTCAACACTATTATAAAATGACATTTTTGTTTCACATTGCTACTGATGGTTTACAAGCAAAACACAGAGTGGATTTGAAAGCTGAAAAGCAACCTATTGAATTCTTAAATATCGTGTGAATGTGCTTGACTTGATTTTATTAGTCACCAAATTAGTAAACTGTGTCTGTAATAACATAGTTTCCCAAAGCTAAGTGTTGTTACATGTTATTTCTTTTTTTAAAAAATGTTTTTATTGATTTCAGAGAGAGGAAAGGAGCGGGAGAGAGAGAGAAACATCAATGATGAGAGCATCATTGATGGCCTTCCTTCTGCACATCCCCTACTGGGAGTCAAGCCCACAACCTGGGCATGTGCCCTTGACCAGAATTGAACCTGGGACCTTTCAGTCCACAGACCGACACTCTATCCACTGAGCCAAACTGGCTAGGGCAGCCGTGGGCAAACTACGGCCTGCGGGCCGGATCCGGCCCGTTTGAAATGAATAAAACTAAAAAAAAAAAAGACCGTACCCTTTTATGTAATGATGTTTACTTTGAATTTATATTAGTTCATACAAACACTCCATCCATGCTTTTGTTCCAGCCCTCCGGTCCAGTTTAAGAACCCATTGTGACCCTCGAGTCAAAAAGTTTGCCCATCCCTGGGCTAGGGCCATGTTATTTCTTAAACATCCTTTTAATGTACTCTTGGTAGCATATTATATACTCCTGTCGGTAGCGTATGATAAAGCACTTAATTAAATGATTAGGCTGAAAACGTGTGTTATCGAAGGCATTATTTGTTACAGTAATTTGAAATATAACAGCCCAGTTAATGAACTCTAGGATGGTATTTGTTTATATGCAGTTACCGCAGTTATTTAGAAAGGATAAGGAAATCTAAATGAGTAAAAAGTCTATTTAAATTGTGATGTTTATTCCTTTAATGTAAGAACACAATCTTCTTTACCAATGCTTCCTTGAGGAGGTTCTTAGCACAGCTAATTGAGAGAGTAGATAAGGGTGATATGATTTTAATTTGTTAATTATTTATCTTGTCATGGATGCTACTAAAGTATTTGAAGGACATTTAAAAACAGCTTGAATATTTTAAATATTTTTCAATAAATTCTTTTGTTTACATTGTTACTTTAAGAATATTATTCTTTACTTACATTTTAATGGTAAGTTGAGTTTAGACTCAATTATATAAATTATAAAATTAGAAAATGCTGGATTTATGTTTTATTATACCTTCTCTGCTTTTTCTTCAAATTAAGAATTGACTGCACTCTTTCCCAGACTCAGGGCAGTCTAGTTGGCCAAAATCCCATGAAGAGAGTGCCCAGTTTAAAAGTCATCAGTTTTGACATCCCCAGTGGAGGGTGTGCAGGAAGCAGCTGATTGATGTTTCTCTTTCATCGATGTTTCTAACTCTCTATCCCTCTCCCTTCCTCTCTTTAAAAAATCAATAAAATATATTTTTTTTTAAAAAAATAAAAATAAAAAAATAAAAGTCATCAGTTTTAAAATGTTTTAGGATCTGCGTTCTAGAGAGAATGACTACTCTGTCAGGGTAAATGCTCTGCTATCAAAGGAGAGTTTCAGGAATGGAAAATGTCAAAAATAAAAGAACTAGGATTTACCTTAAACTCACAGGTGGAAATTCTGCCTGGCTCACAAAGGAGTGTTTCTTGGAAATACATATCCATATATAAGGTGGAACGTTTGGTATATTTGAGAATTGGAAAACTATTCGGGGTAAAGGTGAGTAGCAGTCTTAGAGCAGAGATAGCATTGCTGATGCAGGGAAAACATTGGAAAGTTGAAAAAGAGAGAGAGAGATGGATATAGGTCCTTCCGGTTGGTAGAATGCCCTGACCTGAAGTCATCAACCTCAGTAGGCGAGGGTTACAGGTACACGGGGAAATAGAAGATGCATGACCAATGTTGGGGAACTGAATGCTAGTGCATGTTGTCCTCCTCACATCACTGGGCATGCAGTTCAGGTACCCTGTTACTGGGAGAGGTTCCTTGTCTGACTTGTGGGATGAGGTTTGAAATGAGAGTTTCTAATTTGAGAACTAAGAATATTTGGGTTCTGCCCTGACCGGTTTGGCTCAGTGGATAGAGCGTCGGGCTGTGGACTGAAGGGTCCCAGGTTCGATTCTGGTCAAGGGCATGTACTTCGGTTGCGGGTGCATCCCCAGTGAGGAGTGTGCAGGAGGCAGCTGATGGATGTTTCTCTCTCATCCATGTTTCTAGCTCTCTGTCCCTCTCTCTTCCTCTCTGTAAAAAATCAATAAAATATATTTTTTTTTAAAAAAAAGAATATTTGGGTTCTTATACTCCTTGACATTATGCTCTGGATATGTGGAGGTAGAATCTGATGTTTAAGCTACTGTTCGCTTATGTGGAATTGAGAAAGATGGTATTATATTTATTTACTCAGAAGAGATTACTTTTAGTCATTTTTTAAAGGTCAGCTTTTTAAAGAGGAACTTCTTCCATCATTTATTCCATAAAAATGTTTTGAGTATTAAGCATTGTATTATCTATTGCTATCATACAAATTACCCCTAAACTTTAATGGCCTTAAGTGACAAACATTTATATCTTGCAGTCAAATGCAGCTTAGCTGAGTGGTTCTGGTTCATGGTTTCTTAGGAATTGTCATTAAAATGATGGTTTGGCCGCAGTCATTGATTGTCCTGGAAGATTTGCTTTTACGATGCCTTACTCAGATGGCCATTGGCTTTTGGCAGGAAGCCTCAGTTGCTCGCCAGGTGGACCTCTCCCTCGGGTCGTTTGATATAGTCTTTATAGCAGCTGGCTTGTCTCCAAGCCTGTGATCCAAGAGAAACAGCAAGGAGGAATCGGTAATGCCTGTGGTGACCCACAAGCTGTGCACCAGCACTCCCGCCACGTCCTGTTCATTAGACGTGTGTCACTAGGTGTAGCCCACACTTAAGGGGAGGACAGGTAAGCTCCATTTTTTGAAGGAAGGAATATTAGAGTTCGTGGACATTTGAAAACCACCACAACTATATGCCTCCTTTTATCTTCTCATTTTGAGTTGTTTGTCATTAATTAATGTCTTAATAAGGTGTTTCCCAGATAATTGAACACAACATTTTGAAACATGAAGAAACAAAGTTGCAGTTTCACCTTTACCAGTTTCTTGATAGAATTTATATTTTAAATTCACAAAGGGGTCATTATTAGACTGTATCTCTGGTAGCTTCTGTCATTATTTTTACCTTTGTATGTGATTCAGTCAATGAAAAATATTTCAAAACCTACCATGTGGAAGGCAAAGGTAAAGCTTATTTAAGTTTTAAGTAACTGCTTTTTTTTCAGTGCCCCTACACACACACACACACACACACACAGCTCCCTCTTTTCTCTGCTTGCTTTATTTTTCTCTGTACCACTTTCCTACTACTTTATCTCTCCCTCCCTCTGCTCCAGCCACACTAGTCTCCTTACTATTCCTTAGAATTTAGCTGACATCTTTTGTCTTTAGGTCCTTTGCTATAAGGCTGTATCTTCTGCCTGGAGTGTTTTCCCAGATTTTTATAAGATTGACTTGCTCCCTCCTTTAAGTCTTTGCTGAAAGGGCTCCTTTCATTGAGGACTTCCCTGATCACCTGTTTAAAAAATTCCAACCTGTTCCTTCATAGACATCCCAATATCTTTAACTCTGCTCTTTTTTTCTATATAATTTATAGGTTTATTTTTTATTGTCTACTCAGCTGGAATGTAAGATCCTTCAAGAAGACCCTTCAACATTTCTTGTAATACTAGTTTGGTGGTGATGAACACCTTTAGCTTTTTCTTGTCTGTGAGGCTCTTTATCTGACCTTCAATTCTAAATGACAGCTTTGATGGGTAGAGTAGTCTTGGTTGTAGGTTCTTGCTTTTCATCACTTTGAATATTTCTTGCCACTCTCCTCTAGCTGAAAAGTTTCTGATGAGAAATCAGCTGACAGTTGTATAGGTGCTCCTTTGTCAGTAACTGCTTTTTTTCCTGTTTTTAAGATTATTTTTTTTGTCTTTAACCTTTGGCATTTTAACTATGATGTGTCTTGGTGCGGGCCTCTTTGGATTCATCTTGTTTGGGACTTTCTTCACTTCCTGGACTTGTAAGTCTATTTCTTTCACCAGGTAGAGGAAGTTTTCTGTCATTATTTTTTCAAATAGTTTTTCAGTATCTTGCTCTCTCTATTCTCCTTCTGGCACCTCTATAATGCAAATGTTGGTACACTTGAAGTTGTCCTAGAGGTTCCTTACACTATCTTCATATTTTTGGATTCTTTTTTCTTTTTGCTGTTCTGATTGCGTGTTTATTGCATCCTCATATTCCAAATTGCTGATTGGATTCTTGGTATCCTCTATTCTGCTATTGATTCCCTGTAAATTATTCTTCATTTCAAAATGTTAGTGTATCCTTCATTTCTGGCAGGTCCTTTTTTATGTAGTTGATGTTTTCACTAAGTTCCTTGAAGTTCTCATTAATTTCCTTGAGCATCCTTATAACCATTGTTTTGAATTCTGTATCTGGTAGTTTGCTTGCCTCCATCTCATTTAGTACTTTTTCTGAAGATTCCTTCTATTCTTTCATTTGTGACATGTTTCTTTGTCTCCGCATTTTGGCTGCTTCCCTCTGTTTGTTTCTGTGTATTAGGTAGAGCTACTGTGTTTCCTGTAATTGGTAGAGTGGCCTTGTATAGTAGGTGTCCTATAGGGCCCAGTGGTTCACCTTCCCTCAGTGACCTGAGCTGGGTACTCTAGGTGTGCCCTTTGTGGGCTGTGTGCACTTTCCTATTGTAGCTGAGCCTTGATTGCTATTGCCATCACTGGGAGGGATTGACCCCCAGGCCAATTGGCTGTGAATGCCAGCTGAGACTATAGCTAAAGAGCTGCTGTGCAAGAGATGCCTCTATGGAGCAGGGCTTGCTCCAATGCATCTTTGGTGCTCACCAAGTCTGCTTCTTGAGTGTGCTGCTTGTGGATGTGATAGGGTTGTAATCTGAGGTGGTCTGAAGCTGATCACCAGGTGCACTGGCTCTGAGGCCTCCTGGAAGGTTCAAAGTCAGCTGCTGCCTGTGCCTTGTTTGGTGCCACCCAGCATAAGCTACAGAGTGATCTGCAGATGGCTGCTATGTGTGTCAGACTTGGAGATATCCAGGAGAGGCCAAGCTGTGAACCTTGGAATGCTGCTGCTAGTGTGGGGTCTAGGGGCACTTAACTAAAGAAATGGGGCATAGGGCCACTTCTTGAGTGGTATAGAGGATGCTGAGGGCAACTGCTGCTTGTTTGAGTGATTTTAGAAAAGACTGAAGCCTGAGTCAGGACAGGCAATTCATATGGAAAAGCCCCTGCAAACAGCTTACGTGGGGCAGGGCCTTAGGATATCACCAAGGTGGAGTGAACAGTATGGGCCAAGTTGATGAAGACACAGATATGGCTCCTGCCTATCAGCTCTGTGGTCTCAGCCATGGAACAGTGACCTCTGCCAGCACTTTTTCTGGGAGAAAATTGCCCACCAGTTCTTGCCCTGATGCCAGATAATTTAGTTCCTCCCTGTCTGTCCTTGGATCCTTTCAAGCTGCTGCCCCAGTGCTGGAGCTCAGAGAGAGTGGGTCCGAGTAAATCTGTGTGCAGGCCCTGTAAGAGGAGCTGCCTGGGACTTTAGTAGTCTCTGTGTCACCAGCCTGCTGGTTTTTACAGCCCAAAGTTGCAGGGACTTCTCTTCCCGGCACTGGAACCCTGGAATGAGGGGTCTGGTGCGGGGCTGGTACCCTTTACTTCTCATGGGGGTAGGGAGAGCTCCACAGCCAAGTTATCCCTCCCAGTGTTTCACTGCCGCTCCTGGATGTTGGACCAGCTGTTCTGTGCCTCCACCCATCCTATTGATTTCAATGTGGCTTCTTCTTTTTTAAAAAAAAAAAAAATTAGTTCTACTTTTATTACTAGAGAGAGCTGTGCTTTATTTATGTATTTATTTATGTATTTATTTATTTATTTATGTATTTATTTATTTATTTATTTTTAAACATTTTTATTGACTTCGGAGAGGGAGAGGGTGAAGAAAAGGGAGAGGGAGAGAGAGAAATATCAATGATGAGAGAGAATCATTGATCAGCTGCCTTCTGCATGCCCCCTTCTGGGGATCAAGCCCACAACCCTGGCATATGCCCTTGACTGAAATTGAACCCCAGGACACTTCAGTCTGCAGGCTGATGCTCTATCCACTGAGCCAAACCAGCCAAACCAATGTGGTTTCTTTAATTCTCTAGTTGTAGGGCTTTTGTTCAGCCATATTCCAGGTGGTTCTGAATGATGATTGTTCTGTGGTTTAGTTTTAATTTTGATGTGGTTATAGGAGGAGGCGAATACCATGTTTACCTACACTGCCCTATTGACCCTCCTATTCTATATTTTTTTTGAATGACATACTCACTATCGGACATATATTTTACCTAATATCTTTTGTTTTTCTATTTTCAACCAGAATGTCAGCTCTGTGAGGGCAGAGGTTTTTGTCTGTTTTATTCACCACTAAACCAAGCATATAACACAATGTTAGACACATAGTAGGCCCTCATTAAACAATTGTCAAATAAATGACACTGATTAGCATCTTTTCATTTGGGCCATTTATAATTTTGTTTTTCAGAGTGGAATCAGCATTATGTTTTCTTATATGAAAAATAATACATATTATTAAAATTTTTAGTCCAGGAGGTCATGATCTGATTCCAGGTCAGGGCACATACCGGGTTGCTGGTTCAAGCCCCAGTAGGGGGCATGCAGAGGCAACTGATCAATGATTCTCTCTCATTGATGTTTCTAACTCCCTCTCCCTTCCTCTCTCTGAAATCAATAAAAGCATATTTAAATATATATATATACTACCATATATATATATATATATATATATATATATATATATATATATATATATATATATATATATATACATATATCATCTACCATAATCATACCTTACTATAATTAAACATAATCTATCTTCCTCAGTTTATATATTATTAATTTCCTTCTATTTGCATCTAGGATATTTGTGTATACATTTATTTATTATAAGAATGTATTGTACTAAATAAAATTTTTGGCCTTGAGTTTTTATACTAATTTATTATCTACATCTTTGCATACAATTCAATATATACCCATTTTTTAGTGTCTCTATAATATTATAAATTGAAGTATTGAAAACTGTCTATCCAAATAACATATATAAGCTTACCCAAACTGTACATAATTATGTCTCATACCATAGCACCCCTTAATATTTCATTAAAACTAGAGGCCTGATGCAAGAGATTCGTGCAAGAGTAGGCCTTCCCTCCCCCAGCTGCCAGCACTGGCTTCCCTCTGGCACCCAGGACCCGGGCTTCCCTCCGGCTGCCAGCAGGCACCTGGGACCCAGGCTTCCCTCGCAGCCCTGTCTTCGTCTGGAAGGATGTCCAGTCTAATTAGCCTATTATGCTTTTATTATTACAGATATCACTTCCAGAGAAATCTTAGAAAAGTACTTTGGTCAAAAGAACAAATGAGGTGCAATAACCCCAGAATATATTTAACATATAGTACATTTTAAAATATAGTACATTTTAGGCCCTAGCCAGTTTGGCTCAGTGAATAGAGTATCAGACTGGGTTTGATTCCAGTCAAAGGCATGTACCTCAGTTGCAGGCTCCTCCCTGACCTGGGCCAAGGTCCGGGCTCGTGCAGGAGGCAAACAATTGATGTGTTTCTCTTACAACGATACTTCTTTCTGTCTTTCCCTCTCTTTCACTCTCTCTAAAAGTCATTGGAAAAATATCATCGAGTGAAAATTAAAAAATAAAATAGAGTACATTTTATTTTATTAGTATATATATTTTTTGGTACTAAATTACTTTATTTGAAGGAATGGTACAAATGAAAGACATGAGTGGATGATTTGGTACAAGTTATGGGAAAGGTAAAGTAACTCCAACATACACATACTGCTTTGGTGACCAGGGAAGTCACCCCCGTGGCTGTGGGAAGCAGCCAAGGCTTAGCTCTCATCACTATCTCCCAGGTGTGCTTGTCAAAGAGATACTCTGCCATGTCAGTTTCAGGGGCCCCAACCTGCACAAGTTGGTTACCTGGTCACCCAATTCTTTGATGGATTTCACCTGCTCATTCAGGTAGTGAGTCTCAATGAAGTCACACAATTGAGGGTCATTTTTGTCAGTGGTCAATTTGTGCAAGTCCAGTAGTGACTGATTCACATTTTGTAATACACACTCCATTGCATTCAACCCATTCTCCCTGTTGTCACAGTCAGGGTTATTGATGTTTTAAAGGAAGATTCAGCCACCTCATTGGTTCTGCAAAAAATAGAGAGAAATTTATTAAACTAATTTGCCAACTTTTAGCAGAGAGCTTTACAGCTTTGCATAAAAACATAGTGACTGGCCTCTAGGAACATACAATTTAGTTGTATACTAAATATATAACTATGGGGAACTATACTATGAGACTGGATGTGTTTGATATCATAAATCTGATAAAGAAAGGTTTTTGTGGGTTGGATTGAACTAAACTATTAAAAGAGTTCAGAGGAAAAGATAATCACTTCTGACCATGGTGATTTGGAAAAATTTAAAAAATCCTAGTCATTTTTTATTTCTTCCACATTATTATCTTCAGGATTATAATTAGTATTAACATTTTTTCTAGTTTGTGGGGATTAATTTATAAAGTATAATCAATGTTTTATATAAGAGGAACTGTTATATATCATCCTAGGTTCTTTTATCAGCAAAGGTAGGTACACATAAAGTGGTAGAATATAGTTTCTTTTGTAAAATATTCACTGTCTGCATGTTTTTATTTTTAAGTGACTTGCTTTTTATATTCTCTTTTTCCAGTTAAATCAGTTTACATATTTAAAATCCAAATAATTTTTTTCTGGCTTGATTTTCAGATTGAACTCATTTGCCAGCAAAATACTATAGTAGTATTGGAAGATACAATAAAAAGACTTAAATCTGTAAGTACATTTTTCTTAAAAATATATTCAGGAGTAATTTTTATTCTGTTAGCATAATAAAACTACAAAAAATTGTACATATGTTCTGACTCTCATGATTTTGTGAACAATCAAAAATGTTTGTGTTCTACAATCAGCCCTCCGCTTGGTGCACAGGGTACTCCCATGCTGTTCTTGCTCCATTTCATCGTTACTCCTTGCTCTCCTAGAGAGAACTTTTGGTTAATTTTATTAATGCCCTTTGCTGTTAATTGACTTAAAATGATAACTGTAAGTAATTTAATTCTCAACATGTAAGATACATTTGTCTACATATTTACTTTAATTCTTCTTAGTAAGAAATATCTGTAAGTCAAATTTTGTTGTTTAATTCTAATATGTCTTTTAATTTAACAATGTGGAAAAAAAAACAGCTCTGTTTAGACATGTTAATGTTACTATTTAAAATAATTTGGAAGACCTTCTCTGTAAGTATATTTGTCATTTCCTCCCAATATAGCATTGGTAAAATAAATGTTGTAAAAGAAATGTTTCTAAATATGCTAAAGTGAATGGGAATGCACTTTAAAGTTCTTATAAGTATAGAATATCCATCATTCCTTTAATTTATTCATTCCTTGGACAGTTATTGAACAAAACTATACAAGTTTTTCTAAGCAAATTAATTTTACTTTTAGGATTTATAACTATATCTTTGGATATTTCTGGCCTCTCTGAAATTTCTTTACCTTATTTCCTTCAAAATTATTGGGTAAATGTAGGGGCACTTTTAGTTAAATAAAAATGTAGAACATTCAGAAATGCTGGAAAGGAATGATATCTAACTACTTTTTTAAGTATGATTTTTAAAAGTTATTTTTAAAATACCACATTTATTATTTTTAAGGATCCTGTGTGTGTTCACCTTCATGTAGAAAATGATGCTATAGTTTAGCTTGAAATAATGGCCTAATTTTTTTCTCCCTGGCAAGATAATTTTAGAGACTGAAAAAGCACAAAATAAATCTCCTTCCAGACTCGATTCCTTTATCAAGACCTTAGAAGCAGACAAAGATCACTACAAGAGTGAAGCTCAGAACCTGAGAAAAATGATCAGAAATAGTTCTAAAAGTCCAAGACGCCTGTCCCCTACTTCCCGGGTAAGTGTTGGAAAGTGAGAAATATTTTGGAGTTTGTTGCTCAAACACTGACTTTTATTCTTTGATTTACCTAATCTGGTTGATTGGCATGAATTGGTATATCAAAGAGGTTGGGGGACAGAGATCTCTTTGTTGGACAGTGGACCACTAAAATTGGTTCTTTAGCCTTAGCATTAGTCCTGGTTGGGAGGTAATCAGACAAATGTGGAACAATTTTGGAGGAAGCTGTTTAAAAACGAGGTGATTTTTAAAATTTATTTTCATAATTTCCTTTCATTATATCTTCACGGTTGCTTAAGTAGAGACTATGAATGGCCATCATGCAAAGAAGAGCTTCACATTTCTTATCCAATAATTGTAGGCTACACACTGTGATGTGGAGCTTTTGAAGACCACACGAGACCGTGAAGAACTTAAGTGCATGCTGGAAAAATATGAGCGTCATTTGGCAGAAATTCAGGGTAATGTCAAGGTTCTTACATCTGAGAGAGACAAGACCTTTCTTCTTTATGAACAGGTAAACTTGTTTACAAGAAAACAAAATATGTAAGTAATAACAGTTAACTCTAGAGATATGTAATTCTTTAGGTATGCTTAAATCTGTCAATCGAATTAATTTAACTACCAGTTAGGAATTACCTTTGTTCTTAAGATATTTTTAATGAAATATAATATATTTCCCATACAGTATTTGTGTACACACACACATATGTTATCCCCATACCTGTAAAAGATCATATAAATGCACAGAAATAGTCTGGGTACTTTTTTGTTTTTTGTTTTTTTTT
The DNA here is from genome assembly GCF_014108235.1 of Myotis myotis. NCBI lineage: Eukaryota > Metazoa > Chordata > Mammalia > Chiroptera > Vespertilionidae > Myotis > Myotis myotis. The sequence continues at coordinate 1,257,906 of NW_023416336.1, forward strand.
TTAAATAAGAAATGAGGAAAATGTTCAATGGGAGGATTGAGTTCAAGGTAAAAATATTTGAATTTGGAGATTAAAAATAGTAACATATCATTTTGATGTATTATCACTTTAGAAACTTCCATAGAATTTGTTTAATTTCAGAGAGTAAAATCAGTTTATAGTTTATCTCTATTTTTTGCTTAAAATTAATAGCTTTATAACCAAACAGTTTCTCTATTCCACAAATATATAACCCCATACATTACCAACATAATTTATTTTAAAAATATTAAATTTAATTAAGAATTACAGCAACTTTATGCTACTCTAAGAGAAAAAAATGATAAGATAGAGACACTGTTAGTTTGGTTTTTTGAAGTTTTGAAGTTCACCTTAGTGGGTTTTATTGTAATTTGAAGTGAAACTTTATCATCTGTTTTTATTTTTTTTATTATTTTTTTAATATATTTTTTATTGATTAAGATATTACATATGTGTCCTTATCCCCATGTTACCCCCTACCTCCCCCCCCCCCCCCCCGCTCATGCCCTCACCCCACCATTGTCCGTGTCCATTGGTTAGGCCTATATGCTTGCATATAAGTCCTTTGGTTGATCTTTCCCCCTTACCCCCTCCCTCCCCTACCTTCCCTCCAAGGCCCAACAGTCCAATCAGTGCCTCTCCGTCTCTGGATCAGTCCTTGTTCATCAGTTTATGTTGTTCAATATATTCCACAAATGAGTGAGATCATGTGGTATTTATTCTTCTCTGACTGGCTTATTTCACTTAGCATAATGCTCTCCAGTTCCATCCATGCTGTGGCAAATGGTAAGAGTTCCTTTTTCTCCTTCCTCTTCTTAAAGAATACCTTTCAGCATTTCATATAATGCTGGTTTGGTGGTGATGAACTCCTTTAGCTTTTTCTTATCTGTGAAGCTCTTTATCTGACCTTCTATTCTGAATGATAGCTTTGCTGGATAAAGTAATCTTGGTTGTAGGTTCTTGCTATTCATCACTTTAAATATTTCTTGCCACTCTCTTCTGGCCTGCATGGTTTCTATTGAGAAATCAGCTGACAGTCGTATGGGTAATCCCTTGTAGGTAACTGACTGTCTTTCTCTTGCTGCTTTTAAGATTCTCTCTTTGTCTTTTGCTCTTGGCATTTTAATTATGATGTGTCTTGGTGTGGTCCTCTTTGGATTCCTTTTGTTTGGGGTTCTCTGTACTTCCTGGACTTGTAAGTCTATTTCTTTCACCAGGTAGGGGAAGTTTTCTGTCATTATTTCTTCAAATAGGTTTTCAATATCTTGCCCTCTCTCTTCTTCTGGTACCCCTATAATTCTGATGTTGGTATGCTTGAAGTTGTCCCAGAGGCTCCTTACACTATCTTCATATTTTCGGATTCTTTTTTCTTTTTTGGTTGGGTATTTTTTGTTTCTTCGTATTTCAAAACTTTGACTTGATTCTTGGGATCCTCCGGTCTGCTGTTGGGAGTCTGTATAATATTCGTTATTTCAGTCTGTGTATGCTTAATTTCTAGTTGGTCTTTTTTCATATCCTCCAGGGTCTCACTAAATTTATCGGCGATTTCCATAAAATTCTTGAAAAACCTTATAAACTTGGTTTTGAACTCTATATCCAGTTGTTTGCTTTCCTCCATTTCTGTCATTTGTGACCTGTTTCTTTGTCTCCGCATTTTCCACGCTTCCCTGTGTTGGTAGAGTGGTTTTGTGTGCTAGGTGTCCTGTAGGGCCCAGTGGCTCAGCCTCCCCAGTTACCTGAGGTGGACACTCTTGGTGCACCCCCTTGTGGGCTTTGTGCACAGTCTTGTTGTAGTTATGCCTTGATTGTTGTAGGATCACTGGGAGGAATTGACCTCCAGGCCAGTTGGCAGTGAGAATCAGCTGTGTCTGCAGTGGGAGAACTTCCGTGCTGAAGACACCCTTCTGGGGCAAGACTTGCATCAGTGGGGCTTTGGTGCTCACTGAATCTGCCCCACTGAGTGTGTCCCTTATGGATCTGAGGAGTTGTAATCTGGATGGTCCCCCTCTGACCACTGGGTACACTGGCTCTTGGAGGTTACCCAGCAGGAGCTACGAAGAGAACTGCAGATTCTCCTTCCTTTTTTGGAGTTTGGAGGTGCCCAGATGAGGCCAAGCTGTGAAGCAATGCAAGCTGCTGTGGGGCCTTGGGCCTTCTCTTGGAAGTTCTGGGTCTGTTGGCCCAGCTGCAACTTGTTAGGTAATTTTCAGGTTGCAAAGGGCCACAGCATTCATATGCAAAAGCCTCTGCCGCAGCCTGGGTGGGGCGGGGTCTCAGGGAATCAAAGGGCTGATCCTCAGCCCTGCCCTAAGAGGCCCCTCATCTCAGTGTCCCTAGGTAATCGCTGCAAGCACCTCTGAGGGAAAGCCGCCCTCAAGTTCCGAGTTCTGCCTGCTGCCAGACAGTCCAGTTTCTCCCTGTATGAGTCCTGGGTCCCCATAGACTTCCCGGAACTGGAGTTCAGAGCAGTCGGGAGCTTGTGACTCCCTCCCGATTCACAAAGACAGCTGTGTCCTCAGGTGCCAGCCCCTTTCTACGTGCTCGTGCCTCCGTACCTCTGCACTTAACTTCTGCAGCTCCTCTGAGTCTCAGTGTGCTTTTCTCTTTCCTTCTAGTTGTAGAATTTCCACTCAACCAGCCTTCCTGTAGTTCTGGATGATGTCCGTTTTGTCTTTTCGTTGTATTTTTGAAGTTGTTGTGGGAGGCAGCAATTTCCGGTGTTTACCTATGCCGCCATCTTGGTTTCTCTATCATCTGTTTTTAAATAACTACAGTGACTTTGTATACCATGATTACGTGGTCTGTTTATTTTATATATGCCAAGGCAGGACTAATTAGGTTAACTGCTTTGCCCAAGAATAGCAGGAATCAGTCCAGATTTTCTGACTCCTATTTGAGCCTGCTCTTTTCCATTTAATTAAGATTCTTATAGATGAATTGGCTGAGGGGGAAATAGATGTATATGGACATATATCTTAATATTCTATATAATAAAAGAGAAACATGAAGATTAGCCGTCCCTCTGCTACACTCAAGCTATGCCCACCAGCCATGCCCACCAGCCGATTTGAGTGACTATGCAAATTATCCAACAAAGATGGCGGTTAATTTGCATATGCAGATGTTAAGCGCCCCAGGAGGCGATGGCAGCCTGGTGGCCGTGGCTGCAAGCTCCTGGGGCTTTTGCCGGCCCCAGGAAGTGAGGCTGTAGCCACGCCCACAGGGTCCCGGGACTTTTGCAGGTCAGGGAGGCGAGGCCGCCCGCGCCTAGCCACGCCTGCGGACTTCCGGGACCTTACTGGTGGAGAGTGGGTGGACTTGGCAGAGCAAGAGACCACTGGACATAGAGCAAAGTGAGAGAGAGGGCGGCTTGGAGGGCACGGCTCCCTCTGTCACCCCAGCTTCCTCATCACAGCTGTGAAAACTGACAGCAGGGAGGAGGAAGTCCCACCCTCACAGAATCAGCCAGAATCAGCCATTGATCAGACAGCTCTCAGTGGCCTGATAGCCAGGACTGTCATTCACCTGCATCTCAGACCTTGACAGTAGGGAGGTGGGACTATGTCTAAAGAACAACTGTTGATACAACATAGCTCTGCAGCCGAAAGATGCCAGTGTTATCGACAAAAAGTGTCTGCAGAGCAGTGTGCATCTGATCTTGAAAGAAGGCGGCGCCTGTGACAGGATGTATCTGAACACCAGCTACTGGAAAAACGTCGCTCTGATGCCGAAAAACACTGGCGTTATCGACAGAAAATGTCTAAAGACCAACGTGCCTTTGAAGTTGAAAGAAGGCGGTGGCGACGACAGAATATGTCGAGAGAACAGTCATCTATAAGTACTACCAATACCGGTAGGAACTGCCTTCTCAGCGAAAATGGAGTACATGAGGATTCTCAAACATAGTTGTGGTGGAATGACTGTTCGATGTGAATTTTGCCTATCACTCAATTTCTCGGATGAAAAACCATCCGATGGGAAATTTACTTGATGTTGTAGCAAAGGGAAAATCTGTCCAAATGATTTACATTTTCCAGATTACCCGGCATATTTAAAACGATTAATGACAAACGAAGATTCTGACAGTAAACATTTCATGGAAAATATTCGTTCCATAAATAGTTCTTTTGCTTTTGCTTCCATGGGTACAAATATTGCATTGCCATCAGTATATGAGCCATACTGGTTTAGAATACACGGACAAGTTTATCACCATACTGGAACTTTACATCCTTCAGATGGTGTTTCTCGGAAGTTTGCTCAACTCTATATTTTGGATATAGCCGAAGCTACAAGTAAAAGATTAGCAATGCCAGAAAGCCAGGGCTGCTCAGAAAGACTCATGATCAATATCAACAACCTCATGCATGAAATAAGTGAATTAACAAAGTCATATAAGATGCTACATGAGGTAGAAAAGAAAGCCCAATCTGAAGCAGCAGCAAAAGGTATTGCTCCCACAGAGGTAACAATGGCGATTAAATATGAGCGTAACAGTGACCCGGGTAGATATAATTCTCCCCATGTAACCGAGGTTGCTGTCATATTCAGAAACGAAGATGGAGAACCTCCTTTTGAAAGGGACTTGCTCACTCACTGAAAACCAGATCCCAATAATCCGAATGCCACTAAAATGAAACAAATCAATATCCTGTTTCCTACATTAGATGCAATGACATATCCTATTCTTTTTCCACATGGTGAAAAAGGCTGGGGAACAGATATTGCATTAAGACTCAGAGACAACAGTGTAATCGACAATAATACTAGACAAAATGTAAGACACGAGTCACATAAATGCAGTATTATGGATTTCATCTCTCTGTGCAGGACACGTTTAATCCTATTTTAAATCCAGGAAAATTAACTCAATAGTTTATCAGGTATTCATATTAAAAAATGGAGTCCAATCAGATAAATTTCATCAAAGCAAATCAATCTAAGATGAGAGTTGAAAAATATAGTGGTTTGATGGATTATCTCAAATCTAGATCTGAAAATAACAATGTGCCGATTGGTAAAGTGATAATACTCCCATCATCTTTTGAGGGTAGTCCCAGAAAAAAGCAGCAGTGATATAGCAATTGTAATGAAGGATGCTATGGCAATTGTAACGAAGTATGGCAAGCCGAATTTATTCAAAACCATGACATGCAACCCCAAATGGGCAGATACTGCAAACAATTTACAATGCTGGCAAAAAGTTGAAAACAGACCTGACTTGGTAGCCAGACTTTTTAATATTAAGCTGAATGCTCTTTTAAATGATATCTGTAAATTCCATTTATTTGGCAAAGTAATAGCTAAAATTCATATCATTGAATTTCAGAAATGCAGACTGCCTCACGCTCACATATTATTGATATTAGATAATGAGTCCAAATTACATTCCTCTAATTAAGTCCCTTTCAGTGTGCATGAATTTCGTGCACCGGGCTACTAGTATAAAATAAATGCCCAGAGTATATAGTATACTATAGAATCCTTTGGGTTAAATCACAATACTCTTTTCCTTCACTATAATTTCAATCTTGTTAATTTCTTCTTCTCAGCAGTATCTTAATAAGATGTTAGTATACTAAAAATTTAAAACATTATATTAGCTTTTTAATGGGTGCTACATGATATTCTCTTCTATAATAGCTTTCTTGTTTTTCGTTTGGACAGTTTAAATAGCAGCTACCACTTCTAAGTGTGGGGGGTGATTTCTGGGCTTTGATTAGAATTCCCTGGTGTCTGAAGTGTGTGTGGGGTGACTACTGGGCTTTGATTAGAATTCCCTGGTCTCTGTGTCTGTATCATGAAACCTGAGTCAGTGTACATACACGTGATTACAGAGCCAGGACTGCTAAAGGGCTGGAAAGTCCTTTAATGAGACGCCTGTGTGCATGAGTGTAAGATGTGAGATTATTTTACAGAAGCCTCTGCCTTGAAAATCCTACACTTGTTTACATATAGTATAAGTCAGTGATTTTCAAAATTTTGCCTATTCCTTTTCTTCAGACAGTTTTATATTGAGATTTCAAGTGTAAATTGGTTAATGAGAAGCTGCTGTGATCCACCCAATTGCCTCATTAAGCCACGGAGTCCCATGGAACATAGTTTAAAAACATTCACAGACACTGTTTTCTGTGTTTGCAATCTTGTTGGGGAGATAAGGTATATTGTCTGTATTGGTGGCTATTTTTTGTTATTTTAGCAGAAGTAGTGGGTATTTTTCTTTCTGGTGATCAAGGAAATCTTTACAAGACTATGTAGAGTTTGAGCCCTGAGGTCTGTATTAATGGAGTTTCTATAATCTTGAAAGGGATAAGAAGGAACATTTAGATTAAAGAAATGATGATAAAGGCAGGAAAATCACAGGCAAGTGATTCAGTCAAAGACTAGCATCAAAGGTATGTGACAGTGGAGGACAGGGGAGCTGACACTTGTGAGGCAGATTGAATTAGAGCAGCAATCTGCAAATGTTTTTGTGAAGGCCCAGGTAATAAATATCTTGGGCTCTGCTGGCCATGATCTCAGTCATAGCTACTCAGATGTTTTTGTGGTTTGAAAGCATCCACAGATGATATACAAATGAATATGTTTGCTCTGTTACAATATAACTTTATTTATGGACACTGAAATTTCATATTATTTTATCTGTTATGATATATTTTTCTTCTTTTGATTTCTTTAAACCAATGATTCTCAACCTTCCTAATGCCGCGACCCTTTAATACAGTTCCTCATGTTGTGGTGACCCCAATTTCATTGTTACAAATTGAACATAATTAAAACATAGTGATTAATCACAAAAACAATATGTAATTATATATGTGTTTTCCGATGGTCTTAGGTGACCCCTGTGAAAGGGTCGTTCGACCCCCAAAGGGGTCGCGACCCACAGGTTGAGAACCTCTGCTTTAAACCATTTAAAAATGTAAAAACATTATCAGCTTATATAGATCTACAAAAAAACAGGAGGTTCACTGGATTGGGACTGTGAGCCAGTGTAGTTTACCAGCTTCTGGACTATATAGTGGAGCCTGTACACAGGGCATTACAAGGAGTTTATACTTTGCTTTAAAAGCAATGGGTAGTTTTGTTTTAAAGCAGAAGAAATATGACAAGTGCTGGCGAGGATGCAGAGAAAAAGGAACTCTCATGCTCTGCTGGTGGAAATGCAGACTGATGCAGCCACTGTGGAGAACAGTATAGAGTTTCTTCAAAAAAACTTTGAAAAGGGAACTCCCATTTGACCCAGTGATCCCACTTCTAGGAATATATCTCAAGAAACTAGGAACACCAATTAGGAAGGATATATGCACCCTTATGTTCATAGCAGCACTATTTACCATAGCTAAATTGGAAACAGCCTAAGTGCCCATCAACAGATGAGTGGATTAAAAAACTGTGGTACATCTACACAATGGAATACTATGCTGCTGTAAAAAGGAAGGAATTCTTACCATTTGCAACAGCATGGATGGACCTGGAGAGCATTATGCTAAGTGAAATAAATCAGTCAGAGAAAGATAAATAGCACATGATCGTACCCATTTATAGAATATAATGAACAACATAAACTGATGAACAAAAACAGACCCAGAGACAGAGAAGCCTCGATCAGACCATCAAACCTCAGAGGGAAGGTAGGGGAGGGTGGGGGTAAGGGGGAGAGATCAACCAAAGGACTTGTATGCGTGCATATAAGCCTAACCAATGGACACAGACACCAGGGGGGTGAGGGCATGAGCGGGTGGGGGGGCAATGGGGGGGGATAAGGACATATAAGTAATACTTTAATCAATAAAGAAAATTTAAAAAAAGAAATATGACTAAAGCCACATTTTGAAAATTTTAACCTGCTAAGAATTCTATATTGTCTCATTTATCTCATACAATCTTTATATATTATCTTTTTTAAAAAAAATCTTTATTTTTGAAAGTATTACATATGTCCCCTTTTTCCCCCATTGAACTCTCCCACCCCCTGTCCCCCCACACCCTGTTCTCCCCCAGGCCTTCACCACCCTATTGTCTGTGTTTATGGTTATTCATATATGCATATGGCATATGAGTTCATTGTTTGATCTCTTCCCCCCACCTCATCCTCCCCCTGCTTTCCCTCTGAGGTTTGACAGTCTGTTTGATGTTTCTGTGTCTCTGGGTCTATTTTAGTTCATCAATTTATGTTGTTAATTAGATTCCATATATGAGTGAGATCATGTGATATTTATCTGTCTCTGACTGGCTTATTTCGCTTAGCCTAATGCTCTCATGGTCCATCCATGCTGTTGCAAATGGTAAGAGTTCTTTTTTTTCACAGCTGCATAGTATTCTATTGAATAGATGTACCGCAGTTTTAATCCAGTCACCTGCTGATGGGCACTTATGCTGTTTCTAAATCTTAGCTATTGTAAATTGTGCTGCTATGAACATAGGGGTGCATATATTCTTTCTGATGAGTGTTTCTGAAATCTTGGGATATATTCTTAGAAATAGAATGACTGGGTGGAAATGGAAAGTTCCACTTTTAATTTTTGAGGAAACTCAAAACTATTTTCCACAGAAGCTGGACTAGTTTGCATTCCTACCAACAATGCACAAGAATTCCTTTTTTTCCACATCCTTGCCAACACTTATCATTTGTTGATTTGATGATGATAGTCATTCTAACAGGTGTGAGGTGATACCTTATTGTCGTTTTAATTTGCATCTTTCAGTTGATTAGTGACTTTAAGCATTTTTTCATATGCCTTTTGGCCATCTGTATGTCCACTTTGGAGAAGTGTCTATTTAGTTCCTTTGCCCATTTTTTAATTGGATTGTTTGTCTTCTTTTTGTTAAGTTGTATGAGTTCCCTATACATGTTGGAAGTTAACCCCTTATCAGATGTTTCATTAGCAAATATGTTCTCCCATGAAGTGGGCTCTCTTATTATTTTGTTGTTGGTTTATTTTGCAGTATAGAAGCTTTTTATTTTGATGTAGTCCCATTTGTTTATTTTTTCTTTAGTTTTCATTGTCCTAGGAGATGTATCCATATACATATTGCTATGAAATATCTGAGATTTTGCTGCCAGTGGTTTCTTCTAGGATTTTTATGGTTTCGCATCTTAAAATCCATTTTTAATTTATTTTTGTGTATGGTGTAAGTTGGTGGTCTAATTTAATTTTTTGCACTATATATTATCATTTAATATAATAATTAGAGGCCTGGTGCATAAAATTTGTGCACAGGTAGGTTCCCTAGGCCTGGCCAGCACTCAGGGCCAATCGGGGCCTTCTGGCTGCCAGCCAGGATCTTCCTTCATTCCGTGCCCCACCCTCCCACCACCCCCCTCCCACCCCCCAGTCCCCTGGTGGTCAGTGCATGTCATAGCGAGCGATCCAACTCTCAGTCTCCCAGCCTAATTCCCAAGGGGACACTTTGCATATTAACCTTTTATATATATAGATTTCTCCTTCAAAAGAACTGGAGAGAGAAAATCCATGGACTCTTTAGAAGGCCGTTGTAGTAGTCCATACATGAGGCATTAAGGGACTAAGCTAGGATGCTGTCAAGGAAGACTTGACCTGATTTGATTAGAGCCAAAAGGAGGGAGAATGGAAATGTCTGAAGTTCTATTTTGAATGACTGAAGAAATGTGGTAATAGAAAAAGAAATAGGGAAGTCATTGGTGATTTGATGGAAAAGAAGTGTTTTGTTCAGACAGATGGAGTACATTCTGGTAGGAATCGCCATCAGGCAGTAAGAAATGTGGGATGAATATTTCTATTTAGAAATCATCTGCCTAGAGGTGAGTTTTGGGCCTTCAGAGTAGGTGAGGTCTCTGAATGAGAAAGCTGTAAACAGAGGATTTGGGGAAGTTTTATTGGATTGGAAAGAGAAAGAAGACAGGAAGCTAAGGCAGAACAACATTATAAGACCAAGGGAGAGAGAAATATCAAGGAGGGAGTTCAAAACAATGTCAAATGTTGCCAAAGTATCACAAACAAACCAAGAAAAGGCCATTAGATTTGGTGAGGTCATTAGTTGAAATTCTGCAAATAGTGGGTGTGGAAGCCAGGTTACAGTGGGGTGAGAAAGTGGGTAGTAAGGAACAGGCCATGGTACAGACACTAAAACAAAGGAGAGAAAGGGAGAGTCAGAGGTTGGTAAATGGGCACAACAGGATTAAGTGCCAGGTTTTCAAGATATGGGAGCCCTGTGCATGGTTGAAGGCAGGGGAGAAAGAGCCAGTGCAGAGAGTGCTACTCGAAGTAAGAGGAAATGATTATAGTTGAGTCAGGGATATCTTAGAAGACACTTCAGGAAATGAGGTCCAATATTCTGGTGAAGGCTGAGCTATGGAAATTGGGAAGTAACATATTTTCCTCTGAGACTTGGAGACTAGCTGAATAGATAGTGATTACAATAGAGAGGAAGGAAGATACGTGCTTAAACACCAAAGTAGGATATGAAATCATCTGAAGGCATAGAATAGATTTAGAACCAAGGATGGTTGAACAGCATGTAGAGAGTATATTGGGTTGTCATTAAAGATTGGTGGGCCTTTCTGTCAAGGTAAAGATATCTAGTTCATGACTATGGCATATACATTTATGTAGAAAAAGACTGTAACACGATGATAATATTTATTCTACCTTAATTGTGCTGAATTCATGTTTATATCACAGCATGTATGGAGTATAAATAATTTATCTTGCATTGACTGCCCCCAAATTAATTTTCAAAATTTTTTGGCAAAGATATTATATACCAAATTTCTATTTGTATATACCATTCTTATTTGGGGGGCATCATTTGCATTTATTTGGATAAAGTGACAATTACACAAGTATTCTACTCCATAGCTGTTGATAATATGTTTGGATTATAACTGGCTGGATGTAAATAGCTATTTTATGTCTGTTCTAAAGCTTGTTAAACAGGAGACTGTCTGTGTATTTAAAAAATAGGCGAAGGAAGAAATTGCCCGGCTTCGCCGAGAAATGATGAAAAGCTGTAAGTCTCCTAAATCAACAACTGCACATGCCATCCTCCGGCGGGTGGAGACTGAAAGAGATGTAGCCTTCACTGATTTACGAAGAATGACCACAGAACGAGATAGTCTGAGGGAAAGGCTAAAGGTTTGAGAGAATTTTATCTATGTGAACATTTGTGAAACACGACACAGTGACATTGAAAGTGCTTTGTTTTGTTTTTGTTTTTTTAACCAGATTGCTCAAGAGACAGCGTTTAATGAGAAAGCTCACTTGGAACAGAGGATAGAGGAGCTGGAGTGTACAGTTCATAATGTAAAGAAAAGTTACTTTTGCACTTTTGGCCGTAAACTGTCAGTGACATTCCCTTTTCCTTTTTTACTATGTCCAGAGAGGTTCTTTTATTTTTCTATGATAGGGTTTCTAATCCTAAAATACTGAAGGTGATATATATGTTGTAAACTGTTTATTTTTTTTAAAAATGTGAGTATAATATTTTTCATGTTAGGTTGCAAAATGGCTTTAAAAAAAAACATTAGAGATGCGTTCTCAGGGATTTTAGCACAATTTTCATCTCTGTATTTCATTACAGAGAACATTTCCAGATACAGGGAAACTGAATTATTCTACCTAAAGAGTAGCTAGAGTAGAGAAAATGATGGTGAAATGAAAACTAATGAGAAAAATATATGTAAACTGAATTTAAATGTGTGGCATTACCTTTTTTATTAATGAAGGATTTGAGATGCTATATTTGAGATATTATGACTATATAAACAGAATTAATGGAATTTGACTTTCTGTTACCAAATTTAATTGTATGCATTTATAAATTCATCTGTACTATGTTTTTATAATGAGTAAAAAATGCAGTAGAGAGGGAAGCAGTAATCTTGTCATTCTACTTGTGTAGCTTGATGATGAACGTATGGAGCAAATGTCAAATATGACTTTGATGAAGGAGACCATAACCACTGTGGAGAAAGAAATGAAATCACTAGCAAGAAAGGCAATGGATACCGAAAGTGAACTTGGCAGGCAAAAAGCAGAGAATAATTCTTTGAGGTAAACTAAACTGCCTTTGAACAATGAATGGTTTATTATTAATAACTCTGCTTTTTGTAGTATATTTTATAATGGTAATTAAGTTATTTGTTGACTTTAATTTTGGGGAGGATTGTTACGGAGCAGTTGTAGAAGCCTCAGCACACATTAAATTACTTCCCCAAGATCAAGCACTGATTGGTAATGCCACACCTAACCAGGACTCAAACTTAGTAATCTCAGTCTCACATAAGGAGAAAGCCTGAATGTTTAACTAAAACAGCTTTTACAAAGCCATTCTGGGCACAGTGCATGTTTCACTTTAGCATTTGATTACTAATTTACCTTTATAACTCAAATTATGTACTGGGGTCTGAACAGTGTAAGAACATACACAGCACAGGTTTTAGAGCAGCTTAGAATATAAGAAAAAGTCATAGCAGAGAAACAGGAACATGTAATGGAACTTATTAACTGAATGTGAACCACACTGCTTAGCCCATCCTACATACGGTGCAGTAGCAGAAGACATTCCAGTAAAGCAGCCTGCAGGCAATAAGTAGAAGGGAATCAGTTTTTGAGGACCTCTGTGCTAGTAGGTTTTTGTTTTGTTTTTTACTTTTGGTACCTATTGATGTGAAAAATAGACGTTGTAGAGATTCAGTAAGGTTGAATTTCAGGGGATCTATTTGAAAAAATAATAGTTCATGTGAGTTTGAAACAAATTACTAAGTTATAGATAATACTTGATTCGCATGAGCTCCCAGAGTCTTCTCTTTGATCTTTCAACCCAGAATATATTGGGTCTGTGATGCCTATATTGGAATCAGTTGTCAGGATAAATAATCACTCAAATTCTTCCCTTCACCTTTTCTTTAATTTCCTGCATAAAAAGACATTTGCAATCTCAGGTAAAATAAAAATAATAATCAAGCCCAGCCGGTGTGGCTCATTGATTTTCAATCCAGGAACCAAGATGTCCCAGGTTCGATTCCAGTCAGTGTACATGCCCGAGTTACGGAATTGATCCGCAGTAGAGGGCATGCAGGAGGCAGCCAATCGATAATGTTCCTCTCTCATCGAAGTTGCTATTCCTCTGTCTTTTTCTCCCTCTAAAAATCAATGAAAACTTATTTTAAAAAATGATAATGAAATAAAACAGCATCAACAAAGAAAACCTTGGGAAATAGAGAAAAGTGTAAAGAAAATTTAAATCACCCATGATTCCATAACCCAGGTAAGACTTTTAGTAATCTACATCTGTTTCTAACCAGATATATTTTTACCTATGTGTACATAACCTTTCGATGTAATTGACCTCGTATATTAAGTTATATATTTAAGGAATTTCACTCAATTGTAGACCATAAGCATTTTCCCAGGTCATTAGAAGTTCTTTGAAAACATTTTAGTAGATTTTTAAAATACTAGAGGCCCGGAGCATGGGGTCCCTCAGCGTGGCCTGCGGGGATCGGGCTGTGGCAGGTGGTCGGGGAGGAGCCAAACCCAGGCCAGGCGCCATGCTGCCCCCCCGTTACCCAGCCCCGCTGTGCCTGCTGCTGGCTCATGCCCAGTTAGTCCCTATCGGGAGAGGCTCAGCAGCGTTCGCCAGCCATGAGCCTGGCATCTGGTGCCCGTCAGTGAGCTGAGCAATGCTCCGCTGTGGAAGCGCTGACCACCATGGAGCAGCTTCTGAATTAAGCATCTGCCCTCTTGTTGTCATAGCGACCGGTCGACTGGTCGCTTAGGCTTTTATATATACGAATAGATTCTAACAGGTAGATGTATAATTGGAGATTTTTTTGGTGTACATTTGTTTTACTGATGTTGAAATTTCATCAGATTTGACATCTTTATGTACCTATAAAATGATCCCACAATCAGGATAGTAGCCCTAGTCAGCACTCCCAAAAGTTTCGTTATACCCTTCTATAACCTCCCCCTACCTTGATAATCCCTAGGCAACCACTGAGTTGCTGTCCATCATAGGAACTTGTTTGTATTTTTTAAAATGTTATATAAATGAAATCACAGAGTATACATTCTTTTGTCAGGTTACTTTTACACACCATAACTATTCTGATATTTATCCATGTCATCACATATAATAAAGAGCTAATTTCTGTTTGTCACAGAATAGTATTCCATTGTATGGATATACCACATAGACATTTTCGTTGATTGCTGTTTGGGGCTAAACAAATAAAATTGTTTTGAATGTTCTTCTGTGAGTCTTTGTATGGACAAATGCTTTTATTTCTCTTGGATAAATACTGAAGAGTAGGTAGAGTGATTAACTCATGTGATGGATATTTGTTTAACTTTGGAAGAATCTGTAAACTTTTTTCCAAAGTGGTTGCACTATTTTATTTTACATTTGTGCCACCAGTGTATCAGTGTTCCAATTGTTCCATATCCTCACCAACACTTGGTGTGCGGAATCTAATGTTAGCTATTCTAATAGGTATGTATTGTGGTTAATTTGTTTTCCTAATGACTAATGATGTCATGCATCTGTTCATGTGCTTATGGGATATATATATATATATATATATATATATATATATATATATATATACTTTCTTTCCTTAGTATCTGTTTAAATCTTTTGCAAACTTTTATTGAGTTATTTATATCATTAGTAAGTCGTGAAAGATTTTTGGTCCTTTGTCAGGTATGTGTTTTGCAAATATTTTTCCCAGTCTATGGCTTGTCTTTTTATTTTCTTAACAATGTCTTTTAAGGGGTATATGTTCTTGATTAAATAAAATTTATTGATTTTCAGAAATTCATATCTAGCTTTCTGTGTTCTTTTAAAGAAATCATTAAGCCTAAGGTAACTGAGATTTTCTCCCATGTTTTCTTGTAGCAGTTTTGTAGTTTTAGTTCTTACATTTACATCTGTGATCCATTTCAAGTTACTTTTTGTGTATAGTACTAGATATAGATAGATCAAAGTTTACTTTTTTGCATATGGATATTTAGTTGAAAAACTATCCTTTCTACATGGAATTGTTTTCCACCTTTGTAGAAAGTCAGTTGTCCATATATGTGTAGGTTTGTTTCTTGGTTGTCTGTTTTGTTTGATGAACATATTTATATATCTTGATGCCAAATACAACACTCCTGATTATTCTGTTTTAAGTCTTCAAATTAGGTAATGCTAGTCCTCCAACTTTGTTCTTTCTCAAAGTTCTTTTAGCTATTGTAGTTACTTTGCATTTTAACTTTAGAATTAGCTTCATACATATAAAAACAGCCTGCTTTGGAATTTGATTGAAATTGGGGAAATGACATCTAAAGAATATCAAGTGTTTCCACTCATGAACACAGCATCTCTTTTCTTTTCCTTAGATCTTTAATTTCCAGTAGGTCAGTGGTCGGCAAACTCATTAGTCAACAGAGCCAAATATCAACAGTACTTCTTCAAAATAGACTCACCCAGGCTGAAAACCGACTTCTGGGCATGGGCCACGAAGTTTCAATCGCATGTACGCGCCTGCATGTGGTATTTTGTGGAAGGGGCCAAAGAGCCGCATGTTTGCCGACCACGGCCATAGGTTATCTTATTATTTTTAGTGTACAAGTCTTAAGCTTTTTTGGGTCATATTTTTCCCTAAGTATTTCCTATTTTTTTATGCTGTTGTAAATGGAATTTAAAATTTCACTTTCTGATTGTCTATTTTTTAATATGAAAATACAATTGTTTTTAAAATAAACGTTGTATTTTAGAACACTTTTAGATTTACAAAAAATTGTGAGGATACTAGAGTTACTACATTCCTCATACCTGCAGCTCTCTGTTGTAATTCACTGTGATTATCCTTGTCTTCTGGTAGTGTGCTGGTTAGGAGAGAGGGAGGGAACATATTCCACAGTCATATACTTACTAGTAAATCTCAGTCTTTTGGTGTATCTTTATCTCTGGGCCTGTTATTACCTGTGTTTTCCAGTGGTATAACTTTGATAATTTTTTAATCTACTTATGTGAAACTGGGAGGCTAGAGGTAGTAAAGTAGGAGGGATGTCCTTCCCCAGCTGGGATAAGCTCTGGTAAAGTCTTTTCACTTGAAGAATAAGCCTTATTATGGGGAAGGCTCTGGGCATATTTTACATTAATTCCTCTTTCTCTGTCAGAGGCACAAGGGATGCTTTTTCAGATCTTCATTGTGAGAACCAAATGGGGTTCCTGGATGTAAAGATGCTGAAGTATATGGCCCCTAGGATCTTCTCACTCTCATGTTATTGCACACTCAGCTTCTAGTAATGCATGATCACTATCATTTAAATGTTTTAATCATTTATGATTTAAGAGGCTTCTGCTCCAGGTGAGCATACCTCAGTTGTGACTCTGGATTTACCTTTCTTCTAATATTCTAGGGTGCCAACACACTCTGCACCTCACTATCCTGATGTTTTCAGAAAAAGTCTTTGATTTTCAGTTTAGTCATCTTTTTCTTCTAACAATGGGAATGATGTCTTCTAAGCTCTGTACATATCAGGGCTGTAACCAGAAGTTTTACAATTTACTTTTATATTAGAGGCCTACTGCACGAAATTTTTGCCCTCAGGGGGGTCGCCTAGCCTGGCCTGCGCCCTCTCACAGTCCAGGAGCCCTCAGGGGATGTCCTACTGATGGCTTAGGCCAGCTCTCCACGGGGAGCAAGCCTGAGCCGGCTGTTTGACATCCTTAGGGCTGCCTCAGAGGCAGGAGAGGCTCCCACCACCACCACTGCACTCGCCAGCTGTGAGCCCAGCTTTGGTTGAGTGGTGCTCCCCCTGTGGGAGCACACTGGCCACCACGGGACAGCTCCTGAGTTGAGTGTCTGCCCCCTGGCAGTCAGTGCACATCATAGCAACTGGTTGTTCCACTGTTTGGTCGATTTGCATATTAGCCTTTTATTATATAGAATATTTATCTGGTATTCTACACCCTTGCTAAATTTACATGTTAGTTGTAGTGACCTTTTTGTAGATTCTGTTTAGTTTTCTACATAGTCAATTGGTCATCTGCAAATAAAGACAGTTTTACTTGTTCAATCTGCATGTCTTTTGTCCTTTTTCTTCCCTATTTCACTGGCTAGAACATCAAGTACATTGTTGAATAGAAATAAAGTGGACTTCCTTGAGTATTTTCACATCTAAGGGGAAAGCATTCAGACTCTCAGTAGTTAGTGTGGTGTTAGCTATACATCTTTCATAGATGACTTCTATCAGGTTAAAGAAGTTTCGTTCTATTCCTAAATTAATGATTTTTTTGTTTATTTTGTGTGTGTGTGTGTTTTCAGGAATGAATGTCCTTTGTCAAATCAGTTAGGGTATGTTATAATTTTTATAGATTTCTGGTCTCAGTTAACTAATATTTTGTTTAAGATATTTACACCTATTTTTATAATTGAAATTGGCCCACAATTTGCCTTATTGGGGTTTTTAAAAATTAGCATTTGATATCAAATAATGTAAACCTTATGATAATCTTTCCAATTCATTTTGTTTTCTTTCAATACCTGGAACAATCTATATGATATTTGAGTATTAGTACTTAGCAGTGAAGCCATTTGAGTCTGAACTTTCTCTTTGAGGAAGATTTTACTTATTTAATGGATAAAGGAACAATTAGAAATTTCTTTTTATGCCATTCACTATGTGTTTTTTGATGCATGTGTCCATCTTCTCAAAATTAGAAAACATTTTTAGAATAATGTTGTTTACCATATCCTTTCAACATTCCAATATCACAGAATCTGTAGTGTTTTCCTTTTTTCATTAATGTTTTTTTTTTTTTTTTTGAGTTTTGCAGAAATGATTATTTTTTTCCTCTTTTTTCTTTATTGATTAAGGTATTACATATGTGTCCTTCTCCCTCTCCCTTCCATTACCCCTTCACCCCCCCCCCCCCATTCATGCCTTCACCCCACTGGTGTCTGTGTCCATTGGTTAGGCTTATATGCATGCATACAAGCCCTTTAGTTGATCTCTCCTTCTTACCTCTGCCCTCCCCTACCTTCCTTCTGAGGTTTGATGGTCTGATCAATGCTTCTCTGTCTCTGGATCTATTTTTGTTTGTCAGTTCATGTTGTTCATTATATTTCACAAATGAGTGAGATCATGTGGTACTTTTCTTTCATTGACTGGCTTATTTCGCTTAGCATAATGCTCTCCAGTTCCATCCATGATGCTGAAAATGGTAAGAATTCCTCCTTTTTTACCACATTCATTGTGTAGATGTACCACAGTTTTTTAATCTACTCATCTGCCGAGGAGCACTTAGGCTGTTTCCAAATCTTAGCTATGGTAAATTGTGCTGCTATGAACATAGGGGTGCCTGTATCCTTTCTGACTGGCGTTTCTAGTTTCCTGGGATATATTCCTAGAAGTGGGATCACTGGGTCAAATGGGAGTTCCATTTTCAGTTTTTTGAGGAAGCTCCATACTGTTCTCCACAGTGGCTGCACCTCCAGTCTGTTTTTTTAAGTAGGCTTTTCAGTGGACCAACGTTTTGCTTTGGTGATCTCCTTATTGTTTGTTTTATTATTTCATTAACTTTTTGTTTTTTATTATTTTCTTCTATTTTCATTATATCTATTTTTTTTTCTAATTTCTTCAGATGAATGCTTACATTATTACTTTTCGGGCATTCTTTTTTCTCATATACATATTTAAGGCCCTAAAATTTCCTCAATATACTTCTTTGAATGTATCCTACATTATCTTATATACTTCTTTCTTTATAAAATATTTTCTAATTTCCATTATGACTTCTTATTTGGTTCATTGGTTATTTATATGTGGGATTTGAAATATTTAAAAAAGTAACAAATTTTTATCTTTTTGTGGTCAATTTCTTGCTTAATTACATTGTTTTTCAGGACACATTGTTAGATTTCTGATTTCTGTAATTTGTTGTCTTCTTCTTTTATGGTTAATTTTTTGGTAATGATCTATGTATACTTTAGAAATTATAAATTAGGAAATAGTCGGGTATAATGTTTTATATTTATCCCTTAGTTCAGATTTTTAATCATGTTATTTAAATATTCTATATTTATACTAAATTTTGTGGCTTGTTTACTGGAATTTCATGGAAAGAGTTGTCTAAACTTTTGGTTCCAATGTCTCACTTTTTGTTTGCACTTAGACCTACTGTAATCTGCCTTTCTCCCCACCATTCTATCAAAACTGTTTTAAAAGGAAAATTTACTTTCATGTTGCTCAATGCAGTGGACAATCCTCGATCTTCATTTTCTTTGACCTCTCTGCAACATTTGATCAGTTGTGCTGATTTAAAAACTTTCTTCATTTGGCTTCTGACATATCATGCTCATTTGATTTTTTGTTTTTATTTCTTTGGCTGTCCTATATCAGTCTCTTCTGCTATTTCCTCCTCCTGTCCACAACCTCCAAATCTTAGAGTGTCCCTGAATGTAGTTTTTGAGAGGAGTTCTTCTCTCCTCTTTTGTATCTGTACTCATCCCTCAGTGATCTCATCCAGCCTCATGTATTTATTCTTGATTCTCAAAATGTATCTTTATAGCCGAGAATTCTCTGTGGACTTCAGATTTGAATGTCCAACTATCTCCATTTCATCTTCACTATGATATTTAATAGACATTTCTGCTCTCCACTATCCTTTTCCCTCTAGTGCACGAAAATCTGCTGTCTTTCAGTCTTCCCATCTCAGTAAATAGAAACTCCATTCATATAATACTTGGCCTGAAACCTGTATTTTTATACACTCATATCCAATCCAATTGATTATCTTCAAAATGTATCCAAAGCTGAGTATTTCTACCACCTCTATTGCAGTCTTATTGATATAAAGGATATTTCAGTAGGTAGAAAATTTGAAAGGTTTGGGGTTATTTTCATTTTAACATTTTGAAAATACCCTTCCATTATCTTCTGACTTTCATTATTTTTGCTGAGAAGTCAGCTGTAAATTTATTTTTAAGATCAATAACTTATATTTTATAATGCACCCACATTATCATAGGTTTCCTATTTATATATACAAAAAACAAGAATTACAGAGAGCCTACTTAGGAACTGTATAATCCAACTACATTCAATATAGTTAATATACTGTTGTTCCTGTTCTCCATTTTTTCATTTGATAAGAAAATTATAAGTTTGATTCCATGCGTAAATTCTAATGGTTAGAAGTTGAGTCCTGACATAGTTCAACACATATCTAGATTTCAGTATCTCTAAATTGAGTATTCTAGGCCAAATCAGCCAAAAAGAAATGCATCCATTGCTTTTCACAGCTTTTCACTTCATTGCTGATAAAGAACAAAATCCCTAGGGTTTCAAAACCAATACTCATTATTTGTGTTTTTATACTGCTTAAATAAACATTCTTAATTAAACAGTGCTGTTTTATAAGAAAAAGCTGTAAAAATAATGTTATAGTGCATTTGAAGTGATTCTTCAGTTGGATTATAATTAAATTTCACTACATTTTCAAAATTTTATTTAAATTGTTTTAAAATCCACATATATTGATTTTAGAGAGAGAGGAAGGGGGAAAAAGAGAGGGAGAGAAATACTGATGTGAAATTAATTGATCAGTTGCCTCCCGCACGTTCCCAGACAAGGGATCAAACCTGCAACCTAAGTACATACCCTGACCAGGGATTTAATCCACAACCTAACTATGTGTCCTGACCAAAATTAAACCTGAAAACCTTTGGTGTACACAGTGCTCCGACCAACTGAGCCAACTGGTCAGGGCAACTTTTTCTTATTGTTGATTTATTATGCTATCCTGCAGGCAGTGATTTTTTTCTCAGATGCATGCTGGATTAGGTGACTAGGTAGGCTCCTGTAACAGTCCATTGTAGTGTACAGGCTATTGGTCTCCATTGTCCAGAACAGCTCTCCACCAAGAGCCAAATAAGCTTCTGTGGTAGCACCAATGTAACTCTTTATTGCCTTGCTTCCATGACCCAGGGACACAGTGCTGGCTCTGCTAATAGGTTCTTGGTCAGCCAGAGTGCTGCCTACTTAGCTCTCTGCTGCCATAGGAAAATTGGTTATTTTTCTATTTCTTACAGTATTTTAATCTCCCCATTTTTATACCTATTATTTGGGGATATATATTATTTAGATATTAGCATAGTTTTCTTGTTTATTTTTTACAAATTTATTAATGTATAATTGATATACGATATGTAACTTAACTGCATATGTTTAAAAGGTACAATTTAATAAACTTTGACATATGTATACTATTATACCCATCAAATTATCCCTAGAATCAGTATAATGTAATTATATATATGTTTCCTTTGTAATCAAATGTTTCCTTTGTAATCCTTTCCTTATGCAGCCTCCACCTGCTACCATTACTCAGGCAGCCATTGATCTGCTTCCTGTCTTTTTTTATTATCTTGGGTTTTCTAGAATTTTATCTAAATGGAATTGTATACTACTCTTCTGTTGATCTACTTTCATAGAGCAAATTACCTTCAGATTGGAAGGCAGCTATGCTCACCACTATACCACCAACGCCACACCTACCTTTAGATTGATTAATTCATGTTGTTATGTGTTTTAGTAGCTGATTCATTTTTTGAGTCATATTGCATTATATTGATTCTAGAGGCCAGTGCACAAATTCATGCACCAGTGGGGTCCCTCAGTTTGGCCTGTGGGATCGGGCCGAAACTGGCTCTCCGACATCCTGTGAGGGGTCCTGGATTGCAAGAAGGTTGCAGAGATGCAGGAAGTTGGCCAGCTGGGGAGGAACCCTAGGAGGGCTCCAGGGTATGTTTGGCCCATTTCGCTCAGTCCCAATTGTCAGGACTCTGGCAGCAAGGTAACCTACTGGTCGGAGCATTAGCCCCCTGGTGGTCAGTGCACGTCATAGAGGCTGGTTGACTGGTCGAATGCCCCCTGGTGGTCAGTGCACGTGATAATGAGCAGTTGAGTGGCCTTAGCATATCATTAGCATATTACACTTTCATTGGTTGAATGGATGACTGGATGACTGGGCACTTAGCATATTAGACTTTTATTATATAGGATACCAAATGGACATTTGATTTATTTTCAGGTTTTGGCTATAAAAAATAGAACTGCAAACATAAGTGTCTTTGTATTTATATGCTTTCATTTCTTTTGGGTAAATACCCAGGATTTGAACTGCTGAGTCATATGCTGGATCTATTTTAACTTTTGAAGGAATTAAAAATTGTTTTCGCCCTAGCTGGTTTGGCTCAGTGGATAGAGCGTCGGCCTGTGGACTGAAAGGTCCCAGGTTTGATTCCGGTTAAGGGCATGTACCTTGATTGCGGGCACATCCCCAGTGGGAGGTGTGCAGGAGGCAGCTGATTGATGTTTCTCTCTCATCGATGTTTCTAACTCTCTATCCCTCTCCCTTCCTTTCTGTAAAAAATCAATAAAATAAAAAAAACCTGTTTTCAAAAATGGTTTTGCCATTTTATATTCCCACCAGCAGTGCATTTTTAATTTTAATGATACTAGAATTAGAGTGGGTGTTTAGTATTATATTTTGGTTTTAATTTGCTTTTTTCTAGTAATCAGTAATGTTGAGCATGCATTCATTTACTTCTTTGCCACCTATAGATCTAATTTTATGAAGCATCTGTTCAAATATTGTCCATTATTAATGGGGTTGTTTATTTTTTTATCATTAACTTATAAAAGTCCTTTATATGTTCTAATTACAAATTCTTTGTCAGATACATTGAAAATATATGCTTCCAGTGTATACTTTTGATGAACAAAGGTTTTTAATTTTGGTGAGGTACAATTTATTGAAATTACCATGCTTTTCATGTTTTATTTAAGAATTCTTTGCCATACCTAAGGTCACTAAAATTTTTTGCTGTTTTGTTCTAAAAGTTCTATAGTTTTAACTTTTGCATTTAGGTCTATGAACCTTTTCTGAAGTAATTTTCATGTAAGGCAAGCATATCAAACTCACAACTGGCAGGCTGCATACCTTGTCATGTGGCCCGCTGGCCACGAGTTTGAATGGTTGGTGTAAGGTATGAGATTAAAAGTTTTGTTTTTATGTATGGACTAGTGGCCCAGTGCACAAAATTCGTGCACATTAAAAGGGGATTAATTAGAGGAAATATTTTAATATTGCTATTTGCCCTTTATAATAGAAATGTCAGAGATGAAAGCAAATTAGTAAAATGTATATGAAAATCTTGCTCCTGTCAGACTCTGGGGTGCACCATTGAACCCAGAGTTAAGTCCCTGCCCACCCATGTGCACCTCAAAATCGCATGAGACTCAGACCTGGCCGCCCCCCTCCATTGGGCTACATCTAGACCCGGCGAGTCCCACACTTGTCAAGCCCAGCTGGGCAGGGGATGTAGCCTCAGGTGCCCTGGCCTGGTGCTGGGGCAGGGAGCACAGCCTGAGGTTCCCCAGCCTGGGCTGGGCTGGGGGCACGACTTGAGGTCCCCCGTCAAGCCCCGCCCGGTGGGGAACACGGCCTGAGGTCCCCTGTCAAGCCCTGCTGGGTGGGGAGCGTGGCCTGAGGTCCCCCGTCAAGCCCCTTTGGACAGGGGGGGCGTGGCCTGAGGTCCCCCAGTCCAGGGTGAGGGGAGCAGCCTGAGGTACTCCAGGCCAGCATTGGGGTGGTGGGGTGCACCTCAAACCCCACCAGGTGGGGGGGGCGTGGCCTCAGTTCTCCCGGCCTGGCACCGGAGTGGAGGGTATGGCCTCAGGTCCCCTGGCCCAGTGCTGGGGCAGGGGGCGAGGCCTGAGGTCCTCTGGCCTGGCACCAGGGTGGGGGCGTGGCCTGAGGTCCCCTGTCAAGTCCCATGGGGACGCAGGGAGGGCGCAGCCTCAGGTCCCTGCTGATTGCTCGTTAAGGCTCATTATGGGAACTTGGCCTCCGCTGTGGGTGCAGCCATCTTGTGTTACAGAAACCTCTGCCTCTGCTGTGGGCAACGTCATCTTTGTGGCGGAGTGATGGTCAATTTGGGAATCCTCTTTATTAGATAGGATCTAATCTAACAAAAGATAAGCATGCAAATTGACCGTACCTTCACTACACCTTAAGCCACGCCCACCAGCCAATCATAGCGACTATATGCAAATTAACCCAACCAAGATGGCGGCCGGCAGCCACGGAGCTGGAGCGAGCAGGAGGCTTGGTTGCTCCAGTGATGGAGGAAGCCAAGCTTCCCACCTGCCGCGGCCCAGCTCTGAGCTCCACTCAAGGCAACAAGGTTTCAATTACAGAAGGTAAATAAACACCAGAATTAAACAAAAAGGAAAAAAAAAGAGGCCTGGAGCTGCTGCCGGGGTGGGGGGAGGGCCTTGGCCAGCCTGAAAACGGCCCTCAGCCCCTCACCCAAACTGGCCAGGCAACCCAGTGGGGACCCCGCCACCCTAAAGGGGGTGTGGCCAGCCTGCAAACAGCCATCAGCTCCTCACCCAGGCTGGCCAGGCACCCCAGCGGGACCCTCACCCTGATCCAAGACACCCTTCAGAGCAAACCAGCGGGCCCCCACCCAGGCACCAGGCCTCTATCCTATATAATAAAAGGGTAATATGCAAATTGACCCTAACAGCAGAACAACTGGGAATGACTGGTCACTGTGACACACACTGGCCACCAGGGGGCAGATGCTCAATGCAGGAGCTGCCCCCTGGTGGTCAGTGCACTCCCACAGGGGGAGCTCTGCTCAGCCACAAACCAGGCTGATGGCTGCCAGTACAGTGGTGGTGGTGGGAGCCTCTCCCGCCTCCTCAGCAGCACTAAGAATGTCAGATTGCAGCTTAGGCTTGCTCCCCGCTGGCAAGTGGACATCCCCTGAGGGCTCCCGGGCTGCCAGTGGGATGTCTGGTTGCCAGCTTAGGCCCAATCCCCTGAGGGAGCGGGCCTAAGCCAGCAGGTGGTCATTCCCCAAGGGGTCCCAGACTGCAAGAGGGCACAGGCCCGGCTGAGGGACCCCCCACTGAGTGTACAAGTTTTTGTGCACTGGGCCTCTAGTAATCTAATAAAGAGGGTATATGCTAATTGACCCTCACGCCATTGCAAAGATGGCAGCGCTCACAGCCGGTAAGGAGGGAATATGCTAATTGACTGCCCCGCCCTCAAGGATGGCGATGCCCACACCCAATAAGGCAGGGATATGCTAATTGACTGCCATGCCCTCAAAGATGGTGGTGCCCACAGCCACAACATGGCCGGCCGGGGAGGGCAGTTGTGGGTGATCAGGCCAGCAGGGGAGGGCAGTTGGGGACAACCAGGCCTGCAGGGGAGGGCAAGTTAGGGGAGACCAGGCTTGTAGGGGATGGTAGTTAGGGGTGACTGGGTCAGCAGGGGAGGGCAGTTAGGGGTGCCTGGGCCAGCAGGGGAGCAGTTAGGCATAGATCAGCTAGCAGGGGAGTGGTTAGGGGGTGATCAGGCTAGCAGGCAGAAGCGGTTAGGGGCAGTCAGGCAGGCAGGCAGGCAAGCAGTTGGGAGCCAGCAGTCCCGGATTGTGAGAGGGATGTCTGACTGCCAGTTTAGGCCAGGGATTGGGTCTAAACCGGCAGTCGGACATCCCCCAAGGGGTCCCACATTGGAGATTGGAGAGGGTGCAGGCTGGGCTAAGGGACACCCCCGCCCTCCAGTGCACGAATTTCGTGCACTGGGCCTCTAGTTATATAGGATAGCCATTGCTTCTTATTTGTTAAGATTATCCCATTAACCCATTGAATTGCCTTGGTACCTGAAAATTTAATTGACCATATATGTGTGAGTCTGTGTCTGAGCTCTGTTCTATTCCATTGATATATTTTTCCATGTTTATGTTAGTATCACTTTGTCTTGGTAATTGAAGCTTCATAAGAAGTCTTGAAATCAGATATTATGTCCTCGAACTTTATTCCATTTTAAAGTTGTTTGAGCTGCTTGTAGGTACTGCACATTTCCATATAAATTTTGGAATCATCTTTATTAGAATCATTTATCTACAAAATGTTGTTGGGATTTTGATTAAGTTGAATCTATATGTCAGTTTTAGAAAAATTGTTGGTGAATATATAGAGCTTTTTAGTCCACATAATATCTCCCCATTTATTTAGGTCTTCAAAAATTACTCTCAGCAGTATTTTATATATTTAGCTATTTACATCATGTATTTTTTTTTTAATTTCAACTACTAGATTTCTCATATTTGTTATATGTTTTTTCCCTTGGTTCATTTTTATATCTTCTCCTTTTAATATATTTACTGGCCTAATTTAATATTATTTATTTATTTATTCCAACATATCAGCTACAGTTGGATTCTGTAATTGGTGAGTTGGTTTTTTTGTTTTTGCTTTTTTTAAGTGGCTGGACTTCTCAAATGTCTTATAATTTTTGCCTGTGAACACATGTTTTCCCAAGGTATCACTTTTTTAAAAAAATTTCTTTATTGGTTAAGGTATTACAAATGTGTCCTCATCCCCCCATTAACCTGCCCCCCCCCCCCCCACACACACACACACACACTCATGTTCTCATCCCCCTGTTGTCCATGTCCATTGGTTTGGCTTATATGCATGCATACAAGTCCTTTGGTTGATCTCTTCCCCTAACCCCCACCCTCCCTTACTTTCCCTCTGGGGATTGATAGTCTGATCGCTGTTTCTCTGTCTTTGGATCTGTCCCTGTTCATCAGTCTATGTAGTTCTCTATATTCCACAAATGAGTGAGATCATGTGGTATTTATCTTTCTCTGACTAGCTAATTTCACTTAGCATAATGCTCTCCAGTTCCATCCATGCTGTTGCAAATGGCAAGAGTTCCTTCTTTTTTACCGCAGTGTAGTATTCCATTGTGTAGATGTACCACAGTTTTTTAATCCACTCATCTGCTGATGGGCACTTAGGCCGTTTCCAAATCTTGGCTATGGTGAATTGTGCTGCTATGAACATAGGGGTGCATATATCCTTTCTGATTGGTGTTTCTGGTTTCTTGGGATATATTCCTAGAAGTGGGATCACTGGGTCAAATGGGATTCCATTTTTAGTTTTTTGAGGAAACTCCATACTGTTTTCCACAGTGGCTGCACGAGTCTGCATTCCCACCAAGGTATCACTTTTATTAGTTTGTGTGTAAAAATATTTCCTTCCTTTAAATCTTTCTACCCTCCCCCACTATAATTGTCATAATAGACACAGATTTATAATTTGTTCTACCCAGGACTTAAGTTCCCTTAATGTTGGTGTTCAAATTTTTTTTAATGCTTTTAGAGAGAGAGATAAAGGGAGAGGGGGAGAGAGAGAAACATCGTTGTGAGAGAAAAATATCTATTGGTGGCCTCCCACACACACCCTGTCCAGTGATCAAACCCACAACTTGGGCATGTGACCTGACTGGGAATAGAACAGGGGACCTTTCAGTGGACAGGACAATAAGCCAACTGAGCCACACCAGCCAGAGTGTGTTCAGATTTTTCCTCGATGTTTGTTTAGTCTAAGATTTTATATATTATCCTGGAGGCCTGGTGCACTTCATGCACAGGGGAGAGGGAACCCTCAGCCCAGCCTCACCCTCTCCAGCTGCACCCTCTCCAATCCAGGGCCCCTCAGGGGATGTCTGACTGCCTCTCGAAATCGGGGTTGCTGGCTCCTAATCGCTTGCCTGTCTGCCTGCCTGATCACCCCTAACCCCTCTGCTTGCCTGCCTGATCGCCCCTAACCACCTCTGCCTTCCTGATTGCCCCTAACGACCTCTGCCTGCCTACCTGATCTCCCCTAACTGCTCCCCTGCTGGCCTGATCGCTCCTAACCGCTTCTGCCTCGCCACACACCCAGGACCCAGGAGTTCCTCCTCCGGCCAGTAGCAGGCACCTGGGACCCAGGCTTCCCTCCCTCTGGCTGGCCACAGGCACCCAGGACCTGGGCCAGCTTCGCCTAGGCCAGCTGCAGCCACAGGGGACCGTGGGTGGGCGGTTTCACCCGGGCCACACCACAGGTGCCTGGGATCGTGGGGCAGGTGGCTTTTCTCTCTCCAGGGCCACAGCTGCAGGTGCTGGTGCCCGGGACCGCAGGGCGGGTAGCTTGTCCCTCTCCCAGGCCACAAGCACAGGCACAGCGCTGGCACCCCAGACCACAGGGTGGGCAGCTTGTCCCTCTCCCGGGCCACAGCCTGGCTGGTCCTCATTCCTCTCTCCCCAGTGTTGAGTGTCTGAACTGTTATGGCATGATGGCGTGAGGGTGCAACGACTATTTGCATATTAGCTCTTTATTATATAGGATTAGCTACTAGAGACCCAGTGCATGAATTCATGCATGGGTGGGGTTCAGCTGGCCTGCCCCCAATGGGGGCCCATCCAGCCAGGCTGGCAAGGGGGAGGGGACTCGGGAGGTTGGCCAGGCGGCCCCTGCCCCCAATTGGGGGAGGGGGGGCTGTTCAGGGGTGGGACCCCAAGGGGGAGGGGCTGCAGGCAGTCGGCCTGCCGGCCCCATCCCCGATTGGGATTGGGGGTCTGATTGGCAACGGGGCTGGCCAGGGGGGCTGACTGGGGGTGGGGTTGGCCAGGAGGGGGGGCTGTGGGCAGTTGGGGCCGCAGTGCACATCATAGCAACCAGTCATTCCTGTCGCTTGGCTTTTATATAGAGAGAGATTATTTTTTGGAATATTGTGTTTATCCTCTCTTTCTTGAATTTTGATTAGGTGATTGAACCTTCTCATTTTGTTCTTAATTTTTTTTTAATATATATATTTTATTGATTTTTTGCAGAGAGGAAGGGAGTAGGATAGAGAGTTAGAAACATCGATGAGAGACAAACATCAATCAGCTGCCTCCTGCACACCCACTACTGGGGATGTGCCCGCAACCAAGGTACATGCCCTTGACCGGAATCGAACCTGGCACCCCTCAGTCCGCAGGCCAACGCTCTATCCACTGAGTAAACTGGTCAGGGCCTCATTCTGTTCTTTATGTCTTTTAACTTCTCTCTCTTTTGTTTGTCTGTGTTTTATTATAGATTATTTCTATGGACTAGAGTTTTTTCAACTTACTGATTTTATCTTCTGCTGTGTCTGTTGTGCTCTTAAACTTGTCTGTTGATGTTTTAAATGTTTTTTATTTCAATTATTATAGTTTAATTTTTCTGAACTTTAGTTCTTTTTAAAAATCTGCTGGTTCTTTTTTCTTATGTATTTTATTACTTTATCTTTCAGTATTTAAATACAACTATTCTTGCCCAGCTGGCGTGGCTTAGTGGTTGAGGGTCAGTCTCTGAACCATAAGGTCATAGTTCAATTCCATGTCAGGGCACATGCCCAAGTTGCAGGCACAAGCCCCAGTGGGGGACATGCAGGAGGCAGCCAGTCAATGATTCTCTCTCATCCCTCTCCCTTCCTCTCTGAAATCAATAAAAATATATTTACAAAAATAGAACTATTAGGTTTCTTTGAAAATACTACAATCTATAGTTCTAGGGGATCTAATTTAGTTTGTATGTCTTTTGACTCACACTAAGTTTGGATTATTACTTAATGTGTTTTTAAAATTTGAATTGTGAGCTAATTTTCAACATGCCTGTATCCAAGGTTTAGTTCTTAGCTTGGATGGAGGGTATATCCCTCCAGAGAAGTTTTGTGTTTATTTCTTCCAAGTGCTGTAGCTTATACACACACCCTAGAGCCAGATTTTATTTTGATTTATTGTCCTGAGATAAACAATACCCAAGAAAGATTTTTTAAAAATTATTATTACCCTGAGCCTAGCAGTGGTTGGTTGACAAACTGATTTTGTCTAGACCTTTTCACTTTTGTTATAGTCCTCAGTGGCTTTATGTGGGGGGCCTTAGTTCTAATTCTTGTGTTGTAGGCATCTCTATGACCTCATCTTTTGTTTCTGAGTTAAGACCCTACCAGTGGTCAGCAAACTACGGCTCGCAAGCCACATGCGGCTCTTTGGCTCCTTGAGTGAGGCTCTTCCACAAAATACTGACTTCTGCGCATGGGCCACAAAGTTTCAATCGCACTGTACATGTGCGCCTGCACGTGGTATTTTGTGGAAGAGCCACACTCAAGGAGCCAAAAAGCCACATGTGGCTCTCGAGCTGCAGTTTGCCGACCACTGCCCTAGACTAAGGACACATGTAATAACTTAATCAATAAAGAAATTTTTTAAAAAAGACCCTAGACTGCTGAGACAGGCAAACCCCAATTATATCTAGCATAACATCAGTTCATAGTCTTATGGCTCTAATTTGGCTCCAGGGGGCTTCCCTTACAATTTCTTACAAGTTAGCCATACATTTAAAAGGATGCTCCTTTATATTGTAGGATGCTTCTTTATATTGGAAGACTTTCAGATTATCTAGTTTCCATAATGCCAGAAATTATGGTCTGTTACTTTTTTATAGACTGTGAACTCAATGAGGACAGGACCAGTGCCCATCAAGTTCACTCTATGTTCCTCAGCACCTAGTACATGGTACATACTAGACACTTAATAAATGTGGAGTGAATGAAATGCTGTTCATTATAGATTTATTAGTAATAGAGAAAACGGAAATAAACCTAGATGTCTAATAATAGAATACTGAACTAAATGTTTATATTTACTTAAAAATAAATAGCTATTGCTCATATATATTTTTCAGGCAGAAAATGATGATTTGGAGGACTGTGTTATAGACTGAAAATTATTAAAGATTAAGTGTAGGTGAAAAAATCAGATTCAATTTTGAATTTATAGTATGGTAACTTTAAATATGCATAACACTGAATATGAAAAATATGAAAAAGCAGCAACACTGAATAATGAACACCAAAATGCTAATAGTAGCTTATGTTGGAGTGGTGGATTGAGGGTCCCTTTTTACCCTTTATTCTTTTTTTTTTTTTAATATATTTTATTGATTTTTTACAGACAGGAGGGGAGAGGGATAGAGAGTTAGAAACATCAATGAGAGAGAAACATCGATCAGCTGCCTCCTGCGCACCCCCTACTGGGGATGTGCCCGCAACCAAGGTAAATGCCCTTGACCGGAATCGAACCCGGGACCCCTGAGTCCGCAGGCCGACACCCTATCTGCTGAGCCAAACCGGTTAGGGCTACCCTTTATTCTTTAAACTTTCTATAATGTGGCTTTAGGAAGAGACTAAAAAGAAAAATGTTTATTAGTGTCCCTAAAAGTTTTTAGATTTAAATACACTAAGAGGTTGATAAAACATAAAAATTTCAGAATTAGTTTTATTATTAAAATGTTTACAGAGTTTTATATGAAAATACAGAAAAAGACCTTTCTGATACTCAGCGACACCTTGCTAAGAAAAAATATGAGCTTCAGCTTACTCAGGAGAAAATTATGTGCTTGGATGAAAAAATTGGTGAGTTCTTTTTCCTGTTATTACTTTTTCTTTACGTCTACTAGAAAAAAGCTTTCTTCTCTCAGTTATAATAAGATAAACTTGGAGATAGGCCCGTCAATTAAAAGTTTATGATTCTGATCATGGAAACAAAGTAGCAACACTTTCTAATTTATGATGGTCACTTTTAAATTTACAAGTTTCTGTGTAAAAATGTGTCTTGTTCATAGCAGTTTTAATGAAACATAGTATGCATTTATATTACTTTTGGTTGGAAGTTTACATATATTTGGCTATATCTATGATATTAGTTGGGTTCATAGAGAAAATTGTTTTTATAGTCTGCTATTTATGTTTCTTGCCATTTATCTCTATGAAAATATGGTCATAATTTAATATTTTTATAACTGTAAAGTAAAATTTTGATTATGACTATAAAAGAACCCATTTTAAAATAGAGGGAATATATGTATATATAGTTTATATTTTTATTGATTTCAAAGAGGAAGGGAGAGGGAGAAAGAAACAAATGATAAGAGAGAATCATGGACTGGCTACCTCCTGTACCCCCACTGAGGATTGAGCCCGCAACCCGGGCATGGGCCCTAACCAGGAATCGAACTGCAGCCTCCTGGTTCATAGGTGGACACTCAACCACTGAGCCACACCAGCCGAGCAGAGGGAATATTTTTAACAGTAGTTCAAAACTGTCTGACATAAACAATTAGATGAGTGGAGGTGCTTTTTATTGAGATGGGAAGTATTAAAATCTACATTTAAAATGGGAATATTAAATAACTCATTTTTGGATATTTTAAATCCAAGTAAAAATGTAAGGTAAGCAGTTAATACATAAGTTTTTATCTCAGAAGTGAAACCTAAGCTAAAAATATACATTTGGGACACATCAGCAAATGTTATTAAAACCATGAAATCATCTAGAGAAAATATAGAGAATGAGAAGAGAGTCCCGGACTAAGTAAGAAGAAGCCAAAGAATTAGGAAGAATACCCATAAGTGAGTGTTTTGGGGGAGGCAAGAGAGCAAATGTTTTAAAAAGGATGGTAGTGTTAATTATCAGATAATTTGAGAAGCTAAGTAAGATGGGGATGAAGAAATGTTGATTGGATTTGGTACTTTGAAGGTTTGGGAAACACTGACAAAGTTTGGATAGAGTGTTGGATGTGGAAGATGGGATAGGTTGAGGAAGACTGGGCAGTGAGAGTAGAGACAGGAGAGAATAGAAGTCTGTTAAGAAGTTTGGCTACCAAGTGTAGCAGAAAAATGGAGTGGTAGCTTGAGTGGGATGTGAGGTGGAGGATTATTTTTAAAGTAGGAACTCCTAGAGCTGTTTCAGAGCTTCCATTCTTTATTGTATGCCAATGGGAATAGACTCATATATCAGAACACCCAAAGCATGTGTTTGCCTGAAAGATAGTAGCCAGGAAAGGGGAATTATCTATTCTCAGGTACTTTAGATCATCCTCTTGGCATGGGATAGTGCCTCTCTTCTGCTGCCCTGGATGGTCGTTGGCAGGGAGTAACCTAGAGGTCCAGTCTAGCAGAGCTTCCCTAGTAGAGCTCTAGACCAGAGGTTCTCAGACTTGGGTGTGGTCGGAATCCCCTGCAGGGCTAGTGCAGACCACTGGGGTCAGCTCCTGGAATAGCAGATGGCCAGGGCTCTTGTGTCTTTTCCAGTTTGCTCAGGTGGGTCTCAAGCTGTTTCTGCACTAGAGTCACATGGGAGGGTGCTTGTTAAGACATAATTGCTCTGCCCAGTCAGAATTTCTAATTCAGTAGGGCTGGGGTTCCCAGGTGATGCTGATGGTGCTGGTGGGAAACCACAGTTTGAGAACCAATTGCATAGCAGTCATTTAGGCGTTCAGCATTAACATTGGCTTGTCAGTGTTTCCACAATCAAATCAGATGTCCTGGGATGATTTTTTTTTTCCAGGAATTTTTAGGAAAAATTTAGAGAGATCAGAGTAGAAGACATTTGACTCTGAACATGACTTAATTGAATATTTTATTAAGATCTGTTACCAACTTATATACAACAATGATTCTAGTTCAGAGAGAGGGGGGATATTGGGAGGGGGGGAATGCTGGTTTCAGTATTCCACCCAACTTCATCCACCTACAGTCTGCCCCCCACCCCACCAGGCATGTAAATCTACTTTGAGAACTTGTAATTTGGATCTTTCTTTTGCTATTCTTATTCAAATGTGTTAATTATGCTTTAACATTTGTGAATCATTTAGAATTTC
This sequence comes from Myotis myotis, assembly GCF_014108235.1. Classification (NCBI taxonomy): domain Eukaryota; kingdom Metazoa; phylum Chordata; class Mammalia; order Chiroptera; family Vespertilionidae; genus Myotis; species Myotis myotis. Next base: position 1,291,502 of record NW_023416336.1, read on the forward strand.
AAGATTCATCTTGGATTTTAATCACTAACAACAAAAGCCATGTTTTTATTTGGTATACTATACTTATTTTTAGGAACTGAATATAATATAGGAGAACTTACTTTGAAAAGTATTTCAGTCCACTTGGACTGAAAAATTATCTTGATTAAAAATGCCTTTATGATTACATATTTAGATAATTTTACAAGGCAGAGTATTGCCCAGCGAGAAGAAATCAGCATTCTTGGTGCAACCCTCAACGACCTAGCTAAAGAAAAGGAATGCCTACAAGTATGCTTGGATAAAAAGTCTGAGAACATTGCATCCCTTGGAGAGAGTTTGGCCATGAAAGTATGTTCTGAGAACTGTGGTTTAAAAGAAGTGTTTGCACTGGAATCTGAATAAAATAATAGGTTCTCTCAAAATTTTTCTAGAGAGCTGGAACTTTAAAATGTGATTTTGAAATATTTCAGAATAGTCTTAAAAAATGTGTTCTTTCTCTCACCAATTTGTTGTTAACATGCACTGACAAGAACTAATTCAAATATCAAATATTCAAATTAAAAAGAAAGCAGTGAGATTGATTTCTTTTTAAAAGCACACCAAAACTTATACCTCCAGGGAGCCACTGTTTGAGGCAATATGTTTATTCCACTAAAACTGCCTTTGTAATTGTGTTCAGAACTAGATGCAGGTTTTTACATTGTCTTTAGTCATTGAGACTAGACCATATGGCAGGGGTGAGGAACCTCCAGCCTGTAGGCGATATAAGACGTGCAACATCATTTGATCTGGCCCTGCCAACACAACTGCAGGCAGACTCAAAATTCAACAAACACAGGACCTTCTTTATAGCAACATAAAATCAGTGAATTATATTAAGCAAATGATATTATAAATATCCAAATGACCCTTGGCAGGAAAAAGGTCCCCCCTCCCTGTCATATGGAGTTGGTAAATAAAGCTGGATGATAATCTCCATTCCTCAGGTTTTGTTGTTCAGACAACATAAAAGCTGTTGCCAGAAAGGCAGGGAAATATTCATACCCTTTTCTTGCTTATAAAGTGGTTCTGAAGGCAATTCCAAAACTGTTTTCCACAGATGTTATAAGCAAAGCAGCATCATTGGAATTAGGCCTTGCCCCTCTCTAAGGGAACTAATTCCTTCATCTATCCACCATAAAACAAGCATTTATTGACATGTACCAGGTATATTATGTTAGAAATTGAGGAGGAGTGGACATGCCTTCCGAAGCCTGTAGCATAATTTGGAGAAAGATAAATAAAGGTACTTTTATGATAGAATGTGCTGAGTGTATACACAATGTGTGGTTCGAGTCTGGCAGAAGCACAGTTGATTTAATCTGTGGGTTGGATTAGGAGAGGAGAAGATCTAGAAAGCTTTCAAGAAGATGATAATGCCTGGACTGCCCTGAAAATTGACTAGGAATTAGCCAGGAAAAGACTTAGAGAAAGGCTACAGTGAGAGGAAGGGTGTTCAGACAGGCAGAATACCGTTTTTTTCCCCTTTGTTTTTTATTGCTTAAAATATTACAAAGAGTAGTATATTTGTCTCCTTTTTTTCCCCCTTGACCTTACCCCAGTCTCCCCTACCCCCCCCCCAAGTGTCTTGTGTTCATTGGTTATGCTTATATGCATACATACAAGTCCTTTGATTGATCTCTTACCCCTCCTTCCCCAACCCTCCCCAGCCTTCCTGCTGTAGTTTGACAATCTGTTTAATGCTGCTCCAGGCAGAATACCTTTTAGAGAAAGGGGAATCCAGACAGGTAGAGCAACTTACAAGAGCCCAGTGGCTTTCATCAGAGAATGTCACAGGGTTTCTTGATAGTTTATAATGTCCAGAGCATAGATTGCAAAGAGGTAAGTATGGGGTAGGGAGAGGTGACAAAAAATGAGATGGGATAGGTAAGCAACAAATTTAAAAATGTATGTAATGTTGAGTTTAGGATATCATTGATATAGTGAATCAATGAAATAATATAAACAAAATTTTACAGTTACATCTTTATTTTAAAAAATATTCCAGCCCTTGTTAATCCATGTAAAAGATGGATTATAGGAAAGTGAGAATGGTGACAAGGACACTAGTTAGGAGTAAAGTGTTAAGAACTGTGGTAAGCGAGTGGCAGTATCCATGAAAGCAATAGGTCTACGAAGGGAGTAAGATTGACAAGACGTGCTTTCTGACTGAGGAACCAGGTGAACAGTTGCCACACATGAAGTAGGAAGCACGGGAAACAGAGCAGGCTCAGAGAGGAAGATGATCCACATGTCTTTGGCACATGTCGTTGAAATATTCATAGGCTCTTGGATTTTTAGGTTTTGAGAAAAACTGGAATTGAAGTTAAAAGCTTTGGCAATCATGAGCCTAACTGAAGCCCTCAAAGTGCATAAGATAGTAAATATTGGTTTACTTGTTTAAAGACTGACTCATCTCTGTAAGCTATACCTTAATATTTTAAAAAATGTTATGGCTTTTGGGGGTAGAATGTTTTTCTCATATTTAAACACTACTACTTGAAGAGTTAAACATGTTTTGTTTTTCTTTAACACTTAGAAACAAATTATTCAGATCTATCTGATTTTCCTCAGCTATATCTATATTTCACATTCCTTCCATTCTGCTAATTGTACCAACATTATCTTTTTCTTCACAAGGAATATTGACTTGCCAATCCATTTCATGACCTTGTATAAGTTGATGATCTTGTATAAGATCATGAACATAAACACATCCATTCTCTGAGGAGAAAAAAAAAACATTTTAAAGCAATATTAGGCATGGAAAGAGGAAACAGTTTCTACAATAATATTTTAGAGTTCAATTTATAAGTACCATATGGTGAAAAGCAGTACACTTACAGTCTAATACAGAGATTACAGAATAAATTCCTATGGAAAGTCTATATTATAATGAATAATATGAAGTTTTTTCATCTTATTGGTAATTTAAAAAGATGACCTACTATTTACTACCAGTTAAAGTTAGAAAACTCATTAGGAAGTTCACAGACTTTTTAGTAATAAAAGCCATAATTATGTGTGTAATATTTTAGTTTATTTATTTTTTCTATATAGATTTATGACCATCTTGGCCAGATTGAATTTTTAACAATTAACTTGAACCTATGACTCTAATTGGACAAGCATATTGAGGTTGTACAGAAATGTTAAATTGACAGTGATGGCATAAATATCAACAGTTTTTGAAATGCTGGTATTAGGGCAATATGAAGAGAAAATAGGGCTGTTAGGATATATTACTGGATTCTACCCAGTAATTTTGTTGCCCTGGATACTTTACAAAGTCCTTAGTATTAGATAGTCATACTTTCAAGATGAGTTTCTATTGATAAAAGAAAGTCCTTTTTAGGCTTATAAATTATATTTAAGTTTTACCAAGTAATGACTTTCAAAAATACTAGAAGTTCAATTTGTTTTTCAGAATTTAATTAGAAATGTATTAAATTATATTTCAAAGGCATGTATAAACATTCTATTTTAAGCAGTATTTTCTCTTTGAGTTTTTCCTTCATTGGCTTGACTTCTTAAAGGGGGCTAACTGCTTTGCTAATGGATATGTTAACCATATTCCAATATCCATCTGCACCATTCTACCAGGAACAGAATGGGAAACCAGAGTAAAATTACCCTGGAGAGGAGCACATGAGTAAAGGGAGATAACACATACACATGCCCATGCACACACAACATGTACACACAACTAAACCGTCCTGATGAACAGGAACAGAACTGGTTGGAAACATAGGTTTAGGTTTTCATCTTGTTTCCTTGGTTACTTAGGATTTCCAACTTCAAAGGGTAAAGTGAAATCTAGTTATGTAGTGAAAGAACAGGGCTAATGTTAGCCACAGTATCAGTGAATAGTATCTTTAGTTCACCATCAGCAAGCATTTTCAAAGGAGGAAGTGTGGGAATAGTATTGATGGCATGAAGATAAGCACACCTATTTCAGCCTTGACTGACTCATTAATCTCCCTTACCACACCCTTGAAAACGGAGAATATCAGTAGCTTATTTTATTCACTTTTTGCTCTGGGCTTTATGCTTATTTAACTCAGACTTAAACAAAAATAGACTTTTATAAGTAACTCCGTTTTAGCAGCTACATGGATTTATGACCATTATTTATATTGATGACTAATATAAATAATATACTTGATCAAAGTTATTAGTCTTAAGAACTAAATTTAGTTTCACATCATTCACTTTCCTGGGTTTCATAACATGACGTGAGGAAGTGAATCAGTCTACTTCCATGGAGTACACTGTAATGCAAACCACTGGTTTGCCTCCAGGTACACAGTGCTCCTGAGCTCTGGTGTTGCTGGGGGACTGCAAAAGCCTAACAGAGCATTTGACACATTGATCTCATATCAGTACACCCAAGTGTAGTCTTAACTCTAATGAGTATCATTGATTGTTTTTGTCTAGTACAAATATTGACATTGATATACTAGGCTTTAGTTTTAAAGTGTAGGAACGATGAATAGAGCATAAATGTTTAAACCCAAATGTAAATGAAAAAGCGTGGGGGAAATTGATTTTTGTTCATTCAGTTTTAACAGAAATAACAGTTTAAGATAATTTTTTATGTCATACTTATATTACTTTTCAAGGAAAAGACCATTTCAGGCATGAAGAATATCATTGCTGAGATGGAACAGGCATCAAGGTAAACCACTCATCCAACAAGAATTTGAGTACATATTTATTAGGGGCAAAGTACTATGTTAGGTACAAAGATAGTAAACGGGGGCTTAGTGTTACATAGAGGGTGGTAACTTTCTAATGTTGGAAGGAGGCCTAAGTCTGTGTAGGGAAGTAAAAGAGGATATGGCATCTGCCAAGGAAAGGGAAGGAAAAACAGCAGAGAACCGGAAGACCACAGGTAATGTTCAAGAGCCTCCTGAATGCAAGTAGGTGAGTGTTGGAACCCAAGGTGAGAGAGGAGGTGCGAGGGAGGAAAGGCTAAACACAGAGGCCTGTGTTACAGACAAATGAGTCTTGGTTTTATCCTTTGGGAAATAAGAAATCATTAAGGAATTTTGAGGAGAATTTTGTGTTAGAAAGGTTACCCACGTTGAAGAATGATGATAGATTGGGGTTGGGGAGTGTGGTCAGGGATGAGGTACTTATAAGGAAGAAAATCTAGGAAAATGCCAGGTTTTGAGGGATGAGTACCGGACGTGTAGAAAGTATGGAAAGCGATGGCTTTCCTCTGAATTGGAAGAGCCTTTGAGACCTTGCATATATGTCTCATAAGCAGTTAAATATGAGTCTGGAGTGTAAGGAGGAGGCCAAGGCTAGAGGTAATGACTTCAGAGTCTTCAGGGTATAGATGGGGCTGGGAGCCATGGATATGAATAGTATTTGTCTGAGGGAAGGCAGAGAGTAAGAAGAAACAGGAGACTAAGAGTTGAGCCCTCAGAACCCTTAGGTTTTAAGAGGGCAGAGGAAGAGGAACCTGCAAAGGAGACTAAGCCACGGTAGATAGAGGACAGATGAAAGCTTTCTTATATTTGAATGGCAGAAGTTTTGAAATACTTAGCTAATCATTGACTATTATGTATATTCAGCATCTTTTTTCCATAGTAAAATGTTGGCAACAAAGAGAAACTCAAATGCACTATTTTACAGTATTTATTCGTATAAATTTAAATGTGTTTAAAACTTCTTCAAATGTTTTTATGCTAACTGTCCATCTTCTGTCATGTGAGAATTTGTTATTCTGTTTCGGTAAAATGTCTCTTCTGACGTACTCTTTGATTTGTGCAATAGACAGTCTACTGAAGCGCTAATTATGTGTGAACAAGACATTTCCAGGATGCGCCGGCAGTTGGATGAAACAAATGATGAACTGGCTCAAATCGCCAGGGAAAGAGATATCTTGGCTCATGAGAATGACAATCTCCAAGAACAGTTTTCTAAAGCTAAACAAGAGAACCAGGTATATTTGTCCTAGTCTCTTTTTCTCCAAGAAAATACGTATTTCCTCTGAGATGCGGTTCTCCTTTCATTTTGTAGAAACCTCAGGCTCTGGAAGCAGCCATTTTTTACCTCTGTTACACAATATGCCACATAATTTCTAAATGAAACCCTCAGACATAAAATGTTAAATATTAAGGAAAGAGGGAACAGGGAATATAATAGATGTATATTCAACCCTAGAAGTACTCAACAAATGACAATAAAAGCTTTAGAAACTTTTAAGAAATGGTAGATTTACTTCAGGGACTATTATTCTAGGTATGAGTGTATGAACTATGCCACATTTTTTGGTTCTCTTTAGCACTAATTCTTTTCAGGAAAATTTCTTTTATAATTACTTCTTCTCTATGCCAATATACTTTATCCACATTTCTCATCTACACTAATAAAAGACAAACAGGACTTGTATGCATGCATATAAGCATAACCAATGGGCACAGCCACTGGGGGGTAGGGGAGGCCGGGGTAGTGTCAAGGGGTGGGGGGAAAGGAGACATATGTAATACTCTTTGTAATACTTTAAGCAATTAAAAAAAATAAAAAATAAACTAGTGTTCTACACACACAAAAAAGACAAACGTGCAAATTGACCGTACCTTCGCTATGCCTTAAGCCATGTCCACCAGCCAATCAGAGTGACTATATGCAAATTAACCTAACCAAGATAGCGGCCGGCAGCCACAGAACTGGAGCAAGCAGGAGGTTTGGTTGCCCCAATGATGGAGGAAGCCAAGCTTTCCACCTGCTCTGAGCTCCACTCAAAGCAACAAAGTTTCAATTATAGAAGTTAAATAAACCCCAGATACCTGCTTTCAGCCAGCTATGGCCACAGAGCTGGAGCGAGCAGGCGTGGGTTGCCCCTGGCGATGGAGGAAGCCAAGCCTGCCCTGGCCGGCTCTGAGCTCCACTCAAAGCTACAAAGTTTCAATTATAGAAGGTAAATAAATCCCAGAATAAAAAAGAAAAAGAGAGGCTGGGAGCTTCTGTCGCCGGGGGGGGAGGGGGGGGAGGCAGGGGGGAGGGGGGAACATTGGCCAGCCTGAAAACGGCCCTCAGCCCCTCACCCAGCCTGGCCAGGCACCCCAGTGGGAACCCCCCACCCTAAAGGGGGTGTGGCCAGCCTGCAAACAGCCATCAGTCCCTCACCCAGGCTGGCCAAACCTCCATGGATTGAGTGTCCCCACTGGGGGGGGCTTGACAAGCCTGCAAACAGCCATCAGCCCCTCACCCAGGCTGGCCAGGCACCCCAGCAGGACCCCCACCCTGATCCAGGACACCCTTCAGAGCAAACCAGCTGGCCCCCACCCATGCACCAGGCCTCTATCCTATATAATAAAAGGGTAATATGCAAATTGACCCAACAGCAGAACAACTGGGAATGACTGGTCACTATGACACACACTGACCACCAGGGGGCAGACGCTCAATGCAGGAGCTGCCTCCTGGTGGTCAGTGCGCTCCCACAGGGGGAGCTCTGTTCAGCCACAAGCCAGGGTGACTGCTGCCAGTACAGTGGTGGTGGTGGGAGCCTCTCCCGCCTCCTCAGCAGCACTAAGGATGTCAGACTGCAGCTTAGGCCTGCTCCCCTCTAGCAAGTGGACATCCCCCGAGGGCTCCCGGGCTGCCAGTGGGATGTCTGATTGCCAGCTTAGGCCCAATCCCCTGAGGGAGCGGGCCTAAGCCAGCAGGTGGTCAACCCCCGAGGGGTCCCAGACTGCAAGAGGGCACAGGCCAGGCTGAGGGACACCCCGGAGTGCACAAATTTTTGTGCACCCAGCCTCTAGTTTCCAATATCATTATTTTAATTTGACCATTAAAAACATTCTATTTGGAAGATTTCCTCCCCACTGAAAACTCTTCAATCTAAATGATATCCCCATGTACTGTCACTCTCAATATGTTTAGTTGCATCTTAAAATTCTGTATTTTAACCGTTAAATATTTTTAATTTTTATAAATAGATATAAAGATGCAACATTTTGTTAATTATAAAAATTGTATATTTTAAAAGACTGTGTTCAAAGTTAATGAATAATGGGATCCTGGGACAGAAAAGGGACAGTAAATAAAAATGAAAAATATTTGGCCCTGATGCTCACTTAGTAAGAGCATCATCCCGATACATCAAGGTTGTGGGTTCGATCTCCAGTCAGGGCACATACAAGAATCAACCAATGAAGTGGAACAACAAACCAGTACTTTCTCTCTCTCTCTCTCTCTCTCTCTCTCTCCTCTCTTTAAAAAAAAAAAAAAAAAACAGAAAAAAACCCCCATCATTATATAACATAAACTGATGAACAAAAACAGATCCAGAGACAGAAAAACATTGATCAGACCATCAAACCTTAGAGGGAAGGTAGGGGAAGGTGGAGATAAGGGAGAGATCAACCAAAGGACTTGTACACATGCATATAGGCCTAACCAATGGACACAGACACCGGGGGGTGAAGGTATGAGTGGGGTGGGGAGGGTAGAGAGGCAATGGGGAGATACGGACACATGTAATACCTTAATCAATAAAGAAAAATAAATAAAAAGTATAATTTGGCTGAGAAAAATAATAAAAATAAATCAATGAATAAAAAATTAAAAATGAAACAAATCTGAATAAAATATGGACTTTAATAATGTATCAATATTTTGATAAATGTAGCATATTAATGTAACAAGTTAATGAAAGAGGAAACTGAATATAGAGTAAATGTGGACTTTGTACTATTTTCACAACTTTTCTATAAGTCAAAAACTATATTTTTAAATTAATAGCAATGAAAACAAAAAAATGTAAATTTATAATTTTGTGTACTATAAAGCTAGAGAAAATAGGCTAAAGGTAAATATAACCTATATTTATGGAAAAACTAGATTAAAAACTCATTTTTACTACCCAGAGTTAGCCTCCATTAACATATTTTTTGCTAATTTTCAATATATTTTTAAAAATTTTTATTTTTTACAAGAACTTTTTATGTAGCTGGGATAAAACCACATGCCCCTTTACATCATGGTTTTCTACATGAGGGAGCAGTAGAGTGGAGTGTTTAGCACTCACATGAGTTTGAATCCCCCTGCCTGGCTGTGTGATAATATCACTAACTTCTCTGAATCTCAGTTTATCATCTTTAAACACAGGGAGTGAGACTATGCCTAAAAAGCACTTAGAGAGTCCAGTATAATCACTTGATAAATATTTTGTAGGGACACTATAAGCATTTACCTGCTTTGCTAAAATTTTATAAACTTTTTCTATAATCAGAAGAAAATTGGTAGGTATCATAGCAATTTTCATATTTTCAAGAGTAGTTTTTTTCATTTGAGTCATAGGCCCAAGGGTATAAGATGGATTCCCTCTGTGGAGGGCAGATAAAGAACCCTTATCACAGAAGATGTGGAAAACAGAAACCTTAAAAAATTTCACCCTGCCCTAACTGGTTTGACTCAGTGCTTAGAGTGTCAGCCTGTGCACCAAAGGGTCGTGTGTGTGTGTGTTTTTTTAAATAGGTTTTTATTGATTTCAGAGAGGAAGGGAGAAGAAAAAGAAATAGAAACATCAATGATGAGAGAGAATCATTGATCAGCTGCCTCCTGTACACCCCCACTGGGGATACAGCCTGCAACTCGAGCATGTGCCCTGACCGGGTATCAAACGACGACCTCATGGTTCATAGTTCAATGCTCAACCACTGAACCATGCTAGGCAGGCAAAGGTCTCAGTTCCAGTTCCCAATCAAGAGCACATATAGGGTTGCAGGTTCTATATCCAGCCAGTAGGGGAGTATTTGAGAGGCAACCAATCGATGTGCCTCTCTCACATCGATGTTTCTCTCTCTCCCCTCCCCGTCAATTCTATCTAAGAGCAATGGAAAAAATATCCTCAGGTGAGGATTAGAAAAAAGATATTTCACCTTGAGCACCACAATTTTTAACAAATTGGGATGAGGTATTTTTAGTGTTTGTCCTGATTTTTTTTCCCACCAACTATAGATGAACATTTTCCTCTGTTATGAAAAATTATTCCCAACATTTCTCATAGAAGCATAACATTCTATGTAGTTATATCATTATGTAGATGCTATTATTTGCTACATATTACTTACTGTGAATAAATATTGTTGTAATAACAATGCCTTAATGAGCATTCTGTTTTGTTAAATTTTGTTAGATTTAATTTCTTTTTTTAAAATTTTATTTTATTATTTAAAGTATTACAAATAGTAGTACATATGTCTCCTTTTTTCCCCCCATTGACCTTTCCCCGGCCTCCTCTACTACCCCCCCCCCATAGATTTAATTTCAAATTGAATCAAAGCTTATGAAGTTTTTTTTATTAGTATTACAAATGTCTCTTGATACATCACAGGATAGAAGATCACAGATTAGCTTTTTACAAATATACATTTACTCCAATGATACATGGAAATGCCCATTCTTTGCCATAACAGAATAGCTTTAAATCTTTGCTAATTTATAGGCAAATAGTATTTCATTATCTTAATTAGCATTTATCTGATTTACTAATAAATTTTTAACTTTTAAAAGTATTATCCACTTGTGCTTCCTTTTTTTGAATCATCTATTTGGGTCCTTTGCCCATTTACAGTTTGGACTCACATTTTCTCACTATTTTTATATGAGTTTTATATATTAGGTATATTACTTTTTACTTATAATAAATATATAGAAATTCGTGGTTTTGACACAGAGCAATTGTTTATTCGTTTCATAGTTAAATTTAGCTATATTTTCTCATAGGCCTTGTCTAAACAATTGAATGATACTCATAATGAACTTAATGATATAAAACAGAAGGTTCAAGATACTAATTTGGAGGTTAACAAGCTGAAGAATATATTAAAGTCTGAAGTACGTATGTATATTTCCCCTCCTTTCTCATGATAGCTGAGTTTTCACTGAAGTTACTAATCAGTTACACTCATGGGGAGAGCTGAATCAAGTCTTCCTTTAATGCACAGCATCTTTTAGTGTTGTCAGTGGTGGGTTAATTCTATATTTAGAACACCACCAATGTCCAGAATCCTCCCAACTGCATAAAGGACAGGGGACCAGAATCAACTTTGGTTCATTCATATTTGAAAATGGTAGAGTTCCATGTACAAACTTGGACAAAAGGCTCCATGTTGTGTAGCAGATTGAACATCTTAGCAACCTTGAACATAGTTAATGCTGAATTAGTGTAAGGCAGTTCCCCTTTTCTCCCTATCCTGTCAGGTTACCTGAAATGTCACCATTAAGGATTGGGGCTTTTAGATTCTGGAGTTGTGTTTTCAGACATCACACATCAAGTTTCTCTTAGCTTTTAGCATGCGAGTATGAGTTCTTTCACTGGGTTTCATTTCACAGCACCATTGGATGGATTCAGGCACCTCTTGCCCTAGACAGCACAAAGCACAACTGATAGCCTAGTAAGAATTGTCAGGTGCATTCTTCATTCACTCATCCATTCAGCATGCAGTGTGCTAGGTGCAGAGGTGCCAGAGATGAAAACTGAAAGGAAACATAATGGCACCCAGGCAGTGGGGACAACATCAGCAAAGGTGTTAGGGGAAATAGTAGGTCCTGTAGCTAGAGTGGCATGTATAGGTGGGTGATAACGGGTAAGAAGGACTTGTTTGAACACCATTTTCAGGACGCTTTTGTTACAACAGAAACACAGAAGTGATTTGAAGAACTGCCTTTAAGATTATTATGAAGATGTTGGGAAGAATAAATCAGAAGAGTAAGAATATCACGCAAGAGAGCAATTAGGAGAGGCTGTATGCATAATTCAGTCCAGAAGGGGAAGGGTTCCAGTGGAGGCAGTTGGCTTTGCTGTGGTGGAGTGTTGTAAGGAGCACAGGGGACCACCAGAGGGAGCTGTGGGGTACAGGGTTGGGGGTAAGACATCTTGAAAGAGAATTGGAGAATACCAAGCAGTTTCACTTTCTTCATGCTGTTGCCTATCTTGGTCCCCACACTACTCTGGCTTCTTTGGACAGATACAAAAAAGGGTAAAATATGGCCTCTTGGTTGCCACAAGGAAGGGGCCCTTGGTGGTTGGAGGCCAAGACGTTTTATGGCAATTCTTTTTTACCACTTAAACTTTGAACCTGTATTACCTAGTCACAAAATAAATTTAATATAAAAGTTGATTCCTATCTTTGAGGAATCCAAGTTGTTATTGGGGAGATTGTACATCTGCATCTAATTTCCTAAAGCTGTAAGGCAGTTTTAAGAGAACGGCATAAACAGTGAGTGCTACAGGAAGTTAAAGAGGGTAAATTTAGTTTATGTATATTGTACCATGTACCTCTCAAGTACATAGTCTGTACACAACTGTTATTTTTACTACAATAATGGAAAACACACATCAGATCCCTACTGGCACATTTGGTATATTTGAATCTTGAAAGTCAGAACAGTAGTTTGGCTTGTAAACTTGTTATCTAACACTCTGCAAAGATCTTTCAAATTAGTCAAAGTACCATCAGGCCACAAGGTGGTAATATTGATCTAATTTCAACCAGACTTATGGTTGAATCATATTGTGAGGATTTAAATCTGATTTGAAAGCCTTATAGTGTGAGACATTGTTTATTGCAATTTAGTCATTTTATTTAGTCCAATGCTTCTAAATGTGCACTGTTTATTAACAGGAGAGAAAGATCTAGTGCCTTTTAAATTTATTACCAAAATTATAAATTATTTTTTAGAATGAGTTGGCCAAACCATACTACTAAATATGTTTTTAAATATAGCCTCAAAATGATTACTAAATATAGTATATTATCTGTGGAGCTGACTGCTTTCCTCTAGAAATAAGATCCTACTTTAGTCCATCTGTTTTAAGGTTTTAAAAATGCAGTTCCATATTATATGCCCAATATATACCTGGATGTATAGTTATGAATAGTGTTTATTGGCATAGGTTTGATTTGTAGTTTCTGAGCCATTTCAGACAAGTTATTAGAGCAGTGAGCAAAAGTGGATCATAGCACAGTCCATGATGGAGTAACCTAAGGATGGGGTTCTGAATGAAAAGCCAGAATCAAACAGGAAATGCACCAAGCCAGGAGAAGTACCAGACGTTGATGCTTATTATATGCCATCAGTCAGAAGCTCTGTAGGCAGTACAACTCAGAAAAGTGGTCAGGAAGAAGGGACTAGAAAGATACCAAAGGTCAGGCCAAGGCAGACGCTCCGAAACCAGGCCAGCAACTAGTCAGTAAGCTGGTACATGGGAAATTGAAGCAGTGGAGGATTCTGTTTGAACAAAAGCAAATATAAGAACATATTCATCCATGTCCTAAAGAGGAGAGTAAGCAACTTCACGTGCCTGGATGGGTGAGTGTGACGCAGGAGCCAGGGCAGATGCTGGTCCCACCCACTTTTGTTAATTACAGGATGACCAATTTTCCAAACCGAGAGTGCAGGTGGGATTCCTCAAGGTTATGTTACAAGTGATCCTTGTGGCAAGAAAATTATCAATCACCTGACAAATAATGTTTAATTATATGTTGAACCTTTTATATCTTTTAAAGTATTACCTAGGATTTGCTTTTCAGGAATCTGAGAACCGGCAACTAATGGACCAACTCCAAAAAGCCAATGAAGATGCTGAAAATTGGGAAAATAAGGCCCGGCAAGCAGAGATAGACAACAATACCCTCAAATTAGAACTTATCACTGCTGAGGCAGAGGGTAACAGATTAAAAGAAAAGGTAGATGCCCTCAGTAGAGAGGTCGAGCAGGTGAGTTTGGGAGTGTGCTTGTAGTACGTCCTGCATCATGTTGAAGAGTTTAGTTTGGCTTTCCATAAATTAAATATGTAAACAAACATTTAAATTATTTAAATGTACTGTGAGTTGTGGCCTGATAACTGTTCTTGTATCCACTCTGGTTCTCTTCTAATCGATTTCCTGCCCTACCACTAGAGCAATCTTTAGCATTTTTCAAAATTAGGAACTATTTCAAATGTACCAAAAAGTGCAAAAATCAAGTAATATAAACGACATGCTTATACACCCCAACCCCATATTTAAGGATGCTCACATTTTGCCATATTTACTTCTAATTTTTCTTTATTTCAAGAAGCAAAATATTACAAGATCCAGCTCCTCATCCTATCCCCTTCTCCCTCCCTAGTGGTTAGTGTGTATAAGGTTCCTGGTTGTATAACTCTTTTGCATGTTCATATTTTCTACATATCTCTCACCCTCAGATGATGCATAAAGTTGTTTTTTGTGCTGTAAGTTTTTAAAAGTGATAATACACTATAAGTAACCATTTGCAACCTGCATTTTTTGCTCAATATTATAATTTTGAAATTTGTTAATTTTGATACAGTGTATATCTCAACAGTTGCATCTCTATTCATTGTATAAATCTTTTTAAAATTTATTCTTATATGGAAATTTAAGTGAATTCATTTTTTAAATAATAAAATGTTACAACATCCTTTTTTGTTTCTCCTTGAATATATATTTCTCTAGATTTGTGCCTGGAAGTGGAATAACTGGATCCACGATATGTACAATTTTAACTCTTCTTGGTATTATCAGATTGCTCTCTAAAGTATAACTCTTCCACCAGAAATCATGCAGTTATCATTTTCTCAAATACTAATCAGTACCTGATATTATCAGACATTTAATTTTTTCCCATACTTTTTGTTTCCTTGATTACAAGTGAAATTGGAGATCTTTTCATGTTTTTTCGCCATTCAGGATTCCTCTTTTATGAATTTTCTCTCAAGTTTCTGGAACAAATTTTCTTAAGCTCTCCTATATGCTATGGAGTTGTTTATCTTTTCAATATTCATTTAAAGGGATTACCTATGTATTCTTAATAATAATCCTTTTATCTGTAGCTTGTCTTTTCACTGTGTTTGCAATATAAACAGAAGTTTTAAATTCCTGTACTGCTGTAATTAGTCAACCCTTTACCATGTGGTTTATGCTTTTATGTCTTCTTTAGGAAATCTTTTGCTATCCCAAGACCAGAAAGATTATTTTCTTACATTTTCATTTAAAAGTTTTTCTAAATATATGTAATTTTGATCTTCACATTTAGATCTTTAATTTACTTGAGATTGATTTTGTATATAGTTTAAAATAGGTAATTTTATATTTTTGTGGATGGATTTCTGCCAACCTTACTTCACTGAATTATAAATCTACTTTGTCATAAAAATGTCCCTATACATTCTGCTCCATTGGTCAATTTGTCTATCTCCTTCCCAATGTATACTCTTGGAGCTTCTGTAGTTTTGTTAAGTCTTGATATCTGGTTGGATTCATGTTCCCCAAAATATATTGACTATACTTTTCCCTTATTTGACTCTCAAATAAATTTTATAATAAATTGATCACATTCCATGATTTAACATGGCAGCTCTACACAAACTGTCAACAGGTGAATAAACAAATTGTGATATAGCTAGACAATGGAATATTATGACAATATGAACTAATGAATGACTTCAAAATCATTGTGCTGAGTGAGAGAAGCCAAGACACAATGAGTACCGACTGTGTGATCCATAAAATTCTAGGGAAAGCAAATCTAATCCAGAATGACAGAAAGCAAACCCGTATTTGTAAGGACTCACTTGAATAACTGACATATTTTACTTAGAATTGTGTTTTATATATTAATATAGCTATCTAATTTATTGTTGACGAAGTACCTGTGTATCTAATTTTTAATCAATTGTATTGAAGTATAATTTACATGAAATAAAAACACTCATTTTAAGAGTGTGATCTGATGAGCTGTGACAAATGAACACACTGCGCAATCATCACTACAATCAAGTTACAGGACATTCTATCTCCTCCCTAATTCCCTCAAGCCCTTTTGCAATCAATCCATCCCAATTCCTAGGCAACTACCGGTTTGCTTTCTGTCATTCTGGATTAGATTTGCTTTCACTATTATTTTCATGTGAATGGAATCACACAATTGGTACTCATTATGTCCTGCTTCTCTCACTCAGCACAATGATTTTCATTAGTTCATATTGTCATCATATTCCACTGCCTAGCTATATCACAATTTGTTTATTCACCTGTTGATGGACAGTTTGTGTAGAGCTGCCATAACAAAATACCACAGATTGGAGGGCTTAAACAACAGAGATTTATTTTCTCACAGTTCAGGGGGCTGGAAGTCCAAGATCAAAGTGCCACAGGTTGGGTTTCTTCCGAGACCTCTCAAGTTGGTCCGCAGATGGATGCCTTACCTCTGTGTCCTCACACATTCCTCTGTGTGTGTGCATCCCTGCTGCCTCTCTTCTCGTAAGGACACCAGTTATATTGGATTAGGACCCCCTCCTTATGACCTCATTTAACCCTAATTGCCTCCTTTAAGGCCCTATCTCTAAATACAGTCACATTTGGGGTTAGCCTTCAGCATATGACTTTTGAGGGTACCCGATTCAGTTTATAACAGGTTCTTTCTATTTTGGGCCATTATGAATAAAATTGCTGTGAACATAGCATGTAAGCCCTTGTGTGCACATAAGTTTTTATTTTTCTTGGATAAATAACTAGGAGCGGAATTGATGGCCCTCATGGTAATTGTTCTCAACTTTGTAAGAGACTCACAAACTGCTTTCCAAATTGTTTGTTCCGCTTCACACTGCCATTTGCATTGTATGCGAGTTCCAGTTGCTCTCCATCTTTCCCAGCCCATGGCATTGTTAATAGATATCTCGTTGTAGGTTTAGTTTGCATTTCTTTCATGACTAATGATGTTGAGCAGCTTTCCATTCTGTATCGTATGTCTGATCACTAATATATCTTCCTTTATAAAGTATCCAGATAAGTTACTCATATTTTATTAGGGGTCTTGATATTAAGTTGTAAGAATTCTTTTGATTACTCTAGATGTTCCTATGTATATTTTTTTAATATTTACTTCCAGTCATTGGCTTGTCTTTTTATTTACTTAAGTCTGTTAAAGAGCAGAAGTTTGAAATTTTGTATGAAGTCCAATTTATCAGTTTTCTTTTATACTTTGCACTTCTTTGTCCTAATAGATCTGTGTAGATACTAAGGTGCATAGATTTTCTTCTGTTTCTTCTAGGAATATTATGCTTGTTATATTTAGATCTATGATATATTTTAAATTAATAGTTGTGTGTGATGCAAGATGGTCAAGGTTCATTTTATAAAATTTATATTTCAGTTACACTTGACCTGCAGTATTATATGAGTTTCAGGTGTGCAACACAGTGATTAGACATTTATATACTTTATGATGTGATCTCCACAAATCTAGTATCCATCTGACATCATACATAGTTATTATACAGTTATTGACTATATTTCCTATGCTGTATTTTACATCCCTGTGACTAGTTTTACAACTGGCAATTTGTAATTCTTAATCTCTTCATCTTTTTTACCCTTCCCCCCAATTCTCCTCTCATCTGGCAACCATCAATTTGTTCTCTATGAGTTTGTTTCTTTTCTGTGTGTTGGTGTTTTTTAGATTCACATATAAGTAAAATCATACGGTATTATTTGTCTTTCTCTGACTGACTTATTTCATTTAGCATAACACCCTCTAGGTCCATTCATATTGTCACAAGTGGCAAGATTTCTTTTTTATGGCTGAATAATATTCCATTGTAGATCTGAATGGCATCTTCTTTACCCATTCATCTATTGATGGACAGGCTACTCCCGTAACTTTGCTATTATAAATAATGCTAGAGTGAACACAGGGTGCACATAACTTTTCAAATTAATGGTTTGTATTTCTTCAGATAAATACCTAGAAGGGCGTTTTCTGGGCATATGGTAGTTCTATTTTTAATTTTCTGAGTTCTATTTTTAATTTTAATTAACATCCTATCGTTGCACCAATTTACAATCCCACCAATAATGCACAAAGGTTCTCTTTTCTCTACATCCTTGACAACACTTTTTGTCTGTTTTATTAATGATAGCCATTCTGACAGGTGTGAGAAGATTATCTCATTGTGGTTTTAATTTGCATTTTTATGATTAATGATACTGAGCATTTTTTTCATATGTCTTTTTCTCATCTGTGTGTCTTCCTTGGAGAAGCGTCTGTTGAGGTCCTTTTGCCAAATTTTTATTTGGGCTGTTTGTCTTCCTTGTGTTGAGTTGTATAAGTTCTTTAATTATGTTGGAAATTAACCCCTTATCAGATGTATCATTAGCAAATATGTTCCGCCATATAGTGGGTTTCCTTTTCATTTTGTTGATGGTTGTTTTTCCTGTGCAGAAGCTTTTTAGTTTGATGTAGTCCCATTTGTTTATTTTTTTTCTTCGTTTCTCTTACCATAGGAGATATATCAAGAGATGTCTGAGATTTAAGTGCCTATGTTTTCTTCTAGGATTTTTATGGTTTCATGACTTGAGTTTATTCTTGTGTATGATGTAAGTTGGTGGTCTAGTTTTATTTCTTCGCATGTACCCGTCCAATTTTCCGAGCACCATTTATTGAAGAGACCATCTTTACTCCATTGTATGCTCTTGTCTTCTTTGTTAAATATTGATTGACCATAAAAACTTAGGTTGATTTCTGGGATGTCTGTTCTGTTCCATTGATCTATATACCTATCCTTTGCCAGTATGAGGCTATTTTGATTATAATGGCCTTGTAGAATAGTTTGATATTAGGTATTGTGACACCTTCAATTTTGTTCTTCTTCCTCTAGATTGCTGAGGCTATTAGGTGTCCTTTTTGTTCCATATAAAGTTTGGAATAGTTGTTCTAGATCTGTGAAATAAGCCATTGGTATTTCAATAGGAATTGCACTAAATCTATAGATTGGTTTGGGCAGTATAGACATTTTAATGATGATAATTCTTCCTGTCCATGAACATGGTGTATATGTTCCTATTTATTTGTATCTCCCTCTATTTTCTTTTTCAATGTTCTATAGTTTTCTGAGTACACAGCCCAGCACTCGCCCATCTGGTTCCCAGACTAAAGCCTCTCCAAGGAGACACAGTCTGAAAATTCCAGTTTTGCATGGTTCCCCAGCTCCCCACACCACTGAACTAAAAAGAATGGGGCCGAAGGACAGCTCTGCAAGACACTCCCATCTCTGCGCATCTGCTCTCAGCAGGGTGGGGCCAAAAGCTCTGCACAAGCTTCAAACCCAGCAGGTTGGGGCCCAAAATCCCAGCCCGGCACAACTTGCCTGGGACACCAAACCCAGATGTGCAGGACAGGCTGAGTGGTTCCAGAGGTGTGGGGAGGCACCGGCTGTACACTCAAGGTCGGGGAGACCTATCCTCTTTCCCAAGCCACACCGTTTAGATCTCCACCAAAAGCCTCCCCGCAAAATCTCTTCATCGTTTTTACCCTTCCCCCCAATGCCCCTCTCCTCTGCAACCATCAATTTGTTCTCTATGAGTTTGTTTCTGTCCTTTTGTTTTGTTGCAGTTTTTCAGTCAGAGTTTCCATGCCTCTTATTAGTCTGGAAAATTCTCAGATGTTATTTCTTTGAATATTACTGCCTCCAAATTTACTGTTTCCTTTAGCTTTTATAATACACTTTTTGAATCTTTTAGCCCAATTGATTATTAATATTTTTATCGTATGTTTCAGATGTTTATTTCTCTGTGCTATGATCCATCATCTAGTTCATTCTTCCCCTTCAAGCTGTACCATTTTGTATTTTGATGCACTCATTAATTTTCATTTACTTTTTCTTTCTAGAAGGTCTATTTGATTCTTCTTCAAATAGAAGAGGAATGTTTTTAATTTTTCCTTAATGCCCTTTTTAAATTTTTTTAATGTCTTTAAAACGTTTAAACATATTTTCCATGCCTTCGAAACTATTTTGTTCCATAATTTGAAGTTCTAGAACTCTGATCCTGCTATGTGCTGTGTTACTCTGATTCTCACTACTTAACTGTTATCTCCTCTTGAGATGGGAGTTTTTTTTCTCCAATAGACTTGTATGGCCAGGGAGATGGGTGGGCTTCTTCAAACTTTATGTTGAAGTTTAGAATTTGGATGGGTAGTGTAAAGTCTGACTTCAAATTTGAGTGAATGCAGACCTGAGGTTTCAATTTCTTACAGAAGACATTTTTTCCCGTATCCAGAGACTAGGTCAAGATAAATTTTTGTTTGTATCTCTGTGAGGTTGAGTGGATTTTTTTTCCCTCAAAGCCTCCTCTCAAGGGTCCCAAATTATGTACAGGTCTCAGTTCCAACTCTCCATTAATTCTACATCTTGTCTCCTATCCTTGCTTGAATGTTGAAACGTAAGTCATTCACTGTTAGTGGCTCTTTCAACCCCCAACTCTTAGCTTTAGGCTTTCATTTGCTTCCTGCTCTGGCTTTGTTTTCTTTGTTTTTGGCATGTGAGGATTTTTCTTTCTTCCTTGAAAGCTCATCTATGAATTACAAAAATCCTTTTTGTTCTATTTTATCTTAGCCCTTAAAAGGTTTTCCTCTTAATCACTACCTTACTGGAATCTGAAACATACTGAGTGACATTTTCCAAACAAAACTACTAGTAATTGCATCACCTCCTTCTGTAGACCTTTCAGTGGATAAAGACCTAATTTTTAACCCACTGACTAGACTCTCTGTTTTGTTTACCTTTTCAGTTGCATCCCCTCTCAGTCTTCCCTGTGGTCTCGGGGCTCCAGCCATACTGGCCTCACTCTCTTCTTGAAGCATGTCATTTTCCTCCTTTCACATACGCCCTCCAAAGCTTTGCCCTTTGCATTCCTGACTTGGAAAGATGCTCTCTCCAACACACACTGTATTTATCTGCTCACCTTGCAGATCTCATTCACCTCAACTGTCATTTGTCCAGGAAAACCTCTCCTGACTCTCAGTTTAGGTCATGTTCCTTTATTATACACTCTTTTCTCTAGAAGTATTCGCTTAATATGTATTAATATATTCATTTGTTTATTTGATTGATGCATGACTCCCCCATAGTCAGAAAGTTTTATGAGAGCAGAGACCATATTGTTTATCCTTGGTATGCATCTAAGCACATTGACTGAAACAGAATATACAATAAATATAGAATGGATGGATAGAAGATTATTTAAAGAATAAATGAGAAATAGAGTGAGTGAGGAAGGAAGGAAGGGAGGGAGAAAGGTAGGAGTGAATTGTGACCAAATAATTTATTCCAGGAGCAATTTTTGTGTACTTTGTACTTGTAAAAGCAGAAAAGTGTCTTAATTTGCCTCTCAGTTTTGTTATCTTCACATAACAATTACTTCTCTATAGGTGGCAGTGTAATTAAGATTTTTTTTTTTTTTTCTGGAACAAAAAGGGAGGTCATTATCTTGAATATTTGAAAACATTTATATAACTTGAATCTCATATTACCAGTTTTTTGTTAATCCTCACCCAAAGATATTTTTCCATTAACTTTTCCATTGACGGGGGAGGGGAGAGAGAGAGAGAGAGAGAGAGAGAGAGAGAGAGAGAGAGAGAGAGAGAGAGAGAGAGAGAGAGAGAGAGAGAGAGAGAGAGAGAAACATTGATGAGAGAGAGTCACATCAGTTGGTTACCTCCTGCACCCATCCTGACTAGGGCCAGGATCAAACCTGCAACCCAGGTACCTGCCCTTGACTGGGAATCAAACCTGCAACCCTCTGGGCCGTTGCTGTAACCATAGAGCAACATTGACCAAGGCTCACATTACCATTTTTAAAACATGCTCTTATTTCTCATAATGGATGTATTCTTAATTTATACTTGCCCAGAGTCTTTTTCCCTCGGGCACTAGTAAGTGCTAGAGAGTTGTCATGCTCATTTTACGATATTGTTGATATCAACATATCCTTTAAGAATTGGAAAATGGAGAACCTAGACACAGAACCTAGACATAGAACCTAGAGACAGAAGAACTTCGCTGGAGAGAACATGGCAAAAGATCCTGGACAGAACCTGGCTACAGAACTTGGTTGGAGAACCTAGACAGAACCTGGCTGAAGAACCCGGCTACAGAACCTGGCGACCGAACCTGGCTGGAGAACCTAGCGAGGGAACATGGCTACAGAACCTGGCTGGAGAACCTGGAGAACCTGGACAAAACCTGGCTGGAGATCCTGAACAGAACTTGGCTGGATATCCAGACCAGAACTTGGCTGGAGATCCTGGCTAGGCTGCTGATCAACTGAACGCTGTCTCCATGTCATTCCTTCTTCGCCGACTCCATCCACACCTTTGGGAACCCCTGGAACAGGATTCCCCTAGATAAGAAACGCCCTAACCTTTGGAATAGAGATTGATAGGATTGGAATCAACTGGTATAAATACAGATGTAACAAGACAACTAGACACAGAACCTACACAGAACCTAGAGACAGAAAAACTTCGCTGGAGAGAACATGGCAAAAGATCCTGGACAGAAACTGGCCACACAACCTAGAGACAGAACCTAGCAAGAGAACATGGCAAAAGATCTTGGACAGAACCTGGCTACAGAACCTGGCTGGAGAACCTACAGAACCTGGCAATAGAACCAGGCAAGAGAACCCAACCAGGCTGATCAACTGAACGCTGCCTCTGTGTCATTCCTTCTTCGCCGACTCCGTCCACACCTTTGGGGACCCCTGGACCTGCTGGGGTTGGATCCCAGCATGCCAAGACTCAGAGGAGGTGCGGTGCGGAAGTAAAATACTAAGGTACAGAGGTGCACACAGAGTGGGCTGGAGACTGAGGGCGCAGTTGTCTTTTCAATTGGGAGGGAGTCTCAGGCACTGAGCTCCAGTTCCGGGCGAGTCTCTGGGGACCCAGACTCATACGGGAGAAGCAGGACTGTCTGGCATCGGTTGGACCCCGAGGGAAGCTTTCTCTCAAAGGTGTTTGCAGCAATTGCTGGGACACTGACAAGCGGGGCCTCTGAGGGCAGCCATAACTGCTAGCCCCACCCTATTGATCCCGTGGGACCCGCCCCGCTCAAGCCCTGCACAGAGACTTTTGCTGGATAGCCTCAGGCAGAGGCTAGATTAGCACCTCCCTAGATATCCAGGAGCCACTGTGCTCAGTGGTCAGAGTGGGACCATCCAGTTTGCAAGTCCTTGGATCCATAAAGGACACACTCAGGGGGCACACTCAGTGAGCACCAAAGCCCCATTGAAGCAAGTCTTGCCCCAGAAGGGTGTCTCCAGCACAGAAGTTCTCCCACTGCAGACACAGCTGATTCTCACAGCCAATTGGCCTGGAGGTCAATCCCTCCCAGTGTTACCTACAACAATCAAGGCTTAACTACAACAAGACTGTGCACAAAGCCCACAAGGGGGTGCACCAAGAGTGTCCTCCTCAGGTAATTGGGAGGCTGAACCACTGGGCCCTAGAGGACATTTAGCACAGAAAGCCACTTTATCAACACAGGGAAGCATAAAAAATGTGGAGACAAAGAAACAGGACACAAAGGACAGAAATGGAGGAAAGCAAACTACTGGATATAGAGTTCAAAACCACACTTTTAAGGTTTTCCAAGAACTTTTTAGAAGCCTCCGATAAATTTAGTAAGACCCTCTAAAAGACTGGTGAGACCGCCGATAGATGTAGTGAGATCCTCAAGAAATCTAGTCAGACCCTCGAGGTTATGATAAAGGACCAACTGGAAATTAAGCATACACTGACTGAAATGGAGGATATTATATAGACTCCCAACAGCAGACTAGAGGATCACAAGAATCAAGTCAACGATTTGAAATAAGAAGAAGCAAAAAACACCCAACCAGAAAAGCAAAATGAAAAAAGAATCCAAAAATACGAAGATAGTGTAAGGAGCCTCTGGGACAGCTTCAAGCGTACCAACATCCAAATTATAGGGGTGCCAGAAGAAGAGAGGGAGCAAGATATTAAAAACCTATTTGAAGAATGAATGACAGAAAACTTCCCCTACCTGGTGAAAGAAATAGACTTACAAGTCCAGGAAGCGCAGAGAACCCCAAACAAAAGGAATCCAAAGAGGACCACACCAAGACACATCATCATTAAAATGCCAAGAGCAAAAGACAAAGAGAGAATCTTAAAAGCAGCAAGAGAAAGACAGTCAGTTACCTACAAGGGAATACCCATATGACTGTCAGCTGATTTCTCAAACAGAAACCATGCAGGCCAGAAGGGAGTGGCAAGAAATATTCAAAGTGATGAATACCAAGAACCTACAACCAAGATTACTTCACCCAGCAAAGCTATGATTCAGAATTGAAGGTCAGATAAAGAGCTTCACAGATAAGGAAAAGCTAAAGGAGTTCATCACCACCAAACCAGCATTATATGAAATGCTGAAAGGTATCCTTTAAGAAGAGGAAGAAGAAGAAAAAGGTAAAGATACAAATTATGAACAACAAATACATATCTATCAACAAGTGAATCTAAAAGTCAACTGAATAAATAATCTGGTGAACAGAATGAACTGGTGATTATAATAGAATCAGGGACATAGAAAAGGAATGAGCTGACTATTCTCTGGGGGGGGGGGGGATGTGGGAAGAGGCTAGACAAAAATCGTGCACCTATGGTTGAGGACAGTGGTGGGGCGGTGAGGGTGGAGAGTGGGGTGGGAACTGGGTGGAGGGGAGTTATGGTGGGGAAAAAAGAGGAACAACTGTAATAATCTGAACAATAAAGTTTTAATTAAAAAAAAAGAATTGGAAAATGGGTATTGCGAGTGTAATAGTGGCTGATGTTTTCTTTGTTACTTGTTAAAGACAACAATATTTATATTATAGAATAATTGAAACTGTGGCAAATATGAACAGAACTATAGACATAACATGTATATATTTCAACCAGGGTTGAGGCTGAGACTTCTAAGTGGGAGAAGATGTTTTCCAAATATGACCAGTTGACCACCTTACTCATGGGCTTTGTGTATAGAAACTTGAAACCGAAATTTATGTGTCAGAGTGTTTTGTACATATATTACTACCTATAGCATCTAAAGTTCCTTATAAGTGTACTATCATTAAAAGATTTGCCCCATTTTATGTTCCATGTTGTAGTTTTTTTCCAAATTAAAAACTATAATAATAATTTTGTCTTTGTAGCACTTAAATGCAGAAAGGTCTTACAAGTCCCAGATTTGTACCTTGCATAAATCTCTTGTGAAGATGGAAGAGGAGCTTCAGAAGGTTCAGTTTGAAAAGGTGTCTGCCCTTGCAGATTTGTCTTCCACAAGGGAACTTTGTATTAAACTTGATGCAAGCAAAGACCTTCTTAATCAGCAGCTGGTTGCTAAAGATCAAGAAATTGAAGTGGTATGTAATGCATTTAAAATGTTTTATTTTTTCATATTTCTAGTATATAAAATTACTACAGGATTAGAAAAAAGTTGTGTTTAATATTACATCAAGCCTGTCTCTCACCTTTAGATTTCTTTTTTTAAGTCCCAGAGATTAATTTGAAGGCTACATTCTAACAATTCAAGTAAGTAACATAACTCTTCCTCTGAGCATTTAATTTATATTTACTTTTGGCTAGAAGAATGATAAAACATCTTTACATGCTAATCAGTAAAGAACCACGAGGTTGCTCTGACTGGTTTGGCTCAGTGGATAGAGTGTCGGCCTGCGGACTGAAGGGTCCCAGGTTCGATTCAGGTCAAGGGCATGTACCTTGGTTGCGGGCACATCCCCAGTAGGGAGTGTGCAGGAGGCAACTGATGGATGTTTCTCTCTCAGTGATGTTTCTAACTCTCTATCTCTCTCCCTTGCTCTCTGTAAAAAAACAATAAAATATATTTTTAAAAAATTGTAAAAAAGAACCACGAGGTTGAGGTCCATCCAGCTAAATTATTACTTTAATGACATTCTTTTAAGCTAAATTTATTTACTAATTGGGTTCTTTTAAACTGTAACTCAGTTGATTATATCTACCGTGTGCCTGACATTGTGCTTGCCACTGTGACTATAATGTTCAAAAGATACAGGCCGCTGCTCTCACAGACCTTTCAGTATTGGCATTGGGATGAATGTTCTAATAAGAAATACGGTTTAGAGAGGGAGATCCTATTCAGCCTGTGGGTGTCTGGAGGGAGTGGACATACTAATGAGCACAGAAGAGATGAGGTGTTTCATTCAGAGGGAACAACAACATAAGGAATGAATGGAGGTAAAAGCGATTTCTTGTGTGAACATTAAGTAATTTTCAATGGCCAGTGTAGCATGCCTAGGTAACAATGGCTGGAGATGCGTCTACAGAGAGAGACGGAACTCAGATCTTAAAGTATATGTATACAAGTTGCATAGTGTAACTGAAGAATTAACGAATTTGATCATGTGTACATTTCTGTTATTTTCAAATCCTATTGAAATTTTAATTTTCTTAGTCTACTATTTGTTAGAATAGCGGTTCTCAACCTGTGGGTCGCGACCCTTTTCACGGGGGTCGCCTAAGACCATTGGAAAACACATATATAATTACACATTGTTTTTGTGATTAATCACTATGCTTTAATTATGTTCTATTTGTAACAATGAAGATACATCCTGCATATCAGATAGTTACATTAAGATTCATAACAGTAGCAAAATTACAGTTATGAAGTAGCAACAAAAATAATTTTATGGTTGGGGGTCACCACAACATGAGGAACTGTATTAAAGGGTCGTGGCATTAGGAAGGTTGAGAGCCACTGAGTTAGGAGAATATGTTGCATTTGAGAATCATGTAGTAGCTGGTTTCTGTAAGAATTTACTGTTTATATTTTATGAATGAAGTATATGCCAGTATTGTAAGACTCTTCCTTTAATTATTTTTTATTTCAGCAAAGAACATTTTAATGATGAAAGTGACTCATACTCACTTAACAATTTAAATAATATGTCCTTAATTTTTTCTTTAAAAATACTTTTTACTTGGCGTTTTCAAATTGGAAAAATAATATATGTAATAATTGAAACATTTGTTATTTGTAGTTTTTCTTTTTCTTTTTTTATAATAGCTATCCTCATAGTTGTTAAGTGGTCAGGCTAATGCTCATTGCATTTAAAAATACTCCTGACAAACTTTTTGCCTTGAAATTTAATTATTTATGTTTATGCGGTTTTTTTCTATAATCCTATATAATAAAAGCCTAATATGCTAAGTGTCTAGTCGTCTGGTCATCTGTTCAACCAATCAAAGCATAATATGACAATCATATGCTAAGGCTGCTAAACCACTCACTTTGACATGGACTGCTGACCACCCGGTGGCAGACTGTTAACTGGTCAACCACTCCCTATGCCGTGCACTGACCACCAGGAGGCAGATGCTCCGACTGGTAGGTTAGCTTGCTGTTTGGCCAGTCGGGACTGAGCGAGATGGGCTGAACATGCCCTGGAGACCTCCCACAGTCCCTCCCCGGCTGGCCAGACTCCCGCATCCCTCCCCGGCCCTGATTGTGTACTGGTGGGGTCCCTTGGCCTGGCCTGTTCCTTTTCATAATCCAGGACCCCTTGAGGGATGTCGGAGAGCCTGTTTTGTCCCAATCCCGCAGGCCAGGCTGAGGGACCCCACTGGTGCATGAATTTGTGCACCGGGCCTCTGGTAAGCTATAATTGCAAGGGCAAGGACCATCTTACTTATCTTTGTATTTCTTTTCTGTTTTGTTTCCTTTTTTTTTAGAAAGAGTGAAAGGGAAGCAGGGAGGGAGAGAAAGAGAAAGATCAGTATGAGAGAGACACATCAATTGGTTGCCTCCCACACTCACCCAACCAGGGCCAGGGATTGAATCTGTTACCTTGAGGAGTGCAGGCCGATGCTCCAACCACTAAGCCACAATGGCCCGGGCATTTTGTATTTCTTTATCTGTATTATGTGCTCAGTGGACACAAATACTTTTTAAATTTTATTGTAGTGACATTGGTTAATAAAATTATATAGGTTTCAAATGTACAATTCTGTGATATAGCATTGCATATTGCATTCTGTGACCACCACCCAAAGTCAAATCTTCTTCTGTCACCAGATATTTGATCCCCTTTACTCTTTACTATTCCCCAATCCCCTTCCCTCTGGTAACCACCATACTGTTGTCTGTGTCTGTAAGTTTGTGTTTGTTTTTCTTATTTATTCATTTGTTGCTTTCAGTTTATATCCCATTATGAGTGAAATCATATGGTTCTTGACTTTTTCTGTCTGACTTATTTCGCTTAGCATGATATTCTCAAGGTCCATACATGTTGCTGCAAATGGCAGTATTTCATCCTTCCTTATGGCTGAGTTGTATTCCATTGTGTATAGCTACCACATCATCTTTACCTCATCATCTATCTAAGGGCACTTCAGTTGTTTCAATGTCTTGGCCACCATCAGTAATGCTCCAGTGAACATAAGGAGTGCATATATCTTTGCAAATAAATGGTTTCAAGTTTTTTAGGTATATACCCAGAAGTGGTATTGCTGGGTCATATGGTAACTCTGTTCATAAGTTTTTGAGGAGCCTCCATACTATTTTTCATAGTGGCTGTACCAGTTTACATTCCTACCAGCAGTGAATGAGGCTTTCTTTTTCTCTACAATACGTTTTTTAAATTAAACTTTTGATTTTGAGATCACTGTAGATTCACATACAATTGTAAGACATAATACAAAGAAATCCTGTGCATCCTTTACCTGGTCTCCCCCAATGGTAACATCTTACAAAACTGTAGTAGAATATCACAATCAGGATGCTGACTCAGATTCAGGCAAGATTTTTCTGTTACAAGATCCATCATGTTGCCCTTTTGCAGTCCTATCTACGTTTCTCTTATACCCAACCCCTCCTCAAAATCTGTTATCCATTTCTATAATTGCATACAGTTATGTAACTTTTTTGGATTGTTTTTTTTTTTTTACTCAGCATAATTCTCTGAAGATTCATCCAGGTTGTTCTGTGTATTAAGAGTTCATTCTTCTTTATTGCTGAGTAGTATTCCATGCAGTTGGTGTAACACAGTGTATTTAACCATTCACTGATTGAAGGACATCTGGATGATTTCCAGTTTTTGGGTCTTACAAATAAAGTTGTTGTAAACATTTGTGTACAGCTTTTTGTAAACATAGGTCTTAATTTCTCTGTAAATGCCCAGGAATGCAATTTTTTTGTATTATATAGTAGTTCCATGATAAGTTTCTTAGAAAAGGGCCAAACTATTTCCCCAAGTGTCTGTACCATTTTGCATTCCTACCAACAATGTGAGTGATCCAGTTTTTCCACTTCCTTATCAGCATTTGGTGTTGTCACTATTTTTTATTCTAGCCATTCTGATGTGTATAATGCTATATCATAATCTATTTGTATTTCCCTGATGATATCTTTTTGGTGTGCTTGTTTGCCATCTATCTATCTTCTTCAGTGAAATGTCTCTTATGTCTTTTGTCCATATTCTCATTGGATTGTTTGCTTTTTTAAGGCTAGTATGGAGAGTTCTTTATATATTCTAGATTCTGGTTCTTTATCAGATACATGTTTTGCGAATATTTTCTCCCACTATGTAGTTTGTATTTTCATCCTCTTATCAGGGTCTTTCTCAGAGCAAAAGTTCAAAAGTTTGATGAAGTGCAGTTTATCAATTTTTCTTTTATAGATTTACTTTTGGCTTTAAGTCTAAGAATTCTTTGCATAGCTCTAGGTCCCAAGAATTTTTGCTAGGTTTTATTTTTTTTTTTTTCTTTATTGATTAAGGTATTACATATGTGTCCTTATCCCCCCATTGCCTCCCTCCCTCCCCCTCACCCATGCCCTCACCCCCCTGGTGTCTGTGTCCATTGGTTAGGCTTATATGTATGTGTACAAGTCCTTTGGTTTTTATGTTTCACATTTAATTTCATGATTTATTTTGAACAAATTTCTGCATAAGGTGTAAAGTTTGGGTCGAGGTTCTTTTTAATGCCTATAGGTGTCCAATTACTCTAGTACCATTTGTTGGAAAAGCTACCTCTCCTTCATTAAATTGATTTTGTACTTCAGTGAAAAATCAGTTGGATGTACTTGAGCAGGTCTGCTTCTTGGTTTTTTTATTTTTTTCCATTGATCTGTGTCTGTTTGTTCACCGGTACCACACCATCTTAATTACTGTAGCTAATAATAAATCTTTAAATCAGGTAAACAGATTTCATCCACTTTATTCTGCTTCTTCAGAATTGTCTTAGCTATTCTAGCTTTTTCGTCTTTCCATTTAAGTTTTAGAATAATTTGTCTATTTCTTCAAAAAATCTTGCTGGGATTTTTGATAGGAATTGCATTAAATATTTATGTCAATTTGAGAAGAACTGACAAATTTACTATGTTAAGACTTTTAATCCACGAACATAGTATGTCTTATTTATATCTTATTTGATATCTTTTAATACTTTTGTGTAGTTTTCAGCATGTAAATTCTATACATATTTTGTTAGATTTACACCTACAAAATACAAAGAATTTTTTGAGGTATTGTAAATGGTATTCTAGTTTAAATTCTGCTATCAATGTGTTCATTGCCAGCATATATAAGTACAATTGATTTTTGAACGATTATCTTATATCCTGTGACCTTGCCAAACTCACTTATTACTTGTAGGAATTTTTCTGCAGATTACTTGGAATTTTATATATAGACAATTGTTTCTCCCCTTCCCCCCACAAATTTCTTATTTACTTGCATTTCCATTATTTTGGATTTTTGTTATGGACAAATGAAGCAAAACCTTATTGATCCCTATTTTGTCAGGAATGAACTCTTATGAATCACAAGGTGATTTCTACTCTGGGATCTTTCCCTATCTTGGGTTTAATTGGGAATAGAGTACAAATTCACTCTTTTCTCATATACCCTCTAAACATATCTTGATTTTCTTCTGTAGACAATTATGTTACCTGAAAATAAGGACAGTTTTATTTTTTTCTTTCCAATCCTTATGGCTTTTCTTGCCCTTTTGCACTGATTAGTAGTTTAGTGCTAGTTTAACAATAGTGGTGAAAGTAGACCTATCCTTGCCTTCTTCAAATCTTAGGGGGGAAGCATTCAATCTTTTACCATTATCTGTAGGATTTTTAGATGCTCTTGATCAAGGTCTGGAATATTTTCTCTATTCCTATATTTCTGAGAGTTTTGTAATGAACGGATGTTGAATTTTTGTCAGATGCTTCCTCTGCATCAGATAATATGCTCATGTAATTTTTATCCTTTAGTTTGTTGATATGATAGATTACATTGATTTATTTTTGAATATTGAAGCAGCCTGCATCCCTGGAATACTCAGATAATTTTAAATGAGAAGTTGAGGTTAACAGCAAAAGATCTGTATCTTCACCTTCATTTCCCGACAAAAATGATTTAAAGTGCTGGGATAAGCAATTTTAGAATGCTTTACAGTCTTAATTATCTTTTTCTTTTTTATTTTCGTCCTTTTTATTGAATTTATTGGGGATGACATTATTTGTAAGAAATTATACACTTTTCAGGTGCACAATTTTACAACACATCATCTATACACAGTGTTGTTTGTTCACCACCCCAAGTCAGGTCTCTGTTCATCACCATTTATCACCCTTATAACCTCCTACACTTCTGTCCACCCCACCTCCTGCTGGAAACCATCACACTGCTGTCATTGTCCATGAGTTTTTCCTCTCTCTCTCTCTCTTTTCCCTCAATCCCTCCACCCTCCCAGCCCCACACCCTTAGCCCCTCAACAGTTGTCAGCCTGCTATCTATGTATCTAGACTCTGTCACTATTTTGCTTGTTAGTTCATTTTGTTAATTAGAGTCTATATGCATGAAATCCTATGGTACTTATCTTTCTCTGACTGGTTTATTTCACTTAGCATAATGCTCTCAGGTCCATCCCTGCTATCACAAAGTATAAGATTTCCTTCTGTTAATAGCCAAGTAGTATTCCATGTTGTAAATGTCCCACAGCTTTTATATCCACTCTTTTGCTGATGGACACTTGGGCTGTTTCCAAATTTTGGCTATTATAAATGATGTTGCAATGAACATAAGGGGTTAATATATTCCTTGAAATCAATGTCTCTGGTTTCTTGGGCTATATTCTCAGAAGTGGAATTGCTGTATTGTAAGGCAATTCATTTTTAAAAAAATTTTTAAATTCTTTATTGTTTAAAGTATTATATATGTCTCCTTTTCCCCCCATTGACCTCTCCCTGGCCCCTCCCACATGCCCTCACCCCCCTAATGTCTTGTGTCCATTCACTATGCTCATATGCATGCATACAAGTCCTTTGGTTGATCTTACCCTCCTCCCCCTGATCCTCCCCTGCCTTCCCTCTGAGGTTTGATGGTCTGTTCAATGCTTCTATGTCGCTATTTTTTTCATCAGTTTATGTTGTTCATTATATTCCACAAATGAGTGAGATCATGTCATATTTATCTTTCTCCGACTGGCTTATTTCATTTAGCATAATGCTCTCCAGGTCCATCCATGCTGTTGTGAATGGTAAGACTTCTTTCCTTTTTATAGCAGCATAGTATTCCATTGTGTAGATGTACCACAGTCTTTTAATCTACTCATCTGTTGATGGGCACTTAGGCTGTTTCCAAATCTTAGCTATGGTAAATTGTGCTGCTATGAACATAAGGGTACATACGTCCTTTTTGATTGGCATTTCTGATTTCTTGAGATATATTCCTAGAAGTGGAATCACTGGGTCAAATGGGAGTTCCATTTTTAATTTTTTGAGGAAACTCCATATGGTTTTCCATAGTGGCTGTCCCAGTCTTCATTCCCAACAACACTGTATAAAGGTTTTCTTTTCTCCATATCCTCACCAGCACTTGTTGTTCATTGATTTATTGATGATAGCCATTCTGATAGGGATAACATGATTTCTCATTGTGGTTTTAATTTCCATTTATCTGATGATTAGTGATATGAAGCATCTTTTCATATGTCTATTTGCCATCTGTTTGTTCTCTTTAGAGAAGTGTCTGTTCAAGTCTTTTGCCCATTTTTTAAATTGGATTGTTTGTGTTTTTGGTATTGAGTTTTATTCATTTACTTACTGAATTTACAACAGATGCATTTTTTATTTTTTTAAATAATAATATTTTTTATTTTTCAGTAATAATTGAGGTACAGTATAGTTTCAGATGCACAACCCAGTGATTGGACATTTATATAGTGTACAAAGTGATCATCCAATAAATCTAGTACTATCTAACACCATACATAGTTAGTTATCCTATCTAATAATAGAAAAACATGGTAATTAACCGTACCTCCAACACGCTTCCCATTGGCTAATCAGGGCAATATGCAAATTAACTGCCAGGCAACTGAAGTGAACAGGAGGCTTGCTTGCTCCAGTGATAGTGGAAGCCAAGGTTCCCCGCCTGCCGCTGCCGGCCTCTGAACTGCACTCTAAGAAACAATGTTGCAATTATAGAAGCCAAACAAACCCAGATACCTGCTTTCAGCAGCCGAGGTCTCAGAGCTGGAGCCGAGCCTTAGAGCTAAAGCTGGCTCTCGGCTCCAGTGACAGCCATAGAAGGTAAATAAATCCCAGAATAAAAGAAAAAGAAAAAAAGGAGAGGTTGGGAGCTTCAGTCACCCGCCAGCCTGAAAACAACCCTCGGCCCCTCACCCAGACTGGCCAGGCACCCCAGTGGGGACCCCCACCCTGAAGGGGGTGTGACCAGCTGCAAACAGCCATCATCCCCTCATCCAGGCTGTCCAGGCACCCTAGCAGGACCTCCACCCTGATCCAGGATACCCTTCAGGGCAAACCAGCCAGCCCCCACCCGTGCACCAGACCTCTATCCTATATAGTAAAAGGGTAATATGCAAACTGACCCTAACAGCAGAAAGACTGGGAATGACTGGTCACTATGACACACACTGACCACCAGGGGGCAGACGCTCAATGCAGGAGCTGCCCTCTGGTGGTCAGAGCGCTCTCACAGGGGGGAGCTCTGCTCAGCCACAAGCCAGTCTGATGGCTGCCAGTACAGCGGTGGTGGTGGGAGCCTCTCCTGCCTCCTCAGCAGCGCTAAGGATGTCCGACTGCAGCTTAGGTCTGCTCCCCGCTGGCAAGTGGACATCCCTCAAGGGCTCCCAGGCTGCCAGAGGGATGTCTGATTGCCATCTTAGGCCCAATCCCCCGGAGAGCAGGCCTAAACCAGCAAGTGGTCATCCCCCGAGCAATCCCAGACTACAAGAGGGAACAGGCCGGGCTGAGGGAACCCCTACCCCTGAGTGCACAAATTTTTGTGCACTGGGCCTCCAGTATTCTAATAAACCTTTTACCAAAAAAAGTGACACTCCATTTTGTATTCCTGACAGCAGAGTGTATGAAATTATAATTGCCCATTTTAATGTTAATCAACACACACTAAGAAATTTACCAATTTGTTAAACTGGAACAGTGGTTCAACTGAAGGAGATTTTGCCCCCCCCCCAGTGGACATCCAGCAATGTCTGGAGATACTTGTGGTTGTCACTGCTGGGATGGGGGATGCCACTGGCCTCTAATAGAAGCCAGGGGTGCTGTAAGCACACTATGAGGCATAGGCAGCTCCCTACGCCACATACTCATCCAACCCAAAAGGTCGCTACTGTCAAGGTGAAGATACCCCAAACTCGAAATAGCATCTTGTTTTAATTTATATTTCTTTGATTATTCATAAGAGTAAATTTTTCCACATGTTTACCAAATAGCTATATTTTATAAATTTTCTGTTACATTTCTCATCAATTTGTATGAGTTTCTTATATTAAAATATTAACTCTGTATTTTATTTACTGAGATTGTTTTCTTTCAGTTTTATTTCTGCCAAATTTTAAGTTTATATTGACCATCAATATGTTTTTGTTTGGTCAGGCATCATTTTTTAATTGTATCTAGTCTAGGAAGTTCTTCCCCCAGCTGCCTACCACTCCCCTAATAATCTCATTTGCTAAAGATATATTTTTATTGATTTCAGAGAGGGAGGAAGAGGGAGAGAGGGAGAGAAACATCAATGATGAGAGAGACTCATTGATCAGCTGCCTCCTGCATGCCCCCTACTGGGGATGGAGCCTACAACCTGGGCATGTGCCCTGACCAGGAATAGAACCTCCTGGTTCATAGGTAGAGGCTCAATCACTGAGCCATGCTGGCTGGGCAGTAATCTCATTTTTACTGAATTCTTTTTTCTTAGAGTTTTATCTTATCACATTTACTTTTATAAAGTGCACATATAATCTACACTAATAAAAGAGAAAAATGGTAATTGGCGTACGGCGATACCGTTTTCATTGGCTAATCAGGGCTATATGCAAATTAACTGCCAACTAAGATTGGCAGTTAACTGCCAACAAGATGGCGGCTAATTTGCATATGTAGGCACAATGCAGGGAGGCGAAAGGGAAAGCAGGAAGAAGCCCCCTGCCACTGACAGTGATCTGAAACCCAGGGGGGAGCTAAGAGCTGGGGGGCAGGGCAAAGGCGGCCCGCCTTTGCCCTGCCCCCCAGCTATGATCGGAGAATCAGGTGCCTTTTCCGCCCTGGCCAGTGATAGCAGGAAGTAGGGGTGGAGCCAGCGATGGGAGCTGGGCACGGTCGAAGCTGGCAGTCCCAGGAGCTAGGGGTCCCTTGCCTGGGCCTAAAGCGAAGCCACTGCAGGTCCCCGCTGCCTGGGCCGGACGCCTAGGCCAGAGGCGTTAGGCCTGGGCAGGGGCGGAGCCTGCAACCGCGGGGAGCTGGGGGTCCCCTGCCCAGGCCTGACACCTCTGCCGGAGGCCTCAGGCCTGGTCAAGGGGCCGATCCGGTGATTGGTGATCGGAGGGTGATGAGGGTCAACTCCTCTGGCCGAGGCATCAGGCCTGGGCGGGGGGCTGGGGGTCCCCTGCCCAGGCCTGATGCCTGGGCCAGAGGCATCAGGCCAGGGTGGGGGGCGGAGCTGGGGATTGGGGGGATATGATGGTCCCCTTGCCCAGGCCTGAAGCCTGGGTCAGAGGCGTCAGGCTTGGGCGGGGGGTGGAGCAAGCGATCAGAGGGAGATGGGGGTCCCCTGCCCAGGCATGATTCCTGGGCCAGAGGCCTCAGGCCTGGGCGGGGGCCAGAGCCAGTGATCGGGGGGAGATGGGGGTCCCCTGTCCAAGCCTGACACCTCTGGCGGAGGCGTCAGGCCTGGGCAAGGGGCCGATCAGGCGATCGGAGGGTGATGGGGGTCAACGCCTGAGGGCTCCCAGTATGTGAGAGGGGGCAGGCTGGGCTGAGGGACACTCTCCCCCCCGCACACACACACACCAAGTGCATGAATTTCGTGCACTGGGCCCCTAGTTTATTATAATGTGTATTATGAGATAATTTTAGAAATAATTTTTTTCTAAATAGTAATGTCTGGTCTTCTTCCATTTGGAGAAATATTGGCTTACACAGTGTATTTCAGGTTCAAGATAACCTTCAAAAAAATGAAGGTTTCCAAGGGTTTATGCAAGAGAGGGCATGTGTAATGACTCCTTGTCTTTCTTAACAATGGAGTACAATGACATTTCGTAAGGTGGTTACTCGCCTCATACAGTAAAAGCAGTAGTCACATGTCAGTCTTGCAGAAATATATAAGTAAATATCAAAGCTGGAAATGGAAATTGTTTGCAGTTTGGAATTAATAATTCATTAGTTATTAATGAATTTTCTGATATTAGCAAAGAGTTAGGGAAAGTGATTCTGTGTGTGTGTATTTGGTAATAAAGAGGACAGTATTTCTAATCAAGAAATTAAAAGGTGTTGTTAGTTTATAACATAATACAGAAGTTTTATGACTCTTTGATAATCTGTCAGTTGAGTAAGTGAATGGGAATAATTATAGATATCTTCCTATTGTTATACAGATGGAGAATGAGTTAGATTCCGCTCGTTCTGAAATAGAACTCCTTAGAAGTCAGATGACGAATGAGAGAATCTCCATGCAGAATCTAGAAGCTTTGCTGGTGGCCAATCGGGACAAAGAATATCAGTCTCAGATAGCGCTTCAAGAAAAAGAATCTGAAATTCAGCTGCTTAAAGAACACCTGTGTTTGGCAGAAAATAAAATGTGAGTCTGTTAGCAGTATAATAACAAAGTCATATTCTTTAAATTTTTGATACTTTATTGGTTAGTAGAATTTTAAAGCTGGAATTTATATAAGTTAAGCATCCATAATTAGCCATTAATTAAACTGAGCACCAGAAATATTGTGATTTGCCAAAAATTTAGTGCTAGTTTCTATTATATGTTTAGCTAAATTGATTTAAATTTAAGTTTAACCATTGTATTGGTTGTTTCCAATAGAGCTTTGGGTATAATAAGATGTCTGGTCTAAAATACTGTCTTTAGGAAATAAAGACAGTATTAGAAAAAAAAAACACACTTCTGAAACCAGAAGAATTTTTCTATATATGAACCCACCTGGTATTGCTCCCCAATCTTTCCATTTGTCACACTGTATTTGCTTGTGTACCTATAATTGTACACACTAGATACCTGCAAGGACTCCTGCATTCACAGAATACTGAAGACTTCCCTTAGAGCAGTGGTTCTCAACCTTCTGGCCCTTTAAATACAGTTCCTCATGTTGTGACCCAACCATAAAATTATTTTCGTTGCTACTTCATAACTGTAATGTTGCTACTGTTATGAATCGTAATGTAAATATCTGATATGCAGGATGGTCTTAGGCGACCCCTGTGAAAGGGTCGTTCGACTGCCAAAAGGGTCGCGACCCACAGGTTGAGAACCGCTGACTTAGAGCATGATTGTGGCTGCTTCTTTCAGCATCCCAGCACCATTAGCAGCTTATTCCATGACCCTGCTGGAAGGGTGGGTGGAAATGCCTGGCTGGAGAGTGAATGTTCTATTGTAAACTTGGTCACCTCTCACCAAAAACAGAGGCATGGGGACCCCCAGCCTCTGTTCTTACCTGTCTCCTCTATAACACTTTTTCATCCAGCCTCAACTCTGCCCTCCTGTCTGAGCATGGGGTCTGGGGAGGGACAGGAATCATGGTCTCAGGAATCAGCCACTCACAGGAGCCCCTGACTGAGCCCAACCTGTAAAGCCAAAGCCAGTTCCTTCAGAAACTGTTTCCAGGTTATGGCAGCTGTCACTGAGTCCTTAGTCACTGCCGCTGGGCTGTTGTGCTACCTTTAACCGTTCTGCCAGGTCACTTTCTCAAGCCAGAGGTGGAAATCTCTTAAGAATGTAACCTTAAAGACTACCTTCTGTTTTAGACCGGCTGATCAGTACTGTCCGTTACCCTGGTAAACACGATCAGCTTGTGTGCTCTAGAGTGCTGTCCTGGGAACAAGCAGAGAGGGGAGTGCTCTGTACAAGCAGCATTCGTCTCCGTCGTTATCTTCTTGATGACAGGGCGCCGTGTTATGGGGGTCTGTGGCATGGCTTAGCCCTAAAGGAGATCCTGTTAAATGGAGGACAGTGTGCGTGGGAATATCAGATTTAATTCTGAGTGTACATAAAGCACTTGGTTGATCTAATATATAACAGACCATATGAATCATGGTGCTAGTGAATTCCGGTTTTGATTATTTGGTTATACCATTACTCAAGAGTACAATACTTTAAAGTACTTCTATAAAAATAATGTGCTATAAATAGATAATAGAGATAGATAAGAGATAATATTACTTCATGTAAACACAAGAAAACTGACACAGAGAAAGTTGAACTAATTGAGTGTGATTGGCACACCTTAAGCTTTTCAAGTAGGCTACCTTGTACATTTACTACACCTAAAATTGGCATATATGTCCATAAAGATCACAGTTGGCTTGGATCCAGCTGAGAACATTGCCAACATGGTTCAGAAGTTCTAGACATTTAAAAGTCTAATCAACTCTCTCTCTTACATTCGTTTACACAGGGCCATCCAGAGTAGAGATGTGGCCCAGTTCAGGAATGTCGTCACGCAACTGGAAGCTGATTTAGACATTACCAAAAGACAGCTAGGGACCGAGCGCTTTGAAAGGCAAGTTGGTCTCTATCCAGTATTTAGGCTGGGAGCATTCTTTCTTAGATAACAACAGATTCTGGTTATTCCATGATGGCTAGGTTTTAAAGTGTAAATTGAACTTCAGTTTTACTGGATTAATAATGCCACTGGATATAAAATTTAAGAAGTTCTGTTTTTAACTTTTTTGCATTAGGGAGAGGGCTGTGCAAGAACTTCGCCGCCAGAACTATTCAAGTAATGCTTATTATTTGAATTCTACAATAAAGCCAAATACAAAATGTCATTCACCGGAACGTGCTCACCACCGATCTCCTGACCGAGGCCTGGATCGATCTCTAGAAGAGTGAGTGGTTTAAGGGTCCTTTCTCTGGGGACCATATAGCAATATATACAGTGACTATTTGAGGATGTAAGGAAACTCAGTAACAGTCTGTCAGGAATAGTGCTATTGAAACATGATTAGTTATGTTCACATAAAAAGAAAGTATTTTGACTAATAGTTTTATATAAATATTCCAAAGTGAACGATTTCTATTTTATCTGTTTACATAAATTTTATTTTTAAAATCTGATTTTCTTTTTATTTCTACATCCATTTGTATTAAATTTTTATTGAATTTTTAGAGAGAGAGGTAGGGAGAGAGAGAGTGACATACACAGAGAGAGAGACAACAATTTGTTGTTCTACTTATTTATATATTCATTGTGGATCAAACCCACAACCTTGCATATCTGAAATTTTACTACCTATATTTTCTTCTAGGATTTTTATGGTTTCATGACTTACATTTAAGTCTTTTATCCATTTGAGTTCACTCTTGTGTATGGTATAAGTTGGGGTCTAGTTTAAATTTTTTTGTTTGCATGTATCTGTCTAATTTTCTCAACACCATTTATTGAAAAGACTGTCTTTACTCCATCTTATGCTTTTGCTTTCTTTGTCAAATATTAATTGACCACAGAGACGTGGATTGATTTCTGGGCCATCTGTTTTTGTTAGTTCTTCTTTAAATGTTTGGTAAAATTCACCTATGAATTTTACCAGGGCTTTTGTTTGTTGGGAGTTTTTTCATTGCTGCTTCAATTTTATTAGTTGCAATAATCTATTCAGGTTTTCTGATTCTCCTGATTCAATTTTGGAAGATTGTATTTCCTATGAATTTATCCATTTCAATTTGTTGTTCAATTGTTGGAATATAGTTCATATTATTTTCCTATACTCCTTTGTAATTGTTACTTCTCCTCTTTAATTTCTGATCTTATTTATTGCATCCTCTTTTTTTCATGGTCACTCTGGTTAAAGGTCTGTCAATCTTTTTTATTGTGTCAAAGAACCAGTTCTTGGTTTCATTGATCTTTTGTATTGTTTTTTTAGTTTCTATGTCATTTATATCCACTGTGATCTTTATTATTTCCTTCCTTCAGTTTACTCTGGGCTTTTTTTTGTAGCTTCTTTTCTAATTCCTTTAAGTGGATGGTTAGATTGTTTATTTGAGATTGTTCTTGTTTCTTGAGGTATTCTTTGAGAATATTTCATGTGTACTTGAGAAGAATGTATATTCTGTTGTTCTAGGATGAAACATTCTGTAAATATCAAGGTAGTTTTCAACTACCCTATGTATTTTGATTGGAGTATTTAAGCAACTTATATTTAAAGTGATTTATTGATACTTACAAATTTATTGCCATTTCATTCTCTGTAATCTCCTCTTCTTCCTCCTCTTCCTCCTCCTCCTCCTCTGCCTCCTCCTTCTTCTGCTTCCTTCTCATTCTCTTTCTTTTTCTTCACCTTTAAGAAAACCCTTTAACATTTCTTATAATACTGGTTTATTGGTAATCAACTCCTCTAGCTTTTTCTTGTCTTTGAAACTCCTTCTCCTTCAATTTTAAATGATAACCTTGCTGGGTAAAGTAGTCTTGGGTATAGGTCTTTGCTTTTCATTATTTTGAATATTTGATGCCAGTCCCTTCTGGCCTGAAATGTGTCTGTTGAGAAATCAGCTGACAGTCTTATGGGAGCTTCCTTGTATGTAGCTAAATGCTTTTCTCTTGCTGCTTTTCAGATTTTCTCTTTATCTTTAACCTTTGCATTTTAACTATGATGTGTCTTGATATGGGCCTCTTTAGGTACATCTTGTTTGGGACTCTCTGCGCTTCCTGGACTTATGTTATGTCCTTCACCACGTTAGGGAAATTTTCAGCCATTATTTCTTCAAATAGATTCTCAATACCTTCCTTTCTCCCTCTCTCTTTTTCTGGTACCTCTATGATGCAGATGTTTTTATGCTTCATGTTGTCCCAAATGTCCCTTAAACTATCCTCATATTAGAATTTTTTTCCTTTGCTGCTCTAATTGAGTTTTTTACTACCTTGTCTTCTAAATTTCTGAATCAAAGTCTACTTCATCCAACCTACTGTTTGTTCCTTCTAGTACAGTGATGGCGAACCTTTTGAGCTCGGCTTGTCAGCATTTTGAAAAACCCTAATTTAACTCTGGTGCCGTATCACATATAAAAATTTTTTGATATTTGCAACTATAGTAAAACAAAGATTTATATTTTTGATATTTATTTTATATATTTAAATGCCATTTAACAAAGAAAAATCAACCAAAAAAATGAGTTCTCGTGTAACCTCTGACACACGTGTCATAGGTTCGCCATCACTGTTCTAGTATATTCTTCATTTCAGATACTGTGTACTTCCTTTTTGACTGGTTCTTCTTTATGGTTTCTGTATATATTTTTATGCTTGCTGTCTCTTTGTTGAAGTTCTCACTAGTTGCTTTAGCATCTTTATAAACATTTTTTTTTAACGCAAATTGCTTACCCTCATTTTATTTAGCTCTTTTTCTGGAGATATCTCCTGGTTTGTTTGTTTTTTGTTTTTTTACTTGGGGCATGTTTCTTTGTCTCACTATTTTGTCCTTCTCCCTGTGTTTGTTTCTATGTATTAGGTAAATCTATATCTCCCAGTCTTGGTAGGGTGAACTTATGTAGTAGGTGTCCTGTGGGACCCAGTGGTGCAGTCTCTTTCCTCATCTGAGCTGGGTGCTCTAGTAATGTCCCTTGTGTGTGTTTTGTGAGCCCTCCTG
Source organism: Myotis myotis (assembly GCF_014108235.1). NCBI lineage: Eukaryota > Metazoa > Chordata > Mammalia > Chiroptera > Vespertilionidae > Myotis > Myotis myotis. The sequence goes on from NW_023416336.1 coordinate 1,333,491, forward strand.
TTGTGGTTGAGTCTTGAACTTGCTATTGGACTGTTCATTAGTGAGTTTGACACCCAGGATGGCTGACTATGAGGATTGTTCCTGATCACAGAGTATGAGGTGCTATGCAGGTGCTGACCACATAAAGTAGAATTCGCCTCAGCAGGGTCTGGTGCCTGCCAAGATCTCCCTTTGGATGTGCCACTTGTACAGTTAATTGGATCCTGCTCTGATGTTGTCTGAAGCTGGCCACTGGGTGTGTTTGTTCTGGGGCATTTTGGGAGAGACTCTGGTGCAGGTCAATGTCACTGTGATGGCTCAGAGCTACTTGTTTGGAGCTACAAAGTGATTCATAGTTTGTAGCTGCCTCTGCTGGGCCTTGGTGTGTGTGGAAGACCAAGCTGCATACCAAAGCCAGCTTCCACTAGCACCAAGCCTGGGGACAGGTCAGCAAAAGTTGCAAGGCATCTTCAGTTCTTCCTTTGCTGGCCTCCACCTGCTGACTGCCTTCAGTCACTGGAAAAACCTCTTATAGTACTTGAATTGCATGCAGTAGGTTGTCAGTGAGTCACCAGGTAGGGAAAGTGGTGTTCACCAGATTGATACAAGTTCAAACTCTTACCAGTGCTGGGTCAGAGGCATCAGCAAAAGTCCCGGGATATACAAAGTCTAGCTCCCACCTGCCGGGTTCCTACAGACCTTTGTAGTGGGGCAGAGTCTCAGTGAGTGGTGAGGAGGGTGAGGCCAGCAGTTTTTCAAGCCTAAACAGGCCAGCCTTTGGCCAGTTGAAGGTAGGGCTCCGTGCAAGAAAAATGGACCTCATCCTAGAACCACACAACTCAGTCTGTCCCAGATTCAGTCCAGGCCTCCTTGGCAGGAAGGGACCACCAAGAGTCAGGATGAGGCCGCCAGAGCCCAGAGGTTGGGTCTAGTGTATCTCCCTTGATGGGAAGGCACCCATCAAGTTCACAGGAAAGTGGGGGGATTGACCCCACCCCAAAGCCACATACCTCAGTCAAGGATACCCCTGAGTCTGCTGGGACCTCTGTACCATGGCCCAGTCAGCTGACTCCATGAGCTCTGCAGGGTGTGGCAACAGGGAATTGAGAGGATAGGGCTTTTGTATTCCCTCAGGCTGATGCCATAAGGAAGGGAGTGCTCCACCCAAAAAAGATAGCATCTGCAGTTTGAGAATGGGACTCAGCACACGGATCCTGGCGGCTGCCCCTTTGGCTCTCTCCCCAAAGTTATAAACCCATCTCTCCTCACAGGCCTCTAGTCTGCTCTTCCCTCTCTCTGCTGGAATATAGGGTGACTGGCTGTGAATAAGATTTTGTGCATTGGTGCTCTAAGAGGATGTCTGGTTCTTAGAGGACCCCTACCTCTCCATGCAGGACAGAATCCCTGCTGGTTTTCAGTTAGATTTTATGTGGGCTCCTTTTCCCAGTTCTGGTGCTCTGGGCCAGGGGGGAGCTAGGTGAGGGCTTGAGACCCCGTGCTTCTCATGGTGAACCCCCTGCAATTGAGATATCCCTCCAGAACCTCAACTGCCACCTCTGGGTGCAGGCTGGCCTTTTTCGTGGCTCTGCCCTTCTTACCATTTTTATGTGGCTTCTATTAATCCTTGGTTATAAGACTTCTGTTCAGCTAGTCTTTACTTGATTATTCAGGTTGTTCTATATTTAGTTGCAATTCCAGTTCTGTCCTTGGAGGAGGTGAGTGTAAATTCCACCTACTCTGCTGTCATCTTGAATCTTCTTACTTAACTTTTGCTGTTAGTTTTAAATGGTATCCTTTGATGGCCACCTATTATTTAGACAATAAATTTACTTAATTTGCTTTTCTCCAACCACTGGTCTGTTTCTTGTTCCTTTGCCTTTTCCAGGCTGTCATATAAGTGAAATCGTATCATATGTAGCCTCTAATGGCTGGCTTTCACTTAGCATAACATATTAGAGATTTCCCCAGGTTTTCATGTGCTTCAGATGTTCTTGCATATTTCTTTTAACTACTGAATGATATTCCATTGTGTGGGTGTACCAATTTTGTTTTATTTTACTTTTTATCTATATATATAAAGAGCCAGGGGCCATCACATCCAAAACAACTGAATGGATGACCAAACAGGCTGCATGGGGTGACTAGGCCGGCAGGGGGGGCAGTGAGGGGCAATCAGGATGGCAGAGGGGGACAGTGAGGGGCAACCAGGCCAGCGGGGGGGGGGGGGGCAGTTAGGGGTGACCAGGCCAGCAGGAGAGGGCAGTTGGGGGCGACCAGGCCAGCAGGGGGGCAGTTGGGGGTGAGTAGGCTGGCAGGGGAGCCAGTGAGGGGCGACCAGGCTGGCAGAGGGGGCAGTTGGGGGTGACCTGGCTAATAGGGGGTGGCAGTTGGGGGCAACCAAGGCCAGCAGAGGGGGGGGCACTAAGGGGTGACCAGGCTAGTGGGGGGGGGAGGGGTCAGTTAGGGGCGACCAGGCCAGCAGAGGGGGACTGTTGGGGATGACCAGGCTGTTGGGGGAGCCAGTTAGGGGCAATCAGGCAGGCAGGCAGGTGAGCAGTTAGGAGCCAGCAGTCCTAGATTGTGAGAGGGTGCAGGCTGGGCTGAGGGGACCCCTGCGCGCCCTCCCCCTCCCCTCACCTCCCCCCGTGCACGAATTTCGTGCATCAGGCCTCTAGTTTGGAAAGAATTACAGTATAACTGGTAGATGCAAAAATAGTTATAGAGAGTTACCCATGGCCTTCCCCCAGTTTACCAATGACAATATCTTACAAACCAAGAGATTAACATTGGTACAATGTTAATATAGGCCTTTTTCAGTTTTCACCAGTTTTTGCATGCACTCGTGTGTGCAGCTTTTTTTACACACCACCCATATTTCATCACCACAATCAAGACACTGAATTGTTCCATAAGCAACAAGGAACTCAATAGCTCGTGATATCCCTTCATAGTTAAAGCACACACCCACCACCTGGCAAACACTAATTTCTTCTCCACCTCTATAATTCTGTCATTTCGAGAATATTATAGAAATGGAATCACAAACACTATGTAACTTTTTGAGATAGATTTTTTTTTTATTTAGCACAATGTTCTTGAGATCCATTCAAGTTGTATGTAATAATAATCCATTCCCTTTTATTGTTGACTATGATTCCAAGATATGGATGTATCACCATTTGTAAAAACTGAGCAAAAGAAATATACACTGTATCTGTGTTTCTTCACAGAAGTTGGGGAAAATCTTAAGTATTCCTGAAGTAATACTAGAATATATTTTTATACATGGTGAAATCTTTGAATTAAAAATATTAATGTGCACAATTTTCTTCTCTCTCATAGGAATCTTTGCTATAGAGATTTCTGACATGCAGAAAGATTCTTCACATCCTTGGGAAAGGTCAAAATGTTAAACTGATTTTTTTTTTCTATTTGATTGCATTTATTTTTGAATCCTTGACAATGTTAAAGATATATATTAACTTTGTTCCTCTGAATCTCTGTTCTCATGTGCCATATTGCAGAGATCAGAGATGACTTATAAAACAAAAATGCATGTGGCTCTTTCTACCCATAATAGTGAGTGTAAAATCCACTTACTTCACTATTGAACACTGTTAACTATCCGGAGTAAATAAAGAAGCTTGTAAAAAAGAGGGAAACGTGTTTTTTACAAAACTGATTTCCTTACTTTTCTTGGTCTCTCAAATAATTGGTAGGTTATTTTTCTTTGTTACTTATCCTTTCTTGGCTGGAGAAGTCCTGCCAAAATAGGCATAGTGTACTGATCCTGGCCTGGGTCCCAATATGCCACTTTGGACCCAGCCTGATGTAAATTCAGGCCATAATCTGACTTCAAAGCCGCAGATAGTAGGAGTGTGTCAGGATTTTTAAATCCATAATATTGTACCACTGATTAACATACATTTCTGCAACTGTGTTTACCATACCATTTTTAGAAAGGCAGGTGATGCTATATCTGTCAAGAATGTAAGATTTTTTAAAATCTGTATTTTTAATAAGTTTTCTTTAAAACATTAAAGTACTGCGATCAACTTAATTGCCATTTTATTTTTTTATTTTTTTGCCTGTGGCAGGTGTTTGTTTCAGAGTAACCACTCCATTGGTGCTTCCTTATTTCCCCTAAAACCCCTAAATCTCCTATCTTTTCTGTCCATTGACTTTGAATTAAGAGCCTGAACACTACTGCATTTTACTGATATTAGCTGTTTGTATTCTTGCCATTTATTTTTAAAAATCTGTCATTAATAGTATTCATAGGATGTAGACAGTTTCTCATTGTATACAGTCACTATTCAGTATGACTACAATAATGTAGGATGGGGACCTGGTTTAGGTCTTGTTTAATCATTATCACTCTGATATTCTGCCATAAGGCCATGCTTCATATTTACTTTAATTTGATTTTTAAAAACCTTGAGACTTATTCATCTAGTTCAAGACACTCATTACATATTGGTTTAAAAATTGAATAATTTAAAATATGGTGTCCTTTTATAAACATTTTGGACAATAATATGAAAAAATTTTTTGGTAAAAACAGTTGTTTGGTGCTAATATTAAATAATATCTTAATAAATATGCAAAATTAACCTTTTCTAGATGATTCAATGACCTAAGTACTACATCATTACAACATTAATTTTAGTCTGTCCACCTCCTAGATGACTTGACAAGGAGCTGAGTATCACCTGTCACACATACTTTACATGTTGTATGTGGAGGGCAGTATGTCGGGAAAAGGGCATGAGATAAATAAGAATGAAGTATGTAAGCAAATATTTCCATACTTGATTAAAAGTATACTGTACTTGACTTGTGCCATTAATTACAGAATATTTAAAAGGAAAATCATTTGGTAAGTATACAGAGAGGCCAATATTATCCAAAGGTAGGGAAACCTCAACTGTATTCTATGTTAAAACTCAAAGAAAAAAATTTTTCTTATAGTAATATTTAAGGACATTCATTATTTTTAATAAGATTCTAGTTACTTAATGTAAATATATATTAGCCTATTGATGTAATTGGGATCACTGAATGCAATAAAATGCACAATACAAAAACTATACCAAACATATTCTCTCTTTTTTTTTTTTCAGTCTTCAATTCGCTCTGATTTATTTTTTATTTTTATTTTTTTTAATTAAATCTTTATTGTTCAGATTATTACATTTGTTACTCTTTTTCCCCCCCATAGCTTCCCTCCTCCCAGTTCCCACCCCACCCTCCGCCTTCACTCCCCACCCACTGTCCTCATCCATAGGTGCACGATTTTTGTCCAGTCTCTTCCCGCATCCACCACACTCCTTTCCCCCCCAAGAATAGTCAGTCCATTCCCTTTCTATGTTCCTGATTCTATTATAATCACCAGTTCATTCTGTTCATCAGATTATTTATTCACTTGATTTTTAGATTCACTTGTTGATAGATGTGTATTTGTTGTTCATAATTTGTATCTTTACCTTTTTTTTTCTTCTTCCTCTTCTTAAAGGACACCTTTCAGCATTTCATATAATACTGGTTTGGTGGTGATGAACTCCTTTAGCTTTTTCTTATCTGTGAAGCTCTTTATCTGACCTTCAATTCTGAATGATAGCTTTGCTGGATAAAGTAATCTTGGTTGTAGGTTCTTGGTATTCATCACTTTGAATATTTCTTGCCACTCCCTTCTGGCCTGCAAAGTTTCTGTTGAGAAATCAGCTGACAGTCATATGGGTATTCCCTTGTAGGTAACTGAGTTTCTTTCTCTTGCTGCTTTTAAGATTCTCTCTTTGTCTTTTGCTCTTGGCATTTTAATGATGATGTGTCTTGGTGTGGTCCTCTTTGGATTCCTTTTGTTTGGGGTTCTCTGCGCTTCCTGGACTTGTAAGTCTATTTCTTTCACCAGGTAGGGGAAGTTTTCTGTCATTCTTTCTTCAAATAGGTTTTCAATATCTTGTTCTCTCTCTTCTGGCACCCCTATAATTCGGATGTTGGTACGCTTGAAGCTGTCCCAGAGGCTCCTTACACTATCTTCATATTTTCGGATTCTTTTTTCCTTTTGCCTTTCCGGTTGGGTGTTTTTTGCTTCCTCGCATTTCAAATCTTTGACTTGATTCTTGCGATCCTCTGGTCTGCTGTTGGGAGTCTGTATAATATTCTTTATTTCAGTCAGTGTATGCTTAATTTCTAGTTGGTCCTTTATCACAACATCGAGGGTCTCACTAGATTTCTTGAGGATCTCACTACATTTATCGGCGGTTTCTAGAAAGTTCTTGAAAAACCTTAAAAGTGTGGTTTTGAATTCTATATCCAGTAGTTTGCTCTCCTCCATTTCTGTCATATGTGTCCTGTTTCTTTGTCTTGGCATTTTTTATGCTTCGCTGTGTCGATAGAGTGGCTTTCTGTGTTAGGTGTCCTATAGGGCCCGGTGGCTCAGCCTCCCCAATTACCTGAGGTAGGCACTCTTGGTGCACCCCCTTGTGGGCTTTGTGCACAGTCTTGTTGTAGTTAAGCCTTGATTGTTGTAGGTAACACTGGGAGGATTTGACCTCCAGGACACTTGGCTGTGAGAATCAGCTGTGTCTGCAGTGGGAGAACTTTTGAGCTGGAGACACCCTTCTGGGGCAAGACTTGCTTCAGTGGGGCTTTGGTGCTCACTGAGTCTGCCCCCTGAGTGTGTCCCTTATGGATCTGTGGAGTTATAATTGGATGGTCCCACTCTGACCACTTGGTACACTGGCTTTTGGATCTAAGGAAGTGCTAATCTAGCCTCTGCCTGAGGCTACCCTGCAGAAGCCAGGTGTAAAGCAATGCAAGTTGCCCTGGGGCCTTGGGCAGCTGCAGTTTGTTAAGTAATTTTCAGATTACAAAGGGCTGGGCCTTTTATATGCAAAAGCCTCCATGCACGGCTTGGGCGGGGCGGAGCACCAGGGGATCAACTGGGCTGGCGGAGCGAGCAGTATGGCTGCTCTCAGTCCTGTCCTCAGAGGCCCAGGCAATCGCTGCGTGTGCCTGTGAGAGAAAGCTGCCCTTGAGTTCCGACCGATGCCAGACAGTCCCGTTTCTCCCGTATGAGTCTGGGTCCTCAGAGACTCGCCTGGAACTGGAGCTCTGAGCCTGAGACTCCCTCCCGATTGAAAAAGACAATCGTGACCTCAGTCGCCAGCCCGCTCTGCATGCACCTCCGCACCTTTGTATTTTACTTCCACACCACACCTCCTCTGAGTCTCAGTATGCTTTTCTCTTTCCTTCTAGTTGTAGAATTTCCACTCAGCCAGCCTTCCTGTGGTTCTGGATGATGTCCATTTCGTCTTTTAGTTGTATTTTTGAAGTGGTTGCGCGAGGCAGCAATCTCCGGTGTTTACCTCTGCCGCCATCTTGGTTTCTCCCAAACATATTTTTTCTTTGATGACAATAAATCTGAAAAAGAGTTCTCAACTTTGAAATGTCATGTTTAATCCAAAACATCCATTCTCACCGAAATAAAGGTGTTTTGAAGAGAATTGTTAACGTTCTGAGTTAAATATCTCACGACGTTCTGGGTTAAGTATCTCACAGGCACTAAGTCTCAGTACATCTAAACTAGGGGTGGGCAAACTTTTTGACTCGAGGGCCACAATGGGTTCTTAAACTGGACCGGAGGGCTGGAACAAAAGCATGGATGGAGTGTTTGTGTGAACTAATATAAATTCAAAGTAAACATCATTACATAAAAGGGTATGGTCTTTTTTTTTTTTTAGTTTTATTCATTTCAAATGGGCCGGATCCGGCCCGCGGGCCGTAGTTTGCCCACGGCTGGCTAGACCATTCATTAGGAGGAAAGAACAATTTTATTGATTTTTTTTTTTTTTAAGAGAGAGAGAAAGGGAGAGGAAGAGAGAAAGAAACATCAATGAGAAAGAAATATCATTTGGCTGCCTCCCACACACCCCCTACTGTGGATGGAGACAGCAACCAGGGCATGGGCCCTGAGGAGGAATCCAACTAGCGACCTCTCCGTGCATGGAATGATGCCCATCAACTGAGCCACACTGCCCAGGGCAAGAACAGTCTCTTAACAAGTGGTGCTGGGACAACTGGAAAGTCACATGCAAAGGAATGAAGCTGGATCGTTACCACACACCACATACAAAAACCAACTTAAAATGGAGCGTTTACCTACATGTAAGTGCAAAACTATAAAACTCTCCAAAGAAAACATACAGGCAAATCTTCATGACCTTGGATTTCACCTGTTTCTTAAATATAACTTAAATGACAACAGCAAAAATAGATAAATTGGCCTTCATCAAAATTAAAAACCTGTGCATCAAAGGATGCTACTAAAAAAGTGAATGATAAGACAGAGAGAACCAAGATGGCGGCATAGGTTAAGGCCGGAGTTTGCTGCTTTGAACAACTACTTCAAAAGTGAAACCAAAAAACGGAAGGGACATCACCCAGAACCACAGGAACACTGGCTGAGTGGAAGTCCTACAACTAGGAGGAAAGAGAAACGCATACGGACACTCAGAGGAGGCGCAGTGCTGAAGTCAAATTCTGAGGTGCGGAGTGCGCGGAGCGGGCTGGCGGCGGAGGGCGCGGTTGGCGTTTTCAATCGGGAGGGAGTCGCAGAATCTGAGCTCCAGATCCGGGCGAGTCTTTAGGGACCCAGACTCAAACGGGAGAAGCGGGACTGTCTGGCTTCGGTCAGAGCGAGTGCAGCTTTCTCTCTGAGCTTTGCAGCGGGTGCTGGGACTCAGAGAGGCAGAGCCCCTGGGGACAGTACTGAGAGCCGCCATAACTGCTTTCTCCGGCCCACCCTGTTGATCCTGTTCGACCCGCCCCGCCCAAGCCCTGCACAGAGGCATTTGCCGGATAGCCTCAGGCAAAGGCTAGATTAGCACCTCCCTAGAGGACAGAAGTTCTCTCACTGCTGACACAGCTGATTCTCATAGCCACTTGGCCTGGAGGTCAAACCCTCCCTGGAATTAGCTACAACAATCAAGATTTAACTATAAGACTGCGAACAAAGACCACTAGGGGGTGCACCAAGGAAGCATAACAAAATGCAGAGACAAAGAAACAGGACAAAATTGTCAATGGAAGATATAGAGTTCAGAACCACACTTTTAAGGTCTCTCAAGAACTGTTTAGAAGCCGCCGATAAACTTAATGAGATCTACAAGAAAACTAATGAGACCCTCGATCTTATATTGGGGAACCAACTAGAAATTAAGCATACACGGACTGAAATAAAGAATATTATACAGACTCCCGACAGCAGACCAGAGGAGCGCAAGAATCAAGTCAATGATTTGAAATGCGAGGAAGCAAAAAACACCCAACCGGAAAAGCAAAATGAAAAAAGAATCCAAAAATGCGAGGATAGTGTAAGGAGCCTCTGGGACAGCTTCAAGCGTACCAACATCAGAATTATAGGGGTGCCAGAAGATGAGAGAGAGCAAGATATTGAAAACCTATTTGAAGAAATAATGACAGAAAACTTCCCCCACCTGGTGAAAGAAATGGACTTACAGGTCCAAGAAGCGTGGAGAACCCCAAACAAAAGGAATCCAAAGAGGACCACACCACAAGACACATCATAATTAAAATGCCAAGAGCAAAAGATAAAGAGAGAATCTTAAAAACAGCAAGAGAAAGAAACTCAGTTACCTACAAGGGAATACCCATACGACTGTCAGCTGATTTCTCAACAGAAACTTTGCAGGCCAGAAGGGAGTGGCAAGAAATATTCAAAGTGATGAATACCAAGAACCTACAACCAAGATTACTTTATCCAGCAAAGCTATGATTCAGAATTGAAGGTCAGATAAAGAGCTTCACAGATAAGGAAAAGCTAAAGGAGTTCATCACCACCAAACCAGGATTTAATGAAATGCTGAAAGGTATCCTTTAAGAAGAGGAAGAGGAAGAAAAAGGTAAAGATACAAATTATGAACAACAAATATGCATCTATCAACAAGTGAATCTAAGAATCAAGTGAATAAATAATCTGATGAGCAGAATGAACTGTTGATTATAATAGAATCAGGGACATAGAAAGGGAATGGACTGACTATTCCTGGGGGGGAAAGGGGTGTGGGAGATTCGGGAAGAGACTGGACAAAAATCGTGCACCCATGGATGAGGACAGTGGGTGGGGAGTGAGGGCGGAGGGTGGGGCGGGACCTGGGAGTAGGGGAGTTATGGGGGGGGAAAAAAAAAAGAGGAACAAATGTAATAATCTGAACAATAAAGATTTAATTTAAAAAAAAAAAGTGAATGATAACCCAAATAATGGAAGTACATATTTGCAAATCATATATCCAGAATATATAATTTTTATAACCCAACCACAAAAAAACCACTATATTTAAAATGGGCAAAGGACTTAGACATTCTTCAAAGAAGAGATACTAATGGTTGATAAACACATGAAAAGATACTCAATGTCATTAGTCATTAGGGCAATTGAGATCAAAGCTATAACATAATCCCCCACACAGTAAGATGGCAAGAATGGAAATATGACCATAAGTATCAATGAGGATGCGGAGAAATTCATACATTGCTGATAGAAATATAAAATAGTTTGGCCACCGTGGAACACAGTTTGGCAGTTCCTCAAAAAGTTAAACATAGAGTTAACATATGTTATGACCCAACAATTCAACTTCTAGGTATATACCCAAAAGAACTGAAAGTGTGCTCAAACAACACTTGTACATGAATATCCATATTAGCTCTAATTGGAAACCACCCATCCAAATATCCAACAACTGATGGATGGATCAACACAATGTGTTATATCCCTATGATGGAATATTATTCAGTCATAACTGTGAATGAAGCATTGATACATGGTACAACATGGATAGCCCTTGAACACATTGTGCTAAGTGAAAGAATCCAGAGATAAAACCCACATAGTTTGTGACTCCATTCATTTGAAATCTTCAAATAGGCAAATCCATAGAGACAATGCAGATTAGTGGTTCCCAGGGGCAATGGCGGGGGGTGGGGTGGCTGCTTAGTGGGAACAGGGTTTCTATTTGGGTGATGATTAAGTTCTGGAACTAGGTAGTGGGAATGGTTGTGCAACATTGTAAATATACTTAAACCTTTTCAAGGTTTCTCTGATTTCTAGCATTGGTCTGACTGAGTCAGGTTCTCCTGTAAAAGCATCCAGTATTTCTCCTTTGAAGGACTTATCACAGGTGTAATTATTTGTCTAATATCTGTCTTTCCTTCTTTACTATAAAATTCATCAGGGTAAGGGATCATATCTGTCTTCACCATTGTATCTCCTACGGTATAGCATAATGCTTTGATACATACTAGGTATTCTGAAATACTATGGAACAAGTAAAGGAAGGAATTACCTCCAATTCCTAACAATTAGAGTATCTTCTTAATTTCTTTGAAGTAATCTACTTTTCTCTATTCTCACTCTAATCCAGACCATAGTAACCTCTTAATCTAGAATGATGTGACAGTCTCCTATTTGCTCTCTCTTTCAGTCATACTTCTATCTAATTCATTCTCCACACTGAATCAAAGAACTAGTTTTAAAACACTAATATGACCACACTTCTTCCTAACGGACCAATTTACCATTAGACTAAAGTCCAAACTCTTTAACATTGCCTTCACCTCTCTGATTTGGCTTTTTATTTTTTAATCTTTTCAGCTTCATACTGCTCCCCACCCAATTTATTCTAAACTAGTGACCTGGCGCATGAATTTGTGCACATTGAAAGGAAATTAATTAGAAGGTGGCCAGCGGGGCGGGACTCTTCAAGACAGGCTGGACACACCCTGGAGCCAACCTCCCATGATCCCTCCCTTTTGGGCCAGCGTGGCTTGAAAGGCATCTGCGGAGTGAGCAGGGTCCCTCTGGCAGGTGGGGTTCCTCAGCCTGGCTTGTGGGTGGGGGGCCAAAACTGGCTCTCTGACATCCCCCAAGGGGATCTCACATCCCAGAATGTGAGAGGGCACTCTGCAAAGTTGCTGTCGTACAGGGTATGGAACACAAATGCAAGTGTGCTGTAAACCAGATTTGGGGCCAACCGTGCCCCAGCAACAACATAACATGTGGCTGAAGGTGGAATCACGTGGCCCCATGAGGAATCAGGCTCCCTCCTCTCTGGTTTCGGGGTGTGTCACCTGAGAACCACCACTGCCAAGTCACTGCAGCTCGGCAGCTCCTGCCTTGAGCCTCTGCCCTCTGATGGTCAGTGCGCATCATAGCAACCAGTCTGATGGAGGGAGGGACACTTAGCACATTAGATTGCTTTCAACTCCTGGAACAGTTTATTCTCTTGCATCTCTTGACCTTTACACATGCTCTTTCCTCTGCCTGGATCACTCATTTTTTCTCCCCAAGTCTCCCAGCCTGGAAAATTCTTGTTTGCCTAAACATTGCATCATCAGCACCTAGCACAGTGCCTGTCACTTAGTATGTGCTTAATAAATTTTTGTTGTGTTTTTTTAAATTAAAGTCTTATTTCTTGTATTCTTCTATTTGTTTTAACTCCACTTATCCAGTGTGCTTCATTGAATTCTTATTGTATGGTCTTGTTTGTGAAACATACCTTCTAGGCACTGAGCTCCATGAAAGACTGATTATTTATCATGGTACAGACCATGCCAGGCTCATGGTGGCTTCCAGATTACATATATTCATTGAAAGAGTATGGGACAGAGGTGGGAACCTTTTTTTCTGGCAAGGGCCACTTGGATATTTATATCAAATGTGGTCCATACAGAATTATCAACTTAAAAATTAGCATGCTATATTTGGACAAACAATTAACTCGCCTCTAATGCCTTGGCAGGGCCAGAACAAATGATTTGGCTGGACTTATATAGCCCACCCCTGGTACAGAGTACAGGTGGTTAAGATCACAGACCCTACAGTCCCATTGCTTGACTTTACCTCATGTCTTTATATTTATTAGCTGTGTACTTGGGCAAATTAAGCTTTCTGAACATTATTTTCCTAATCTATTAAAGGTATATGTATAAAAGAACCTAACTTAAAATGGTATCATGTGGTTTAACTGAGATAATATATGCTTAGTCTCTGTACAATGTCAGGTATAGAGTAGATAGTAAATATATTTATTATTTGTGGAACTAATACAGAAATCTATAGGTTTGAGAGTCAAGAGGGGAAACATAGCTGGAGAAAAGTTTTGGTAGTCCTCAGCAGGTATGGGTTAGGACAGTGGTTGGCAAACTCCTTAGTCAACAGAGCCAAATATCAACAGTACAATGATTGAAATTTCTTTTGAGAGCCAAATTTTTAAACTTAAACTATATAGGTAGATACATTGTTATTAACTTAATTAGGGTACTCCTAAGGCTTAGGAAGAGCCACACTCAAGGGGCCAAAGAGCCGCATGTGGCTCACAAGCTGCAGTTTGGCGACCATGGCGTTAGGAGATCAAACAAATGAAAAACAAGATAGGGAAAACAAAAACTAGTTCAGGGAGGGAAAAATTAACCAAGGTTTACCGGATGGCTCAATTATAAATAGTGCTTCAGGGTCTTAATAATGTAAGCACTGACTATACATCTACAAAATTAATGAAGGACAGGATGAAAGAATGGGAAAGAAGCAATGTGTCATAAAGGCCTGGGAAGAAATTAAAGGTAAATTCTCTTCTTTCATAGTGGGGAGCCAATTGATAATGCCTAGAACTGAAAAAGCAAGACATAGTGATATAAGTGTCTTACTTAGAGAAAAGGATACCAAAACAATCAGGTAAAAGGGGTAAAACTGGTTGCCTTGGGAGGGGGAAATGCATGGGTGGGAATAAGGTTGGCTGGAAACACTTGTTTTAATAACCTTGTAAATCTATTTGAATCTTTTGTAATTTTGATTTAAAAAATTTTTTAAATGCACACTTATTAAGTTTTTGTTTTAAGAGAGAAGGTGAGAGATGGGTCAATAGCTAGAAAGCTTTTGTGCCTTCTCTAATCCCACCAGCCCTAGAATAATTTATTCTTCTCTGACTTTCCATTAAAATATTTAATTTTTTATCCAGAGACATAGAAGAATGGAATAGACAGGCGAATTTCAGAGGGAAGGTGGGTGTGGAGGGGTGGGTGGGGAATGACTAACTGGAAACATATATTCATATATGCATAGCCCATGGACACAGACAATAGAGTGGTAACGGCCTGGGAGGGGCGGGTACTGGATGGAGTGGGTCAATGGGAAAAAAACAAGCAAAGGGGTAATCTGTAATACTTTCAACAATAAAGAGAAATTTTATAAATATTTACCTCTTTAGGCATTATCACATAATTCCTTCTGTTACACCTGTGTGTGTACATGCTTTCATTTTCTGATAGACTTGGAATGTTTTTAGGTGAAAGAACATAGTTTGACCCATTTTTGTCTTTATCCCCAGCCTTCTATTCAAAGCAGTGCTTTGTACATGACAGGTAGTCTTTAAATACATGTGGCATGGGTGACAGCGTATGTTACTAGGTCCCCATTTCATGTGTTTTTGCTGTTTCATCTGATATAATACAGGGACTCCGTTTTTAAATTTTTCCATCTCTCTCTTTTAACTATGCATTTTTATTGATGTCAGAGAAGGAGGAAGAGGGAGGGAGAGATAGAAACATCAATGATGAGAGAGAATCATTGATCGGTTGCCTCCTGCCTGCTCTTCACTGGAGATAGAGCCCTGACCAGGAATCAAACTGCAACCTCCTGGTTCATAGGTCAACATTAAACTACTGAGCCATGCCAGTGGGCGAGTTTTCCCATCACTTGCCATGCTGAAAATATAAGCAGGTGCTTAGTAAATGCTAGAATGATTCAGAAGTGAATATCAGCTCTCTCAATTTTGCACAAGATAACCAGATTCATCAGTAAACCAGACTAATTTTCCAGAGTTGTGTAACTTTCACCACAGCCTAATTTTAGAACTTTTTGTCACCCGGCCCCCCCCCCAAAAAAAAAAACCAGCATGCCCATTAGCAATCATTCACTCCCATTTTCCTCCACATGCCTAATGCCCTGCCCTCGGCAACTACTAACCAACTTTCTGTTTCTATGATTTGCCTACTCTGGACATTTCACATAAAAGCAACTGTACAATATGTGGTCTTTTGTGACTGGCTGTTTCCATATAGCATAATGTTTTGAGGGTTTTCTATACTATAAGAAGTATTGGTACTTCATGCATTTTTATTGCCAAATTGAATGCCATTGTGTAGACATAATGTGTCTTGTTTACCTATTCATGAGTTGATAAACATTTGGTTTGTTTCCACCTTGTGGTTATCTATACATATATAAAAGCCTAAGCGACCGAACGACCAGTCGACTGGTTGCTATGCTGCGCACTGACCACCAGGGGGCAGATGCTCAATGCAGTAGCTGCTCCCTGGTGGTCATTGTGCTCCCACAGTGGGAGTGCCACTAAGCTGCCCAACCGGTCCTGGCGGCCCACCAGCCCCGTGGCAGCCACTCCCTTCCTCAGTGGTCCTGCAGGTCCAATCTCCGGAGAACAGGTCATGCACTGATGGACCAGTGCTAGCTGCATGATCCCAACAGCCCTGGAAGTCAGCCTCAGGCACCACTTCCCCTCCCTAGATGATCCACAAGGTAGAAACAATATAAAAGTGACCGCCAGGTGGCTCCTGACAACTGCAATGAACATCAGAGGGACAGATCCAGATCCTGGGCCTGCGAGGGCATCCCACTGCGTGCACAGAGGGCGGATCCTGTCCTGCTCCCCCACCCCCCAACTCCTTCTGGACAGGCACCAGATGCAGGGCTCATGATTGGCAAGTGCCGCTGCAGCGTCGCTAGCCTCTCCCGATCAGTACTGACTGGGTGTGAGCCTGTGGCAGGTGCAGCGGGGCCAGGATGAGTGGGAGTGGCAGGCAGCGTTGGACTGCCAGATTTGGCCAAATCCTTGCAAGTTATGCCGAGGGACCCCACCCATGCACGAATTCATGCACTAGTCCTCTAGTTATGAATAATGTGCTTGAATGTTCATGTGCAAGTCTTTGTGTGGATAAGTTTCTATCCTCATGGTATGCACCTAGGAGTGAACTTCCTGGGTTATGCAGTAATATTTTTAGGAACCTCCAATCAGTTTTCCAAGCAGCTGCACTAGTTTACATCAGCAACATATGAGGGTTCCAACTTCTCCACATCCTTAACAATGCTTACCTTTTGTTTAATCCCAAGGTAGTAGAGTATGAAGTGACACTGTTGGATGAGCATGCTCCCAGTGGCTATTGATCGTGAGTATCTTTTCATGCGCTTATTTGCCATTTGTAGATCTTCCTTGGAGAACGTCTCTTCAGATCGCTGCCCATTATTGATTAGTTGGGCTAATTTTTCATTGAGTTGTAAGTTGTATTTATATATTGTGGATACTAGACCCTTATCTAATACATGATTTGCACACTTTTTCTGTATGTGCCTCTTCATTTTGTATACGGTATCACTTACAGTACAGTTTTTAATTGTGTACTGTTTCCTTTTGTTACTTGTACTTTTGGTGTTGAATCAAGAAATCATTTATGTCCATAAATTCAGGGACATAAATATTGATTCCAATGTTTTCTTCTAAGAATTTTCTAGCTTTAGCTCTTTAAAAAATTTTTTAAACATTTTTTACTGATTTCAGAGAGAGGAAAGGAGAGGCAGAGAGAGCTAGAAACAATGATGAGAGAGAATCAAGGATTGGCTGCCTCCTGCATGCCCCATACTGGGGATCGAGCCCACTACCCAGACATGACCCCTGATTGGGAATCGAACCATAACCTCCTGGTTCATGGGTTGACACTTGACCACTGAGCCACACCAGCTGGGCCTAGCTTTAGTTCTTAATTTTATGTCTATGATCCAGTTTGACTTATTTTTATGTGCAAAGCGAGGAAGGAGTTCAGATTCATGCTTTTGTATGTGAATATCCAGTTGTCTGAGCACCATTTGTTGTAAAGATGATTCCCCTCGCCCACCGCCGCCCCCCCCCCATCAAGTTGCCTTGGCATCCTTGTTGAAAATAAAATGACCATAAATGTGAGAGCTTATTTTGGACTCTCCATTCTGGTCTCTCTTTATACCAGTACCACCCTGTCTTGATTACTGTAACTTTGTAGTACATTTTGAAACCAGTAAATTGGAGTTTTCCAAATTTGTTCTTCTTTTTCAAGATTGTTTTTCAAGTTGCTTGCATTTCTATGTGGATTTAGGCTCAGCTTGTCAACATCTACAAAAAAAGGGACAGCTGGTTTTGATAGAAAGTACATTGAATCTGTAGATCAATTTGGGGAGTATTGCCATCTTAACTATAATAAGTCTTCGACTGATGACATAGGATACCTTTCTATTTATTTAGGTCTTCAGTTTCTTTTCACAGTGCTTTGTAGTTTTCAGCATACCGCTTTTGATAAAATTATTCCAGAGTGTATTATTCTTTTTGATGCTATTGTAAAAAAATTTTTTTTAATCTTTGTTTTTGAAAGAATTTCAGATGTCCTTCTTTTTCCCCCTTGTCCCTCACCACCTTGTTGTCTGTGTTCGCGGACAATGCATATAAGTTATTTGGTTAATCTCTTCCCACCCCGCTTCCCTCTGAGATTCGTCAGTCTGTTCCATGTTCCCATGCCTCTGGATCTCTTTTATTCAACAGTTCATTGTGTGCATTAGATTCCACATTCGAGTGAGATCATGTCATATTTGTCTTTCTCTGACTGGCTTATTCCACTTAGCATAATCATCTCCAGGTCCCTCCGTACTGTCTCAAAAGGTAATAGGTACTTCTTTTTCACAGCTGCATAGTATTCCATTTAGTAAATGTACCACAGTTTTTTGGTTTGTTTGTTTTATCTACTGATGGGCACTTGGGCTGTTTCCAGATCTTAGCTATTGTAAGTAATGCTGCTATAGGGGTGCATATATTCTTTGTGATTGGTGTTTTGGGATTCTTAGGATATATTCCTAGAGTGGGATCACCTCACATCTTCCAGAATGACTACCATCAAGAAATCAACAAACAAGTGCTAGTGAGGATGTGGAGAAAAGGGAACCCTAGGGCACTGCTGGTGGGAATGCAGACTGGTGCAGCCACTGTGGAAAACAGTGTGGAGATTCCTCAAAAAAATTAAAAATGAAACTACTATTGTATAATTATTTCTCAACCTCATTTTCAGATTATTTTGCTATTATAGTGAAATAAAATTGATATTTTAATAATTTTAAATCTTTCTGTATCACTGAATTTTTGTTCTAATAGGTTTTTAATGGACTTAGGATTTTCTGGGTACAATATCATGTCATCTGCAAATAGAGATAGTTTTACTTCTTTCTTTTTATTTATTTATTTTTTTAAATTAAATCTTTATTGTTCAGATTATTACAGTTGTTCCTCTTTCCCCCCCACCCCCATAGCTCCCCTCCACCCGGTTCCCACCCCACCCTCTGCCCTTACCCCTGCCACCCACTGTTCTCAACCATAGGTGTACAATTTTTGTCTAGTCTCTTCCCACATCCCCCACACTCCTTCCCCCCGAGAATAGTCAGTCCACTCCCTTTCAATGCCCCTGATTCTATTATATTCACCAGTTTATTCTGTACATCAGATTATTTATTCACTTGATTTTTAGATTCACTTGTTGATAGATGTGTATTTGTTGTTCATAATTTGTATCTTTACCTTTTTCTTCTTCTTCCTCTTCTTAAAGGATACCTTTCAGCATTTCATATAATACTGGTTTGGTGGTGATGAACTCCTTTAGCTTTTCCTTATCTGTAAAGCTCTTTATCTGACCTTCAATTCTGAATCATAGCTTTGCTGGATAAAGTAATCTCGGTTGTAGGTTCTTGGTATTCATCACTTGAATATTTCTTGCCACTCCTTTCTGGCCTGCATAGTTTCTGTTGAGAAATCAGCAGACAGTCATATGGGTATTCCCTTGTAGGTAACTGAGTTTCTTTCTCTTGCTGCTTTTAAGATTCTCTCTTTGTCTTTTGCTCTTGGCATTTTAATTATGATGTGTCTTGGTGTGGTCCTCTTTGGATTCCTTTTGTTTGAGGTTCTCTGCGCTTCCTGGATTTGTAAGTCTATTTCTTTCACCAGGTAGGGGAAGTTTTCTGTCATTATTTCTTCAACTAGGTTTTCAATATCTTGTTCTCTCTCTTCTTCTGGCACCCCCATAATTCAGATGTTGGTACGCTTGAAGTTGTCCCAGAGGCTCCTTACACTGTCTTCATAGTTTTAGATTCTTTTTGTTTTTCTGGTTGGGTGATTTTTGCTTCTTCGTATTTCAAATCTTTGACTTGATTCTTGCAATCCTCTAGTCTGCTGTTGGAACTCTGCATAATATCCTTTATTTCAGTCAGTGTATGCTTAATTTCTAGTTGGTCCTTTTTCATAACCTCAAGGATCTCACTAGATTTCTTGAGGGTCTCATTAAGTTTATCGGCGGTTTCTAGAAAATTCTTGAAAAACCTTAAAAGTGTGGTTTTGAATTCTATGTCCAGTTTGCTTTCCTCCATTTCTGTCATTTGTGACCTGTTTCTTTGCCTCTGCATTTTTTTATGCTTCCCTGTGTTGATAGAGTGGCTTTCTGTGTTAGGTGTCCTATAGGGCCCAGTGGCTCAGCCTCCCCAATTACCTGAGGTGGACACTCTTGGTGCACCCCTTTGTGGGCTTTGTGCACAGTCTTGTTGTAGTTAAGCCTTGATTGTTGTAGGTATCACTGGGAGGAATAGACCTCCAGGCCAATTGGCTGTGAGAATCAGCTGTGTCTGCAGTGGAAGAACTTCTGAGCTGGAGACACCCTTCTGGGGCAAGACTTGCTTCAGTGGGGCTTTGGTGCTCACTGAGTGTGCCCCCTGAGTGTATCCCTTATGGATCTGAGGAGTTGTAATCTGGATAGTCCCACTCTGACCACTGGGTACACTGGCTCTTGTATCTCTAAGGAGGTGCTAATCTAGCCTCTGCCTGAGGCTACCCAGCAGGAGCTATGGAGAGATTCCTCTTCTTTGTTTGGGGTTTGGAGGTGCCCAGATGAGGCCCAGCTGTGAAGCAATGCAAGCTGCTGTGGGGCCTTGGACCTTCTTTTGGAAGTTTTGGGTCTCTCTGATTCAGCTGCAGTTTGTTAGGTAATTTTCAGGTTGCAAAGGGCCAGGCCTTTCATATGCAAAAGCCTCTGTACACAGCTTAGGTGGAGCGGGGTCTCAGGGGATCAACAGGGTGGAGCAAGCAGCTATGGCTGCTCCCTAGTCCTACCCTAAGAGGCCCTGTGTCTCTGTGTCCCAGTAATCGCTGCAAGCACCTCTGAGAGAAATACGCCCTCGAGTTCTGCCCAGTGCCAGACAGTCCAGTTTCTCCCCGTATGAGTCTGGGTCCCCAGAGACTCACCCAGAACTGGAGTTCAGAGCAGTTGGGAGCTTGAGAGTCCCTCCTGATTGAAAAAGACAAGCGTGTCCTCAGCTGCCAGCCCTCTCCACGTGTGCCACGTCCTCAGTTGCCAGCCCTTTTGGTGTGCGCCTCCGTACCTCTGCACTTTACTTCCGCACTGCCTCTGAGTCTCAGTGTGCTTTTCTCTTTCCTTCTAGTTGTAGAATTTCCACTCAGCCAGCCTTCCTGTGGTTCTGGATGATGTCCGTTTTGTCTTTTAGTTGTATTTTTGAAGTGGTTGAGTGAGGGAGCAATTTCCGGTGTTTACCTATGCCGCCATCTTGGTTTTTCTCCAGGACTACCTCCACTTCTTCCTTTTTATATGGCTGACATTTTTGTTTTTCTTTCCTACCTCCATGGTTAGAATCCCTATTTGGTTGAATAGAAGTGGTGAGAACAGATATCCTTGTCTTGTTCCTCATCTAAGGGGGAAAGCATGCTGTATTCCACCATTAAGTATGAGGTTAGCAGTGAGTTTGTCATAAATGCCCATGCTGAAATTGAGGAAGTTCCATTTATTCCTCTTAAATATGTTTTTTATTGATTTTAGAGGGAGGAAAGGAGATGGGGAGAGAGAGAGAAGCATCCATCTGCTACCTCATGTATGCCCCCTACTGGGGATCAAGTGCCCTGACCAGAAATCTAACTGGTGACCTCTGGGTACATGGGACCATGCTCAACCAACTGAGCCGCTCCAGCCAGCTTCCCTTCATTCCTCTTTTGCTGACTTTTTCTTTTCATGAGAGAGTGTTGAATTTTCTCAAATGCTTTTCTACCCCTAATATAATATCATATGTCAACTGTAATTGAAAAACAAAAATATTACAACAAATAAAAAACCTATCAGAATCCAGAAATAAAAATGCTTATGTGGTTTTGGCCTTAATTTTATTAATATGGTATATAACAAGAATTTATCTTTGGATATTAGACTAACCTTTCATTCTGGAATAAATATATTTCCACTTGGTCATGGTGTATAATTATTTTTATAATCTTTTTTATAAGTTGCTGAATTTGGTTTGCTAGTTTTTTGTTGAAGATTTTTACATCTATCTTCATAAAAAATACTTTATTTTATTGTGACATCTTTTCCTGGTTTGAATCTCATAGAATTAGTTGGTTCTTACTCCTTTCTTTTGAATGAGTTTGTTAAGGATTGATGTTAATTCTGTAAATGGCCTGGGTTTTCTTTGTGGGCAGCTTTATTTATAAATATTGTTGAAAGTATTACATATGTCCCCTTTTTTCTCCCATTGACCCCTTATAGCTCGCCCCCAACCCAGGCCTCCACCATTCTTTAGTCTGTGTCCATGGGTTATGCATATATGCATACAAGTTCTTTGATTGATCTCTTTAAATTCATGTTTTAATTTCATTTATTCTCTTATTATAAATCTTACCAGATTTTATATTTCTTCTTGAGTCAGCTTTACAAGTTTGTCCTTCCAGGAATTTGTCCATTACATCTAAATTATCTATTTGGTTGGCATACAGTTGTTCATAGGATTCCCCTGTAATCCTTTTATTTTTTAAAAATATATTTTTTATTGATTTCTTACAGAGAGGAAGGGAGAGGGATAGAGAGCTAGAAACATCGATGAGAGAGAAACATCGATCAGCTGCCTCCTGCACACCCCCTCCTGGGCATGTGCCTGCAACCAAGGTACATGCCCTTGACTGGAATCGAACCTGGGACCCTTGAGTCCGCAGGCCAATGCTCTATCCACTGAGCCAAACCGGTTAGGGCTCCCCTGTAATCCTTTTAATTTTTTTCTTGATTTTAGAAATTTGAGTCTTACCTCTCTTTCTTTGTAAGTCTATATTTTGTAAGTCTAGCTAAAGTTATGACAATTATGCTTATATTTTATAGAAACCAACCTCTGGTTTTGTTGATATTCTCTGTTGTTATATTCTCTATTTTATTCATTACTTTATTAGTTCCTTTCTTCTGCTTGCTTTGAGTTTGTTTTTGTTTTTCTTTCTCTTTTGCAGTTTATTAAAGTGGAATGTTAGGTTGTTGATAAGAAACCTTTTTTAATAAGGTGTTTACAGCTGTGATTCCCCCTCTAACCATATTGTTTTATATAATCACTTCTACAATTTTATTTATTTATTTTTAATTGTAATAAAATACACATAACATAAAATTTACCATCTTAACCATTTCGAGATGATAGTGAGTGTAAGTTGATGAGGAGTGAAAAGGATCAGGTCTTATAAAAGCACATGCATTTAATGGCCACAAAATAAGAAGAACCCAAATTC
The DNA here is from genome assembly GCF_014108235.1 of Myotis myotis. NCBI lineage: Eukaryota > Metazoa > Chordata > Mammalia > Chiroptera > Vespertilionidae > Myotis > Myotis myotis. The sequence continues at coordinate 1,356,170 of NW_023416336.1, forward strand.
TTTAATAATAGGAGTTTATTTATATGGTGGGAAAGCTCATCGGTATTTCTCTGTTGGGTTAGAAGAGAGATGTGGCAGGTGAATCCAACAAGTGGCCAGAGAGGGTGGGTAGAGCATTCTAGAGGCTTCTGAGGCAGAGGAAAGCTCTCCTTATGAGAAAGGCTAGCTCTTTAGCTGAGAAACATGCTCCTGGTGTCTTTTCTGAGCCTCATCTTCTATGACTCTATCCTATATAATGAAAGGGTAATATGCAAATAGACTGAACAGCAGAACAACTGAACAACCAATCAAAGCAAAATATGCTAATGAATGCTAAGGCTGCTCAGCCACTCACTATGATGTGCACTCTCCACCAGGGGGCAGACAGTTGACCGGTTGACCAGTCGCTATGACGTGCACAGACCACCAGGGGGCAGATGCCCTGACTGGTAGGTTAGCTTGCTGCTGGGGTCCAGCCAATTGGGACTGAGCGAGATGGGGCAGACACTCCCTGGAGCCCTCCCACAGTCCCTTCCCAGCATAATCGTGCACCAGTGGGGTCCCTCAGCCTGGCCTGCGCACTCTTGCAATCCGGGACCCCACGGGAGATGGGAGATATCGGAGAGTCATTTTCAGCCCGATCCTGCAGGCCACTCCCTTTAGGAGGGCGCCAGATGCAGGGTTCATGGCTGGCAAGTGCTGCTGTGGCAACGCGAGCCTCTCCCGATTGGGACTGATTGGGCACAAGCCCGCAGCAGGCACAGTGGGGCCGGGATGAGCAGGAGCGGCAGGTAGGAGCTGCAGGCAGCGTTGAACTGTGGGTTTCGGCCCAATCTCTGCAGGCCACCCACGCACGAATTCGTGCACCGGGCCTCTAGTGTTATAATATTGGGGGGAACCCACTTCCTCTGTTTTATATTGAGGCATAATTGACATACACATTATATTAGTTTCAGATGTATAGCATACTGGTTCAATATTTGTATACATTGTGAAATTATCCCAATAAGTCTAGTAACATCTGTCACCATACATAGTTACACATTTTTTCCCCTGTGATGAAAACTTTTAAGATGTACTCTGAACAACTTCCAAATATGCAATACTTGTTAACTATACTCACCATGTTGGACATGACATCCATGATGTATTTATTTCTAATTGGAAGTTTGTACCCTTTGACTTCCTTTACCTGTTTTACTCATTCCCTATCCCCTACCTCTGGCAACCACCAATGTGTTCATTGTATCTATGCGCTTGGTTTTATAAGTGAGATCATATGGTATTTGTCTTTTTTTGACTTATTTCACTTAGCGTAATGCCCTCAGGCTTCATCCATGTTGTTGAAAATGGCAAGATTTTATTATTTTTTATGGCTGAATAATGTTCCTTTGTGTGTGTCTCTGTGTGTGTATCACATTTTCTTTATCCATTTATCCACTGATGAAACCTTAGTTTGTTCCTTAATTTACAAATCTTCGCTATTGTAAATAATGCTGCAGTAAACATGGGTGCATATATCTTTTTGAGTTAGTGTTTCCATGTTCTTCAGATGAATACCCAGAAGTGCAATTGCTGGATGATATGACAGATGTATTTTTAATTTTTTGCAGAACCTCCATTCTGTTTTTCATAGTGGCCTCGCCCATTTACTTGATAACATTGCCAACAGAACCACGTGTTCCCTATTCTTCACGTCCTTTCAACACTTGTTATTTGTCTTTCTGTTATTAGCCTTTTTAACAGGTGAGAGGTGATATTTCATAGTGTTGTGTTTTTTTTAAATTCTCACCCAAAGATATGTTTTTGTTGATTTTAGAGAGAGGAAAGGAGGGGGAGAGAGTGAGAGCGAGAAACCCCCATTTGAGAGAGAAATATCAATTGGCTGCCTCCCAGATGCGCCCCGAATGGGGACTAACCCTGCAACCTAACCGTGTGCCCTGTCTGGGAATTGAACCAGAAACCTTTTGGTGCTCAGGGTGATGTCCCAACCAATGCAGCCACACAGGCCAGGACTCATTGTGGTTTTGATTTGCATTTCCTTGATGATTTGTGATGTTGAGCACCTTTTCATATACCTGTTGGCCATCTGTATGTCTTTGGAAAAATGTCTATTCAGATCCTCTGCCCATTTTTAAATCAAATTGTTTTTGTTATTTGTTTGTTTGTTTTCGCTATTGAGTTGCATTGAGTTCTTTATATATCTTGGATATTAACCCCTTATCTGATACATGATTTGCATTTTCCTCAATTCTGTAGGATGCCTTTATATGTTGTTAATGGCTTCCTTTGTTGTGCAGAATCTTTTTGTGCTTTAAATTTCTTGTTGCTTATTCTCACAGGGAAATTTCACATTTTATTCTTAAACTTTTAGAAAATGAAAGCCAACTCATACAGCTTCAACAAATAAGATAAAATATATAAATTCCCACTTTTGTCCTTCAGGAAATGAGGAATTATTATTTTATGTTTATTTTGCTTTTTTGGGTAATGTTAATTATATGTATGTAACACTGAGCTGGTATCTATTTTGGCAAGACAAATACAGTGTCCTGTTTTAGAGCGTTAAGAAAAAAATCCATCTTCTGCTTAGTAACAACGTACTTGTGTTTTGTTGAGCTGGATTTATACCAGATTTATCTCAGTACAAAGCAGATATTATGGTAATTATTCATGCATTGCATCATCTGATATAATAGAAATGTCATTTTATAATATTGTGAAATGGGAGATTTCAGACTTCTTGATATGATAGAAATCTCTTCTGCTTCCTCATTTTTCTTAATAAGTTGGGGAATCCCAGACTGTTATTAAAGGGCCAGTTTCATTTATGACTTTTCCATTAAAGTCGGGGCAATTGGAAGAAAGCCTAGCTCAAGGGTAGCTGGTTACTCCTTCTGTGCACCCGTGTACTTCCGGATAACGGTCTCTAGACAAACAGGCCTGAGGTTTGGTTTACTCCTAATGGGAGTAATGGAGAGAATCAGGATCATGACTCATGGTTGTCTTGTTTTTGACTTTATTTTCCAAGGAAAATGTGGTGTGTGTTTTTAGTATGATCGACATTATATCAGGTTTCAGACATGCAGCATAATGATTTGATACTTGTATGTGTTGCCAAGAAAAGAGTTATCCATACTTAAGTATAAGCATAAGTTGGTATTTATTTTCAGAATGTTCTTGCCATTCTTTTGGTGGACTGTTGCAACATTTCTCCAATTCAGCCTAAGCACCAGTGACTTTAATATAATAGATGTTCAATAAATATGTGTTGAACAAACACATGTATGAAACCTATTTTTACATTCATGAGGATGGAAGTTTTGCCTCAGTGCTTTTCTGTAACCCCAAGAACTCACTGACCTTGCAGTCCAGGGCAGCCCGTCTTAACATGGTTTCTAACGTCCGGGAAATGGCTGATAACATACAGGCCCATCCATTGGCAATACAACTGCTCTACCGAGGGATTCTCCTGCTTACATTTTTGAAACATGACCCACTTCGCTCCAGCTTTTAAAAATGTCTAACTAAGTGAAACATAGCTTCACTAACTCTATGTCATGATTTATATAATCATTTCTTCAGAAAAGAAAGCAAGAAGGCCTTTGCAAAAGCGAGTTAAAGGCAGATCCGAGGATGGTCACAGGCAGGAAACAACTCAAGAGCTCTCACGTGGCAGCCCAGAGCTGTGAAATTCAATGATCAGGTTAATCCACGATGCAACAAGTCCCTTCGGCCATTTCAGGACTTCTATTTGGACAAAGACAGTTAATCCTGGAGTTTGTAAGCCTTAATATAAGGACTTAAGTGCCTGTATTCGAGGAAACCCATATTGGCTGCCTTTTTAAAAAAAAACAAAAAACACACCTCTTAATGACAACTACACAGACTGCAGAAAACTTTTTAGAATAGGTAATTAAAAGTCTGGCTTTATATGTAAATACACATAAATGTATATTTTATATACCCACATAAACCCAAAACTTTTGATATTCTATTGCAAAAAAATGTTGATGCATTAAAAATTTTTCTGAATTGTATTTGTGAGCAGAACCTTACATTTGCTCCAAGAGAAAGAAGAAAGATATATTTCTTCCAAATGTACCCTTAGTAAATTACGGCTACTGCTATAACTAATGGACATTTGACTGTTGCAGCCCCATTGTAACATTTTTCAAATCCCCCTGCTTATCCACCAATCTCTGTTGTTTGTGAGGTTTGAATTGTTCAGTGACAAGGATTTTCAGTAGCTCGAAAGATAAATGACTTCAGGTTTCCCCCAAGCCCCATCTGGCATTAGGCTAGCCTTCAGAGGTTTTGAAATAAACACCTTGGCTGGGGGAAGTGGGTAATTCATGCATGCAGCAATAGAATAGCATCTCCCTTTGTAGCAATGAATGGCAGATTTACACAGGTTAATTCTTGATGAGGGAGAATGAATGGGGAGAGCCTGTCTGAGTAGTTTCCACAGATCAGCAAAACCAGACAGTGCGGACTGCCGCCCCTCCGGACGCCTCTCTGTGCCCTGTCTGGTACTGTTGCCCTTGTTCTGGAGCTCCCCGGAGTACACAGAGCAGACATCTCTGGTTTCACAATGGGAAGTAGGAGTTTTCCTTTTTTTCTGGCAAACAATGTCTTTATGCCCAGGGTCTCATAGGATTGTAGACCTGATAGCTCATCTGCCAGATACATTGAGGCAGGCTAGAAAGAGAACTCCCTTTAGGGATGAGGGAAGAAGTATGTGATCGCAATGTTTTATATTTTATTTTTAGAAAAAAATCTAATAATAAATAAATAATAAAATCTTAGCAATACTTCACAGAATGCATTTTTTGTTGTTGTAAAGAATTATCTAAAAAAGTACACAATGGAAATGTTTATTAAACTTAGTGAATTATCACAAATACCCATAAACCCATTCCCTGGGTCAAGGTATGGAGCCGTGAAGTATCTCAGCATTTTCCTTGGTATCCCATGTCAGTCACTATTCCGGGCCCTCTCCCCCGCACCCCGTAGCCTCCAGATAACCAGTGTCCTGATTCCTAAGACTTATAACTTAGTTTAGTCTATTCAGAGAGTTTTATAAAAGGAATCATAGTGGATGTATTTTTATTTCTTTTTTTCCACTCAATATTCTGTTTTTGAAATATATCCATGTTGCTAAGTGTGCCTATCATTTCATTTCGTACCTTTTTGTTGCTGGGTATTATTTTATTGTATACATATGACACAAGTTATATTCTCTGGTAATGGGCATTTGGGTTGTTTCCTGATTTGGACTCTTAAGACAGATGCCACCATGAGCATTTATGTGCGCATCTCTTGGTGCACAAGACACATCACTGGAAGTGGAATTCCTGGGTTAAGGAGTACCATGTTTTCTCCTTAGCAAACACCACCATTGGTGCAGTTCCCAATGCAACTGCACGGATACACACCACCCGCGTCTCGGCGAGTGCACGATGCTCCCGGGAAAGCTTGGCGTGTCACTCTTGTTTTTGCCTTGAGGTGGGTGTGAAGGGGTGTCTCACAGTGGCTGTGATTTGCATTTCCCTGATGCCTTAATGCGGTTGAACACCTTCTCAGATGCTTATTTCCCAAATGGCATCATATTTGAGAAGTTCATAGTCAAGTATTTTACTTACTTTTCGGTTGGTTTTCCTGACTTATTAATTTATAGTTCTTCTATATTCTGGGTACAAGCCCAATAACCTTGCACTGAGCCTTGCTTTTTCATTCATTTAATGATGTCTTTTAATAAACAAGTTTTGCCCAGCCAGTGTTGCTCAGTGGTTGCATGTGGACCCAGGCACCAAGAGGTCACTGGTACGGTTCCTGGTCAGGGCACATGCCCAGGTTGGGGGCTCGATCCCCAGTGGGGACCATGCAGGAGGTAGCCAGTCAATGTTTCTCTTTCATACATGTTTCTATCTCTTCATGCCTTTCTCTCTAAAATCAATAAAAACATTTAAAAATAAACAAGTTTTAATTTTAATAATGTCCAATTTATCAATAATTTCCTTTATGAATATGTATTTTTTCTTACCTGAATAAGAAAGTTTTTCCTACCTTAAGGTCATAACGATGTCTCATATCATCTTCAATAAACTAGATTTTTCAATACCTGTTTCTCAGAACCCCAGAATTCCTCAGCTGATGCTGCACCAACCTTAAGTTTAAAAAAATTATAGGAAAAATATCAAAGCACATCTTCCTGTCTTGTCCTACTGCCGGCCAAACATTGGGAATCACAAGGAATATTTTGGGAAGTCCCATTCTCTTTCAACACTCAAGGGCTCAGAGAGGTTTTATCCTATCAAGGGGCCTAGAACTGCTATTGGTTTACTATTTAAGGAATCTCGTTTTGAGAAGGCATGGCAAGGTTGGTTAGCCATTCTGCATGTAAGGTTTAGCATGAGTCCTTCAGAGTGTGAAGAGTAAAAGCAATTCATTTTGTTCTCAAGACTTTTTCCTTCTTCTTAGTTTTCTACTTTGTAAGTTTGTTATCTTAAAATATGTATTTGTAGATATTAAAATTATAAGAGAGAGCATGTGAGGCAGGAAACCAAACCAAATATACAAACAGTTCATCAGACAGTAAACATTAAAATGGGCGGGATGGGAATGATGGGTTCTTTTCATGTAGCTGTTGCAGACAAGGCAACTGTCTGCAAAAATGAGAATGGGAGACAAGATACCAGTTCAGTTGCAGAATAAAGCTTGGACTTTTAGCTTTTAACATATTTAAAAATGGCTGGCCCTCAAAAGCTTTTCCTGAATGGGATGGGGAGAAAGTCTAATTTGGTTTTTAATTCATTAAACTGCTCTCTGGCAGCCGTTCATGGAGAGACACCCTGTCTTGAGAGTACATCCTCCAGTGCGGTAACCAGTTTGACCCCATGGATGGAGAAGACAACCGGGCCTGCTTGTTTGGGGCCGGCCAGTTAATCACAGAGGTTCCTAGATTAACCACTGGGTGACTATCCAGTTTACAATCACCCCAAACTAAGACATGGTCTTCAGACATAAAGTACTCTTCTCCAAAGTCTAACATCTCTTCTGTCAGTCCTTCAGAGAGGCCTCATCTACAGTCACTGGACCTCCTGAAGTTTCTGTTTTCCTCAGATTTATCAAATGGACATTTGGCTTTTTGATGTTTAGAATTGGTGGAGGCAATGCAGGTACAAACTGGCCATGCCCGTCTCCACCTACTTCAAGTTGCTGTAGTATTAGGGTCTGGGTATTACTAGTTTACTAGGGCTGCTGGACAAAGGACCACAACCTGGGGGCTTAAGCTACAGAAATGTATTGCCTCGCAGTTCTGGAGGCTACACGCCTGAGACCAAGGTATCAGCGGGGCTGGTTCCTGTAGAGGCAGAGAGAGAGAAACTGTTCCACGCCTCTGGCCTAGCTTCTGGGCGTTTGCTGACAGGCTGTGATATCCCTTGGTTTGCAGAGGCGTCACCCTGGTCTCTGCCTTCATGTCCACATGGTGTACTGCCTGTGTGTGCGTGCCATGTCCAAATGTCCTCTTTTCATAAGGACACGCAGTTTTGTTGGACTGGGGCCCACTCTACTCCAGGATGACCTCATCTTAAATACAACTGCACCGACTCTTTTACAAGTCAGGTCATATCCTCAGATATTGGGGAGCAGGTCTTCAACATATGAATTTCGGCGGGGACACAGTCAACCCCACAGCTCTTTGTTAGCATAGGTTTCGCGGATAACTAATCCAGGGGAGTGTAGTTCCGTTACCAAGGTGCGACCTTTCGGGGGCCTCCCAGCACTGTCCCTCTGGGTGGTCAACGCCAGCCTTCCCTCCATCTGTGCGAGCCCTGGGAATGGCTCCGCTTCCAACCCTCGGATGGTCCGTTACCCAGCCTTGGCGTTTCACTCTACCCATGTGCAGCCTGCACTCAGGAGGGACTGGGTTCCTGAGCTCTTTCCCATGGCGCTCTCCTTTCCAGAACTCTGCCCTACGAATCCCAGCTTCTTCAGCCTCCCTGAAGCCCCAGTGCCATTTCCTCAACTCAGCGAGGCTGCCCCGTCTGGATTCTTACTCTCTGCCCACGCAGCCTAGCAATACCTCAGGCAGGAAGGCAAGGTGACCAAAGATCGCCGTCCTGTGCTGCCTGTAGTTAAAGGCCTGAACGTGATTGTTTTATATCTTTGCTCCAGTTTTCTGGTTAAGTCTGGTCCTTCCTACACCAGAGACATAAGGGGCAGAAGTATAGAACGAACTCTTTGAAGCTGAGCTATACGTTCATCTGTGTTGATGTAAAACCCATGACTTTTAAATGCCTTTGGGGCAATGAATGCCATGACATCCTCCTTGCGCTTCACGGCTTAGCTAAAAGGAATGCACGGCCATCCTTGGGGAGGCTCACAAAGGCCACTCTGACCTTCACCGCAGGCCGCCTTCCAGCCGGGGCCCGTGTGTACCAGTGAGCTCGAATGTGTTAGTTTAGCTAAACCTGTTCTTGGGCCACAGATGGGAGACAAGGGGTGCATCCCTCAGCATCAGGCAACCCCAGAGCAGCTTGGGAGTCAACTTCGCCATGTAGAGCTCACTGGTGCTAATGTTATGCCCCATAGTCTGAAAAATACACACTTACATTTCTACCAAACATTTGAGTTCAGAAGCACCAAATTACCTTGACCCAATGATCAGAACTTCTCCAAATGCTTTACAATAAAGAGGAGGAGAAAGCAAAAAAAGAAGAAAAAAAAGGAGGAGAGGCAACTTGTATTTGAGTTCATGTGTGCTAGGCCCATACTAAGTGCTTTGAGGTCAAACCAAGTTGGGTCTGAATTCTGGCTTCTCCAGTCACATACACTGTGAACTCGGGCAAATCCTTCTGTGTTTCCTAATTCCTGACATGGAGATATTTTTCTCAGAGGTGTATCGCGAGTAGTAAGTAGAAACATGTGTCTGCCGTCAAAGCCTGCCATGCAACTGGCTTCTGGGCAAGCAGATTGGGTTTGGTGCTGCAATGGGAAGTTACCAGAAACCTACACCCAGCATCTGTTTCCACAAGGCCCTGACCTGTGCTTGTTACCACCGGGCCTGCATTTTCTCTCTAAGGCTTTTTCTTCATGGTTTAAAAAATTACACATATCCCTATTAAATGGTGATAGAGGCAGGAAAATAGCAAGTCAATGCTTGTCATTTGAATGGGTTGTTTTACTAGCATGTTGGTGTATTGGCTGAGGTTTATATAATGGGTACATGTGAGTGAGGCTGGAGGTGGGGTATAAAATGGGGCCTTGCCTGGAGAAGGCAGGTCTAGGGCGTCTGCAAAACAGGTTTGAGCTGCAGGAGGACTCTGGGTGCACAAAAAACAAGCTTCGCCTGCATGCCAGCCTCACAGAGGGCCAGCAACCCCCATGCCGTTTTGCATGGAACCAAGTACAATCAATAAAAACTGTCATGTGTGCGTGAACCGAACCAGAGTCCCCAATACAGAAGCGCAGAAGTGGCAGGAAAATGATGAACAGCTGTTTCGGGAGTGACCGTGTCAGCATCACCATCCCATTTCTTGTAAGCGAGTCTCTAAGTCCACCCAAGGCCTCACAGGCCCAGCCAGTGGAGTCCTCCTGCCCACTTTCCCACTTCTCCATGGAAACAATGACATTATTCCTCATCCTACTTGCACTCCGAACACTATTTTTAGTGCTAGCGTTTGCTATAGAAACATCCACTCAGTTCTTTCCCCTCAATGTCACTTCCCTTCGCTGACAGAAGGGGAACAGAGGCCCCAGCAGTTTTCAGAGGAGAGTTGGGTCTTGGGTACCAAACCTATTTTTGTTCATAATTCAGTCAAAAATAAAGAACGTCCCCAAAATGACAATTATAAAATCTTTCTGTGATTAGAAAACCTGTTTGATGTTTACATTTCTTCCTTGACCTTCTTTTACTGATAATACCAAATGAACATGATGCCGCATTCCTATCACAGGAATAGGAATGGTGCTAATTTGTTCTACTAAGAAAACACGTTGTTCCTCAGTATTTTGTAGGCGATCACCAGCGTCCCGGGAAGCACAGCCAGAGAGGGGCTGGCAGGTGCTGTGGCCCGCCCGCCCTCAGGGGCGGGTGTGAGGGGCGGCTGGGCCTCCCTGTGTAACGTTGGGGCGTCGCTCTCTGGTCCCCCATAGGGATCGGCTGAAGAGCAGGATCTCTACTGCCCTGGAGGGGCCTGACCTTGCAGATGTGAATTGCAGTCATGTCGCACATGGTGCTGCGGAGGCAGACAAGCCCCAGGAAGCGCCTTCTAAGTGGAAGCCGCGGCCCCTCATTGGCAGGGATTATCGCTCCTATTCAGAGCCTCCCGGTTGCACGCCCACATGTGTTCTCCTTGCTTCTAAATTCGTCAGTGTGAAGACTTTTAAAAGATTAGCTGATTTAGAGCCACGTTTGCAAAAGGAGCGCTGTGGGCCAGCATGGAAATGAGATGCACGCTGGTTCCCTCTCCCCGCCCAGCACACAGGTCGGGGGTTAGACTCCTGCTGTAGAGACACACACAGTTCTCAGTCCCCCGTATAGGACACTGTGCTATGTAAACGCGGTGGACACTGCTCCAAAACGGCCGTTCCTACTCCTCCCGTCCAGGGAGCTGAGAGCTGGGGACAAGCAGATACTTGTTAGGCTACGCAAGGGTTAAGCATGAGAGTGCGCAGTTCTGTGGAAAACAGCGTTATTTACTGAAAAACAGCAAATCTATGATTTTTGGATGGAGTAACAAGAGAGCACACCTTTTAAAAGAGGGGCTAATGAATGGTAAATATGATAAAAAGTTGGGCAGGGTAAACTGAAAGCATTATTTGAGTTGCCAGAAGATAGACTGTTGTGGACATTCCTGGAAAGATCTGGAGGTTTCTGAAGGTTATTTGAATAGTTGCCCAAGGGTCCAACATTTCAGACTCTCAGTGTTTGGCATTTGTCAAAAAAAGAGAAACAGTGCCTAGAAGAGCCTTAGCTAAGGGTCTGAGTCCTCTTAGAGCAGTTTGATGGATAACCTCTATTTGAAATATGGAGCTCCTTCAGTTGGACTGAGACAGGGCAGGTCTAATGGGCCTGCTGTCGCCTGTCAGGCAGTGGGGATGGAGAAATGGGGTCTCCCGCAGTAAGTCCATGGAGTTCTAAAATCCTGAATTAGTTTCCTATTGTTGTGGTAACAAAGTACCACAAACTTAGTGGCTTCTTAGTGAGAAGCCTGATAGGTGCCTCACTGAGCTAAAATCAAGGATTGCGTTCCTGCTGGAGGGGAGCACATATCCTCTTGCCTTTCTGAGCTTCTGGAGGCCCCTCCCTCCACCTGCCAAGTCAGCAACCCTGGGCTGCCTCCCTCTTCCCGCTTTAAGCACAACAGACTCACCAGAATAACCCAGGAAAACCTCCCTATTTTAAGGTCAATTGCTTAGCGAACTTACTTCTATGCCCGAAAACATTAATTTTCTTTGAAAAAAAGAAACAAAACCATCTGTTTGGAAGTGTATGATGGGGACCAGAACACACAGTGCATGAGGGCTAGTTGCTGGAGGGAACGGAGAAGAAGCTGCCGGGGGCACATGGAAGTATTGTCCACGTGTGTCATTCAGGCCACAGACCCCTCGAAGCCTTCCCGGCCTCTGACTCGTCCAGAACCTTAGACCACTCACAGCCACGGACCCAGAACCCCTCTTCCGGATCTCTCCTAGGGATGCAACTACACATGCAGACAAATCACATGCACAGGCATTTGCCAAAGAAATGTCTGTAATACCTTCTGATTGGAAACAATGCAGGAGAGAAAAGATAACAGAAGTCGTGATCTATCCACATAAGGGACGACTAGCCAGTTACTAAAATTTACATTTATGGAGACCTGGGCAGCACATGGGAAATGACTGATGTTATAATGCAGTTGAAAAAAATCAGGACACAAAATTTTATATTTGGCTTCATCTCAAGTATGTGGAATACATTCGAGTTTGCAGGCTAACTCCAGGGCCTTCTTTCAAAAGAAACAGTGGAAGGAAAAACAACAAAATGGCCACAGGGATTCCTCAGGATGGAACTATTGGCGACCTTCTTTCTTGTTGTATGTATCTCAGGGACTGTCTAAGGCAGTGGTTCTCACGGGTCGCCTAAGACCATCAGAAAACACATATATAATTACATATTGTTTTTGTGATTAATCACTATGCTTTAATTATGTTCAATTTGTAACAATGAAATTGGGGGTCACCACAACATGAGGAACTGTATTAAAGGGTCGCGGCATTAGGAAGGTTGAGAACCGCTGGTCTAAGGGCGTTAGGCCTAAACGAAGGTGGAGACTATAAACCTTTGTGGCTTTAGTCCGCAGGGGTCTGTGATTGTCCTTGGCAGCGTGGAAAGGCCTGGCTGTCGGAACAGAGAGGCTGGTGTGGGTTGGGCCCAGGAAGACCACAGGGTGGGGGTGGGGTGGAGGTGTGCCAATAAGATGGTACTTGGGGCGATGGCCATGAGGATCCGGGCTAAGAAGGAAGGGGGAGTGATGATTCGAGATAAGGGAGCAATCAAAGAGCAGAACGTCCCTGGCAGGGAAAGAGCAGAAATTTGGGAAATGGAGGAAGACCAGGAGGAAAAGAGTGGGGAAGAGAGAGAGAGAACTGCAGATGGATACATCGGAGGGAGGTACAGCAATGCGGGGTCAGAGGTCATGGTGGAAGTTCACTAATTAACAACTATTTTTCAAGCAGCTACTGTGTCCCAGCCCGATGCTGGGTGCTGGGTGTGCAACGCTAATGCTCAAAATTGGTGCCGCTCCGCCTTCCTGGAGTTGTCCTCTGCCCGGGGAACTCGGAAACCAAAAATAAACCACTACAAAGGGTGAGATGGACTCTACAGAAGAGGATGGGGGCAAGTGAGGAGTGCCGGCCAGGAAAAAAGACCAAAGCAGTGACCCTGAAGCTGAAACCTGAAGGATGAGAGGCAGTTAGCCCGTGAAGGGTGGGGAGCAGGCAATGAGCAAGCATTGCAGGGGAGCGGCTGCTCAGGAAGAGGCTGGGAGGCAGCGGGGAGGTGGGGTGGCCAAGAACTGGAGGAGGGGCAGTTTGCTGGAGTGGAGTGAGCTGATGGTGGATGAGAGGAGGCCCAGAGAGAGGCAGGGGACAGATCAGGTCTCTTAAGGAGCTGGTTTTAGCCCGACTGCACGGACAACAGGACGAAGCGGGTTTGAAAGAGGGACGTGACACGGCCAGTCATGTTAGTGGAGGAGGACGGAAGGGACCCCGGCTGGGACCTGCTTCTGGGGGACAGCACCTGTGGGGATTCCTCAGGAGCAGCGCGTGCGGGCCTCTGGGAGGAGGCAGCTCTCGTCCGCCTGTCCGCAAGGCTCTCTGGGCAGTGGGCCTGCTGTTGTGAGGACGCCCGTTCATTTTAGTTGGGTCCTTGCTGGCCCCTGGCTCCAATCCAATCCGCTCCCATGTAGAGGCGTCTGTGCCTGTGGGGTCTGTGTTTTCTGGGCCCAAGAGGAGCCTGGCAGAGCGGGTGTCTGAGGAAGGAGGACCCAGAGCCGAATCGCGGGGAGCAGCAGTCCTGAACAGCCTCCAGGTGCCAGCCTGCCTAGGAAGCTGCTGCCTTTGGGGTAACCGTTTGCACCCCATTAATGGCAGCCCTCTGATTGGACAAAATGAAGAGTCAGGAGGGTGGAGACTAGACGTCAACACTCTTGCTTTCTGATATCCCAAAGGAGACTGCATCCTGAGTGTGGGAAGGGCTGGGTCTCATTTCTTGTCTAAACTAAAGGCGCTTTTCCATTTGCAGAATGAGACGCCGTTGTTAGAAAGGCAGCCTGCTCAGCACGGGAGTGCCCTTTGTGGGTTCAAATGCTGGCTCTGTCGCTTCCTTCTGGCATGACCTCGGGCTCAATACTTGCCCTTTTGATGCCCGAGTCCCCTCACCCACAGCGTGGAGATGCCAGTGGCCCCCCGTCTGCGGGGGGTGGCGGGCCTCGCTGAGGGGCCGTTGGGGACTGAATTTTCCTTTGAACCTTTGGCAGAGCCTCACGTGCACATTTTGGCCCCAGAGGCTTTCAGGAGAGAGAGAGCTCCCCGGGAGGCTACGTGTCAGGACCCTGGGACCAGAGTCCTCCGCAGGAGGGTGGGCGTGAGGAGGGTGGGGAGGGACAGTCCTCCTTTCAGCGTTGGAGAGCATGGGAGCGCTTGCTCTCCAGGCTCCACGCAATTCCCCACGTCCTAGCCTCGGCCCCACACTCGCTATGTGGGATGTTGCCACCAGGTTCTCTCTCAGCCTTAGCTCATCACGGAGAAATCCGGGTTTTGTCCTCTCAAAGCCTCTGGGAACTTCAAAAGCCTCCACAGCACAAGGAGATGAAGGCATCGGCTTGAGATCGTTCGGAAACAAATGAAATTCTCAGGTAGAAACGTGATTTAGGGCGTCAGTGTGTGTTTAGTTGTCACAACAACAAAAACAATTGTGGTTTTGAAACGCTGGCAGCAGAGGGGCAGGTGGGAGAGGAGAGAAAGGTGTGGATTTGCTGAGGTTGCTGGGTATAGTTGAGGCTCCTCTGTAAAGAGCAAACACAACAAAGTCGCCGATCCCGCCCTGTCCATTGCGGACGTGGGCTATGAACTTGGGGCTGTAGAGTGATTCACAACACACTGAGTGGCCACATTACGATGACCGGCCAGAGTATTATGACCACCCCATCAGTACTTCACTGGGCCACCTTTTGCCTTCAATACTGTGGCGATTCCTCTTGGCATTGACTCCACGAGATGTTGAAAGGTGATGCGAGGCATCTGACACCATGCCTGATGACTAGCACTGTCCAGTTCTGTGAGATTTGATGGTTGTGGAACCAGCTGCCTGATGGCTCTCTTAACTTCGTCCCACAAATGCTCAATTGGATTGAGATCTGGTGATTGTGGGGGCCACCTAAGCAAGGTGAAGTCTCCCTTTGTTCTTGAGACCACTCCTGCACAATAGGAGCACCGTGGCATGGCGCACTGTCTTGTTGGAAGAAGCCATCTCCATTGGGATACGCCATCAACATGATAGGATGAACTTGATCAGCAACGATACTTAGGTATGTTGTGCTATTCAGACGTTTATAATGACCTGGCCCTCTAGCAACTTCAGCGGGAAATCATAGCTAATTTGCCTACAAACGTCAGGTGGTCATAATCTGGCCACTCAGTGTATACTTGTGTTGTTTTCACACAGAGGATTTAAAGCACTTACCTGCCAAGGGGGCTTTTAAGTGACTAGCTTGTGCCAAGGGGATCCTATAAGAGATGTAAAAGGGAACTTCTCTACATTTGCTTATGAAGTGAGCGCTGGTTTCTCCCTCTTTCCTGGCCTCTGATTCTTCTATTTGGGACTTTGGTGCCTATGCTGGTTGTGATCCCATTTGCAGCCGCGGTGGAGGGTGGAGGGTGGAGGGTGGAGGGTGGAGGCCATCCCCGGGCTGTGTGGCTGCTTCTGCTCTCAGTGCGCGCAGAGCTCGGCAGACCCAGCGCCCGGGCGGGGTCCCCCACGGCACAGCGCTGCGGGTCAGACTTGGGGGGACACTGACCTCAGCGTTGTCTCTCGGCTGAGCATGAAGGTTTCTCTCCTGTGAACTGGTTCCTGCGGGAACACTTCGCACTCATCTTCCCTCCCTGCTCTTGGGGCCCGTGTTTTGGGTGGAGGGGCCCCAGGCTCGGCGCGGGTCTCCGGTGGGTTGGCTGAGCGTTACAAAGCGCCTCCCCCGGGACCGACGCGTCGGTCACCGGAGCAGGGGCGCCGCGCGGCTGCTGTCCTCCCCATGAGTCACCTGGGACGGCGGCAGCTTCCTAATGAACCGGAGACGCTCGGATCTCACGGTCAGGAAACACCAGCTTTTACTCGAAGTCAGACGCGCCCTTCCCGCCGGGCGCCCACTCCCTGCGCCCCGCCCGCGGGCGCCGGCTTTGCGGGCGGATGCGGAGCCCCCGACCCGGGGACCCGCCAAGTGACCAGGGGATCCCCGAAGTGCCCAGGAGACCCGCGAAGGCCCAGGGGACCCGCGAAGGCCCCGGGGACCCGCCAAGTGCCCAGGGGACCCGCGAAGGCCCCGGGGACCCGCCAAGTGCCCAGGGGACCCGCGAAGCTCCCAGGGGACCCGCCAAGTGCTCAGGGGACCCGCGAAGCTCCCAGGGGACCCGCGACGGCTCTGGGGACCTTGGACGGGCGGCTGCGTCGGGGCGCGCGGGGGCGCCAGGACGGGGGGCGCGACCGACCCGTCGGGGCTCAGGTGGCCCCGGGCTGCAGAGGTCAGGGCCGCCCGAAGCCCGACAGCGCCGCCGCGCGGGCTGGTGGGGAGGTTCCCGGCGCGGGGCAGGGGCCGCTGCCGCCGCCGCCGCCCGGGGCCCTCCCGCGCGTCCCCGCGAGCCCTGGGCCGACGCTCCCGGGAGCGGCTGGCGGCGGGGGAGGCGCGCGGCGGCCGAGCGAGCGAACGCGTCCGCCCCCGCGGAGCCGAGCGCGGAGAGCGAGCGGCGCGGGCTGGGAGCGCGCCCGGGACGCGAGCGCCGCCGCGGGAGGACGTGCCGCGCGGGTCGGACTCGGCCGTCGGGAGGCCGCCGCCACCTGCTGCGTCGCTCCCGGCCGCAGGGCCCGCGGGGCCGGGGAGCCCGGGCCCGGGCAGCGCCGCCGGCCGTGCAGGTACCGGGCGCCGGGACTGGGCTGGCCGCCGCGCGCGGGGGCCGGGAACCCGCGGCGCGGGGTGCGGGCGGGGCGGCGCGGGCTGGAATCGCGTCCCGGCGTCGCGCTGGGGGCGGAAGCGCCGCGGGCAGGGCCACCCGCCCGGTGCTCCTATGACCCCCTGGGGCTCGGTCCACGGCAGTGCAGGGCAGGGAAGAGGTGAACCGGCTGCGCCCCGAAGTTTCCCGGGGCTCACGGGCTGCCCCTGGACCTGAGAGGCAGAGCGGGCAGGTAAGGCGGTAAGAACATTAAAGGTGCGGGCGCCGGTCGTGCAGGCGGGGGTTGCGAGTCCAGGAAAGATTTGTGCCTCCTGCAGCCGAAGGCCCTTGCAGGAGGAATTGTGGACAGATTCATTCACCGTCTTCCTTATTCAGGGTTGATGGTGTATTTGTTAAACAAGTTTTGGGTTTTGAGCACAAGCCAGCAGTAAGGGTTTGACCTAAGAAACGTTTAAAATTTTAATCAGCAAATATTTGTTGAACATACGCTTCCTATCAGACAAGGCTTTATATGAGGTTAACACAGGTAACTTAAGTAGTTACTCAAAACTGGGGCTTTTGAGATGCAAGGAGAAGGGGACGCCAGCGCCGGAATCGGACGTGTGTCGGTACAGGCGGGCAGCTGGCGTCGTGTCACTGCTGAACACTGAATTTTGGGCCAGGAAACCCTTCAAGCGGGAGACAGTCAGCTGTGTGAGCCTTTAGAGCCACCCTGCACCTTCTCAAGCTGATGTCTTAAAATATCCCTCTCCCTTCCCCGAGCCTGCGCCTGCAGCTTCCTTCATTTGCATAACGAACACATGGCCCCTATTCTCCTTGGAGCTCAGCCACCCACTCACACCTGGGATGATGGGGCTTGGTGGTCACTCCTAAGCCGTCAGGGTCCTAAAAGGGAGGAGAAACATCCAGGGACAGTGCAGTTCAGGAACATCTGAGGTCCTGCCGTTGGGGCTGGCGGAGGAGTTGAGCTGGGCCGGCTGCCGGGCTCTGCCCCAGTGCTGTGCTCCTCCGTGCTGGAGCTGGAGATCAGTAAGCGAAGCTGCTCCTGGCTTTGCTCTGTGTTAATGTAGGTGTTGGAAAACAGGGCACTAAAACATTGCTCTCACAGAGTTTCTTGGTACCCCGTACACTTTGTGCCTGGGGCGAATGCCTCACTTGCTCACCCCGGTTCCAGACTTGCCTGCTAGTCAAGTTTCTTCACCCCTCTAAGCATGTCTCCTCCTTCATAAAACAGAGCAGCGGACCTCCCGTGGCTGCTGCACAGCGAATGCAGAGCATCTGGCCGCTGCGGGCCCAGGCGTGTGGGTTGCTGAAGGGCGGCTGCCCTAGTGCGGTGTTGCCATTGAGCGTGGTCATCTCGAGCTGGTCAGCGAAGTTTGCTGAGTCTCAGTGGGCCACTCAGCAGAATGGGAGTAGTGGTCGCCAGCTCGCCGCAGGGATGCTGTCCGGGGTAAATGAGAGACTGTGTGTGAAATCGCGGGGCCCACCGGGTGGGTGGGTTTTCCTGATGGCCCCGAGCGCCTGGATCTGCCCGGGTGAGCTTGCAGCCACCTGCTTTTCCTCCGAGGTGAGCCTCCAGCCTTGCCGTGCACAGACACGTGAATTCTGCCTGGGGACACCCCCCCCCCCCCACCCAGGAGTGTTGGAATCCGTCCAGCTGCTTCCTGTCAGGTTTATCATGGAAGGGGTGGAGCTTACCAGCTACAAGTGGTCGTGTGCAACCTTTGTTTTGTTTTAAAAGAACTTAATTTTGCTGCCCTAAACCAAGGACTTTGCTTCCTTTGGTTATTTTTGGACCTAGCTCATGATTGTGATTCTCCTGAACCGAATTCAAGTGATATTATCTCAGTCACTGGCTAGTTTAAAGCAGCTCGGTCCCTGGGGAGTCACCCTCTCAGTCTGTGCAGGTCCTGGGGTCCCTTCTTGCTGCTGGTGGTCTCTGGGCGCCGGGCGCAGGCTGCGGTCACATCAGGGTGTTGGGAAAGTGTCCTCTTGTTGGTCATCTGATCCTCTGGTGAGTTTCCCACCCACCCCTGAGCCTCCTCCTGTTTCCACTGAGTGTTGTCCAGCGGGTGTCACGGGGTGAGCTGCAGCGGGGGACCTGCCTCCTGCATCCTGGCCCAGAGGTCCTCACACTCTGGGTCCAGGTCCCCCCTGGGCACCTGAGCGCCCGCCTAGGCGGTGGGAGCCATGCTGGGCTGCCATTCCTCCTGTCCTGAGTGGTCTCCTGTTCCCAGGAGGACACAGGACAAAAGCTCCCCGTGCTTCCCACATCCCCCTCTGCCTCGCAGGGTTTCTGTGCCCCCATCACCTCTCCTCCTCCAGGCTGGGGGCAAAGGGGAAAGGGGCTTGGTCCCTCCAGGACACCCCCTGCCCCATGTGAGAAGAACTTTTTCTACCTGGGGGCAGGAACCTTCTCAGGTTGGGTCCTCTGTCCTCTGTATAATGTGGCTTAGAGTAAAGGTCTGGGCCAAAACCTCCAAGCTTTGCTTGTGATATGTAAAGGGAAATTAAATACCTTTTTCTATTAGTTCCCCATCCCTGGAGAAACCAAATGGGCCCGGTGCAGGCAGGAACAAGGGAAAATAGAGAGGCAGCTTCCTCCTCCCCCCCTTCGCCATCCTTCTGGGCTCCAGCCTGGGTAATGTGCACTAGAATTATTACCTGAGAAAGACTGGGAAGCTGGGGTGGGGGAGCTTCTGGAGCAACCAGTCCGGGCTGTGAAGGGTTGGTGGGGGGTGGGGGAGAAGACAAACGCTTTCTGCTTACACGGTGCTGAGCCCAGCCCAGTAAGTCAATTTCATGTGGATTAACTAACATCTTCCAAACCATCTTGCCTATTCATGCTGCAGCGTCTTCATCATCAGAATGGTCTACTGTGTGCTTGCATTTCCTGAAAGCAATGGAGGAATACAGAAGAGTCCCAGACATAATTGCTTCTTCAGGGGGCTGAGGAATTACTCAGAGAACACAATCAGCCTTGTTTGAGGCCCAAAGCTGAATACCCAAGCCCTGGGTTTTGTTGACCGTGGGTGGAAGGTGAAGTGGTCAAGGAAGGCTTCTCGGAGGAGGTGGGGCTTTAAGTAACATTAAGTCTTGGCCCAAGGACATGAGATGAAAGAGAACCTCCCATGAGAAGGAACTCTTGAACCCCTGGAGACAGAAGGACCGGCCCAGAGTGGCCTTTGGGGACCCAGCTGTGTCTTGACTCTTCCTGGGGCCCTGCTGGCCCCTTTCCTTGCCGAGGTTGCTGTAAACCTGGTACAGTTAGTGTCCCCTGCAGGGAGGACGGCGTTCTAAATTCCGGTGCTTTCTCCTAACTGAGTGGAGATCAGAGGCATTTTCATTTAATCCTGTTTTTCTTAAAATATGTGCATCTGGAAAATCATTTCAAACCTTTTGGTCAGGTAGTCGGTCTTTCAGACATGTTTGTGATTCTGAGGAGTTAATTACCTGAGGATTCTGTGTGTGGCTTTAATGTGCTTTACCCCTTAATCCTGAGCTCAGTGGGTCTCCAACCGGAAGATGCCACGGGAGCGCTCAGCACACCGACAGGAGACGAGACATGTGTGGCCAGGCCACCCACCGGGGACTCCCCTCACCAGCGTCGGCCACTCGTTCTGTGCAGCCCCTTGCCCTGTTCCTGCGCACGTTCCTGTAGGCAGGGCTCACAAATGTTTTTCTTATGCTTAAGGTGCCTGTGGACAGAAATTACAAAAGATCCTTTTGAAGGGTGAGGAACAGGAAGTTATTTGTTTGCTCCTGGCCCTGGTGTGTGGGACCGGTTTTTAAAAGTCTTAGTTTTGAGAACTTCCAGGAACTTGCCTACCCTCTGAGGTCCGTACACCAGGCTCCGTGGTTTCTCCCCGAATCCTCCCCAAGCTCCGTGATTCCTCCCCGAATCCCCACATCTGCGGGAGGAGCAGAAGCATTCGCTGTGATGCGCACGTTTTCCCAGAAACACTCTCAGCGTGGCCACGGCCAGTGCGGGATATGAAAATGTCAGAGGTGCTTTGCTTTCTTAAAGCAGGTGGTCCAGCAAAGGGGGCAGGCGGACAGTCAGAGCTCCAGGACCAGCTCTGCCACTTAGAGGCCCTGTGACCTCAGATACCCCACTGAGTGGGGCTGGTGACACACACACATGCACACGCATGCACATGCACACGCACACGCACACGCATGCACGCGCACACACGCACGCACCACCTGAGATACTATATCAGCAGAGAAAATGTTTCATAAATTATTTATAGCTATTAATCTTCCATTGTCTTCTTAAATGGTGAGAGAGCACTTATTATAATTCCCAGTGAGCAGCCCCTAGGAAAGTACCTAAAGCAATGAAGGGTCTGCACAGGGGAGCAAGTCTGCTGTACAGGGTGCTCTGGAGCAGAGCTACTGGGAGGTGTCAGGTGGGCGATGACCTTGGTGCAATTAACTAATTTATTTGCTTATAAAATATTGTATTGATTTTTAGAGAGAGCAGAAGGGAGAGGGAGAGGGAGAGAAACATTGATGTGAGAGGAAAACATTGATCGGCTGCCTCCTGCACGCCCCCTACTGGGGATCGAGCCAGCAACCCAGGCGTTGATCCCACAATGCAACCCGGGCATGAGCCTTGATGGGGAATTGAACTGGCAACCTTTCAGTGCATGGGACAACGCCCAACCAACTGGGCCACACCAGCCAGGGCCCTTGGTGCAATTTAAAACACTCAGTGGGAAGCAAAGGGAAGGGGATGGGGAGGTAACAGGCAGGAGAGGGTGCAAGTTGGTGGGAGACCCTCAGCACCTAGTCCAGGGGTTCGCAGCATTTGCATCCGCTTTTCCTGCTGATTTGAGGAACCAGAATTAAAGTGCTAGCTGTGGGGCCATGGATGGGAGGGGCCGCGCCAGTGAACACACAGGTGTCCTACTGGCAAGCGTGGGGACAGCTCCGTCCTGCCACCTCTGCGGCTTGCCGAGGACTTGATGAGCAGCCTTGGACTAGAGGTCCGAATGGGTGTCACCAGTGGTTAACTGAGTTAAGACCTAAATTGTATACTTAGTCTCATGAGCATGACCTTATGAATATTCAGTACCGTTTCGGATAGCGGTGAGCGTGCTGTGAACATCTACCGCCCGGCTGCCTGGGCGTGCGTGGCCTCCTGCACCTTCAGTGCCCCTCTGCCCTTCCACGGCTTTCTCTCTCTGATACGCATGTGCTCTGCCTCCTATTTATGCTTAACATAGCTTGTAAGAGTCAGCATTCCCTTAGCTCTTTTTCCTCAGAATGGACTGTTTTCTGACAAGACAGCACTAAATTAGACCCTTAAACCAGTTTCAAGATTGGGACTATTTCTGCGAAGCCATTGTCCCGTTGACCTGGGTGAGCTTGCGGTGCATGCTGACCTCTGGGGCCGGGAGGTCTACACAGGCTTATGTGGCTTGTCCACACCCACTTCAGGTTCGCAGAGGGACACCGAAGTGTGCGTCCAAGGCTGGGTTCTGCTCTCAGCTCCTCGGGAAACAAGTGACCGTGGAGAATGGTCCTTAGTCCCGCCAGACGTGCTGCTGTGAGCCTGGTGCTAGGCCGTCTCCGCTCAGCTCTTCGCGGTCTGGTGGCCGGCCTGTGGCCAGCGCCGTGTCTGCACCGGCGGGGGCAGGGACAGGGGCAGTGGGTGTGGAGGCCACACTTCGTCGCAGGGCAGAGGCTCAGACCCGGGTCTCTCTTTTTTGATTGAGTTTCTTGGGGTGACATTGGTTAGCAAAACCGTGCAGGTTTCAAGTGTACACTCCACAAAACGTCATTGGCACACTGCATCCTGTGCCCGTCGCCCCGAGCAGTCTCTCTGTCTCCTTTTATCCCTGCTTTGCCCTCCCCCACCTCCCCAACCCCTTTTCCCTCTGGCTATCACTGTATTGTTGTTTGTGCTTATGTGTTTTGGGGATATATATATATATTTTGGGGGGCTTAATTCCTTCACCTTTTTTTTTTCCACTCAGCCCCCAAAACTCCCTCCCCTCCGACAGCTGTCACTCTGTTCTATGTCTCTATGCTTCTGTTTCTAGTTTGCTATTTTTGTTCATTAGATTCCACATATAAGTGAGATCCCATGGTGTCTGTCTTTCTCTGACTGGCTGATTTCAGTTAGCACAATCCTCTCCGCAGACCTGAGTCTGTAGAGTTCGCTGCTCTGCATCGCATGGGACATGCAGTGGGCCGCTCTGAGGTCCCGTCTCCACGCTGCCCCTGCTTCTCTAACCCGGGTTTAATTCCTCACTCCCAGTCCTGAGGGCCTTCCTGATTCCGTCCCTTAATGATTCATGTTTTCCCTCACGCCCTCCCCACAAAGAACTTCTCCTGGGTCCTTCCTGAGCAGACTCTGCTCCCAGGAGCAAGGAGGAGGACGGGGTTGTTGGCAGGTGAGACCCACCCACTTGGCATCTGAACCACGGCCACACCACTCCACCTGGTGACTCATTCCCTGTGAACGGGGATCATTTCCACGGGAATAGAACTGGTCACGTATTTTTGGAAGGTTGTTGGGTGTCAGCTGCATGCTCCGTCGGAAGTCAGATATTTAAATCGTCACAGGTCAGCATTTCCAGTATACTCTCTGGGTGAAATGGGCTCTTCACATAGGCACACACGCGCTCAGAAGACCTGAGTCATCCGTTTTCCAAGGCCTGGCCAGTGTCATCTTGTCCCTGTGGCTTTCATGAGCAAATCTGGGACTTGGAATTGAGTAGGCAGGGCTTATCTGGTACCACATTTAGAAGTGAAATTACTGGGTGTGTTTCATGGGCCCTGGGGCAGCCCGGGGGATCTCTAGGTGGAGGAGGAACCGCTGTGGACAGGAAGAAAGTGAACTTGGCACAGAGCAGGCCTGCCTGCCGTCTGGGGCTGGGACCAGAGTGGTGATTTGGCTCATTCCATCCAGCCTGCCCTTTGGCTGGTCCCTCGTGTGGCTCAGGGCCAGGTGCCACCGTAACAGAGAGCCTCTATGTCCAGCACACCTGGGGCCAGAACATGAGCAGGTGCCTCGGTAACATTTGGGGGCACATCTTCCAAATGTCCTGTGCTATACCGAATATTCACCTATGCATGTATGTACAAACGTATATATTCAATTATAAAGGTCACGCCCTGGCTGTGTGGCTCAGATGGTGGGAACATCATCCCATGCACCAAGAGATTGCAGGTTTGATTCGGGTCAGGGCACATACTTAGGTTGTGGGTTTGATTCCTGGTCAGGGTGTGTTTGGGAGGTGGCTAATCAATGTTTCTCTCTCACATTGATGTTCCCCCCTCCCTCCCTCCCTCCCTCTTTCAAAATCAATAAAAACATGTCCTCAGGTGAGGATTAAAACATAATAAATAATTAAAACAAAAGCGGGCACATCAAGATTGTTTTGTGGGTTGCCCTTCACAATTAGTAGTGCGTGCTGAGTCTCATTTCCACATTCCTAGATAATCTTCCGTAGCAGCAGCCCCCGTGGCTGTGAGGAGCGCCATCGGGTGGGTAGGCCTCCGCTTACTCACCCACGCCTTCTCTGAATGGACGTTTAGGGAGCTCATTTTCATCCTTTCGCCATTTAGTAACAGACGACAGTGACCATCCCTGTCATGCCCTTTTGCACGTTTGTCTGGCTGGTTCCTGCGACATCCCATCCCCTCCGTAGATTTCCTGTGCATATCCAAGCCTCCTCCTCCTCGGACATGCATGTTCTTCCTGAAATAATTTCTTTCTCACCAAGGTTTTCCCCATGAGATTCCTGCATCTTGGTCGACAGCACCGTCAGCATCTGGCTCTTCAGGATTCCAGGAGTTCCTTTAGGTAGAAGAGGATGTAATGTGGAGGGAAGCCGGGAAGTGGAGTCCTGGGTGTCCCCGCCTCCAGCAGGCAGTGAGCAAACCAGGTGGGAGGAGCTTCTCACCTGTCTCTCTTCTTTAATTTTGTACTTCTTATGTCATTTTAGACCAGCGGTTCTCAACCTGTGGGTCGCGACCCCTTTGGCGGTCGAACGACCCTTTCATAGGGGTCGCCTAAGACCATCCTGTATGTCAGATTCATAACAGTAGCAACATTACAGTTATGAAGTAGCAACGAAAATAATTTTATGGTTGGGTCACACCATGAGGAACTGTGTTTAAAGGGCCAGAAGGTTGAGAACCACTGTATTAGATGCAGGCAGAGTGAGAGCCACCGAATTAGCCAGGAGTATGGTGGGCCTGGTCTCGTCTCGCTGAATCAGCCTTTGGTCGTCCTTGGAGCTCTGTGACGGAGCCCCCCGTCGCTTTTCTCTGCAAAACCAGATTGGGAGCTTCACCAGCCTGAGCTCCAAGCAGGCAGACGCGTGGTGGGGCCCCAGGCAGTGGTCTCTGCAGACCGGCCCTGCCCCAGACCACGGGGTGCCAGTCAGCCCTGGGCCTGCCCACAGACCCATGTGATAGTCAGCCCTGGGCCTGCCTCAGCGGGAGGACCTGGCCTGGCAGCCTGGCTGTGTTCTCCCCACGTTGGCAAACCCTTGTCTCCCCTGCCCCTTCCTTGGCGGTGTCCTGTGAATGTGGAATAGTCCCCCTCACCAGGCCTGGGTGGCGAGCAAGAGTTAACATCCTGCTAAGTTTAAGTTAGTGGCCAGTTTTTTTCATGAGTTACAATTGTTCATCAGTCAATTAGTGAACAACAGTTCTCCTCAAACAGGCTTTTGTGTATAATTACTGTGAATTCGGGTGTTTCTGTGGTTGCAGGCCCCACTCTGGGTGCAGCTCTCTGCTCTCCCCGTGCCCTGTGGTGGATGGTTTTACCCTGGTTCCGGTCAGCTAACACGCCAGGTGCTGTGCTTGCTTTATTCCTCATGGAGGAGGGCCCCGAGGCCCAGGGAGGTTATGGGACTTCCCTAAGTCACCAATACACAGTGGAGCAGGGTTTGAACCGGGTCCTTTCCTGTCACCTGCGCTTCACCTGTTTTGAACTGTTAACTTTGAAATGCTGGCAAGTGTCCGCATCACTTGATGGGAGTGAACACTCTTTACATTTTCCTCCCGGAGTGTCCACAGGGCCTGGGCCACCAGAAGGGCTCCTGACTCTGGGTCAGCTCCCCCCAGAGACCTCCTCCCTGACTTCGGCCCAGGGAGTCGATGCAGAGCCCTCCCCCTCCCTCCTGCTCTGCTGGGGGAAAGGGGGAGGGGAAGGTCACAGGGGGGCCTGGCAGGGGGAGGACACGGGCGGGAGGCTGGGCCGACCTGGATCCGCCCTGGTGGCCTGGCTGTGGGGTGACCTGGGTCACAGCCTTGGGCGCTCTTCCTCCTCTGCGCATTGGGGTGCTGGGGTGCCTGCCTCCCAGAGTTGGGAGAAGCAAAGGCAATACTTCTTGTGGACATGGCTGATGTACAAGCGTGAGTTCAAAACATTTCATTATAATTAAGCCTTACGTTCCACCTCTCCCTTTTTTGGTTAACACTTTCCTAGTTGAAGCGGAATAAGGCCTGTGGCTGGGAGCCCTGGATGCAGCGCCCCGCCCTCCTGTTCTCGGCCGTGCGGCCTCTCACGGCCTCCATTCCCAACTGGAAAATGCGTGTGGTTCTCACAGCCACCTAGGCCCTAGGGCCTAGGTCCTAGAGCGTTGCTGTGGGTTAACGGGAGGATGGTGTGAACAGTGCATGGCCCAGAGTAAGCCCGTAATTAGCCCTTCCTCACCTTCTGGGGGAGTAAATGTTAAATGGCTGCAGTCTGTGAGAATAAAAGCCGAAGGGAGACTTGAGGAAGGAAGGTTTGGAACCAATGGCCTAAGCTTGTGTGTATCCCAGCCACTATTAGGCACTGAAGGAATACATGATCCCGCTAATTCTTGGAATAACCTTGAAAGGTGAGCTGATTATCACTGTTGGAGGTGAGGGTGTGAAGGTGACTTGCCTGTCCCCATCCAAGGAGACCTAAGTGGGGCGGAGAGGGAGGTGGTTCCCTAATGTCCCTGAGGCGTGGGGGCTGCCCCGGGATCCTGACTTGGCATTGGATCAGCGGTGGCGGCCTGAGTGTGGTCCTGGTGAGCATGATCAGCTGAAGGAGCAGAGACTTCCCAAACATCATCTGTTCTTGTTGCTCCCCGGCTCCCAAATAAACACTGCTGTTGTATTGCAGCTCTGTGCTCTTCTGACGGACGGACTTACAGTCTCTGTACAAGGTTACAGTGGAAGCTCCTCCCTGGCAGCCAAACGGAAATCCCATCTGAATTCACCTTAAGGCGCAGCGTCCAGGAGGGTCTGCCGCAGTGTTCGGTTCTTGAAGGCTGTGGGCTCTCCCCCTAAATCCCTGGTCTTTCTGAGCATGAGGGTTCCTTTGTAGCATCCAGCAATTTGGGAAGCCTTTCACATGAAAGTGATTATATTTTCGCGCTCTATCAAGGAGGAAAATATATATAAACAGAAAGACACTATGCATTTTGAGGTTCTTTGAGATAACATCTACACATATCGAAATATAATAACCTGCCCGTGTCTGCGACATCATATTGATTCCACTTTCACATAATGATTGTGCATCAGGGATTGGCATGTAAAAAACTAAGGCTCAGTGCTTGTAGAGTTAATATTTGTAGCCCTTCATAAATATAGGTGTGCCCCTTAGCAGTTTGCTGTTTCCTCCAGGGGACTTTGCCTGCAATTTAAGCAGGTTCCACCAGGGGGTGCCTGGGATCATAACGCTTCTGCAGTGAGGCTTTATCCAGTGATGAGACCAAGTGTGGTTTTCTACTCCCAGATGTTTTCTTTTTAGGAAAAAACTACTTTAATACAAAAAAAACAAAAAACAACACACAAAAAAACACCCCATATGAATGAAGAGAATGTGGTCTAAAAAGTAACCAACCCGGATGCCTGTGGCTCACTGGTTGAGTGTCAACCCATGAACCAGAGGCCACAGGTTCAATTCCTGGTCAGGGCAATTCCCCAGTAGGGGGTGTGCAGGAGGCAGCGGTGGATGTTTCTCTCTCATCGATGTTTCTATCTCTCTATCCCTCTCCCTTCCTCTCTCTCTAAAAAGCAATAAAAACAATAATAATAATAATAAAAGAGGTAACCAAACACAAAGATACATTTAAAAGATGTAGCAGGGTCAGTAACACCAATGTTTCAATGACTAAGGACTGCCTAATTTTCTCTAATTCTGCATTTTTTCTCAGCTTTCAGGCACCAAAAGCAATCCCAAGCAGCGGCACTGCTTACAAGGCATGCGAAGTGCCATCGCGCAGCGGAGCCATAGCATTAGCTACCTCAGTCGTTTTAGCCACGCAGGGACCGTGAGCCACTCCAGACCTCTCTTCTACCCGGACCTTGGAGAAGGCTCTGGGACTCTTGCGGGCATGTCCCTCCCCTAGTAGGCCAAGTCTTGCAGGCACCTGTGGGAGGTAGCTGGTGTGGAGTCGATCTGAATATGAGATATATGGCCGCAAGAAAACCAGACGAGAGCCCCTCACACAGCCCTATCAAATCAGCCAGTAGGTTCACCATAAAAGTTCACTTCTACTCATCCTGTCCCGTGTTCTTCAGCACACAGAACCGAGGCCCTGTGGAACTCACAGCTAAGCAGTAGCTGTAGACACATCATCATAGTGCAGGGAGTGTGACGGTCCGGGCAGCAGGTCCCACTGGGGCAGGGCTGGGGAGTCCGGGTCATAGAGGTAGAGGCCGTACTTGGGCTGGGTCTTCCATGGGGAGTGTTCTGGGGACCGTGAGGGGCGGGGCCAATTGTCCCCTAGCAGGGGAGGCACAATGCTGAAGGTCCATAATAGTTTCAGGGATCCACAAACATGTCTTAATTTACTTTAAAATGAGAAGGGAGACATGAACTTAAGGTCAAAGAAAGTGTCTTAATATATAAGAATATGTTCATCTTTGAACTGATGCAGTTGTAAAATATACTTTTTATTTTTAATAGAAGGAGGGCCCATGAAGGCAAAAGTGCACAGAGCCCGAGAAAGTTATGCAGTGGCCCTGGCTGGGAGTGTGACAGAGGGTCCTCCTGGCCTGTGGAACTGCCTGAGCAGTCACAGAGGTGGTCAGTGGTGGGGAGCAGCGGGGGACCCCTCACTGGCGTGGCTCGTCAATGCCTGGGCACGTGGGGCTGAAGGAGAAGCAGGGAACCTGAGGAGACTGCAGCTTGCGCAGCACCCGCTCAGCGAGGCAGGCTCAGGACCAGTCTCGGGGTGCCTCGGGCTTAGGCACCCCTGAGAGGCACATGCTGGGAAATGTGAGGCCCTTCAGTCTTAGCTAAACCAGCCAAGGTTGGAGTTCTCAAATACGGGTGTTAGTTTTTGTTTTCCTTTGTTTTGGGCCCTAGTCCCAGCCTGGTCACTGGTGATGAGACTCACACACCTGGGAACGTTCCACTTCCCTGAGTCGGAGCAGTAACTCATCCAGGCTGGCGGAGGGGATTAGATGCTACGTGTCAGGTGCTTTCCCAGTCCAGTGCCTGGCCTCTGGCCATTGTCAGATGTCGGTTTCCTTCTTTGCTTGTCCACATTCCTTATCCAGGGAAGGCCAGAAGGTGGAGGTGGCTTCCCTGGGCCCTGCCTTGGCCGGGTGCATCTCTGCAGCTGCCTGGCCTCACCTCCCGGGCTGACTCAGGAGGTTTGGACGGGACTGGAGTTTGTGTTTAACAAGCTTTGCCGGCCAGTGTGCTGTGTGGCCGGGGCTGACAGCTTGGCCTTCACCTGAGTGTGTCTGGGCCAGTTTTGGTTTCTAAGACCGGGGCTCCCCGCTTCCTGCGGGAGGGAGGAGCCAGGACCTTGTCTGGGGAGATTCCAAGGGTGCAGGGCTGGGCTGGCTCGCACCCATGGCTCCAAAGAGGCACAGTCACTCCTTTGTCCTCGCGCCTTCTGAGTACTTCTTCCTCCTGGCTCAGGAGTGAGCAGGGACTCACCCCACATCCGTGGTGCGCGTCCCCAGTCCCTCCATCCAGGTGTCAGAACGCACTTGCTGCAGCCTGAGTGCTGCCCTGTGGCTGGAGGCAGCGTGGCCCAGGTGTGGGCTGGCCTCCACAGTCACCTGAGAGGGCGCGGACGCGTGAGCAGCTCTTACCACAATTAGACTAAGATCAGGGCCGGCCGCTCCGCAAAATGCAAACCCCGCGGGATAATGGATTTGTTTGATGGAGGTAGCATGTGAGTGGATCTAGAACAGTGCGTGTCATTGCTACAGGCAGGAAGCACGGAGAGAGGCGTCTCCATGGAGGACGGTCGGGCCTGCGTAGGACGGGCCATGTCTGGTGGACAGGACGTTGACCGTGAGGAGGGCTTTCGAGGGCAGAGGCGTTTCAGAGGAATGGGGAGGCCCTGCACCCTGGGGGAAGTAACGGCACCTCTCAGTGGCCAGGGCCCTGGAGGTCCGGAGGGCCGACCACTCACGAAGGCCCTGAAACCAGCTGTGCTCGGGGGGGGGGGGGGGTGCAGAGACAGGGCCTACAGGCCGAGGTGTGTGCAGTGCCGCCCCTCTGCCCGTAGGAAAGGCAGGAAGTGTGGCGTGTGATGCGGAAGCTGTTCGCTCGGGGAGAACCAGAACTGGGACCGGGAGGGTGCTCGCAGGGATGGTGGAGAGCACGGGCACGTGAGAGCCTGTGTGAACGGAGAGATTCTGCATGTTCCTGGATGGGAGGGGTCGATATGTTAAACATTTAGGTCATTCCCAAATTAATTTATGGATTTAATGCCATCGCCCACCAGAATCTGGGTGGATTACCTATCAGATATGAAAACATACCATAAATTCATCTATATAATAAAAGCCTAAGCAACCATTACAGCAGGATGACCAGAATGACCGGTTGCTATGACATGCACTGACCACCAGGAGGCAGACGCTCAACGCAGGAGCTACCCCCTGGTGGTCAGTGCGTTCCCACAGGGGGAGCGTGTCTCAGCCAGAAGCCAGGCTCATGACTGGAGAGTGCAGCAGCGGTGGCAGGAGCCTCTCCCGCCTCCACAGCAGCGCTAAGGAGCAGCGAGCCTAGTGGTAAGGAGCAGCGAGCAGGCGGGTAGTAAGGAGTTAGGGATCCCGGATTGTGAGAGGAATGTCTGCCAAGGGGTCCCAGACTGGGAGAGGGTGCAGGCTGGGCTGAGGAATCCCCCACCCCCCAGTGCACAAATTTTGTGCACTGGGCCTCTAATAATATACATTTTGGTATTGGGGTGGGAGTAGAAAGCCTATCCGTGGAACAGACTAGAAAGTCTGGAAGCCCTGGCTGGTTTTGCTCAGTGGATAGAGCGTTGGCCTGCGGACTGAAGGGTCCTGGGTTCAATTCCAGTTGAGGGCACATGCCCAGGTTGCAGGCTCCATCCCAGTGGGGGGCATGCAGGAGGCAGCCAATCAGTGATTCTCTCATCATCGATATTTCAATCTCTCTCTCTTCCTTCCTCTCTGAAATCAATAAAAATATATATTAAAAAAAGAAAAGACAAAAAAAAGTCTGGAAAACAGAAGTGAGTAGATTTAGTTAATATTTAACCACTTGGGAAACCATCAGGTTTCTCAGTATCAAATCCCAAAATATATTCCATGTGCATTAACACTTTAAATGCAAAAAGTAAGTCATTAAATTCACTTTAGGTAAGGATTTAAGATACGGTGGGATGAGAAACATGATACTGGAGGCAGAAGCCACGAGGCCAAAAATGTTTGATAATTCATCAGGGGGAATACAACCTTTAGAAAAACCCCAAACACAATCAACTGTCCCCTGATCAAATGTGAAAAAATGCCCGCAGCCTTTATGACAAATCCCCTCTCGTCTAAAGAACTCTGAAAATTGATATGAAGAACTTGTTATAAGTGAACTCCCAGTAGGAGTGTGAGCGAAGGGTGTGCATTAGGTCTCATGGGAGGAGGAGTGGCAGTGACTGTGAGGACGCCCATCGTATGGCAGTCAAACAGGTGCACTTCAGAGGAGACACTGCTCCTTGCTCTCGGGTATTGTTTTGGGGATGATGGCACTCAGTGCACGTGGAAGGGTGGCAAGGACGCCCCTATGCCCTCGGGAGTGGAAGACAGCCTTCTGCCAAGCAGTTTGGCAAAATGTCCCCAAATCCTTAAAAGAACTCCTCTCTTTATAATGGTGCTTCCACGTTTAGGAATTTCCCCCAAGGGAACCGTTAAACCTGCAGTCCAGAGAGTTCTGTGCAAGGACGTTCATCACAACATTATTTATAAAGGTGGGAATTTGGAAGCGGCTTGAACGCACAGTGATGGGGAATGAGTCATTCATCTGCCAGAATTCGGTCTAGCCCTGGAGAGCGTTTGTGAAGGAAGGATGCTCGGTCACCAGGGAACTTCGTGATCAAAGCTAAATGGGGAAGCAGGAAGGATGGTGGCTGGAGCTGGAGGCAGAGAAGGAGCCGAGAGAAAGGGCCAGGGGCCAAAGTGAAGATGGGACATGTTGGGAGAATGGGCTGGTCTTCGTGTTCTCAGTGAGTTTTGATTGATCAGGTAATAGGTGCCAGATGTGGTCATTTAGGCTCGATTTAGAGAAAGAGAAGGTTTGGGTGGACTGAGCCACAGGAGGGGTGCTGACACCGACAGGCTTCCCCAGGGGCGATAGACACCCTGCCGCCTGTCCAGGGCCCACCCAGCCCCTCCAGGCAGGCTTTGCCTCGGGGATCCTCCCCCTCCCAGCCGCTCACCCCTCCCCTGGGAGCTGCCCTCCCACCCTCTATTCTCCGTGTGTATGAAGGATCAGCATCCAAATCAAACAAAACACCCAGGACATACAACTTTGAAAGAAAAGAAAGTTCGTATAACATAAACCTTTTTAAAAGAGGAGTCCCATTCTACATTTTTATATTTCCTACTCCGATCCCAATACCAAAATGTTTTATAAAAATAAACTTTTCTGTGTGCGTATAGGGAAAAGGTTGGAAGGAAACAGAAAAAATGTTATTTCTGGTAAGCTGTGATATGATTGTGGGAGATTTAATATTTTCCTGTATTTTTCTCATCAGCATGGATTACTTTTTTAAAAAGTTTTGTTGAGTTATAGTTGGCATATAATATGCATACATTTAAAGTGGACAGTTAGGTAGGTTTTGAGATACGTGTGCTCCTGTGAAAGCAACAATACGTTCAAGATACTGAACATATTATCACCCAGAGGTACCTCCTGCTCTTGGAAACCCTTCCCTCCACCCCTCCCCTCCCCTGCCCCCTACAACACAGCTGCTGGTCACTGTCACTGTCCTTCAGTTTACATGCCCCAGGATTTTGTCTAAATGGAGTCACACAGTGTGTCCTCTGGCCGGCCAGCTTTCAGCCTGTACTTATTTTGTCCAGGTAGTTGTGTGTATCAGTGGTTTATTCCTTCTTATTGCTGAGTAGTGTTCCATTGTGTGGATATAGCACAGATTTTTTTTTTTACAACCTAATGAGCTAATTAGGAGCCTCCCCGTTTTTCTAAGTGTACCCTGAGATCGGGCAGTGTCGTGGGAGTTTGGGTCCTGATGTCCGTCCCTGTCTGAAAGTTTGGGGCTATGTCTGAGGCCTGGCGATGACTCTGAGGGCAACAATCTGGCCAGCCCCGAGGGGCCTCGCGCTGCCATTCGCCAAACAGAAGGCTTGGCCGTGCTTTCTAACGCTCGAGCTGTGCTCAGGGTGTGGGTTTGGGTTCCAGGAGGCTGAGTGCAGGGTCACAGACATTATGAAGGAATGCCCTGGTGTTTCATTTCAGCCTGAGGGTCGGAGAAAGCCTTGTGGAAGGACCTTGACCTCTTGTCACCAGTTGGCATTCAGTGTGACTTGCACGCATCACGTGAGCCCAGCAGTGCTGCTGCCATCGGTGCCTGCCCACCGGCCCGGTCCCAGGCCTGGCCGGCACTCCCCCCGCCCAGGAGCCCTCTGCGCAGAGCAGTCCTCCTCTTCGCCGGCCCAGCGCACCCCCACCCCGTCTCCCCGCAGCTCTTGTCCGTCATCGAGGGGAAGCTGAAGGCCTCCCTCTGCTCCTGGTGGCTTCCCCAGGGCCTTCCCTGTCTCCCGCGTTGGCCCACGCCCAGGCAGGACTCCAGACCCCCAGGGCTCAGGGCGGTCATCCTCAAGCGTCCCTGCCCCAGGGGCACGGCCACAGGCCTGGCCTGCCCCGCCCCCTATTGCCCCACGCACTTGGGGTCCCTGGGGGTGCCTCTGTGTGCTCAGGAGCGAGTCACCATGACAGATGGCTCCGGCCTCCTCCTGGGCACTCCCGGGCCCCCAGGAAGGGCTTGGCCACCCATGGAAGAAAGGGTGGCAGGGCAGCCCCTCTGCCGCACTTTGTACCCCCTTGACCCTGGGCCCGAGTCCCCTAAGGTCTGTCACATGAGGTCCTTTTTATTATCTCGCAAGTCAGGGTCAGACCCAGTTGCTGGGCCAGGCCAAGAAATGGACACTCCCATCTGCTGACCTCCCTCCCACTGTATTTCCCCTGAGCACCCCAGGGCCTGGGCCAGTGATGGCGAACCTATGACACGCGTGTCAGAGGTGACACGCGAACTCATTTTTTTGGTTGATTTTTCTTTGTTAAATGGCATTTAAATATATAAAATAAATATCAAAAATATAAGTCTTTGTTTTACTATGGTTGCAAATATCAAAAAATTTCTATATGTGACACGGCACCAGAGTTAAGTTAGGGTTTTTCAAAATGCTGACACGCCGAGCTCGAAAGGTTCGCCATCACTGGGCTAGGCCAACCCCTCACCAAACCACCCACTCTGCAGAGACCCTGATCGAGCAGGGAGCTGACGCCTGTGCCTGCTCTACTGCACCCTTTGCCCACTGGGCACCTGCCACTGCCAGACGGCCCAGCGGGGTGCTGGGACCTGGCCAGGAGCAGCCCTGAGGCTGAGACGCATCCTGCCCTTCCTTCTCTCAGGGCTGTAGGAGGGAGGGAGGCCAGCGGTGCGGGGCCTGCCAGGGAGGGGCACTGACCCACAGGCACCTGCCCGGGCCACCTGGCCTCCTGGTGGGAACGATGCAGGGCAGCACCTCCGCGAACTCGGGAATCTCTCCCCAGTGGGCAGGGGGGGAATCGCCTCTCCGCAGTGGGAAGGCGGGGGGAACTCCTATTTTTAAAACGTCTCCTTCAAGAAGGAGGGAAAACTAGTAGTTCCTTCTGGCCCACGTCCGCCATGTGATCTAGAGCCACGGGGGCAGGTCCAGCATCCGTCCAGGGCCGGGGCGGGCCGGGGAGCAGAGGCTCCTGAGGAAGCCCTGTGGGCTCAGCCCAGGGCTGTCTGCCCCACGCCCA
This sequence comes from Myotis myotis, assembly GCF_014108235.1. Classification (NCBI taxonomy): domain Eukaryota; kingdom Metazoa; phylum Chordata; class Mammalia; order Chiroptera; family Vespertilionidae; genus Myotis; species Myotis myotis. The sequence continues at coordinate 1,391,106 of NW_023416336.1, forward strand.
TCACGTGCCTCCTGCTGGCCTTGCACAGGAGCTTGGTCCTGCTGGAGATTCGGGGCCTGGGGAATCGGGAGCTGGGCCAGGGGCCTGGGGGTGGGGCGGAGTCCTGGAATGGGCCTGGGGGGGGGGGGTGGCTGTCTGTAGCAGAGGTGGACAGAACCCTGCTGGGTTTCTCAGGGGGCCCCTCCCGTGTCCCAAGGTGCCTTTTGTGCGTGTCTATACCCGTGGGACCCACTTGTAGGTGCTGCGAGGCCCATGTAGAGAGGGGAGCCCTCCCCGGAACCCCAGCTTGGTGGTGCTGCCTGCTGCGGGAGGCTGCTGTTGAACTGGTTGGGCGGCCGGGTGATGCTGGAGGGGGCGGGAGGAGGGCCTGGCTGGTGACGTGGAAGGTCCCTTAGAGGAATTCCCGGGACAGTTACCTGGGCCCTTCGGCTCAGTGTCTCCTCCCCAGCAGGTCTCCTGACTGTTTCTGGCTCCTGATGGGGCAGGGCCCCTGGGCCCACGGCCAGCCCCTCGCTGGTCCCTGTGTCTCCGGGAACGACATGACGGTAATAAAAGCAGCAACAGAGGCCTGATTTCCAAGCCTGTTAACAGGCACAGGTTCTTCCCGTTCTCCTCGAGGAGGCAGGGGCTCGGAGGGTGAGTCGCTGCTTCTAACCCTGAGCTGGGGTTTGGCCCCACCCTGTCTGGCTCTGAACCAGATCGTCCCCCAGGGTGTCCGTCCTCCGACTCACGCAGGTCAGGCCACAGGCGCTCACACAGCTCAGCTCATGTCGTCCTCAGAACGGCCTGCAAGGGAGGCTGCTCTCGCTGCTGACTCAGAGTTGCGGGGCCCAGAGCGTGAAGGGAACTCGCCCAGCCTCATCCTTGATCAGGGTCTCTCAGCTCCTGGAGGTCACGCTCCCCGTGACCCGCTGGAGGCCAGGCCTGCCCTGCGACGGGAGGTGTGCTCCTCGGTTACTAAGGTGCCAGGCCTCCGAGTCTCACCTGTGTCTCTGTGTCTGGCCACTCCTGACACCTGCCCCGCCCCTCACTGCCCACAGGTTCCAGCCTCGATCTTCCTGTTCCGCAAGCATCCCAAACGCGTAGGCCTCAGCCCTATGTCCTCACGCCCACTTGGTCGCCCGGCAATGCCCCAGGTCACTCTCTCCCTCCCTCACCCCCTGGGCAGAAGTGCTGTTCCTGGTCACTTCCCCTCCGCCCCTCACACAACTCCACACAAGGAGATGGTGGCAGTGCCTCCCACACCCCCACTGAGATTTCTGGAGGGTGCAGAGGAGTCTAGACTGATAAAAGCGTAACATGCTAATTAAACCGATGACCTTCCGGACAAAGCCAGGGCTGCAGGGAAGCCCGGGTGCCGGGTGCCAGAGGGAAGCCGGTGCCGGCAGCTGGGGGAGGAAGGCCTTCTCTTGCACGAATTCCGTGCATCGGGCCTCTAGTAACAGATAATAGGTGTTCGGTAAACGGCTGTTGAATCTGGTTGAGTTGAGCTTTTAGATACAAATGTTCTCCCTTCTTTTCTGACCTAATGCCTCTTATGTGTGAGAACTTGGCAGTAGGGGAGAATTTTCCACATGACAGAATGGGTCTCGGTGGGAAGGAGTGATACCGATTTCATTTTTAACTCCAGATTTTAACTCCCTGATTGTGTGCTCCGAGTGTATGGCTGATGTCTCGAGAAACGCATGGAGTGTGCAGCGTGGGCTCATGTCCTCCCAGCGTGCTTCGGCTGAGGTGGCGAGGCCGCAGATCTGCCCCCAGGCTCCGCTGAGGCCGAGGACCTCGGGCCCTGGCCGCGTCCAGGGTGCCGGCGGGTGCCTGCAGCTTTCCCCTGGGCCCTGCTTCTGGCGCCTCAGAAATGAGTCAGGACATGTGCGACGTGGGCTGGTGCGGGTGGCAGGGAGCCCAGAATTAGCTCAGCTGTGTTTCCTTCAGCGGAGGGGTGGCTGTGCCAGGTGGGGGGCGGGCGGGGAGAGGCAGAGGCAGCCGCAAGCAGCCCTGAGCCCTGAGCCTCGGCGGAGGGCTCTCAGGAGCCCTCACAGGCCTCAGGGCTTGGGGGGCGGGCTGCTGGGTGCCTGGCACATACCCAGTTGTGCACGAGCAGTGGGGCGAAGGGGCAGACCTGTGCAGCCCAAGCTGGTGTGACCCCAGCACGCCTGAGACAAGTGTGGGGGGCAGATGGGGATGGCCATGTCACCCCCAAGGAGCAAGTGGCAGGCAGGTGTGGGCAGCGCCGCGCTCGCCGCCACCTGCCACCCAAGCGGGCAGAGCCGAACAGACCTGAGCTGACCTGCCCCGGACAGCAGGCCGCCTCCTCCCCTGGCACGCTCCCACTCCGCAAGCCGCCTTTTTGCTCAGAGGGCGGGAGGGTTAGCGTGGGTATCTTAACAGATTGCAAAATGTTTTGTCCTCTGTTGCCCTTCTCTGCTCTCCCAGCCTCTGGCAGGTGCGCTGCCAGACGCCCGTGGTCGGCACCCAGGAAACGGGGCAGCTTCGTGCCTCCCGTGGAGGTGGGGGGGGGGGGGGGAGGCCGTCTCTCCTGTCGCCGCGTGCGTCAGCGAGGTGGGACAGTAAGATACTTAATCCCGAGCGTGTCAGCGTTGTTCCCGATAAGACGCTTGTAAAGGTTTCGTGTGCGGCTCGGGCGCGTCCCCTCTGCGGTTTCCCCGTTGCCATGTGCCCCGCACGCCAGCAGAGGGTGGTGCGCTTGGGGTTTCCGTGGGCTTAACCGTGGGCAGAAAGCACTGAGGACGGAAACGGAGCATCCGAAGGTGCCCAGGGAGCCCAGCTCTGAGGCTCAGCAGGTGGTTTCTGCCTTAGAGTGCTGGGCTGGCGTGCTCACCAGCCTGTGGGTGCAGGAGGCCATGGTGGGCTGGCTCCGAGGGTAGCCCGCAGCTCCCTCCCGGCAGGTGCCTCCCTTCTTGCCCTGGACCGATGCCCCATTTAGAACTGGCCATCCTCATCCCTGTCTGTCACAGGGGATCTCGCACCTGGACCTGCCACAGAAGGGGGGCCCTCATCTGTGGGAGCTCGAGAACTTCTGTCAGCTTGGTCCCTCCAGCGCCTGACCTAGTGCTCTGCGCGCGGAGGACCAGGACCCTCGGAAGTTCTGTGGGCTCACACCCTTTCCACGCCCCTTGCTGGCACCCGGGGTCAGGGCCCGGGGCATTTGTGCAAAGGGTCCCACAGTCTGGAGAATCTTTTCCGTTGATACAGCCATCCGTTCTTCTAAAGGCACAGCATGTACCCCACAGTCTTGTTTGGGCCCCACATGAACTGTGAGGTGGGCAGGGCAAGAGCTAATGTGCCCCTTTGAAGGAACGGGTACCGGGGGCCCCGAGAGCAGAGGGGCGGTGCCCGCGCCGGGACCAGAACCATGGGTCCCCGCCTCTCGATCCCGCACTTGGCGCAGGTGCCTGGCTTGGTCCATCAGGACATCCGTCCAGGTCCCCACCCAGGACGCTGGGCGGAACGACCCCTCGGTGAGCCTCAAACTGGAGAATCCTGGAGCAGGAGTGGATCCGGAGATTGGACACATCCGGAGCGTGGGTGCTGCACGCTTGTTTGCACCTTGTTTGGGGCTGGGGAGGTTCCTCAGAGCAGCAGTTTGGGAAACAAGGAACTTGTCAGAATCCATTTTCAGAGAAGATGCTGCTGTCCACTGTTCTCAAAGGCATGTGGGGTGTCCCTCCTGAGGGCGGTTGGGTGGTAGATTCCCCCACATGTGACGTAGGGGAGGAGGGACGCAGCGAGGAAGCTGGTGTCTAACTGCTCCATGTTTTCTTCCGCCGGAGGGTTGAGAATCTGCCCAAAATGCAGCAGTTTCCTCCTTCGGGATTAAATGACCCCTTTTCAAAAGCTGCCAGAGCCCTGCTAGCCATTCCTTTTGTTGTCATCCTCTCTCTGCCAAGTTGTTGGCCCTTTGCCATGTCCCTGGACAAGGGGGCCGGGGTGGCTCTGTGAGACCACAGGTGGTTCAGGAGCAGGATTCTTCTGGCCAAAGGGAACCAGGGAGAAAGAGCAGCTGGCCCAGTGGCTTGGGGTGTGCCCAGATGGAGCATTCAGTGCCAGGCCCTGCTCCCCGAGAGGCAGGCCTGGGCGTCGGGTTTCAGTGGGCCCTGGCAGGTCAGCGGCAGGAATGCCCGGGGGAGGAAATTCCACTTTGCATGGCGGGTGTGGGCCGGCGCCCTGCAGCCTGACAGCTCAGTTTGCATTTGCAGGTTTCATAAGCCGAAGGTTGCTGACGGTTGCTTGGGTCCAAGTTACATGGAAACGTTCTCAACCTCCTGTGGGATCCTTCATCGAATAGTCATGACTGCTTTCTCAGACACTTAATAGGGATTTTTCCATACCTGCCCACTCACTGCTCCGTAAACGTTACAGCAGTGACAGTGCACAGCTGCTGCATGTAAATCAGAAGAAAATGGAACCAAATAAAGAAAAGAATTTTACAAATAAATAAGCACCCCTTGAGCAGCGCAGGAAATCTGATGCAAATATCCTAAGGGAAATTTAAGCATTTGCTCCTGCTACCGAGGGCTCTGGAAAAGACGGGCTCCGTGGGATGCTCAGAAACTCTGCCAGTCTTCTGAATTTTTAGTGGCGTCTCTGAGGAGCGCAGCTTCTGAAATGCTGATTCACTGTGTGAGGTTTAAAATCAGGACCTACTTACTCAGCCCCTATGCTTAGCATTTGCATTAAGCTTTAAAACGCGGGGTTGGGGAAAACGGGTTTCGGGCGGTGGCTGTCGGCGAAGTCCTCCCAACCTTTCGGATGCTTCTGGCTAGTTACACAGGGACTCAGTCCAGGTTGAGCGAAAACGGGGGAGGTGTAAATGAACTGCGTTTCTGTACCCGTCGAAGCTGCATGGAAATCGCGAGGCCAAGTCTACTTCTCAGGTGCAGACCGTGCCTTGTGGGTGCTGAATGTTGTTCTAGGTCTAGGAGGAGGTCATTGGATCCGGAAGCCACCGTGGAAACCCGAGCTGCAGCCTGCTGTTCAGGGCAAGTGGCAGCTTGTACCAGGGAAGGGAAGGGACGGCTCCTCGGGCCTTTATCTGCCTGATAGGCATTCCCAGCAATAGGGCGAGTGGCTGGGAGTTTGGGTTTTTATTTGGGCTGATAAGATCGTTCTGCTCACTGACAAGCTGTTCGGTTGACAAGCTGGCTGCAGGCCGTGTGTGGGAGAAGCTGTGGAGTCATCTAGCTGGTGGTCAGGAAGGACTGCTGGCTCTCCCCCCACCCTGACCCCCCCTTGCAGTGCCAGGGGCAGGCCTTTGCTAGGAAAACAACTTTTGTTGGAGGATTAACCAAGTTACGGTCCTGCGTCTGCAGGAAAGACTGCGTGTGATCCGTTCTTGCCTCCCAGCTGAGGATTTGGAATTGCCCAGGAGGGACCCTGTACTTGAGAGCGACCTCCGCGCTCTCTAGGTCACACCTTTCGATTCCTTTCCTTCTGTGGCTGGTTTCCCAGGTGGGAGTGCCCGTCAGTCCACTGGCTGTGGCCAGCGCCTCCGACCGCTGTCGGCGGGCTCAGCCAGAAAAACCATGGGGGGAGGTCCTCCGACTCCAGCTTCAAAACGTCATGTTTCTCCCTGGTGCCAGAGGTGAGCAATGGCCGCGTATTCCCAGGGTTTCTCTGAAGGCACACATTTCACTCCTATTTTCTTGCCCGATTGGCACAGTGTTTAACAGGTCAGAGCATTACCATTTTCTGCTTCAAGAAAAACATCGTCCGCCTTTTTTATGTGGTCTTAAAGTAGATAGTTCATTCTGCATCCTCTTCCACGCAGCAGCCAGTCACCTTTTAGGCTATAATCAGTCTTTGGGTCCCAGTCATGATGGGATAATACGTATTGGATTTACTCTCCTTTCCTAAACAATTATGATATTGGACAAAACATACGAAGCCATGTTTCCAAGAATGGAATGAAATTCAGGGCAGGTCTGGAATCCAAACTGAAGGGCGTCAGGCAAGCCCCACGTTCATCCTGGCTTTCTGTTGGGGAGTGTCTTCAAAACCAAAGTACCCGGAAGCAAACGCCAGCAGAGAGTTGAGCAAAAGAAACAGATCAGAATTTGGCAGGGGGGGGGGGGGGGGGGCTGCCGAGGCAGCTGGAATTTGGGGGTCAGGGTACTGAAGAGAAGCGTCGTGAGCAGAGGAGGGACTTCAGAAATCTTCAAAGTGTTCCCCTAGAATCTTGCCTAAATACTGGTACTAAGCTGTGTTCACAGAGAATAAGACTCTTTGAGGCTTGGCAGAAAACAACAACTGGGGATTGGGAGGAGGGGGGTGGCGCTAGTGAGCTGGACAGAAATTCGGGAGGTCACGCAGCACTGGGAGATTTACATAGTTTTAACCTGCCAGAGTGAAGAGTGAAGAGACCTTGCTGAACACCTGAACACTTACCTGAGACCACAAAAAAGCCACACCTCAGGAGCTGGGTTACCCTAGTTCAGAGTAAGGACCCTGCTAAATACACAATAACAAAACCTAAAAACAGTCCTGTAGGGATAAAGAGGATATGCCAGTCCACTAACAGGCTGCCAGGATAAAACTCAGCACTGTTTAAACAAAGTATTATGTATGTGCATATCCAGCACACAATGAGAAGTCACCAGACATGCAGGACAATATGACCAATAACAAAGAGAAAGGTCAATAGATACAAACCCACACAAACATCGGAAACATAAGGAATTTCAATAGAAGAATGGAACTTTAATAAACCAAATGAAAATCCTAGAATTGCAAAGTCCAGTTACCTGAAATGAAAGCGGCTGGATCGCACAACAGGTTGGGCATTGTGGAAGAAGAGTCAGTGAACTCAACAACATCAACACAAACCATTCAAACTGAGGCACAGGGTGGAAAAAGGGAACGTGTGAGGGATAATAATTAGTCTGAAATATGTGTAATTGAAGTCCTAGGAGAAGAGAGATTGGGGCAGAAAAATATTTGAGGGAAATGGCCCTAAATTTGATTTTTAAAAAATATCTGTCTACAGATTCCAGAATTTCCATGAGCCCCAAGCATGGTAAGCCCAAAGAAAAGCACACGTAGGCACACCAGAATTAAATTCTTAAAGCAAAGTTGTAATTGCTGAAAACAAAAGAAAAAGAAAATATCAAGGCAGCCAGAGGAAAGAAGGTATGTTACATATGGCGGAACAAAAATAAGGACATGACTGACTTCTTATAAAAAAACAATGCATTCCAGAAGACAGGGGGACAGCGCCTTTAAAGTTCTGAAGAAAATATCTTTCAAAAATAAACATGAGATAAAGACATTTTCAGGTTAACCAAAGTTGAGAGAAATTGTTTTCTGTAGATCTAGAATATGAGAATCATTAATGAAAGTCTTCAACCTGAAGGTAAATAATGCTGGATAGCATATAGATCCATATACAGGAATGAAAATGCCAGAAATAGGAAGTATGTGGTAAATATAAAAATTTATTTTCTCACTTTAAAATTTCTTGAAAAGATAATTGATAGTTTACAACAAAATAATTGCAATTTATTGCGGAGTTTCTAAAATATAACCGTGAAATGTGTGACAAATAACAAGAGGTGGGTAAATGAAAGAATGCAGATGAGCAGCAGAGAAACATCAGTGAACACAAAACATGGATTTTTAAACAGATGAATAAAATTGATAAACCCCTAAGATTAATCAAGAAAAAAGAGAGAAAACCAGCCCTAACCGGTTTGGCTCAGTGGATAGAGCGTTGGCCTGCGAACTCAAGGGTCCAGGTTCGATTCCGGTCAAGGGCATGTACCTTGGTTGCGGGCATACCCAGTGGGAGGTGTGCAGGAGGCAGCTGATCGATGTTTCTCTCTCATCGATGTTTCTAACTCTCTATCCCTCTCCCTTTCTCTCTGTAAAAAATCAATAAAATATATTTAAAAAATAAAAAAAGAGAGAAAACCAAATTGCCAATACCAGGAATAAAAGAGGGCATATTACTATACATTTTATAGACAAGTGTATGAGCCCCAAGCATGGTAAGCCCGAGGAAAAGCACAGTACGCACACCAGAACCAAATTGCTGAAAACAAAAGATAAACATAAAATAGTAAAGCAGCCAGAGGAAAGAAGGTCTATGACATATGAGGGAACAAAAATATATGTTAAAAAGTTTAATAAATTAAATGAAATGAATAAATTCATTGAAAGAGAAATTATCGAAATTGATACAAATCTGAATAGACTTTAATTTGATTTTTTTAAAAATAAATTTTGTAATCTGAAATATTCCCACAAAGAACACTCCAGGACCAAATAGCTCCACTAGTGAATTTTAGGAACAAATTTAAGGAAAAGATGGTACTAATCTTACCAAACTGTTTCATAAAGGAGGAGGAGGAAAACGGAAACACTCCCCAAATGATTTTATGAAGCCAGGATAACCCTGATGTGAAAAAGGAAAAGAGGTTGCTAACCAATATTCCTCCTGAACATAGGGATTAAAGAAAGAAGTGATACTAGTATATGGAATATAGCAATATATTAAAGTACCTCATGACCAATTGGGGTCTAATCCCAGAAATGCAAGGTTGGCTTAGCATGTGAAACTCAATGAATGTAATGCTCCACATTAACCGAATAAAAGGAGAAACTGTATGATCTGTTGAGTAGATGCAGAAAAAAGCATTTGACAAAACTCACAGCTTATTTATGATTAAAAACTCTCAACAAACTCAGAATAAAAGGAAATTTGCACAATCTGTTAAAGGACATCTCCCAGAAGTACAGAGCTAAAATCATTCTAAAGTGTGAAGCAGTAGATGCTGTCTCTCTTCATCAGGAATGAGCCGGGAGGTCTGCTCTGACTATAGCGCACAGTACTGGAAGTCCCAGTCAGTGCAGTAAGGCAACAGCAACAAAAAAGAAACAAACACATAAAGGCTGGAAAGGAGGAAGTGAAATTATCTTTATTTACAGAAGACATAAGTTTGAAATAAGTGCAACTAGGACTAATAAGTGCACTTAGCAAGGTCAATGTGCAAAAAGTAATCATATTTCTATATGCTAGCTAGAGTAATTGGAAAATGAAATTAAACTGTCAAAAATCTCAGAGTGAAGGGGGCGGGGGCTGGGAAGAGATTAACCAAAGAACTTATGTGCATATATGCATAACCCATGGGCACAGACAACAGTGTAGTGAAGGCCTGGTCGGGGGGTGCGCGGGAGTGGGGGGGTGGTCAATGGGGGAGAGAGGAAGTACATCTGTAATAATTTCAACAATAAAAATGATTACTTAAAAATATCTATACTAATAATAGCCTAGGTGGTTGTCATGCCCTCACGCATCATGCCCTAATGTCATCACAAGATGGCTGTCACAAGATGGCCACGCACACAGCAGAGGCGGGGCCGGTGGAGGAGGTGGATCGTGGCAGGGGAGGGCAGTTGTGGGTGATCAGGCCAGCAGGGGAGGGCAGTTGAGGGTGATCAGGCCAGCAGGGGAGGGCAGTTGGGGGTGATCAGGCTGGCAGGGGAGTGGTTAGTGGGTGATCAGACTGGCAGGCAGGCAAGTGGTTAGGAGCCAGCAGTCCTGGATTGTGAGAGGGATGTCTGACTGCCTTTTTAGGCCCACGGGATTGGGCCTAAACTGGCAGTGGGACATCCCCTGAGGGGTCCCAGATTGGAGAGGGTGCAGGCCGGGCTGAGGGACACCCCGCCCCCCCTCACGAATTTCATGCACTGGGCCTCTAGTATAGAGATAAAGATAGGTAGGTAGGTAGGTAGGTAGGTAGGTAGATAGATAGATAGATAGACACTAGTAGATAGATGTCAGATTGTGCCAGCCTTCTGCTTGGAACCCTAATGGCATTTTACTTCACTCAATAAAATTTAGTCTTGCCCATGTGCACTCCCATCCCCGTAGCACCCAACATGTCTCTGATCTCTCCCTGATCTCCCCTGGCTCCCTCTGCTGTGTTCACGGCCTTGGCATTTGCTCTCTCCTGTTCCTGCACACTCTTCCTGCACACACCCCACTGCTCACTCCCTCACTCATTCAGGTGTATGCTCGGCTGTCACTTCACAGAAGGTCTTCCCTGATCACGTTATATAAAGTAGCGCCTCCCTCACCTCACTCTGGTTTAAAGCCCTCACCACCACCTGGCGTGTGGGCCCTCTGTTATTGTCTCTCTTCCCTGTTGAACATGAGGACAAAGATGTCTGCTGCGGCTGTGAGGGCAGAATCTGCAGCGCCTCGCACAGTGCCGGGGACTGGGCGGCAGTCCGTCAGCCTTTGTTTCAGGAGATGGAACAGATTGTAGTGGCGCTGGGGACAGGCGCGGGGGTAAACACACCGAAATGGAAGTACTTGGTGAGGTAGCCTCTTGGGTTTGCTTTCAGCTTTTTTGAAAATCTATGTAATTTTACTGTGAAAGAAAAATTTCAGTGAAAAGTTGTGATGTTTTGCCAAGTCTTGAAGCAGGACAGGGCACAACTGTCGCGCTCCTGTAGTTTGCGTGGCACTCCATCACTTGCCGAGTGCTTTCCCGGGCACGGCCACTGGATCGCCCAGGGCCCAGGGACATGGCAGGTAGGATGGTGAGGCGGTGATTCGGTTACCTGCCTACAGCTCTGCGGGCAAGCCTGCGTCCTAAGCACTGGGTTTCAGTCCCGCGTTTCTTTCCACTGCACCCGTGCTGGGAACACGCCTCGTCACGGAGAGTCTGCGTGGTCACTCGGGCAAGGCAGCCCCTCCAGTTCTGTCTTCACAAGGTTAAATGTTCTAGTGTCTCGGTCTTGTGCACATGTGCCGGGGCATGCAGGTGGAGCTAAAGGATTTTCCAGACTTTCGAGATCTGTTTGGAAGGAAGGTCTGTGGGAAGGGAGGCTGGGGCCAGCCTGGCATCAGTCAGGGCCATGTTTTCCCTGGGTAGGGAGGCCCAGGATGGGCTCTGCTAGTCCTGGTAGAGCGAGAGCCCCACAGACCTGGCCCTGAGGGGCTCCTGCCTAGGGACCCTGGAGGGGCCTGTGGGTGTGGCCTGGTTCTTGTCACATGTGCCACCCTGAGCTGTATGTAGATCAATGGGTACTTTTCTTCTCTGATTAAATTCGTGTCAATAAACACTCATAGGTTCATTGCCATTAAAAGCTCGGCGAGCATGTGCCCTATCTCATTGGATCATCAACGTAGACAAGAACACACCGCCTCCATCTTCTCAGTTGAGGAAAATAGGCAAGACGATCATGTGAGTTTCCCAAGGTCATTCCCGTATGAGGTGGCATGTCTGCGACCAGGGCCCAGGTCAGGTACTCTTGGGGGCGGGGGGTGCGGGTTCCAACCGAGAAGCCTTGTGCCTTGAACAATGACTGCGGGGTGCCGGGACGGAGAGCACTGTATTGTGCTGATAAGGCCGTCCTGACGCAGGGG